>NC_083425.1:53305079-54505079 GCF_020745735.1 Hemiscyllium ocellatum
ATTATGATTTGGTTTCTGATTTCCAGCACCTGTAATTCTTTGGTTTTTTAAACACTTTGCATTCAACACATAGATAGAGGGAATAGTCAGAGACTTTTTCCTAGGGCAGAAATGGCTGTCACGCGAGGGCATAATTTTAAGGTGTTTGGAGGAAGGTTTAGGGGAGGTGTCAGAGATAGGTTCTTTATACAGAGAGTGGTGGGTGTGTGGAATGCACTGCCAGTGGTGGTAGAGTCAGATACATTAGGGACATTTAAGCGACTCTTGGACAGGCACATAGATAATAGTTAAATGAGGGGTATGTGCATTAGTTTGACCTTTGAGGAAGATAAAAGGTCAACACAACACCAAGGGCCGAAGGACCTGTGCTGTACAGTACTGTTCTGTGTTCTAGTTTTAATATTCAGCTTGCAAAGCTGTATTAAGGCAATAAAACAGCAAAAACAATTTGTTGATCCTCAGAAAAAGAAACAGCAAGCTTACTTTTCCTATATTCCTGATTACCCTCAGGCTGAAATGGGCCCAAATCACGTTGCACTGTGGCCCCTTCCTCTACTTGCCCTGATCTTCATTCCAATCCCCTGCCCTGCTAAAACAGCTGAAAGTTGCCCCTCTCTCCACTTACCACCTGTAATTGACAGGTTGGGGAGCGGGGGGGGGGGGTGTTGGGGGTGAAGGGAACAGCACTGAGGGAGTGGGAAGAAGTCCAGTCCCTTTCATCACTCTGTTCCAAAGATAGAAACACGATTCAATGTCTCAGAACATTTTAAATCAGGTTAGACACAGAGCAGGAAGAAGAGAATGGATAATGTTTGTGGCATTGGTTTGAAGGATGGGAAGATGAAGGGATTTGGAAGTGGGAATTCCAAAGGGTGGAGAGGTAGAGCGAGATGCCAAATCATTTAAACACCCCCGTTCCCTCACACAGAGATGAAATAGGGTACATATATACAGAAGCTACAGATAAGTGGTATATCAAAGATAGCAGGGCATATATAAACCAGTGCTGGTTAGACAGAGACAGTGTGAAGACCCATAGAGGGGATGGAGATGTGGAGAGGAAGTGGGACTTAGAGTCATAGAGTCCTACAGCATTGACACACCCCTTCGGTCCAACCAGTCCGTGTCAAACATAATCCCAAACAAAACTAGAGGCAGATTGTCTTTCTTTGTTCATTCATGGATTGAGGATATCACTGGCCCAGTCCAACATTTATTGCCCATCCCTAATTGCCCAGAGGGCAGTTAAAGGTCAACCACATTGCTGTGGATTTGGAGTCACATGTAGGCCTGACCAGGTAAGGATGGCAGATTTCTTTCCCTAAACAACATTAGTGAGCCGGATGGGTTTTTCCCTATCAATCAACAATGGATTCATGGTCTCATTAGACTCTTTATTCCAGAGTTGCTTAAATGAATTTAAATTTCACCATCTGCCATGGTGTGACTCGAACCTGGGTCCCCAGACCATTCCCTGATTTGGATAAAATGGTGAAAGCTTAGAATCTAACCTTTGGAAAAGCGAAAGCCAAATTAAGTCTCAAGGACTGGAATTTAGGAAAAGCAAAGAGCAGAGCATTCTGGATCAGTGATACTTAGACAAGATCAAGAAAACCTTCGAGATGTCAAAGGTATGGATGAGATTCACAGCATCCTTTTTTTGTTATTCTTGTTTTATTTCAATGTATCCCATTAGGAACTAAATTAGACAGTCTCCCAAAAAAAAACAGCTGCAAAGATCAGAGAATGCATCCACCTTCAGAGTCATACAGGCAGAATCTCAACTTCATATTGCCTGCTGAACAGCAGGGTATCTGACTGCAGGCAGAAATAACTGAACTGGAGATTGCTTCAGTCATCAGCATGGGGCTCAAAATCAATACAATCCAGCCCACACTGTTTAAACTGAGACTAAAATCAGAGTTTAAAGCCTGACATTTTTTTTCAGTCCTTTATGGAATGTGAGCATCACTGTCAATGACTCTTTTGTTGCCAATTTCTAACTACCCTTGAACTGTTCAGCCGGTACATATGGCAGAAGAGTCAATCACATTGCTGTTGGTCTTGTTTCGCATGTAGCCAGACCAGGTAAGAACAGTAGATTTCCTTCCTTCAAGAACATTAGTGAACCAGATGGGTTTTCACAATAATCAATGATCGTTGTTATGGTCATTTTTACAAAGAGTAGATTCATATTGCAGATTTAGTAATTACAATTAAGTATTGCTGAAAAGAGACACACTCTCAAATATTTTCACATTAGGCCAGGAATGCTCAACCACAGAACAACAACGTATCCTACATTAGCAGAGGGTGCTGATCATATAAACTCTAGATTAGATTTGATTAGATTACTTTACAGTGTGGAAACAGGCCCTTCGGCCCAACAAGTCCACACCGACCCGCCGAAGCGCCACCCACCCATACCCCTACATTTACCCCTTACTTAACACTACGGGCAATTTAGCATGGCCAACTTACCTGACCCTCACATCTTTGTGACTGTGGGAGGAAACCGGAGCACCCGGAGGAAACCCACGCAGACACGGGGAGAACGTGCAAACTCCACACAGTCAGTCGCCTGAGGCGGGAATTGAACCCAGGTCCCTGGCGCTGTGAGGCAGCAGTGCTAACCACTGTGCCACCGTGCCGCTCTAGTTGTGGCATTGCCATTGAGAATGCACCAGGAAACAATCACCAGCCATGCTTTTCAGCAGAGCAGAGTTTGACCTCAATTTTGAATTCTTCCATTTGTCCTGAGAAGTAGCTTTGATAACATACCTCTTTTTCAGCAATGGAATTTAAATTCCACCCCTTATCATGGCCGGTTTTGAACCCGTGCATCCAGGGGGTAGGCTAGATTGCTAGTGTATAAATATGGCCGCTATACTATCATTCCCACAGTGCCCTTGCTGATGCCTGTTACCCAGACATCCCAAATGATTGCCTCCCATTCCAAGCTGGTGTAGTCTATAGCTGGGTGTCTTAGTTCAGTAATGCTCTAAGGATATTCCTCCCAGGATAACTGCTCAATTCAAGGTCAGAAAGCTTCCACCAGTCATGCTTCAGCTACTGGGGGGGGGGGGGGTAGCACTACCATGACAGGCAAAGAGGCATTCAGGAATACACAACACGGATGATTTCAAGTTTGTATGTGACATGACATAATTACATTTACAATACTTGGTTTGGAATATTGTGTTTGCTTTTATCTCTGCACTGTGGACAAGAGGATAATGTGAACATAAGGAGTGTAGCAATTCTGTTGAATGGGTGTTGAGGTTACTGGTATCACACATGTTCAGTTTTGGCAGAAATGGGATATATGAGAGATTTCAATGAGGCCTCCTCAATGAAGCCTGACATGTCAGTTACCAGATTGGAGACTTTCTCCCTCAACACCCCAAGATGGATATGCACTACTGCTGAGAGTCCTTCTCCTGCTCCTCCTGTTCCTCTCTGCTCTTTCTGAGTTCCTCATTCCCCCCCGTCCTATTTAACTCTGAGCAAAAGACCAACGAGTGGCCAGGAGCATCAGAAGCTAACAGAGATTCTTTCAGCACCTGCCTTGGCTCTCTTTGTAGACATGAGAGACTTGAAAGAGCAAATGGAAGGCAACCAAAACACGCAGAATTTAGTAATGCACAAAAGAAACAATCCAATAACTAACCTCTAAGTAGTTGTAATCCCTTTAAACAACAGTGCTGAGAGGGAGAGCTGAGAACAGCTTTCAAACAAGATGTTAGCAGAGTGGCAGGGCTGTGTGTAAACTCAGGGCTCGCCCACTCCCATCTCTTTCATTTTTTTTCTTTTTACTTCTGCTTTTTATTCTTTCTCTTTTTTCTCTCTTGTTTTTTTTCTTTTCTCTACAGCCTTTAGCAGCTGTTCATCAGTGCCAATGGAGCAGTAGTGAGAGCGGGCGCTGGGCAGAATGGCGGTCTGAGGCAATACCGGTGATGTAGATCCACCTGGCCTCCACTCAGCGATTGGAGATGGTGGCAGCACGGCATTGGCAGCGAGAGCGAGCCGTAGGCGTAATGGTGGCAGCCTCCCGGTGGTGGGTGCAGGCTCCTCTTCCCGGTGATTGGAGGTGGCAGCAACAGCGAGGACGTCCTGCTGGTGTTCAGGACCAGTGGCAGCATCAGCATTGACAAAACTCCTCCAGCAATCAGAGGCTGCAGCGTTATCAGCAGCAAGAACATGGCTCCCCCACAGAGATCTATGCAAGCTCCACAGGCCGACTGAGAACTCCATAAGACCATAAGACCATAAGACATAGGAGTGAAAGTAAGGCCATTCGGCCCATCGAGTCCACTCCACCATTCAATCATGGCAGATGGGCATTTCAACTCCACTTACCAGCATTCTCCCCGTAGCCCTTAATTCCTCGTGACATCAAGAATCTATCAATCTCTGCCTTGAAGACATTTAGCGTCCCGGCCTCCACTGCACTCTGCGGCAATGAATTCCACAGGCCCATCACTCTCTGGCTGAAGAAATGTCTCCGCATTTCTGTTCTGAATTGACCCCCTCTAATTCTAAGGCTGTGTCCACGGGTCCTAGTCTCCTCGCCTAACGGAAACAATTTCCAAGCGTCCACCCTTTCCAAGCCACGTATTATCTTGTAAGTTTCTATTAAGTCTCCCCTGAATCTTCTAAACTCCAATGAATACAATCCCAGGATCCTCAGCCGTTCCTCGTATGTTAGACCCACCATTCCAGGAATCATCCATGTGAATCTCTGCTGGACACGTTCCAGTACCAGTATGTCCTTCCTGAGGTGTGGGAACCAAAACTGGACACAGCACTCCAAATGGGGCCGAACCAGAGCCTTGGCTAGGCCGAGTGGCCCAATCAGAAGCCTTGAAAAGCCCCCTTGAGGGGGAAGGGAGTATTGCTGATGAAGGTTGGAGGAGTGAGGATTTCTCAAAGTGGAGCGCCCTTTGGGGAAGTAAATTAACCTTTTCTTAAAAAAAATCAAACAGCCGCCCAGATGGCCCATGGGGCTACCGTGTTGGTCTTCTCTGTCCACAACCCTCTCTTTGGAGCCTGAATTCCAATGACTTTCTGAATGGCCACAGGGAGGCCTCCTTCAAGATTTTGGTCACTTCCCCTACATTGCAATCCACTCCCCAGCCAGAGAAACTTAAACCTCCCCAAAGAACTGACCTGAGCAGAGTCTTAGGTATTTCATAGAATCACTACAGTATGAAAACAGGCCATTTGGCCCAACAAGTCCACACTGATCCTCCAAAGAGTCACCCACCCAGACTCAAATCCCTACCCTATTACTTTACATTTACCCCTATCTAATGCACCTAACCCACACATGCTGAACACTATGTGCAATTTAGCATGGCCAATCCACCTAACATTCACATCTTTGGACTGTGGGAGGAAACCGGAACACCCAGAGCGAACCCACGCACACTCGGGGGAGAATGTGCAAACTCCACACAGACAGTCACCAGGGACTGGAATCGAACCCTGGTCCCAGGCGTGGTGAGGCAGCAGTGCTAACCACTGGGCCACCATGCCACCCATTTAAAATGGGTGAGCCAATTGCCAAAATTGCCGCCGTGCCAATTTAAATTGGCTGCCCGCCTCTATACAGGGATTGGGAGGAGGATTGGGGGAAGGGGGTGCCAATGGGGTGCAGTCTCTCCACATCTGAGGAAACCTCCCCCTGTGTCAGGGAGCCATCCCAACCCAATTTCCCATTATTTTCCCGATCTCTCCTGCCTCCCAATCTGCCACCCCCAGGGCCGAGAAACCCTGCCCTTTGTCTCTCCGTGCCTCCCAAGTTCTCTCAGTGGCCTCTCTTTTAGTTCTCTGCTTCCCATCCAGCTCTCAGTGTTCTCTTACATTCTCCCTGCACCGGGCTTTAAATGCTGTGGCCTTGGTCCCTCCAAGCAATCAAAGGCCTGCCCCATGACAATGTCAGCTGTCCCACAGCCATTTATACACACAGCAGGGCAATACCTCAGGGCCAGGTTTCCATCAAAACTATCAAGTGGACTGGCCGGTGGCTTTGTAGTCCCACCAGGTTTCAAGTGGGGGGTCACTTTCTGGGACTGTGGAATGAGGAGGTCCGTGGTACAGTCATCATGTCATTGGTCTAGTAATCCAGAATAATGGAATCATAGAATCCCTCCAAGTGTGGAAGCAGGCCATTTGGCCCATTGAATCCACACTGACCCTCTGAAGAGCATCCCACCCAGACCTACCACCCCATCCCTATAAACCTGC
This sequence comes from Hemiscyllium ocellatum, assembly GCF_020745735.1. NCBI lineage: Eukaryota > Metazoa > Chordata > Chondrichthyes > Orectolobiformes > Hemiscylliidae > Hemiscyllium > Hemiscyllium ocellatum. Next base: position 53,311,329 of record NC_083425.1, read on the forward strand.
ATTTTCCATGGCTAACCACCTAGCCTCCACATCCCTGGACACTATAGGGCAGTTTGGCATGGCCAATTCACCTGACCTGCACATCTTTGGATTGTGGTAGGAAACCGGAGCACCCGGAGCAAACCCACGCAGAAACAGTGCAAACTCCACATGGATAGCCTCTCAAGGCTAGACCTGAACCCGAGTGCCTGGTACTGTGAGGATCCCAGGCTAATATTCTAGGGACACAGTATAAAGCCAATGATGGCAGAGAGTGAATAATTCAATAAAAATGTGGAATAAAAAGCTAACCTCTTGGGAACCATTACAATACTACCATTAACTAATGCCCTTTAGGAAAGGAAATCTACACTCCACGTGACTCCAGGCCCACAGCTGGACATTTAGCGATGGGCCTTAAATGTTGTCCCAGCTAGCAATGCTCACATCCAGTGATCAAATATGGACGGACTAATAGCAACTCCTGGGCATAATCGCATCTTAGGTGGAAGTAGGTACTGCAGATGCTGGAGATTAGAATCAAGATTAGAATGGTGGTGGAAAAGCTCAGCAGGTCAGGCAGTATCCTGCTCCTCGGATGCTGCCTGACCTGCTGTGCTTTTCCAGCACCACTCTAATCTTGACCATAATCAGATCTTGTCAGGTGAGTTTAGAAGAGAAGAGACAGAGAGGGGGTTGTTGTATGACCATGATGGGAGGCTGCCTCTGATGAACACAGTAGACATACAAGGAGATGTCTTAACCTCACCTCATGCCATCCAACACCAACCCACCAGTAAAAGCTGCTTGGATACCTGCAGCCAAGGACTGAGACATCACTGGATCAATCAGAAACTCAACTGGACTCACCACATAAACACATTAGCTCCAAGAGCAGGTTAAAAGGTAGGAATACTGAGATGAGAAACTCACCTCCTGACTCCCAAAGCCTATCCATCAGCTACAAAGCACAAGTCAGGAGCATGTGGAATGATCCAGTGCTGATGGGTGCAGCTCCAACAACACTCAAGATGTTTGATACCATCTAGGGCAAAGCAATCTGCTTGACTGGCCCTACATCCACAGCATCCACCACTGACACTCAGTAGCAGCAGTGTGTACTATCTACAAGATGCACTGCAGAAATTCACCAAAGAGCCTCAGGCAGCATCTTCCAAACTTGCAACCACTTCTATCTAGAATGACAAGGGCAACAGATACATAGGATACATACCACAACCTTTAAGTTCCCCTCCAAGCCGCTCGCCATCCTGACTTTAAAAAAAAGATCATCGTTCCTTCAGTATCGCTGGGACAAATCCTGCAATTCCCTCCCGAACAGCATTATGGGGTCAACCCACAGCAGGTGGGTAGCACGGTGGCACAGTGGTTAGCACTGCTGCCCCACAGCGCCAGAGACCCAGGTTCAATTCCCGCCTCAGGTGACTTTCTGTGTGGAATTTGCACATTCTCCCCGTGTCTGCGTGGGTTTCCTCCGGGTGCTCCGGTTTCCCCCCACTATCCAAAAAAAAATATGCAGGTTAGGTGAATTGCCCATGCTAAATTGCCGTAGTGTCTGGTGAGGGGTTAAATGTAGGGGATTGGGTCTGGGTGGATGGCAGGTCGGTGTGGACTTGTTGGGCTGAAGGGCCTGTTTCTGCATTGTAAGTAATCTAATCTAATTTAGGTGGACTGCAGCAATTCGAGAAGGCAGCTCACCACCACCTTCTCAAGGGGCAACTAGGGACAGGTGATAAATACTGGCCCAGTCAGATTCTAGATCCCTAAAACATGTATTAAAGAAGAGCCATGTAGGGCCTTTTGTAGGTTCAAGGGTGGATGGAGTACACAACACTTCCATCCCTTGCTGGAAAATGAGAGACCAGGTGCAACCATATGGCAAGGCAACAAGAAGCCATATACTGCAGTTCACTAGCTAGCCCACTTCCAAACACATCAGTGTGTGAGAATAGAATTCAGGAGAGAGTGAGGACTGCAGGTATTGGACAGTTAGAGTAGGTAAAGAGTAACGCTGATGAAGAGTTTATGCTCATTTCAACTCTCCTTCTCAAGTGCTGCCTGACTGGCTATGCTTTTACAGCACCACACATTTTGACTCAGGTTTTTATGAAAGGTGGCTCATATCACCAGCGCTTAGACAAGCAGCTTCCTCCTGGTCTTTCTTTAAAATGCAAGAGCTGCTGTCCATTTCAACCTGTGTCTCCAGAGCATTAGTGCTGGGTCCTGGATTACTAGTCCTGTGATATCTCCACTCCTCTACCATCACTCCTGCATAGCACAGTGGCTCAGTGGTCAGCACTGCTACCTCACAGACACAGGTTCAATTCCAGCCTCGGGCGACTGTCAGTGTGGAGTTTGCACATTCTCCCCGTGTCTGTGTGGGTTTCCTCTGGGTGCTCCTGTTTCCGCCCACAGTCCAAGAATGTGCAGGCTAGTTGGATTGGCCATGCTAAGTTGCCCATAGTGTCCAGGGATGTGCAGGCTAGGTGGGTTAGCCCTGGGAAATGTAGGGTTACAGGGATAGGGGGTGTGAGTCTGGGAGCGATGCTGTTTGGAGGGTCAGTGTAGACTCGATGAGCCGAATGACCTGCTTCCACACTGTAGGAATTCTATGACTGTAGCCTGTGTATTCATCAAATAGCTATTTCCTTTAAAGAAAATCATTTTAATTAAAAAGATACTTGTTCGCTGGTTTGTCGGATGTAATGATGTATCTCCATGTCAACAGACACTCACCTCTCTCTCAGCACTGAAGCTGATGAGGATATAAGTGAGATATTTTTTCCCTCGATTTGTAAAGATAATAGAGAAAGACAAACTACCTTCAGACACTTCAGACACTATAATCCCACTTGAGTGTCTGCTACACCGAATAGAAAATGTACATTGGTCAACCCAGTACAGAAATCACATTGAATCCCAATTCAGAGAATACATTTGAGAGGGTGATTGGATTGTAGTTCTGAAGCTATTTCCACTCACTGTACCTCTACTGAGATTAATCCTGTTCCTTCACACTATCATTTAATTATTCCAGTATCTCGTTATTGACTGAATTTCCAATGACGTTAGCACAGCTCCATCACACTGTTCTCATTCACCCCAGCACCCTGCCTTACTGACTGTATCTGTGACACATGTCAATCCAACTCTTCCAGATAACACCCTCAATAACATTGGTGCAGCATAAGTGCCAGAAAATGACCATGCTGATCATGTATTCAGCGAAGGCAATGCTATTGAATAGAGAAATGCAGGAAGAGGCAATTTAGGATGTCAAGCCTGTTCCTCCAGTCAATTAGATCACAGTTGAAAAGCTACTTCAATGAAATAGATCCATTTTTGGCTTGAACATGTTTTTTCATGTTGAAAATGCTCAATGACTAAGCTTCCACAGACTTCTGAGGTACAGGATTATAAAGATTTATCACCGTTAGAGTGAAGGAACTCCTCCTCATTTCAGTATTTAATGGCCTACACTCATGTCCCTTGGTTATATTCTCACCAGCTAAAGGAAACATCCTCGCTACATTCGTCCTGTCATATCTGTATCGGCTACTCAGCTCCTGACCTCATTACAGCCTTGGTTCAAACATGGACAAAAGAGCTGAATTCCAGAGGGGAGGTGAGAGGGACAACCCTTAACATCAAGGTCACAAGTGTGACACCAAGGAGCCTGGGCAAAACTGGAATCAATGGGTATCAGGGCAAACTCTCCGCTGGTTAGAGTCATACTTACACATGCGAAGATGATTGTGGTTGTTGGAGGTCAATCATCTCAGCTCCAGGACATCTCTGAAGACTTCCTCAGTGTAGTGTCCTAGGCCTAACCATCTTCAGCTGCTTCACCAACGACCTTCCCTCCATCATCAGGCCGGAAGTGGGGATGTTTGCTGGTGATTGCAGTATGTTCAGCACCATTCGTGACTCCTCAGACACTGAAGCAGTCCATATCAAAATGTAACAAGATCTGGACAAAATCCAGGCTTGGGCTGACAAGTGGCAAGTAACATTTGCACATTTGCACCACACAAATACCAGGCAATGACCATCACTAATAAAAGACAATCTAACCATCGGCCCTTGACATTCAATAACATTACCCCACTATCAATATCCTAGTGATTACCATTGATCAGAAACTCAACTGGACTCACCACATAAACACAGTGGAAGCAAGAGCATGTCAGAGGCTAGGAATACTGTGGTGACTAACTCACCTCCTGACTCCCCAAAGCCTGTCCACCATCTAGAAGGCACAAGTCAGGAGTATTATGGAATACTCCCCACCTGTCTGGATGGGTGCAGCCCTAACAATGCTCAAGAAGCGCAACACCATCCAGGACAAAGCAGCCCATTCGATTGGCACCACATCCACAAGCATCCATTTCCATCTGGAAGGACAAGGGCAGCAGATATATGGAAAAACCACCACCTTTAGGATCCCCTCCGAGACACTCACCATCCTGCCTTGGAAATGTAGCACTGTTCCTTCAGTGTTGCTGGTTCAAAACCCCTCCCTAATGGCATTGTGGGTAAACCCACAGCGGTGGACTGCAGTGGTTTAAGAACGTAGCTAACCGCCGGCAACTAGGGACCAGCCAGCGATGCCCACATCCCACGAAATGAATAGATTTTTAAAAATCTTGTAGAAATCCTACAAGTATCAATTAAAACACATCCCAATTTTCAAAATTCTAGACATACAAGCCCAGCATTTGCAATTGCTTCTTGTTACAAAGCTGAACATTAACAGGAAACAGTGAGTATCAAATTATGACAGTAAGTTGCATGAAGTGGGCTTATATATTTCCTTGTTGAAAAGTGTGGCGCTGGAAAAGCACAGCAGGTCAGGCAGCATCTGGGGAGCAGGAGAGTCGATGTTTCTGGCATAAGCCCTGTATCAGGAATTTCCTTGATAAAAGAAAACCACTGTGGATGCTGGAAATCAGAAACAAAACCAGAATCTGCTGGAAAAACTCAGCAGGTCTGGCAGCAACTGTCAGAACTGAGGAAGGAACATTGGTCCCGAAAAGTTAATCCTGAATTCTCTCCACAGATGCGGCCAGACCTGCTAAGCTTTTCCAGCACTTGAGTTAAGAACGACAAATGGTGATCCATTTGAGGTACTTCAATGATAAAAAGATTTGATTGGGCGTTGTAGATATTAACCTAAAATTTTTGAGCTGGACAAAATTAAGTGAAATGTGGAGAAAGCCCATGAAACCCAGTAATGTCCCAATGATCAGAAAGATCATCAGTTTTGAAGGGTGCCTCTGTTTTGTTGAAATATCTGTTCAGACTGGAGTACAGTAATTCAACAGCAGTGGACTGAACTGTGACAGTTACTCTGGAGAAGCTGAATCTTTGTTTAATTCATACAGACTGAATTAGATATGATAATGTGAACTATTTATCAGCTGAACGTGTGCCTGTTATTGAATTGTGTGCTGTGTAAATATCATACGGTTGATTGGATGACATAAGAGTGAACAAGCTAAAGCTTAAGTCAAAGTTCATTAAAAACAAGAGATAAGCCACTTTCCAGGAAGACAAATACAAGTCTTAAGGAATTCATTGATAAGATCAACACGGAAAACATGACACTTTTATGATATTTGTCAGCAGTCAATCTGATCATTTGCTGGAGGGTCAACGTTGAACAGTGTAAACATTCGAATGCACAGCGTCATTGTATAGAAAGAGTCTGGAATATAAAGAATGCTTGCCTCACAGAGACACAGTTAGCCAGCTCAGGGAATCCAGTTTGTGTGATAGGGCAGCTAGAGGTTCACAGAATCACAGATGGGTCAAAAAGTTGCGAAAGAGCTGGCCGATCACCTGTTCTGATCTGGTCTGTAGACTCGTCCATGTAAACAAGTTAACATGTGGTTGTAAGCGTCGGCTGGGTAAGATTCTTGCAGTATGTTTTGTATGTATTTTGCCTTAATAATCACTGTTGGGTGTTTGGACTGCCCCGGGTTATGGATGTCCAGGGACATGTTGAAGGACTAGGGAAAGTGAAATATAAATCTTCAGCTCAGAGAAAAAAAATCACTTCCTCTGGGTGGGAAAGACCAGATGGTGTTTTCATCTTCACAGTGAGGCTATTCTGATGTGAAATTGAGAGAATTCTTCACACGTAACGTAGTTGAAATCTGGAATCCTTTGCCCTAAACCTCGGGATGCTGGAGGATATTCTGAGTTTCAAGGTAGATTTTGTTAGATAATGGTACTGAAACAATGGAGCAACGATCTGTAAACATGTTAAAGAAACAGATCAACTGATGGAACGGCGTTGAAATCTTCCTTTTTTTTTAAGTGATTGAGTTTAAAAAGTGGGGAGGTTTTGTTGTAGCTGTACAAGGTGCTGGGGAGGCCACACCTGGAGTATTGTGTGCAGTTTGGTCTCCTTACTTGAGACGGGATGTACTGGCACTAGAGGGGGAGCAGAAGACGGTCACAAGGTTGATTCTAGAATTGAGGAGGTTGGCTTATGAGGAGAGACTGAGTAGTCTGGGATTATACTCATTGGAATTTAGGAAAATGAGGGGGGGATCTTATAGAAACATGTCAAATTATGAAGGGAATAGACAAAATAGAAGCAGGAAAGTTATTTCCACTGGCGGGTGAAACTAGAACTGGGGGAATTGCCTCAAAATAAGGGAGAGCAAATTTGGGACTGAGTTGAGGAGGAGCTTCTTCACCCAAAGGTTGTGAATCTGTGAAATTCCCTGCCCAGTGAAGTAGTTGAGGCTTCCTCATTGAATGTTTTTAAGGCAAAGATAGATAGATTGTTGAACTAAAGGAGTTAAGGGTTATGGTGAGAGGGTGGGTAAGTGGAGCTGAGTCCATGAAAAGATCAGCCATGATCTAATTGAATGGCAGAGCAGACTCGATGGGCCAGATGGCCTACTCCTGTTCCTGGTTCTTGCGTTCTTATGAGAGGCTGAATTGTTTCCTGTTGCTCGGATGTTTGATTTTGCAATATGCATCTTACAGTCACAGAGTCATACAGCACAGGAGAAGCTCTATAAGCCCATCAGGTTTGTACTGACCCATCTACATTAATTCCACTTTCCAGGATTTGGCCCATGGATGTTATGATATTTCAAAAGCTCATCCACATACTTGGTAAAGATTGTGAAGTTTCCAGCAAATTCCCAAGCAGTACATTCCAGGTTCTTTTGTTTTATTCACTCATGGGATGTGGGTATCACTGGCTGGGCCAGCATTTATTGCCTGTTCCAAGTTGCCCCTTGAGAAGTTGGGGGGTGAACTGCCTTCTTGAACCGCTGCAGTCTGTGTGCTGTAGGTTGACTTACAATTCCCTGAGGAAGGGAATTCCAGGATTTTGATCCAGTGACAGTGAAGGAACAGCAATTCACTTCCAAGTCAGGATGGTGAGGGGCTTGGAAGGAATTTGGACATGGTGGTGTTCCCATGTATCTGCTGTCCTTGTTCTTCAACATGGAAGTGGTTGTGAGTTAGAAGATGCTGTCTGAGGATCTTTGGTGAATTTCTGCAGTACATCTTGCAGATAGTACACACTGCTGCTACTGAGCGTTGGAGCTGGAGGTATTGGATGTTTTTGAATGTGCTGCCAAGCAAGCGGTTGCTTTGTCCTTGATGGTATCAAACTCCTTGAGTGTTGCTGGATCTGCATCCATCCAGGCAAGTGGGGAGTATTCCATCACACTCCTGACTTGTGGCTTGTAGATGATAGACAGGATTCGGGGAGTCAGAAGTTGAGTTACTCACCACAGTATTCCTAGCCTCTTACCCACTGTGTTTAAGTAGTGAGTCCTGGCTTCTGGTCAATGGTAATCTTGAAGGATGCTGATCACGGGGGAGTCAGTGATGGTAACTGAGTGTCAAGGTGCAATAGTTAGATTGTCTCTTAGTGGAAGTGGTCATTGCCTGGCATTTGTGTGGCATGAATGTTATTGCCATTTGTCATCCCAAACCTGGAATTGTTCGGATCTACTTGTGTTTGATCATGGACTGCTTCAGTAACTGAGGAGTTGCAGATGATGCGTATGCAAATGAAGCAACTGAAGATGGTGGGTTGAGGACACTACCCTGAGGAATTCCTGCAGAGATGTCCTGGAGCTGAGATGACTGACCTCCAACAACCACAACTATCTTCCTATGAACCAGGTATGAATCTAACCAACAGAGAGTTTGCCCCTGATACCTATTGATTCCTATTTTGCTAGGACTCCTTGAAGCCATACTCAGTCAAATGCAACCTTGATGTCAAAGCTGTCCCTCTTACCTCCCCTCCGGAATTCAGCTCTTTTGTCCATGTTTGAAACAAGGCTGTAATGAGGTCAGGAGCTGAGTGACCCTGGTGGAACCCAAACTGGGTGTCACTGAGCAGGTTATTGCTGGGCAGGTGCTGGCTGGTAGCGCTGCTGGTGACACCTTCCCATCACTTTAGAGATGATTGAGAGGGAACTAATGGGGCGCTAATTGGCCGGGTTGGATTTGTCCCGCTTTTTGTATACAGGACATACCTGAGCTATCTTCCACATTGTCACTGTAGATGTCAGTGCTGTAACAGTACTGGGACAGCCTAGCTAGGGGGAGTGACAAGTTCTGGAGCACAAGTCTTCAGGACTGTTGCCGGGATATTGTCAGGGCCTGTAGCCTTTGCAGTATCCAATGTCTCCAACCGTTTCTTAATATCACAAGGAGTGAAGAGAATTGGCTGAAGACTGATATCTGTGATGTTGGGGACTACTGGAGGAGGTCGAGATGGATCATCAACTTGGCATTTCTGATTGAAGACTGCTGTGAATGCTTCAGCCTTATGCTTATACTTTTGGACATGCAGATAGTCCTGTTTGGTGTCTTCACCATGTTGCCACCCTATTTTTAGATATGCCTGGTGCTGTTCCCGGCATGTCCTCCCTCACTGTCCATTGAACCAAGGTTGATCCCTGGCTCGATGGTAATGGTTGAGTGCAGGATATGCCAGTCTTGAGATCCCACACCCAGAGTATATTATGTGCCCTTGCCACTCTCAATGCTTCCTCTACGTGTTGTTCAACATGCAGGAGAACCAATTAATCAGCTGGGGGAGGATGGCACATGGTAATCAGCAGGTTTCTTTGTCCGTGTTTAACCCAAAACCATGAGACTTCATGGAGTGTGGAGTCAATGTTGAGGGCTCCCAGGGTAACTCCCTCCCAACCACATACCACTGTGCAACCTCCTCTACTGGATCTATCCTGCTAGTGGGACAGGACATATCCAGGGATAGTGATAGTGGTGTCTGGGACATTGTCACATGCATGATAGACTGTTGCTTGATCATCTCTGAGACAGGTCTCCCACGTGAACCCCCAAATGTTAGTAAGGTGGACTTTACTGACTGATTCCCATGGCCAATCCACCTAGCTAACTCAAAACCAACCAAACAGTCTCTTGACAGAGTAGATAGGACCTCAGTGTAACATATCAATGGATTCCATCACCTCCATCCCATTGTACAAGGCGAGTGGACCCATGGGCTTGGAAATGTGTAAAGTTCTTTCATTGTCAGGTCAAAAGTCCTGAAACTCCCTCCCTGACACCACTGGACTGCAGGAGTTCTAGAAGGTTCAGGAACTTAGGAATGGACACTGTCCCTTCCAGTGACATTCACATCCCAGGGCTGAATTAAATGAAACAGGACATCCAACATGCAGCACTCCCTCATTACTGCCCTGACATATCAGCCTAGATGATTTGCTCATACATCTCTGGAGTGATCAATGATTTTTCTGACATGGAGGCTAGAGCGCTCCACAAGAGTGACAAATAGATGTGCAGGTTGGGTGGAGTGGCCATGCTAAATTGCCCATAGAGTCCAAGAATGTGCCCGTTAGGTAGATTGGCCATGGGAAATGCAGGGTTACAGGGAAAGGGGAGGTCTGGGTGGGATGCTCTTCGGAGGGGCTGAGTCAACTGCTTCCACACTGTAGGGATTCTATGATGATTCCATGATAGAACCAGGCACTTAACAGTCCATCTTCCGCAACTACACTGGCACCACCCCCCACCTTTTCCTCCGCTACATCGATGACTGTATCGGCGCTGCCTCGTGCTCCCACGAGGAGGTTGAACAGTTCATCAACTTTACTAACACCTTCCATCCCGACCTGAAATTCACCTGGACTGTCTCAGACTCCTCCCTCCCCTTCCTAGACCTTTCCATCTCTATCTCGGGCGACTGACTCAACACAGACATCTATTATAAACCGACTGAATCCCACAGCTATCTGGACTACACCTCCTCCCACCCTGCCCCCTGCAAAAACGCCATCCCATATTCCCAATTCCTTCGTCTCCGCCACATCTGCTCCCAGGAGGACCAGTTCCAACACTGCACAGCCCAGATGGCCTCCTTCTTCAAGGACCGCAGATTCCCCCCAGACGTGATCGACGATGCCCTCCACCGCATCTCCTCCACTTCCTGCTCCTCCGCCCTTGAGCCCCGCCCCTCCAACCGCCACCAAGACAGAACCCCACTGGTTCTCACCTACCACCCCACCAACCTCCGCATACAACGTATCATCCGCCGTCATTTCCGCCACCTCCAAACGGACCCCACCACCAAGGATATATTTCCCTCCCCTACCCTGTCAGCGTTCCGCAAGGACCACTCCCTTCGTGACTCCCTCGTCAGATCCACACCCCCCACCAACCCAACCTCCACCCCCGGCACCTTCCCCTGCAACCGCAGGAAATGTAAAACTTGCGCCCACACCTCCACACTCACTTCCCTCTAAGGCCCCAAGGGATCCTTCCATATCCGCCACAAGTTCACCTGTACCTCCACACACATCATCTATTGCATCCGCTGCACCCGATGTGGCCTCCTCTATATTGGTGAGACAGGCCGCTTACTTGCGGAATGCTTCAGAGAACACCTCAGGGACGCCCGGACCAACCAACCCAACTACCCCGTGGCTCAACACTTTAACTCTCCCTCCCACTCCACCGAGGACATGCAGGTCCTTGGACTCCTCCACCGGCAGAACATAGCAACACGACGGCTGGAGGAGGAGCGCCTCATCTTCCGCCTGGGAACCCTCCAACCACAAGGTATGAATTCAGATTTCTCCAGTTTCCTCATTTCCCCTCCCCCCACCTTGTCTCAGTCGGTTCCCTCAACTCAGCACCGCCCTCCTAACCTGCAATCCTCTTCCTGACCTCTCCGCCCCCACCCCACTCCGGCCTATCACCCTCACCTTGACCTCCTTCCACCTATCCCACCTCCATCGCCCCTCCCCCAAGTCCCTCCTCCCTACCTTTTATCTTAGTCTGCTTGGCTGCTCTCTCTCATTCCTGATGAAGGGCTTATGCTCAAAACGTCAAATTCTCTATTCCTGAGATGCTGCCCGGCCTGCTGTGCTTTAACCAGCAACACATTTTCAGCTGTGATCTCCAGCATCTGCAGACCTCATTTTTTACTTAACAGCAATAGCTTGGCGAGTGGACCAAAGGCATTGAATGGGACAAAGAGCAGGCATCTTTAATTGAATCTGGCTCTGGAAGAGTGCTTTTATTTGACTCTTGCTGAAACGTTGGTACTGTGCTTTGATCGAGCCGGAATTTTCCCAAGCTCTGGCTGATTGCTTACCTCCAGATCTAACCTGGCATCAGCATCAATCACAGGAATATTAATGTGCCCCAGGCTTTAAAAACAGGCCAGTTGTATTCAGACCCTGAGGTTCCTTGAAGCTGAGTTAAGCTGATTTGAAAAACTGGATCTCTTGGCTTCTGTACAAATATACAATTCAATCTGTCAGTCCCATTTCCGACAGGCCAGTACAGACAGACAATGCCACCAGCTCTATAAGGGCTTCCACAGATTCTTCAGTTTTAGGACGTGTTTCTGACAAAGGTATTTCTTCTCTCAGTTTCATTAATAATCAAATCAGACTGAGGTGAAGCTTTGGTCTCATTCTCATCCAGCTGCTGTTTGGATTCTAAACCACCAATCACTGCGCCTCAGCATTATTTTGGTCACTGTTTAACTCAATGTGCAGAAGTACACAAATTCTGGGAAATATTACAGGTTATGTGAAAGATTGTGGTCTAACTGTACAGATATGTTGTTTACTCCGGGTAAGAGTGACTCACTGCATAACTGCGCCTAGTCTGTTATAGGCCCATAGTAAGACAATCCTTTTGTATTTCATCTTTATAGAACTGGCTGTGAGATGGATGCCAACAGTGACTGTTCCATTATAGACGGTACATGGCAATGACAGGCAAAGAGGCATTAATACTATATTGCATTTCTATTCCAAAGATCATCCTTTCACGCAGAAAAAGGAATGCATTAACATTTATACTTTGGGTTACCCAAGGCACCTTACTTTCCTTAGGCATTAGTATTCTTGTCAGTCTCTATACATGCAATGCGTGTGGAAGATTAAATCTAAACGTTCTTCTGGCTGTCATTTTCATCAAGGTTCACAGTCAGCTTCTTTCCACACGGTTTTGAGAGGACTATCATCCCAAATTTGACCCATCTGACGGTGGTTGGATTCTCCCACTTGCCATAACCAGGAGAGCTCATCGCTGCTGGGATCTCTCACCATCAACTGTCCTCCCTGCCATGCCATCTTTAAAGGGCCACCTGGCAGCTGGATAAATACTGGCAGTAGCCCTGCACAGTTTGTGACATTGGCCCAGGAAACTGGCACCCAGTTTTGAGGACAGGGTGCTGAACATCCTGGTGGACAGGGTGACGTAGAGAAGCCCAGTCCTTTTCATCCAGTGCTGGCAGAGAAAGCCATGGCAGCAGACCAGGCTACCCAGGTCCTGGGTCACCACCATTATCCATGCCATCCCAGTCACCTGGAGGCATGCCTAGCAGCATTGGACAAGGGTTAATTGCTTTTTCTGCTCCGCAAGGGTAAGAGCCACCATCTTCTTTCTGTCCCCTCTCAAACACTCTACCTCTCCATTTCCTCCTCTTCTTTGAGTGCAGGAGAGAATAGCCCATTATATGGCAGAAAGAGCCAAGATAGGTGATGGGGCAGCCAACATTCAGCTCCTCACCCCTTATTAGGAGAGGATCCTGACTACCTTGGTGATTGAAGGATCATGTCCAAGCCTCTGCACTGGTAATGGACTGGTATTGGACTGGTAATGGAGGATGCCCTTGACTTACTGTGCCAGGACTCCCTGTCTGAGAGCAAACAGCAGAGGCAATAATCTGTATCTCATGAATGGCATCAACAATGTCGTTAGAAACCTTCGCTTGTCAGCAACCAAAAATTTCCAGCTCTGCTTCACATCACCTTTTCTTTCAACTGCTGTCAGGAGAGGAAACCTTGCACCTTACCTGTACTTCCAGCCGTGGTCTGTTCCATTGTTCATTTACTGTGGCTTCTCATAACCTTTAGCAGCTCTGAACATTCCAGTGTTCTTCTTTCAGTACTTGTGCTTCGAAACAGTTCTTCAACACTCCATCACAACTCTGCTCTGACACTGTTATGAGCACTTTATAGTGTCTTTATTGAATGTACTGTAAGATGGCTACCTGCAACAAGTCCTTCATGGTACAGGTCATGTAACTACAACAAGCCAGTGACACAGTAGTGCTGTCGTGCGCTTTTAGCCCAAACATTGTCAGTGTTTGTTCACAGTAAAGGTCACTCATTGTGTATATTGAGCTCCTCGAAGGGGAGGGGTGGATCTGTTTTACAAAATGTATATTTTTACGTGTGAATGGAACATTTTAGAGTCATAGAGATGTAAGCACAGAAACAGGCCCTTCAGTCCAACTCATCCATGCCAACCAGATTTTCTAAATTACATTAGTGTGGTGCTGGAAAAGCACAGCAGGTCAGGCAGCATCCGAGGAGCAGGAAGATCTGCATTTTGGGCAAAAGCCCTTCATCAAGAATGGAGGCAGGGAGCCTCCAGAGTGGAGAGATAAATGGATGTGTGTGTGTGTGTGTGTGTGTGTGTGTGTGTTGTGTGTGTGTGTGTGTTGTGTGTGTGTGTGTGTGTGTGTGTGTGTGTGTGTGTGTGTGTTGTGTGTGTGTGTGTGTGGGTGGTGGAGGTGGAGATCGGGAGAAGGTAGCAAAGAGTACAATAGGTGAATGGGGTGGGGATGAAGGTGATAGGTCAGAGGGGAAGGAGGTGAAATGAGGAAACTGGTGAAGTCTACATTGATGCCCTGGGGTTGAAGCATTCCGAGACGGAAAGTGAGGCACTTTTCTTCGGGTGGTGAGGGTGTGGTGATGGAGGAGGCCCAGACTTACATGCCCTCGGCAGAGTGGGAGGGGAGTTGAAATGTTGGGCCATGGGACGGTGGAGTTGATTGGTGCGGGTGTCCCAGAGTTGTTCCCTAAAGCCCTCTGCGAGGAGGTGTCCAGTCTCCCCAATGTAGAAGAGACCACATCAGGAGCAATGGATACAATACATGATATTAGTGGATTTGCAGGTGAAACTTTGATGGATGTGGAAGGCTCCTTTGGGGCCTTGGATGGAGGTGAGGGATGAGGTGTGGGCGCAGGTTTTGTAATTCCTGCAGTGGCAGGGGAAGGTGCCAGGAGGGGAGGGTGGGTTGTTGGGGGGCGTGGACCTGACCAGGTAGTCACGGAGGGAACGGTCTTTAGGGTGTAGGTTTTCTCGCTGACGTTTCATTACCTGGCTAGGTAACATCATCAGTGGCGAACAGTCTTTGTGGAAAGTGGAAATATATCCCTGGTGGTGGGGTCCATTTGGAGGTAGCAGAAAGTCATTGGATGATGTAGTTTATGCGGAGGTTGGGGGTGTGGAAGGTAAGGACCAGGAGTTTCTGTCCTTGTTACAGTTAAAGGGGTGGGGTCTGAGGGCAGAGGTGCGGGATGTGGATGAGATGCATTGGAGGGCATCTTCAACCACGTGAGAAGGGAAATTGCGGTCTCTAAAGAAGGAGGCCATTTGGTGTGTTCTGTGGTGGAACTGATCCTCCTGAGAGCAGATACGGTGGAGGTGGAGGAATTGGGAATATGGGAAGACATGTTTGCAGAAGGTAGGGTGGGAAGAGGTATACCCAGGTAGCTGTGGGAGTTGGTGGGTTTGTAAAAAATGTCAGTGTCAAATTGGTCGTCATTAATGGAAGTGGATAGGTCCAGGAAGGGGAGGGAGGTGTCAGAGATAGTCCATGTGAATTTAAGGTCGGGGTGGACTGTGTTGGTGAAGTTGATGAACTGCTCAACCTCCTCACGGGAGCATGAGATGGCGCCAATGCAGTTATCAATGTAACGGAGGAAGAGGTGGGGAGTGGTGCCGGTGTAACTACGGAAGATGGACTGTTCTATGTAGCCAACAAAGAGACAGGCAAAGCTGGGGCCCATACGTGTGCCCATGGCTACCCCTTTGGTCTGGAGGAAGTGGGAGGATTCAAAGGAGAAATTGTTAAGGGTGAGGACCAGTTCAGCCAAATGAATGAGAGTGGAAGGGTACTGTTGGGGATGTCGGGAGAGGAAGAAATGGAGGGCTTGGAGACCCTGGTCATGGCGGATATAGGTGTAGAGGGATTGGATGCCCATGGTGAAGATGGGGTGTTGAACGCCGGGGAAATGGAAGTCTTGGAGGTGGTGGACAGCGTGGGTGGTATCTCGAACGTACGTGGGGAATGCCTGGAGTAGGAGGAATAGGAAAGTGTCGAGGTAGGTAGAGTTGAGTTCAGTGGGGCAGGAGCAGACTGAGACGGCCTGGGTGGTCAGGGTGGTCAGGCTTGGGGTATTGGGAAGGAGATAGAACCGGGCAGTGCGGGGTTCCCGGACTATGAGGTTGGAAGCTGTGGGTGGGAGATCTCCTAAGGTGATGAGGTTCTGTATGATCTGGGAGATGATGGTTTGGTGATGGGGGGGTGGGGTCATGGTCGAGTGGGTGGTAGGAGGAGGTATCTAGTCCCATTTGCCAGCATTTGGCCTACATCCCTCTAATCCCTTCCTACTCATATACCCATCCAGATGCCTTTTAGATGTTGTAATTGTACCAACCTCCACCACTTCCTCTGGCAGCTCATTTCATACACGCACCACCTTTTGTGTGAAAGTGTTGACCCTTAGGTCCCTTTTAAATCTTTCCCTCTCACATTAAACCTATGCCCTCTAGTTCTGGTCTTCCTCACCCCAGCCAAGATGACCTTGACTATTCACCCCATCCATGTTCCTCATGATTTTATAAACCTCTATAAGATCACCCGTTGGCCTACAATACTCTAGGGAAAACAGCCCCAGCCTATTCAGCCTCTCCCTGTAGCTCAAACCCTCCAACCCTGGCATCATCCTTGGGAGTCTTTTCTCACCCTTTCCATTCACAATGTTCTTCCTATGGCAGGGAGACCAGTATTTGAAGACCATAATAAGGTGAAGAATTATTACTACATAGTTGATCTGAAACATGAATTTCAGAGCATTACTGCTCCTGCTTCACACGCAGAGGTAGCTTTTGGATGTAATAGGGCAACATTTAATGTGGCAAAGCAAATACTTCAGACGGGGCCATACTAGGAAGAATTGGGAAAGTGCTGTGCACTACAGGGAAGTCTGTATTAATTGCAGAGAATTAGACATACTGAAGAGATGCAAAGTGAAGGAACGAGTGAGGTATATTGAGAATGTTTGAGAAGAAAAGACTGAATTGTGAGAAACGTGCATAATTAAGTAATTCAATCTCAAACAGCAGTGAGAGCCATACTTATGGGGCGATAATGTAAACAGTCATATCTACTCTGGTCAGCTTGTTCAAGATTAACTCTAGGACTGAACTAAACGCTGATTTCTCAGCTAATGTGGTGATTGTCCTGTCTCAGATCAGCGATGAGTGGGTCTGAATCTGACCTGGTGCAAATGGCCCAGTGTCACATCAGCTAAAGTTGTTTGGACTAAGCAATCCACTTCCTGCTTAGCTCAGTCATTGCTCACAATGCGGCTATGAACTATTGTTAGGAAACACAGTGGATTTTGAAAATGCATGTTGCATATTCAGCCAAATCCATCCATTCAGCCGGAGGGTACAAACAATAGAAAAAAGGAGGTAAGTTTTGTCAATGGAAATGGGGACAGAATAAGATCCTGGGGCAATGTGACATTCCTAAAAGCAGCATGAGTCAATGGAATTGAAACAAATACAAGTCTCCGTCAGGAACCGAGCATGGTGTATCACAGCTTCAATTCGCAGCTCCCATCCTTTGGCTGTCTTCCAACTAATATTGTGTGTGTGTGTGTGTGTGTGTGTGTGTGTGTGTGTGTGTGTGTGTGTGTGTGTGTGTGTGTGTTTTTCTCATACCAATTCCACACATTTATTCAGAAGCAAATGGTTGAACAGCAATACAGATGCCACAGGGTGCATCAAAGGCCCTGCACAGTTCCTAACTAGGCAGATGTGGCATTAACAGAGGCTTGGTACTTAATGCAAATGAGCTAATATTATCTCACCACATGAGGACATAGCCATTTGATTCAGTATCACAGGAAAGCAAAGATAACTGTTTGAGATTGAATTGCTTAATTATGCACATTTGTCACAAAAATACATCAGAAATGATCCTTTTTCTTAAAAGTTACACAAAACAATGTCAGATTTTATCTGAAAATAGAGTGAACGACTGCACATTTCTGAATTATTAATGATTTGTTAATCATAGAGTCATACAGCACAGAACCACGCCCTTCGGACCAACCAGTCCAAACCGACCATAATCCCAAACTAAACCAGTCTCACCTGGCTGCACCTGGCCCATATCCCTCCAAACATTTCTTATTCATGTACTTACCCAAATATCTTTTAAATGTTGTAACCCTACAGCATCTGGCACTTCCACTAGATGTTCATTCCACACATAAACCACTCTGTGTAAAAAAAATTGCTTCTCGTGTCTTTTTTTAAATCTCTCTCCTCTCATCTTAAAAATATTCCCCCCTTGTCTTGAACTCCCCCCCCGGAGGCAAAAGACACCTGCCATTCACCTTATCTATGCCCCTCATGATTTTACAAGCGTCTATAAAGTCACCTCTCAGCCTCCTCCGCTCCAGTGAAAAAAGTCCCAGCCTATCCAGCCTCTCCTTATAACTCAAACCCTCCAGTCCTGGCAACATCCTGGTAAATCTCTTGTGAATATTCTCCAACTTAATAATATACTTTCTGTAACAGGGCGACAGGAATTGGACACATTACTCCAGGAGAGGCCTCTCTAAGGTCCTGTACAACCTCAACACGATGTCCCATCTCCTATACTCAAATATCTTTTTGTACTCATGTCAAAGAGAACTCTACATGACTCTAGCATCTGAAGAGTTCTTGCAGTGATGAACTTACCTAGAGACTGTGGCACTGAGAATTGTTATGTAGGAACTGTCATAACCCTGGACCACCCTTGGACATACAGGATTTAAAATTCAAAGTGTTTTTTTTAAGAGGACTTGATATGGTCAAACTGACTGTAGATGTAACTTCAGTAGCTGTGTGGAAAGATGTAGCCTGGAATGGTACACCTGACAAGGTGCCAAGGAAGATTTAAAGGGATTGACTTCAAAGAGAGGAAATGCACTACAACTGAACTGTAATCCCTAGGAATTATCTCAGATTATGGATATGATGGGGTATAAGACAATAGAATGGACGAAAGACATGTTTTGTGTCTTCATCTTTCAAGATTACAGAATTACTGGGGAGAAAAGCCAGCTTCAGGCCTGATCTGTGTGTGTTAATGAATTGACATCTTCATGCATTGTCCAATGTGCTGTGGAGGTCGCAGTTTTGAGAACAGCCGAGTAAACATCCCTGAATCACAGGTAAAGAAGATGAAGGATAGACCTTCTCTCTGTCTGAGAGTTGCCAGTCAGCCACAACAGAAAGGAACCAGGACAGCAGAATTTCAATAAACCTGAAAAGCCAAGAATCTCAAAGTTGATTGTTCAACTGCCAATGTCAAAGCTGCCAGTAATAATTACTGTATCAAACCCAAAATTCGCCTCTCTAAATCTTCACAAATTACTCAGATGTATGCTATATTTTCTTCTCATTTCTAATCTGCGTCTATGTATATTGTATGATTATTTGCCACATGTTTAGTAGCTCAGTTTATTTAACTCATGACATCCTGGTTAAATAGGCTTCTTTTATAACAGAAATCCAGACCAGTAAGGGGAAACATTCTGTCCTGCCACACCCTAAAATAATTTTGAAAGCTTAAATGAAATCACTTTTTATATTCTTTCAATAGATATTATAAGGGCAACCCACCACCATTTTCCAATGGGATTTCACAACATCGAGGTCCTGTTGACAGTAAGGGACTGATGGACACTTCACCCCAATACTGATTACTCCCCTAACGAGAAATGAAAGGATTTTATAGAGGGTCTTTCATGGACTCGAGATGGCCAAAAGCACTCTACTGCCTAAGAAGTACGTTTGAAATGTGGCATGATTACATTGTAAGGAAACAGAGCAGCCAATTTGCACAAGATAACTTACATTAACAGAAAAGTGACAATGATTAATCAGTTCTAATAATATTTGTTGAGGGATAAATATTGACCAAATCACTAGAGAGAACCATCATGCTCTCCTGCAAGAGTTGACACAGTGCAACCAGGGCCTTAGTTATTCGCCTCATCAAAATTTTGCATTTCCATTGGTGAAGCTGGACTATCTTCCCTGTTCATGTAGGGCAGCCTCCTACTGTCAGACACTAGTAAATGAAGATGTGATTCACACCGATTGATATTCACTGAAGTAGGTGAGATTTTCATCAATTGACTTTGGACTATATAGGACCTGATACTCATTGATGCTGAGGACATGGTGAGTGGGCACAGTTTAATTTCTATTTAAGTCTTATGTACTTGCTTTGTCTGATGTCACGCTATTTTATTCTATTTTATATTTACTGAGAGAGGCAGTGGGATGTTGATAATGTCATATAGTCACAGAGTCATAGGGATGTACAGCAGAAAAAACAGACACTTCAGTCCAACTCGTCCAGATATCCCAACCCAATCTAGTCCCACCTGCCAGCACCCGGCCCATTTCCTCCAAACCCTTCCTATTCATATACCCATCCAAATGCCTCTTAAATGTTGCAATTGTACCAGCCTCCACCACTTTCTTTGGCAGCTCATTCCACGCATGCACTACCCTCTGTCTGAAAAAGTTGTCCCTTAGGTGTCTTTTATATCTTTCCCCTCTCACCTTAAACCTATGCCCTCTAGTTCTGGACTCCCTCACCCCAGGGAAGAGACTTTGTCTATTTATCTTATCTATGCCCCTGATGATTTTGTAAATCTCTATAAGGTCACCCCTCAGCCTCCGACGCTCCAGAGAAAACAGCAGCAGCCTATTCAACCTCTCCCTGTAGCTAAATCCTCCAACCCTAATCATGTATCCAGAACCCCATGCTGATGTTATAGGGAAATGGGTTTGAACCTCACTGTGGTCAGAGGCTGAGTGGTGACCTTATAGAGGTTTATAAAATCATCAGGGGCATGGAAAAGATAAATAGACAAAGTCATTTCCCTGGGATGGGAGAGTCCAGAGATAGTTTAAGGTGAGAGGGGAAAGATATAAAAGAGATCTAAGGGGCAACTTTTTCACACAGAGAGTGGTGCATGTATGGAATGAGCTGCCAGAGGAAGTGGTGGAGGCTGGTACAAATGCATCATTAAAAGGCATCTGGATGGGCATATGAGTAGGAAGGGATTAGAGGGATATGGACCAAGTGTTGGCAAATGGGACTAGATTAGGTTAGGATATCTGGTCGGCATGGACGAGTTGGACCGTAGGGTCTGTTTCTGCGCTATACCTCCCTGACTCTATGACAGGTGGGGAGGTTTGAATTCAATTGAAAAAATATCTGACGTTTAAAGCTAATCTAATAGTGAACACATATCACTGAGCTAGACAATGTACGTCTGGCACCTCAGGAATTGTATGGGTGAGGTCAGTCTGTCACAGACTCAAGCACCTGATTCAGCAAGTAACAAATCCTGATCCCTTACAACAATGTGGGGATCTGCCCAATTCTGCAGTAATAGTCCATCACTGGTACCACTTCCTTAGAATAAAAACAGTACTGCCAGAAAGAACATTTATGTCACCCATTTCATGATCTCAGAACGTTCCAGGAAGTGACCAAGTAGATAGATGAAGGAAGGGCTGTTGATGTCATATACGTGGACTGTAGTAAGGCGTTTGATAAGGTTCCCCATGGTAAACTAATAGAGAAAGTGAAGTCACATGGTGTGCAGGGTGTTCTAGCTCGGTGGATAAAGAACTGGATGAGCAACAGGAGACAGAGAGTAGTAGTTGAAGGGAGTTTCTCGAAATGGAGAAAGGTGACCAGTGGTGTTCCACAGGGGTCAGTGTTGGGGCCATTGTTGTTTGTGATATACATAAATGATCTAGAAGAGGTTGGTATGATCAGCAAGTTTGCAGATGACACAAAAATTGGTGAAGAGGCAGAAAGCATAAGGGACTGTCAAAAAATACAGGAGAATATAAATAGACTGGAAAGTTGGGCGGTGAAGTGGCAGATGGAGTTCAATCCAGGCAAATGTGAGGTGATGCATTTTGGCAAGTCTAATTCTAGAGAGAATTGTGCAATGAATAGAAGAGCCTTGGGAAAAGTTGATGAGCAGAGAGATCCGGGAGTGCAGGTCCATTGTACTGTGAAGTTTGCTGCATAGGTGGGGGATGGGGTATTGAGTATAAGAGCTGGCAGGTCATGTTAAAATTGTACATGATGTTGGTTCGGCCACATATAGAATACTGTGTACAGTTCTGGTCGCCACATTACCAAAAGGATGTGGATGCTTTGGAAAGGGTGCAGCGAAAATTTATAAGGATGTTGCCTGGTATGGAAGGTGCTAGCTATGAAGAGAAGTTGAGTAGGTTAGGATTGTTTTCAATAGAAAAAACGAGATTGAGGGGGGACCTGATTGAGGTTTACAAAATCATGAAGGATATAGACAGGGTGGATAGAGACCAGCTTTTTCCCAGGGTGAGGGATTCAATAACAAGAGGTCACGCTTTCAAGATGAGAGATGAAAAGTTTAAGGGGGATACACGCAGCAAGTACTTTACACAGAGGGTGGTGGGTGTCTGGAACATGTTGCCAGCAAAGGCAGTAGAGGCAGGCACGGTAGATTCATTTAAGATGCACCTGGACAGATGCATGAGTAGGTAGGGAGCAGAGGGATACAGATACTTAAGAATTGGACGACAGCTTTAGACAGCTCAGGCATGGAGGACCGAAGAGCCTGTTTTTGGGCTGTAAATTTTCTTCGTTCTTTGTTCTTTGTTCTATTTTTCAGCCAATTAAACACATTCGAAATGTTGGAATCAATGAAACACAGCAGCCAATGTGTTCAAAGCAAAATCCCACAAAGCCAATAAATCAATAGCTAGGCCATTTATTTCCCTTGTGTTGGCTGACAGATGAATGTCCAAAGTGGAGAAGGTGTATCCGAGAAGGTGTCGAGCACCTCAAGAGCTGCTGCCAGGAAAACATGGAAGCCAAGTTGAAAATAGCGAAAGGAGCGTTCTGTCACACCAATGGCCCACCCACCTCTTCCCACACTCACCACCTGCCCCAAGTGTAACAGATGTTTCCTGATGAAGGCTTTTGTCCAAAACAGCAATTTTCCTGCTCCTCAGATGCTGCCTGACCTGCTGTGCTTTTCCAGCATAAACCAAGTGTAACACAGCCTGTGGTAGCTGCATCGGTCTGTATAGCCACCTGCAGCCTCACCCTGAGATTGAAAGAGAGTTTGTGAGGGACCGCTGATGATGCTGATCAGTCAAGTGATTCTGCTGTTTTTTGCTTTAACTTTGAATATTTTGTAATTAACTCTCTGCCTCCTTTAATCAGATTATAGGTCATCCCTTCACCTGTTATTCAGCTACTAATACTTTACTCACACCGTTTAACACTCTTGGTCATTCACAGAGACCTTTTATTCAACACTCCACCCACATCATTTGCACGATCTTTTGATCTTCTTTGCCCTTGATCTGTCTGGCCATAAGTTCTGGGTTCTGTGTGCTTCCCTCTCACTTCACCTGACGAAGGGGCTATGATCCGAAAGCTTGTGATTTCAAATAAACCTGTTGGACTAGAACCTGGTGTTGTGACATTTCTGACTCTGCTTTAAACAATATAATAGCATCTTTTATGTCAAACTGCGAGGGTAAACAAGACCGTTGATCTACCCCAAAGGTTGGCATCTCTTACAACATAGTGCTCCGACAGTACTGGCACTGGAGTATCAGCCTAGATCTCTCTGGAGTGGGAGTCAAACCTTTGATAGAAAGTGCTGGCCATTGAATCACAATTGACACCAAAGCAGTAATTGAGCCTTCACTATGTGTTTGGCTTTGCATGACTTTCCTTCTCTGTCCCTCCATTAAATAGGACACTTGCCTTCTTTATAAAGCAGGCACACACTTTTCTTGGGCAGTAAAGTTGACATCACCTTTCAGATGAGTCATAACATCGATACACATTTGAATGCATCTCATATTGATAATGAAAATGAAGTGGTGACCTGGAGTCCAAGGTGATCACCCCTCAACTCCCCCTCACATCTCCCACATCAGACACAGAGACACATATTCTCATTACCAGAGTGATCTCTGCAGCTGAGGAAGTGACACTGAAATGAACCCAATTACACCATTGCTGCTAGTCCCTTTCTCCCAGTAAGACAGTCTCACACTCACAAGAAACAGCGCAGCCACAAATCTGTCTTTATCATGAAAACAGAATCAAGAGCGTGTGGCAATAAATGGCAGAACGGCATCGAAATCAAGAGCTTGAACAAGCTCTAAATTTAATGTCTATTCACACCTATCTAGTCCAATTACTATTTCATCAAGCTGGCTATCTGAGAAGCAACAGCCACTAGATTTCACACACTCAGCCTCTGCTTAGCACTGATTCAGCTGGACACAATTGTGGAAAGCTTCAATCAACAGAGCCAAGGATTACAAAGGACTAACAGTCAAAGGGCAGTACGGTGGCTCAGTGGTTAGCATCGCTGCCTCACAGCGCCAGGGACCTGGGTTTGATTCTGTGTGTGTGGAGTTTTGCATATTCTCCCTCTGTCTGTGCAGGTTTCCTTTAGGTGCTCTGGTCTCCTCCCACAATCCAAAGATGTACAGGTTAGGTGAATTGGGCCATCCTAACTTGTCCATAGTGTTCAGAGATGTGTAGGTTAGGTGCAGAAGTCAGGGGTAAATACAGGGTTAGGGGATTGGGTCTGGGAGTGTTCTTACCCCTCACTGAGCAAAGAGGCCAGACCCAACACTCACCCCTTCCCTGGTCATGGATCCTCACCCACAAATCTTCTGACACCATCTTGTCTTGACGTTTGGTTTGGTTTCAGAGCAGGAGCAGTCCATCGAGACTGTGCTCTGTTCAGGAGGTCAGTGAGGTGCTGACTGATCTCAGCAGCCACAGCTACCCCACATCCCTTCAGTGTCTTTGCCCAACAGAAACTGATCAGTCCCGGTCTCGAATGCTCCATCTGACCTCTCTCATTAACAGCATCAGAGGGTTGGTATGGACTTGCTGAGCCGAAGGGCCTGTTTCCACACTGTAGTGATTCGATGAAAGTCTGAGCTGATTATATCTGTGGGATTAACCATGGCAAACAGGATAGAATGTCATATTTATGATTGCCACAGCCACAGAAGCAGATAAAACAGGATCCTTCACAACAATCCTGAAGGGAAATCACCCCAGCCTGTAGTCATAGCTGTTGTGGTTCTGTTCGCCGAGCTGGGAATTTGTGTTGCAGACGTTTCGTCCCCTGTCTAGGTGACATCCTCAGTGCTTGGGAGCCTCCTGTGAAGCGCTTCTGTGATGTTTCCTCCGGCATTTATAGCGGTTTTGTCTCTGCCGCTTCCGGTTGTCAGTTCCAGCTGTCCGCTGCAGTGGTCGGTATATTGGGTCCAGGTCGATGTGTTTGCTGATAGAATCTGTGGATGAGTGCCATGCCTCTAGGAATTCCCTGGCTATTCTCTGTTTGGCTTGTCCTATAATAGTAGTGTTGCCCCAGTTGAACTCATGTTGCCTGTCATCTGTGTGTGTGGCTACTAAGGATAGCTGGTTGTGTTGTTTCGTGGATAATTGGTGTTCATGGATACAGATCTGTAGCTGTCTTCCTGTTTGCTCTATGTAGTGTTTTGTGCAGTCCTTGCATGGGATTTTGTACACTACGTTGGTTTTGTAATCATAGCTGTCTGATTACAATCGTCCTCCTGCTTCCTCCCAGGTTAAACAAACAAGGATTCCACTTGGGATCCTGAACCCATCCTTTTATTATACATTCATACTTATACAGATCTTTATACAGATCCAGGGCCAAACATTTTAACATTGGAAAGAGTGAGAGAAAAGATAACGTGAATCAACAAATGATAGTTAATGTGGTGTAGATTGTTGCATATAAATCAATCCATTGTATAAGACAACTCTACTTTCCCAGCCTCAAAAATCATGTGATTATAGTTCTTTATCATTGTTATCCATGGGTGACATCACGAAAGACTGGAAGATAGTGAATGTTGTGCTAGTATTCAAGAAGGGCCGCAAAGAAAAGCCTGGGAACCATAGATGTGTAAGATTAATATTTGTGGTGGGTAAGTTACTTGAGAAGATTTTGAGAGATAAGGTATACATGCATTTGGAAAGATAGGGTTTGCTTAGGAGTAGTCAGCATGGCTTTGTGAATGGGAGATCATGCCTCACAAATTTGTTAGAGTTCTTTGATGAAGTGACGGGGGCAGGGTGGTAGATGCAGTCGATATGGATTCAGTAAGGCCTTTGAGAAGGTTCCACATGGTAGGCTGCTCTGGAAGGTTAGATCAGATGGAATCAATCCAGGGAGAGCTGGCAAATTGGATACACAATCAGCTTGATGGTAGGAAGCAGAGGGTAATAGTGGAAGGGTATGGTCAGACTGGAGGCCTGTGACTGGTGGAGTGCCTCAGGGCTTGGTGCTGGGCCCCATGCTGTTTGTTATCTATGTCAATGATTTGGGTTTGGATTTGGATGAGAATGTAAAAATCATAATTTGTGAGTTTGCAAATAGGACTAAAATAGATGGTAATGTGGACAGTGAGGAAGGTTCTCAGAAATTGCAGCAGGACCTTGATCAGCTGGGAAAGTGGGCTGAGAAATGGCAAATGGAGTTTAATATAGATAATGTGGGATCTTGCATTTTGGAAAATCAAATTAAGGTAGGAGTTTCATGGTGAATGATAGGGCCTTAGGGAGCGTAGTGAAACAGAGTGACCTTGGAGTTCAGGTGCCCTGTTTTCTGAGAGTGGAGTCACAGGTAAACAGGGCAGTGAAGGTGGCTTTTGGCACACTGGCCTTCATCAGTCAGGGCATTGAATATGGAAGTTGGGAAGTTATGTTGCAGTTATGCAGGACATTGGTGAGGCCATGCTTGGACTATTGTGTTCAGTTTTGGTTACTTTGCTGTAGGAAGGATATTATTAAACTGAAAAGAGTGCAGAAGAAATTTACAAGCATGATGCCTGGATACAACGGTCTGAGTTATAGGAAGAGGCTGGACAAGCTAAGACTTTTTTCTTGAGAGCGTAGGAGACTGGTTGAGATGTATAAGATCGTGAGAGGTGTGGAGACGGTGATTGCACTCAGTATTTTTCCCAGGGTTGGGGAATCGAGAACTGGAGGGCATTAGTTTAGTTGTGAGGGGAAAGAATAAAAGGGAACCTAAGGGGCAACTTTTACACACAGAGGGTGGTACACATATGGAATGAGCTGCCAATGAAAGTGGTTGAGGTGGGTACATTAACAACATTTAAAAGGCATTTGGGCAAATACATGGATAGGAAAAGATTAGAAGGATATGAGCAAATGCAGGGAAATGGGGTTAGTGTGGATGGACATTTTAGTCGGCATGGGCCAGCTTGGGCCAAAGGGCCTGTCTCTGTGCTGTAGGACTCTATTGCTCTATGACTATATTTACTTGGTATATAAGTCAACCCCTCTTCTCAGCCTTGACATATTATGTTTGTGTTTAGTGTTCAGCCTCATATTTTATTACAAAAATGCGTGTTTTTCTTACCGGCGCCTTCTCACCAGAGATCAA
Source organism: Hemiscyllium ocellatum (assembly GCF_020745735.1). Lineage (NCBI taxonomy): Eukaryota > Metazoa > Chordata > Chondrichthyes > Orectolobiformes > Hemiscylliidae > Hemiscyllium > Hemiscyllium ocellatum. The sequence continues at coordinate 53,338,463 of NC_083425.1, forward strand.
GCAAGCAAGTCCAAGTGTGTGGGATTTTAAGACACACCCTGATGCAGTATTAAGATGCAATAGCTGGTGCCCTTCATCTATCATAATGTGATACTTAATGTTTCCACTAACATAAAAATATGGCATCAAAGAGTCATACAGCTATACAGCAAGGAAACAGACTTACTGGTCCAATTTCTCCATGCCAACCAGATATCCGAAGTTAACCTAGTCCCATTTGCCAACATTGGCCCATACCTCTCTAAACCTTTCCTATTCATATACCCATCTAGATGCGCTTTAATTGCTGTAACTTTACTAGCCTTCACCACTTCCTCTAGGAGGTCATTCCAAATAGGCACCACGTTTTATGTCAAGAAGTTGCCCTTTAGGTCCCACTTAAATCCTTCCCTTCTCACCTTAAACTTATACCCTCTAGTTTTGGATTGCCCTACGCTGGGAAAAAGACCTTGACTATTCACCCTATCCATGCCCCTCATGATTGTATAAACATCTATAAGGTCACTGCTCACCCTCTGACGTCCCGGGAAAATAGCCCCAGCCTGTTCATCCTCTCTTTATATCTCAAGCCCTCCAACCCTCGTTCCTAAATCCTTTCAAGTTTCATAACGGCTTTCTTGTAGCAGGGAGACCAGAATTGAATGAGTTCTTCCATTAAAATAGTCAACAGGAAATTCCAGGTCAAAGGGAAAGCAATAATTGTGAAGCTTTAGTGATTCATGAATACCAGGCTGAACCTTCCACAATGTGGACTATGGCCAAGAATTTCAGAAAACTGTATGAAAAGACAAGCAAAACCTTTCTCGATATTGGGAGCAACAAAGTTGTATTTTCCAACTAAATTCCAGAAGATGTTGTGAAACTTGAAAAGGTTCAGAGAAGATTTACAGGGATGTTGCCAGGGTTGGAGGGTTTGAGCTATATGGAGAGGTTGAATAAGATAGGGCTGTTTTCCCGGGAGAGTCAGAGGCTGAGGGGTGACCTTATAGAGGTTTATAAAATCATGAGGGCCATAGATAGGATAAATAGACAAAGGTTTTCCTGGCGTTGGGGGAGTCCAGAGCTAGAGGGCATAGGTTTAGGGTGAGAGGAGAAAGATATAAAAGAGACCTAACGGGCAATTTTTTCATGCAGAGGATGATACATGTATGGAATGAGCTGCCAGAGGAAGTGGTGGAGGCTGGTACAATTGCAACATTTGGATGGGTATATGAATAGGAAGGGTTTGGAGGGATATGGGCCAGGTGCTGGCAGGTGGGACTAGATTGGATTGGGATATCTGGTCGGCATGGACAGGTTGGATCAAAGGGTCTGTTTCCATGCTGTACACCTTTATGACTCTATGGCTCTAAGTGGAGTTACGATTCTTGCCAGTAAGTGCCAGACATCTTTATGAAACAGAACTAATCACAGGTGACTTTAAAACAGACACCGCACTCACTGCCAGTATCATACCTCCTGGTGTGCGGAGGGGCCTGGAATTGATTCCCTCTCCACCTCAAACATCCATAATCTCCAAGAATCTCATACGCAGCGCTGCCTTTGGTAGGTGATTTGGGGCTGGGAGAAGGAGGAATCAGTCAGTGATCTCACTGCAGCTTATTCTGGAGCGAGTTATTTGCCACATGATGGGTAATGCATTCATTGGAGTAAGATCCAATCTCATATTGCCAAGCAGAGCCAACACATGGGCCTCCCTGTCAGAATGCCCAAGTCCCACTGCATTGAGGAACATGTGAAGCCTTGATTAGTAAAAGGGATGAAGTCTGACTGCTCTCATAGCTAAAGGTCTATCCTGTTTCTCTTGCTAGCCACACCCTGAAATAGGCTGGATCAAGGTCCAGCAGACCTGCTGGTTGTTGTTGCTGCAGTCTAACGGAAGTGTAGGGTAATGGCAGAGGAACTATGCAGCAACAAGCCCAGAACATAATCACCTCCAGCAGAACCTGAGCAGCCTCAACATGAAGGGGTCACAGCTAATGGGCCTCTCAGAAGGTGCTGGAGGCACTGGAAGGTCAGAGGCTTTTATCCTCAGTGCCATTTCCTGCAGCTGAACGAGGGACAATGCCAGCACTGGCTGTGGATGTCCCAGGGTACAGTAACTGAGCTGTGCCTGCTGCTGCAAACCATGAAATGGTTGACCATTCTTTCCTGTTGCTGTTATGTGACTGGTTCATTCCAGGGAGCCACTGGGGGAGCCCCTGTGTGATCTCTCAATAGATTACCCACAAAAGTATCAAGCCAGTTGACACATTTTGCCCATGTCTGCATGTCTTTCCTCCACGTACTCCAGCTTCCTCCCACAGACAAATGTTGCATAGGATAGGTGGATTGGCCATGTTAAATGCAGGGATTAGGTAGAGTTCTGGGTCTGGGTGGGTGCTCTTCAAAGGTCAGTGTAGACTTGATTGACCGAATATCCTCTTTCCACACTGTGGGGGGTTCTAAGATTCAATATTTGGCATTTTCGAACAGGAATAGGCCATTCAGTTCCTTGAGCCTGTTCTGTCATTTAACTAGATCACATCTGATTAACTCTTTATCCTTTAATACACATAACAAAATGAACCTATATATTTCAGTCTGAAAAGCTTCCATGAACCTCAATATCTACTCTGCATTTTAAGCAAGAGACTATTAGATTTTCACCACACTTGTGTGGAACGGCGTTCTCTGATTTCCTTCCTAAATGGCCTAGCTCAGATTATAAGATGACCATCCATATGTTCAGGAGGATATGGTTGGTATCAATATTATATCATTGTTTTCAGCACCTTGATCAGACCAAAATTTCCAATCTTCAAACTCCAACAGAACCCAACAAATCTACATTGCTTCTTCTTGCAAGTTAACTCTTTAAGCCTCAATATCATTCTGCTGGAAGCTGTTACACACTCCATACACTGTACTCCAGGTGGGAGATGAAATAACTTTTCCAGAGAGCTAGCACAGACATGCAATCAAAGAGTCATGCAGTATGGAAACTGATCATTCGTCCAACCAGTCCATGCTGAACATCAGCCCGAACCAAACTAGTCCCACCTGCCTGCTCCTGACCCATATCCCTCCAAAGCTTTCTTATTCATGTACTTATTCAAATGCCTTTTAATTGTGCCCACATCCACCGCTTCCTCGGGAAGTTCATTCGCGGACCATTCTCTGTGTAAAATATTTGTTCCTCGCGACTCTTGCCTCTCACCGTAAAAATGTGCTCCCTAGTCGTGAAATCCCCCATCCGCGGAGAAAAAATTGTGTTAAATTGTGTTAGGTGCGTTAGTCAGAGGAAAATGGGTCTGGGTGGGTTACTGTTCGGAGGGTCGGTGTGGACTTAGTGGGCCAAAGGGCCTGTTTCCACACTGTAGGGATCTAAAAAAAATCTAATCTTAATTACCCTGTCTATATGTGTGACACAAATTTCAAAGAATTATGTACCTGCTGTTGAACTAAATGGTCTCCTCTGTACTTGATCATTCCATAGTGCTATGATTCTGGATAATGAAAATGAAAAAGGCTCAATGCCTCGGTGATTTTTTTTTTCCCTCACAGGTAAGTTTGCAAAAGTGTTTGAAAGATGAATCTTCAATTTCTGAAGAATGCTTGAAGAGTGGAAATATTAGCTCTCTCCTCCTTGTGCTGGGGATGCTGTCAAAATGATAATATTATTGGCAGCAGTTATTGGGTCATCTAGTGCATGGTTTGTGGCTGAATCATTATACAAGGCAGGAAGAGCCAGAGGTTAGTAAGTGGGCTCCTCGGAGCTTTAGCATGTGACAGGGTAAGTACAATGTCACACATTGTTCCACAAGCAGATCTGGAATGCACAGGCTCGACTTTTCAAAAAGAAAGCAATTTGTTCTGTTTTGCCCACACAAGTCTCTCAGTCAACAGAAGCTACATAACATGCAGTACATTCTCAACACAACGTTACATTATTAATAGCTCTGAATGTACAGTTACAGGAAACAAAGTATATGGATATTAAAACTGATTGTATGTTTTTTTTTCCACGTTTGTTGTAAAAAAAAAGCAATTCGGGGCCAAGGGGAAAAGTTTGTTAGACCGGAGAGGATGGTTAGAAACTGAGAAACCTCCAAAATGCTTTTAGCCAGATTTGGCAAGCCTACAGTCCATCTCATATGGCCTCCCTTTTGAATGAGTTTTGGAAGTAAAACGTCTCTGCTTTGAAATAAGTCCCAAATGGTGATGGCATAGCAGAGGTAATGGACAGCGTAAAGTAAAGGAGTGCAGAAATGTGGGAATTTTTACATGGGGCTCTGGAATTCCTGATCATGGGCTTCTTGCTTTGAGAAAATGCCAGGCGATAGGCAGAATGCCAACCTCCCAACCACCTCCCCACCCCCACCCCCACTCCCCATTAAACGATCCACTTAGCAAAGCAACCTTTTGAAATCAACATTGCGAAAGATCTGGGGGCCTGTTCTCATCATGATGAGAAGAATATGGCAAAAAGAGTGCCAAAAGGAGATGGAGCCCACACCAAGCCCACTGAAACTTCAACCCAATGCTTGATGACCTACACAGGATCCCTTTTGTTCATATTCCTCTGTAGCATCACCCCTGCTTATTTCTGTAACCTCCTGCAGCTCTGCAAGCAACATGTTCCTCCAATTTTGGTGTAAAGCACCTCCACTTCTGTTGCTCTACCATCAGTAGCTATGCCTTCAGCCATCCGAAATCCAAGGATGTGTAGATTAGGCCGATTGGCCATGCTACGTTAATCACAGTGTCCAGGGATGTGTAAACTGGGTGGATTAGCCATGGGAAAATGCAGGGAAGGAGAGTGGGTCTGGCTGGGATGCTCTTCAGAAGGTTGGTGCGGACTTGATGGGCTGAATGGCCTGCTTCTACACTGCCAGGATTCTATGATTCTATCTAGGCCCTAATCTTTGCCATTCCTTCTCTTGTGCTTCCACTTCCACAAGCAGATGATTTTTTAAATTCACTCATGGGATGTAGGTGTATCTGACTAGTCCAGCATTCACTGCCCAGAGGGCAATTAAGAGGTTCAGAGCTGACCTTACAGAAATCATGAGGGGCATAGATAAGGTGATCAGCAAAGGTCTTTTCCCCAGGGTGGGAGGAGTTCAAAAAAAAGGGTTATATTTTTAAGATGAGAGGAGAAAGATTCTTTTTGCACAGGGTGGTTCATGGGTGGTATGAACTGCCAGAGGAAGTGGTGGATGTGGGTGCAGTTACAACGTTTAAAAGGCATTTGGACAGGTACATGAATAGGAAAGCTTTGGAAAGATATGGGCCAAATGCAGGCAAGTGGGACGAGTTTAGTATGGGAAACATGGATGAGTTGGACCAAAGGGTCTGTTTCTGTGCTGAATGACTCTATGTCTCTATGCTGTGTGTTTGGAGTCACATGTCGACCAGACCTGGTAAGGATGGAAGAGTTCCTTTCCATTAGTGAACCGGATAGGTTTTTTCTGACAGTCAACAATGGATTCATGGTCATCATTAGGCTCTTAATTCCAGATTCCACAGGGTCCAACATTGTCAAAGGTGTTGTCTTTTGTATGAAATCTCACACCAAGGCCTCACCTATTCACTGTAGCTGAATATAAAAGATTTTAGTACATTATTCAAAGAAGAACAAAGAATTCTGGTGTTTATCTGTTTATTATTAAACGGTTGTGAGAGCTTGCTGTATGCAAATTGAGTTGTATTTCCTGCAAAGTACAAATGACTTCAAAATTATTTATTGCCTGTCACGCAATGTGGAATGCCGTGGGATTGTGAAAGCAGCTGCAGAATTAGAAATCTGTCTTCCAAGTTTTTTTTCCTCTTAAGCTGTCTCCAAGGAGCAATTCACTTTAGAAAAACCTGGGATCATATTTATCAAGTCATTGCTGTTGTCATAAACTGCTCTGGTCAACAGACAGTCACAGAACATTTTTAACTTCTGATTGCAACATGACTTCGTCCATCATTCCTTAATGTGTGGTGGAGTGACTTGTCGACACAGGGCAGAGGCAATCATTACACTGGGACATTGATTGGCAAATACTGCATGCAGCTCAATTCACAGCATGATGCTGCCATCAGTGACTAAATGTTGCAAAGAAATAGGAGATCACGCAAAGTGAGAAGGATGTTAAAGGGCCCCGCACTGAATTGTCCTTTTGTTTCATAACGGCTCAGGATCTCTAGTTGGACAAAAGCATGTAATCATCACTCTCTCTTACCTTAACCCAAGCAGTGCCTGACACTGAGGCTCATCCACCAGTGAACCCCAGCAGGAGTTAAAATAAAATGAAGGAGTTGCATTGACAGACTAGCTCATCACATTCACTTAGCAAAGTAACAAAAACAATTCAGTCATGTAGCATAGAACAGCATTGTAGGAGTTGTTCATTATCGGATCCTGGAATATTTGGCATTCAGAATTCAGCGGCACTATAAACACACAATAGGCAGGTGTCTGACTATGTGGGTGGATGGCCGGGAAGGTGTTGGTATTTCTAGTCAAGTTTGCAGGTATCTGGTTATGTAGGTGCATAACACAAACAAAACCAGAAATTGCTGGCAAAACTCAACAGGTCTGTGAAGAGAAAACACAATTAGCACTTCGAGTTCAGTGATCCTTCTTCAGAATTTGTAGGTATATGTCTGGTATGGAACTTATATAGATTGGTCTCCGCGTATGGGTTTTGCAGTTCACATATGTGCATAAATACTGTGGTGAATGTTGGGGTTGCTGAGTGTGTGTGTGAGCACCATATAGGAGAAACTGAGGACTGCAGGTGCCAGAGATTGGAGTCCAGAGTGTGGTGCTGGAAAAGCACAGCAGGTCAGGCAGCATCTGAGGAGCAGGAGAATCAACATTTCAGGCATAAGCCCTTCATCAGGAGTGAGGCTTGTGGGCCAAGAGGGTTGAGAGATAAATGGGAGAAGGGGTGGAGCTGGGGGAAGGGAGCGGGGAATTCGATAGGTAGATGGAGGTCAGGGAGAAGGTGATGGGTTGGAGAGGAGGGTGGAGTGCATAGATGGGAAGGAAGATGGACAGGTAGGACTGTTGAAGTGGGGGTGCCAAGTTGGAAGATTGAGACTGGGATAAGGCTGAGACTGGGAGAGGGTGAAGGGAGGGGAATAATCTGCCTTTCTGTTTTTGCAACAAAAGTGGATAACCTCACATTTATCCACATTATACTTCATCTGCCTTGTATTTGCCTACTCTATCAACCTGTCCAAATTGCATTGCATTTGAATAAGCTTCCAATCGATCTCATTCTTTTTATACAGTAAAACTCAAAGAATTTCCTAATCAGAATTGATTAGGAAATGAATTTCAATAAAATATGAAATCAAACAGGTAACAAAATGATGCGTTACTGTAATGTTTTTTAAGTTTGACTGAAACCAGTTATCTTGCCTGTATCAGAGGATTAACGCGATATGGAAAATCAGTTAGATTATAAACTGATTATTTTGAACTGGATCTAAAGTCGTGAAATTCACAAACGATTAAGTTAAACTTCATACATGTTCAGGGCAAGCTTGGGAAAATTGATGTTAGTCTGCAAGTGAGATTATTTAAGCAAGATTGATCCTTGCTTTAGATAAACATGTTAACTGCAGGAAGGTATAGCACCCACCCTGTACACAGGTGAAACACTGCCCAGCTTGTTTGGTGTTGGCCCCACAGATGTCTTTCGGCCAATCTTTAAACAAATCATTCATCCTTTTTCCAAAATAAGGAACTGCCCAAACAATATGCATGCCTCGACCTTCCAATTTAGTTCCAGGTGCTGCTCCAACAACAGCCAGAGAAGAAACGGACTTGGTTTCGGAAACAAAAACCCCTGTGCTTGTGCGATGTTGAAATCATGTCTTACAGAGGTTTAATCAAAGGTTCACAATGAATCAGTGCTGACCACAGGAAAAAATGAAACTGCAGTCATTAGCATTGACTTGACTTGTTATCAGGTGCTGTATAGCATCTGAAATAACTCCACAGAGGCCAGTATCCCCTCACTAAGTCATCCTTTGTTTACATGCCTTGATACAGATCCAACTCTCAGAGTGAACAGATCCTCTGACATTCCTGTTAATCTATTTTTAAGGTATAGTTCCAATGGCAGAAGAAAGAGGATCTGAAGTGACAGAGGCTTAAGAAATCAGAGGCTGTGACAGAGATTCAATACTGCGCAAAAAAATGTCAAATTTGCCCAACTGCCATACCTTAAGCAGGACTGTGACAGAAAGCTTCAATTTTAAGGCAAAATTATGGTGGCAGATTGGGAGAGGCTTTGATGAAACTGTAGGACTGGAACATTGGTACCCAGAAAAAAAACATAGCAGTAGGATGCTGACATAACTCCACAGAGGTTGGTAGCCAATCTCCAAGTGACCCTTTACTTACACATGGAGAGTCCTTGACACAGATCCAGCTCCCTCAGAGCCAGCTCTCAGAGTGAACAGAACATCTGTCAGCCAGGGCTCCCTGATTGGACCAGGCTAACAGCCCCAATCAGGGAATTCCTATTCTACGAAGTCCACCCTGCTGACCTTGGTCCAATCACTACACCTATCTGGATCTAATCCTCACTTCTGGTAATGGCTATATGGGGTTCTGCTAAAAGCTGTTACATCACTGACTCCTCCCAGTTCTCATGAAGGAATTCCAAGATGGCAGCAGCGTTGGTGAGCTGGGCCCAGCAGCAAGTGATGGCACTGGAACATGGCGATTCTGATGTTAGGGGATCCGGCACAGATAGCGGTGAGGTGCAGGACTCGCGGTAATGGTGAGGTGACAGCACCACTGCTCTGGTGGGGCTACCGCAGGTGGCGTTGGTGAGCTTAGCTCAAGACTCATGGTGGCAGCGGCTAGGCTGTTCTAAACACTTTCTTTTCCTTTTGTTTTTGTTTCTTTAACTTCTGCTCTTGTCTTTAATGCTCCCTATTGTATTCCAAAATGGTGCTGGAGAGTGGTGACTGTGGATACTTTTCATTGTATTCCCATACCCTTGTCCTCAGGTACATGTGACAATAAAAGTCTAGTCTAATCTATTTCCTCGATAACTGTGTGAGTGTTCAGGTATATGTCGAGCTATGTGCTTGGGTATGTATCGATGCTCTTGTCTTGGTATGTGGCTGAAAGTCTATGTCTGTGCAAGGGCGCCTGAGTATTTGCATGTGTATATGTCTGAAGGTTGGGTTATGCAGCTGAGTGTATGTCTGAATATACATGCAAGGGCCTGAGCATTTTGGTGAGTGAATGTCTATGAATGTGAGAGTCTCAGAATGAGCAGGGTATTAGTGGGAGTAAGCATGTGATGTGTGAGTGTGGATTCATGTGAGTGTGTGGGTGTGTAAGAGGGCCTGTGAGTGTGTGAGGATCTGGCTGTGTGTGAGGGTCTGGGTGTGAAGGTGTGGGTGTGTGTGAGGGCCTGGGAGTGTGTGAGGGTCTGGGTGTGAATGTCTGAGTGTGTGTGAATGTCTGGGTGTGAGTGAGGGTCTGGGAGTGTGTGAGGATATGGGAGTGTGTGAGGATCTGGGTGTGAAGGTGTGGGTGTGTGTGAGTGTCTGGGTGTGAGTGAGGGACTGGGAGTGTGTGAGGATCTGGGTGTGAGGGTGTGAGTGTGTGTGAGTGTCTGGGTGTGAGGGTCTGGGAGTGTGTGAGGGTCTGGGAGTGTGTGAGGGCCTGGGTGTCAATGTCTGAGTGTGTGTGAGTGTCTGGGTGTGAGGGACTGTGTGTGTGTGAGGGTCTGCGTGTGATGGTGTGAGTATGTGTGAGGGTCTGTGTGCGAGGGTGTGGGTGTGTGTGAGGGTCTGAGTGTGAGGGTCTGGGAGTGTGTGAGGGTCTGGGTGTCTGGGTGTGTGTGAGGGTCTGGGAGTGTATGAGGGTCTGGGTGTGAGTGTCTGGGTGTGTGTCAGGGTCTGGGAATGTGTGAGGATCTGGGTGTGAGTGTCTGGGTGTGTGAGGGTCTGGGTGTCTGGGTGTGTGTGAGGGTCTGGGAGTGTATGAGGGTCTGGGTGTGAGTGTCTGGGTGTGTGAGGGTCTGGGTGTCTGTGAGGGTCTGGGAGTGTGTGAGGGTCTGTGCATGTGTGAGGGTGTGAGTGTGTGAGGGTCTGGGAGTGTGTGAGGGTCTGTTTGGAGGTACAGGCATTGTGTGTGTGTGTGTGTGTATCTCAGATTGTCGGTCTTGGTATAATTTACAGGTTTGAAGGTTGGTCATGTTATCGTGATAATATTTTCCACTGTATCATGTAGGATGATCAAGATTCCTTCCAACATGCAGATTTATTCTGTTGGGTAAAAGATCTTGATTATTTGCAGTTTGGGAATAGTATGGTGTGGTGTCCAACTTCTAACAGACAAAGTCACATGGTTCCTGCATAACAGTGAGAGTGAAATCAACCATGACTTCATGCAGCTTGTGAAACCATTCATTGTCAAGCTTAATTAGCATTTTAATTCATTTTTGTGCTATCTTTCATAATGTATTCTACTAACTTATATCGGCATTGCTGGAATTCTGCTTTTATATGTTTAAACTTACGTGTTCTATTGAGTAGCTTTGTTTTATGGCAGGGACAATCCGGGGAATTTTGATTTGATATATTATATGTTGTTACTTCTACATGTTTGTATCTTGTTACAAAACACAGGAAACGATGTTGGGCCATGTTTCCACACTCCAGTGCCGTTTTGAAACACAGAGAAAAAAATAGAACATAGACCCAGAAAGGCAGAAAAATGAAGAAATAAAGAAAAGTAAAAAACAAAGAATGGCAGCAGCCAATTAGCCCCCAGCTTGGCCTACTCTTCTGAACACTTGTGTTAGCTTGGGGAACTGGGCACTCTCAGACCTCCTGCTGAATGATGCTGTAGACGTTCATGTTTCCAAAGAATTAAATGCAGCATCTGGTGTAGCAGAGCAGGCAACCTCCACGGAATTGGCAATGGAAGAACGATCTCTCAGATCTTAGCCATCCACAGACATTGCCAAATTGTCCTTTCGCTTGCAGACTGAATGACTAAACCGACTTTGCACCAGATGTGCTCAAACCCATACAGCTCTCGGACTCCGTGGAGAGGAGATGAGGTGGGTCACACTATGCAGAAGATGGAAGAGCAACAAAGTTTAGCAGCGAAGAAAGAGGCAGCCGATGAGGTGGTCAACAGCTGCAGAAATATCCTGGTAAATGAAGGATCGAGTTTTACGTAGAAATATTTCTGGGATTGTTCCAATTCTTCCACTGTTTCCATGACTTCCTAGTCTGGGGAACTCGGAGACTTGCAGACTCAGAGGTTAGTCCACCAACTGAGGGAGTGAATCTCTCACTATGTTAGAGATTTTACTTTGCTGTTCTCAGCATTAACATCAGCAGTTATAAGTCTCACTGCAATCTGTAACCATTCGCCATCCCTGGAGGTGGGACAGAGGCTAGGAGGGGAGCAGTAGGCTGGTCGTGCAGATATGAGTAAGTGTAGCCCTCCTACAAAAACAAACTGCCCGAGATGGGGACCAGCTCCACCCCACGAGTCTTTGTATGGCATTGCTATGGACCAGACCAAACCCCCGCAAAATATTCAGAAGATAGTCCAGACCCCAACTTTTACTTATTTGAAAAGTAAATCTTAGGTGTTAGGTTCCCATTGCAATTCAATTAGTCAAACTACTGGATTTAAAGCAAAGTACATTTTATTCAACCACTAAAGTTAAAATAAAACAAAAAAAGAGGAATTGGAATAATAACTCAATTTAACAGAATAATAGATACAGTATCTATTACTAATTAAATGTTCTAATATTGTAACATCCCATAAACACAGTCTTGGCAAAAGACAAATTCAGAAAACAGATTGTCTCACATATAACTCCTGTAGCAGGAAGACAACCCCCAGCTTTTGGCTGTAACTTTGAGCGGGGAAAAGTAGCTTGCACTTCTTCAAGACACCCAACAACAACTGCTGAAAACTCAAACTAAAAATCCTGGTTCTGTGAGAGCTTGACCCCACCCATTCGGGCTGCTTCTATTGTTCCAACTTAAAAAAAAACCCAAACCTCACAAGCTGCTTACTCCAGTGTCTTTGATAGACTGCTGTATATTACTGCCTTGAAATTCGCCCCAACAGAAACCAAGACAAATACACCTCATAAAGCCACAGTATCATCACAGGCGTGAACTGCCAAGGTGCTGTTTTAGTAACAATAGCCTCCATATTAGATTACCTACAGTATGGAAACATGCTGTTCAGCCAAAATGGTCCACACTGACACTCCGAAGAAAAACCCACCCACACCCTTTCACCTGTGACTAATGCACCTAACACTATGGGTAATTTAGCATGGCCAATTTGCCTGACCTGCACATCTTTGGATGTGGGAGGAAGCCACACAGATACAGGGAGTATGTACAAACTCCACACAGACAGTCACCCGAGGCAGGAATCAAACCCAAGTCCCAGGCGCTGTGAGGCACCACTGTGCCACCCTTAATATAATCAAACCTCACTCTCTCCGCAGAGCAGGTAAGGGCTGTCTGGCGGTGTTTTTTATGAAGTCACAGTATAGTCCAGTTAGTTTTTTTTTAACGGTTAAAATTTAAAGTTGTTTTTCTAAATGCCTAGCGGACCCGGAAGCTGGTGCCGCGCTAGGTTACCTGGGAAGGTTTTTCTTTCTATAAAAGCGCAGGGCAGGAGTTATAGCTGGGAGCAGGGAAATTATGATGCGGTGAGGCATGACTTAGGATGCGTGGATTGGAAAAATAGTCTTCAAGGGAAGGACACAAATGATATGTGGAGCTTGTTCAAGGAGCAGCTATTGGGTGTCCTTGATAAGTATGTACCAGTCAGGCAGGGAGGAAAGGGTCTTGTGAGGGAGCAGTGGTTTAATAAGGAATTGGAATCCCTTGTGAAAAGGAAGAGGGCGGCCTATGTAAAGATGAGGCATGAAGGTTCAGTTGGAGCGATTGAGAGTTATAAGGTAGCCAGGAAGGATCTAAAGAGAGAGCTAAGAGCAGCGAGAAGGGGACATGAAAAGTCCTTAGTTGGTAGGATTAGGGAAAACCTGTGCAGTTTTGGTTGCCATACTATAGGAAGGATGTGGAGGCATTGGAACGGGTGCAGAGGAGGTTTACCAGGATGTTGCCTGGCATGGTAGGAAGATCGTATGAGGAAAGGCTGAGGCACTTGGGGCTGTTCTCATTGGAGAAAAGAAGGTTTAGGGGAGATTTGATAGAGGTGTACAAGATGATTAGGGGTTTAGATAGGGTTGACAGTGAGAACCTTTTTCAGCTAATGGAGTCAGCTGTTATTAGGGGACACAGCTTTAAATTAAGAGGAGGTTGGTATAGGACAGATGTTAGGGGTAGATTCTTTACTCAGCGGGTTGTGAATTCATGGAATGCCCTGCCAGTAGCAGTGGTGGACTCTCCCTCTTTATGGGCATTTAAGCGGGCATTGGATAAGCATATGGAGGTTATTGGGCTAGTGTAGGTTAGGTAGGCTTCAGTCGGTGCAACATCGAGGGCCGAAGGGCCTGTACTGCGCTGTATTTTTCTATGTTCTATGTTCTATGTTAAACCTCCTTAACATACTCAAATATCCTAAAGGTACAATACAGGAGGGTAGTCAGACAAAGTTTGACAGCAAGTCAGAGGTGACAATATTGGAACAGTGAGATGAAAGTTTTAAGGATCTTCTTGAGGATAGCAGGGGATATTTAAAGGTGAAAAGGAAATTGGAGGGAATTGTAGCATCAAATTAACTGATGCCATGACCATTAGTGGTGGGCTGGGAAAACCAGAGACATGTAAAAGAGCTTAGACATCTCCAAGGACTGTATGGCTCGAGGAAGCTTAAGAGCTAAGAAAGGGAGATAATGGAAGGATTTAAAACAAGATTAAAGGTTTTAAATTTCAGGCATTACTGGGCAGAGAGCTAGTGTAATGAGTGAGGACGGGGCCGATATGATCTCCTGATATTGCACCCACAAGAAAGGTAAAGATAATAAGAAACTCAGATTGAAGCATTTCCTATGTGTTTCAGCTCGCGAGAGTTGGTCTCAAATTCAAAACCCATTCATTCAGTGTCTCTTCAGTGTTACATTGTCAGGACAATTTTAATTTCAGTCATGTACTTATCTCCTAATTTCAAGTGCCTTTGTCTTCCTTAAAACCCTCAGATACAAAATAATATTAAACTGGACCAACCACATAAATACCATCCAGACAACAGGAATTAAGGGATTCGGGGCGAGTGTGGGTAAGTGGCATTGAAATGCCCATCAGCCAAGATTGAACGGCGGAGTAGACTTGATGGGCCGAATGGCCTTACTTTCATTGCTATTTCTTATGGTCTTCAGTCAGAGACTAGGAATTATCGACAGTGGGTCACTCTCAAAAGCCTTCTTGGCATCTCCAAGGCAGAAGTCAGGGATCTAACACAACATTTTCTACTTGCCCAGATGAGTGCCGCTCTGACAACACTCAAGAGGCCTCACACCATCTGGGACAAAGCAGTGCACTTGATCAGCACACGGTCACCACATTCAACATTGACTACCTCCAACATCAATGCACAGTGGCAGCATGGTGCACAGCAGCAACTCATCATGACAGTTTTAACATCATGTCATGGAGTCATACAGCACGGAAACAGACACTTCAATCCAACTAGCCCGATGTTCCCAAACTAAACTAGTCCCACGTGCTTGCACTTGGCCCATACCTCTCTAACACGAAAGTGAGAACTGCAGATGCTGGAGATCAGACTCAAGATTAGAGTGGTGCTGGAAAAGCACAGCACGTCAGGCAGCATCCGAGAAGCAGGAGAATCGACATTTCAGGCAAAAGCCCTTCATCAGGAATGAGGCAGGGAGACTCTGGGATGGAGAGATTTTACAAACCCTCTAAACCTTTCTTATTCATGTACTTATCCAAATGTCTTTTAAATGTTATAATTGCACCCACATCCACCACTTCCTCTGGAAGTTCATTCCGCACATTCGCCACTCTCTGCATAAAAAAGTTGCCCCTCATGACTTTTTAAAACCTTTGTCCTCTCACCTAAAAAATATACCCCCTAATCTTGAAATTCCCCATCTGAGTGAAAAAGTACCTGCCATTCAGCTTATCTATCACCTATTCACCTTATACCCATCAAAAACCTCCAATAACTCAAAGGTCAAGGGCAACCAGTAGGTGGAACACCACCTCCCAGACCACAGCTGTATTGCAGTGTACACACCATTTCAAAATGGAGGGATATCAGTGTTCCTTCATAATCACTGGGTCAAAATCTGAGAACTTCCAAACTAACATTTCTCACTGTATCTCAGTATATGTGACAGCAATAAATCAGCAATAAATCAGTCAATCAATCACTTGGAGCAGCTTTACCACATAAACTGCCGTGGTTCAAAAAAATCACCTCACTGCCACTTGATGCAAGGCCTTACCAACCATGTTCACATCCCAGAGATGAATCAAATTCATCCTAAAAGCATAATTACATTCTGAATAGCTTTTATCCATAAATTTAACCTGACAGTTTCCTGTAGATTTGTGAGACATGACCTATTTCTTCCAAATCATTGTCGTTATCGCTTCTGATCTCTGGGCTCCAAATCTCAAACTCATAGCACGATTACAGCCATTCAGATCTATGTTAGCTTTCTGTAAGAACAACTCAGCCTGTTCACTCCCCGACATTTTCCCCATGCAGCTTTGCAACATTTTCTGCTCTGGTTTCACCAGACTGTCAGGTAGTGCATTCTCAAGGAGGAGGCAGTGGTGTAGTGGTCATGTAGGCACTGGATTAGTAATGTGTTGCTGGTTAAAGCACAGCAGGTCAGGCAGCATCCAAGGAACAGGAAATTCGACGTTTCGGGCTAAAGCCCTTCATCTTCATTCCTGATGAAGGGCTTTAGCCCGAAACGTCGAATTTCCTGTTCCTTGGATGTTGCCTGACCTGCTGTGCTTTAACCAGCAACACATTTTCAGCTCTGATCTCCAGCATCTGCAGACCTTACTTTTTACACTGGATTAGTAATGCAGAACTCCTGCATCTGGGACAAAGGCTTGAACTCTACAATGGCATATAATAGAATCCTGACAGTACAGATGCAGGCCATTTGGCCCATCAAAGAGACCTTCTGAAGAGCATCCACCTACACCAATCCATCTAACCTGCACATCTTTGGACTGTGGGAGGAAACCCGAGCACCTGGAGGAAACCCATTCAGATACAGGGAGAATGTGCAAACTCCATCACCCCAGAGTGGAATCGAGCCCAGATCCCTGGCACTGAGAGGCAGGAGTGCTAACCACTGAGTCACCATACCACCCTGCAACTGATGAGCCGAGCTAGTTAGTTTGGACCTTTGTCGTTAGAGAGAGATTGGGTAGCCGAGGGAAGGAGGGGCATGATATTGGGCGCCAGGTGGCAAGGAACAAAAGAGATAAGTGGTTGTCCCTGATGTGTAATGAGAAGCCTGCACCCCAGCCCAGTCAAATCTCATGACCCCTTCCTTCCTGCCTTTCCAAAAGTGACTTGCCCACACCAATCATGTGATGGCATAAGCAGCAAAAAAATAGGTCAAATGGCTTGATAATGAAATCGGTAGGTCATTATTTGTTTATTTAAAATGGCAAACTCCAGCGACCAAATCAGGGCACCAATTTGGTGTTGCCCTGAAACACTGTGAGCTTTCCACCCCCACAATGCATGGCCCAAACTCCACCATTGCCAAAAATATGCTGCGTGTGCACACGTGTGTGTGTGTGTGTGTGTGTGTGTGTGTGCTTGTGTGCGTGCTGTGTTTGTGTGTACTTATGTGCTTATGTACATGCATGTGCATGTGCATGTGCATGTGCTTGCCGTGTGTGCATTGGTAGATGTGCATGTGTTTGTGTGTGCATGCCCGTGTTTGTGTATGTACGTGTGCGTGCGTATGTACATGCATGTGTGTGTGTGTATGTGTTTGCATGCATGTGTGCATTTGTAGGTGTATGTGTGAGTTTGTGTATGTGAGGCAGAGTGAGGCAGTCTGAGTGGTTAAAATCCAGCTCGGAGCTTTTGGAATGCTATGAATTGATAAAAAATGATTATATACAGTTCAAATATCACATGACATTATTCCAGCTCAAAATTTGATCGGAAGCTTTTTTTTTCAACTTGACAGACAGTTAACAAAACTTGTTTGGTCTCTGTGACTCTTCTGGACCTTTAGATATTAATCAACCTGTGTTCTCCAATTAAAGTGAGCCAGGAACTGTAGATGGACTTTGAAAGATCTATTACACAAATCACTAGGAGCTATTGGGCAGACACAAAAAAACAATTAAAAAGGGTGATAGAACTTTGTCTTTTATGTCAAGGGAATGGAATACAAAAGGGAGGACATTGTGCTTCAGCTGTGTACAGCTTTAATCAGATCCTTATCGAGAGTATGGTTTTCTATTCTGGGCACGACACCTCAGGAACAGTATTCTGTGGCATGGTCTCGACTGTAACCATTAAAAATATTACCTGGGCTAAGGTATTTTGAGGATTGTATTCTGTTCTAAATAGAATATTAGACAATGTGTTTAAATGTTAAAAATCAATAGAGGCAGATACAGAGAAATGATTTCCCTTGGTCCACTCAAGAATGAGGAGACATAATATTGAATTTAGTGCTTAGCAATCACTTAGCGATAGCCTAGTTGTATTATTGAGGATCTGTTAATCCAGAGAACCAGGTAATGTTCTGTGTTCAAATCTAGCCATAGCAGTTGGTGGAATTTAAAGTCAACAAAAAAAATCTGAAGTAAAGAGTCTAATGATGACAATGAAAGCCAGGAAAAACCCATTTGGTTCACTAATGTCATTTAGGGAGGAGAAACTATCATCCTTACCTGGTCTGCCCTACATGTGACAGCAATGGGGTTGATTTTTAACTGCCCTCTGGGCACACACATACACACACATACACATACATGCATGTACTTACACATGTACACGTACATACACATGCACACAAGCACACACTAGGCATGAGCAATAAATGCTGTTCTAGACAGCCTCACCCATATCCCATCAATACATTTTATAAACTAGTGAAATCTTTAAACGCTGTAGATGCTTGGGAACAAATGAAGCTTTCAAGACAGATGTTTGATAAATTGTTATATCGAAAAAGGAACAAAGCAAAGGCATTCAAAGTGCAGATCAGCCAAGTTCTAATTAAATGGCAGAATATGCTTGATGCTTCTAAAATCTGGGTGAAGTAGTTTTATTATTAGACAAATTCTTTACAGAACCTGGAGAGTGTCACCAGGTTCTGTATGGGACCTTAAAGTGCAGGGACATGTTTCTTTGAAAGTGGATGCCTAGATAGACAGGGTAGTGACGAAAGTGTTTGGGATGCTTGCCTTTTTTGGTCAGAGCATCGAGTATAGCAGCTGGGAGGTCATGTTGAGGCTATACAGGGCTTGGTGAGGCCACTTTTAGAATACTGCATGCAATAGTAGACTCCCAACTATAAGAAAGATGTGTTAAACTTGAATGGGTTCAGAAAAGATTTACAAGGATGTTGCCAGGGTTGGATGGCATGAGGTATAGGAGGAGGTTGAACAGGCTGGGGCAATTTTCCCTGGAGCATCAGAGGCTGAGGGGTGACCTTATAGAAGTTTACAAAATCATGATGGTCATGGATACAGTGAATAGCTAAGATCTTTTTTCCTAGGGTAGGACAATCCCAAACATAGGTTTGAGTTGAGGGGGAAGGATTTAAAAGGGACTTGAGAATGGTGCATGTGTGGAATGAATTGCCAGAGGAAGTGATGATGGCTGGTACATTTGCAACATTTAAAAGACATCTGGACTGGCATATGAATAAGAAGGGTTACAGAGATATGGGACACATGCTTACAAATGGAACTAGATTAACTTAGGATGCCTGGCTGGCATCGATAAATTGGACTATATGGTCTGTTTCAATGTTGTACAATGCTGTGACCCTATTTGAAGAGAGAGAGAAGGGTTTTTTTTCCCTGAAATTATGTCAAAATAATCTGGGAATGGGGAAGAAGCATCAGATTTGGCCGATGTTCCCTCACAGAGATGTTGCTGGGAAGCTTTGTCATGAGATCACACACTTCTATCCAAATATGGAAATGCAGACAGTGACAGGACAAACATATTCCCCATCACTAGCACTCTGTTATTGTACTTAGATTCCCTGAGGTAGCGCTTGCTCAAGCAGGACCTCAAGTGGATTGACGAGCAGCATGAATGGCCACTGTGAGCTCCTGCTTTCAGAGATCGCCCCCTCCCCCTTTCTCACACTCCTCACCAATGGGTCATGACAATTTTCAAGCCTCAAAATGGAGTCACAATAGGGAAAAGATTTGAAAGCACTGCCCGAAAGGCTAAGTGAACCATTGCCTTACTCAGAGGAATTTTGAAGATTAGGAACCCTTTTGTGAAGCTGTGTGATTTTCTCAGTCTAACTCTAGATTAAAGGCCTGGGTATCCAACATCATTGACTAAATGGGCCCCAGGGAAAGTCATGGCCTGTTACACTACTAGCAATTGAGTTGAACCTGAGTAAACTTCAGGCTGTTATTTATATCAAAACTCAACCCAGCCAACGTTAGTCAGTTATTATTTTCTACCACACAACAAGATGGTTTAGCTATGATTAAAATTATGCATTTTGTTACTGCTGTGATTTGCTATTCAGTCAATCTGTTTAGCAGTTTATACCCAATGCTGAAATTGAGGTTCACGTTATTGTGTCACCTGCTGGCACCAACTGTTCGTGTCAAAGCAGGTGATAAAACTAACTGAAGAGTTTTCTTATTCATTCCATGGTACACCACAAATTGACTTGGGTATTGGAGCTGGTGAATGCATTCCCTCCAGATCTGAGAGTAGTCTGATATGCAACATAGATTTCAAGTGAATAAGTATCTATCTAGCTCAATAAGAATTTTCTATGTCTGTTTGTGATGTAAACACAAATGCACATATATACATGTGCACACAATGCATGTATACACACTGATAAAGTACTGCAAATAGCCACATATATAACAATTTGTATTCATACAGCACCTTTAGCAGGGTAAAATATAGAGTAGATTGAGGAAAGCTTCGTATTTACAGAAGGATCAAAAAGCAAAGGACACTGATATAAAGCAAATTGCAAAAGCTTCCATGTGATATGAGGAAATGCCTTTCTAGGCAATGACTGGTTCGGACCAGGAAGGCACTGTCTGACAATGTGGAGACGTTGGCTCACTTGTGCATTTCCTAAAGGAGTTAATCAAACGCCTGGACAGAAAACATTTATTGGGCTATAGGGTAGGCACAGTGGAGTATGACGAGCTAAGTCTCTCTTGTACAAAGCTGGTGGAAACTCGATGGGCCAAACTGTGATCTAACCATTCTGTGATTCTACATCAGCATGTTTCATAGCAGCGCTATTGGTAAAATCTGGCACTGGACCATGTCAGGAGGGATTACAGTGTGACTGAGCTTGTTCCAATGGATAGGTTTTACGGAGTACCCGAAAGGATGAGAGCAAGGTAGTGAGGTGGAGATGACTAGGGCGAGTGTCTCAGAGGTTTGGATCCAGGCGGCTGAAGGCACAGGGCCAGTGGAAGAGCAATTAGAGTCAGAGATCCTTAAGAGGCTGCATTGAGGGAGCACAGATATCTCCCGGAGTTGAAGTATGGTGCTGAAGAAAATTACAGAAATAGGGAGGGAAGGGATTGATGAGAATAGTAAAACTAAAACGGGTGTTTACTCAAGAGTCGTCTGGGTCAGTGAGCACAGGGGTCACAGGGTCAGGGACTCCAGGCACTCAAGTCTGATTGATGTCAGGTTTAGGGAGGATAGGACTCACATAAGTGAAGACAGAGATATATGTACACATCTGCACATGCATTTACACTGACAGGTTCAGAAATACACACTTTTGCGTACATTCATACTCTCACACACGTATTAGTTCACTCAAGCCTCCTAACCAATTACAGCCCAGGTCTCAGCCTCTTTGAAGATGTGATCCTCCAGGCTTTGATAAATTTCAGCTTGAACCACACGTGAGGCAGCAGCAGCTGCCCATGCCCTAGTAAGCATGTATTCAGAGCTGTCAATCCCCAGTGCTCACTGAAAGAGACAAGGACTTAGGAGTTCTATTAATCTCTTGCCAGTGAATAAAAGGCTATTTCATATTCAAAAGCTTACATCCTTCATCAGTATTGGAGCTGAAAAGGTTATCCCTGCCATCAAACATAAAGCACTTGTTTTGCAAACAAAACCTTGAAACAATAACTGATAGACACTGCATTCAAATGAATAAGGTATTTGAAAGAACAAAGTGCCGATCCTGGAAATCTGAAATACAAACAGAAAATGCTAAAAATGCTCAGGAGGGAGTCAAGTGGCATCTGCATTGGGAGAAACTTAATAGCTCTGACTTCCAGCATCTGCAGTTTGTTGGTTTTCTGTTAGGATTTCAGATTGATCATCGTCCATCAGAACAGATTTACAGGAAGAGGCAAAGGGCTCATCTGTGAAGATTGGCTGAATAATCATTATAGCTTCATTCCATAAGTTAATGCAATGGTGTCAGAATGGGTCCCCTGGCATACACCATCAGTCCCTGCTTGCTCGCTTCTTACCTGCAAGATTCCATAATGGATTTTTTTTTTAATAATGCCAGGAGTTTTCGGTTCTGTTAATTGATGATTACATGACGAGAAAAGACATTATATAAACAGACTCAAGAATTTGCTTCACCAAGCCACCAGTGGTTAGAACCTAAACATTCATTGTGACTGGTGATGTAACCAAATTCAGTCTTTGTCATTTGCATTCCCCTAACACTTTTCATGACCACCTGATGTCTCAAAGTACGCTGGAGCTATTTAAGTATCTTTTGAAAAGGAGCTGCTGTTGTAAGGGAGGAAATGCAACAGTCAATTTATGTACAGAAATTTCCTGCAAATGGCAAGGTTTTGTAGTCACAGAGGGCAGAATCCTGGGCAAAAGTGGGTATTAGGCGAAAGTGAGGATTGCAGATGCTGGAGATCAGAGTCTAGATCAGAGTGGTGCTGGAAAAGCACAGCAGGTCAGGCAGCATCCGAGGAGCAGGAAAATCGACGTTTGTGCAAGTCTAGGTGGTGATGGACTTTCGGCTCACTCTACCCGCTTATTTTCTTTCTGTGAGCCAAGTCCTGTGTGCTCTTTAAAATAAAGCAATAAGAAAAAACATTTAATCTTGCACTTTTAGTTTTATTCTAGCAGTAAGTGGATAAAGTATACAGAGTTCTGGGTCTAAACCTTTCTGTCCCCGACAAACTACTAAGTCAGTCAGTTCACAAAGAAAAAAGACCTCTCTCTGTCCCTGATCCAGTCTTTTATACCATAGAAAACATCATACCATCACTCAAGTGAAATTGTCTTCTAATTAGCTGTTGCTCCGACTCCATTCCCCGCCTCCTCGCATTTCCGGCTGTCCGATCTCACGTGACCTTCCCTTTTTCGGAGACAAAGGACCACCATGCGGCCTCCTTTCGAGCGCGAAACTGCAGTCTCGCCAACTTCCGGGGCGCAAAACGGCTGATCACGTGACCTCCCGGAGCGCGAAACAGGGAGACCACGTGACCGCGCCAGCGTCCCGGAGCATCACGTGATCATCCTCTGCGCGCGCATCAGAGGACCACGTGACCTCTGAGCGCCGAGGACATGCCCCCCAGGCCCGACAATTTAGTTTTCCAGGTAAGTGTTTTATATATATATTTACAGTGGTGTGGGCTGTGGTGCTTTGCGTCCCATAGTGTCAGTGTGTTGGCACTTTAGAGAGAGCCATAGGTTCCTGTACGACTGATTTGATGGTGCTTTTTACCCAGATGCCCAGTAAGATTGCCTGTCAGTCAGGATCTGCCCAGGGGAGGGGCATCATGGTGAACAGCACAATGGAGAAAGTAAAGGCAGCAACAGGCCTACATGGCCGTTCTCTCAGGTTCGGCCGCTATTGGAATACTGCGGGCAAGCCTGGTCTCCCTGCTATAGTAAGGATGTCGTGAAACTTGAAAGGGTTAAAAAAAGATTTACAAGGATATTGCCAGGGTTGGAGGGTTTGAGCTGCAGTGAGAGGTTGAACAGGCTGGGGCTGTTTTCCCTGGAGCATTGGAGGCTGAGGGGTGACCTTATAGAGGTTTATAAAATCATGAGGGGCATGGCTAAAGTAAATAGACCAGGTGTTTTCCCTGGGGTTGGGAAGTCCAGAACTAGAGGGCATAGGTTTAGGATGAGGGGGGAAGATTTAAAAGAGACCTAAAGGGGCAACTTTTTCACACAGAGAGTGGTGCATATATGGAATGGGCTGCCAGAGGAAGTGGTGGAGACAAAAAAACTGCAGATACTGGAATTCAAAGTGGACAGGCAGGAGGCTGGAAGAATAGAACAACCAGGCAATATCAGGAGGTGGAGAAGTCAGGTGGAACCATTACAACATTTAAAAGTCATCTGGATAGGTATATGAATAGGCTGGGTTTAGAGAGATATGGGCCAAATGCTGGCAAATGGGACTAGATTAATTTATGATATCTGGTCAGTATGGACAGGTAGATTGAAATCATCAATGGGAACTGAAGCAAAGGCATTTCTCGAGGTAGGGGTAAGATGGTGATGGAGGAAACTTGAAATGATGTGGGTTACCCAAAAAAGCACAGCTGCTATTGGATTGGTTTGGTGGCAGTGATCACCCTTGTGTTCTCCACAAGGGGTACACAGAGGAACAGGTGGGCATCATCAGGGTACAATGCCAGGGCACACGGGCAGGGAGATCAGCTGTAGACAAGGGTCAATCTGATGGCTCTCCACATGGGCCAATGGATTGAAATGGGATGTTGGGGTCATGTGAGGTAAGAGGAGACATGGAGGCTGCACCTGGTAACCAAGGGGAACCCAGTGCTAATGGTGCCTACCACAAACTGCCATCATCTTCTGGACACAAGGTGCTGCTGGGAAATGGCTGGAGCGGAGAGGGTGGGCAGGATTCCCATATGCCAGATGCTACAAAGTTGCACGAAGCAGCCATTGGCAAAGCCCAGCTACATTAACTCTTCAATCAATTCCATCGCCCATTGGCTGTGCAGGCAGTGTGACGGGGCCTCCAGCTCAGATGCTGGTCACATTTGTTACATGTGATTGGTGTTTACAGGTGGAGGTGAGCAGCAATGACATTACACAAGGCCAATGCTGGCTGAAGGGGAACTATTCTTCAGGCAACTTCCAGCAGTCCTGTGGGAACCAAACAGCATTGCTGAGATTTTGATGAAGGTGGTGTTTAAGAGTGCTGCAGCAACATTGGCTGATCACTCAACCAGCACAGCACCTTCATCAAATTGCTACATTTGCTGAGGCTGAATCTGGTTGGATGATGGGAAAGTGTCCTTTGTTATCTGGGTACAACGCTCTTCACTGTGTGGTGAAATGTGTTCAGCCATTTAGCTGCAGGCTATTCCACTGATGACTGTTCTGAGATTTAAGAAACTCTTTCCTCCTTCTGTTCCCAATGTAGTTCTGTCCACTTAGCGTTCTGGGCCTAGCTGCTGTTGGTTGCTGTAGCTGCCTACCTAAGAAGGTGAAGATGGATACCGGGGGAGCAAGGCTAACAGAAAGGCCAGGAGGAGAGCAGCAGGTCAGCACTGAGCAGCAGGTCAGAATGGGGAGTCCCCAGCTCATAGAGAGGCTGGGCAATTGCTGTTGCAATGACCCTCAGGACACATGAAATGGGTAGCTGGTCAAGAACTTTCTGGCCCCGACTCCATTCCTTGGGGACGAATGAAGCCAATTGCCAATGAGGGTCCTGGGGACACTGAGAAGGACTGTACCAGATACTGGAGCAAGACAAGAGGCCAGTAGGGGTGGGCAGTCAGCCCCTCCCATTAGCTGGGAAGGTCACTGCTGCTCGGAACATTCACGTGGCTGGCTCATTCCTGGGAGCAACGGGTGACGTGTGTGGGAACTCTCATCATGCACTCACCACAGTGCAACAGGACAGAGACCAATGTCACCTGTGTAGGTCCTCACCAGTTCATTCTGTACCCCAACGAGAGGCCAGTGCTGCTGCCTGGGCAGTGGGATTTGGATTGATTTGATTTGATTTGATTTGATTTGATGTATTTATCGTCATGTGTATTTTGTTACAAAATGTGGTGAAAAGTGTTGTATAGCATCGCCACTACACAGAAAATACAGAAAAATAAACAAAACATAGAGTATAAGGGCAGAAAAATAAAGGATTAAGAATCAGCTTCACAGTCCTTGTTAAGTGTTCAGCCATGTCCAGAACAAGAGTCGTCATTCTCTGGCACCTCCCACTAATGCCACCAACACCGTGAGTCTGCTCTGGGCCCACATCACCGATGCAGTCAAGTCTCGTACTGGGCCCAAACACGCCTCCACCACTGCCCCCATGGTTCTGTGCAGGGTGAAGACACCACCGGGAATCCAAACCCACCTCCAATGGCACAGACACATTTCCACACTGGGCTCACCTCACCTCTCCAAGTGGGCTCACCACGACTAAGTTCTTCACAAGAAAAAAGTAAAAAGAAGAAAAAAACATGAGAAAACAGAAAATAAAGAAAAGAGAAGTGGCAGAGCAGGTGAGCCCCGGGTTCGGAGGCCCTAGTCCTCCGCCATCTTGACAACATATTTGGAATTTGGAATTGGAAACAAAGCTTGGATCCACCTGGTGGAGGGTGCCATGAACTGCACACAAGTGGCACTGAGAGACCCATATCACAATGCTGAGGAATTCACCACCAGGAAGGGTTCCATTGGATTCATGTTCATGTGAGCTGTGGTCACCACTACCACTTCTTGGAAGTGTATACCCACTACCCTAGCAACCACCACAACCCCTACATCCTGGAACACTCTCATGTACTGGTGAGTTGAGGTTCTGGGTGAAAGTGAGGACTGCAGATGATGAAGATCAGAGCTTAAAAATGTGTTGCAGGAAAAGTGCAGCAGGTCAGACAGCATCGAAGGAACAGGAGAATCGACGTTTCGGGCATATGCCCTTCTTTAGAAATGTGAGGTTCTGGGTGCCTTACAAGGCTGGTTACTGGAGAACTAGGAATACCCACCAGGATAATGGCTCATGACACCATTACACAACCCAGTGCTGGACAATAAAGATAATTTAGTTTTGTTTTCTAGCTTTTGACCCCGGTGGTTATGGCAACATGTGAATATCTAAATGCTGCTTGAATGCTATGAATTTGTCTGACCTAACCACTCTTTCAGGCAGTGGGTTCTCTCCACCCTCTGAGTGAAAACTCCACTCCTGAACACTACTCTTAGCTTTCTAGATCTTAAATCTCCAGCATCTGGGTATTGAGCACTCTCCCCATGTAAGAATTGCCTTCCTATCCATCATGTCTATGCCTTTCATAACCTTATGCACCTTTAAGAGGCCCCTATCAACCTACATTGCTCTGAGGAAAACATCTCCAGTCTATCCAATCCCCAGACCAAGCAGAGACCCTGGAGAATCTCCTGTCCACTCTCTCTAGTCCAACCACATCCTTCCATGTTCTAGTTTTTTTCCACTGGCTGGAAAAATTAGAATTATCATCGAATCCCTACACTGTGAAAGCAGGCCATTTGGCCCATCAAAACTACACAATCCTGCGAACAGCATCCTACCCAGACCCACCTCCTCACTCTATCCCTGTAACCCTGCACCTCCAATGGCCAACCCAACTAGAGGGTATAGCCTCAAAATAGTGGGGAGCAGATTTAGGACTGACTTGAGGACAATGTCTTCACCCAAAGGGTTGTGAATCTGTGGAATTCGCTGAAGCAGTTGAGGTTACTTCATTGAACGGTTTTTAAGGCAAAGACAGATTTTTAGTAGACCAGTAAAGGAGTTAAGGGTTATGGTGAGCTGATGGGTAAATGGAGCTGAGTCCATGAAACGATCAGCCTGATCTTACTGAATGGGAAGCAGACTCAAAGGGCCACATGTCCTATGCTGCTCCCATTTCTCATGTTCTTGTGTTCCTATCATGTGGTGACAGAAATGCACACAGTATTCTAATTGTGGCCTGAACATTTTTTGTGCTGTCAACTGTGGGATAGGTATTGGCCAGGGCACAATTTTCCTGCTTTTTTTTTTGAAAAGAAGTAATGGGATCGTTTACATGCCAGTCAAAGTTTGTGAGAAGATTTGTAGCTTGGGTGCTCATTGTTGTGGTTCTGTTCGCCGAGCTTGGAATTTGTGTTGCAGACGTTTCGTCCCCTGTCTAGGTGACATCCTCACTGCTCGGGAGCCTCCTGTGAAGCGCTTCTGTGATCTTTCCTCCGGCATTTGTAGTGGTTTGAATCTGCCGCTTCCGGTTGTCAGTTCCAGCTGTCCGCTGCAGTGGTCGGTATATTGGATCCAGGTCGATGTGCTTATTCAATAGACAGGGGACGAAACGTCTGCAACACAAATTCCCAGCTCGGCAAACAGAACCACAACATCCCAGTCAAAAGACTGTACTTCACTGAAATGTCAGCTCTGATTCTCGTATCCAAATCCTGGATGTTGAACCTGAATCCGCAATCTTCTGAATAAGAGGCAGGCTGTCAACTACAGAGGCTGGCACACAATGGAAACTAATGATTCAGAATGGTCAGCAACAGGAAGTAACGTCTGGGGGCAAGAAATACACACGTCATGCAAGATTTGAATTAATATATCGATATAAAATAATTACCTAAATGTCGATGGAATATTTATGGTTTATTACTGCACAAGTTAGCCAGCAGACTCGGGCAAAATTGAAATAAACTAGGAATTATGAATTGCCATGATTCTGATCAATTTATATCACTCTCCCTCTTGCTTCACACAAAAGGCCAGGGTACAACCTCCCTGTTTTTTAAGAACTCCCATTAATATTCAAGCTCAATAAATAAGCCCTTTTAGCGAATGATCATTGTTAGTGCAATGCCAAATTATTGTTTCAGCTCAGTTGAGCAATTTAAATTGTTGTGTTTGACTCCTGTATATTGTTCTTAGAGATCTAAATCAATTGAATTCATTTTTGTTTTGTTATTTTTTACTTGATTTCCTATTAAACCAATCATTCTATATTTAACTTTCTCGACCAGTGTCATTCCCCGTCCCTCCCCTCCCTTGTCCGCCTTCCTCAGGGATCATTCCTTTCTAGACACCTTGGTCCATTCTTCCTTCACTCCAACCACCTCCCACACCCCAACGCACAGCCATATGGCACCTTCCCCTGCAACTACATTTACCTGTCCATTTACCTCCTCCCTCCTCAGTATCCAAGGGCTCAAACATACCTTCCACATGAAGCAACACTTCATTGCTGCTTATAATGTGATCTTCTCTACACTGGGGAAATGAAGCGTAGACTGGGTGGCTGCTTCACAGAACATCTATGTTCTGCATGCAAAAAAGACCCTGAGCTTCCAGTTACCTGCCACTTTAACACCCCACCCTCTTCCCTGGCCAACATCTCTACCTCAGGCTTGCTACAGGGCTCCACCAAAACTCAGCACAACCTGGAAGAACAACATCTCATTTTCCACTTGGGGATCCTGCAACCCTCCGAACTCAATATTAGGTTTAACAATTTTAGGGCCTGAACTAAATCTAAAACTAAAACTAAACATGTCCTAACCCCTACCCCACACACCAGGCCTGGTTATCATAACGAGTTATAGAGTCATAGAAACGTACAGCATGGAAACAGACCTTTCGGTCCAACCCGTCCATGCCGACCAGATATCCCAACCCAATCTAGTCCCACCTGCCAGCACCCGGCCCATATCCCTCCAAACCCTTCCTATTCATATGCCCATCCAAATGCCTCTTAAATGTTGAAATTGTACCAGCCTCCACCACTTCCTCTGGCAGCTCATTCCATACATGCACCACCTTCTGTGGGAAAAAGTTGCCCCATAGGTCTCTTTTATATCTTTCCCCTCTCACCCTAAACCTCTGCCCTCTAGTTCTGGACTCCCCAACCCCAGGGATGGGACTTTGCCTATTTACTCTATCCATGCCCTTCATAATTTTGTAAACCTCTATAAGGTCACCCCTCAGCCTTTGACATTCCAGGGAAAACAGCCCCAGCCTGTTCAGCCTCTCCCTTTTGCTCAAATCCTCCAATCCTGGCAACATAATCTGCTATTACACACAACCCATTGTTAGCCACTAGCTATCCCCATGAACAGCTATTCACCCTCCCAGCCAGATCGTTACCCACTCCTTTGTCTGTCCAACTGTTCTTCTCTCCCTTTGGGCTTTATCCCCACCTATCATTCATTCCTTACCCCCTCTCCTCACCCTAGCTTCTGCATATAAACCAACATTTTCCTAGTGATCATCAGTCTGAGGAAAGGTCACTGGACCTGAAATATTAATTCTGATTTCTTTCCACAGATGCTGCCAGACCTGCTGAGCCTTTCCAGCAATTTCTGCTTTTGTTACTGATTCACCCTCCCTCTCTGCTAAAATCTTGAATCTATTGGGTGAGGAGTTAGGATGGAAACACAGTCGGTTCAATTGCTCATGTGTTGAGCATCACCGGTAAATGTTTGACAATGAAAGAACAAGACTTGCATTGTTAAAGAACCTTTACTGACTTAGGACATCTCAAAACACTTTTAAAGCAAGTGATGTGCTATTCTGAAGGGCGGTGTTATGTCACAGAAATGTGGCAGCTCATTTGTACACAAAAAGGTTTCACAGACAACAGATCTAACACAGATTTTAGCCCAAATCTTCTGGAACCAAATTCAACAATAAGTTTCTTATCCATCTTTACAAGAGTTTTCCAGCCAAATCTTCGAAGAAACATTTAAGGAAAGAAGAATCCAGGTTGGTGTCAATGGGGTGAATCACCACGGAAACCTCAATAACCAATCGTATTCCGTGGTTTAAAAGTATAGAAGCCACTTTGCCAGCTACTGACAGAAGGTAAGCATGTAAGGTACATGAGGGCTTATCTGACAACAGAGCAGTGCTCCAAAAGCTTGTGATTTAACACAAACATGTTGAACTATACCCTGGTGTTGTGTGACTTCTAACTCCTTTCAAACTAGACTGGTGAGTCTCAGAAATGTTAGTCTATGTGGAATCAATATTACTACAATACTTGGGCAGCACGGTGGCACAGTGGTTAGCACTACTGTCTCACAGCGCCTGAGACCCGGGTTCAATTCCCGACTCAGGCGACAGACTGTGTGGAGTTTGCACGTTCTCCCCGTGTCTGCCTGGGGGTGCTCTGGTTTCCTCCCACAGTCCAAAGATGTGCGGGTCAGGTGAATTGGCCATGCTAAATTGCCCGTAGTGTTAGGTAAGGGGTAAATGTAGGGGTATGGGTGGGTTGCACTTCGGCGGGTCGGTGTGGACTTGTTGGGCCGAAGGGCCTGTTTCCACACTGTAAGTCTAATCTAAACTTTATTTGGCAAAGACCTTGAACCTGTGAAGGTCCACATAGTGAGAGGGCCATGTTCTCATTAGGCGAGAGTGAGGACTGCAGATGCTGAAGATTAGAGTTGAGAGTGTGGTGCTGGAAAAGCACAGCCGGTCAAGCAGTATCCAAGGAGCAGGAGAATTGACGTTTTGGGCAAAAGCCCTTCATCAGGAATTTAGCAGAGTGATGATGGTATAGTGGTGAGCATAGCTATCTTCCAAGCAGTTGACCTGGGTTCAATTCCCAGCCCTCGCAGTGTTGTGGTTTTGAAACTGACTTTTTTTCCTGACAAAGGGCTTTTGCCTGAAATGTCGATTCTCCTGATCCTCAGACATGCTGTGCCTTTCCAGCCCCACACTCTCAACTCATGTTCTCATTGTCCGTTTAAAATGTTAGCTGAAACCTGATTCAGATCAGAGCAATTATTCTGTCTCTGAACCAGCCTTGGAAACTCGCTGCCAGCCAAAATACTGAACCTGTTCTAGTTTCAGAGTTCAACCAACCTATTAGGGATTTTACTACCATAGAGGAGAAAGTGAGGTCTGCAGATGCTGGACATCAGAGCTGAAAATGTGTTGCTGGAAAAGCACAGCAGGTCAGGCAGCATCCAAGGAACAGGGGATTCAATGCTTCGGGCATAAGCCCTTCATTTCCTGAAGAAAGGCTTATGCCCGAAACGTCGAATTTCCTGTTCCTTGGATGCTGCCTGACCTGCTGCGCTTTTCCAGCAACACATTTTCAGCATTTTACTACCATAAACTTATAAACTTTTACTTTACAAGACCTTCACATCAACATTAAAGCATCAGGTTCATTCAAGAAAGCACAGGCCTGTAACACGGGAGACCAGAGACTACAAATCAGCAGCTGAATTAATTGTGCTCTGTTAAATGAGCACTACCTTCATTAATTTGTATTAGTGTGTGTGTTCATGGCAATGACAGAGAGAACAGTACATAATTGTGTAAAAGTCAAATTTTGTAGAATTTCTTTTTCAGGTTAAATTTATGGGGTTGACAATTATGTGGATACTACTTTTGAGGGGCTGAAACACCGTACCATTAGAGAAAGCCCAATTGATCTCTAAACGAATAAAGAAAAACAAACACAACGAGTTACAGCAAGCTGAGCTGAACACAAAGAGAGGTTGTCACCTGACTCTGACCTGATGCATCTTAAACTTTTGTAACAAATTGGTGTGAATTGTACAGCAAAACACATAATAGCATGAAAAAAAAGTTTCATTTCCTCATTGTAACATTTATGTACAGGTTAATACATTGACTCACAAATGTTGATCTGTTATCTGTGAAGAATTAGGGTTGACTTTTACACGAGATATATTGAAAATTCCAGATTTTATTGCCAAAAATAGAGGGTGACCTTTTACATGCGATTTACTTTTACTTGAGTATACACAGTATATGACATTGTATTAATTTGGTGTTAGCGTCTGAAAATAAATCAAACTCTGAAACATTTGCTGTTAGTTCATTTAATTGGAATACAGTTCAGGGGTAAGATCAAACCCACCTGTTCCCATTCAAAAGCATTTCAGTTACAGTCAGTAAGATAGAACATACATTCTTACCTAGAAATGGTTCCAACCTACGATCATGTATTTGGTATGCTTGCCTTTATTGGTCAATGCATTGAGGATAGAAGTTAGGAGGTCATGTTGCAGCTGTACAGGAATTGGTTAGGCCACTTTTGGAATACTGCATTCAATTCTGGTCTCCTTGCTATAGGAAGGATGTTGTGAAATTTGAAAGAGTTCAGAAAAGATTTACAAGGA
Source organism: Hemiscyllium ocellatum (assembly GCF_020745735.1). Classification (NCBI taxonomy): domain Eukaryota; kingdom Metazoa; phylum Chordata; class Chondrichthyes; order Orectolobiformes; family Hemiscylliidae; genus Hemiscyllium; species Hemiscyllium ocellatum. The sequence goes on from NC_083425.1 coordinate 53,370,741, forward strand.
TGTTGCCACAGGTTGGAGGGTTTGATCTGAACACAAAGGGAGAGGCTGAATAGGCTGGGGCTGTTTTCCCTGAAACATCGAAAGCTGAGAGGTGACCTGATAGATGTTTATAAAATCATGAGGGGCATGGATAGGGTGAGCAGACAAGGTCTTTTCCCCAGGGTGGAGGAGTCCAAAACTAGAGGGTATAAGTTTAAGGTGAGTGGGGAAAGATTAAAAAGGGACCTAAGGGTTAACTTTTTCATGCAGAGAGTGATGCATGTATGGAATGAGCTGCCAAACAAAGTGGTAACAGTTGGTATAATTACAACATTTAAAACACATCTGGATGGGTATATAAATAGGAAGGGTCATGTTTAGTTGCTTTCCTGAGGCAGGAGCAAGTCTAGATAGAGGCAATGGATGGTCGGCTGGTTTACATAATGGACTGGGATGTGCTTACAACTCTCTGTTGTTCCTTGTGTTCTTGGGCAGAGCAGTTGCCATCCCACACCATGATGTATCCTGATAGGATGCTTTCTATGGTGCATCTAAAAAAATTGATACGAGTCCTTGTGAACATGCTGAATTTCCTTAGCCGCTTGAGGAGGTAGAGACTTTCTTGACTATCACGTCAATGTGGGTGGACCAGGACAGATTGTTCATCATCATCATTCCTAGGAACTTGACGTTATCGATTATCTCTACCTCAGCAACATTGATGTAATCAGGGGCATACCCTCTGCTTCACTTCCTGAAGTAAATGACCAGCTCTTTCATCTTCCTGTCATTGATGGACACAATGTTGTCCTTACACCATACCGTTAGGCACTTAATTGAAAATCACACATCACCAGGTTATAGTCCAACAGCTTTATTTGGAAGTACAAGCTTTCGGAGCTCTGCTCCTTCATTAGGTGGTTGTGGAGTATATGCTAGTGCTTCCAAATAAACCTGTTGGACTATAACCTGATGTTGTGTGACTGTCAATCCCAGTCCAACACTGGATCCTCCACATCATAAGCACTTAATCTCTTCCCTGTAGAAGAGATTGTTGAGATCTGACCTACAACAATAGCATCATCAACAAACCTGCGAATTGTGTTGGGGTGGAATTTAGCCACACAGTCATGAGTGTATAAGGGGAACAATAGGGGGCTGAGTACGCAGGCGGGCAAGGTGGCGGGAGCATCATCACCTACTCTTGTTGATCGCAGTCAATGGGTCAAGAAGTCAAAGATCCAGTTGACAAGGGGGGAGCCAAGACCTAGATCATGGAGTTTGGAGATGAGTTTTGTTTGGAATTATGATGTCAAAGGCGGAGCTGTCATCAATAAGTAGGAACCTGATTTAGGTATCTTTGTAATCCAGATGTTCCAGGGATGAGTATAGGACCAGGGAGATGATGTCTGCTGTGAACCTGTTGTGCCAATAGGCAATTTGCAAAGGATCAAGGCAGGCTGGGAAGGTTCAATTGTTGTGAGCCATGACTAACCTCTCGAAACCTTTCACAATGATGGACATCAGAGCCACTGGGCGGTAGTCATTGAGGCACACTGCATGATTTGTTTTGGCACTGAGATGATGGTGATCTTCTTAAAGCAGGTGGGAACTTCACATCATAGTGAAGAGAGGTTGAAGATGTTTGCAAATACAGCTGGTCCCCACAGGATCTGAGTGCATGGTCAGGCACCCCATCCAGGCCGGTCACTTTCCGTGGGTCCAAGGTGACTGCAGCGGTGACCGTGGTTACTGGTGCTCCAAGGCTGCTGGGATAGGTGACATTGTTTCACTGACCCTCTGTTCAAAGTGAGCATAGAACACATTGTGCTCATTGAGTAGGAATGTACGTTGCCTGCAATTTTGTTTGACTTCACTTCGTAGCCTCTCACATCATGGAAGTCTTACCACAAATGACGGATGTCTGTGCGGTTGGTCTGGGTGTCAAGCTTAGTTTGGTGTTGCCTCTTGGTGTCTCTGATGGTCTTATGAAGGTCGTACCTGGATTTCCAGTATAAGTCAGGGTTGCCTGACTTGTGCCCTTCAGACCTGGACTTCAGTAGGGAGTAGATCTCCAAGTTCATCCATGGTTTCCAGTCAGGAAACATTCGGATTAACGTCTTCGGCACACAGTCTTCTATACACTTACTAATGAAGTCTGTAACAGTAATGGCAGACTCGTTTAAGGTAGCTGCTGGGTTCTTGAAAATGGACCAGACTACCAATTCTAAGCTGTCCCATAGAAGCCCTTCCATAGCCTCTGACCAACACTGTATTACTTTCTGTACTGGGTCATCAAACTTCAGTTTCTGCTTGTAAGAGGGGGGAGGAACACCGCGTTGTGAGCTGATTTTCCAAAACGTGGATGGAGAATGGAGCAGTCAGCTTCTTTGGTGCTGCATAGCAATGGTCAAGGATGTTCGGACCTCTGGTGGGACAGGAGACATGTTGGGAGTATTTTATCCCACATTCTTGACGTTGACCTTGCTGAAGCCATGGGCTACGTGAACAAGGCCTGGGGCTTCCATCTCAAGACTGTTTGTGACATTGTATACTTCATCAAGAGCATTCTCCACTTCCACATAGACTGCTGTCAGGATAGCAGAGGCAAACTCATGTGGCAGGTAGTAGGGAAAACATTCCACTGTAAGATATATTCTAGATCTCAGGAGCAGCAAATCACCAGGGTTATAGGCCAGGCAAAAATGAGGACTGCAGATGCTGAAGGTCAGAGTCTAGATTAGAGTGGTGCTGGAAAAGCACAGCAGGTCAGGCAGCATCCGAGAAGCAGGAAAATCGATGTTTCAGGCAAAAGCCCTTCATCAGGAATGAAAGGTTATATGCCATTCCATACATAATTTGCACAGATCCCTCAATCAAATTGTAGCTCACTAGCACTATCCATGAAAATGCCTGAACCCTTAGAATAGATTTCAGTGTGTAATCCAGTCTCTGGTATCTATTATTCTAGATATGAAAACAGTGGAATATCTCAAGAATCCACAATGCATATCACTCCCAGATATCTATTATTCCATATATAAACAACCTGAATGCCTCTAGTGGATTCCAGCTTATAACTCACCTCTGGGTAACTACTATTACACATGAACAAATTCCAGCCTGCTACTCCCCCCAAGTATTTGTTGCTGTGTGCAGAAACACCTTTAATCAGCAAATGGATTGTGAAACCCTGTAAAACTCATCCAAATTTCAGAACTAACTATCCTACTGGCTATTACAGTGAATATATGGCCATGGGAGAAACCGCATCATGTGCTGTCAGACAGTTAACAAGCTGAAAAACTCCTTCTACTATGGTTTTCCAATAGACAACACAAGAAATAACAATACCCGCCATTGAAAATAGCATCAATAGGAAAATGTACTTTAAAAAAACTTAATAAATACCAGGTAATTAAATTGTACCAGTACATAGAAACCAATCATAATTTTGGTCATTTGGCCAATATGTTTATAAGTACAACACCAAAAAGGACCTTCCCCCATATCTACCATTTTCTCCAACAAACCCTTGACCTGAAAACGTCCTGTTTCATTTTGTTTTTGTTCTGTTTCTTGGCTCTGGAAAAGTATTGAAGCTGAAAGCTCACGGTCTAATAGGCTCACATCTTCTTTTGGCAAATTTCTGGTCGATGGGAATAGAGGTTATCAACTTTTCATATGTCTCGCTAAAATCAGCAAAGTGCAGAAGGATTACATCCACTGAACTCAGAGCCTGGGTCTCAAATGAAAATTCTCAACAGCAGGTAAGAGGCTAGGAATATTGCATCAAGGAACTCACCTCCTGACTGCCCAAAGCCTGTCCAAGACACAAGTCAGGAGTGTGATGGAATACTCCCCACTTGCCTGGATGGGTGCGGCTCCAACAACACTCATGAAACTCAACACTATCCAAGACAAAGCAGCCTGCTTGACTGGCATCATGTCCACAAGCATCCACTCCCTCCATCACTAGTGCTCATTTGCAGCAGTGTGTACTATCTACAAGATGCACGGCAGAAATTCACCAAAGATCCTTAGACAACACCTTCCAAACCGACAACCACATACCATCAGGAAGGACAAGGACAGCAGATACATGGGAACACCACCTCCTGCAAGTTCCTCTTCAAGCCACTCACCGTCTTGATTTGGAAATGTGTTGTCATTCCTTCGCTGTCATTGGGTCCAAACTCCTGGAGTTCCTTCTCTAAGGGTATTGTGAGTCTACCTACAGCACATGCACGGCAGTGGTTCAAGAAGGCAGCTCACCACCACCTTTTCAAGGGCAACTAGGGACAGGCAATAAATGCTGGCCCAGCCAGTGATGCCCGTGTACCAAAAGTGAATACAAGAAGTGCTACTTTTTAATATCTCAAGGATAAGCCTTTGGCAAACAGATGCAATTTGGAGAAACATAGAGGCTACATGTTGCTGTTACACTGTTTGCACTGACAAAGATTTGTTTGAGGCTGCTGGAAATCTGATCACTGATCTCTAACCTCTAGCAAATTGACCCAGAATTTTGTTAAGTGACAGCCTCAATCATTGCGATAAATCTCAAGACCATCAGAGATTGCAAACATAAGTGTATCTTTAAAATTTCACATACAGGTTGTTGCCTTGTGCTGACACTCGGCCTGATTATCCCTCCGGCCTCTGGCCAGTTTTTATTATTTCGCCCATTCTTCACAAGTCAACCCAACAGGGATGATAGAAAATGTCTAACTAGAGGAAGAACACATCACATCCAATCCCCACCTTGAGGATTCAAGGGTGTAAAATGAAACAGCTTGCTGTTATACAATGAGTTTCACAATTTGAGGATATCCGAAAATACCTCACAGCCAAGGAAGCGTTTCGGAATCGTCATCACAATTGTAACGTTGGAAAAAAAGCAGCAGCCAATTTGCACAGCAGCAAGATCCCACAAACAGAAAGATTACAATGACTAGGTAACCCACCTCTGAAGATTTTGTTGCAGGACACCAGGAGGTGGTCTTCTTTGAAGTAGTGCAGTCAGATCTTTTGTTGTACTGGTGTGGTTAACGCACTGAAGTTTGAGCCCCTGATCTCTGACTCAGACTCAGCGAGCTTCCATATCTCCATTATTTGCTACATTGTATAGGACTCTAGTGAGACCACATCTTGAGTACTGTGCATAGTTTGATCTCCCTATCTAAGAAAGGATCTTGTTGGCTTTGAGACAGTGCAGAAAGTTTCCCTAGACTGGCTTGAGGATTGTCAAATGATGGCAGAATGTACAAATTGAGCCTACACTTTCTTGAAACCTTCGACAGCACCTTCCAAACACACGACTTCTCCCACACAGAAGGCCAAGGGCAGCACATCTAATGGAATACCACCACTTGCATGCAACACACCACCCTGACTTAGAAATATATCATTGCTTCTTCTGTGTTACTGAATCAAAATCCTGCAGCAATCCAAGAAGGTGGCTCATCACCACCTTCACTGGGGCAGTTAGGGATGGGGCAAGAAATGGTGGCATAGCCAGTGATGCTCACATTCCTCTAAACAAGCAGAACAAGTCTCATTGAAAAATACAAGATTCTGGACACGTTTGACAGATGTTTCATCATTGTTTGCCTTCGTTGAGGGATCCCCTACCTGTTTAAGGGACTGATCATTTAGCACTGAAATGAGGAAAAATGTGCTCCCTCAAAAAGAGTTGTGAACCTTTTGAGTTCTCTAGTCCAGAGGATGATGGGGGCGTTACATCAATGTACTTAAGGTTGAGATGGTTAGGTATTTGGTCTCTCAGGGAATCAAAGGGTATGGAGAATGAGGAGTAAGTGAGGACAGCAGATGCTGGAGATCAGAGTCTAGAGTGTGGTGCTGGAAAAGCCCAGCAGGCCAGGCAGCATCCGAGGAGCAGGAAAATCGATATTTCATGCCATGAAGGGCTAATGTCTGAAATGATGATTCTCCTGCTTCCCAGATGCTGCCCGACCTGCTGTGCTTTTCCAGCACCACATTCTCGATGGAGAATGAGATCGGAAAGTCATGATGAGCCAAAGTCTGCAATGTTCGTTTTGAACTGCAGAGTATACTTATCGTCTACTCCAGTCTCTATTACTGTTCTTATGACTAACAGTGAGTGTTCTAAGGTCTGATGGCTGGCAGCATAGCGTGGTGAAAGAAGAGTCTGGGAGCTAGTTAACTATCAGTCATGCACATCTGCCAGTGTATCAGTCACTAAACATCATTAACATCAAGATGTGCTTGGAGACCATGGCTTGGCCTCTCAGGGGAACATGGGCAGTTGAAAATTTGAAAACAGCAAAATTACAATGGGGCAAATATGTTGCTCATGAAACCCAATTTTGATATGGAGTGAAGTGTGATTGGTGAGGTATTTGATTTACAAGAAGTTTTATTCTGTTCATTATTACTGATAGGCACATCTGTAATGAGGATGTCTCCCTATGTGGGAACAGATCTTCATTATTTGAAATCAACTCATGAAATAAAGACTCAAATGTAAAAACTGTATTTAAAAAATTACTGCTGAGTCAGATCAAACAACGAGGGGTGAACTTCCATGAGCAGTTGGTCATGTAACATTGCAACCACATTTCTAAAGAGTGCAGGAATGACAGTGAAAATTCAACAACAGTCAACAGGGGCTGATGGATCAGATTTTCTGAAGGCCCTGTTGGTTGTCAGAGCAACATGGACTGGAATTGCATATTGGGACCTGTTGCACCTGGAAATTGCCTGGGAAATGGAAATTTCCAGTGGGATAACACCCAGTGACTGAAAATCTCTGAAGCAGCCCCTTACTGGTTCACCTGACCTGACACCTGTGCCCACCAAGTGAGCCAGCACACATCCCCAGCCCAACCTGACAGCCAACATCTCCTCACCCTGCCTTGCTGGAAGCAATATCCCTCAAGTCATAGAGACATAGAGATGTACAGCACGGAAATGGACCCTTCGGTTCAACTCGTCCATGCCAACCAGATATCCCAACCTTATCTAGTCCCACCTGCCAGCACATGGCCCATATCCCTCTAAAACCTTCCTGTTCATATACCCATCCAAATGCCTTTCAAATGCTGTTATTTTACCAGCCTCCACCACTTCCTCTGGCAGCGCATTCCATACACACAACGCCTCTTAAGTCCCATTTATATCTTTCCCCTCTCACCCTAAACCTATGTCCTCTAACTCTGGACTCCCCCAACCCAGGGAAAAGACCTTGCCTATTTACATTATCCGTGCCCCTGATGATTTTATAAACCTCTATAAGGTCACCCCCTCAGCCTCCACTGCACCGGGGAAAACAGTCACTGTCTATTCAGCCTCTTGCTGTAACGCAAACCCTCCAAACCTGGCAACAGCCTTGTAAATCTTTTCTGAACACTTTCAAGTTTCACAACATCCTTCCACTAGCAGGGAGACCAGAATTACAAGGTCTCTTTGCTCAGCAAACTACCCGGCACTTTCGCATTAAGCTTATAAGTCCTGCCCTGATTTGCCTTTCCAAAATGCAACACCTCATAGTTATCTCAACAAGCACATCTTCGAGTCTGCGAGCTCTCTTTCCCCAGTCTGACCACAACCTGACCCTATACCCACACCACACACCTGCCAGATCTGACACACCCCAGTCTAACAAGCCCCTTACACAACCCCAGTGAAACCGCTTAACTACTCACCAAGCACCCTACTCCCCTCATCCTCCCCTCATCCTCTTACCCCTTCACAGTAGCTACCAAAGTGTTTGCTGGACAGTTAAATGACAGAATATGGCATGAAATGCTGGAACAGGGTGTTCCAATGAACTTCTAAGCCAGTAGCTTCAAGGTTTCCTCCACAGGTCCAAAACAGGAAGCCAAGTACAGAAATCATGTAAAGGTAAGAGGATCATATTTAATTTGATCAGTTTCTGATCTGGGCTTCTGTGTGATAGGGTCTCTTCACCTCTGAGCTTGAATTTAATTGGCAGGCCCTTATTCTATCAGTTCATGAAGTTCCTGTCTGGAGTAAGAGTGGGTCATCTCCAATCTGATTCCTGTTGGAAATGAATCCAAAACCCCTGTCCAATTACACTAGCAATGTTGGGTTTAAGGCTCATTTTTGGGATAGAGTTGAGGGAGCATTATAGAGTCATACAGCATGGAAACAGACCCATTGGTTCAACCAGTCCACGCTGAACATAATCCCAAACTAAACCAGTCCCACTTGCCTGGTCCATATCCTTCCAAACCTTTCCGATTCAGGTATCCATTCAAATGTCCTGAAAACATTTTAATTGTACCTACATCCAGCATATCCTCAGGCAGTTCATTCCACACACAAACCATCCTGTGTGTAAAACAATTTGCCTCTTACGTCTTTTTAAAATCTTTCTCCTATCAACTTAAAAATGTGCCCCATTCTTGAAATTCCCAATCTTAGGGAAAAGACAACTGCCATTAACTCTAACTATACCTCTCATTATCTTATAAACTTCTATCTGGTCGCCTCTCAGCCTCCTACACTCCAGTGAAAACAGTCCCTTCCAATCCAACCCTTCTCTATAACTCAAACCTTCCATACCCAGCAACATTGTGACAAATCACTTCTGAACCCTCTCCAGCTTTAAAAAATATCTTTCTTAAAATTAGACCTGATGGAACAGAATCTAGAGAGCATCTTATGACCTTACAGTGGTCAAGGTATAATTAAGGTAGTGTTTGAGGGACTTGGTTGTAATGACAATTTTTATTCTTTAATGGAATTGCTTGTTTAAAATCCCCAATTGCCCTTGAGATGGTGAGACATTGTTTGAACATGGCAAGTCTGGTGGAAGGTACACCCACAAAGCTGCTAGGAAAGATACTCAAGATTTCACCCTAGCAACGGTGAAGGAGTAGTGCTATAGTTCCGACTGAAGATGGAGTGTGGATCTGAGGGAAGCTGTCAAGCAGTGGTGTTTCCATACATCAGCTGCCCTGGCCCTAAGTGGTAGAGGTTGCAGGTTTGGAAGATGATGTTGAAGGAGCCCATGATGCATTGCAAATGGAATTTGGCACACACATTGCTGCCATTGAGCACTGGTGGTAAACAGAATGTGATTTCAACAATGAATGGAGTGATTATTTGTTCTTCTACCATACACTGCAGGCACAGTCTGGCAGCTATGTCATTCAAGACTCAGCCAACTCAGCCAATAGAACCATTCTTGGTGACACAAATTGAGGCTTTCCACCCAAAGTGTGCCAACATGGAGCAGTACTGATTCATCAGCCTGGGGTGGAGTGGCAGGCAGTAATTATCGGGACAGTTGCCTTGTCTCTGTTTAACCTGGTGCCTTGAGACGTCAAGGGGTCCAGGGTCAGTGCTGAGGATTTCCAGTGCAGCTCCCTCCTAACCGTGCACCCAAGAGGTGGGTGGTGCCTTGTTTCAGGCTAACACTTTCACAAAGCCAACTCTCAGATTGTAGGACAGTGAGGGCAACACATTTCCTGTTCTCTGATGTCATGATCTCAACAGAATCACCCAAATAAAACAAAATGCAGCCATAATAGGATGCCACTACCTTTGCAAAGAGCAACAAATGATGTAACTCCAGGGAGTTGAGTAATTTGTGGAAAACGGTGCTAGGTCAAACCATGTAATTTGAAAGGGGTTAGCCGCATTATCAAGACAAATGATGAAGGTGCAGTTTTCCCACTTTCACACATCTGTATAATGGCCTGAGCTGAGTGATTAATGAGGCAAATACAGTGTTGGTACACTCCCCAGCAACATTCAATTTGTACTTTCCAATCTGCTGTTAACTCCGCGAGAACTTAATGCCAAACTAATCAGTTTGTTCTCTTTGGAAAATGAAAGGTTTTAGAGTAATCTGTTTTGAAATGTTCGGGCTTCTCAGAGGGAAGGCTAATCCAGGGTAATTGGTGAAGGATTTAAATATCATTGGATCCAAACCAAACATTAGGTAGGAAACAACTGAGACAGAAAAAAATATTTTTGGAGGAGATGCATTCTAAATAAATTGAGTTATAATTTCTCCAGAACTGAAAATTAGGAACATTTTCAATTCCATCTAATGGGATAAATACTAGATAAGAAACCCTTGCTCCAAATGATCAGTCCAAGTATCAGTCAGGCAGAGCAAACTCTCGGGGGAAATATATCACTAGGGAAACATCTTGAAGTAAATTACATATTTATATAGCATTTCTCACAACCTTAAGATGTTTCCAAGTTTATTCTAGCCAATTAAGTGCTTTAGAAAGTGCAATCCCTGTGTTTACATTGCAAATGCTGTGATAATTGAGTGTATGCATGTGAATGATGCAGTTGGTCAGAACAGCTGATATTTATTGAGGAACGCTTAAGGCACCTGAATAAAAATTCATATCAAAGGGTTTTGTGGAGAAGTGGCAGTGTCTGTTCTAGGCCAGGTGTGTGACTGAACAGCTAAGAGCCAGTTCTTACCAGGAAACGGGCTGGTCTGTTGAGAGGGAAAGTAGTCTGCACTTATGCTGTGTTGGATGTTGTGACAAAGATGCTGTGGAAAACACACACTCCAGCTCCTGCCTTTTCTTTTGCCAGATGGATATTTACCAGATTAACAACTGCTGTACTGAAAGAAATACTGCAGGCAATCTGTGTGAAGCAAAATCCCACAGTGACAGGATGAATAATCGGTGCTAGTGATTGCTGAGAGGCAAGTGTTTGATCAGAGAAAAGGTCCTCAAATAAAACAACAACATCTTTGCATCCACCTGAGGACAAACCCTGCATTAGGTTACCTTTGAAAAACAGCACTAAGGACAGTGCAGCACTCACTCAGACCGTGAATGGTATATGCTTTATATACAGAGTGTGGCATTTCACATTTATATAGCATCTTTAATGTGGTAAAAGCACATCACCTTAATCAGACAAAAAAGATCAAGAGGAGAGTCTTAAAACAAAAGAGGGAGAGATGGAAGGTTTTAGAAAAGATTTACAGAGTTTATAGTCGAGGCGGTTAAAGTTATTGGAGCAAATTACTGCAAATGGTGGAATCTGTACCTAAAACAACAAATGCTGGAGATCACAACGGGTCAGGCAGCATCCGTGGAGAGCAAGCAAGCTCATGTTTTGAGTCTAGGTGATTCTTCATCAAAGCTCTGATAAAGAGTTATCTAGATTCAAAACATTAGTTTGATTTCTCTCCATGGATGTTGCCTGACCCACTGCGACCTCCACGGTTTAACTCCAATTGTGAGTTAATGTTAAAGGAGATGCACTGAAGTCAGAATGCATAATTTTTGAATAACTGTAGATTGGAGAATATTACAGAAGTAGGTCACATTGAGATCATGAAATGATTTGAATGAACTGACACAGTGGCTACCACTGGGCTATGGTTTTCATCCAATGTTAAATAATATTATAAATGAAGAGCAGAGGGACTTTACTGACTCAATTCTATGGGTACATGATCAATGCAATTGCCACAAGAAAGGTCCCACATTGTCCACAAGTGGAGTCCACCTCCACAGATGGAAAGAAACAAATTTATTCTGCACACTGTAGTCAGTCCTCACCTTTCTTGCCATTTAGTTGAGGGTGGAAGGCTTTTGGATCATGCTTCTGAGAGCAAATTACAGGATCCCCCTGTTATTCCAAATGCCAGCCTTCTCAATCTCCACATTCTGTCTGCAGAGCTGATCCTGCCAACTCAGTCAGCTTTACACCTCCTGAAGTTCCCTCAGAATTCTTTTGGTTAACTATCAATAGCCTCACATTTACCCCTGAGCACCAGGCCTACTCAGTGCTATCCCCAACATCATTCTCCATTGTTCCCTACATCGAAGCAGAACGGTGGTATGGTCGCTTCCAAAGACATCCCCTGCTGCGTTACTCCTGCCCTCCCACACTCACCTGATGCCCACCGTTATGCTTTTCTTCAAAGTCATTCTCTCTTGTGCTTCTCAGTGCACTTGCTCCAAAGCCCACATTTGAGTTTCCTGCTTTCTCCAATTTGCACTGCCCTCTTAATGTTTACTGCCCAAACCCCAAGAACTGACCATGGTCCATCCTGCCAATCCAGCCCTGACTATTTGCAATCTCCAGACTGGTTGGAATGGACCTGACAGTAGGCCAAGCCCCTGGAAGGATACGGACAGAGATCCAAGAGCTTTAAGCAACCATGGATTGTGACCGAATGATGTCCCTACTGTAGGCATGACATTAATGTAGCACAATGCTATCCAGTAACTTCCAACACCCCATTTATTGTTCAGTACAGGTGACCATGAGAATCTGCCTGTCTTTCTGTCGGAGCTAAAAGCTATGGAAGACAGAACTACTGCGAGTCCGGAAGTTCTGGACAAAGTGTCACTGCAAGTTAAAGATGCAGTAACTATCCAAGGAAGCATCATCTGAGTTAGCACAAGATCCACCTTGCTGTGATGTATGAGATGCATGTCGTCCCTGCACGTAAAGCAGCCCGGCAGTAACATTACATTGTAAGGTGTTAGTGAGCTACAAAATGCAGTATTGAAGAGGTGAACTGGATCATAAATTAGCCAAAAGAGCTGCTCTGATAATTTGATAAGGTGCCTGTTTCGCTAGCAGTGACTTCCATGAATGGAAGGTTTGAGTGGTCGCTGCCTTTGGCCCCCATCCTTGTACATTGGAAACTGACAGTCACCCTGGAGCTGTAGAGAAGAAGCTAACTGCTCTGTCTGATGAGGAATTGGTGTCTCCGAGTTTCTCCCTGCATCATGGGAGAATGGTAACCTACACACCATCACAATCCAAGATCGCAGCGACAGGGACGGCAGTGTTTGGCTCCTGAGTCCAGGCCAAGGTCGCTCTTGGGCTCATGCAGTGCGTCCAGACGCATCCACATGGCTCCAACGTTGTTTTTCCAGCTCAGTAACATTTTTCTTTTTGGAGTTGGTTGCCCTGGGGCCTTCTCCTGAAGGCTTCCTGTGGGAGACCAGGGCCCCTGGTATCTCCGCCCCTGCTCCATCTTGGGGGTGACAGTAACAGCAGACGAGCCAGGACCCTATCGGTCAACTCGTAGCCAGGATACATCACTCCATGCCCGGTATTGGAGGATTTGTGGGACCCGCCCAGTGTGACTGTCTCCAGCTCGGAGAAGGTGTGGGATATGCCCAGTGTGAATGTCTCCAGCTCGGAGGAGGCGGACACAGATGCATCAGCCCTAGTAATGGCAGGAAAGGAGCACATTGCCAGGAAATGGGGACAATGTTGAACAGCGGCAACTGGAGGAGCAGAGAGGGTGAAGGCTACATAGAGGGAAAGATGAATGTTTAGAGCTGTTTCAGTTTCAGTCATATCAATTTATTCCGTTTTTTTACCATTTGTAGAATTTTTTCAGTAATTTATTCTGTAATCCAAGATGATGCTGGAACATGGCTACATTGTACACATTTCATTGTAACTAGGTACAAGTGGCAATATTAAACACATCTAACTCTAAGATACAAGACAAGATTAGCTAATAGTGAGAGACAAATGTCTGGAAATTGGATCCATGCCACTCACTAATGAGATTCTGATCAAACCCCCATTAAAATCTTGGTAACACTCGCAGCCACAGATGTGCAAGTCCTTTTGAGACCAGCTTTAAGTAGTGCTCGACACTCACAACATTGGGATCCTACTGGCCTAAGTGAATGCTGAACAGCACAAGGGATACTGGCTGCACAGAATAACCATGAAGTTGAGCACAACATTGGCATCTTACCTACAATCAATGGGCAGACATTAATCATACAGTGTAATCCCTGTATTCATGGTTTACTGTTTCTACAGTTCCCTTACAGTTTCTACCATGACTCTTGTGATGTGGCGGTAGTGTGCCAATTCTGGGGCAGAAGGCCGCAATTCAAGTCCCATCTGCTCTGAAGATGTGACGTAACACAGCTGAACTGGGTTATTAAAAATATCTAATTTCTGTTAGCAGTTTCTTAATAGCACAACAAAACGTTTTCTCACGTACTCCACATGGAACAGGCCATTGGCTGCTGAAAGATGAAGAATGAAGGTCATCGGCAGAGAGGTCAGCTGTCAAAGTTCCTCACTGTACCAGCACAGCAGGAATCTTAATCCTTGAGGCAATCGCTTTTGCAGTTATAGAGTCATAAAGTCATAGAGATGTACAGCACAGAAACAGATCCAACTTGTCCATGCTGACCAGATATCCCAGCCCAATCTATCCCACCTGCCAGCACCAGCTCAATTCCCTCCAAACCCTTCCTATTCATATACCCATCCAAATGCCTCTTAAATATTGTAACTGTACCAGCCTCCACCACATCCTCTGGCAGCTCATTCCATACCCTACCACCCTCTACGGGAAAAAGTGTCCCCATAGGTCTCTTTTATATCTTTCCCCTCTCACCCTACACCTATGCCCTCTAGTTCTGGACTCCCCCATTCCAGGTAAAAGACTTTGTCTATTTGTCCTATCCATGCCCCTCATGATTTTATAAACCTCTACAAAGTCACCCCTCAGCCTCCAATGCTCCAGGGAAAACAGCCCCAGCCTATTGATCCTCTCCCTGTAGCTCAAATCCTCCAACCCTGGCCACATCCTTGTAAATCTTTTCTGAACCCTTTCAAGTTTCATAACTTCCTTCTGATAGGAGGGAGACCAGAATTGCACACAGTATTCCAACAGTGGCCTAACCAATGTCTTGTATAGCCACAACATGCCTTCCCAACTCCTGCACTCAATACTCTGACAAATAAAGGAAAGCATACCAAACGCCTTCTTCACTATCCTATCTACCTGCGACTCTACTTTCAAGGAGCTATGAACCTGCACTCCAAGGTCTCTTTGTTCAGCAACACTCCCTAGGACCTTACCATTAAATGTATAAGTCCTGCTAAGATTTGCTTTCCCAAAATGCAGCACCTTGTATTTATCTGAGTTAAACTCTATCTGCCACTTCTCAGCCCATTGGCCCATCTATTCAAGATCCTGTTGTAATCTGAGGTAACCCTTTTCGCTGTCCACTACACCTCCAATTCTGGTGTGATCTGAAAACTTACTAACTATATCTCATATGTTCACATCAAAAATCATTTATATAAAAGATGAAATATAATGGACCCAGCACAGATTCTTGTGGCAATCCACTGGTCACAGGCCTCTAGTCTGAAAAACAACCCTCCACCACCACCCTCTGTCTTCTACCTTTGAGTCAGTTCCGTACGCATGGCTAGTTGTTTAAATGTGCAGAGATGAACAATGTAATAAAAGATATTCCTTTCTACCTTCTCTCGCTTAAATCCTTTCGCTCCACCCTCTCCCAGTTGAACTATTTTCATGGCTTGCATCACAGGACCTCTTCCCAATTGACTTTAATTGACTTAAAGCTATCTGAAGGCTACAGCTTCCCGCCTTGGCCATTCTGACATTTTATACAGTTCCTTGTATCTTTTATCCCATCATAGAGTCATACAGCATAGAAAAAAACCCTTCAGGCCAATCAGTCCATGCCAAACATAATCCCTAAATAAATTAGCCCCACTTGGCTACACCTGGCCCATATCCCTCTAAACCTTTCCTGGCTGCCTGAACTGCTGTGCTCTTCCAGCACCACTAATCCAGAATCCACTATCCATGTACCTGCCCAAATGTCTTCAATGTTCTAACTGTACTTGCACCTACCATTGCCTCTGGCGGTTCATTCCACACATGAACCACTCTCCATATGGAAAAGGTACCAATCAGCTTCCTTTTAAATCTTTCTCCTCCCAACTTAAAAATATGCCCCCGAGTTTTAAACCACCCCACCCTCAGGAAAAGACCTTTGCTATTCACCTTACCTACGCCCCCAGGATGAGGAATTCTCAACATGAGCCACTTATCATCTCTCACACTGGTGTCCCATTCCACTCCTTATTTTAAATATGTCTGTGAAATCTCCCTTTAATTTTTTTTTCTCTAGGGATATAACTGAGCTCCTTCCTCTCCTGGTGTCATTTCAATCAGTCTCCTTTGGACAATCTCCAAAGTCTTCATGTCCTGTAATGTAGTACATAAAAATATACTCCAGCATAGTGACCAGTAAGTTCTAAAGGTTTATCATGAGGCCCTTGCTGTTCTCTGTTAATAAAGCACAGGGTTCATTCTGGTCTTCCATCGGTGCAGCATCATTTTGGTTAGAATTTCGATTTGCCACAATGCAGATCAGCTAGAATAAACACCATCCTGTGGGAGTGTCAGGTACAGATCTGATATCACTACACCTTTGGTGCAAGATTCTCATGTCTACATTTTGCTGTGAATTGTACACTGGGTCGGACAACTCTTCCATCCAATCACATCAGCAGTAAACTCAACTTATTTTGATGATCAATCTCATTTCAGTAGAAGGAACAAGCTGTGGGGGCTATGTATTGCTATTGTCCCAGGAGTGGGTGGGAAGTCTAAGGCTCTGCCTGCAGCTCGTGTAGAAGTTGGGAGGTCATGTTGAGGCTGTACAGGACATTGGTTAGGCCACGTTTGGAATACTGTATGCAATTCTGGTCCCCCTGCTATAGGAAAGATGTTGTGAAACTTGAAAGGATGCAGAAATGATTTACAGGATGTTGCCAAGGTTGGAGGGCTTGAGCTATAGGGAGAGGTTGAATAGGCTGGGGCTGTTTTACCTGCAGCCTTGGAGGCTGAGGGGTGACTTTATTGAGGTTTATAAAATCATGAGAGACATGGATAGGGTGAATATCCATGGACATTTCCCAGGGTCAAAGAGTCCAAAGCTAGAAGGCATAGTTTAAGGTGAAAGTGGAAAGATTTAAGAGGGCTAGAAGGGGCACCTTTTTCACACAGAGGGTGGGCTGTGAATGGAATGAGCTGCCAGAGGAAGTGTTGGAGTCTGGTACAATTACAACATTTAAAGGCATCTGGATGGGTATGTGAATACGTTTAGAGGGATATGGGACAAATACTGGCAAATGGAACGAGATTAATTTAGGATATCTAGTCGGCATGAATGAGTTGGACATCTCTATGACTCCAAAGCCAGCATACAGTTCTTAAAGGAAAGATGTTCAGAGGTTCACATGTTACTGAGCATGAGACAGAATGTCACCTCACATTGAACACACTTATGTTCAAATTCCACCCTGAGGAACCTTTAAAAACAGGTTGAATCAACGAAAGAGCGCTTCTGTTTTGGGGTTGGGCAACAGATACCCAGAAAATTAGTCAGCAGCCGTGGAAGGAGCTAGTTGAGCAGGTCAATGGTAACAATATGTTTCCTCAAATTTAACTGCAATGCAGGAAGAAATTGGTAAAACTTGCTGTTTACCCAGCTTTTAGTCACTCAGTTTTAGCCCCAGTGCATAGAATGATTTTGATTTTATTGTCACATGTATTTTACAGTGAGTATATAATAAAATACAGTGAAAAGCTTTTGTCTGTCATCCCGAAACGGTGCCATTTGGAATAATGTAAGAATAAGGAAACAAAGAAAGCTGTAGCTTGAAGAGAGTCCCTCAGTCCAGAGCCAGTTCATCGTCACCATTCCTCCGCCATGTTGGATCCAATCATCATCGAAATTGCTAATCCTCAGGTGCCATCTTTGCCGCTGGGTTGATACTCCTCCGCTACCGCCTCGTCACCTCCTGCACCGAACCCACTAATGTCAGTGTCACGTCTCTTGTAGCCAGTCCCACCTCATCAACGTGGCCATGACCCTGTCGTCATCGCTTCGCCAGCACTGGACCCGACCAACAATAAAGTTGTCCATCGTCAGGCACCATCCTTTGCCATTGGGCCAACTTCGGCGAGGTCGCCTCTGCCGATGTAGCAGCCTCCAATTCCAGGTCCTGTGCTTGCTCCATAGAAGTAAGTAGGGTCTCACAGTCCTCCATGCTGGGCCTGGTCGAAGTCCATGCCCTGGACCCTGCTTGAGATCGCTGAAGGTCCATTCCCTGGGCCCAGCCAAGGTCCACTGTAGGTGTGCGTCTTGGGTCCAACTCGGGAATGTCTCCAATCCTCTCCTCCAGTTACAATGGGAGATTTATCTACAGGTCATTCTAGTTTAACACGACAGCTGTATTCCTCTACAACCTCACCCTGTAGAAAATTGCACTATGGAAAACAGCTATAGAAAATCCCACTGTAGAGGATCGCTAATAGAAAATCATTATACCCGTTCAGTAGAGCGTTTGCATTATCTAAACAACGTCCTCAATTCATCAATCACATTATTGCCATTCTTGCTGACAAAATGCATGTTATAGCAGAATGACCTATACACACCCCTCTGCTCACATTCACTTGCTCAGAACTGTCATCACAACTACATTTTCCCTTCTGCACTCCTACTGATAAGTGACCTGGGTCAGAGTTCAATACACACCAATGGTCATTGGACTCAGGATAATACGGTGAGACAAGTCTCAGTACAAGATTTCCAGTGTTCAGAATAAAAAAGGTTGCTTGGTTGTTGAATTGTACTGAGGCATGATGCAGCATGATTAACAAAATCCCTAAGCCACAAAACCAGCAGCCACAGCTGTCTCCCTTCACTGCTATTAATATTAAAGGCAGGCTCTCATGAATCACTCATTGAGATAATCCCACAGAAAACCACCTCAGAAAAGATGATTAATAATTGCTGACTAAAGACTATTCGCATAAACAGTTCCATCACTGAATCTTGACACCAGTATAACCCCTAAATCTTTCCACATCTATTATTTGAGTAAGACCAGAATCAATTATGTCATTTCCTCATTTTCTTTGTTGATTTGCTCAATAAATTTCATCTTATATTTATGCTTCCATTTTGGACCTCAGTTTCCTGTCTGTCACATACTTACATTGTGTGTCCCTAATTGCCTGGAGGACAGTTAAGAGTCAATCACAGCACTGCGAGTCTTGAGTTACAAGTAGGCCAGAACAGGTAAGAATAGCAGTTTCCTTCATTAGTGAACCAGATGGGCTTTTCCAACAATCGACAATGGATTCATGGTCATCATTAGACTCCTAATTCCAGATTTTTATTACATTCAAATTCAACGATGTGCCATAACGGGACCCGAACCCAAGAGTAAATGTTTAAGTTGGTGGGTGAGGTGCAAATCCAGTGGGCTGCTCTGATCTGAATAATATTGAGCTACTGGTGTGTAACTGAAGCTGCACACATTCGGGCAAGTTGAGAGTATTCCATCACACTCCTGACTTGTACTTTGTGGATGGTAGACAGGTTTGGGGGAATCTGGGGCCATGGTAATCATAAGACTGTTCCAGTTAAACAGCTAGTCACTGTTAACCCCCAAGATGATGGGTCATTCACCAACACCATTTAATATTGGCAAGGAAAAGTAACCTTTACAAAAACAGAAATAGCTAAAGATAAACCAAATGAACTGTGAATGTTGCAGATCAGAAACAAAAACAGAAATGGCTGGAAAAGCTCAGCAGGTCTGGCAGCATCTGTGAAGAGAAATCAGAGTTAATGTTTCAAGTTCAGTGACTCTTCTGCCTTCACTCAACCCAAAATATTCACTCTGATTTCTCTCCACAGATGCCGCCAGAGCTGCTGAGCTTTTCCAGCCATTTCTGTTTTGTCAATAGCTAAAGAAGCTCAGCCGATCTGGTAGCATCTGTGGAGAGAGAAACAGGGTTAACACTTTGAGTCCAGTAACCTTCTACAGAACCGGCTGATTTCAGTTGGAACCCAAATTGAGCAGTGGTGAGTAGGTGAATATACAGTGCTTCATCATCAATGCCATCCGACATATTGGAGATGGTTGCGAGTATGGTAACTGGCTGGATTAGAAAATTCTGGCTTTTCCTGACCAAGAAATGCCTGTGCAATTTTCCACATAGCCGACATCTGTACTGTTACAGCTTGGGTCGAGAGATGTGGTTAGTTCTGCGGCACGAGACTGCAAGACAACAGTCAGAATGTTGTTGAGGTCCATTACCCTTGCTGTATCAAGTGCTGTTCACCATTTCTTGACCTTGTGTAGAGAGAATTGCATTAGCTGACAACTGGTCCTGTGGTGCTGAGGAGTTTAGAAGGAGGCTGTTATTAACTTAGCGGTGAATGGGTGGGCTCAATTTGAAGGGAGCACCACCATCAAACCTGTTCAGGGGGTCCCAGGAGGTTCTTCCATTCAAAGGTACTTGGTGTCTGATGGAGGAAACTGGCATTTGTCCATGAGGCGTATTGAGAGTTGCCCTCGGCCTTGATTGATGAGTAGCTCTCAGCAGGCAGGATTTCCATCCTCCCCCAGGGCTCTTTATACCAAGGAAGGCCCATCACTGGTGTATATCCTGAATAGCACAGAAAGCAGCAATCCTTCCACTAATGCTTGAAGGCTGAAACCTGTATTGCTTCCGTACGATTCTGGTCTAGGTGGGTCTCACTAATGTCTGTACATCTGACCAAGCCTTCACTAGTTTTATATTTCATTCCTTTGTATTCACACCAACATCCCATATGTCTTCCTAATTACTTGTTACACCACATTTTTTTTTAATGATACAGGACATCCAAATATCTCGATAATACAGTTTTCTGCATCTTCAAAACATCGAGCTATAACTCCATGCATTGTCCAGCCAAAACATCACCAGCTCAGATCAAGAGACACATTTGCTCAAGTACAGAATTGCTTCATTTACTGCATGGGCCAACATTGGATATTTCTTCCAGCAACTGGTGCAAAAGTGCCTCTTTCTAAACTACAACTAATTCTACCTTTCCTCAGATTCAGTCAGTTATGATTGAGAATGCTGAGAATCTATCAGATTCCAGAACCTGGGAGTTCCACTAAGGGGTGGGAACAGTGAATCCTTTAACTTCCAAAATCTGAGTTTCCAACGACAGAGTTATAAATCGATTAGATCTCAGAATCAGACAAGTCTCACTGAGGGGTGGGCGGGGGGGGGGCAGCGAATCTATTAGAACGCAGTATCTGACAGTGGCTGGTTTCTTATGGGAAGGATGTTGCCTGATTAAATCGGTTCTTGTCACAGGCTCAGCAGCTTCAGTTGTTTCTCATGCAGTGCGGTTCATGCTGAAGGCATGGGTCCATCAATCACTTATCAGAGACTACATTGTGGAAAATCACCACAGAAGGGTATGTCACAGTTTGTTAATAAACTAACTGCTGAACACCTTGTTTACAATGTTTTCACGAAGCTTCCTATGGCTCATCCCTCACACCTTCCTGCCACCGAGCCGCTATCGATTCCCAGAAACAGCTGGAGATCCCTTGGCACTGCTTGGGAAAGTGTTACATGCAAGTTTCAAAACAGCATAACAAACTACGCAGGAGGTACTTGCAATGGAACTTTTAACAAACGTATCTAACATTTAAATTTCTGGTCTCATTCACTTGCAGATAGCTCTGATTGTTGATGTGAATTCTCTTTGATGCTCTGATTTAAGAATACATCCTTGACCAGGTGTAGATTTTCTAGTTACTCGGTAAATTGATTTGATCTGGACTGGACTGCATGAAAGGGTGGAGGAAGCAGAGAATCAGTGATAATACTTTCAAAAGGGATTGGTAACGGCAAAGTGACTGGGCTTTGGAAGAGAGGCGAGGATAGCCATTTCAAAGAGTGAGCACAGGCAAGATTAGCCAAATGGCCTCTTCCTGTAACCCGTAAATTCTATGATTAATGTAGGTCAAATTCAGATCCCAACAATGAACTGAAATGTCTAGCTCACTACGCCATGCCTTCTATTAAATGATTTGGAAATACCAGTGTTGGATGGGGCATTTGTTTATACAAAGTTAAAAATCACACTACGCAGGAGATTTAATTGGAAGCACTAGCTTTTGGAGTGCTGCTCCTTCATTGTGGACAATCCACAACCACCTGATGAAGGAGCAGCGCTCCGAAAGCTAGTGCTTCCAATTAAACCTGTTGGACTATTCCTGGTGCTGTGTGATTTTTAACCTTCTACTAAAGTGGGCCTTCTCGGCAGATGTGGCTTTATGGTCGCACACTTGCCTATGTTGTGGGCTCCTGTCCCTCCAGAATCTTGAATATCAAATTCTCGGCTGACACTCCAGGGCAGCACTGTTGGAGTTGTTGTCTTTTGATGATTTTAATAAGCTGAGGTACTGTTTGTCTTTACAAACAAAGATAAAAGATCCCAGCAGTTTCAGGAATTATCCCTGGTATCCTGACCAATTTTGCTCCTCTTTTTGCCCCTTAAAAGAAAAGCGAGTGGCGCGGTGGCTCAGTTGTTTGCACTGCTGCCTCACAGTGTTAGGGACCTGGGTTCAATTCCACCCTGGGACGACTATCTCTGTGGAGCTTGCATGTTCTCCCCATGTCTGCGCAGGTTTTCTCTGGGTGCTCCCATGTCCTCCCACAATTGAATTTAATGTCACGTGTACTGAGGCACAATGAAAAGCTTTATCTTGTAAGCAATACTGGCAGATCACAGAGTTAACCAGCATAGATAAGTAAATAATATGTAAACAGCAGCAAAAGCAAAAACACAGGTACAGGCGAACATTCAGAGTTTGCGAGTCCATTCAGTATCTAACAACGGTAGGGTAGAAACTGTTGCGAAACCGGCTGGTGCGTGTGTTCAGGCTTCTTTACCTTCTCCCTGACGGTAGAGGTTGGAAAAAAACATTGCCAGGGTGGGATGGATCTTTGAGAATGCTGGCGGCCTTTCCTTGACAATGGGCCTGGAAGATGGATTCAGTAGATGGGAGGCTGGCCTTTGTGATTGCCCGAGCTGAGTTCACCAGTAGGAAATGTTGGGATAGGGTTGGCAGGGTGGGGGTGAGTGGCTCTGTGTGGGATGCTCTTCAGAGGGTTGGTGTTACTTGATGAGTCAAATGGCTTGCTTCCACACTGCAGGGATTCTATGATTTTATTTCTCGAGTAAATCAATCAAATAAATTACTGTTTGTGGAATCTTGCACAAATTGGCTGCAGTTGTCCTACATTACAACAATAACTACATTTTACAAGTACTTAACTATTCTGTGTAACAACACAGGTCTTTCTTTAGACAGGGAGTTAACTTGTGACAGATGCAGCTGAAGTACATCGGGAAGATGCTTCCCCGTCACAGGAAGGGAAATCTGAATCCAGAGCTCCCGAACCAGCACTGTTGGGATTATGGCCCTGATAACAAAGAAATTTGCTAAGGTCTTTCCCATTAATTATTTCATGGAAAATGTACAAAGAAGATGTGTGGGAATAGTTGATGGCTTAACAAATTCTTAGAGGTCTTTGGAATGTTGGTCAGTGATACCCGTGTGGTCCCAGTGCACTCGCTGTGTGTGAAGCACATTTATTGCAGGTCCTTGTTACCATGGAAACAGCTCTGTACTGGTTGGTTAAGATGCCGGTGTAATAATGGCTCCAGGTAGGCAGATTATTGATAGATGGCAATACCTGAGTATCGATCAGGACTGAATGCTTGTCTAAAATGCAAGTATTTACATGCAGATACATGAAGACACACCTGCACCCACAAATTCATACATGTATGTGCATTCCCACATATACACAAACAGATATTCACACATAAGTACACATTTACAGACAGACATTACGCACGCATGTAGAATCTGTGAGGTCAGTACACAATCAGCTTGCTGTTAAGAGTGGAATTTCAAGCTATAACTGGTGCAAGGGGATTTTTAGCCAGGGTGTCTCCTTAGATTAGAAGGGCAGTGAATTCTGGGAAGGTGATTCGGCCATTTTTGTGATCATTTGTAATTTGTTAGTTTGGTCGCTTAAGTCAGTCAGTCCAGGGCTGAGTTTAAATTTTTTACAAGAAGGGTGGTTTGCCTGTGGAATGCACTTCCTGAGGAAGTTGTGGATATGGACACAATTACAATGTTTAAAAGGCATTCAGTTAAGTCCATGAATAGGAAAGGTTTGGAATGTTATGGGCCAGGAGTAGGCAAATGAGACTAGTTTACTTTGAGATTATGTTTGGCATGGTTTAGTTGGACCGAAGGGTCTGTTTATATGCTGTATTACTCTATGTAGCAACTGGATTCGAAGTTTTTAAAAGCAGCTAAATATGATTTTTAGGATCCATGTTTTTTTATTTTGTTGGCTGCTTCATGCTTTGTTGGTGGCATGCATAGTGTGCAATGTTGAAGGGAGAAAATGGCAAATCAAGTGTATGAATTACTAAAGCATGCAATGAATTTAGTAATGAATTATGTGTCTCAATACTCAATCCTTCTTTGTTACAAATGCACATGTGAGAGGATGTACTATCAGCTGTCTAAGAGAAAGTGAGGACTGCAGATGCTGGAGATCAGAGCTGAAAATGTGTTGCTGGAAAAGTGCAGCAGGTCAGGCAGCATCCAAGGAGCAGGAGAATTGATGTTTCGGGCATGAGCCCTTTCCTGAAGAAGGGAACATACCAACATGCAAATGCCTATTAATACACACACACACACACACACACACACACATTCTCGTGCAGTTTCATACACACAGACCGAGACAAGAAATAGTAGCAGGAATAGGCTTTGTGACTCATCAAACCTTCTCCACAATTCATGCCTATCACTAGAATTCCTGAGTGTCCAAAAGATTATCAATCTTAGTCTTGAAACTTACTTATCAACAGTTCTGAGATGTAGAATTCCAGAGATACATAATTCTCTGAGATAAGAAATTTATCTTCATCAAACCCCTTATCCTCATGTTCTAAACTCTCCAGGCATGAGACACAGCCTCTTAGGATCTCAGTTGTCAGCACCAGCTTTTTGGCACTGCCTTATTCTGTATTTGTTATTGCTGATTTGATCACCATTTCATTCTTTCTTTGTTCCTTCACGGGCATTTAGGTGGCTGCAATATATCCATTCAGGCCCCTTTTGTCTCTTTGCTATCCCTATTCAGACTCTCTTTCAATTTGAAACTTTTGTCATTTAATCTTTACTGCTGTCCCACCTTATTACAGAAGTCACACGACAACCAGGTTATAGTCCAACAAGTTTATTTGAGATCACAAACATTTTGGAACGCTGCTCCTTTGTCAGGTGAAGTGATTTCAAGGCTTGTGATTTCAAATAAACCTATTGGACTGTAGCCTGGTGTCATGTGACTGCTGACTCTGTCCACCCAGTCCAACACCAGCACCTCCACATCAAACCTTATTGCAAACATCCCCCTTGTTCTTTCACTAACTCCTCCACATGTGCACACATCTGATTCAAACCTATTACATTTGTATCCCCTTTCTTTAGTTCTGATGAAAGTTATGGAGCTGAAATGTCAACTCAATTTCTCTCTCCCCAGATGCTGACAGACCTGCTGAGTTTTTTCCAGCATTTTATAGTATTCCACAGAAAACACCCTTTCACATCTAATGTTATTGAAAATTTTACATCCATCAGAAACTAAGGGAAATAACGGCATGGTAGGGATGTCATTGGAATAGCTTTAAATTGAGGGGTGCTAGCTATAGGACAGATATCAGAGGTAAATTCTTTACTCAGAGAGTAGTAGGGGTGTGGAACGCACTGCCTGTAACTGTAGTAGACTCGCCAACTTTAAGAGCATTTAAATGGTCATTGGATAGACATATGGATGAAAATGGAAGCGTGTAGGTTAGATGGGCTTCAGATTGGTTTCACAGCTCGGCGCAACATCAAGGGCTGAAGGGCCGGTACTGAGCTGTAATGATTTATGTTCAATGAATAGTGGTCCAAACTAATGCATTGGAACAAGTACAGAGTTTGCTGGAGAATGTTAGCAGCATCTGTGGAGAGAAGCAGAATCAATGTCTCAGGTCCAGTGACCCTTCTTCAGAACTGACTAGTACTCTACAAACTGGATTCAATCCCACCATGGAAGGTGGTGGAACTTAAATTCAGTTACTGACAAGTACAACCACCACCAGTTGTGACCGTGAAACCATCATTCCTTTTCAGAAAAACCCATGTAGTTTACCAAGGGAAGGAAATTTACGATCCATATCTTGTTTGGCCTATATGTTATTCATAGACATCGAGTCATACAGCGCAGAAACAGATCCTTCAGTCTAACTCATCCATGCTGACCAGCGAACCTAAACCGAATTAGTCCTATTTGCCAGCATTTAGCCAATATTTCTCTAAAGCATTCCTATTGTGTACCTATCCAGAAGCCTTTTAAATGTTGTAATTATACCAGCCTTCCTTATTTCCTCTGGTAGCTCATTCCATATTCACACCACCTCTGTGTGAAAAAGTTGCCCCTCTTAAATCTCTTCTTTCTCACTTTAAACCTATGCCCTCTAGCATTGGGCTTCCCTACCCTGGGGAAAAGACCTTTGCTATATCCATGCCCCCCATGATTTTATAAACCTCTGTAAGGTCACCCCTCAGCTTCTAAGAATCGAGGGAAAAAGGATCCTGTCTAGTCAGCCTCTCTCCAACCCTGGCAACATCTTTGTAACTCTTTTCTGGATCCTTTCAAGTTTAACAACATCCTTCCTATAATCAGGCAACCAGAACTGTAGGCAGCGTTCCAAGTGTGGCTTTATCAATGTCTTGTATATCCGGTACATAGTGGTTGATTCTAAAATGGCCGAATATTCAGGGACAACAAATATCATTTCGCATGAAAGAGTAAAGATATTATGGCTGATGGGGTTAGAAATCACACAACACCAGGTTAGAGTCCAACAGGTTTAATTGGAAGCACACTAGCTTTCGGAGCGACGCTCCTTCATCTATCACCTGATGAAGGAGAGTCACTCCGAAAGCTAGTGTGCTTCCAATTAAACCTGTTGGACTATAACCTGGTGTTGTGTGATTTTTAACTTCGTACACCCCAGTCCAACACCGGCATCTCCAAATCATGGCTGATGGGGGATTTGATCTCACTCCAAACTATCAGTACTGAAGGTCTGTGCACAAGTCTCTGTAAGACAAAGGTGAGGTGATCATATCGGATTCTTAAGGGGTTTGACAGGAGAACTGCTATAGGGATTTTCTCCTCATGGAAGAGTCTAGGACCAGACGGTATTAAAAAAAAAGCTTTTTGGCCCATCACATTCGTGCTGGTCAAAAACGACCATCTAACTATTCTCAACCTATCTTCCAGCACTTGGCCCATAGCCTTGTATGCCTTGCCATCCCAGTGCATCTTTACATACTTCTTGAATGTGATGAGGGTTTCTGCCTCTTGTTATGAAGGTGTAGGTGTGTGCTATACCTTTAACAGAGAGACTTAATCTGCTGGCATGGACTTAGAAACGAACATAGTGTACTGAAAGATTTAAAAATGTGACATTTGGTTGACACAAGTAGCTGGTGTTGTGTTGACATGGAACAAAAACAAATTCAAATTCCAGAGGAGAGAAGGAGTGGTAAAGCGAGGGCTGCCACGACGGGTGAGCTTTCCCCCATTAAAAGGGACTTATCTTGGGAGTCGGGCCTCCATTTTGCCAAAGCGGCAAGGGAGGAGCGAAGGACTTCTGGGAAGACATATATTTGTGTGATTACGTTACTCAAAACACTACTC
The DNA here is from genome assembly GCF_020745735.1 of Hemiscyllium ocellatum. Classification (NCBI taxonomy): domain Eukaryota; kingdom Metazoa; phylum Chordata; class Chondrichthyes; order Orectolobiformes; family Hemiscylliidae; genus Hemiscyllium; species Hemiscyllium ocellatum. The sequence continues at coordinate 53,398,192 of NC_083425.1, forward strand.
AAGTAGTGCCTCCCACCCATCCTCCTCCTCTAACCCAAAAAAAGGACCTGGGCACCAGATTGGTAAGGTAACAAGTTGTTTTTTTTATTCCTTATTTTTTCATCAGTCTCTTTGGGAATTTGGAACAGTGGGAATGGAGGTTAGGGCAGTTGAATGTTCCTCCTGCAGAATGTGGCAGGTAAGGGTCACCACTAGTGTCCCTGTTGACTGCATCTGCGGGAAGTGCCCCCAACTCCAGCTCCTCAAAAACTGCGTTAGGGAACTGGAGCTGGAGCTGGATGAACTTCAGATCATTCGGGAGGCAGAGGGGGTGATTGAGAGGAGTTACAGGGAGGTAGTCACTCTCAGGTACAAGAAAAAGGCAAATGGGTTACAGTCAGGGGACAGAAAGGGAACCGGCAGGCAGTGCAGGGATTCCCTGTGGCTGTTCCCCTCAACAATAAGTATACCGTTTTGGATACTGTTGGGGGGGGGGACTTACCAGGGGAAAGCAGTGTGGTCCAGGGCTCTGGCACAGAGTCTGTCCCTGCTGCTCAGATGGGAAAGGGGGAAGAGGAGCAGAGCAGTAGTCATTGGGGACTCCATAATTAGGGGGACAGATAGGAGGTTCTGTGTGGACGAGAGAGACTCACGGTTGGTGTGTTGCCTCCCAGGTGCCAGGGTTCGTGATGTCTCTGATCGTGTTTTTCGGATCCTTCAGGGGGAGGGGGAGCAGCCCCAAGTCGTGGTTCACAAAAGCACCAACAACATAGGTAGGAAGAGAGATGGGAATTTAAAGCAGAAATTCAGGGAGCTAGGATGGAAGCTTAGAGCTAGGACGAACAGAGTTGTCTCTGGTTTGTTACCTGTGCCATGTGCTAGTGAGGCAAGGAATAGGGAGAGAGAGGAGTTGAACGTGTGGCTACAGGGATGGTGCAGGAGGGAGGGTTTTGGATTCTTGGATAATTGGGGCTCTTTCTGGGGTAGGTGGGACCTCTACAAGTAGGATGGTCTTCACCTGAACCAGATGGGTACCAATATCCTGGGGGGAAATTTGCTAAGGCTATTGGGGTGGGTTTAAACTAACCCAGCAGGGGGATGGGAACCAAAACTGTAGTTTGAGTATAGAAAAGGTTGAGAGTAGGGAGATCCGAAATCAAGTTTCAGGGACACAAGATGGCACCGGCAAGCAAGAAGTTGGTTTGAAGCGTGTCCGGTGAACTTGCAGCACCTGGGACTTCGATGTTGTGGCCATTTCGGAGACATGGATAGAGCAGAGGCAGGGATGGTTGTTGCAGGTTCCACGATTTAGGTGTTTCAGTAAGAACAGAGAAGATGGTAAAAGAGGGGGAGGTGTGGCATTGTTGGTCAAGGACAGTATTACAGTTGCAGAAAAGATGTTTAGGGACTCATCTACTGAGGTAGTATGGGCTGCGGTTAGAAACAGAAAAGGAGAAGTCACCATGCTGGGAGTTTTTATAGGCCTCCGAATAATCCCAAAGATATAGAGGAAAGGATAGCAAAGATGATTCTCAATAGGAGTGAGAGAGACAGGGTAGGTGTCATGGGGGACTTCAACTGTCCAAATATTGACTGGGAGCACTATAGTACAATTACTATAGATGGGTCAGTTTTTGTCCAGTGCGTGCAGGAGGGCTTCCTGACACAGTATGTAGACACGCCAACAAAGGGCAAGGCCACATTAGATCTGGTACTGGGTAATGAGCCCAGCCAGGTGTTAGACCTGGAAGCAGGTGAGCACTTTGGTGATAGCGATCACAATTCTGTTATGTTTACTTTAGTGATAGAAAGGGATAGGTGTATACGACTGGGCAAGAGTTACAGCTGGGGGAAAGGCAATTAGGCAAGATTTAGGAAGCATAGAATGGAGAAGGAAACTGCAGGGGATGGGCACATTAGAAATGTAGAGCTTATTCAAGAAAAAGCTACTGTATGTGTACCTGTCAGGCAAGGAGGAAGCTGTAGAGCGTGGGAGCCGTGGTTTGCGAAGCAAGTGGAATCTCTGGGCAAGAAGGAGAAGCAGGCTTATGTTAGGATGAGATGTGAAGGCTCAGTTTGGGCACTTGATGGTTACAAGGTAGCCAGGAAAGACCTAAAGAGAGAGCTCAGAAGAGCCAGGAGGAGACATGAGAAGTTGTTGGCGGATAGGATCAGGGTAAACCTAAGGCTTTCTATAGGTATTTAAGGAATAAAAGAATGATGAGAGTAAGATTAGGACCAATCAAGGATAGTAGTGGGAGGTTGTGTGTGGAGTCAGAGGAGATAGGGGAAGCACTAAATGTATACTTTACAACAGTATTCACTCTAGAAAACGACAATGTTGTAGAGGAGATTACTGAGATATCGACTACTAGACTAGGTGTGATTGAGGTTCACAAGGAGGAGGTATTAGAAATCCTGCAAAGTGTGAAAATAGATAAGTCCCCTGGGCCGGATGGGATTTATCCTAGCATCCTCTGACACGCGAGGGAGGAGATTGCCGAGCCTTTGGCATTGATCTTTAAATCGTCATTGTGTACAGAAATAGTGCCAGAAGACTGAAGGATAGCAAATGTGGTTCCCCTGTTCAAGAAGGGGTGTAGAGACAATCCTGGTAATTATAGACCAGTGAGCCTCACTTCAGTTGTTGGTAAAGTATTGGAAAAAATTATAAGAGATAGGATTTATAATCATCTAGAAAAGAATAATTTGATTAGAGATAGTCAGCACGGTTTTGTGAAGGGTAGGTCGTGCCTCACAAACCTTATTGAGTTCTTTGAGAAGGTGACCAAACAGGTAGTGAGAGTAAACCAGTTGATGTGGTGTATATGAATTTCAACAAGGTGTTCGATAAGGTTCCCCACAGTAGGCTATTGTACAAAATGTAGAGGAATGGGATTGTGGGAGATATAGCAGTTTGGATCAGTAATTTGACTTGCTGAAAGAACACAGAGGGTGGTGGTTGATGGGGAATGTTCATCCTGGAATCCAGTTACCAGTGGTGTACTGCAAGGGTCGCTGTTGGGTCCCCTGCTGTTCGTCATTTTTATAAACGACCTGGATGAGGGCATAGAAGGGTGGGTTAGTAAATTTGCAGATGACACTAAGGTCGGTGAAGTTGTGGATAGTGACGAAGGATTTTGAGGGTTACAGAGAGACATAGATAAGCTGCAGAACTGGTCTGAGAGGTGGCAAATAGAGTTTAATGCGGACAAGTGTGAGATGATTCACTTTGGTTGGAGTAACCGGAATGCAAAGTACGGGGCTAATGGTAAGATTCTTGGTAGTGTAGATGAGCCAAGAGATCTCGGTGTCCAGGTACACAGATCCTTGAAAGTTGCCACCCAGATTGACAGGGTTGTTAAGAAGGCATACAGTGCTTTAGCTTTTATTAACAGAGGGATCGAGTTCGGAACAGTGAGGTTATGCTGCAGCTGTACAAAACTCTGATGCGGCCGCACTTGGAGTATTGTGTACCGTTCTGGTCTCCGCATTATAAGAAGGATGTGGAAGCTTTGGAAAGGGTGCGGGGGTGATTTACTGGGATGTTGCCTGGTATGGAGGAAAGGTCTTACGAGGAAAGGCTGAGGGACTTGAGGTTGTTTTCGTTAGAGAGATGAAGGTTGAGAGGTGACTTAATAGAGACATATAAGATAATCAGAGGGTTAGATAGGGTGGACAGGGAGAGCCTTTTTCCAGAAATAGTGACAGTGAGCACGAGGGGGCATAGCTTTAAACTGAGGGGTGATAGATACAGGACAGATGTCAGAGGTAGTTTTTTTACACAGAGAGTAGTAAGGGTATGGAATGCTTTGCCTGCAACGGTAGTAGATTCACCAACTTTAAGTACATTTAAGTCGTCATTGGACAAGCATATGGACGTACATGGAATAGTGTAGGTTAGATGGGCGTCAGGTTGGTATGACAGGTTGGTGCAACATCGAGGGCAGAAGGGCCTGTACTGCACTGTAACGTTCTATGTTCTATGTTCTAAGTTCGGCCAATCAGTTTAAATTATGCCCAGATACCAAAATCTAATCGAATTTAAATTTTACTATTTGGGAGAGCAGCAAACCAATGAAATGATCCAAAGTTTTGGGATATAAAATCGGACATTTTGAATAGTTGGGGGGAGAACTACAAATAACTGCCAAGAAAACCAACAAGTATGGACTGTTGATGGAATAGCTATCTGAAAGGTACCTATTCACATGAGAAACCTGGGCAGCAGAATACTGAAGGAAAGATGACAGAGGAAAATCTGCAGAGGAAGATACAAAGAGAAGATTTGACAGCTAGCTGGTTTTGAAATGTGAAATTTTTTTTGTAAATCTTAATCGGGGTTGTTATTGAACCAGTATTGTAGAGTGGGTGGGTAAAAGTTAGGTTTAAGGGAAAGGAGTTGTAAATACTTGTTTAATGTTCTCTTTTGGACTTAAAGAATAAAATTGTTAACTTTTACTTTAAATAGTGACCTCGGAGATGGTTCTTTGCCCCTCGAAATTTAACAGATTACAGCACAACGTGAACTTTTCTGTGTTTCAATTAGACTCCCAACAGTGTGGAAACAAGCCCTTCAGCCCAACAAGTCCACACTGACTCTCCAAAGAGTAACCCACCCAGACCCATTCCCATTCACCTACCCTATATTTATCTCTGACTTGGTAATTTAACATGGCCAATTCACCTGACTTGCACATCTTTAGATTGTGGGAGGGAACCAGAGGAAACCCACACAGTCATGGGGAGAATGTGCAAACTCCACACAGACAGTCAGCTGAAGCAAGAGTCGAACCCAGGTCCGTAGCACTGTGCGGTAGCAGTGCTAAACACTGAGCCACCGTACTACCTCAAGTAGAGGGGTTTAACCACGTGCCATAACACTCAGGCAATGAGTTCCTGACTTCCACATCCCTCTGGGTGAAAAAGTTGATCCTCATATTTATGCTAAACCTCCTGCATCGTACCTTAAATCTGTGCCTGGCCCATCACTGATCCTTCCATTAAGGAGAAAAGACCCTATCTGTGCTGCTTTCATACACCTCAATTATGTCCCCTCTCAGTCTCCTCTCCTGTAAGGTAAACAACCCCAGATTCTTTGCAATCTTTCTTCATAACTGAAACTCTCCAGGCCAGGTAACATCCCGGTAAATCTCCTCTCCACCCTTTGTAGTGCTATGATATCGCTCCTATAATATGGATTCCATAACTGCACACAATACTCTAGCTGTGGTCTAATCAGCGTTTTATACAGTTCCAGCGTAACCTCCCTGCCTCAGCTAATGAGGGTAAGCATCCCATTTTCCTACTTTACACTTTATCCATTTGTCCCTGGTCCCTCGGGGGATCAGTGGACGTGCACACCAAGGTCCCTCTGATCCTTGCTGCTTCGCAGGGTCCTACCATTCATCATGCCGTGTTTGTCCTGACCGAGACCATGAGCTCACATTTATCTGCCAATGATCAGCCCATGTGACCAGCCTGTCTATATCCTCCTGTAGTCTAAGGCCATCCTCCACACTGTTTACCATCCCAACTTTTGTATTGAGTGTGAACTTACTGTTCAACCCTCCCTCATTTAAGTCTAAATCACAAACAGCAAGAGCCCCAACACTGACCCCTGTGTGACCCCACTGGATACAGACTTCCAGTCAGAAAAAAAATCTCCTCACCCATCACCCTCTGCTTCCTGACACCCAGCCATTTGTGGAACCAATTTGCGAAATCTATTGGGATCCCATGGGCTCTTATCTTCTCATGGCAAATCACACTGCCAGTTCTTGGTTAATTCCTGCTCTCCAAATGCAGTTTAATTTTCTCCATCAGAATAATTTCCAATAGTTTCCCTACTAATGAGATTAGACTAACAATTGGAATTGTCAAGTCTAGAGGTAACAATGGCATGGATGAGGACTTGGTCGTGAACAGTATTAGTATATTTTATAGATTGCACGTGACTAAAACTTTTTTTAAACTTTTTATAAAAAAATTTCGAACTGCAAATGCACAATTCACCTGACCAGTCTGAAAGAGGAATACAATGATGCTGATACACAGATTAGTGATTGACATTGTAGAATAATAAGCAGAAAGAGATACTTTCTTACATGATCTTTAATAGAATAGTTAAATGTGATCCCATATTATAGAAATGGAAAAAGAAAACTGTTGTTGCAAACAATCTTTGAATTCTACCTTTCCTCATAAGAAGTTGGAAGGAAAATACTACCTACAGATATTAAAATGACAACAAGAGCCTCAGGATGCATGTTGTGTGGGTAGATTCTTGGCAGTGACTTCTTTTTAAGTATAAAGATAAATGCTGTGGTCTCCTGTTCCCAGTACTTAACAGCGTGTGAATGGTCAACCAGGCTGCCACTGTTATACAGCTACAAACACGCTTAGAGCATGGCTCCTAGTAATGTAAACACATGTGGGAGATCCAGTAACAGTGAAGTTAAAGTGCTGCACATGACTTAACCTGGTGCAACTAACAAAAAAATAAATGAACAAAGGTGTAACATCATATTAATGGTGTCTCAATGATTAGATCATTAGAGACGGGAGTGGGCATTGACCTTCAAAGCCTCTTTTGCTACTCAGTGTGATCAACCTCCCACAAGCCTTGACTACCTTGTAGATCAAATTTGTCCAAATCAGCCTTGATGTATATTCAATAGCTTAGGCTCCACTGTTCTCTGGTGAAGAAAATCCCAAAGATTAATAAGCTTCTGAGAAATGAAAATCCCCCTCATCAGTCAGAAATGGGAGGTCCCTGATCTGTGAACTATGCCTTCTGGTTGTACGTTCATTCAAAAGAAGAAATATTCTCTCAGCATCTACCCCCTAACCACCTTTTCAAATTCTTTACTTCAAAAAGATCATGTCTCATTCTTTTTGTATTCACTGGTGGGACATCGCATTGCTGGCTGGGTCAGCATTTATCACCTGTCCCTAGTTGCCACCCGAGAGCTGCCTTCTTGAACCACTGCAGTCCATGTGCTGTGGGTTGACCTACAGTGCTCTTAGGAATTTCAGGATTTTGACTCAAAGACAGTGAAGAAATGGCAATGTATTTCCAAGTCAGATGGTGAGTACCTTGGAGGGGAACTTGCAGGTGGTGGCGTTGCCAAGTATCTGTTGCTCCTGTCCTTACTAGATGGAAGTGGTCATGGATTTGGAAGGTGCTGCCTGAGGATCTTTGTGGATTTCTGCAGTAGATGGTACACACTGTTGCTACTGAATGTTGATGGTGTAGGGAGTGTGTGCTCGTGAATGTGGGCTGTTTGATCCTGGATGAAGTTTTTGGAGCTGTAGCCTTCCAAGCAAGTGGAGAGTATTCCATCACACTCCTGACTTGAAGAGTGTGCCCTGAAGATAGTGGACAGGCTTTGGGGAGTCAGGAGGTGAGTTACTCTGCAGTATCCCAAGCCTCTGGTCTGATTTTGTAGCCACTCCTACTTTACTAAAAGCACATGAGGATTAACCCAACCTGTTTAACCTTGTTTGATAAGATAAGTCCTTCATCCCAGGAATCCTCTCAGAACTATGTCCAAAGCAGATAAAACACTCCTTAAGGATACATAAACTGTGAATGGTACTCCTGGTGCAGTCTTACTCACACCCTGTACAATTGTAGTAACACTCCCATACTGTTACGACACGGCAGTGAACCCTTCTGTTAACTAAACCAAACACTCAGAAAAGCTCACCTCGCCTCATAATCTGTTAAAGTATAAGTGACAGAGAACTCTCAAATTCCACCATTTAAAAGAAAAATATCAATTTATTCTTTAACTCTAAAAGTGAACATTAAACAACAGCTATTAACAACTCTAAGCCTCCCTGTCTCTTAACTGCCTGTTACCCTCCTCCAACTATCTAACAATATACTGTTCTAATAAACACCCACATTAACATTACATCAACTTTATTTCAAAACCAGAGAGTGGTTGTCATCTCCAGTGTCCTCCTTCTTTCAGTTGAAGATCTCCCTGGGTCATCTTCTTTCTTTTACTGTGAATATGTTTCATAGGGAAAGGTACGCTTGATAGAGAGTGTTTTCAAATGGCAGTCTCTCTCTTGATGGCAATTACTCTCACTGGCTAATTTTCAAAATGTCTGCATCTTAATACCCCTAACATTGGATCATCTCATTGGTTCGAGTTTGGCAAAAACACTAAATTCAAACTCAATTGCACTTTAAAGTCCCGGGTCATAATTTAAATTGATTGGTTAAATTCAAACTGTTGTAACAATAGCAACCAAAGCTCATGTCTTTGCTTCACAGCCAAACATTACATATTTTCAATTTTAGATTCCCTACAGTGTGGAATCAAGTCCACACCAACCCTCGAAAGAGCAACCCACACCCCTCTGATTAGAAGCACCAGAGTATGGGCAATTCAACAGACCTGCACATCTTTGGACTGTGAACCAGAGCACCCAGAGGAAATCCACACAGACACAGGGAGAATGTGTAAACTCCACACAGACATTTGCCCGAGGCTGGAAATGAACCTGAGACCCTGTTGCTGTGAGGCAGCAGTGTTAACGACTGAGCCACCATGCCACCCCAAAGCACTCTGAGACCGCCAGTCAGTCACATGACAGGTGCGTGCAAGCTCTCAGCTCAACACAGCTTTCACTCTCTCTTAAAGGTACAGATCACACCTTCAACTTCATGACAATACTTTTATACTCTATCTCCCTTTGAATAAAGACCAGCATTCTATTTGCTTGTCTATAAGCTAACACTCTGTGATTCATATACCAGCGTTCCCATGTCCCTCTGTACCAGAGCATTCTAGGCTTCTGTCCATTGAAATACTGTTTTTCTATTCTTCCCAACAAAGTGAACAACCTCACAATTTGCACGTTATTGTCTTTCTGCCAGACTAAATGCCTTTCTTTTGATTCAAAAGGGCACTGGAGAAATGGAGAAAGTGAGGACTGCAGATGCTGGAGATCAGAGCTGAAAATGTGTTGCTGGAAAAGCGCAGCAGGTCAGGCAGCATCCAAGGAGCAGGAGAATCAACGTTTCGGTCCTGAGGAAGCGCTCATGCCTGAAACGTCGACTCTCCTGCTCCTTGGATGCTGCCTGACCTGCTGCGCTTTTCCAGCAACACATTTTCAGCTCTGGGGAAATGGCAGAATCCAAAGAGTTGAGCACTTAATCTAGATGGACAGTGCAGTGCATTATTGAAGGAATACTGCATTTTCAGAGAACTGTCATTTGGATAAGTTGAGTCATGGCTATAGACCATAACCACAGATCATCCAAGGTAATATTGAAGTTTAATTACATTTATTTACAAAAAGAAAGCCAAAACTTATCTGTCGATGTAAATCCAATGGCTGTCTGGAGATATGAACTCGAGAATGTCACACGTCAAAGAAGCTTCAAAGGGAAGATATGCTCCACAAACTGAACTGTCGTCTCCTGGGAGTGGCTCAGACTGTGACCATAAATATGACTGGAATGACAGTACTCTGGGCAATGGGCATATTTACATTTATTCCCTTTTCAAGAATACACAGTGAAAGGGTTACAAGTGAACTTCAACCTTGTTCTGATGCTCCAGTGAAAATAGCCCCAGCCTGTTCAACCTCTCCTTATAGCTCAAAGCGTCCAACCCTGGCAGCACCCTTGTAAATCTTTTCTTAACTCTTTCACATTTCAGCCCTGAGAACAGCCAGTAAAAACACTCCACACTGCAGCAAAGATAAGCCACTCACTCTAATTGCTGCTGGACAACCACTGCTGAAAGAAATCAAAAGGACTTCAATAGAACCAGAAAGCCAAGAATATTAAAATTGACTATTCAACTTCCAATGCTATACAAAACAAGTACTGTAGTAATCATAATGTTCAATAATCTGCCCTTCACAAACAGTTCAAAAAACTGAACTTTTTTCATTTTTCAGGCTCACCTATTTTGTATATGTGTGTATTGTGTTACAATTCCTGTTGCATTTAGTAATTACCTTTTTTTGTTAATTCAAGAAAATCTGCTTAGATTGGCTATTTTGAGAAAACAAGTGCATTATGGGAAGTTTTCACAAGGATGGGCTACTTTGAAAACTGGCTTGCTGTGACCAACCAAGAGGGCAGGAAATTAGCCAAAGGGAGCCATTTTGACCAGCTTAGAACATAGATTGAAGTATTCCATTTGTAACACGTTGGGGAACCTCAATTTGGGAGATGGGTTTGAGCAGAAGTCAAATAAAGACACTGTCTGCACTTTCAGCTGAACACAACAATCCAATAACATCACTTTGAAGAACCAGAGTAATTCCCTGCTCTCCTGTGATCAAGATTTGTCACTCAATCAATATCACCAATGCAGGAGATTGTCTTATTGCTGTTTGTGGAATCTTGCTTTGCAGAAGTTGGCCACTGTGGGTTCCTATGTTACAGCAACAGTTCCGAAATATTTTGTCAACAGTAAAACCCTTTGGGATATCCTGAAGTGGTGAAGGCGATGTAGAATTGCATGTTTTGTTTTCTTCCTTTAAGCACAGTATGCTAAAACAGAACCCTGAGCTGCAATGAACAGGGTAATGCATTTCTACTTTGCTGAGAAAAAGCCCAGTTAGAAATACAGCTCTCTGTGTAATCATGCCTCAATTACATATTTCAAAAATGTATCCTTGCCCTCTCTGTACATGGAGCCTTGTCCAAAACAGGATAAAGTCACAGATGGTAGCACAGCGATAAAATTATGGTCATAAAAATTGGCCAGGCGCACTGCAGGATAATAAAACACAAACTGCATATGAATGGACAGCACACGCACACACAAAAGCCCCAATCCAAAGTCACCTGGATGTATCAGTAATTTTTAAAACCTTAAGAGATTAAACAATCAAAGATAAACTGCAGAACATGGAACTTTGAACAAAAATGCTGTTAATACAAAGTAAAACCGCTGATTTGATTTATTACTGTCAGGTGTATCGAGGTACAGTGAAGAGTGTTGTCGTACTTGTTTTACAGTGTTATGCTAGGGTAACAGAACAGAATGCAGGATATAGTGTTACAGCTTTCGAGCAAATGCAGACAGAGATCTGTAAAGAAAGGAAGAAAAGGTAAACATGGAGAGTGGGGAACAGAAATGCTACAGGGAAGGTTGGTATTGGGTTCAAATGTTGAAATTAAACATGGATGCAAGGTGATTGCATTGCCTTACCCTGACCACTCCACCCACCTTGCCTCACTCTATCACATCCTGCCTCTCGTGTCTAGCCCATCCTGCTCCAGCCAATCCACATGCTGTTGATTATAACCTAACCCACTCCCTCAGCTGGCAGACTGGGACACTTCCATAAACACCATTTGCAAGAGGGTGGCAAAAACACACAAATCGCTTTGCGTGGGGTCCTCAACATCCATCACCAAGAGTGACTCAGTGGCACCATTTGTGATCAAACGTACTGAAGGACACGTCTGCCAGACTGCAGTAAGTGGTGAGGAAGGCAACACAAGAAGGAAAAGGACCTGGCAGTTCTAAACTGAGCATCCATGAGGTGCTGGAGGCAGCAGCTAAATAGTAATCATAGCATTGTAGAGTCACAGAGTTGTACAGCAAGGAAACAAACTCCTCGGTCCATGTCCACCAGATAACCTAAATTAATCTTGTCCTATTTGCCAGCACCTGGCCCATATCCCTCCAAGCCCTTCCTATTCATATACCCATCCAGATGCCTTTTAAATGTTGCAATTGTACCAGCCTCCACCACTTCCTCTGGCAGCTCATTCCATACATGCACCACCCTCTGTGTGAAAAAGTTGCCCAGTAGGTCCCTTTTAATTCATTTCCTTCTCATATTAAACTTATGTCCTCTATTCTTGGATTCCCCTGCCCTGGGGGGAAAAAAAACCTTTGCTATTTATCCTATCCATGCCCCTCATAATTTTATAAATCTCTATAAAGCGACCCCTCAGCGTCCAGCGCACCAGGGAGCCCTAGCCCTAGCCTATTCAACCTCTCCTAATAGCTCAATTCCTCCAAGCCTGGCAATATCCTTGTAACTGTATTCTGAACCTTTTCAAATTTTACAAATTCTTCCTATAGCTGGGAGCTAAGAATTGCATGCAGTATTCCAAAAATGGCCTAACCAATATCCTGTACAGCCACAACACGACCGTTCAACTCCTGTACTCAATGGTCTGATCAATAAAGGAAAGCATACCAAACGCCTTCTTCACTATCCTATCTACCTACGACTCTACTTTCAAGGGAACTATGAATCTGCACTCCAAGGTCTATTTGTTCAGCAACACTCCCCAAGACGTTACCACTAAGTGTACAAGTCCTGCCCTGATTTGCCTTTCCAAAATGCAGCACCTCGCATCTAACTCCACCTGCCACTCCTCGGCCTATTGGCCCATCTGATCAAGATACCTTTGCACTCTGAAGATGAACTTCTTCGCTGTCAGTTACACCTCCAATTTTGGTGTCCTCTGCAAACTTACTAACCATATCTCCTGTGTCCATCTTCAAAGCATTTCTACCAACGACAAAAAGCAAAGGCGCCATGGTGAAGAAGTTTAAAATGTATATTGTTTACATAGTCATTAGTAGCTGCCCATCATGCAAGAGACTAGGGTTCAATCCCATGGCATTTCTGATGGCTAATCCCTGGTCACTATGGGCAATATGGCCAATCCACGTTAGCAGTGGGAAATGCAGAGTTACAGGGATGCGTCTGGGTGGGATGCTCTTCAGATGGTTGGTCTGGACTCAGTGGGCCAAATGTCTTGCTTCCACGCTGTAAGGATTCTCTGATTTTGATTGACCAAAGAGCCCAAACAAAACCTTCTGCCAGTGAACATCAAACCAAGCATAGATGTTATCCAAATCCACAGACCTCATTACACACATCTAGAGCGGGTGGGACTTGAACCTGGGTGACTTAAGGGACTCAAATGCATTCTTTCCCAACATGGTGATTAATTTAGGATATCTGGTTGGCATGGAAACGTTGGACCAAAGGGTCTGTTTCCATGCTGAACCTCTCTATGACTCTACGACTCTATGGGATTGAACCATAGTCTCCTGCGTGACAAGCAGATACTAATCACTATGTTAACAATAAACATTTGAATACCAAGCATAGATAATTTCTAATCAACCAGTTCAGAGATGCTATGACATACATCTGGAGCAGATGGGAATTTAGCTCAATTGAACTCCTGGTCCAGAGTTAGGGACATCGCCACTGTGCATCAAATGCTCCAAATAAGTTGCCTTCCTTATCAGCAAATTGAACCCAAATCTTCTGTATGACAGAGGGATTCTAACCATTACACTAACAAGAAAAACACACATACCAGGCATTGATATTTTCTAATAAACCTGTTCAGCGATATTACATCTGGAGCAGGTGAGATGCAAGTCATAATCTCCTCTTTCAGAGGTAGGGACATTACCACTATGCCATAAGAGCACCCAATACAATTTATGGGCATCACAGTAGATCAGTGGTTGGCACTGCTGCCTCAGGGACATGGGTTTGATTCCAACCTCGGGTGACTGTCTATATAGAGTTTATACATTCTCCCCGTGTCTGTGTGGGTTTCCTCCGGGTGCTCTGGTTTCCTCCTACAATCCAAGTATGTGCAGTAGGGGAATGGGGCTGGATTCCCTTCATAGGGTCAGTGTGGACTTGATGGGCCCTGATGAAGGACTTGTGACCGAAAAGTTGATTTTCCTGCTCCTCGGATGCTGCCTGACCTGCTGTGCTTTTTCAGCACCACTCTAATCTTGGCTCTGATCTCCAGCATCTGCAGTCCTCACTTTTGCCTTGTTGGGCCAAATGGCCAATTTCCACACTGTAGGGATTCTATATTAAACATAAGTGGCTTAGGCTCAACTGTTTTCATTTCATTTATCTAGGAATGTGAGTGCACTGGAAAGGCCTTGAACTAAGCAGCTTATTGGTCATTTCAGAAGGCAGTTAAGAGTCATATACATTACTGTAGGTCTAAAGTAACATACAGCCGAGCAAATAAAGATTGCCTATTTCCTTCCTTCAAGAACATTGGTGAGTTTGTACAACAATCAATAATGGTATCATACTCATTATTACTAAGATAAGGTTTTAATTCCAAATTTATCAACTGAATTTAAATTCCACCACTTCTATGATGGATTTGAACCAAGGCCCCAGAAAACAGCCGTACGATATAGGAGTAGAATTGGACCATTTGGCCCATCAAATTTGCACCATCATGTGATCATGTCTGATACATTTGTTAGTCCCATCCTCCTGCCTTCACCCCCTGATAATTTGTTGGTCCCATCCTCAATCCCTTTATAAATTAAGAACCTATCTATCTCAGTCTTAAAGACCCTCAATGATTTGGTCTCTGCAGCCCTCTGCGGCAATGAGTTCCACAGACTCACTACCCAAGAAATTCTTCCCCAAGGGAGTTCTAAAGGGTCGCTCCTTCAGTCTGAGGCCTTGCCCTCAGGTCCTAGTTTCTCCACATCTGCTCTGTCCAGGCCTCCCAGTATTTTGTAAGTTTCAATGAGATCCTCCCTCATCCATCTAACCTCCACTGAGTTCAGACTCGGAGACCTCAATCTCTCCTCATGCGACAAGCCTTTCATTCCTGGCATCATTCTTGTAAATCCCATTTGGACCCCTTCCAGAGCCAGTACATCATTCCTTAGATACAGGGCCCAAAATTCCTCACAACATTCCAAATGTGGTCTGATCACAGCCTTATACAGCCTCAATAGTACACCTATACTCTTGTATTCTAGCCCTCTTGAAATGAATGCTAACACTGTTTTTGCCTTCTTAACTGCCAACTGAATCTGCATATTAACCTTAATAGAATCCTGAACTAGGAATCCCAAGTCTCTTTAGGCTTCAGATTTCCAAAACCTTTCCACATTTAACAAATAGTCTACACTTCTTGATTTCCCACATTGTATTTCAACTGCCATTTCTTTTCCTACTCTCCTTACCTATCTAACTCCTTCTGCAGCTTCACCATTTCCTCAACATTACCTGTCCCCCCACCTATCTTTGTGTCACATGCAAGCGAAGCCCTCAGTTCCTTTGTCCAGATTGTTAATGTGTAATATGAATAGTTGTGGTTCCAACACAGAACTCCACTATTCACCAGCTGCCATCCTGAAAACGACCCCTTTATCCGGCAGCACGGTGGCTCAGTGGTTAGCACTGCTGCCTCACAGCAACTGGGATCCAAATTCAATTCCAGTGTTGGGTGACTGTCTGGGTGGGGTTTACACTTTCTTCCTGTGTCTGTGTGGGCTTCCTCACACAATCCAAAATATGTGCAGGTTAGGTGAATTATCCATGCTAAATTGCCCATAATATTAGATGCATTAGTCAGGGGTAAATGTAAGGGGAATGGGTCTGGGTGGGTTACTCTTCAGAGGGTCGGTGTGGACTTGTTGGGCCAAAGGGCCTGTTTCCACATTGTAAGTAATCTTCCACCAATCAGTCAATCCTCTGTCCATCCCAGCATGTTATTTAGCAGCACCTTATCAAAAGCCTTCTGGAAATCCAAACGAATCACATCCCCTGGCTCTCTTTTGTTTAACTTGTTCATTAGCCCCTCAAAGAATTCTAACAGATTTATCAGGCATGACCTCCCCTTGACAAAGCCATGTTGACTCAGCCCAATTTTACCATGCACTTCTAAATATTCTGCAATCTCATCCTTAATAATGGACTCTAAAATCTAACCAATGACTGAGGTCAGGCATATAGTTTCCTGCCTTCTGCCTTCTGCCTCCCTCCCTTCTTAAACAAGGATGCTACATAAGCCATTTTACAGCTCTCTGTGATCCTCCCTAACTCCTGTGATTCCTGTGATTCCAGCAATACCTCTACAATCTCCTCAGCTTTCTCCTTCGGAACGGAGGGGTGCAGACCATCCGGTCCGCGTGATTTATCCACCTTCAGAACTTACAGCTTCTCCAGCAACTTCTCTTTAGTGATGACCACTACACTCACCTCTGCCCCCTGACTCTCTTGAAGTTCTGGTTTGCTGCTGGTGTCTTCCACCATGAAAACTGATGCAAAGTACCCGTTCAGTTCTCCCACCATTTCTTTTTTCCCGTTACTACTTCTCCAGCCTCATTTTCCAACTGCCCAATGTCCAATCTTGCTTCTCTCTTACCTTTCAGATATTTAAAAATGACTCCTGCAATCTTCTTTTATATTACCAGCTAACTTGCTCTCATATTTTGTCTTCTTTCCTCTTGTTCCGTTTTTAGTTATCCCCTGCTGGTTTTTAAAGACTTCCCAATCCTCTGGCTTCCCATTAATCTTCACCACAATGTAAGCTTGCTCTTTTGCCTATATGCTGTCCGTGACTTCCCTTTTCAGCCACGGTTGCCTCATCCCCCCCTTCCTTGGGATGAATTTCTGCTGTGCCTCCAGAAACCCCCAAAAACTCCTGCCATTGCTGCTCCACCATCTTCCCTGCTAGGGTCCCCTTCCAATCAACTCTGACCAAATCCTCTCTCAAGTCTTTGTTGTTACTTTTACTCAACTGTAGAACATAGAACATAGAAAAATACAGCACAGTACAGGCACCTCAGCCTTCAATGTTGTGCTGACCTTTTATCCTACTCTAAGATCAAGCTAACCTGCATAATCTTCATTGTATTATCATCCATGTGCCTATCCAAGACAATGTCCTTAATGTATCTGACTCAACTACCACTGCTGGCAGTACATTCCACACACCCAGCACTCTGTGTAAAGAACCTACCTCTCACACCTCTCCTAAACCTTCCTCCAATCGCCTTAAAATTACGTCCCCTCATGATTCATATTTCCACCCTAGGAAATGCTCTCTGGCTATCCACTCTATCCACTCTATCTATGCCTCTCAATAGCTTGTACATGTCTATCAAGTCATCCTTCTTTGGTCCAATAGAAAAGCCCTAGCTCCTTCAACCTTTCTTCATAAGACATACCGTCCAGTTCAGGCAGCATCCTGGAAATCTGCTTTGAACCCTCTCTAAAGTTTCAACAACCTTACGATAATGAGGTGACCAGAACTGAACACAATATTCCAAGTATGGTCTAACCAGGCTCTATAGAGCTGTAACATAACCTCACGGCTCTTAAACTCAATTGCCCTACTAATGAAAGCCAACACACCATACACCTTCTTGGCAACCCTATCAAGTTGGGTGGCAATGTTGAGGGACCTATTTACATAGACCACAAGATCTCTCTGTTCCGCCAAGAATCCAGTGTGACCTTTCAACCTTTCAAAGTGAATCACTTCACACTTTTCCAGGTTGAACTCCATCTGCCACTTCTCAGCCCAGCTCTGCATCTCATCAATGTCTTGTTGCAACTGTAACAACCTTCAACACTATCCACAACTCCATCAACTTTTGTGCCATTGGCAAACTTACTAACCCAACCTTCGACTTCCTCATCCAAGTCGTTTATAAAAATCACAAAGATTGGAGGTCCCAGAACAGATCCTTATGGAGCACCACTGGTCACCAAGCTCCAGTCTGAATACTTTCCATTTACTACCATCCTCTGTCTTCTATGGTCCAGCCAATCTGTATCCCAAGCCTCCTTAGTTTGTGAGTGAGCCTACCATGGGGGACTGTATCAAATGCCTTGCTAAAATCTATAAACGCAACATCCACTGTTCTACTTCATTAATGTGTTATGTCACATCCGCAAAGAATTCAATAAGGTGTGTGAGCGACATGACCTGCCCCTCACAAAGCCATGCTGACTTTTTCTAATTAAACTATACTTTTACAAATAATCATAAATCCTATCTGTCAGAATCCTTTCCAATAATTTGCCCACCATTGACATAAGACTGACTGGTCTGTAATTCCCAGGGTTATCCTATTCCCTTTCTTGATCAATGGAATAACATTTGCCACCCTCCAACCATCTGGTAATACTCCAGTGGACAGTGTGGATGCAAAGATCATTGCCAAAGATGCAGCAATCTCATCCCTCGCTTCCCATAGTAACCTTGGGTATATCCCATCTGGGCCAGGGGACTTATCTATCTTCATGTATTTCAAACTTTCCAGCACATCCTCCTTCTTAACATCAAGTTGTTTGAGTATATCAGTCTGTTTCATGCTGTCCTCAGAAATAACGAGGTCCCTCTCACTAATGAATACTAAAGCAAAGTACTCATTAAGGATCTCCCCTTACCTCCTCTGACCACAGGCACAAGTTCCTTCCACTATCCCTGATTGGCCCTACCCTCACTCTGGTCACCCTCTTGTTCCCCACATAAGAGTAGTACATCTTGGGGTTTTCCTTAATCCTATCTGACAAGACTTTTTCATGCCCCCTTCTAGCTCCTAAGTCCATTCTGCAGTCCCTTCCTGGCTACCTTGTAACCTTCTAGAGCCCTGTCAGATCCTTGCTTCCTCAGCCTTAAGTAAGTTTCCTTCTTCCTCTTGACTAGATGTTCCACATCTCTTGTCATCCAACGTTCCTTCACCCTACCATTTCTTCCTTACCTATCCTGCACTCACAGCAAGTGCTCCCTAAACAACCTCCACATTTCTGTCATTTTTTTTTGAGATTAGATTAGATTACTTACGGTGTGGAAACTGTAAGTTTCACTGAGAGTGACTGCTCCCAATTTATGCTCTACAGTTTTTGCCTAATAGCATTGTACTTCCCCCTCCCCCAGTTAAATACTTTCCATACCATCTGCTCCTATCCCTTTCCATTGTAACTGCATTACATTTGATTCAAGTTTCTCCCTCTCAAACTGCAGGGTGAATTCTACTATATTATGGTCCCTGCCCCTAGGGGCTCTTTCACCTCAAGCTCCCTAATCAATTTTGTCTCATCAGAAAATCCAGAATTGCCTGTTCTCTAATGGACTCCACCACAAGCTGCTCCAAAAAACCATCTTGTTGACATTTCACAAATTCTCTTTCGTGTGATCTGCTACCAACCTGGTTTTCCCAGTCAACCTGTCTATTAAAGTTCCCCACCATTACATTTAAGAATGCTTTTCTCACGTGCCTTTTCTATCTCCTGAATTATTTTCTTCCCAACATCCTGACTACTGCTGGGAGGACTGTGTCCAACTCCCATTAGGGTCTTTTTTTCCCTTTGCAGTTGCTGATCTCTACCCACACAGAGTCTATGCCTTCTGACTCTATATCACTTCTTGCAATCAATGTAATATCATTTATTACTAACAAGGCAACCTGTCCTCTCTACCCATCTGCCTGTCCTTTCGATAGGACATGTCTCCTTGGATATTCAGTTCTCAGCCCTGATCCCCTTGCAGCCATGTCTCAGTGATATCCACAACATTATATCAGTCAATTCCAATCTGTGCTGCAAGCTCATTTACCTTGCCTCATATACTGTTTGCATTTAAGTGCAGCACCCTCAGTCCTGCACTGACTGCCCCCTCCATCTCACTGTGTCCTTATCTGCTGTGCTTGAAGTTAGATTCCTGAGCCTTTCCATACTCTCTGATCTATTACTTGTTCTGGAAACTTTAATAACCTCTGCTGAGCCCCCTCAAGATTGCTGCATTATTAATCCAGTGGCGTTACCATTACACCACCATTTCCCCATTCTGTTCTCTTTGCAACTCCTCAGTTAATAAAGTAGCCTGCATGCAGAATGACCTGGATAAGACCAGACTTATAGTTATAAGTGGCAAGAGAGTTTAGTAACCTCTTTTGACGACACTATCATTACTGATTTCTCCACCATTAACATCTTGGAGTTATTGCACATAGCAAGAGGTGACAAATGCTGCCCTTGGCAACAACATTGTCATGTCATGAAAGAATAATGAAAAGAAATGTCACTGTAGCAGCCATATAGATACTGAGTCTGCAAGAACAGGTCAGAGGCTGGGAATTCTGCAGGGAGTCATCGCCTTCCTGATTCCTCAAGTCAGGAGTGTGATGGAATATGGCCCAATGGCTGACATGAATCTGAAATAAAGCATTACACTTGATTGACATCCCATCCATAATGTTAAAACTTCACTGCCTCTGCCACCAGAGCATAGCAGCAGCAATGTGCACAGCAGAGTTTTGCAAAGTTCAGCGTGGGACTCCCCGAGAGGTTCAAGCTGACATTTAGAACATAGAAGATAGAACAACACAGCGCAGAACAGGCCCTTCGGCCTCGATGTTGCGCCAACCTGTGAACTATTCTCAACTCGTCCCCCTTCACTACCCCAAAATCAACCATGTGCTTATCTAAGGATTGTTTAAATCTCCCTAATGCAGGCTCATGAGCTCCGAAGAAGCAATGGCGACCACGATGTTCTGACCCCGTTGCTACAGCTGTGCTCCCACTCTAACAGAGACCCCACCCCCAACATGTCTCCCGCCCATCTCTCAATTCTCACTGAGGGATGACAAGCATTTTCAAGCCTCAGTTGACATCACAATGAGTAAAGGTTGGGAAGCCAATACACAATGTGCATTGTGGCAACTTGTCAAAGAGTGCTTCAATTGCAACTCCCAAACCCAGAACGCTGCCATCTGGAAGCACAAGGAGAGTAGATTCATGCAAACCACAAGATCCCCTCTAAACCACACGGCATTCTAACTTGGAAATATATCACTATCCCTTCACTGTCTCTGGGTCAAAATCCTGGAAATCCCTTTCTTACATCATTTTAGGGGATATCTATGTCACATTCAATATAGCAATTCAAGAAGGTAGCTTACCACCAACTTCCTCAAGGCTATTCGAGGTGACCAAGAAATGCTGGTATTGTAAGTTGTCCCCACATTATAGAAACAAATAAAATAAGGATGGCTTTTGAAAGCAGTCAGTGCTTGACAATTCAACTCAGTATCATATTTTAGCAAGTTGTTGCTATCACTGTTGTGTTTGTTGCAGATAGAAGATAATTATTTGATAATGTGCCAATGGTGTGGAGAAAATGGGTTTACTGACTGGCTGCATATATTGGAGAGTCATTAATGCATGATGGTGAGATCTCACTTTGATCTTTCCAGTTACTAGTCAACATGTGCATTGTTTACAATGCACAGCATTAGCATAACATTCACAGCTTGGCACAATATAAATGTCGTATCCTGTACAAAAACGGCTCGCCTTCACAAAGCCTGCAGTTTGTTGGGATGAATGATTCCACAAAAATGGAACACAATAGAAGTCAGTGACAGTGGTCACATGTGTTGTGCCTGCCACACAATGTGTTTAAATTCTTATGCCCGAAACGTCGATTGTCCTGCTCCTTGGATGCTGCCTGACCTGCTGCGCTTTTCAGCAACACATTTTCAGCTCTGATCTCCAGCATCTGCAGTCCTCACTTTTTCCCATAATAATAAAACAATAAGGTATACTATAAACTAACAATAAAGACTATCTTATGCTCTAACTTAACTTTGGATAATTGCATGCCACCACACAAGAACTTGGTCAGCTCCACATGTTGATGTCATCTGGGCTTTTCCCAGGGGTCTCAGGGATGTCTTCTCTCTTGGTGGTAATTTTCATGTTACCATGCTGAGTGGCGTTTTGCGGCGATTTTTAAACTTCAAGGTCTTTGTGCTCTTTTGTCAGGGTCTTGAGGATCTGCCAATGGATTGATCAGGTTCAATAACCCTGATTGACCAGACCCAATCAGATGTTGACACGTTGATGGCAGGGTTGCCCTGAGATGTCCATTATGGTAGGTCCTGGGAGTATGTAGCCTCCTCCAAATAATGGTGCTAGGTGCCTCCATGACCTGATGCTCCCAATTGTCCCGGGGGTGACATTCCATTGTCCCAATGAAACACAATTTGGGGTGTATATTGTAGGGTCTGCAGCTACCAGGTTCTTTGGAAAACTATCTGTGGGCAGCTGCAGCATGTCTGGATTCTCCAGGATGTGGATTGATGCTTCAGTCAAGGCTAGCTTCCATTTCCCAGCATGCTTTAGCCCTTGTCCATTTTATCAAATTAATCATAAATTTATCATTTTAGGGAGGCTTGTGGCCATGCACAGGGGGTTTGAGGCATGGGCTGGTACCCTTACTGCAGAATCACACTAAATGACCACATTCGAGGCAGTCTGAGGCAATGGTGTGACTGGCACAGTGTCATACAGAAGGGACTAAGTACAAAGAAACATTCTGTAAAAGAGAACATGCTGTAATGTTTTATTTTCAAATGAAAATAAATTATCTCTGGACTTAATCAAGGCATAAAATAGAGATTAACTGAAAGGCTGGGAAATTTTAGTATTGAAAATGTGTTGCTGGAAAAGTGCAGTAGGTCAGGCAGCATCCGAGGAACAGGAGATTCGATGTTTCGGGCATAAGCCCTTCTTCAGGAATTTTAGTATTAGTGAGTTCTTGATGTTGGCTGCAGTGAGATGGTCTATTGGTTAGTGTGTGTTGCTTGGTGGTTGTTGGTATTGGTTAGTGTGTGCTAATATTGGGTAAAATGTGCAGTTTTAGTTGGTAATTGGTGATTAGTGTATATTTAGAATCAGTTGGTTACCAAAAACTCTAGATCCAAGATTCAAGGTGGCACAGTGGTTAGCGCAGCTGTCTCACAGCCCCAGAGACATGGATTCAATTCCAATCTTAGGTGACTGTGTGGAGTTTGTACATTCTCCCCATGTCTGCGTGGGTTTCCTTCGGGTGCTCTGGCTTCCTCCCACAGATCAAAGATGTGCAAGTTAAGTGAATTGGCCACGCTAAATTGCCCATGGTTTTCAGGGAATGTGTAGGTTAGGTGCATTAGTCAAGGGAAATGGAGGGGAATAGGTCTGGGTGGGTTACTTGTCGGGGAGTTGGTGTGGACTTGTTGGGCCGTAGGGCCTGTTTCAACACTGTAGGGATTCTATTCTGCGGATCCAAACCTATGCAGGTTAGGTGAATTGGCCATGCTATATTGCCCGTAGAGTTCAGGGATGTGTAGATTAGGTCAGGGGTAAGTATAGGATAATAGGGTAGGTGGGTGGGTTTCTCTTCAGAGGGCCAGTGTGGACTTGTTGGGCTGAATAGCCTGTTTCCATACTGTAGGGATTCTGTGATTGTATTAACTGGAAGGCACTGAGTCGGCCATCTTTCTTCTGTGCCTTCCTCACCCTCACCAGGTCTTCTTCTTCCAATGCTATTGGTCAATGTCCTCCAATTGCAGCCCTCTCTGAATGCTGAGAATGAACAATACAGAAAACTTCAGTTGGCACTTTGCAAGGAGCTCTTTTGTTGCAAGAGCATGATGGACTCAATGAGAATTCTAGTGGTCCCACAGCTTTGATTGTCCTGCCTTTTTCAGGCATTGTGGGGTCACATGTGTCCCAACAACCACCCTGCAAGGGTTGCATACGAATGAGAGTATTGAAGGATAAAAGCATTGTGACAGCTGCAATCAAACCTGACGCAATTTTGCAATAATGGCGTGTGGAAATCATTGTGCAGCTTGTCAGTTCCTGGAGAGAGGGAACTCAACAATTCCCTAAGTTTCTTAGTTAGAAATCACACAACACCAGGTTAGAGTCCAACAGGTTTAATTGGAAGCACACTGGCTTTCGGAGCGACGCTCCTTCATCAATCACCTGACGAAGGAGCGTCGCTCCGAAAGCTAGTGTGCTTCCAATTAAACCTGTTGGACTATAACCTGGTGTTGTGTGATTTTTAACTTTGTACACCCCAGTCCAACACCAGCATCTCCAAATCATGACTAAGTTTCTTATGTTGTCTCCTTGGGTCTATGGGGACTGTGATGTATTGGTTGGCCTTGGCATATGAAGGTATTGGTGAGCAGCTGGATGCAGCAGGGCACTGCAGATTTGGCGATGCACGCCTTCATGACGATGAGGGAAGAGATGCTGGAAACTCTCTTGAGACTAAAGACAGGTAAGTCCCCTGGACAGATGGCTTGCATCTTAGATTTTAACATATGGGCTGCAGAGATAGCACATGCATTGGTTGTAAGCTTCTGAAGTGCAAAAGGTCCAAGTGGATTGGTAAACCGCAAATTTAACACATTTATTCAAATATGAGGAATACAGAGAGTACAAAGCTATAATCTAACATCTAACACGGGCAAAATGGTCAAACCTGTTATTAAGGAGGTCATAATAGAACATTTTATTTTCACAGTCCATCCATTGGCAATTAAGCAAATGGATTACTTACAGTGTGGAAACAGGCCCTTCAGCCCAACAAGTCCACACCGACCCACAACCCATTCCCCCTTCACCTAACACTACAGGCAATTTAGCATGGCCAATGCACCTAACCTACACAGTTTTGGACTGTGGGAGGAAACCCATGCAGACACAGGGAGAATGTTGCCTGAGGTAGGAATTGAACCCAGGTCTCTAGCACTGTGAGGCAGCAGTGCTAACTGCTATGCTACCATGCTGCCCAAATAGCCACTGAAAGGCATGTGCCTCTTTCATAAAGCCTCAAGTCAAACAGGGGCCTCCCTCAAACAGTTTTGCCTCTGTGCATCCAACCACCAGCCCCATTACACAAATAGTTGGATAGCTGCTTAAATTCGGCATCATTCTATTGGGGATGTATCTGTCTTAGTACAACTTTACAGGTTACCCGGGATGATTATCAGCCTGTGGTCAAATTGAGGCCATAGAGTTAACAATTAATACGCAATTAACGGCTATGTCCCATTGCTGATCTCATATCACAGGTGGTGGAAGGAGCCTACACCTAGGTGTGTGGCATGACAGGTTTAACTCTGAGGGATGTTGGTCAGTGAAAGGCATGTGCCTCTTTCACAAAGCCTCAAGTCAAACAGGGGCCTCCTTCAAACAGTTTTGCCTCTGTGCATCCAACCAGCAGCCCCATCACCCACCCACACCTTATGGACCATCAGTCCAACCCCAGAAAAATACTGGATGCCTGGATCCATTACCGAACAGCGGCATATTGGCCTAGCTGCAGTTCTGGTTGTTATTACTGCTCCTGTTTGATGTTACTGGTGTGTAGAGCTGCCAGTCTTCACATGGCCAGCACTTCTATGAGGTGAGGCAGCTTCCTGGAAATGGGTACAAGTCACACCCCATAATAATTAAAAGGCCCATGCTTAAAGATTGAAGTGTGGCTAGCTGACTAAGCAAAGGAAAGCAGGCCCACACCCAAACATCAGTGAAGAGCATGAAGCCCATTCTCAGTACAAAATCCAGCACCATTACTAATCAGGCAGAGTCAACAGAATTTTGTAAAAGGGAAATTGTCTTTGATTAATTATGGATAATAGGAAACTGGTAAATGTGATGTGTTTGGATTTGCAAAAAGCACTCAGTAAGGCTCACGGGTAGCATGGTGGCTCATGGGTAGTATGATGGCTCAGTGGTTAGCACTGCTGACTCACAGCACCTGGGACCCAGGTTTGATTCAGGCCTCAGGTGGTACGTTATCCAGTGTCTGCGTGCGTTTCCTCCAGGTGCTCTGGTTTCCTCCCACATCCAGCGATGTGCAGGTTAGGTGGATTGGCCATGGGAGATGTAGGGTTATGGGGAAAGGGATTGTGGGACTGGAATGGGATGCTCTTTGGAGATTTGGTGTGGACTTAATGGGTCAAATGGCTTGCTTTCCTACTGTAGCGATTCAAATCCATGATTCCAAAGTACTATGTGATAACTACTACTCAAGGTAGAGGAGCAGAATCTCCAGGCTTCATAGGCCTAATGCATGGACTCCTAGAAAGACAGAGAGGCATTGGCTGCAGTGATGGTGGAGCAGGGACCCCCTAGTTGCAGTAGACCCGGAGTGGGGACCTTACAGAATTCCTGACGCCATGTTTGAGACCTCAGCCAATGAAGGTGAACTCTATTTCAGTTCTTTCTTTAATTCTTCTTGTACTTCAAATGGTGCCAGATTATGGCAAGAAAACAAGTTTCACTGTAACTCTCCAGATATGTGAGACAATAAATAAATGATTCATCATAATTCAGGAAATAGGTCAAGCAACTGGGGATGATATATTCATTTCAATAGAGGATTGGTTTGCTAATAGGAAATAGAGTCAGGATAAATGGGTCATTTTCAGGTTGACTAACTGACTGGTGGCTCAACAGGAAATAGTCCTGGGATTGCAACTATTTACAGTCTGCGTTAATGAGTGTATGAACTCACCAAGTGTACAGTAGCTAAATTTGCTGATGATACATAGGATACCCAAGTTGTGAGGAGGTCATAAAGAATGCAAAAGAATGTAGATAAGTTAAATAAGTGAACAAAATTTTGCAATATCGATGTACAAAGGGAGTTTCTCCATTTCAGCAAGAATAATGGAAAAGCAACATATTGTTAAAATGTGTGAGACTGCAGAAATGTGTGGTGCTGAGGGATCTGAGGGATCTATGTATATGAGTTACAAAAATGAAGTATTTGGCAAGGCAAATGAAATATTGACCTTAAATCACAATGGGGAATGGGGTAGGGAATTATCGCAAAGAGAAAGTGAGAACCCAGATGCTGGATAAGTTCTTCTTCAGGAATGGCCAAAACATCTACTCTCCTGTTCTTTGGATGCTTCCTGACCTGCTGTGCTTTTCCAATGCCATACTTTTTGACTAGGGAATTATGTCTACAGCAGCACACATCCACAGTGAGGTGACATCTGCAGTACGGTGTGCAATGCTGGTCTCCCTACTTAAGGAGGGATATTATTGCATTATCAGCAGTCCTGAGAATGTAGGTTCACTTGGCTGATTCCTGGGAGAAAGGTGTTGTCCTATGAGGAAAGGTTGAGCATGTCGGCACTTTCAACTCATTGGAAATTTAAAAAATTAAAGGCGATCTTCTTGGAACATACAATATTCTGAGAGGGCTCCACTGGATAGAATTTGGGAGGATGTTTCCTCTCATTGGGAAATGTAGAAGTGTGGTATCCAAGTTCAAAATAAGGGACCCCATTTAGGATGGAGACAAGGAGTGTCTTTGGAATTCTCTTTTGCCATAGAGGAGAGGAGGCAAGGCTATTGAATATACTCAGGGCTGAATTGGACAGATCTTCAATGGACAAGGGAGTCAGGGATTATGAAGAAAGGCAGGAAAGGGCAGTTAAGATCAGGCATGATCCTATTGAGAACAGAAGCAGGTTCAAAGGCCTAAATGGGCTATTCCGGCTCCTATTTCTTATGATCTTATTATCCTCCTGATGAACATTTTGCTTCCAGCAGGGTAACTTGACCTGAGGCTGTAATGTTCATATGATCCCTTATACATAAGAAACCAAGATATGGGTGACATAGTATTGAAAGATCTAACAGATACTGGTTGCAGCTCATTAATTTATATAAATATTAGTCATAGGTACATCTATGCATCAGCTATTCAGTTACAAACAATAGCACCTACCATCAAGTGGCCTGCGTTAAGGTGGCATCTGAGACCTTTATTCATCAGCAGTGCCTTGACAAGAATGACACTCTCCCACTCTGATGGTGAATCTGTAGGGGTCTGTACAGACCAATGTGACTATCGCAGGCCCTGTTATACTCGGGGCAGGTGATGGTTGTGGGAAGGGGTGGGTTGGCGTGTTCCTTTTGCTAGGCTTCCACTTTTTTCCCCGATGGCAAGTCTTGAGATGCTCAACACCTTCCCGGACTCCCCATCTCTACTTTGGACAGTCTTGGGTCAGTGATTCCCAGATGTCTATGGGAATGCCGCACTTCACCAGTGAGGCCCTTGAGGGTATCCCTGCAGCACTTCCTCTGTCCACCTGCCATTTCAGAGCTGGGGGTAGGGCACCAGCTTGGACAGCCTCGAATCAGTCATGCGGGCTGACATGCCCAACATATCGTAGCCAATCAAGGAGGGGTCAGTGCCTCAATGCTGGGAATGCCGGAAACCTTTGTCCCTCAGGTACATTTTATTATACAAGTAGACAATCCTATATCCAAAATTCCAAAATCCGAAAACCTCCAAATTCCAAAGGATTTTTATGAAGTTTTTTTCTCATGAACAAGGTTGTTTGGCGTGCAAACAGTTAACCCAAGTCGACACCCACTCGATGGGGGTCACTCAGATACAATGTTGCGTGGTGTGGCCCAGCACTGGCAGGCCTCAATTCTGTCTGAAGGCCCATTTTGCTGAGTGAGTAATTGGATAAAGGATTGTGCACCTGTACAGTGATGCCATCCTGAGCATGTCTGTTAAAGGTATACTGACATACCAACTGTGAGACCAAAATGTGACTCTTGGCCCATTGATCCAGAACATTGGATGTGGCACCCTTTTAGCTTATACCATCTTATCTTCATGACTTGCTGCTTTTGCTGCTCCCACATTGCAATACAAACAGCTAATATATTCTCAAACAGTAGGTCACAATATGTAGGTTACCAGTAAAAAAGTATTCTGTAAACTGGAAGCACTCCTGTTAACACAATAATTTTCATTCCACACATGGATTACTGGCACCGGATTGCTTATGAATGAGATCCCCTCTAACCAATTTTACAGAATCCTTCCAGACTCTAATCCTGCAAAAATTCCCTTGCACATTGCATTAATTTTTTTCCCCCATTGTATTAATATCTGTTCCTGTAATTTCCTCCCTCCCTGTTAGTAGTTGATCTGATAATCTCTCCATTCTATTTGCGTCTATTGTTAAACATGCTGTCTTCCAGCAGAGAACCTTTAATAATGCAAACTCTAGCCAGTTTCAACATCTTGAATCCAATGACACCAATGCCGTCATACACTTGGCTTGGTTTGTGACTTAGCTCAGCATGGGGAATGGACCTGGACTAGTCACGACTAGGCCAGAACATCAGCAGTGCGTGAACAGTGCTGAGGCAACATAATCCTTATATTGTCAGGCTGAAAACCATTCCCTTTATAGGGACCAAGACAGGCTGAGATTTATAGCCACGCATGCTGCAGTTGTTCCTTGTGTCTGGCAGTAATGTCAATAAAGAGTATTTACCATGGACTGCAACAACTATGCTTCCCATTTTAATCTGAGGACATTGATGAAAGCAAAAGAACTGATTACTTTTACAGTGTGGAAACAGGCCCTTCAGCCCAATAAGTCCACACCAACCCTCCAAAGAGCAACCCACCCAGACCCATTCTCCTACACCTAACACTACAGGCAATTTAGCATGACCAATGCACTTAACCTGCACATCTTTGAACTGTAGGAGGAAATTGGAGCACCCAGAGGAAACCCATACAGACACAGAGAGAATGGGCAAACTCCAAACAGACAGTTGCCTGAGTTGGGAATTGAATCCAGGGCTTTGGTGCTGTTGAGGTAGCAGTGCTTAGCCTCTGGGCCACCGTGCCGCCAAATGACACCTGAATCATTCCAGAGTGTAAAATTGATTCAGATTTATAAGGAGCACTTGCTAGCAATGCTCAACGATTGTCCCGGCATCTCCATAAAATTAAAGATTTATCTCCCAAACAGGATATGCGAGGAAAAGAAATCACAGGGATATTAACTGAAATCAGTGTTTCTTTCAGTTTCTTTGAACATTTCCATTTATTAGTAAAACAAAGAGTTGGAATAAAAGGCATTTTCAACATCTTAAGTGGTGGGCTTCTTTATAAGCAGTTGGTCGTGCGATGGACCCACTTCTATCCCTTTCAAGTTACTATATAAATAACGTAACACCAGGTTATAGTCCAACAGGTTTATTCAGAAGCACCAGCTTTCGGAGCGCTGCTCCTGTACCGGGTGGTTTTAGAATCCACAATGAAGGACCGTCGCTCCGAAAGCTAGTGGTTCCAAATAAACCTGTTGGATTATAACCTGGTGTTCTGTGCTTTTTAACTTTGTCCACCCCAGTCCAACATTGGCACCACCAAATCATATCTAAATAATGTTGTTGAAGGTTAAAAATCACACAACACCAGGTTATAGTCCACCAGGTTTAATTGGAAGCACTAGCTTTCGGAGCGACACTCCTTCATCAAGTGGTTGTTGTTGAAGGAAGTTCCAACATTATGGCAAAGCAGTTGACAAATCTGGGGACGCAATCATGTCCGTGTCAACAAAAGTTACAAGGCTATTTGTCAAGCAGTGTTCTGCATCCCTGTTTCTAAAGGACAACATTTACAAGTTCCTTCAATGAACATCCTTGGAATTTTTCAAAACATTGAAGGCACTATGAACTTGTTAGATATTTACCAAATGATCCTGCTCAACAATGTTGAAACACACTCCTAGAGCAGGTGGGACGCGAACCTATACCTCCTACTTCAAAGGTAGGGACATTACCATTACACCACAAGAGTGAGCTGCTATTGTAATGGGAATAGACCTCACCTACTATGGAACTAAACTTCCTGGTTTTAACTGTTAATAATCACACAACATCAGGCAGGTTTATTTGGAAGCACTAGCTTTCTGAGCGCTGCTCCTTCATCAATGCTTCCAAATAAACCTGTTGGACTATAACCTGGTGTTGCATGATTTTTAACTTTATCCACCCCAGTGCAACACCGACATCTCCATATCATGATTTTAACTGATCGATCTCACTTATCAGCCAGGCTGGAAGTGCAGGTAAGAGCTTCATCTTTTCAAAACATGGAATAACTATTTTTTAATTAATCCAGCAGTTCAGATTTAAATACAAAATCATTTGGAGTTAGAAACAAAGTAGTCTTTGACTCAGAGAGCTGGGAGGACAATTAATTTCTGGCTAAATATATTTTTGATGTTTGGCGCAATACAATCTCCAGGAGATTTCTCGTAAAATATTGAAATTCCATTCAGCCGATGCTAAATGCTTTATAATGGAGACACATCACTTGGGTTCTGACTCAAACATTAAGACTGTTATTTAAGTACCTCAGCTAGTCACAAATCAGATAATTACAATTTACAGCCAAATCTTTGTCACTCTCACCATTACTCCTTTCAACAGAAATGTCAATACTTTCAAAATTATATACATCTCTCGCTGATATATTCAACTTCCCATTTCTGACCTAAGTCCTCCATTGATTATCCAAGCTCTTAAATATTGTATAAACTCCAAACTCACTATCCTAATTTACAAATGAATTTAAGATCTGTGTCGCTCATACTCAGTGACCCCACAACTGGAATATCTCAGGCAACACCTTTCACACCTCCAACTCTGCCCTACTGTACATTTTCAGTCTGTTTCAGTGTGTGAGTTTCAGCCTTCATGATTATATAATTGAGAATTCTAACAACCTGTTGTGCATTTAATCAAGTCAATGTTCCTTTGTACCTCAGCTGCATAGTACTGTCCATACACCATAATCCCTTAATGCCGAGGGCTGACATGAAACTATCAAGCGCATAGCTCCTTCAAATGAACTCCTGGATTCATTTTGAGGGACAGAATTTCAGATTTCCACACACTTTCATGTGAAGACCTTTTTCCTGATTTCACTTTGGAACAATCTGGCAGCCTCAGGTAACAGGGAGGGTTGATGGGTTATCACAAGGCATGTGATAATGTGTGGCAGAGACTTATAGAGTCATAGTCATAGTCATAGAGATGTATAGCATGGAAACAGACCCTTCAATCCAACTCGTCCATGCCGACCAGATATACCAACTGAATCTAGTCCCACCTGACAGCACCTGGTTCATATCCCTCCAAACCCTTCCTATTCATATACCCATCCAAATGCCTTTTAAATGTTGCAATTGTACCAGCCTCCACCACATCCTCTGGCAGCGCATTCCATACATGTACCACGATCTATGTGAAAGCGTTGCCCCTTAGGTCTCTTTTATATCTTTCCCCTCTCACCCTAAACCTATGCCCTCTAGTTCTGGACTCCCCCTACCCCATCCCATCCATGCCCCTCATGATTTTGTAAATCTCTATAAGGTCACCCTTCAGCCTCCGACACTCCAAGGAAAACAGCCCCAGCCTGTTCAGCCTCTCCCTATAGCTCAGATCCTCCAACACTGACAACATCCTTGTAAATCTTTTCTGAACCCTTTCAAGTTTCACAACATCTTTCTGATGTGAAGGAGACCAGAATTGCACGCAATATTCCAACAGTGGCCTAACCAATGTCCTGGACAGCTGCAACATGACCTCTCAACTCCTGTACTCAATATTCTGACCAATAAAGGAAAACATACCAAACATCTTCTTCACTATCCTATCTACCTGCAACTCCACTTTCAAGGAGCAATGAACCTGCACTCCAAGGTTGTTCAGCAACACTCCCTAGGACCTTACCATTAAGTCCTGCTAAGATTTGCTTTCCCAAAATGCAGCACCTCGCATTTATCTGAATTAAACTTCATCTGCCACTTCTCAGCCCATTGGCCCAGCTGGTCAAGATCCTTTTGTAATCTGAGCTAACCTTCTTCGCTGTCCACTATTCCACCAATTTTGGTGTCATCTGCAAACTTACTAACTGTACCTCTTATACTTGCATCCAAATCATTTATGTAAATGACAAAAAGTAGAGGACCCAACACCGATCCTTGTGGCACTCCACTGGTCACAGTCCTCCAGTGTGAAAAACAACCCTCCACCTCCACCCTCTGTCTTCTACCTTTGCGTCAGTTCCATATCCAAATGGCTAGTTCTCCCTGTATTCTATGAGATCTAACCTTGCTGATCAGTCTCCCATGGGGAACCTTGTTGAACGCCTTACTGAAGTCCATGTAGATCACACCTACTGCTCTGCCCCCATCAATCCTCTTCGCTACCTCTTCAAAAAACTCAATCAAGTTTATCAGACATGATTTCCCACGTACAAAGCCATGTTGACTATCTCTAATCAGTGCTGAAAATGTGTTGCTGGAAAAGCGCAGCAGGTCAGGCAGCATCCAAGGAACAGGAAATTCGATAGGCTTATGCCCGAAACGTCGAATTTCCTGTTCCTTGGATGCTGCCTGACCTGCTGCGCTTTTCCAGCAACATATTTTCAGCTCTGATCTCAAGCATCTGCTGACCTCACTTTCTCCTAACTCTAATCAGTCCTTGTCTTTCCAAATACATGTATATCCTGTCCCTCAGGATTCCCTCCAACAACTTGCCCACTACTGAGGTCAGGCTCACCGGTCTGTAGTTACCCGGCTTGTCTTTACCGCCCTCCCTTAAATAGTGGCACCACGTTAGCCATCGCCAGTCTTCCGGCACCTCACCTGTGACTATCGATGATACAGGTATCTCAGCAAGAGGTCCAGCAATCACTTCTCTAGCTTCTCACAGAGTTCTCGGGTACACCTGATCAGATCCTGGGGATTTATCCACCTTTACCCATTTCAAGACATCCAGCACTTCCTCCTCTGTAATATGGACATTTTGCAAGATGTCACATCTATCTCCCTACAGTCTATATCTTCCATATCATTTTCCACAGTAAATGCTGATGCAAAATACTTGTTTATTATCTCCCCCATTTTCTGCGGTTCCACACAAAGGCAGCCTTGCTGACCTTTGAGTGGCCCTATTCTCTCCCTAGTTACCCTTTTGTCTTTAATGTATTTGTAAAAGCCCTTTGGATTCTCCTTAACCCTATTTGCCAAAACTATCTCATGTCCCCTTTTTGCCCTCCTGATTTCCCTCTTAAGTATACTCCTATTACCTTTATATTCTTCTAAGGATTCACTTGATCTATCCTGTCTATACCTTACATATGTTTCCTTCGTTTTCTTAACCAAACCCTCAATTTCTTTAGTCATCCAGCATTCCCTATTCCTAACAGCCTTTCCTTTCACCCGAACAGGAATATACTTTCTCTGGATTCTCATTATCTCATTCCTGAAGGCTTCCCATTTTCAGCCATCTGTTTACATGCGAAAATCTGCCTACAATCTGCTTCTGAAAGTTCTTGCCTAATACTGTCAAAATTCACCTTTCTCCAATTTAGAACTTCAATTTTAGATCTGGTCTATCTTTTTCCATCACTATTTCAAATCTAATAGAATTATGGCCACTGGCCCCAAAGTGCTCCCCCACTGACACCTTAGTCACCTGCCCTGCCTTATTTCCCAAGAGTAGGTCAAGTTTTGCACCTTCTCTAGTAGGTACATCCACAAACTAAATCAGAAAATTGTCTTGTACATGCTTAACAAATTCCTCACCATCTAAACCCTTAACACTGTGTCAGTCCCAGTCGATGTTTGGAAAGTCCCCAACCATAGCTACCCTATTATTCTTACAGATAGCTGAGATCTCCTTACAAGTTTGTTTCTCAATTTCCTCTGACTGTTAGGGGGTCTATAATACAATCCCAATAAGGTGATCATCCCTGTCTTATTTCTTAGTTCCACCCAAATAACTTCCCTGGATGTATTTCCAGGAATATCCTCCCTCAGCCCAGTCAAAGGATGAGAATCGTTGATGACAGTAGCATGTGTGCTGATACCAAGATCCGTGTGCATAAGTCAGTTACCCTTCTGACTCTTCTGTATTGCTCGAAAATTTGCATAATGTATAGATACCACCTCATTGTCCTTTGGGACTACCATTGATGCTGTTTGAGGCAGATTCTCTGCATCAGCTGGGAGGACAGGTGTGCCGACTTCAATATTCTTCAAACAGCCGAAAGCACAAGTACCGAACTCATGACCATCCAGAAATAACTCCGTCAGGCTGGTCACATGCTTGGGATGCCAGTTCAAGGAATCCACTTGAACTTTGATGGCTTCCGTCTAGAAATGCGACGTAAATATCAACGCATGGGAGATCTCGTTCAGAAGGAACAGACCGAAAGGGAACTCCTGTATGAAGGGATAGAATTCTCTGAGAACACCTATTGGCAACAGGAAGTATGAAACGGGAACCAGAGAAAGGAATGTTAGAAATCTCAACACCAAGGACCTAAACCACCTCCTGGAAACACCCGGCAAATGTGTGTGTGCGGAGCTGTGGCTCTAGGATCAGGCTCATCAGCTTTACATGGAATCACAGAAAAAACAACCCCACCACCCTGTGGCTGACCACTTCAATTCCCCCTGCCACTCTGCCAAGGACAAGCAAGTCCTGGACGCCCTACATCGGCAAATTCTAGCCACCTGACGCCTGGAGAGAGAACGCATCATCTTCTGCCTTGGGACCCTCCAACCACATGGGATCAATGTGGCTTTCACAAGTTTCTTCATCTCCCCTCCCCCCACCTCATCATAGATCCAACCCTTCAACTCAGCACCGCCCTCTTGAACTGTCCTATCTGTCCGTCTTCCTTCCCGCCTATCTGCTCCACCCTCTGCTCCAACCTATCACCATCACCCCCTTCCCCCCAGCCCCACCCTCCTCCCACTTATCTCTCAGCCCCTTGGGCCTCTCCACATCCCTGATGAAGCACTTATGCTCGAAACGTCGATTTTCCTGCTCCTCGGATACTGCCTGACCTGCTGTGCTTTTCCAGCACCACACTCTCAACTCTGACTCTCCAACATCTGCAGTCTCCACTTTTAACCACAGGACCCAAGACCAGTGACACGGAATTTCTTAGGTGGATCCACATTTCCGATAGTGAGTGATTGCCAGCAACAGTACAAAAGCAAACAATTTGTGTTTAACCTGTAGAGAAATCAGGTTTGGCTGCACCCCGTATGTGCAGATATCGGAATGCAGAAAGGTTTAATGAGGGCAGTTCCAGGGATGAGGAACTTTAATGATGTGGATGGATTTGAGAAGTTGGGACTGATCGCCTTGGAGAGGTGCTGGTTGAGATGACATTTGATACAGGTGCTCAAAATAATGAAAAGACAGATCAATATAGATACGGGTAAAACTGTTGCCATTGGTGGAACAATCAAGAAGCAACAGTAGTAGGTTTAAAGGAATTGGCACTAAAAGCGTTAGTGACTCATGAGAAAATAATATCTACAAGCTGCGACTATTTAGAATCAGAGATGCACTGTCTGAGAGTGTAATGCAGGAAACTCAGTTGTGGTATTCATTAACTAAAAATGAATCACAATAGACAAGAGACAAGAGACAATGGGTGCAGGAGTAGGCCGTTCCGCCCTTCGAACCAGCACCACCATTCATTTATGATCATGGCTGATCATCCACAATTAGTCTGCTGTGCCTGTCTTATCTCCATAACCCCTTCATTCCACGATCTTTAAGAGTTATATCCATCTCTTTCTTGAAAGTATCCAGATACTTGGCCTCCACAGCCTTCTGGGGCAGAGCATTCCATGTATCCACCACTCTCTGGGTGAAGAAGTTTCTCCTCAACTCTGTTCTAAATGGCCTACCCCTAATTTTTAAACTGCGTCCTCTGGTTCGAGACTCACCCATCAGTGGAAGCATGCTTCCTGCCTCCAGACTGTCCAATCTTTTAATAATCTTACACTTCTCAATCAGATCCCCTCTCATCCTTCCAAACCCAAGTGTATACAAGCCCAGTCGCTCCAATCTTTCAATATATGATAGTCTCGTCATTCCGGGAATTGACCTCGTGAACCTACACTGCATTCCCTCAATAGCCAGAATGTCCTTCCTTCAATTTGGAGATCAAAACTGCAAACAATACTCCAGGTGCGGTCTCACCAGGGCTCTGTACAGCTGCAGAAGGACCTCTTCGCACATAGCTAATTGTAAGAATGAAAGAGTAAGGGAGTAAGGCAGGGGAGTGGCAAGGAGTGAATGGCTCCTTCAGAGGGTCAGCATAGGCACTATGGGCTGAATGACCTCCTTTTCTGTGCTGCAACCATTGTCACAGAAATGCATGAAGTCCTGGTGGGACTGGACAAGCAGGAAGAATGGTCCCCATGTCAGGAAAGTCCAGAACCAGGGGTCACAGTCTAAGAATAAGGGGTCGAGACAAAAAAACTGCAGATGCTGGAATCGAAGGTAGACAAAGCAGGAGGCTGGAAGTACACAGTGAGCCAGGCAGCATCAGGAGGTGGAGGAGTCAACATTTTGGGTGTAACCCTTCTTCACGACTGAGGTGAGGAAGAATTTCTTCACTCTGAGAGTTGTGAACCAGGGAATTCTTTCCCACACGAAGCTGTTGGGGTCAGTCTGTTAGATATGTTCAAGAGGAAGTTGGATGTGGCCCTTGTGGTTAAAGGGGTTAAGGGGTAAAGGAAGAAAGCAGAAATGGGAGATTGAGATTGTTTGATCAGCCATGATCATATTGAACGGTAGTGCAGGCTGGAAGGGCCGAATGGCCTACTCCTGCACCTATTTCTATTTTCTGTAATTTTTAGTTTGTATCTCTATGTTCTGGAATATTCCACCAGAGCTTTGACCTCTCAGACACAGGTGACGATGTGATTGAGGCAGGTATCTGTGTTATGTAACCCAAATATCAACATGCTTTCATGAGGTTGATGGAGAATATTTGGTGAGGAAGGGGTTATAATGACCTTTTGTTTCCCCACCACGCTGGGTGTGTACCCTGTGCCTTTATGAGACTGGCAGCGAGAGCAGGTAAAAGGGGCACCAGCCAATTTTGTGATGTGTAGCAAATCCCATGAGTAAAACAGGTTTCAGTAGTAATCACATATAAAAATAAATCATCAATAGTGGTGTTCATGCAAAGTCCATCTGTCACCCCTACAGGACACTGAAAATCTGGTCAGAATAGTGGCTCTGATAAGGTAATGGGAACAGGTAGAACATTGGAATCAGTCGTAACTTTATTGTGGATCCACTCATTTTAAAAC
The DNA here is from genome assembly GCF_020745735.1 of Hemiscyllium ocellatum. NCBI lineage: Eukaryota > Metazoa > Chordata > Chondrichthyes > Orectolobiformes > Hemiscylliidae > Hemiscyllium > Hemiscyllium ocellatum. The sequence goes on from NC_083425.1 coordinate 53,435,736, forward strand.
TTAATTTGCATTGTTGTTGATTTCCACAGTAAAAGTTATAATCAGTTAATTACAATCCACCTTATGCAGTTTATATCTTATTTAAATCATCACCCTGCTTACGAACACATTCGCCTTTATATTTTTGACTAATTGACATACTCATGGTAGATTCTCTGTGAAATGGATAACATTTAAAGAGAATAATATGTGATAATAACACCAGCAAGAATATATTGGAGATAAGAAAAGTTAATGGATTTGTTTTGATGTTGATAGGGTTAGACTGCAAGGCACTACGCAATGCGAGACCAGCATAGACAGTCCAAAGCATTGTCACAGAATGCCAGTGGTGGCCCAGTGAGTACTAACAAAGTTTGAAATGAAACTGTCTGAGTGGTCTCTTTTACCTTATGGCACAGGTTGAAATTGAGAAAATTTCAATGTGATCAGGAACTTCAAGTATCTATTCAAAAAGAATGGGTTAATGAGTAAAAGTGCTTGATTATAAAGTCTTCAATGATGTTCATTCGACTTTTATTAATCAATTAGACATCTGAGGTTGTTTCAGTGATTAACAATACTTGTATTAGTTTTGGTATGTAATTTATTGACAGTCCCTGTTAGCAATAAATGGATACATTAGCTACACAACTATTTGCATCTATATAGCACCTGCAATCACAGGATCATATCGCACAAAGAAACCTGACAATAGGCCGAAGTTTAGAGATGCTACTCAGAGAGCCAAAGTTTTAGGGATCTTTCCAAGGAGGAATAAGAAATGGAAAGACAGAGGTGTCAAAAGGGAATTCAGTAGTTAGGGCCAAGGAACTGTTGGTATTGGAACAAAGGAAACAGAGAATGAAAAGGCATGTTAGTCCTGAAGGACTGTGGAGCACCTGGAGGGTTGTAAAGCTAGAGGCAGTTACAGAGTGAGAACAGAAAGATCCAAAGGGGAACTTGAACACAATGGTAAGAATTTTCAATTTAAGGTGTTACTTGACTAGGAGCCAAAATAGGTTAGTAAATTCAGAGGTGAACAGAGACATAGAATATGGCAGAAGAGTTTTGGAAAAGCTCAGGTTTACTGAGTGTGGAAAATAGAAGATCAGCCAGAAAATCATTGAATCTAGAGATGACAAAAGCAACTGCTGAAGCTAAAGAACTGGTTACTTGTAGCGTCCCTAATTTGGGATTATAAAGAAAAACAATTCTCTTCAGTTTAATATTTACGACAACATGCAAACGTTCTAGGTCCAAACTTTGGTCTGTACTGAATAAATTGATTTGAGTCACAGGCCATCAGGAGGTCACAATTGGCCCCAGTCTCTTCAAACCAAAAAGAGAAAGGATCAATTGAGTTGCTTTCCCAAAACTCCTGGTGTCAGGGGGAATGTCCATAAGGCTATAGGAGAAAGGAATAGGAGTAGGCCATTCAGTCCATCGAGCCTGTTCTGCCATTCAATTGGATCATGGCTGATCCAACATAGAGTCAGAGAGTCACAGAGATATATAGAATAGACACACCCCACTTTGGTCCACCTCGTCCATGCTGACCAGATATCCTAAATTAATCTACTCCATTTTGGCTATATCCCCCACCTTTTCCTCTGCTACATCGATGACTGTATCGGCACTGCCTCGTGCTCCCACGAGGAGGTTGAACAGTTCATCCACTTTACCAACACCTTCCACCCCGACCTCAAATTCACCTGGACCGTCTCAGACTCCTCCCTCCCCTTCCTAGACCTCTCCATTTCCATCTCAGGCAACCAAATCAACACGGACATTTACTATAAACCGACCGACACCCACAGCTACCTAGACTACACCTCCTCCCACCCTGCCCCCTGTAATCCCAATTCCTTCATCTCCGTCATATCTGCTCCCAGCAGGACCAGTTCCAATACCGAACAACCCAAATGGCCTCCTTCTTCAAAGACTGCAATTTCCCCCCAGACGTGATCGACGATGCTCTCTACCACATCTCCTCCACTTCCCCCTCCTCCGCCCTTGAGCCCCGCCCCTCCAACCGCCACCAGGACAGAACCCCACTGGTCCTCACCTACCACCCCACCAACCTCCATATACATCATATCATCCGTCGTCATTTCCGCCACCTCCAAACGGACCCCACCACCAGGGATATATTTCCCTCCCCTCCCCTATCAGCGTTCTGAAAAGACCACTCCCTCTGTGACTCCCTCGTCAGGTCCACAGCCCCCACCAACCCAACCTCCACTCCCGGCACCTTCCCCTGCAACCACAAGAAATGCAAAACTTGCGCCCACACCTCCCCCCTTACTTCTCTCCAAGGCCCCAAGGGATCCTTCCATATCCACCACATATTCACCTGCACCTCCACACACATCATTTACTGCATCCGCTGCACCCGATGTGGCCTCCTCTATATTGGGGAGACAGGCCGCCTACTTACGGAACTTTTCAGAGAACACCTCTGAGACACCCGGACCAACCAACCCAACCACCCCGTGGCTCAAAACTTCAACTCCCCCTCCGACTCCACCAAGGACATGCAGGTCCTTGGACTCCTCCATCGCCAGACCATAGCAACACGATGGCTGGAGGAAGAGCGCCTCATCTTCTGTCTAGGAACCCTCCAACCACAAGGGATGAACTCAGATTTCTCCAGTTTCCAAATTTCCCCTCCCCCCACCTGGTCTCAGTCTCAACCCTTGAACTCAGCACCACCTTCCTAACCTGCAATCTTCTTCCTGACCTCTCCGCCCCCACCCCACTCTGGCCTATCACCCTCACCTTAACCTCCTTCCCCCTATCACTTTTCCAACACCCCTCCCCCAAGTCCCTCCTCCCTACCTTTTATCTTAGCCTGTTTGGCACACTCTCCTCATTCCTGATGAAGGGCTCTGGCTCGAAACGTCGATTCTCCTGCTCCTTGGATGCTGCCTGACCTGCTGCGCTTTTCCAGCAACACATTTTCAGCTCTATGTCCCTCTAAACCCTTCCTATTCATATACTCATCCAGATGCCTTTTAAATGTTGCAATTCTACCAGCATCCACCACTTCCTCTGGCAGCTCATTCCACACATGCACCACCCTCTGTGTGAAAAAGTTGCTCCTTAGGTCCCTTTTAAATCTTTCCCTTCTCACCTGAAACCTATGCCCTCCAATTTTGGATTCCTCTACCCTGGGGAAAAAAGCTTGGCTATTCACCCTATGCATGCCCTTCATGATCTCATTAACATCTAAAAGGTCACCCCCTCAGTCTCTGAGGCTCATGAGAAAACAGCCCCAGCCTATTCAGCCTCTCCCTATAGCTCCAACCCTCCACTAATCCAAAACCTTTGCTCATAAGACAATCTGTCCATACCAGGGATCATCTGAGTGAACCTTCACTGAATTGGCTCCAATAAAATGATATCTTTCCTTAAATAAGGGGACTGAAACTGCTCAGAGTGTTCCACTTGTGGTCTCGCCAACACCTTGTACTATTGCAGTAAGACTTCCCTCTTCCGAATCCCCCAACCCCTTTCCATGTGAGGGCAGATCACTATGTGAGAGGTACCTTATCCCAAATTTGGGAGAGGTGCAGGTTTATTCTCAGAGGCTTTGGCACAACATTCTCCAAAGTTGGTCCTCAGGAGCCCGGTAAACAATCATCTGGCTGTGATTTTCCCAGAATTAGCCAATTGACTGCCAACATACAGGCTTGTGGTCCAACTGAGTACTCTCAAACTCATAATCAGGCATCAAAGCATATCAAAAGAGGCGTGGCAGCGGGAATTTTCCAGTAGGTTCTGAGGTGCCTGGTGGGAGGTGGAGGACGGCCCAGCTGGCTCAGGGCAGCCTCCTGGGAGTAGGCCAGAGGACCGAGGGTCCAGGCAGACAGACAGGCCATCCCGGCCTCCCCCTACCATCCCACCAGCATTTCAGGCTTCAAGGAATTTACCCCTCCCTCTAATGGGGACTGGCCATTTTTAAAATTTAAAGTGTAAAGTCTTGAGGCAAGGGCATCTCAGGATTGGGGCGGTGCCTTCTCACATTTATTTGAAAAGGCAGCCTGGAGCTTCTTCAGTTCTGGAGGATGTCCTGTTGGCCCTCCAACTTTGAGAGCCCACCCCAGGGTATTCCATGGTACCACTGCAAGATTGCTGCTGGATACTGATGCCCTGACAAAACAATGCCTATGCCTAGATTAGATTAGATTACTTACAGTGTGGAAACAGGCCCTTCGGCCCAACAAGTCCACACCGACCCACAACCCACCCATACCCCTACATTTACCCCTTACCTAGCACTATGGGCAATTTAGCATGGCCAATTCACCTGACCCGCACATCTTTGGAAGGTGGGAGGAAACTGGAGCAGTCGGAGGAAACCCCCGCAGACACGGGGAGAACGTGCAAACTCCACACAGACAGTCGCCTGAGTCGGGAATTGAACCTGGGTCTCAGGCGCTGTGAGACAGCAGTGCTAACCACTGTGCCACCGTGCCGCCTATTGGGACCTACCTCAGCCTCCTCAGTCTCTTGTAAGGTACAGGAGTGCTGACAGGTTGATGTAGAATGCACCCACATTTATAAAATTGATGGACTCCAATAGATCTGAAAGGGTTCCTCCGATGATGTAGATACTGATGTCAGTGATAATGTGCTTCACTGAGCCCTGTCAATCCTCTGGCACCTACTCTAAATCTGAACTTTGCTGTTTGAATCCAATTATAATTCGGCAGTTATCAGGACTATGCTGTGAGCCATTTATTGTTCTGAGATGTTTCGGATGGCGAGCAAGTAATGGCACCATTGCCTTAGAGTCAGAAGGTTATGGATCTATTCCAGATACCTGAGCACAAAATGTAGGCTGACAATCTGTTCCCATTACTAGCAACATGCAGCACTGTTGGAAACCCTTGCTAAAAAGCTATGAAGCTGAAGCCCCATCTGCCAACTCAGACGGACGTAAAAGATCCTGTGGCAGTACTTCAAAGAACATAAACATTTGAAGTTTTGCCAGGAGAAGGCCATTTGGCCCCTTAAGTCTGCTTCATCACTCAATAAGCGCATGGCTGATCTGATCCTGATCTCAACTCCACATTCATAGAGTCACGCAGCATGGAAATAGACCCTTCTGCCCAAACAATCCATGCTGACATTGCTCCCAAACTAAACTGGTCCCATCTTCCTGCTCTTCATCCATATCCCTCTAAACCTTTCCTACGCATGAATTTATCCAAATGCTTTTTAAATGTTGTAACTGTATTCACTTCCACCATTTCCTCTGGCAGTTCATTCCACACGCCAACCACTCTGTGTATGAAAAACATTGCCCCTCATTTCGCTTTTATACATTTCTTCTCTTATCAAAGCCCCTTAGTTTAGAACTCACCCACCCTAGGGAAAAGACCTTTACTATTCACCTTATATATGCCCCTCATGATTTGATAAATCTCAATAAGGTCACTCCTCAACCTCCTATGCTCCAGTGAAAAAAAATCCCAGCCTTTTCAATCTATTTTTATATCTCAAACCCTCAATTCATGCTGGGAAATCTTTTCTGAACTCTCTCTAGTTTAATAATATCCCTCCTATAACAGAGTGATCAGAACTTCACACAGTACTCCAGTTGAGGCCTCATCAATGTCCTGCACATCTAAACAAGCTGTCCCAACTCCTATACTCAATGAAGGCAAGGGTGCTAAATGCCTTCTTAACAACCTTGTCTACTTGTGACACAAATTTCAAAGAATTATGTACCTGAATCTCTAGGTCTCTCAGTTCCACTACTCAGGGCCCTGCCATTAATTGTATAAGTCCTGTCCTTATTTGTATTATCAAAATGCAATACCTCACATTCATCCTTGCTCTCTCTAACCCTTGAAAATTCAACTTGCTAAAATCATTTAACTTTTACAGCACCCTGTTGGAGAGAATTCCAAAGATACAGAAATGATGAGGAGAATGAAGAGGGAAATTCTCCCTCGTAGCCCCAGCCAATATTTGTACTTCAACCAACATCACTGAAAAACAGGATCACATTGCTTGCTGTTTGTGGGATCTTACTTTGTGCAAAATGGCTGCTATTTTCCAACATTACAGCACTGATTAAACTCCATAGGTATCTGATAGGCTCGAAATTACTTTTTTGAGTTATCATGAAAGGTGGGTTGCAAATGCAAGATGTAAGTAGGCCAGTCAGTTAACACTGTGACCTTGTTGAATTGCAAAGAAAGTGACAGAGGCTAGCCCTTCTGTGTAGGCCAAAGAATTCACTCAAACTCAGGTAAATCATTCAGGGTAGTCCTTAAATAAATTATTGAAACTACATGAAAAAGCAGAAGGACATGGAAGAATTGCGGGAAAATGTATTTGCTGCCTCCTTGACGATTAATACCTGGGTGAAAAATTAACAATAGGTGGTTTGAAAATCAGCCTAATAGAACAGGGAGCTGATCGAGTCATAACTCAGTTATAAAACCAGCCGCTGAAACGATGCCTGCCTTAGTGTGACAAGCAATAGAGCTGGTATTTAATTCTCAGTAATGGAGCAATAAAACCATGTCACTGCGGAGAGCTGATCCCAGATAAATAGCCTGCTATGTTATCAGCAAAAGTGCACAGCTCAGCAACAGCCCCGCTACACGCATTTGGTTGCACAGCGTAATCATAGACACAGTTTGGACTATTTCTGCTTGCCCCATTAAAGCAATATCACACACAACAGAGAAACAGGATAATGTATGGGTGAATGAGAGAAGCTGGACACAAAATATCCATGGCAGTTTGCATCAATGCAGGTGGTATACAATATCCACAATGCCCACAGGTTTGTGTGTGCAGTTACCCTCTGTATTCTTTGCTGATCAGGAGGAAAGCTAAGAGAAGCATTCTGGTGCTGTAGAGAAGTCTCACTACATCAGAACACAGCGAAGATGTTCACATATAAATCCTTCTAACATACATCAACAATGGTCAGGAGAGGTTCCTGGTCATTATGTGACGGCAAAAATTCGCAATCTTGCACAGTACCATCCATTGCTCCAGATGACAATAAGCATGTATTATGATCCCAGATGTCAGTAAAATTGAGAAGTCAGATCCTAGACTGAAACCTGGATTGACGGAGAGCTAAAACTGAAATTGCTGGAAAAGTTCAGCAGGTCTGGCAGCATCTGTGGAGAGCTTCAGGTCCTTGTTCAGAAGTTCAACATCAAACCTTAGAGAATTCCACTACAAATCTTTCTCTGTAGTGTAGAACTGTATTGAAAGTGCTTTGGAAGTCCATTTACACGACATCAACAGACTCACCTTCTTCAACCCTCTCTGTTACTGCTTCCAAATCTCAAGAAAATTAGTTAAACATGATTTTCCTTTAACATATTCATGCTGACCTTACCAAATGGACTCACATTTTTCAATGTAACTATTAATTTTATCCCAAATAATTGTTTCCGGAATACTCCCCGACACTGAATTTAAATGGACTGTTCTGTGGTTGGTGAGCCAATCTTTACAAGCTGTTTTGAACAAGGGTGTAATGTTTGCGATTCTCTAGTCCTTTGGCACCATTTCCAATTCAGGGAAGATTGAAAGGCAATTGCCAGTGCCTTTGCAATTTATACTTTCACCTCCTCCAATATCCTCAGATGTATCTCATCTGGCTCCAGTGTCTTGTCAATCAAATATTTCCCCGTAGTCACCTGATCAAATTGGCCCACCTTATTCCCAAGAACCAGTTACAGCCAGGCCTGCTTCTTATCGGATTGAAAACAAATTGTTGTTGGAAATTCTCCCGAACATGACCAAGGAATGCCTTGTCCTTCAGTGCCCCGTACACTGTTGCTAGTCTGGTCTATATGCTGGAACGTAAATCCCCCCATTGTAACTTCTCTATGATGTTTACACTGCAGATTTACTGCACGGCATCCTTCCCATTACTTGGTGGTCCAAGGATTACACCAAGGTCCTGAAGAAAGATAACATCCGAAATGTTGACTTCTCCATTCCTGATGCTGCCTGGTTTGCTGTGTTCTTCCAGCTTCCTGCTTATCTACCAAGGATTATGCCAACCAATGGGATTTTACTGACAAGATGGCAATAGAGTAGGGAACTTCATTCAGAGTAGGGCATGGAGTAGGGTCATAGAGTCATAAAGATGCACAGCATGGAAACTGACCATTCGGTCAACCCATCCATGCCGACCAGATATCCCAACCCAATCTAGTCCCACCTGCCAGCACCCAGCCCATATCCTTCCAAACCCTTCCTATTCATATATCCATCCAAACGCCTCTTAAATGTTGCAATTGTATCAGCCTACACCACATCCTCTGGCAGATCATTCCATACACACACCACTCTCTGTGTGAAAAAGTTGCCCCTTAGGTCTCTTTTCTATCCTTCCCCTCTCACCCTAAACCTAGGACCTCTAGTTCTGGACTGCCCCACCCCAGGGAAAAGATTTTGTCTATTTATCCTATCCATGCCCCTCATAATTTTGTAAACCTCTATAAGATCACCCCTCAGCCTCCGACGCTCCAGGGAAAACAGCCCCAGCCTGTTCAGCCTCTCCCTGTAGCTCAAATCCTCCAACCCTGGCAACATCCTTGTAAATCCTTTCTGAACCCTTTCAAGTTTCACAACATCTTTCCGATATGAAGGAGACCAGAATTGCACGCAATATTCCAACAGTGGCCTAACCAATGTCCTGTACAGCCACAACATGACCTCCCAACTCCTGTACTCAATACTCTGACCAATAAAGGAAAGCATACCAAACGCCTTCTTCACTATCCTATCTACCTGCGATTCCACTTTTAAGGAGCTATGAACCTGTGCTCCAAGGTGTCTTTGTTCACAAACACTCCCTCGGACCTTACCAATAAGTGTATAAGTCCTGCTAAAATTTATTTTCCCAAAATGCAGCACCTCACATTTATCTGAATTAAACTCTATCTGCTACTTCTCAGCCCATTGGCCCATCTGATCAAGATCCTGTTGTAATCTGAGGTAACCTTCTTCACTGTCCACTTGTTCAATTTTGGTGTCACCTGCAAACTTCCTAACTGTACCTCTTATGCTCACATCCAAATCATTTATATAAATGATGAAAAGTAGAGGATCCAGAACCAATCCTTGTGGCACTCCACTGGTCACAGGCCTCCAGTCTGAAAAACAACCCTCCACCACCACCGTCTGTCTTCTACCTGGGAGCCAGTTCTGTATCCAAATGGCTAGTTCTCCCTGTATTCTATGAGATCTAACCTTGCTAATCAGTCTACCATGAGGAACCTTGTCGAATACCTTGCTGAAGTCCATATAGATCACATCTACTGCTCTGCCCTCATCAATTCTCTTTGTCACTACTCCAAAAAACTCAATCAAGTTTGTGAGACATGACTTCACACGCTCAAAGCCATGTTGACTATCTCTAATCAGTCCTTGCCTTTCCAGACACATGTACATCCTGTCCCTCAGTGATCTATAATTCCCCTGGCTTGTCTTTACCGCCCTTCTTAAACAGTGGCACCACATTAGCCAACACCCAATCTTCCGACACCTCACCTGTGACTATCGATGATACAAATATCTCAGCAAGAGGCCCAGAAATCACTTCTCTAGCTTCCCACAGAGTTCTAGGTTACACCTGATCAGGTCCTGGGGATTTATCGACCTTTATGCGTTTCAAGACATCCAGCTCTTCCTCCTCTGTAACATGGACATTTTTCAAGATGTCACCATCTATTTCTCTACACTCTACACCTTACGTGTCCTTTTCCACAGTAAACATCGATGCAAAATACACGTTTAGTATTTCCCCCATTTTCTGCAGTTCCACACAAAGGCCGCTTTCTGATCTTTGAGGAGCCCTATTCTCTCCCTAGTTACTCTTCTTTCCTTAACGTATTTGTAAAAACCCTTTGGATTCTCATTAATTCTATTTGCCAAAGCTATCTCATGTCCCCTTTTTGCCCTCCTGATTTCCCTCTTCAGTATACTCCTACTGCCTTTATACACTTCTAAAGGTTCACTTGATCTATTCTGTCTATACCTGACATATGCTTCCTTCTTTTTCTTAACCAACCCTCAACTTCTTTAGTCATCCAGCATTCCCTATACCTACCAGCCTTTCCTTACCCTAACAGGAATATACTTTTTTTGGATTCTCGTTATCTCATTCCTGAAGGCTTCCCATTTTCCAGCTGTCCCTTTACCTGTGAACATCTGCTCCCAGTCAGCTATTGAAAGTTCTTGTTTATTACCTTCAAAATTGGCCTTTCTCCAATTTAGAACTTCAACTTTTAGATCTGGTCTATCCTTTTCCATCACTATTTTAAATCTAATAGAATTATGGCCACTGGCTCCAAGGTGCTCCGCCACAGACACCTCAGTCACCTGCCCTGCCTTATTTCCCAAGAGTAGGTCAAGTTTTGCACCTTCTCTAGTAGGTACATCCACATACTGAATCAGAAAATGTTCTTGCACACATTTAACAAATTCCTCTCTATCTAAACCCTTAACGCTATGGCATTCCCAGTCTATGTTTGGAAAGTTAAGATCCCCATCCATAATCACCCTACTTTTCTTACAAATAGCTGAGATCTCCTTACAAGTTTGTTTCTCAATTTCCCTCTGACTATTAGGGGGTCTATAATACAATCCCAATAAGCTGATCATCCCTTTCTTATTTCTCCGTTCCACCCAAATAACTTCCCTGGATGTATTTCCGGGAATATCCTCCCTCAGCACAGCTGAAATGCTATCCCTTATCAAAAACACCACTCCCCCTCCTCTCTTGTCTCCCTTTCTATCCTTCCTGTAGCATTTGTATCCTGGAACATTAAGCTGCCAGTCCTGCCCATCCCTGAGCCATGTTTCTGTAATTGCTATGATATCCCAGTCCCATGTTCCTAACCACGCCCTGAGTTCATCTGCCTTCCCTGTTAGGCCCCTTGCATTGAAATAAATGCAGTTTAATTTATTAGTCCTACCTTGTCCCTGCCTGCCCTGACTGTTTGACTCACTTCTGTTCTCAGCTGTACCCATCTCAGATCGCTCTCTTTCCTCACTATCTCCCTGGGTCCCACCCCCCACCTTACTAGTTTAAATCCTCCCAAGCAGTTCCAGCAAATTTCCCTGCCAGTATATTAGTCCCTTTCCAATTTAGGTGCAATCCGTCCTTCTTGTACAGATCGCTTCTACCCCAAAAGAGATTCCAATGATCCAAAAGTGTGAATCCTTCTCCCATACACTAGCTCCTCAGCCATGCACTCATCTGCTCTATCCTCCCATTTCTGCACTCACTAGCTTGTAGCACTGGGAGTAATCCAGATATTACTACCCTTGAGGGCCTCCTTTTTAAATTCCTGCCTAACTCTCTGTAATCTCCCTTCAGAATCTCAACCTTTTCCCTTCCAATGTCATTGGTTCCAATGTGGACAATGACCTCTTGCTGGCCCCTCTCTCCCTTGAGAACATTCTGCACCCGCTTTGAGATATCCTTGAACCTGGCACCAGGGAAACAACACACCATTCTGCTTTTCGCTGCTAGCCACAGAAGTGTCTGTACCTTGGACTAAAGAGTCCATTAACACAATTGATCTCCTGGAATCCAATGTACCCCTCGTTGCATTAGAGTCAGTCTCAATACCAGAAACTTGGCTGTTCATACCCTGTGAATCTATCACCCCCTACATTTTCCAAATCAGCATACTTGTTTGAAATGGGTATAGCCACAGAACACACCTGAACTAGCTGCCTACCTTCCTGGAGTTAACCCATCTATGTGACTGTATCTGAGACTTTCCCCCCTTCCTATAACTGCCATCCATCACATACTGTTGCTGTTGCAAATTCCTCATTGCCTTTAACTGTCTCTCCAACCAATTCATTCGATCTGATAGGATTCGCAACCATCAGCATTTATTGCAGATATAATATGCAGTAATCCTTAAACTCTCTTTAAACTCCCACATCATTCAGACTCAGAAAATAACACCATCTTATTCCTCTACAAAACACTGCCCCAGGTTAAATTAACAGTTAGGATTATATTTTAAGATTGATCAAGAGACATATCTCAAAAAATATATAATCAAGAAAGAACCCACTCTACTAACTGCTGCAGACTTTCTGTAGGCCACACTTAAAACCACTTAATTCATTTATCCGTTTCCATACTGTGACTTCGCCCAAACAGTTTCTTTTTCATTTTTTCTCTTCTATGTTGTTTATCTTCTTTCTTCTCAGTGACATCCTGAATGCCTGGTCTCAGCATGGACTTGGACCTGGCAAGGCTGTCTCCCAGCTCGGTTGTCTACTGGCCCAGAGTGACGATTTTTTGGTCCAGTGTGGCAGTATCCCAGTGGCATATGGTGGTCCCCCAGCCTGGCTTGGCGATCTCCTGGCCCCGACAAGTTGCGCTCTCTCAGCCTGACGTGGTCTCAGCGTGGACATCCAACTTCATGATAATTCTAGAACAGTCTCCATTCTTGAGAGCCCTAAGGTGAAGCCCAACATTGTCTGGAGTCAAGGCCCATATAGCCTGGAGGCAAGGTGCTGGCATGGACTGGGTTGGAAGGACTGTTGCTCTTAACCTTATATTTCTCTATTTTCTAATTTATTCCCATGATCTGCAATGCTGGACATCTCATTTCTTTATTTTTCTCATGCTTTTCCTCAGAATTTGTATTGAAGAACTTGTACCAAGGTACCTTGTACCTCGATGGCACCATATGTGGTGACTTATAAACTTGTCACCATATAAATACATGATAATAAACTGAATTCAATTCAATTCAATGGAATTGCAGTCTTCTTGGGTATACCTGCAAATGAATCTTTGAAAGGGAACAGCACACTCACCAAGATTCTTCATTGCTGCTTTGATAACTTTAAAGTCATTTTCTCCCTCTGGAGTACATGATCTTACTGAATAGTGAAGGAAGATCAAGAGGTCAAGTGGCCTACTCTCATTCTTCATTCAGATAGAGTCACAGAGTCATCAAACTGTACAATGCAGAAACAGATCCTTCAGTCTCATTCATTCATGTTGACCAGATATCCTATATTAGTCTATTCCCATTTGCCAACATTTGGCCCATATCCATCCAAACCATTCCTATTCATATACCCATCCAAATGTCTTTTAAATGTTGTCATTGGATTGACCTCGATCACTTCCTCTGGCAGCTCTTTCCATATACATACCACCCCTTGTGTGAAAAAGCTGCCCCTTAGGTCCATTTTTAATCTTTCCCCTCTCACCTTAACCTATGCCCTCGAGTTTTGGATTCCCCTACTCTGGGAAAAAGGCATTGGCTATTTATCCTGATCATGGATAAACATATGAATGATAACAGAATAGTATAAATTAGAGGGGCTTCAGATTGGTTTCACAGGTCGGCACAACATCGAGGGCCAAAGGGACTGCACTGAGTTGGAATGTTATGTGTTCTAGGCACCTCATGACTTTTTAAATTTCTTTAAGATCACCCTCAACCTCTGACATTCCAGGGAAAACAACTCAAGTCTATCCAGCCTCCCTCCATAGCCCAAATCCTCCAACCCTAGCAAAATACTTGTGAATCTTTTCTAAACCTTTTCAAGTTTAACAATATCTTTCCTATAGCAGGAGACCAGAATTGAATGTAGAATTCCAAAAGTGGCCTTGCCAATATCTTTACAGATGCAATATGACCTCCCAACTCCTATACTCAATGCAGTGACCAATAAAGGAAAGCATATCAAATGCCTTCTTCTCTATTCTGTCTACCTATTACTCTCCTTTCAAGGAACTGTGAATCTGCACTCCAAGGTCTCTGCTCAGCAATATTCCCAGGGGCTTTCCATTAAGTGCATAAGTTCTTCCCTGATTTGTCTTTCCATAATCCAGCACCTGACATTTATCTATATTAAACCCTATCTGCCATTTTTCAGCCCATTGGCCCATCTAATCAAGGTCTCATTATACTCTGAGGTAACCTTATTCACTGTCTACTACGCCACCTATTTTGGTGTCATCTGCAAACTTATTAAACATACTTCCTGTATTCACATTCAAATAGTTTCTATAGATAACAAAAATCAATGGACCCAGTACCAATCCTTGTTGCACACGGCCGGTCACAGGCCTCCAGTCTGAAAAGCAACCTTCCACCACCACCTTCTGTTCCCTACCTTGAGCCAAATTTGTAACCAAATGGCTACTTCTGCCTGTATTATGTAATCTAACCTTGTTAATCAGTCTACCATGTGGAACCTTATCAAAAGACTTACTGAAGTCCATATAAACAATATCCACCACTCTGCCTTCAGCAATCATCTTCATCCCTTCTTCATAAAACTGTTAGTGAGACACAATTTCCCATGTACAAAACCATGTTGACTATCCCTAATCAGCCCTTGGCTTTTCAAATACATGCAAATCCTGTCCCTCAGAATGTCCTCCAACAACTAACCTACCACTGATGTCAGGCTCACTCCTGGTCTTTGGTTTCCTGGCTTTTTCTTACCACCTATCTTAAATAATAGCACCACGTTGGCCAACCTTCAGTCTTCCAGCACCTCACCCATAGCTATCAATGATACAACCATCTCATAACTTGCCACATAGTGGGTTGAAAGTGAAGTGGGATTCGAAAACGTCCGGAAAGAAGGAACATACTACCTTCCTAGATGGCTTCAACACTCCCTTCCCTGATAATACCTTCCTAAGGCAGTTAAGAGATGCAGCTGGGCATGTCCTCAACTGGTCATTGCTGCTTCTTTCTGTTTTGTTCCACTTCATTCTGTACAAGATAGGAAAAATGTGCAGCAAATGTCATGCAAATTGGTTGTAGCTGATGGCTGGAAACATGTGGAGACTGAGAAGTGGAAGTGACGCTTCCAGCTGTGGGAAGTATCTGAGGGTGAGGTCGAGCTCAATGAACATTTGGCATGGCTTTGTTTACCCAAGGTTGCTGATGGTTTAATAACAGTTTGCGGTTCATTTAACAGAGTGTGAAATTGGTCCTGCTGTCAGTGGCATTTGTAAATCAATCTTGACCTCTCCTGAGGGGTCACAGAAACTTTTCTAATTCTGCACCAGAGACCATGGGGCCTGGCGTCTGTTTTAACAAGGTTACAACAATTGGGTGTGATGCACTTTGGAAGGTCAGTGTGGACTTAATGGGCTGAATGGCCTGTTTCCACACTGTGAAAGGATTCTGTGATTCATCCTCCTGAGCATCTCTCTCTCTCTAGGGGCTAGTCTGTTTGACATCATCTCTTCCTCTGTACATCTTACAGAACAAGATGGAGCATCAGTAATATGCTCACGACTAGGTACACATATCTCCGTGGACATCTATTGGACACAAGACCTCACCCTCTTTAGGGTGAAACACAGAAAAAGTTATGAAGAACAGGAAATGATTAACTCTTGACAAAGAATCTCAGAAAGTCATCTTAAAACACCAGCAGGAAATAACAGTGAAACCAGATATGCCTCGAACATACTGTGCAACAGAGTCAATCCCAATTAGTGGTCACTGTTAGAACAGAGTGCTAGAATAAGTGCTGGCCACCAAAATTCTGTGAACCTTTTTAAAGAGTACCAGAGGATCATTTGACAGACATCAGCCCATTAACCGTCCTCAGGATGCCAACTCCTAATGCAAGTTTCATCTCAGACGTTCTTTCAGGCCTCAAATGCCAAAGAGAAATTCACCTTTGTCTTTATGTAGAAATACCAATAAATTACTCATTGATTATAAATGTATACACATAATTCATCCTCAGAATGCAGGTGTCACTAGCTCAGACAGAATCCATTTGTGAATTTTTGCAGTCCATATGGTATATGTACACTCACAGCATTGTCAGAGAGGGAGGTGCAGGATTATGACCCAATGAGAGTGAAGGAATGGTGATACATTCCCCAGTCAAGATTGTTTGTGACTTGGAAGAGAAAGTGGAAGGTTAGCACTCTCATGCAATAGATTATCTTGTTCTTTGTGTATCTGGTTTATTTGATGGGATTAAGAGACTAGTTAAGAGACTAAAAGTGCCCAGGGATATTCAGCTTAGATGGTGCAGCCATGACAAATGCAGAGTTACAGAGCCAGAGTAGGGGGGTGGGTCTGGATGGGATGCTCTTCAGAGGATGGGTGTGGACTCAATAGGCCAGATGGCCTGCTTCCACATTGTAGGGATCCTCTACTTTTCTCCAATTTATATCCTTTAGCAAATGCATTTTTTGGTTCATGGTATTCATAGATTTAGATTTGAATATATTTTGTCACTTTTTTGTTACTCATGAATACACCAGTCTCAGACACCTTGCTTCATTTCACAATTTCATCTCACTGTGCAGACTGCACCTGAATTTTAATATCAACTATCGAATGCAATTGAAAAATCAACCCTTTCTGATGAGTCCAGGGGTCATTCACTGAGTATTTCCCCTGGTGACCAGTACAAACCAAAGCAAGATGTTTGTATCACTTGCTTGCGATATAGATGAGGAAAGGAATGATATTGATTCAGGAGATTGCATCAGAGAAATGAAGCTGTGTCAGCAGCTGCACACAGGGATGAATGAATGTGCTCCAAGCTAATGTAACATGTTTCTTCTTAGCCTTTAAATCAATCGCCTCAGGTTTCCTCATAAATGATGATTTGAATGGCAAAATATTTTATGAAGGAATGGGTTTCTGTTGGTATTAACTAATACTTGAATAGATTGGAAATTCAATGAGCCTTGCTTTGGACAACTACCGCTGTTGAAATGTCATGCTCCATTAACTAAAGAATATTTCTGTTCTTTTTATGCTTTCAGGTTCAGCTGGTCTAATACTTGCCTCTCAGTCAGAACATTGTGGGCTCACCCCCGAGAGTTGAGTACAGCATCTTGGCTGGCACTTGAGTGGGTCCTGCCCGGGCATATTCCAGAGGCAACAGGAGGGAGATCCGGGAGATGGCAGCAGCAGTGGCAATGGCATCCCACCTCACAACCAACCCTTCGCTTTATACTAGTCAGGCTCATGGAGCTTTGCAGCACAATTCCCAGGGTTCCTTCCACTTTGTTCTGATCCATGTCAAACTGAATACAAGATTTCATAGTTTCATAGTATAGAAGCAGGAGTAGGCCATTTGACCCATCAAGCCTGCTCCACCACTTATTAAGATAATGGTTGATCAATCCATTGTCTCAGCTCCTCCTACCTGCGTTATCCCCATAACCCTTAATGCCCCTACCATGCAAAAACCCATCCAACAGTGTCGTGAATATATTTAATGAAGCTGCCTCTACTGCTTCCTAAGGCAGAGAATTCCATAGATTCACTATTCTCTGGGAAAAGCAGTTCCTCCTCATCTCTGTCCTAAATGTACTCCCCCTAAACTTGAGGCTATATTTCCTAGTCCTAGTCTCACCCACCACTGGAAATAACTTGCCTGCTTCTATCATATCTACCTATCTCTTTCATAATTTTATATGTTTCGATAAGATCCTTTCTAATTCTTCTAAACTCTAGCGAGTATAGTCCCAGGCACCTCAAGCTCTTCTCATAGAGTAGTCCCCTCAGCTCTGGAATCGACCTGGTGAACCTCCTCTGCACTGCCTACAAATCCAGTGTATCCTTCCTCAAGAAAGGAGACCAGAACTGCGCACAATACTCCAGGTGTGGCCTCACCAACACCTTGTACAATTGCAACAGAACCTCCCTGTTCTTAAATTCAATCCCTCCAGCAATGAAAGCCAATATTCCATTTGCCTTCCTGATTGCACCAGCAAATCAACTTGTAATGATTCATGTACGAGCACTCCTAAGTCCCTCTGCACAACAGCATGCTGCAATCTTTCACCATTTAATACTTGGACCTATCATTTTTACTTCCAAAGTGTGAAGATATCAGAGTCCAAATGGTTGCTGCCATCTCCAAGACTGCTATTCTCTCATCTTCCTTACACTTTCCGTGGCTGTTAATGTCACAGGTGTATACATATCCCAAAATAAAACCAGGGTGCCCAGGGAGTAAGCTGATCTGACGCACAGTCAATTAATATCCCATTAAACTGGCATTGTGCAGCCAGAGGTACAAATCTAGGAAGGCTCCTGAGCATCTGCTCCACAAGGCCTAAGGGTCCAATTCTCTTCCCTTTATTTCCATCTGTCTCTTTCTACCTTTTGACTCCACATTATCAATCTGTCATTCATTTCTCATTCACTTCTGTTTGATTTCGCTTCTCTCTATTTATCTTTCTATTCCCCTCTCCCTTCACCATTTTGGTTTCTCAGTCATTACCCTTTTATTTCATTCTCACTTCTTATCTCCATCAAGTTTTCTTCCTTTCATTTCCCACTCTTCGTTTCTCATTCTGTGTCTCTGCTCTTTCATTCTGCCTCTCTGTTATGAAGCACTCACACTGCATCCAGTGCCTGTAAAAGCTAAAGCCAAGGCAATAAATATGTAAATTACCTGATGACGCAGGAACCTTCAACCGCTAACTGCGAGTCAATTTGTTCTGATTCAGCAGCTTAATAACCAAATCATTTTTAAAGGACAGTTATTTGCTGGCTGTCACTCTCTCACATTGCACAATTGAGGGGCCTGCATTCACGCTGAACATGAGACAGTCCAATAAAACATCTCAATGTGTTTAAAAGACAGACACAGCTGCTCCACCAACTTTAATCTTGTTTAGTAAGAAAGGTTTCTGTGAGGTAGAATGTCAGGAATAAAATGAAGTCTTGAACTGAGGTACTGTTGTCAGGACAGTAGACAAACCAATACAATAGTTCACACAATGTTTTGCAGTTTTAACACAAGTTGGCTTTGAGTACTAGAGGGCTCAATCTAATTACAATTCATGGTTCACCCCCTCCCTTAGTTGTTGACTTTGCTTGGGTTATGAACCCCTTCCCCAATCCCCAAGTACTATGCCAAAGACTGTTCTTCTGCATTGGCCCAAGCAATGGCAGTTTGTACGCTATTCCATTATGGAAGATGCCACACCGGTCCTGCTTTCCCCTGAATATGAACGTCTAACTCTCCCAGCAGAGTTCGATAGATAGCTGGCAGGAAGAGAATCCTGACTGACTTAACTTTCCTTGTCATTACATTTTACATTTTAACTTTTAATTCTAAAATATGCTTTTAATGTCTTTTTTAAAAGAGGACAACTACAAAAATAATACTGCAGCATGTAAATTCAATGCTATCTGGCAAAATCCTGTGTGGATACATGGAATGTTGCACCTGCAAAGTGTCAGCAGAATTTCAAACAGAAGGGTGTAACAAGGAGAAATAATGAGGGGCTGACTATTAACCCTTTTACCATAAGTCCAACTCTTGCAGATATTTGTTATGCTATTCTCTTCCAGGAATATACAAAACAAAAGGCTAAAAAAATCAAATGGAAACATGGTCTGGGTATGCTGGTAAACTGAGGCATTCATGCGCACTAGTCTGGATTTGAGTGCTTGTGTGATGTACAGACCAAGCCCACTGGATTGCAGGTAAAAGAACTTTCTGTATTTTGGAAGCTAACTAATCAGTCAGAAGGAAATATTCCCTCACATTGAGGGCTACCAGCTAACCACTCCCAAAAGAAAGTAGGATTTCCAATCACCATAAAGACAGGAACCCTGAAATCAATGTTCTACCAACTACTCTTCACAACCTACCCAATGAGACTGGTCCACATTTCTGAGGAAAGGTCAATGGACTCAAAACGTTAACTCTGATTTCTCTCCACAGATGCTGCCAGACCTGCTGAACTTTTTCAGCAATTTCTGGTTTTGTTTCTGGTTTATAGCAGCTGCAGTCCTTCCAGCATTTTATTTTGATCCACATTTCTTTTGACTTATCATTTTTAGACTCATTCTTATTCCTACACTGTGTGTTGTGTTATTTATTTTAGCATTTAGTAATTAAGTCATTCATTCTTTTGTCGACTCAAAGAAGACTGTTAACTTGGCTCCTTTATAAACACATTTTAATTTGGGCTTAGGGCAACACACCCCCAGTGGAGGGATCCTTTGCAAATAAACCTTGTAGCAACCAACTGCAGGAGCAAGTGAATAAAGAAATGGAACTAGTTCATCCCTCCTCGCCCAAGTACTTAACAACTTGACAGTTAATCCTTTGGAATGTAATAAATTGGGGAACCTCACCCAGGCCCTGAAGTAACAAAACCCAGGGACTACCAGGCAAATGAAAACTGAGTCACAGCACAAGCTACTTTCTAAGAGAATGAATTATCAGAATTTGGAAAAACATGAATTAACAGCACCAGATGATTGTTTAAGGGCACAGGTGGCTTTATAAATAGTTGGACCAGTTTGATCAAGCATGATCATATTGAATGGTGGAACAGACTCAAAGGGCCAAATGGCCAAATCGAATTTTCTATGTTTCTACAACAAAGCATTTCTGATCTGTTGGAGAACTGAAATGTATCTCAAATTATTTTTAATTTGGCATTCCTGGTAGTTTTGTTAGTAAGCAAAGCTATGGATTGGAATTGTCATAGGAACACTTCACCCAACCAAGGGGCTAATGAGTACAGTTGAAGTGGGGGTAAGGTTGATCATTCGATAACAGTAATATTGGATTCGCTTGTTGATTCAATCAGGAAGCTGTTGGGGTTTCCAGTACTATTTTACTATTTTATTCATTAGCTATAGAAGTAGTCCCAGTGTAGTTTTGAAGGTTTTGTCTTCTTTAAGTATTTCTGTTTTTGTTTTTTTATTATTGTTAGAATTTGTATGGGTTTTTGCTATTGTTTCCACCCTTCATCATAATAAACCAGATCTTTATTTTTGTCTTTTCCATTAAGGCAACTGTTAGCTTGCTCTATTCTATCTACAAAGAGATCAATCTGCTTCATGTTCCCCCAACTTTCCATTAATAGACAGGAGCCACTTGTTCAGTTCCAAAATAAGCTAAAGGTTAGCATGACCGTGATCTCCCACCATTCAGAACATTGTTTCACCTCAAATTATAATGGAGTCATTTTAAAGTATAACCAATTAGAAAGTCCTACATACATTAATTATGCTGTTACTAAACTTCAAATCACAAGTTAATATCGAGAGGTTCAAACCAAAGACATTAATAATTTTAAAAGGGACTGTTGTGATGGTAACATGCTTTGTTGGTCAGACAAGACAACAGTTGGGATGTTGCTTTGAAAATGGTCTGTCAAGATATCACAGTGACATTAATTGCAATATTAAACAAAGAGATTGCTTCTTAGATCTTGAGAGGGGGATGTGATACAGTTGTGAAACAAAGCATTTTAACACCAGTGTCATGAAGAAAGACAGGAAGTCAGCAAGGTATTTTTATACCACCTGAATGCATTTTATTAGATTAGATTCCCTACTGCATGGAAACAGCTCTTTCGGCCCAACAAGTCCACACCGACCCTCCAAAGAGTAACCCACCCAGATCCATGCCCCTGACTAATGCACCTCATTTACACATCCCTAGACACTATAGCATGGCCAATTCACCTAACCTGCACATCATTGTGATTGTGGGAGGAAATCCACGCAGACACGGGGAGAGTGTGCAAATTCCACACAGTCACCCGAGGCTGGGAATTGAACTCAGGATCCTAGTGCTATGAGGCAGCAGTGCTAACCATTGAGCCACCGTGCCACCCTAGGTATTTATTTAATACTTGTCACAAGTACAGGACTTCTCTATTTTTCCAAGAATTGTAACTGAGAGTGTTACACCGAGGGATCATTGTACCTAAAATGGCGCCATAAGCAGTGAGTTGTACACTTTTCACTGTACTCATTGAGTGCATGTGACAATAAATTAAATTTTGATTCTAATTCTAAGAACAGCTCAATGAGCTTTTATAGGCAATGAAGTTCTTTTTTGATATTGAGAGATATTAAAATTCAGAAAACATGTCTCCTAACCGTTCTTTAATTCATTCATGAGAAAAGGACGTCAGTACCTAAGGCAGCATTCATTGGCCAGTCTTAATTATCCAGAGGGCAGTTAAGAGTTAACCACATTGCAGTGGGTCTGGAGTCACATGTAGACCAGACCACATAATGATGGCAGTTTCCTTCCCTAAAGCGCAGTAGTGAACCAGCTGGGATTTTCTGACAATGGATTAAAGGCCATCATTTAGACTCTTAATCCCATGTTCTGATTTTTAATCAAATTCAAACTCCACCATCTGCCATGGCAGGATTTGAACCTGGGTCCCCAGAACATGAGCTGGATTAACAGTCCAGTGATAATATCACTTGGCCACTGCCTCCCCATTGTGCATAGGAAAGCTCTCTAAAGCAATGATGAGATAACAATTTGATCACCTTGCAGTGTGATTGGAACAAGGTTAGCCAGCAGCACCTGGTAGAATATGAGTTCCCTGACTGGGGCTCTTAATCTGGTCCAATCCGGGAGCCGTGGATGACAGATAGCAATGGAAGTGTCAAAGATACTGACCCCTGAAAGAGGCAGTACAAAAGTCAAGGACTGTTCATGTGTAACTAAAGGGTGATTTGGTGACAAATACTAGCCTCTGTGAAATTATTTCAATCTCTTTTCAGGATAAATATTTGACAGAATACCAGGGAATAGTGCAAGGGGATCTCTTATATCCCAGATAAGGCAGAAGGGGCTGCTGTTTACACCTCATCCAAAAGACAGTACTTCTGACAATCTTGCACTCAACATTGTAGAAGTTTTCGCCACATGCAAATACAATTACTGACTTTAGCCCTGGTCTCACATAACAAAGCTGCCAGTGAGGAGCACAGCTGCCCAACAATGCCATGCAATATTGGGTGAATGTCTCCCAAAGTCACATCAGGGGTTTTCAGCAGGTACATGCTGCTCCTGCCCATTATGGAATTTGGGCCCAGTAATTGTGACGGAATACATAGCGGCATTTCAGTGCTACAAAATCAGGAGAGAAGTGAATGTGTGCTTACATGCTTCCAATTTCCACAAATTATATCCGGTATTCATTTTCAATGTTAGGAGAGATTAGGACCCGAGGGAACAGCCTTAGAGTAAAGGAAGATCTTGTAGAACAGAGATAAGGAGAAACTTCTTCAGCTAAGAAATTCACTCCCACTGAAGGCTGTGGAGGCCAGGTCATTGAGTATATGAGATATTTGAATCATCGATAGTCACAGGTGAGGTGCCGGAAGACTGAAGGTTGGCAAACGTGGTGCCACTGTTTAAGAAGGGTGGTAAGCACAAGCCAGGGAATAATAGACCAGTGAGCCTGACACTGGTGGTGGGCAATTTGTTGGAGGGAATCCTGAGGGGCAGGACTTGCATGTATTTGGAAAGACAAGGACTGATTAGGGATAGTCAACATGGCTTTGTGTGTGGGAATTAGTGTCTCACAAACTTGATTGAGTTTCTTGAAGAAGCAACAAAATTGATTGATGAGGGCAGAGCGGTGGATGCGATCTAAATGGACTTCTGTAAGGCATTCGACAAGGTTCCGTATGGAAGACTGGTCAGCAAGGTTAGATCTCATGGAATCCAGGGAGAACTAGCCATTTGGATGCAGAACTCACTTGCAGGTAGAAGACAGAGTGTGGTGGTGGAGGGTTGCTTTTCAGACTGGAGGCCTGTGACCAGTGGTTTACCACAAGGATTGGTGCTGGGTCTACTGCTTTTTGCCATTTATGTAAATGATTTGAATGTGAATACAACAAATATAGTTACTAAATTTGGAGATAACACTAAAATTGGAGGTGTTGTGGACAGCGAAGAAGGTTACATCAGAATACAATGGCATACAATAGGCCTATGGGCTGAGAAGTGGCAGATGGAGTTTAGTTTAGATAAATGTGAGGTAATGCAATTTGGAATGGCAAATCAGGGTAAGACTTATATACTTAATGGTAAGGTCCTGGGGAGTGTTGCTGAGCAAAGAAACCTTGGAGTGCAGGTTCATAGTTTCTTGAAGGTAGAGTTGCAGGTAGACAGGACAGGGAAGAAAGTCCTTGGTATGCTTTCCTTTATTGGTCAGAGCATTGAGTACAGGAATTGGGAGGGGGTCATGTTGCAACTGTAGAGGACATTGTTAAGCCACTTTTGGAATATTACATGCAGTTCTGGTCTCCCTCCTACTGGAAGGATGTTGTGAAACTTGAAAGGATTCAGAAAAGGTTTACAAGGATGTTGCCAGGGTTGGAGGATATGAGCTATAGGGAGAGGCTGAACAGGCTGGGGCTGTTTTCCCTGGACCATCAGAGGCTGAGGGGGTCAACTTTTCCAGAAGGGGCATGGATAGGGTGAATAGACAAGTTCTTTGCAATGGGGTTAGGGGAGTCCAAAACTGGAAGGCATAGGTTTAAGGTGAGATGGGAAAGATTTAAAACATACCTAAGGGGCAACTTTTTCACGCAGATGGTAGTGCGTGTATGGAATCAGCTGCCAGAGGAAGTGATCGAGGCTGGTACAAATGCAACATTTAAAAGGCATCTGGATGGATATATGAATATGAACAGTTTAGAAGTATATGGGCCAAATGCTGGCAAATGGAACTAGATTTATTTAGGATATATGGTCAGCGTGGACGATTTTACCGAAGGATGTGCTTCCTTGATGTACGACTCTATGACTCTCCCTGTGTCTATGTGATTTGGAGATGCTGGTGTTGGACTGGGGTGTACAAAGTTAATAGTCCAATAGGTTTAATTGGAAGCACTAGCTTTCAGAGCGCTGTTCCTTCATCAGGTATATATGGAGTACATAATTGTAAGACACAGAATTTGCAGCAAAAGTTTACAGTGTGATGTAACTGAAATTACACATTGAAAAATACCTTGATTGTTTGTTAAGTCTCTCATCTGTTAGAATGACCATGATAGTTTCACTTCTTTCATATGTAAACAGCAAAACTTTTTTTAAAAAGTTACATTCTTAAGTGAGCTTTAAAACACGGTGTCAGCCCAGATGACGTATTGAAGGTGTTAGCCCTCTGTGTGCTGCTGTCTGTGCCATAATGTTTAGACTGATCCTAATCTCAAAAATGAATTAACATAATCTTACATGGATTCATGCAGTTTTTGAGCAAATGTAACTCTGTAAGTACAAATTCACCCCACAAACTTATACGTGCATGTGTGTGTGTGTTGAGGGTGTGGATTATGAGTGCCTGTGAGAGGGTCTGTGTGGGTTTTCTACAGGTGCTCCAGTTACCTCCCTCACTTCAAAGGTGTACAAGCTAGGTGGATTGGTCATGAGAAATGGAGAGTTACAGGGATAGAGTGGGGGGATCTGGATGGGATGCTATTCAAAGATTCGTTGTGGACTTGTTGGGCTGAATAGCCTGCTTTCCCACTGCAGGGATTCTATAATTAGTTTGTAATAGTGTAATAAATGTTAGTTCTGCTTCTTCCAGAATTCTCCACAATCCATGGGGAGAGCAAGTAAACCTTGCAAGGCTCAGACTGAGCAACCGGATCAAAGAGCACTGAACTAAGCTCCCTGTGCACTCACATGATAAAATCACAGAGGATCTATTCATGAGCTTGAAAACAAGGCACAGTTCAGTCCGGTGACAAGCCACGGGTTTTCTAAACAATGCATAATGTTCTCTGGTAATTGATATTGTACAAGAAAACAAATCAGAAATGTATGTACCAGACAGCACTGACCCTTCTAAATGAAAGCATCTGATTATCAATCTCACACTGGGACACATACAAACATATGATATAGGAGCAGGAGTAAGCCATTTGAGCCATTCACCTTGTTCCACCATTTGGCCAATCAGATTGTGGCCTTTTACTCTACTTTCCTCTCTACCCCTTGTATCCTTCGACTCCCTCGGCAGTCAAGAATCTACCAAATGCAGCCTTAAAATATTCAATGATCTGGCATTCACTAATCCCTGGGGATCAGAATTACGCTAACAATTAGCCCTTTATATACCCAAGAGAAAGCAAGTCTCATCTCCATCTTAAAAGGAAGACAATTTATTTTCGAAGGGGTCTTATTTCTAGTCCGCGCCACACGGGGAATAAGCCTCTCAATGAAATACCTTCATGATTTTATATTTTTCAATAAGATCCCTTCTCATTCTTCTAAATTATAATTGGTACAGGCTCAGCCTGCAAAATCTTTCCTCATAAGATAATCCTTTCAGACCAGCTCTCTGCTGAGTTAACCTTCCCTACACTGATTCGAATGCAAGTTGAGGAGACCAAAAATGTACACAGCATTCCTAATGTGGTCTCAGCTACATCCTGTGTAACTGTCGCAGCATTTCCCTACTTATATATTCGAATCCTTATGCAAGAAACAACACAATGCATTCCAAAAGTCTCATTCAGCATGATCTAGTGAGTACAAGACAAATGTGTACATACAAATAGCTCAGCAAAGCTGGGGAGATCTGGAGCTGGATTAAAGGGATTACGATCTATTTCACCAGTAGACTCCACATTTCTTTATGAAAGCTTTTATCAAAATGTCAGGTTTGTTTTGACAATGGAATGTGTACATCATTTTGGACACATCATCGTTTGTCTGATTCTGGCACAACACAAATTAATTCCATTGTATTGTGTTTTCTTAGCAAAACCGAGAGGAATGTGCTATTATAAAGACTGCATCATTTCATTTTCTGTATTTTTGATTGTAGACTGAAATGGAAAAGGATTCAAAGGATGATGGAAAGAATTGCCAAATTTGTTAAAAACAAGGCACTGAAATGCATTGTGTGGTGTTTCCATTCCTGCTGTGTTCGAGCAGTGAGGGAAGTTGTTTGTAGACAATCCACCACCAGGGGGCATGTGCAGCCTGGGATTTGGTCAGAAGCAAGACGCTGATTGGATTGTGCATTGTGACCAGTCATGGATGCCACCAGTCATTTTATAATTTTTTTTATTACCCCCACACTACTGCTTATTTTTTCCCCAGCCCCCATGTGTGTGTGTGCAGGTGTGAGACACAGTGAGAGACACAAGATACATGAATCCTTATTCAGTTTCCACCATCCGGAAGCAAAGAAACACCCGAGTGGTCTGTGACAAGCAGTGCCCTTCACATCAAAGGGCAATGCTGTGTGATCAAACAGTGAAGGGGAGGGCAGGGATTAAATCAACATAGAGTTGGAGGGGGAAATCATGCACTCCACTCCCTGCGGCGCCCACCTCTCCCTGAATAACTCCAGGCTGTTGGTGGACACCGCGTGCTCCTTCTCCAAGGACACCCGGGCTCTAACGTAACCGCGGAAGAGGGGCAGGCAGTCGGCCCTAACGACCCCCTCCACGGCCAGCTGCCTGGACCTGTTTATGGCCAGTTTGGCCAGGCCCAGGAGCAGACCCACGAGGAGGTCTTCAGACCTGCCCTCCCTCCTCTGCACCGGGTGCCCGAAGATCAGGAGTGTGGGACTGAAATGCAACCAAAAACAGAGAAGGAGGTTTATAAGAAAATCAAAAAAGATGTGCAAACGCCCACACCCAATATATACATGGTCCATGGACTCCACAGCGCCACAGAACAAGCAGTTGGGCTGGGAGTCCGTGAACCACCGTAATCTGCAGTTGCAGGGGACCACTGTGTGCAGCACCCTCCACCCCAGATCCCCGAGAGAAAGGGGAAGGACTCCCGCATAGAGAGCCCTCCACTGGGGATCCCCACCACCCGGTGGCCAAGGTGTGCCCGGGCAGTTGATGAGGAAGGAGAGGTGATGCCAACAGTCATCAAACCAGCAACAGCTCTCTGATTGGGTAGCTGAACGAAAGTTTGTGAATGATAGCATGAGAAGCCTTTGGACTCTGGAAGGACAAGTAGTATCTCACTCTCTGTAGCTAAATACCTGAAGAAAGCTGGTTTACTTGTTCTCCCAATAGCTGCTGGTGCCCTTAACTAGTGGCTAAGAGACATTAGAGTTAATGCACCAATTTCCCTTTGCCTCCTACAACAAAGTGAAGGAAACTGATGAAAAAAGATTGAAGAACAGAAAGTGCTGGCAACTGACAGGATCATCTCAGTGAATGTTATAACTGAAGTCATGGTAGTTTGGTCCCCCTTCCATCTTATCCACTTCCATCCATAAAGCCAATGTTTTATTTGTTTGTCTGTGTCTACTCTGTGTGGGTGTGTAGGGGTTTTAAAAGACATTGAAGAGATTTGACCAGTTGGGCAATACATTGACAGTTTATAAAACCCAAAAGAATTGCAGATGCTGTAAATCCGAAACAAAAACAGAAATTTCCTGGAAAAGCTCAGCAGGTCCGGCAGCGTCTATGAAAAGAAAATAGAATTAGTGCTCAAATTAATTCCAATGCCATTATGTAGTATTTCCTAACCAAAATTGAGAGGAATGTGCTATTATAAAGATTACATCATTTCAGATCCATTGACCTTCCCTCAGAAATGCTACTGAGCTCTTCCAACAAATGCTGTTTTTGCATTGTTAGTTTATACCTGTTTACTTGCAATTAGAATTCACTCATGTGTAATGAGCAATGGTTCAAGTTATTTCCCTCCACTGTTGGAGTGTCTGTACCATCAATGGTGGGTCAGTGCACTTGGATGAAGATTTTGGAGAAAGAATCCATGAATTTATGAGCGATACAATGACAGAGCTCAGATGAAAAGAGCAGGTGTTATGAAATCTGTATGCCAGGACTATATACATCCCAATGTTAAACATAAGCAGGTTTGTATGATGCATTGGACAGGAACAAAACCCACTAGCCAAGCAGAGTGTGAAGGTGTGTGTTTGATATGTATCAGCTTTGGTCTACACGTTTTTAGTCAGTATGTCCATGCATGTTACATGCATCCTAAAGTATATAGGGTACAAGTCAATGGAAAGCATCATGTAAAATGGATTGCCGATTCATTGTTGTCTCAAAGACTATTGCTGGAGATCAATTCCTGTCAACATCATTAAATGCTGTGCGCTAACACTACTGAAGGAGTCTGAGAAACATAAAAAGTGGGAGCAGGAGTAAGCCATTTTGTCCTTCAAGTCAGCTCCACCAATGAAATGAACAGGGCTGCTCATCCAATCCTTTTCCCCCACTGTCTCCCCATACTCTACGATTCTTTTAACCCCAATGATGATCTCTACCTCCTTTTTGCAAATATTCAATGTTTTGGTCACGACTGCTTATTGTAGCAGAGAACGCCACTTTCTGGGTGAAGAAATTTCTCCTCATCTCAGACTCAAATGGTGTAGCCCATATCCTGAGACAAGCACCCCTGGTCATGAGGAACATCCTTCTTGTATTTACCCTTTAGTCAGGAAATCCTGATACAGTAAGTCAAGGGCAGCCTCCGGTATCAGCCCCAGTGCTTCTGGACAGTCAGTTGCTTCAGGCAAGTTCAAGGAGTCCATATCTCTGCAGTCCAGGAAACAGGCCACAGTCCGTGGGGTGTGTCCAATGCAAACAGAGTGTGGATTCATGGGAGGTCAGTCAGGGAGCTCACAGAGGGCAGTCAGAGGTCTGTTCAATCATCAGTTGGTGCTGTCCATTCAGGTCAGTCAAAGGTTGGGCCCGTCACTCTGAGGAGTTCATCCACTAAAGGCAGCTTTTTTGTGTGTGTGCTCTAGGGGGGGAGGGCCATTGCTAATGGATGGAAATGGAGGAACTCAAATATGGACACTGTGAGGTGCAGCAAAGATAACATTTGCAAAGGTGAGGGGACAAGTAAACAAAAAGGAGGGAGGAGAGATAAGCAAGAAAGAGAAAGATCATGAGAGAAGGAGAAAGGTGTTGAGGGATGTGGACATTGACAGTCAGCACTGCCCTGGTTTTGACTAGGGGGCAGTGAAACAATATGTCTTCCACATTGACTCAGTACGCCTGGGGCCTGGGGGCTAAGTGTGGAGATGAACAGTTGGATCGCTCAAGATGGCTGGGACTGTGGGGAAATTCAAAGCCAAGTTGGTTCACTCAGAGGAGTACCAAGAAGAGAATGCTTTGGATGCGGAGACTGGTGGGGTGGTAGGTGAGGACAAGGGGACCCTGTGTTTATTGCATTGGGGTTGGGGTTTAGAGTGATGGAGTGGGGAATGGAGGTGGTTCGGTGGAGGGCTGCCTAGATAACAGAGGGAGGAAAAGCACATTGTTCAAAGTAGGTGGACATCTGGGATGCTCCACCAATAACCTCCTCCACCTCGCTAAACTCATTCTCACCTTCAATAACATTTCCATTAACTCCTCCCATTTCCTCCAAATCAAGGGGGTGGCCATGAGTACCCGGTTGGGCCCCAGCTATGCCTGCCTCTTTGTCGGCTGTATCAAACAGTCCCGCTTCAGTATCTGCACAGGCGCTGTGTCCCAACTCTTCTGCCATTACATAGATGACTGCATCGGTGTAGTGTCCTGCATCCAGACTGAACTGGAGCAGTTCATCAACTTCACCCACAACTTCTTCACCACCCTTAAATTCACCTGGTCCAGATGTCCACCTATTTTGAACAATATGCTTTTCCTCCCTCTGTCATCCAGACAGTCCTCACTGCACCACCTCCATTCTCCATTTCATCACTCTAACACCCCCCTCAAAGCAATAAAGATAGGGTCCTCTTGTCCTCACCTACCACCCCACCAGTCTCTGCATTCACCGTATCATCCTCAAGCAGTTCCGCCAATTCCAAATAGACCCCACCACCAAGAACATCTTTCCCTCCCCATCCCTCTCTGCCTTCTGTAAGGACTGTTCCATCTGACAGTCCTTGGTTCATGCTACCCCTGTCACCGAACCCCCAGGTACATTCCCCTGCAACTAGAAAAGCTGTAAAACCTGCTGGTACACCACCTCTCTCACCTCCATCCAGGGCTCCAAACACTCCTTCCTGGTGAGACAGGTTTATTGCATCAGGTGCTCCCAATGTGGGCTTCTCTACATCGGGGAGACCGAACGTAAACTTCGGGAACGGTTCACCGAGCATCTCAGCCAGGCCCGCAGGGGGCGACCAGACCTCCCAGTCACTGCCCATGTTAATTTCCCCAACCATTCCCTTTCCGACATGACCATCCTTAGCCTCCTCCATTGCCAAAACAAATCACAGCTCCTAATGGAGGGACAACACCTTATTTTTGGCCTGGGCAACCTACAGCCCATAGGATTCAACAGTAAGTTCTCCAATTTCAAATAACCTTCCTCCCTATCCCCCAACTCCCTTCCCAGCCCCTCCCCCATCCCAGCCACCGAATGGATTCATTACTCCTGTTGACCAACTATGTCATACCCTTTACCTGTGTCCACCTATCCCCACTTCACCACCCTGACCCCCACCACCATCTTTATCTGCAGCTCCCCCAACACCGACTCCTAGTCCTGAGGAAGGGTTGCACCCGAAATGTTGACTTCTCCACCTCCTGATGCTGCTTGGCTTCTTCCAGCCTCAGACCAGGTAAAGATGACAGTTTCCTTCCCTAAAGGGCATTAATTAATGAACCAGATGGGCTTTTTCCACAATCAACAATGGTTTCCTGGTCACTCTTATACTCTTAATCCAAATGACACCATGTTTCCAGGACATTACCTGGGTCTCTGGATAAAGAGTCCAATGATAATACCACTTGGCCATCATATCCCCGAAATAGCTAACTAAAGCAAACCTTGCTTTTATACAAACGTTGCTAAGAGTGGGTGCAATCGTAAAAGTATGCCCAGTCAGCTCCATTCCTGCTACAGTGAAGATTTACTCTACTCTCTGCACAAACTCATTGACATAAGTCTGAGCATAAAAATCTCCCATGAATCGGCAAATAGCATAATCAATGATAATCAATTCGTAACTGCACAGGGCATTCTGCAGCATGAGAAGAAGGCAATGAATTGATTTAATAGCCTTAATTTTTATTTCACTTCAGTTGGCTGCTCTGATCTGCCCTGCAGAGATGTGTAACTCAATGTCAACTGAAACCTCACAGCTGTGCCCTCATCTGCTGTCATTGACTGATCAAAGTTTGTGAAAAGATTTGTAGCTCGGGTGCTTGTTGTTGTGGTTCTGTTCGCCGAGCTGGGAATTTGTCTTTCTGTAACCCAATATACCGGCCACTGCAACGGACAGCAGGAACTGACAACTGGAAGCGGCAGATTCAAACCACTACAAATGCCAGAGGAAAGATCACAGAAGCACTTCACAGGAGGCTCCCAAGCACTGAGGATGTCACCTAGACAGGGGACGAAACGTCTGTCATTGACTGAGGTTTTAGACGAAATATTACAGAATCCTTACAGCATGGAAATAGACCCTTTGGGCCAACTAGTCCACACCAACCCTCCAAAGAGTAACTCACCCAGACCATTCCCTTACCCTACATTTACCTCTGACTAATGCACCTAATCTACACACCCCTGAACACTATGTGCAATTGAGCACAGCCAATTCACATAACCAGCACATCTTTAGATTGTGGGAGGAGACCCACACAGTCACAGAGAAAATGTGCAAATTCCACAGATAGTCTCTCCAGGCTGGAATTGAACCTGGATTCCTGGCACTGTGTGGGGTAGCAATGCTAACCACTGAGCCACGATGCTGTCCTAGTGCTGCCCATATGACTAAATTTAAGGTAAAGTTATACTTCTGGACCAGAAGGTCTAGGTTTAAGTTCCACCTGCAATGAAGGTATGCCATAACATGTCCGAACAGATTCAAAAAATTCATTTCTTTAAAAGCGACGTAATGCCTGCAGCAACAGGTTAAACAAACCTGAGCCAATCCACAAGTAGAAGTGATTAACACTGGATTCATCTGGCCAGTGGAACTGATGTGATTGCATAAAGCGATGGGCACCACACTGAGCAGATATCATCATCAGAAACTCACTGACCTGAGGACTGTGGACTGATTCGTGAGCAGGGAATGCTTCGGAATATGGATCGAAAGGTCAGAATAGACGATCAACAGATTCAGTTGATGTCTATGCAAAAATGGTGCAAAATTTCACGTCCAGTCGTTTATTGTGGAGTGCCAACAAATTGAGAGCTTGACCATTTTGTGAACAGTTCTTTTTGAATGTCTCCCTTTGAATTGCTTTGAGGCATGTGTGGGTGAACAGGCGATTAGACAGAGACACACAAACTCTCTCATCTTCACTTGAAAAAGCACTGGTCCTCCATTCTCACATGCATCCCATTGAGCACTTACCTGGGATCCAGACTGAAATACAACACACATTTATTAATAATCCAAAGCATTTGTAAATATCTAAAGTAACATGGAGACAGTCAGTGTTTTGCCAACAAGATGACCGGAGATATTTAATGCAGCTTTCAGTTCGAAAGATTGAAAGGTCTGATTTGATGTCACAACAAATAAGCAGCAACAAATCCATTTTTTTTTTAAGTTTTCTCTTGGGATCTGAGCATTGTTCCAAGGCCAGGACTTATTGCCAGCCATAATTCTTCTTCTTCTTGGTATGGTTTGTTGGGCAAGCTCTGAATGCCCATCCAATTGATCATCGAGAAAGACAGTAGCAATTGCTTTCTTGGAAGACTAGAGTCCATGTGGTTTAGGGTCACTCACAATGCAATTAAGGAGACACCTAAGTACAGTGGACCGTTTTGTTTTACGTGCAGGCAGATTGGAGCAAGCAAAGATCGAACAGGGTAATCGAACAGAGCGAGGAATACAATCTTACTGCTGCAGAGAACTTACACAAAAAGCAAGATCAACATTAAGATTTGAAATTTGAGAGGTCCCTTCAGATGTCTAACAACAGCGGAGCATCAGACCTGCAAATAGATTGAACAGAACATTGTTAGCAATATTTAGAACTGAGGTTTAAAAGTGCAGAATGATTGTAAGAAATGTGAGATCAAGATCTGCAGTAGAGGACTCACAAAGAGTTGGCCTGTGTTGGCGCCATCTTGAATCCAAGCAAAGGTGGAGCTTCTGCCCATCAGCTTGTGCAAGAGCCGTTGGCCAGGCTGAATGGATAGAAGCCAATTGGTCCCAGGATGACGGGAAAAAGAGTTGGATGGATGCTTTACTCGTTTGGATTTCTACAGAAGCAGTTCTGGGACGGCAGCATGTTTGATCTATTCACCCGCCCCATCATACTTGCTTGGAGGAAGCTGAAGGGGAAGAATGTCACACTTGGCTTGTGATAGATGTTAGAGACATGTAGGTACCTAGTCCACTACAATGATGCACAGAAGGATTGAGAACTTTGGGGAACAAAACCACAAAAAAACCATCCAAACACTGGTGAGTTGCCTCTTTGAGCAGCATCCAATGAACAATAGGTACACATACAGGGCATTACAGGAGGTATACCCACAATGCGGCAACGGGAGGTACACACACAGAGCTGTATGCGGAGTTACACCCACAGTGCTGTATCGGGAGGTACACCCACAGTGCTGTATCGGGAGGTACACCCACAGTGCTATATGGGGAGGTAGACCCACAGTGCTGTACTGGGAGGTACACCCACAATGCTGTATGCGGAGTTACACCCACAGTGCTGTATGGGGAGGTACACCCACAGTGCTATATGGGGAGGTAGACCCACAGTGCTGTACTGGGAGGTACACCCACAGTGCTGTATGCGGAGTTACACCCACAGTGCTGTATTGGGAGGTACACCCACGGTGCTATATGGGGAGGTAGACCCACAGTGCTGTACTGGGAGGTACACCCACAGTGCTGTATGCGGAGTTACACCCACAGTGCTGTATCGGGAGGTACACCCACGGTGCTATATGGGGAGGTAGACCCACAGTGCTGTACTGGGAGGTACACCCACATTGCTGTATGCGGAGTTACACCCACAGTGCTGTATGGGGAGGTACACCCACGGTGCTATATGGGGAGGTAGACCCACAGTGCTGTACTGGGAGGTACACCCACATTGCTGCATGGGGAGGTACACTCACAGTGCTGTATTGGGAGGTACACCCACAGTGCTGTACGGGGACGTACACCCACAGTGCTGTATGGGGAGGTAGACCCACAGTGCTGTATGGGGAGATAGACCCACAGTGCTGTACTGGGAGGTAAACCTACAGTACTGTATGGGGAGCCACACCCACAGTGCTATATGGGGAGGTACACCCACAGTGCTGTGTTGGGAGGTACACCCACAGTGCTGTATTGGGAGGTACACCCACAATGCTGTATCGGGAGGTACACCCACAGAGCTGTATGGTGATGTACACCCACAGTGCTGTATGAGGAGGTAGACCATCAGTGCTGTATGGGGAGGTACACTCACAGTGCAGTATCGGGAGGTACACCCACAGTGCTGTACGGGGAGGTACACCCACAGTGCTGTACGGGGAGGTACACCCACAGTACTGTATGGGGAGCCACACCCACAGTGCTGTATGGGGAGGTACACCCACAGAGCCTTATGGGGAAGTACACGCACAGAGCCTTATGGGGCGGTACACCCACAGTGCTATATCAGAAGGTACGCCCACAGTGCTGTATGGGGAGGTACACCCACAGTGCTTCACGGGGAGGTACACCCACAGTACAGTACAGGGAGGTACACCCACAGTGCTGTATGGAGAGGTACACCCACAGTACAGTACAGGGAGGTACACCCACAGTGCTTCACGGGGAGGTACACCCACAGTACAGTACAGGGAGGTACACCCACAGTGCTGTATGGAGAGGTAGACCCACAGTGCTGTGTGAGGAGGTACACCCACAGTGCTGTGTTGGGAGGTACACCCACAATGCTGTATCGGGAAGTACACTGACAGTGCTGTATTAGCAGGTATACCAACAGAGCTGTATTGGGAAGTACACCCATAGTGCTGTATTTGGAGGTACACCCACAGTGCTGTATGGGGATATCCACACTTTGACATAGCAATGACGGGCAGTGATTTGGTTCTACATCAGGAAGGTCTGTGGCTCAGAGATGACGTTGATGTGGTGATAGTTCTCATGCATCTGTAGCTGTTTGTGCTGCTCGCTGGTAGAGCTCTAGGTTTGGAAATTGCTCTCGGTGTAGCCTCAGGAGTTACTTCCATGCATCTTGGAGCTGGAACCCAGTGCTGCCATTTAACATGAATGGTGAAGGAAGTGAAAGTTGAGAGTTGTGGATGGGGTGCCAATGAAATGACTGCTTTGTCCTGGATGGTGTTGAACTTTGAGTGTTTATGGAACTGCATACACATCCAGACAAGTGGAGAATATTCTTTCACATTCCTGATTTGATTCCTGGGAGGTACACCCACAGAGCTGTATGGTGATGTACACCCACAGTGCTGTATGAGGAGGTAGACCATCAGTGCTGTATGGGGAGGTACACTCACAGTGCAGTATCGGGAGGTACACCCACAGTGCTGTACGGGGAGACCGGATGTGAATTACTTATTGCAGAATTCCTAACCTCTGATCTGCTCCATTGCCTACAATATTTATATGGTTGTCCTAATTCAGTTTCTATTAATTGACAGGAAGTTGGTAGTTGGCTGTTGAGTAATTGGAGTGTCATTCATCATCAATGAAACATGAGTAGATTCACTTGTGTTGGAGTTGGTCATTTGTGTCAGGCAAGGTCATTGGCCATTTATCAACTTGGATGTTGTTTAGGTGTCACTGTGTCCAGACTTGGATTACTTCAGTCTCTGAATAGTCATGAATGGTGCTGAACATTGAGCAAATCATTTACAAACATCCTCAATTCTGCCCTTCCGATGGAAAATACTCACAGATGAAAGACGATTGGGCCGAAGACGGTGTTGATGAAGCCCTGAGATGATATCCCCAGACTGTCATGATTGACCTCCAACAATTATAACTGTATGCTTTGTGCTGGGTAAGATTTCAACCAGTAAGAGTTTTCATTCAGATTCTCTTTGGCCTACATGCAGGTACATACTAACTGGCTGCAGTGTGATTGTAAATATAGGGAATATTTAGCCACAAATAACATTTAAACAATTAATTGATTTTAAAAGCAACCGAGAACCATCGTTGATTCTGTAATCCTAGAGTAATAGGAACATGCAAAACAAACAGACATAGATTTACCTGATGCAGGTGCTTGCTTTTGGATGTGATGTTAAACAAATGCCATGTCTACTCACTTAAGCGGCTTTAACCGATCCACAGCAATGGTCGAGGATGTCCGTGAAGGAGAATTCTTCTGTGTCTCTTGGTCAATGTTTATTCTTCAGTAAAATGTTATCTGGTTATTGTCACATTAATAGAAGGACCTTAATGTTATCTATTACCTTATTTTTTTATTTTTGACTTATTCTATGTAGGTAATGCTTAACCTTTTAAACTTAGTTACAAAGTAGTGAAAGAATCAAAGTCATTTTGCACTTGGGTACCTTTTTACCTGAGATGGCTTCATGTGTGTCATCATTATACACTCCGGTTCTTCTGTATTTGAGTACACTTGGCAATAAAATCTAAATCTAATATTTATGGGAGCTTGCTAGGCAGCTGCCTATGTTATAAGAAGTGTATGTCAAATGTATCCTAAGGCTTGATATCATGAAGGTTGCTATAGAAATGTAAGACTTCCTTTACTGTCTGTTCAAATGAAAAACAAAACACATGTATCTGTACAGACCTGGTATTGCCTGGACAGAAGTAGACTTCCAGATGCCTGGCTGTCAAAACCCATCAAATCACAGCAGCTAAGTGCGAAAGTTACTTGATGATTTGATATTATGAAAACTGACAGCAGCTCCAAGCAGTGTTCTTGCCACTCCCTGGGGTGTAGATGCTCGGTTGAACTACAGTGAAGGAGCTCGGAGACAGCTCTTGTATGGCCAAACAGCTCCTTGGCATCCGTGGCAAATCCACAGCTCAGGGGTGCTGCAGGAATGTTAACAAACAGGAAAGGAAAATCAGGGTCAAGAGATGGACTGCTTGTGAAGTAGCATGGAGTCTACAGCATGGAATCAGGCCCTTCGGCCCAACTTGTCCAAGCATCCAAGTTTTCTTTATTGAACTAGACCAATTTGTTTGTGTTTTGATCATATCCCTCCATACCTATCCCATCCATATACCTGCCCAAATGTTTCTTAAATGACAAAATTGTACTCCCCTCCGACACTACCTCTGGCAGCCTGTTCCAGACACTCTGTGTGAAAAGAATTGCCCTCTGGACCCTTTTCTATCTCAACCCGTTTACCTTAAACCTATTCCCCCTAGTTTTAGACTCCCCTCCTATGGGGAAAAGTTGGGTATCTACCTGATCTATGCCCCTCATGATTTTAGAGACCTCTATAGGTCACTCCTCAGTCTCCTACGCTCCAGGGAGAAAAGCCCCAGCCCTTCCAGCCACTCTTTATAACTCAAACCTCCCAGCCCAGGTGGCATCCTAGTAAATCTTTTCTGCACTCTTTTTAGTTTAAAAATATCCTTTCTATTGTAGGGCAACCAGAATTGCATACAGTATTCCAAATGTGACCTCACCAACATCTTGTACAGCTGCACCAAGACCTCCCAACTCCTGTATTCAATGCTCTGACCAATGAAGTTAAAAATCACACAACACCAAGTTATAGTCCAACAGATTTATTGGGAAGCAGTAGCTTTTGGAGTGCTGCTCCTTCGTCAGGTAGCTATGGGGCAGGATCATAGGACACAGATTTTATAGTAAAAGATCAAAGTGTCATACAACTGATGCAATTGAACAAACGCAGGTTGCTGTTGAGTCTTATTTGCTTAGAATGGGTTGCAAGTTTCAATTTATTAATGTGTAAACCCTAGGACTTATTTCAAGTTGCATGCCCAAGATAACTTAAGGTTGTATTTAAAAAAAGTATCACCTCAGCTTAGACAATGCCGTAAAGGTGTTAGGTTAGGATCTGTCTGTATTCCAACCTTGAGTCAGATTGGTTTACTCTCTCGGCGGAGCAGATAAGGGCTGTTTGGCAGTGTCTCATTGTAGACGCGGTTACGTTTTTAACGGTTTAAATTTAAAAGTTTTTTTTTAAAAAAAGCATAGAGCGGACCCGGAAGCTGGTGTAGCACAAGCTTACCTGGGTAGGTTTTTCCTATAAAAGCGCGCAGAGAGGAATCCTGAGGGACAGGATGTACATGTATTTGGAAAGGCAAGGACTGATTAGGGATAGTCAACATGGGTTTGTGCGTGGGAATTCATGTCTCACAAACTTGATTGAGTTTTTTGAAGAAGTAACAAAGAGGATTGATGAGAGCAGAGCAGTAAATGTGATCTATATGGACTTCTATAAGGCATTCGACAAGGTTCCTCTTGGGAGACTGGTTAGCAAGGTTAGATCTCATGGAATACAGGGAGAACTAGCCATTTGGCTACAGAACTGGCTCAAAGGTAGAAGACAGAGGGTGGTGGTGGAGGGTTGTTTTTCAGACGGGAGGCCTGTGACCAGTGGAGTGCCACAAGGATCGGTGCTGGGTCCTCTACTTTTTGTCATTTACATAAATGATTTGGATGCGAGCATAAGAGGTACAGTTAGTAAGTTTACAGATGACACCAAAATTGAAGGTGTGGTGGACAATGAAGAGAGTTATCTCCGATTACAACAGGATCTTGACTAGATGGGCCAATGGGCTGAGAAGTGGCAGATGGAGTTTAATTCAGATAAATGCGAGGTGCTGCATTTTGAGAAAGCAAATCTTAGCAGGACTTATACAGTTAATGGTAAGGTCCAAGGGAGTGTTGCTGAACAAAGAGACCTTGGAGTGCAGGTTCATAGCTCATTGAAAGTGGAGTTTCAGGTAGATAGGAAAGTGAAGAAGGCGTTTGGTATGCTTACCTTTATTGGTCAGAGTATTGAGTACAGGAGTTGGGAGGTCATGTTGCGGCTGTCCAGGACATTGGTTAGGCCACTGTTGGAATATTGCGTGCAATTCTGGTCTCCTTCCTATCGGAAAGATGTTGGGAAACTTGAAAGGGTTCAGAAAAGATTTACAAGGATGTTGCCAGTGTTGAAGGATTTGAGCTATAGGGAGAGATTGAACAGGCTGGGGCTATTTTCCCTGGAGCATCGGAGGCTGAGGGGTGACCTTACAGAGGTTTACAAAATTATGAGGGGCATGGATAGGATAAATAGGCAAAGTCTTTTCCCTGGGGTCGGGGAGTCCGGAACTAGAGGAGATAGGTTTAGGGTGAGAGGGGAAAGATATAAAAGAGACCTAAGGGGCAACTTTTTCACACAGAGGATGGTACGTGTATGGAATGAGCTGCCAGAGGAAGTGGTGGAGACTGGTACAATTGCAACATTTAAGAGGCATTTGGATGGGTATATGAATAGGAAGGGTTTGGAGGGTTATAGGCTGGGTGCTGGCAGGTGGGACTAGATTGGGTTGGGATATCTGGTCGGCATGGATGGGTTGAGTCGAAGGTTCAGTGCACTCATCCCAATTGCCAGCACTTGTCTCATAGCTTTCAAGACATTTTTCAGTGAGGCATTTAAACAAGGGTCCAACAAACATAAAAGATCACAAAATGTAATGCATTATCTCATAAAAACTGCTTCTGGAGTAGGACTTCAACTCTAGATATTTGACTTAGTTGAGAATGACTCAGCCACATCTGAGATTAAATGAATATTCCATGGAGAGATACCCAGCATTCAAGTCCATGGTTTAAGGTTAGAAGTGGGAAGGTGCATCAGTAATTTTGATTTGGCAGAGTGAATTTAAGCCATAATATCAAAATTCTCAGAGAAACAGCAGAGACAAGCAAGGATGGGACATCAGGAGGAAGTCACACCAGCTTGAGCACAGGAAGATGGTTCACATGGGAAAAAAGTCAAGGGAACCAGACAGTGGGCAAATATAAAATATTCAGGTGACTCCCTGGTTGAAGCTGTTAACTATATTTACTGGACCTTGAGGGTCATTTTTGTTCTCATAAATATTCCCAAGTTCCTAGTTCACGAGACAACCATCTGGTAGTCTCTTACCCAAGGTTCAGTGCTTGCCTCTAAAATGCAAGATTGTAGGTTCAAGTAAGTCTTGAACACAAATAATTGAGGCTGATGTTCTAATGTAGTACTAGCGAGTAGCGGCTTGTGACTGCTCAAGTGTAATAAAAATCATTAATAGGGGAGGCTAGATATAGAGGCACAGCAACTAAAATAAACAGTGAGTCAAAATTGGCCTAAAAGCAAAGTATGCTGGGAATGCCTGAGTCAAGACAGACAAGAGATAATTATGCCTCGGGACAAGTCCATGCAAAATCTAAGCTCAAATAACTGAAACCAG
Organism: Hemiscyllium ocellatum; assembly: GCF_020745735.1. Taxonomy (NCBI): domain Eukaryota; kingdom Metazoa; phylum Chordata; class Chondrichthyes; order Orectolobiformes; family Hemiscylliidae; genus Hemiscyllium; species Hemiscyllium ocellatum. The sequence continues at coordinate 53,476,831 of NC_083425.1, forward strand.
AGAGGGACCAAAACACGTGAGGAAATGTGAAAGGGCAATTCAACCCTTACTGACAAACAAACAGCACTAGATGCATGGGGAAACATGCCTCAGTAAAACAAATGACCAGGTGTATATCCTGGAATAGAACGAGCAGCTCAGTCCAGTCAGAGAGGAACAGACTCAACAAATCATCAGACCAGGTCCCAAGAGCAGACACCTCAAAGGGGTCACTGTTAAGCAAGTCATTGAGAACCAATAGCAGCAGTTCAAGGTGATAAAGCCAATTATTTCAATACCTCTGTTTAGTCAAGTGCTTGGTAACTTCCCAGGGCTAGCCAGGAAGCTATAAGAACTCAGGAGAAAATGAGGACTGCAGATGCTGGAGAGTCAGGAGTCAAAAAGTGTGGCATTGGAAAAGCACAACAGATATGGCAGCATATCCCGAGGAGCAGGAGAGATAATGTTTCGGACATTAGGCCTTCATCAGGGTTAAGAACCCAGCCTAGCAGAATTCTGGGTACCCCTATTCTCCAGCCTACCTACATTGGGATTAGAGTGACTAGAGCAGCTTACCCAGACAGAGGGGAACAGACTCAACAATTCATCAGGCCAGCAAAAGTTACAAATATCTGGGAAGTATTTTAAGTTTCTAAAAGAGTCAAATAGCTAGAAATAGAGTTGTTAAAAGTGTAACGTTTAACTCTTTATCATTGTTGTTTTCGAATAAGGTCGCAACTTGTTCACGAACTGCAGATTCATGTCATTGCTGCTAAGGTACCTGGGCAAGTTAATATTGTGTGTACTGGCTAAGGAGTCTGCAGAGTGTTAGATAGACTCTTCTCCAGACAGCAGAGGAATGCACAGTTGGAGATCATCTACCTTCTCTGTTGGAGATACCATCTTACACCTGCATTCTCAAATAAGTGGATACGAAAATCCTACAGCACTGCATTGGAGCAGAGTTCATCCATTTTGATCCCTCAATCCAAATCATACAAGCAGTTTACTTGGTCATTATTGCATTGTTGTTTATGGAAACTTGCTGTGTACAAATTAGTTCCTGCATTTTTTATATTATAATTGTGACTACACTTCAAAAAGTAGCTTAACTGGCAATGGGATGTCTCATGGTGGTGAAAAATGCAATATAAATACAAGATATTTTGTTTCCCTCTATGAGCAACCAAATGAGTTTTTACAATTTAACAAGCGAGTAAGCAGACGCGTGAAATCCTTTCAGCTATGCTTGACGTTCCACAAGCATTAGGGTAGATCTTCTGTTCAGGAAACAAGTTAATGAAGATTTGAACACTAGCATTGCCAGATGCAGTACCAAAGAGGGCGATGTGAAGGTGGCAGGCTCAGAAAGCAGAAGGTATACAGTTTCCCTGTCCTTATAAACAGAGGCAATGAATCTAAACTCAAGAAGGTAATGATGAAAATCTTTAAAATTCTGGCTGAGCGTCAACTGGAGTTGTGTCCAATCCTGAAGACTACATTTTAGAATTGATTTGATTTGATTTGATTTGATTTGATCAATTACACACAACAGAAAGCCAGAAAAATAAAACCACACTGATCATGTTGTAGTCTTATTTCAATGGGTTTAAAATCACACAACACTAGGTTATAGTCCAACAGGTTTATTTGGAAGCACTAGCTTTCGGAGCGCTGCTCCTTCATCAGGTGGTCAGGTGGTCTTTGTTACAGCTCCCACCTCTAGCTGGGGTTTGGGTCTGAATTCAGGCTCATGGTGCATTGAGTCCCTGCTGTAAGAACGACCATACTGCTGCACATGTGCATCGCCACACCACGGCCAATGGAACAGAGAGCTGCCACTCTCTCACACTATCTCACCTCCACTAACACCAGCATCACCATGAGTATGCACTGGGCTGATCTCGCCAATGTAGCCGGTACCACAGGGCCTGTATGGGCACCAAACCCGCTGCCATCGCTGCCTTCCCCGTCAGGCACTCAGGCCTAGCCGTAATGTGAAGGGCTTAAGAGAAGCCTTGGGTGTGAGTTGCCTGTTTCATTGAGAGATGGGAGAAGCTGGGGTTGTGTTCAGAGGAGAGGATTGTTCAAAAGGGTTAAGTCGATCAGGAAAAAGTCCTTACATTGGTAAAAGCACTGAGAACCAGAGGACCCTGATTGAAGGCGAGTGGCAACACAACAAAAGAAAATTACATGATGAGGTGAGTGGGCAGCATCTGGAAGATACACCTCAAGAGAATGTTGCAGGTATGAAAACTTTCAAAAAGAAATTGCCTCATTATCTAAATGTAAAGGAGTTGTCAGGAAGGATGAGACAGTTGAGTTTCCGATGCCTGTCCCTGTGGGGTCACGTGTATGTATATAGGAGCTTGTACATATTTACAACTTCACAGAGTATCTTACAGCCAATGAAGTGTTTTTAAAGTGTGATCATTGTGGTAAGTACAGAACAATTCTGTTCTGCTTGGGGCACCCTGATGTGCAAGTCATGTTAGCCAGATAATTTGCTTTATCTGAGAGGTTAATATGTGCCAGAGAAACAAACACCTTCTGTGTTAAAAAAAGAACTCACCCAATGTCTCTTTGAAATATTTCTCCTCTCACCCTAAAAGTATGACCCCAGCATTGAAGTGCCCCACCCGAGGGAAAAGAAACCTGCCATTCACTTTGTCTATACCTTCATGATTTTATATACCTCCTACACTCCAGTGACAAGAGCCTCAGCCTATCCAGCCTTTCCTTATAACTCAAGCCCTCCATTCCTGGCAACATCTTGGTAAATCTCTTCCGAACCCTCTCCAGGTTAATAGTATTGTTCAGATACCAGGGGAGAGCAAAACTGCATTGCAGAAGAGGCCTCACCAGTGTCGTGTACAACCTCAACATGATATCCCAGCTTTTATACTTCAAGGTCTAAGCAATGAAGGCAAGTATGTTAAATACCTTCTTAACCAACTTATCTATATGTGATATAAACCTCAAAGAATTATGTACCTGAATTCCTAGGTCTCTCTGTTCTACAACACTACCCAAGTCCCTTCTTTTAATCCTATAAATCCTTCTTTTGTTTATTTTACTAAAATGCAATCCCTCATATTTATCCAAATTAACTGCAACTGCCACTCTTCTGCCCATTGACCCAATTGTAATCTTAGGTAATCTTCTGTAATCTTAGATAACCTTCTTCACTGTCCACTATATAAAGGAGAAAGTGAGGACCACAGATGCTGGAGAATCAGAATCGAAAAGTGTGGTGCTGGAAATAGCACAGCAGGTCAGGCAGCGTCCGAGGAGCAGGGGAGTCAATGATTTGAGTATAAGTCCTGATGAAAGGCTGTGCTTTTTCCAGCGTCACACATTTCGACACTGTACACTATACCCCCACTCTTGGAAACATAAGGATAAAGAAACAGTTACTTAAGAGTTAAAGAGTCATCATCATAAAGATGCGTAGCACGGAAACACACCCTTCAGTCCAACGTCCATCCGGACCAGATATTCTAAATTAATCTAGTCCCATTTGCCAGCACATGGCCTATATCCCTCTAAACCCTTCCTATTCAAATACCCATCCAGATGCCTTTAAAATGCTGTAGTTATACTGGTCTCCACCACTTCCTCTGACAGCTCATTCCATACACACACCAACCCCTGTGTGAAAAAGTTGCCACTTAGGTCCCTTTTAAATCTTTCCCCTCTAACCCTAAACCTATGCCCTCTAGTTCTGGATTCCCCCACCCCAGGGAAAAGACTTTGTCTATTTACCCCATCCAAGCCCCTCATGACTTTATAAACCTTTATAAGGACACCTTTCAGCCTCTGAATAATAGGGTTGTTATGGCAGGGGATTTTAACTTTCCAAATGTAGACTGGGACTGCCATAGTGTTAAGGGTTTAGATGGGGAGGAATCTGTTAAATGTGTACAAGAATATATTCTGATTCGGTCTGTGGATGTACCTACTGGAGAAGGTGCAAAACTTGGCCTACTCTTGAGAAATAAGGCAGGGCACATGAGTGAGGTATCAGTAGGGGAGCACTTTTGGGGCCAGCAACCATAATTCAATTAGTTTTAAAATATTGATGGAAAAAAGATAGACTGGATCTAAAAGCTAAAGTTCTAAAATTGAGGAAGGCCAATTTTGATGGTATTAGGCAAGAACTTTCAAAAGTTGATTGGGCAGTGGGAAATCATGTCTCACAAAATTTCTTGAAGAAGTAATGAAGAGGACTGATGAAGACAGATCAGTGCACATGATCTTTCTGGATTTCAGTACAGCGTTCAATAAGTTTTCTCATGGTAGACTGGTTAACAATGTTAGATCACATGGGACAGAGGGAAAACTAGCCATTTGGATACAAAACTGGCTCAAAGTTCGAAGAACGCAGGGTGGTGGTGGAGGGTAACTTTTCAGACTGGAGGCCTGTGACCAACAATGTACCACAAGGACCGGTGCTGGGTCCACTGCTTTTCATCATTTATATAAACGATTTGGATGTGAACGTATGAGATATAGTTAGTAAGTTTGCAGATGACACCAAAATTTAATTTAGATAAATGTGAGGTGCTGCATTTTGAAAAGGGAAATCAGGAATGGTAAGGTCCTAGGGAGTGTTGCTGAACAAAGTGACCTTGGAGTGCAGATTCATAGTTCCTTGAAAGTGGAGTCGCACGTAGATAGGATAGTGAAGAAGGCGTTTGGTATGCTTTCCTTTATTGGTCAGAGTATTGAGTACAGGAGTTGGGTGGTCATGTTGTGGCTGTACAGGACATTGGTTAGGTCACTGTTGGAGTTTTGCGTGCAATTCTGCTCTCCCTGCTAGAGGAAGGATGTTGTGAAATTTGAAAGGGTTCAGAAAAGATTTACAAGGGTGTTGCCAGGGTTGGAGGATTTGGAGTATAGGGAGAGTTTTGAGTAGACTGGGGCTGTTTTCCCTACTCAAAGGTAGTAGCTGTGCTGATTCACTGCTGTGTCTGACAGCAATATGGGTTTCTTTCTTGTTTAATTCATGAGGCCACTGCCTTTGTCACTCTCCTTCATTTTAAAATGCCATTGTCTTGATGTTTCTTCCCCAAAGTTCCAAACAAAGCATCAGCTTACAAAAGAGGAATTACTGCTCCTGGAATTCAAAAAAATCAACTCCAACACTTAAAATACCTCAAAAAAGGAGCACCACTTACAGCCACAGTTTTTTCCTGTCCACCATTTTGGATTACTTAATACACATAAAAAGTCACTTTGTTAGTTTAGCTACAAGGAAGTATTGGTTATTCCTCTTTATTAATAGAAAAGAATGCCTCATGTTCGTTCAAACATTATAAATTGCTTCTTCTGTTGAGATCATAAGGAATAGTCCCTTCAGTCCATTGAGCCTGTTCTGTCACAGTCATGGCTGGTCAGATTGTGGCTCCAACTCCATTTTCCCACCCTCCTTCCACTCAGCATCTGATTCAGTGCTATGGCCCTCAACTCCTTGCATATCACAAATTTGTTGACATCTGCTTTGAATAAATTTAATGACAGAACCCTCTGGGACAGAGAACTACAAACATTAATGGGTTGGATGATCATCATTTATCTGGGAACAACACAACCTTCTGAACCAAAAGGTTCCAGGTGGCAGGATGGTTTACAATGGAGGAAACCATTTCAGGAGCCCTAAGACTAATATTTAAATTTGGAGATATTTCCAAATCCCATCCAGTCCTGGGCCAAGTAGACATTTCCAATGATCTAGGCAAAAGTGAGGACTGCAGATGCTGCAAATCAGAGTCTAGATTAGAGTGGCGCTGGAAAAGCATCTGAGGAGCAGGAAAATCGATGTTTTGGGCAAAAGCCCATCATCAGGACTGAAGGCAGAGAGCCTCCAGGGTGGAGGGATAAATGTGAGGAGGGTGGGAGTGGGGAGGAGGTAGCAAAGAGTACATTGGGCGGGATGAAGGTGATAGGTCAGAGTGGAGGGTGAAGCGAATAGGTGGGAAGGAAGATTGGCAGGTAGGACAAGTCATGAAGGTGGTGCTGAGCTGGAAGGTTGGAACTGGGGTAAGGTGGGGGGAGGGGAAATGAGGAAACTGGTGAAGTCCACATTGATGCCCTGGGGTTGAAGTGTTCCGAGGCGGAAGATGAGGCGTTCTTCCTCCAGGCATTGGGTGGTGAGGGAGCGATGGTGGAGGAGGCCCAGGACCTGCACGTCCTTGGCAAAGGGGGAAGGGGAGTTGAAACGTTGGGCAACGGGGCGGTGGGGTTGATTGGTGCGGGTGTCCCGGAGATGTTCCCTAAAGCGCTCTGCGAAAAGGCGTCCAGTCTCCCCAATGTAGAGGAGACCACATCAGGAGCAACGGATACAATAAATGATATTAGTGGATGTGCAGGTAAAACTTTGATGGATGTGGAAGGCTCCTTTAGGGCCTTGGATGGAGGTGAGAGAGGAGGTATGGGCACAGATTTTGTAATTCCTGCTGTAGCAGGGGAAGGTGCCAGGTGGGGATGGTGGGTTGTTGGGGGGCGTGGACCTGACCAGGTAGTCACGGAGGGAACGGTCTTTGTGGAAGGTGCAAGAGATGGGGAGGGAAATATATCCCTGGTGGTGGGGTCCGTTTGGAGGTGGCGGAAATGTCGGCAGATGACGCGGTTTATGCAAAGGTTGGTAGGGTGGAAGGTGAGCACGGGGGGTTCTGTCCTTGTTATAGTTGGGGGAGTGGAGTCTGAGGGCGGAGGTGCGGGACTTGGATGAGATGCGTTAGAGGGCATCTTTATCCATCTGGGAAGGAAAATTGCGGTCTCTAAAGAAGGAGGCCATCTGGTGTGTTCTGTAGTGGAACTAGTCCTCCTAGGAGCAGATACAATGGAGACTAAGGAATTGGGAATACAGGATAGTATTTTTGCAGGAGGTAGGGTGGGAAAAGGTATAATCCAGATAGCTGTGGGAGTCGGTGGGTTTGTAAAACATATCAGTGTCAAGTCGGTTGTCTTTGATGGAGATGGAGAGGTCCAGGAAGGGGAGAGAGGTGTCAGAGATGGTCCATGTAAATTTAAGATCGGGATGGAATGTGGTGGTGAAGTTGATGAACTGCTCAACCTCTTCGCAGGAGGTCCTATCCGCCCTAATCCAGGAACTCCCCACATACATTCGAGACACCATCCACACCCTCCACCTCCTCCAACACTTCCGTTTCCCTGGCCTCCAACGCCTCATCTTCACCACAGACATCCAATCCCTCTACACCTCCATCTGCCATGACCAGGGCCTCCAAGCCCTCCATTTCTTCCTCTCCCGACGTCCCCGACAGTACCCTTCCACCGACACTCTCATTCATTTGGCTGAACTGGTCCTCACCCTTAACAATTTCTCCTTTGAATCCTCCCACTTCCTCCAGACCAAAGGGGTAGCCATGGGCACCCATATGGGCCCCAGCTATGCCTGTCTTTTTGTCGGCTACATAGATCAGCACATCTTCCGTAGTTACACTGGCACCACTTCCCACCTCTTCCTCCGCTACATTGATGACTGCATTGGCGCCACCTCGTGCTCCTGCGAAGAGGTTGAACAGTTCATCAGTTGTAAATTTTTTACTCACTCATGTAAAGTAATAAAGCTAATTCTAATTGTAATTCTGATATTTATCTGCAAAGCAATAAACTTCACGTATATCAAAATGTCCAGCAATGGTAAGGGATTACATAAGCAGAACTTTTGAGTTGTGCATTTAATTGAGATTATGAACTTTTATGAAGAAGAGGGGGAAAGAATGACAATTGGTAAGGCTTTTTTGGATCAGAGGTTCGGCCCGAGTTGGGGTTTTGCAGCTAATTCTGTGTACCCCCACCCCCCCACCCCCCCGGAGAATTCTTCAAGAATAAGATGTGAGAAGCCCAAGGTCCTCCAAGCCTGATTCATTTCCCCATGCGAGAGCTGCTCAGTTTGAACAGTAACAATGACTCACGCTGCACAAAACAACCCCACCTTTCAGCTTGTGGGAAGTTGTGAGAAACACAAACTTCTCAATTTGAAAACAGTTTACACATCTATTAGGTGAAGCCACAAGGAAACTGTAACAAATAACAACTGTAAGAGACATCATCCAGAGTGGCCCCATACTCACTCATTCATTAATCGCAAAAACAAGCAACATTCCAAGTAATTGCAAATATGATTCTTTGGAACCACCCAAACTACTGAATCTGGCAGCATGCTTTGCAGAGAATGACCTGATCAGCACTTTGCTGCTGAAGTATGAGGAGATTTTCACTGGTGTACTGATTCTATTCCCTGCTGTAATGGTCATCTCTGTGAGTGGGTGAATGAGAGCTAATGCAATTCTTTACCCTTCACAACAATATAATTTAAATGATTGAGACAATTGCTCCAATTCCTATCTTACAAACACACTGCACGGTGACTCAGCGTGATAAACAGATCAGCCACAGTTAAAAGGCAGGTTTAGGTGAAATCTTCCATTCATAACAGCCTCCTGGCTGCTAAGACATGGATAGATTGCTAACTTGGCCTAGCGCAAGGGAGCTGAAAATGTGTTGCTGGTTAAAGCACAGCAGGTTAGGCAGCATCCAAGGAACAGGAAATTTGACGTTTTGGGCCAGAGCCCTTCATCAGGAATGCCCGAAACGTCGAATTTCCTGTTCCTTGGATGCTGCCTAACCTGCTGTGCTTTAACCAGCAACACATTTTCAGCTCTGATCTTCAGCATCTGCAGACCTCACTTTTTACTAGTGCAAGGGATGCTGGATACATTGGCCAAGTAAAACTCTGAAGTTACAAAACCCACACGCCAGACACGGTGCAAACACAGTAGCCAGGTGCTAATGACATGAGGATAATTAAAAGGGAACAGTTATCCTGGACAGACAACACCCCCAACAACTTTTCCAACAAACAATGGCGAGCACAGACAGGAAGGCACTGGGTCCTGCAACACAAAGAAACTGGCAGTAACAAGCCAACCAAATGATTGACACTGTTTCAAAGTATTAAGCGAGTCTCCCTGATTGGCCAGAACTGCAGAAAATTCCAGAAAACCACCCACCAAAGGAATAAAAACAGGGTCGACCTGCATACCTCTCTCTTGAATCTTCTGGAAGCTTTCTGAGGAGACTGGCATGGAAAGAGGTAGCGACGACAGAGAGAGAGAGAGAGAGAGAGAGAGAGAGAGAACAGACCACAGACCACAGACCTAGAGACAGAGAGTGAATGCATAAATCTACAAGAGATTCAGGAATTATTGTAAGCTTAAAGGATCAAATAAGATTAAAAATAATATATTTAGTATAAGAAATTATTGTAACTTATTTCCTAATAAATTTGGGACAGGTTTGTATTGGTACCAGCTTGTGTTTATAATGACTTGACTGTTTCCATACCGTGGGACATCTGGACAAATTCATTCATAACATTCTGGCTGGAGTGTCTAAATTGTTTTAAGGAGGAACTAGACCACACATGAACCATAAATGTTAGAGTAGGGGCTACAATGAAGGTTGAAGACTGCTGCCGCCAATTGGTAATGGAAGGGACAGAGACCATGATGAATGGCATTGTTCAGAGCTTTGTACAGTCATACAGGACACACAGCCTGTGTCAGCTGTTTAACAAATCCATTACATAAGACCAATCCTCTGCCTCTACACCCACTTCACATTTACCCCACAGTTCTGCAATGTTCCTTTCCTCTTCTCAAAAGGGAATGATATACAGTACAACCTCGATTATCCAAATGAGACAGGCGGGGAGTATTTTGTTCAGATAACTGATTATTCAGTTAACTGATCTGATTGTAAACAAGCGGTAATTTACCAGGGGGAAAGTGAAGTCTGCAGATGCTGGAGATCAGAGCTGAAAATGTGTTGCTGGAAAAGCGCAGCAGGTCAGGCAGCATCCAAGGAACAGGAAATTCGACATTTCGGGCATAAGCCCTTCATCAGGTAATTTACCAGTGCCAGTTATTGAACATGCTTCAGTTATCTGGCAATGCATGCCATACTGCTATTTAACTGATCACTGAATTTGTACGGGATTAGGCAACTCCAATCTTGTTTGGATAATCCAAAATTCGGATAATTGATGTTCGGATAACTGAGGTTGCACTGTATATGAAATTATGTATATGAACTTATCTTTGAGGTTACTTGCACTATCCTTTTAGGTAGAGATTTTCAGATTGTGATGAGTAATCTATATAAACAGCAGCTTCACTGCAGATTCTCTAAGATCAACATTGTCTAGTGTCAATCCAGAAGTATTTACTCCGCACTTCTCCACATCTGTCAGAAATGTCTTAACTCATTTTCAACAGACTACACTGCTGATAAAAGTTTTCTCCATTACCTCCCAGGCTCACATTCACAGTGGAAACTGCCTATATAAAAAAAGTCACACAAATTAAAACTCTCCGCACATTGGTAGTTCAGCACTTTCACTTTCAGTGGGAACAATCTAACATTTTATATTGTGCAACAGTTTCCCATGTGAAGGGTGAACAAAGACGTTTATAATGGTAACAATTAAAAGGAAGTGTGCACAGATAGGTGGGGCAGAATTTCCAAAGGGACTCATCTTCTCACAATCTTCTGCTTGATTTCATTTGTGCTCGTGTCATTACGATTCCAATCACTACAGGTTTATAACTCGATAGACTCCAGAACGTTTCACTCTCTACACAATACTCAAGAAGCTTGACACCACCCAGGAGAAAGCACCCTGTTTGATTCACACTTCATTCACCATCATCTTCAATGGGAACACAAAGTGGCATGTGTGTAACGTTACAGGATTACTGCATTTACTCACTGAGGCTCTTCCAACAACACCTTCCAAACTTGTGACCCCTAGGACAGGGTTGGCAGATGCATAGGAACACCACCACCTGCAAAACCCTTTCAAGCCATATACATCCAGACTTGAAATTGTATTTTCTAGGAGAAAGTGAGGACTGCAGATGCTGAAGATCAGAGCTGAAAATGTGTTGCTGGAAAAGTGCAGCAGGTCAGGCAGCATCCAAGGAGCATTTCCTAAGAAGGGCTTATGCCCGGAACGTCAATTCTCCTGCTCCTTGGATGCTGCCTGACCTGCTGCGCTTTTCCAGCAACACATTTTCAGATTTGAAATTGTATTTCCACTGTTGGGTCAAAACACAGAACTTCCTTCAGCCTACACCCCCAAAGACTGCAACAGTTCAAAGAAGCAGGTTACCAGCACCTTCTCAAGAGCAACTAGGAATGGTCAATAAATTCTGGCCTAGCCATGGGCGGACACATCCCATGAATAAATAACAAATATTATACTCAACAGGATGCTTGACATAGAGTCATGGGGTTATACACCATGGAAACAGACCGTTCAGTCTAACCCAACCATGATGATCAGATATCCTTTTCTGATCTAGTCCCACTTGCCAGCACTTGGCCCATATCCCTCTAAACCCTTCATATTCATATATCCATCCAGATGCCTTTTCAATGTTGTCATTGTACCAGCCTCCACCACTTCCTCTGACAGTTCGTTCCATACACGCGTGTGAGAAAGTTACCTCTCATGTCCCTTTTTAAATCTTTCTCCCTTAACATGGTTCTATTGCTGCTCCACAAGGAGAGCTTGTTCATAAAACATTCCTTGCCCACAAAACAAACAGCCTCAGACTGTAGTGAATTTCCTGGTTGTATATCACACAGTGGGGCAGCCTGTGGTCTGACTCTTGCTTTGGGCACGTGGCAATCTGGAACCCTCCACAATTGAAACCCACCAACATGATAAGAAATGATACAGGGTGTAATACTTCTCTCGGGGTTGAGATTTTCTTTTCCTTTTTTTTTCTTTTTGTGTTTTCATTTCCTTCTTTTTTCTTACTTTCCATCCTTAAGCCTCGAGGGAAGTTATCACATGCTCCCAGCCTCATCCCAGGCTCCCAGCCTCATCACGGTCTCCCAGCATCATCACAGACTCCCACCCTCATCACGGACTCTTGTTCTAGCACGGTCTCCCAGCCTCAGCATGGACACCCGGTTTTGAGGTGAATCCAGTGCAGTTTGCAGTCAAGTTGCCAGTGTTGATTGAGTTGGTAGGGCTGTTATTCTGAACTTTGTATTTCTAATATATTCCGATGATTTTGTACTTTTTCACGTAAGATGGTGTGAAGATCTGTAATGCAGGACATTTTATTCCTTTATTTTTCTAATCTTTACTAAGGAATCTATACCAAGGTATCTTTGTACCTAAGATGGCACCATAAGTAGTGACTTGTAAACTCTTCCCTGTACTCCTGTGAGCACATATGACAATAAAGCTAATTCTAGTTCGAAATTGGCATGCCCTTCCCAATGATGGAATTTCAGATCATAAATAGACAACAGGCTGCAGTCCTCCTGAGGAATGGCCACCCCTTCTGAGAAGGTTTCTCAGCTGTGATTGGAAACATTCCTTCAGATTTCATCATACGGTCTTATGCCAGTCACCTGACTTGGAAAACATCCATCATTGGCCAGTAAATACAGTCACCCTCGCCATGTTTCTGACTCTGACATAAACACACAACTTTCCACTCTCTAATACTTTTAGAATTAATAAATACAAGTATACAAAGTATATAAAAGCAGCATGCAGATCACTTCTTGGCCTTTGGCCCAAGATCAGGCGTACGTTCTGAGTTGTGAGTCATCAGAGGATTTCGGGATTGTCGCCAGATTGTGATTGGACATCACAGGTTGAGCTGCTTTTTTATTGCAAAATCATACTTTATTCATAAAAAATCTTTATGTACATACACAGTCACTGAAGCAGTTCAGTTCTGTACAGAACAAATAAACATTGGAGTCTGACTCTCTCTGTAGTTGTAACAAACCCAAGGCATTGTTTACATAGAACATTACAGCGCAGTACAGGCCCTTCAGCCCTCGATGTTGCATCGACCTGTGAAACCAATCTGAAGCCCATCTAACCAACACTATTCCATTTTCATCTATATGTCTATCCAATGACCATTTAAATGCTCTTAAAGTTGGCGAGTCTACTCCTGTTTCAGGCAGACTGTTCCACACCCCCACTACACTCTGAATCAAGAAACCACCTCTGACATCTGTCCTATATCTATCACCCCTCTAATTAAAGATATGTCTCCCCATGCTAGCCAACACCATCCAAGGAATAAAGGCTCTCACTGTCCACCCTATCTAACCCTCTGATTATCTTATATGTCTCAATTAAGTTACCTCTCAACTTTCTTCTCTCTAAGAAAACAGCCTCAAGTCCCTCAGCCTTTCCTCGTAAGACCTTCCCTTCATACCAGGCAACATCCTAGTAAATCTTCTCTGAACCCTTTCCAAATCTTCCACATCCTTCCTACAATGCGGTGACCAGAACTGTACACAATACTCCAAGTGCGGCCACACCAGAGTTTTGTGGCAACTTTCAGGGATATGGGAGTTATATATATTTGAGGCATTGGTAGGGTCAAATAACTGAATGGACCCCCATTGTACGTTGACAAAAAGACCTTAGATGATGGTCTTTCCCCACTGTGCCTTGGCAGTAACTGCCCCAAGCTTTAGTGATTCTCTCAACACATAGTCCTGGAGCTTGGAATGCGCCACTCTGTGACACTCAGTCAGGTCAACTCTTTGCTCTGGAAGACCAACAAGTTACAGGGACGCCAAAGAACATCTTTCACAGAGTTGATAGTCCCCTAGTGCCATCAATGTTTGTTGACATGCGCCTCAGGGAACAGACCATAGAGAAGAGCCCCCGTGAATGGAGCTGCTTGGTTCATACCGCGACACAAACCATTGCATCTGCTCCAGATGTACACTGCAAAGGCATAGTCCAAAAGGAGATGTGTGACAGTCTCAGCTCCCCCCACTGCAGCCACTTTGAGGGCAGCATGTGCCAGCACTGACTGACCGGGCGTACATGAAGGATCTCACAGGAAATGCCTTTCTCACCACCAGCCAAGCAATGTCTTGGTGCTTGTTGGAAAGTTCCAGCGATGAGGCATTTCTGCCAAATGACTTTGACGGTCTGCTCAGGGAACCATGTGACAGGATCCACCCTGTCCTTTTCCCTCAGGGTCTCGGGGATGCTGAGTGCTGACTACTTCCTGAAGGACTGATGGTCAAAGGTGTTTCTCTTTGCAAATTTCTCAATGAAGGATAGGTGATACTGAACAGTCCAACTACCCGGAGTGTTCTGCAGCAGTGAGACCAGACTCATCCTCCGTAATTCCAGAGACAGATAGACCCTCAGTACATAGTGGCACTTGGAGTTTGCATACCGAGGGTCTAAGCACAGCTTGATGCAGCCACACACAAAGGTGTGACGTTGGGTATGTTCCCCCACCCCACTTTTCCGGAGTTTTGTACATGGAGATCCTGCAGACTCCGGCTATCTTAGGCTTCCAGATGAAATAGAAGATGCCTTGGGGAGTGGGCCAGACCTGCACCATGTACAACAACAGAGACAGTGTCTTATGCCTGGTGACCAAGTTTTTACCTGCAATGGAGAAGGAGCTCTGCTTCAGTTTGGTGATGTGTGCCACCCAAGATTTTGCCCATGCCCTGGCCCCTCCGATCCACATTCCCAGCACCTTCAGGTAAGCTGTCCTGATGGTGAAGGGAATGAAGGATTGGTTGGACCAGCTCCCAAAGAACACGGCCTCACTCTTACCTCGATTTCCCTTGGCTCCCGAGGCCAGTTTGAACTAGTCGGAGATGCTCATGAGTCTGGGCACTGACAGGATCTGAGCAGAAAACTGCGATGTCAACCATGCACAGGGAGGCTTTGACCCACAGGCCCCCGCTGCCTGGAATAGTCACCCCTCTCAGGCTCACATCCTTCCTGATAGATTCCGGCAAAGGGCTCTACACAACACATACAGACAATGCAGGAGAGAGTGGGCAGCCCTGCCTGACTCCAGATCTGATCAGGAAGTTTTCTGATTCCCACCCGTTGACTGAGACTGTACTAACATGTTGGTGTAGAGCAGTCAGATCCAGTTGAGAAAAAAATGAAAGAACTGTGGGTGCTGGAATTCAGGAACAAAACAGAAATTGCTGGAAAATCTCAGCAGATCTGGCAGAATCTGTGAAGAGAAATCGGAGTCAGTTTTTCAGGTCCAGTGACCCTTCCTCAGAAAGTTCGAAGGAAAGAGATTGGTCAGTGAGGATATTGCAAGCACTGAGAAGTGAGACATCAATCGGGGGTACGTGAGAGACTGGGCAAATATTGATGAGGGGGCGGTTCAGAAAGATTGATGGAACATCCCTGGGTAGAGGGAGAATGAAGGAGGAGTAGACCATTGATTGAGGGAGGGGCCAATGATTCTGATGGGTCCTGTCAAAGAGGTTGGGGATAGAATCCCACAGAGGACTCAGTGCAGGAGGCACAGAGGGAGAAACTACTGCAGGAGGTTGCTAGATTGCATGGCAGTGGAAGTGAGCTCGGAATGTGTACACTCCTGTTCCTCTTGACTCACAAGCCGGGTGGTAGAGGCAGTCACCACTTTCAGGGAGCAGTTCTCACCTGTCTCTCACTGTGAGCCTGCAAGAATTTACCAGGGTTAATACTGGAACAGAGAAAAGAAATCCAATTCAGCCTTAAAACAAAATTAAGTGAGGATCCTGGGATTGGGTGATCACTCAGTTGCTGCCTCATCTCCCTTAAAGGCACAGATGGCTGGGTTCAAGACATACTGCAATTAGGTCTGAGATTTTTTGCATTTTCATGTTGTGACCGATTCTGATGCATCTGTTAAATCTTCCCCCAAACCTTTGCTTATGTTGCTATCTGATATTCAATGGATGTTTTACTCAAGAGTCTCTTTCTGTCAGAAGCACTTCATTAGCAGACAGTACCTTAATCCAGATTTAATAAAATGTTTTGTCTGCCAATCTCCAGATTGCATTAGGGAGTAACCAGATTATGACTGATCCAATCTCAGGCTCCAGGAGGTTGCAACACGACTGGTTGCTTTGTCAGAGCTTGATCAGTATTCAGAGCGAGTGCTCCACACACCAGCCTCCCAGAAATAATTTAGAGACCATGTCAGTTCTCAGAAACAAGGACATCCGCAGGCAGCAGAGGTCAGAGTCATTCAATAACAGATTAAATAAGAGAAAGAAGTACACAAGAAGCTGAATTGGCTCCACAGGGACAGCATAAACAACAGGCATATCTTTCTTATTAATCATAATTTGTAGTCACGATACTTTTTTAAAAAATTCATTCACAAAATAAAGGTGTCGCTGGCTCGGCCGGAGTTTATAGGGCAATTAGGAGTCAACCACATTAGATTAGATTACTTACAATGTGGAAACAGGCCCTTCGGCCCAACAAGTCCACACCGACCCGCCACCCACCCATTCCCCTCTTTACCTAACACTATGGGCAATTTAGCATGGCCAACTCACCTGACCTGCACATCTTTGGACTGTGGGAGGAAACCGGAGCACACCCACGCAGACACAGGGAGAATGTGCAAACTCCACACAGTCAGTCACCTGAGTCAGGAACTGAACCCAGGTCTCTGGCGCTGTGAGGCAGCAGTGCTAACCACTGTGCCACCGTGTCACCCCATTACTATGGGTCTGGAGTCACATGTACGCCAGACCAGGTAAAGATAGCAGCTTCCCTCCTTAAAAGACTTTAGTGAACCAGATGGGTTTTTCCTGACAATTGACAATGGATTCATGGACATCATGAGACACATAACTCCAGTCTTCTTATTGGCAGAATTTGAGCTAATGTCCCCAGGACATTAATAAACCAGTGATAATACCACTAGACCATTATCTCCTCTTAATCACTGCTTAAACAAGTGTAAGAAAAGCCTGTGATCACTATCACAATGTCCTTGAGCCATCAACATAAAGGGGAAGGTTACCATCAACCACATGTGCATTTTGGAATGGTATGGTAGCTAGCACTGTTGGCTCACAGCGCCAGGGACCAGGGTTTGATTCCACCCCTGAGTGACTGACTGTGTGGCGTTTGCATGTTTTCCCCTTGTCTGCATGGGTTTCCATCCAAAGATTTGATTGGCCATGCTAAACTGCCCCATAGAGTCCAGGGATGTACATGGGAAATGCAGGGTTATAATGACAGGGTTGGGGGGCAGGATCTGGGTGGAATGCTGTTTGATGGGTCAGTGTGGACTCGGTGGGAGAATGGCCTGCTCCCACATTGTAGGGATTCTGGGATTCTTGGTACATTGGAGGTCATCAGTAAGGTACAGCTCCCACACGGTGCTTGGTAATAATGAACATCCTCCACCAGCGTCAGTCTGATTGTTGACCTGCAGATCTTTGGACACACTCTCCAGCTGGCCTCAGGCCTCACTCAGCACATCAGGAAACCTTGGACACATCATCGGTGTCAGCTCAGGGAACAAACTGCCTTTCTAAAAATACTGGGGGGAATGAAAAGCCTCCAATGTGTTGGCAGCACAAAAGAACAGAAAAACTCAGCACATCATCCTGACATGAAATAAAATTGCTCTCAATGTTAATTTCATAGGACAAACATCATGTTATTGTTAAATGGTTGTGCATTATTAGGCTCTGCCGCCACCTGCAGTTCATTAGCTGGGACTGCACGTTTGTGCTCACTGCATCACCACTAACAAATGTAGAGATGGAAAATCTGTAAACAAAACAGTTGAAGACGTAACTGGTCCGAGCTGATGTTCAGTGGTCACCTTTGGCTTCAACTGCAAATGACCAATTTGATTGGTAATGCTGCTGGACTCGAGATCCAGTCAGATTCCCAAGTGTACCTATAATGTTCAGCGCAGATTCAACTGGGGCCATTTAACTCATTGCCAATTTGAAAATCATTTTTTTTTTAACTCTCTCCCCACCCCACACTGTTGCTCCTCTCTTCCTCAGTCTCTACACCCCCATCCTCAGTCTCTACACCCCCACCCTCAGTTTCTACACTCCCACCCTCAGTCTAACCTCCCACCACTAACACTATAACCAAATCAGGACACAACACCCCACTGTTTCACAAGGTTTCATCTTTACTTTCTTGTTTTGGTGTTTCTATTACTCTATTTATATAGTCCCAGCTCCCTTATGTCTTAATGTCTTCAATCTGCTCTGCCACCTTCAACAATGTGTACGTATTTCTGTCCAGCTCTGCCTCTAGTCCATACCCTTTATTTCATATTTTCTCTACATGCGATTCCAGTGTCCCCTTGATGAAAATCCGTTTGAGAACATTGTTCATTGTCTCTGTTTTTTTTTCAGAAACAGAACCACAAAAATGGCATTACAACAGTAGAGATGCGTACATGGTGAAATGTAAACCTGGTCTTGCCTCCTGAGAATTAAGCTCCGTATTTGTGTGAAGTAATACATTAGCAAAATTCAAGATGATAAAGACTATAAAAAGATTTCACAATCTCAATCATAGACTTCGCTATTCATTTTCATTCCACTATGACTATTCAAGTTTAAATCTGTCCTTGCACCTTTTAGACAATTTGTAAGCTCTATGAGGTTGGAGTCTAAACTCTTGGTGGTGGCCATACCCAGAGCAGTGACTCCAGTAGGCCCAGAGTGGTGACTCCTGATTGCAGTAGGCCCGGAACAGGGACTCCTGACTGCAGTAGGCCCGGAACAGGGACTCTTGACTGCAGTAGGCCCGGAACAGGGACTCCTGACTGCAGTAGGCCCGGAACAGGGACTCTTGACTGCAGTAGGCCCGGAACAGGCACTCCTGATCACAGTAGGCCCAGAACAGGGACTCCTGACTGCAGTAGGCCCGGAACAGGGACTCCTGACTGCAGTAGGCCCGGAACAGGGACTCCTGACTGCAGTAGGCCCGGAACAGGGACTCCTGACTGCAGTAGGCCCGGAACAGGGACTCCTGACTGCAATAGGCCTGGAACAGGGACTCCTGATTGCAGTAGGCCCAGAACAGGGACTCCTGGCTGTGATTGGCCTGGAGCAGGACTCCTGGCAGCGGTAGGCTCGGAGTGGGGAGTCCTGGCTGTGATAGGCACTGATCAGGACTTCTGGCTGTGGTTGGCCTGGAGCAAGACTCCTGGCAGTGATAGGCCTGGAATGGAGATTCCTGGCTGCAGTAGGTCTGGAGTGGAGTCTCCTGGCTGTGGTAGGCCCAGAGTGGAAATTCTTGGCAGTGTTGACAAGACAGCAGCAGCAATGATGCCAGGATCTCCTGGGGCAATAGTGTCAACATTACTGTACCCAGAACAGAGACTCCTTGAGGCCTGGAACACCTTGCAGAAACCCTGGAGCTGTGCTTGAGGATGAACTCTATTTAAGTAATTTATTTTTATTCTTTTTGTAACACAAAATTGCTCCAGACTGTCGCAAAAAAACACTTTTCTGTGTTTCTTCCTAAATATATGTAACAATAAGATCTTTCATTCACTCAATCATGGGTTGTGCACCTGAATAACCCAGTTCACATATTTCTTGTCTACGAGTGAACACCACAAGGAAGAGCAACGAATTTGTGAGCAAGTTAAAACCCAGTTTCTAACAGTTCCAGTGAACACAGGTCTGAATCAGAGCTACAACACTGGGAAAGTCATTTTGTCACTAACCTCCATTTTCACACAATCGGCCAATGATCCTCCAGCGTTGAATAAATGTTTGCAGAAACCGGTACTTCTGGGTCCTAGTGTGAGAAAGAGTCTTCTATCAACAACTCTAAGAGGACAGTGAACATGTACTATTAAGGTATATTGTTTTTAATAAATGTGCTGATCGGCAAAATGAAACAAGATAATTATTACTTTGCCGAGCTGCAGTGCGGCATACAAAAATGCATCCCAGTCAGGTGGGGTTGGTGGATTATATACCATTGATGAAGAGATCTAACACCAGACCAAGGCCCAGCCAGCTCAGCTGGCACCAAACTACTACAGTGCGCACTCAATGCCTAAAAACACAGGCGACTTTTTCACACAGGGGATCGTGTGTGTATGGAATGAGCTGCCAGAGGAAGTAGTAGAGGCTGGTACAATTACAGTATTTGAAAAACATTGTTGTGATTGGAACCTGGTGGACCCCATTGACTACGAGATGCTTGACTGGGGTTGTTAACCCGCGCCAGTCAGGAGGAACTGATTGACCAATATTAACAGGGGATGTAAGGGTGGACTGAGAGCTAGAAAGGGCATGGAGCGAACCAAGAGCCGGAAGTGGGGGGTGCCACCTTAGAGTGGGAGCCAGAAGGTGGGAGGGGCGGGTGGTTTTCTGGGTTGCCAGGAGTGTCTCTGACATATGCACCGTTTTAATGTTTGGTTTATTGGACTGTCTGTATGTGATTGCGTTTACTGTTTCCTTCTTGATTGATGTAAGGTGGGATTTGGGGTTTGCCTTCTTTTCCCTGTGAACTAGTTGTACGGTGGAGTTTGAGGGTCTGGCTTTGCTGCCCCTTTCCCCTGTTAATTGCTGTTTCTTGTTTCATGGTTAACTGTTTGTCGATAATTTGTACTGGTTAATAAAATATTTACAGCGGATTTAGAATTTTCTCCATTCAAGCACTTTTGGTAGAATTCAGCATTGGGCCCTTATTCTCAGCGTACACAAGTTAGACCACCGTCCAAGAAGCCAAGTGGCTAATGCAGATGCCCTGAGCTGCCTCCCACTTACAGATACTCCACCGATGGTGCCCTCCCTTGGAAGAGTCCGTTCTGGTTTTAAACTTCCTGGACTCCCATCAGTTCCCCACTGACAATATCCGACTATGGACACAATAAGATCCCATCCTAGTGAAACTAAAACAGTGGGTGGTGATGGGGGAAACAGGAGCAATATCGCAACTAGGATTGAAACTTTTCTACGAGAAAGTGAGGACTGCAGATGCTGGAGTCCTGAAGAAGGGCTCATGCCTGAAACGTCGATTCTCCTGCTCCTTGGATGCTGCCTGACCTGCTGCGCTTTTCCAGCAACACATTTTCAGTGCTTGAAACTTTTCTACACCCAGCAAGACCAGATCACCCAATAGGATGGCATATTACTGTGAGGAGCAAGAGGGATTGTCCTGAGTAAAGCTCGCTGACAGATACTGGACAAACACAACCATGATCATCCAGGGGTTTCCAAAGTGAAGATGCTGGCAACAAGTTATGGTGACAGGGTTGGATGCTGAAAGATTTGAAAGGGACCAAAGGGGCAACTTTTTAACACAGAAGGTGGTACATGTATAGAATGAGTTGCGAGAGGAAATAGTGGAGGCTGGTACAATTACAACATTTAAAAGGCATCTGGATGGGTATGTGAATAGAAAGGGTTGAGACAGATGTGGGCCACGAGCTGGCAAATGGGAATGATTAGGTTGGAAGATCTGGTCAGCATGGACAGGTTGGACTGAAGAGTCTGTTTCAGTGCTGTACAGTTCTAATACTGTTAATAGAGGATGACACTGAGGATTTACCTTCTGGAACTTCACCTTACTATCCTGCAATTGAGTGTCCAACAAAGACGTATCGTGGTGGTATGCAAGCTGAGCTTGGCAATCATTTTTGTTCTTGACTGTGTGTACTTTCTACTTCTAGAGAGTTAATTTCGGGAATGAAAGCTTCGCTATGTAATTCCAGATGAGTTTGAGACTTGGTCATTCCTGATGAAGGGTTTATGCCCGAGATGTCAATTCGCCTGCCCCTTGTATACTGCCTATGCTTTTCCCCATCTCAATGAAGTTTGAGACTTGGCCTGTTTTCTTCTCCGATGCAGAATCATGCAATTAGTCAACTTCAGCCATAATGGATTTATCTGTCAACGAGCAAAATTAATACAAACCTCTCCTTGGAACATCGCACTGTTGACATTAATGACCAGGAGGAGCTTGCTACCAAATGTTCAAAACAATAAAAACCCGTCCATCAAACTGCATCACAATTTGAGTGCAAACACCTTAAAGATGAGTCGAACGGGGACAGAAAAATAAAGAAATGGAAATAAATTACACACTCTAGATCCCATTGCCTCATGGGATATCCTGTCCTATGTATCCAGAGATCAGCACATCAAGAATTAGATTACTCAGTATCGCATCTGCACCATTCAGTATGAGATAGGCTCTTTTCAAATTGATGAGCTGATAAAAAGACTCTGGGGTCGAAGTCTCCTTGATAAAGTTCAGATGTTTGAGAACACCTTCCCTGTCTTTTGGCCAGATGCTGTTTCATGGGGAATGCTAATTAAATTTCTTTCAATTCTGAGGAGTTTATTCTTATCAAAGTGAAATCTAGTTCAGAAAATGGGAAAGGCAAGTTCAAGAAGCAGTTTAATTGCATCTAAGACCATTGTGATGGATGCCAGCAGCCTATCCTTATGACTGAATTTAAGCTTCCATTGAAATTAATTCAACAGCAAACTTGTAAATTTATTTCCTTTCCTTATTACAAGGACTTCTTTTAGCAGATCATTCTTATACCAGATAGTTGCAGTGCAGGTGAAAACCTCTATGTAGTATGCAACTATCTGGGCAACATAAATCCGCCAAAAAGCATCCCACCCAAACCCACCCAAACCCACCCCCCATGTAATCCATAGCTAACCCACATAGCCTGCCCATCCCTGCATGCTGCGGAGCAATTTCACATGGCCAATCCACCTATCCTGCACATCCCTGGACGCTACAGACAATTTAGCATGGCCAGTCCACCTATCCTGCACATCCCTGGACGCTACAGACAATTTAGCATGGCCAGTCCACCTATCCTGCACATCCCTGGATGCTACAGACAATTTAGCATGGCCAGTCCACCTATCCTGCACATCCCTGGACGCTACAGACAATTTAGCATGGCCAGTCCACCTATCCTGCACATCCCTGGATGCTACAGACAATTTAGCATGGCCAGTCCACCTATCCTGCACATCCCTGGACGCTACAGACAATTTAGCATGGCCAGTCCACCTATCCTGCACATCCCTGGACGCTACAGACAATTTAGCATGGCCAGTCCACCTATCCTGCACATCCCTGGACGCTACAGACAATTTAGCATGGCCAGTCCACCTATCCTGCACATCCCTGGACGCTACAAACAATTTAGCACAGCCAATCCACCTGTCCTGC
Source organism: Hemiscyllium ocellatum (assembly GCF_020745735.1). NCBI lineage: Eukaryota > Metazoa > Chordata > Chondrichthyes > Orectolobiformes > Hemiscylliidae > Hemiscyllium > Hemiscyllium ocellatum. The sequence goes on from NC_083425.1 coordinate 53,499,869, forward strand.
ACACCTTTGGACTGTGGAAGGAAACCCCCGCAGACACAGGGAGAATGTGCAAACTCCACGCAGTCACCTAAGGGTGGAATCGAACCCAGGTCCCTGGTGCTATGAGGCAGCATTGCTAACCACTGGGCCACTATGCACTGTCCTTGTTCCAAATCTGAAGCTTTTTTGTTAAAGGCACATTTGAAAAAAAACATCAAAACCATGAGGCAGAGCTGGATCAAGACACCCAGGTCCAGTGGTTTCATCACCAATGATTATAAAAGAATATCCATGTAGACCACAGGTATCTTGGATTCAACCAGTAAAACCCAAAGAATATCTATGACCCCTTCTTTCCATTTATTTCACACCACTCTCAACTCCACAAAACCAATGGAGTAACTGGAAATTGATCAGGAAATTTTACTTCAGAGAAAGTCATGTGTTTTATTTACAAAATAAGCAATTGGAAGTCAGAGTATCAGAACTCAAAAGCAAGAAGTTACAAAAACATCTGTTTGTAAGATCGGCCTGTTCAAATCAACAAAGTTATAAAAGCAATGTCTCCCTCTGTATAGCTTTTGTTCAAATGAATGAACGTACATACTAAAAGTTAGACATACAAGGGATATTTTCTTAGATATTTTCTAATCAACCTGTTCAGCGATATTATTACACACCTCTGGAGCAGGTGGGATTTGCGTGACACTGAACAGAATCAGCCAAGTTTGAACAACATATCTCAATGGGCAAGATCAGGTTTTTACATGGGCATGCCAAAGGCAACACCACCCAAGTGAAGTGAAACATGGGACTATTTGCATGCCAAACATTGCAAGCAGCATGTGGCAGACAGGGCTAAGCAATCCCATCACTAACAGATCACATCTAAGCTCTGCAGACCTGGCACATCCAGGTACAAAGGGCAATGGTCAGTTCAACAACTAACAGGAGGAAGATGCTCCACAAATCTCTTCATCCTCAATGATCAGGGAGCCCAGTGCATCAGTAGAAATGCCCATAAGACCATAAGACACATAGGAGTGGAAGGAAGGCCATTCGGCCCATTGGATACACTCTGTGATTTAATCATGGCTGATGGGCGTTTCAATTGCACTTACCTGCACTCTCCCCGTAGCCCAGTCAATACTGAAGCATTTGTATCCATCTTCAGCCAAAAGTGTCAATTGGATAAGTCATTTCACCTTCCTCCTGAGGTCCCCAGGCTCTCAGAGTTCAGTCTTTGGCCAGTTCCATACACTCCAGGTAATAGCATTGAATGGCTGAAGACTCCACTAATGTTAAGTGCCTAGACAATGTTCCAGTGAGTTTTGAATTAGTTGCTCCCGCTAGCCTGTTTCATTACTGCTGCAATACTGGCAGCTACCTGGCATTGTGGAAAATTGAGTATAAGGCCAAATCCAATCTGGTCAGCTAGTGCCATCCAGCCTCAGCTCAGCAATAAGCTGCTCACTGACATTTAATTTGTGTTCTCTCAGGGTCCCTCAGCTCCTGACTTAATTTTAGCCATGGTCCGATGTTGCGACCAGCTAAGATAGGTGAATTGGCTCCCTTTTTAAATTTGAAAAGTGTGGCACTGGAAAAGTACAGAAGGTCTGGCAGCATTCAAGAGCATAAGCCCTTCATCAGGAATATTTGGCTCTGACTCTCCAACATCTGCATTCCTCACTTTTTCCCTTTTTAAATCGGACGTTTCAAGATAAGATTGGCTGCTATAAATTAAGGTTTGTATTTTCTTTAACACTCAATGAAGACTGTACCTGTCAAAACTACAAGCTGATTACAAAGAACGACAAAGCTGAATTTTATTGCACTATAACACTGAGAAAAATGATAAAAATTGACATCAAACATATGCACAAACGTAAGTAAAGATTTTAAAAGGTTCAGAGTCCTAGTACAAAAGGAAGATCGAGTGTAAGTAATTTACAAAGCTCTTAGAATTCTTGGTGTTGGGTTTTAACCTGAGACCATGGCTGTTTAATTCATTTCTGATATCCTCAGGTAAAATTTGTAGACATCCCTCTCCATAAATAGATGTTCCTGCAATTTGCTTTGTCAACAGGTATTGTATTTTTGAGAGATTGGGTGGAGAGAGAAAAACCTTTATTTCTGCTAATATGAATCTATCAGTCATCTCTCTCCTCTCCATGTCTCTAAAGCTGTTACCTGAACAACAGATCTCATCTACATTCCTATGACTGGCTTAAGCTCTACTCAAGCTGTATGAGCTGCAGGTGACATTTACCTCAATACGTGAAGCTTCCAAAAGTAAATCACAGAGAAGTTACACAATTGAATTATTCATAGAACCATGAGCTTGACTCAGCTTGGTCACAGTTGAAAAAATGTGGTGCTGGAAAAACACAACAGGCCAGGCAGCATCCGAGGAGCAGGAGAATCGCGTTTCGGGCATAAGGCCTTCTTCAGGAATGAGGCTGGTATGCCAAGAGGGCTGAGATAAAAGGTAGGGGGGAGGGAATTTGGGGGAGGGGCGCTGGGAATATGATAGGTGGAAGGAGGTGAGGAGGTGACCTGGGGTGTGCAGTGAGAGAAGGAATCACTGAGATCCTTGTAGAGGGAGGAGGAGAGCTTCTTCAAGGTAGGCATCCTTGAAAGAGGATTCGCAGTAGGTTAAGATCGACTAGGAGAAAGTGAGGACTGCAGATGCTGGAGACCAGAGTTGAAAAGTGTGGTGCTGGGAAAACACAGCAGGCCAGGCAGCATCCGAGGAGCAGGAGAATCGACGTTTCAGGCATAAGCCCTTCTTCAGGAATGAGGCTGGTGTGCCAAGTGGGCTGAGATAAAGGGTAGGAGGGAGGGAGTTTGGGGGAGGGGCGCTGGGAAGACAATAGGTGGAAGGAGGTGAGGAGGTGACCTGTGGGGTGCAATGAGACAGGGACTCACTGAGATCCTTATAGAGGGAGGAGGAGAGCTTCTTCAAGGTAGGCATCCTTGAAAGAGACAATAGACAATAGGTGCAGGAGTAGGCCATTCTGCCCTTCGAGCCTGCACCACCATTCAATATGATCATGGCTGATCATCCTTAATCAGTATCCTGTTCCTGCCTTATCCCCATAACCTTTGATTCCACTATTCTTGAGAGCTCTATCCAACTCTTTCTTAAATGAATCTAGAGACTGGGCCTCCACTGCCCTCTGGGGCAGAGCATTCCACACAGCCACCACTCTCTGGGTGAAGAAGTTTCTCCTCATCTCTGTACTAAATGGTCTACCCTGTATTTTTAAGCTGTGTCCTCTGGTTCGGCACTCACCCATCAGCGGAAACATGTTCCCTGCCTCCAGAGTGTCCAATCCTTTAATAATCTTATATGTCTCAATCAGATCCCCTCTCAGTCTTCTAAACTCAAGGGTATACAAGCCCAGTCGCTTCAGTCTTACAGTGTAAGGTAATACCGCCATTCCAGGAATTGACCTCGTGAACCTACGCTGCACTCCCTCAATAGCCAGAATGTCTTTCCTCAAATTTGGAGACCAGAACTGCACACAATACTCCAGGTGTGGTCTCACCAGGGTTCTGTACAGCTGCAGAAGAACCTCTTTGCTTCTATACTCAATCCCTCTTGTTATGAAGGCCAGCATGCTATTAGCCTTCTTCACTAGCTGCTGTACCTGCATGCTTACCTTCATTGACTGGTGTACAAGATCTCTTTGTACTGCCCCTTTACCTAAATTGATTCCGTTTAGGTAGTAATCTGCCTTCCTGTTCTTGCCACCAAAGTGGATAACCATACATTTATCCACATTACACTGCATCTGCCATGCATCTGACCACTCACCTAACCTGTCCAGGTCACCCTGTAGTCTCCTAACATCCTCCTCACATTTCACCCTGCCACCCAGCTTAGTATCATCAGCAAATTTGCTAATGTTATTACTAATACCATCTTCTATATCATTAATATATATTGTAAAAAGCTGCGGTCCCAGCACTGATCCCTGCGGTACCCCACTGGTCACTGCCTGCCATTCTGAAATGGAGCCATTTATTTATTTCCTATCAGCCAACCAACTTTCAGTCCAAGTTAGTACTTTGCCCACAATACCATGCGCCCTAAGTTTACTCACTAACCTCCTATGTGGAACTTTATCAAAACTTTCTGAAAGTCCAGGTACACTACATCTACTGGATCTCCCTCGTCCATCTTCAGAGTTACATCCTCAAAAAATTCCAGAAGATTAGTCAAGCACGATTTCCCCCTTCATAAATCCATGCTGACTCTGACCTATCCTGTTACTACTATCCAGATGTGTCGTAATTTCATCCTTTATAATAGACTCCAGCATCTTTCCCATCACTGAGGTCAGACTAACTGGTCTATAATTTCCTGCTTTCTCTCTCCCACCTTTCTTAAAAAGTGGTACAACATTAGCCACCCTCCAATCCACAAGAACTGATCCTGAATCTATCGAACTCTGGAAAATAATCACCAACGCATCCACGATTTCTCGAGCCACCTCCTTCAGTACATTGGGATGTAGACCATCAGGCCCCGGGGACTTATCAACTTTCAGACGAAGGATCTCAGTGAGTCCCTCTCTCACTGCACCCACCAGGTCATCTCCTCACCTCCTTCCACCTATCGTATTCCCAGCACCCCTCCCCCAAATTCCCTCCCCTCTACCCTTTATCTCAGCCCGGTTGGCATACCAGCTTCATTCCTGAAGAAGGGCTTATGCCCGAAACATCGATTCTCCTGCTCTTCGGATGCTGCCTGGCCTGCTGTATTTTTCCAGCACCACATTTTTCAACTCAGCTTGGTCACAGCCATTTTGAGTCAGAGTTTATCCTTTCAAAATGAAATTTAGTCCATATAATATTCTAGATGTTAAAATCTGATGGTGGAAAATGATAGTCTACTTTTAGCAGCATCATAACAGCATCAGGCTAGATGTGGAAAGAACGTTCCTGTTGTTGGGGAAGTCCAGAGCTAGGATCACCGTCTAAAAATAAGGGCTAAGCCATTCAGGACTGAGATGAGTAAGAATTTCTTCACTCAGAGAGTCATGAATTCTCTCCACAGGAAGTTGTTGGGGCCAGTTCATTAGGTAGATTCAAGAGGGAGCTGGATGTGGTCCTTGCAGCTAAAGGGATCAAGGGGGCATGGAGAGAAAGTGGGAACGGGTACTGAGAGTGCATGATCAGCCATGATCACCATGGTGGTACCTATTTTCCATTTTCCACCCACTGCTAAACTCAAAAGGTAATAAGAATGGCTCCCTTTACATCAAAGCATCATTTCACACAACAAAGCATCAAGGAGCCCTTGGAAAATGAAAATTAATGTTAATCATGAGGAAGAATTCTACTTTGGTTGTTGTCATGTGTAGCACATTGAAAGATGGTTGGGAATGTGATCCCTGGATACCACAGTGGGAGTTCCTTACAATACTGTCTTAGGCTAACCCTGCTTCAGCTACATTCTCAATTACTTTCCTTCTATTATAATATCAGACATTATAACATCAGATATTAGTGAATCTGCAAGGGTTAGCACAATTTATGACTCCTCAGAACTGGAAAATTCTTTATGAACAGCTATAAGATTTGGACCAAGAACAAAAATTGTTGGTGACACTCAGCAGGTCTGGCAGCATCTGTGGAGAGATAACAGAGTTAACATTTCGGGTTATGGTGATCCTTTTACAGACTTGATCATTGGTCTGAAAAACATTAACTCTGCATTCTTCCCACAGATGCTGAGAGGCCTACTGAATTTCTCCAGCAATTTCTATTTTGGTTTTCCAGCATCTGCAGTTCTTCTTAGCAAGACCTGGACAACAGGCTTGTGGATGACAAACAGTAAATAATATTCATGTAACACAAGATGAAAGCAAATTACTGCGGATGCTGGAATCTGAAACCAAAAGAGAAAATGCTGGAAAATCTCAGCAGGTCTGGCAGCATCTGTAATGAGAGAAAAGAGTTGACGTTACGAGTCTAACCGACCTTTTGTCAAAGCTAAAAGAAGGGAGAATTAGGGAGGTATTTATACGAGGCTGGGAGAAGGGGAGTCATGGCTCCAGAAGCAAAGGTAGCAATAAAGAGGTGATAATGAGAGTGCATAGAGAGTTATAGGGAGATTAGACGCTGTGAATGACCAAGGCTGAAGCCAGTGTTATGTGACAAAATATGTGGGGGATGGGTGGAGCAGAGGCAAATGGAAAACAGGGGAGAAGGGTAGCAAAGGGGGAAGAGGAGAGGAAAAAGGTGATGAGAGAGTAGGGAGCGAGAGAACGAGAGACAATCAAGAAATAAGATATACAGAACAGTGAAAAAACATTTTAAAAAGTAAATTAAATAAATGAAATAAAATTATGGAACAGAATGAAAACAGAGGGGTTGAGATGGGATAATCATCTGAAGTTGTTGATAATCATCTATCATGGCCTGCTCCAAACATCATCAACTTTGTAGATGACAGTCTTCAGCTAATTTGATTTGATTTGATTTGATTGACTTCTTGTCATGGGAACCTGAGTGCAGTGAAGAGCTTTGTTTGTGAGCAGTACAAGTGACCTTCATAAGCAAAGACGTACAGATCGTAAGGTAAACAAACACTAGACACTATCGTACAAGTTACACGACTCGGCAAAATCAACATTACCAAGATCCACATTATTTGAAGTTAGAGTCCATTCATCAGTCTAATAACGGAAGAAAGTGTTCCTGAACCTGCTGGTACATGTGTTCAAGCTTCTGTATGTTCTGCCTGACAGAAGAGGTTATAGAAGAGCATTGTTGGGGTATGATGGTAATGATGTTGGCAGCCTTTCCACTGCAATGAGCCGTGTAAGTGAAGTCCATAGATGGAAGGCTGTCTTCCAAGATAGTCTGGGTTGTGCACACAGCCTTCTGTAATTTCTTATGGTCCTGGGCAGAGCAGTTGCCATACCAGATCTTTATGCACCCAGGCAGTGTGCTTTCAATGGTGCATCTGTAAAGGTCGGCGAGGGAATTTGTGGACATGTCAAATTTCCTGAGCCGCTTGAGGAAGAAGAGGCATTGTTGTGCCGTCTTGTCCGTCGCATCTACATGGGAAGTCCAGGACAAGTTGTTGGCTATCGTTCCACACTCTCCTGTTATATCAATAAATGGTTTGACTGGATATTGTAACGGCTATGGACCCCTTCAACATTCTGGCAATAGTACTGAAATATTGTTGTTCAAAACCTGCCATGCTCCTAGCCCAGCTGCTCCAGTCCTAATACATCACTGGCACCTACCTGACGATGGCAAGTTGCCCGTATATGACTGTACATCGAAAGTGTGATAAAAGTACTTCAACTAATTACCATCCAATCAACTTTCTTTTAATCATCAGTAAAGTGATGGAAGGTACCATTAACAGTGCTCTGAAGCAACTCTTCCTTTCCAATAACTTGCTCATTGGTCATTGTGGGTACCAGGTGGATGTGAGTACTGCAGATGCTGGAGATTAGAGTGGTGTTGGAAAAGCACAGCAGGTCAGGCAGCATCCGAGGAGCAGGAAAATTGATGTTTCGGACAAAAGCCCTTCATCAGGCTTTTCAACGAAATGTTGATTTTCCTGCTCCTCGGAAGCTGCCTGACCTGCTGTGCTTTTCCAGCACCGCTCTAATCTTGACTCATTGTGAGTACTGCCAATCTCATTCAGATTCTGACCTTGTTACAGCCTTGGTCCACATTCCTGATGAAGAGCTGAAACATTGACTCTGCTGCTCCTCGGATGCTGCCTGACCTGCTGTGCTTTCCCAGCACCAAACTTTTTGACTCTGGCTTTCCAGCATCTATAGACCTCATTTTCTCCCCCTTGGTCCAAATATGGATGAACGAGCTGATCTATTCACTTGTACTTCCCTTCTAGGTCATCTCTGACCAACTGTTGCAACAAGGAGCCCTAGCAAAGCTGGAGTCAAAGAGAATCAGGGGGATACTCTCCACTGGTTGGAGGCAAACCTGGCAGAAAGGGAGTTGTGGTTGTTGAAGGTCAGTCATCTGAACCACAGGATTAGTGCAGGAGTTCCTCAAGGTAGTGTACAAGACTTAACCATCTTCAACTGATTCATCAATCATCTGCCCACCATCATAAGTACAGAAATGAGGATGTTGACTGATGTTTGTACAAAATTCAGCAAGATTCAACAGACTCCTGAAATACTGATGTTGCCCCTGTCCAAATGCATAAAACCTGGATAGTTTCTAGGCTTGAGCAGGCAAATGGCAAGTTACATTTATGTCACATAAGCCCCAGGCAATGGTCATCTTCAACAAGAGAGAATCTAATCATCACCCATGGCATTCAATGGCATTACCATCACTGAATCCCTCGATATCAGCATTCTGGGGTGTATATGATCAGAAACTAAACTGAACTAGCCATGTAAGTGTCATGGCTACAATAGCAGGTCAGAGGCTAGGAATCCTGCATTGAGTAACAAATTTCCTAATTCCCAAAAGTCTATCCATCATCTACAAGGCACAAGTCAGGAGTGTGATTGAATATTCCCCACTAGCCTGGATGAGTACAACTCCAACAACACGCAAGAAGCTCAACACCATCCAGGACAAAGTATCTCCCAAGTCCCTTTGTTTTGCAGCTTTCTGCAGCTTTTTCCATTCCAATAGTTCTGTTATCTCTTCCTAAATGAACAACTTCCCATTTTTCCACATTATAGTCCATTTACCAACATTTTGCCCATTTACTGCACATGTCAAGATCTCTCTGTAAACTGTTGGTATCCCTCTTGAATCTTGCCTTTCCACCTGTTTTCATGTCATCTGCAAATTTAACTACAGTATGGCCCACTTGATTGGCGTCACATCCACAAGCAGCCACCTCCTCCACCACAGATGCTCAGTGGCAAGAGTGTGTACAGTCTACAAGATGCACTGCTGAAGTTCTCCAAACCCCTTAGTTAACACCTTTGAAATGCAGAAACACTACTGTCTGGAAGGACATGGGCAGCACACACATGGGAACATCACTATTTCAGGTTAGTGACCTGTAACCAATGGGGTTCCAGAGGGACCAGTGCTGGGACTGGAACTGTTTATAATATATACTAGTGAGATGGTGGAAGGAAGGGAACATACTGTAGGCAAATTTGCAAATGACATGAAAACAGGTGGAAAGGCAAGATTCAAGAGGGATACAAACAGTTTACAGAGAGATCTGGACATGTGCAGTAAATGGGCAAAATGTTGGTAAATGGACTATAATGTGGAAAAATGGGAAGTTGTTCATTTAGGAAGAGATAACAGAACTATTGGAATGGAAAAAGCTGCAGAAAGCTGCAAAACAAAGGGACTTGGGAGATACTTGTACAGGACACACAGAAAGCTAGCACACAGGGGCAGCAGGGAATCAGGAAGGCCAATGGAATATAGAGCCTTACTTTCAAGGGGATTGGACTATAAGAGTAGGGAAGTCTCACTGTAACTGTACTAGTTGTTGATGAGACCATATCTGCAGCATTGTGAGCAGCTTTGGTTCCCTTAGCTTCGGAAAGATATCACTTCAATGGAGACAGTTCAGAGAAGGTTCACTTGGATCATCCCTGGATGGAGGAGGGGTCTTATGAGCAAAGGTTCAATAAGTTGAAACACCACTTATTGGAATTTAGAAGAATGAGATGGTCTCATCGAAACACATAAGAAGTGGTCCTTGCCGGGCACTTGTGTGATGAAAATGTAACTTGCCACTTGTCCTACTCCAGGTCTTGTTGCATTTGGACATTATTGCAAATGGTGCTGAACATTGTTCAACAATCAGTGAACATCCCCACTTCTGACCTTCTGATGTCAGGAAGGTTGGTGTTGAACCAGGACACTACTCTGAGGAACTCCTCCAGAAATCACCTGGAGCTGAAATAACTGATCTCCAACAACCAAAACCATCATCCTTTGTGCTATTAATTACTCCAACCAGGTTGCGTCCAGATTCTGATTGGCTCCAGTTTTGCTTGGACTTACTTGTTGTTTGGCAAACAAATAATTCTGTGTTGTAGCGTCATCAGGTTGATATCTCATTTTTAGGTGTGCCTAGTGCTGCTCCTGCACTCTTCATTGAACCAAGGTTGATCCCTTGGCTTGATGGTAATGGTAGAGAGGGGAATATGCCAAGCCATGAGGTTGCAGATTTTGGGAATACAACTTTGCTGCTGCTAGTGACCCACAATCCCTCATGGATGCCCGGTCTTGAGTTGTTAGATCCTTTTGAAGACAATTCTGTTTAGCACTGTAATACGCATACACAACATAATGGAGGGTGTTCTCAATGTGAAGGTGGGGCTTTGACTCCACAAAGACTGATCATCACACTCACTGATACTGTCATCTGCAGCTGGCAGGCTGGGGAGGATGAGATCAAGTATATTTTTCCATCTTGGTGGTTCGCTCACCATCTGCTGTAGATCCAGTCTAGCGGCTATGTCCTTCAGGTCTTGACTAGTTCAATCAATAGTGTTGGCAAGCCAATCCTGGTGGTGGACAGTGAAGTTCCCACTTAGAGTACATTCTGTGACCTTTCCGCCCTCAATAGTTCCTCCAAGTGTTGTTCACATGGAGAAGTACAGGTCCATCAGTTGATGTTGGGTTGGGGGTCACAGTACGTTGCAATTAGCAAGGGGATTCCTTGCCAGTGTTTGACAAGATGCCATGAGACATAACCTTAACCTATGGTTACCCTCCTAACAGTAAATCACTATGCCACCAACTCTGCTGAGTCTGTCCTGCTGGTGGGATAGGACATACCAGTGATGGGGCTTTCTAGAATGTTGTGTACAAAGTATGATTCCATGTATCATCACTATGTCAGTCTGTTACTTGACTAGCCTATGGAACAGCTCTCCCAATTTTGCCTCTAGCCCTGGAAGATAATAGAATAGATGTAAAGTGAGTCGAACCTGGACCATAAAGCTGAATAAAAGGTATTTGGAGCAATTCAGGCTTCACAATGAATAGATACACTTACAAGTGTCCATTTTAAAATTTCCTTCCATTAAACACACCTGAATTCCAGAAATCCTCGTTTATACCTACCTCTTCCAAAAGAAGACTACATCTTGTTCTTCTACTGACGTAGATTGGAATGGGCAGGTTTCACATATTCATCCTAAAGATGAAGTTTCCCATTGCTGTAACAAACCACCCTAAAGTGACCTCTTATGGCATACTTGTATAGACTTTGCAGTGTTGAGTTTTTTACACCACCTCAGTGTCTATTTTAAATGTGTGCTTCTCTGTGTTACTTTTGATTTCACAATCCAACTTTGTTCAAACATCTCTTCTCAAGAGTTTTATCAGGAAAAATGGACCACATATAACCTTGAATTCAAAATCATATTTAATAATATAAAGCACCTTTATTAACATCCACATCACTTTGCTCCAGAAAGGGATTATGATTTATTTCATTATTCTGCTGATACCGATTCTGTCTATTGGAACTGAATGTGTTAGTGGATTAAATAGCCTTACTTACAAATGAATTAAAAACTGTTGGTTGATTGACAACCAGCTTTTGTGAGCCTTTGTTGAACTTGTAATGTATCCAGCCTGGAAACAGTTAACTGGTCCCAGTAGGTGAACTGAACTGCATTGCCCAGTTGACAACTGGCTCCATTACCAGTTCAACTGGCAGCCATTTAAACATTCCAACGGGTTGGTAAGATTTACAGGGTAACTATTATTGTGACTGATTCCAGTCTCCATGCGATATGAATTTGATTCTTCATCTTGGGAACAGCCGTGCTGAGGAGTAGTGTTGTGTGAGGAAAAGGGCTGAAGCTTTGTGTTGAGAGACTTGGGTGAGAGGGTTCAATGGTGAAGCTCAGGTAAGGCTTTCTTTCCCTCTTTTTTTTAAAGCAGTTGCACGCTCCTCTTGTGGGATGTGGGAGGTCAGGGATCTGGATGAACTCTGGATCATCGGGGAGGCTGAGGTGGAGGGGCAAATAGGAGTTAGAGAAAGGTAGTCACACCTAGGTTACAAGATGAAGGTAGAGAGTGTAGATTAGAGTGGTGCTGGAAAAGCACAGCAGGTCAGGCAGCATCTGAGGAGCAGGAAAATCGACGTTTCAGGCAAAAGCCTTTCACAAGATGAAGGTAGCTAGGTGACTGTCAGGAGAAGGAAAGGAAAGAGGCAGTCAGTGCAGGGATCCCCTGTGGCCGTTCCACTCAATAACAAGTATACCGGTTTGGTAGAGTTGAGGGAGCCACAGGGGAAAGCCACAGCAGCCAGGCCTCTGACACTGAGTCTGGCTCTGTAAATCAGAAGGGAAGGGGGGAGAAGAGGAGACCAACAGGGGATTCATTGGTTAGGGGAACAGACAGGAGATTCTGTGGATGAGAATGAGTGTCCCAGATGGTATGTTACCTCGCAGGTGCCAGGGTCAGGGGTGTCTCAGATCAAGTCTACAGCATTCTTAAAGGGTTGGGCGAACAGCCAGAAGTCATGGTACACATTGGTACCAATGACATGGAAAAGGGATGAGGTCATGAAAAGGGAATTTATGGAGTTAGGAAGGAAGCTAAAAAGAAGGGTCTCAAAGGCAGTAATCTCTGGGTTGCTGCCTGTGCCACACACTAGTGAGGGCAAGGACAAGAAGATATGGTAGACAAAAGCGTGGCTGAAGAGTTGGTGCAGGAGGCAGAATTTTGGATTTGTGAATCATTGAATTCTCTTCTGGGGACAGTATGACCTGTACAAAAGGGATGGGTTACACCGGAACTCGAAGAGTATCAATATCCTTGCGGACAGATCTGGCCCTGTGTCATGGGAAAGGTAAAATGAATGATCTCGTAATTATGGATCCTCTCGGAAACAGTGATCACAGTATGATCAATTTTCAGAAACAAATGGAGGGTGTAATAGTATCATCTAAAACCAGGGTGTTATGCTTAAACAAGGGAAATAATAATGGGATGAGGAAGGAATTGGCTGAATTAGACTGGGAACACAAATTACATGGTGGAACAGTGGAAGACTTTGAAAGAGATTTTTCACAGTGCTCAAGAAAAGTATTTTCCAATCAAAAACAAGGATATAAGGGAAGGAAGAGCCAACCTTGGAAAACCAAGGAAATAAAGGAAGACATCCAATTAAAAGCTCAGGTTTACAAAATAGCCAAGAGTAATAGAAAATAGGAAGATTGCGAAAACTTTAAAAAGCAACAAAGAATCATGAAGCAAGCACTAAAGAAAGGAAAGATAGATTATGAATGCAAACCAGCACAGAATATAAAAGCAGGTAGGACAATTTGGTTTCAGATGTTTCATCACCAGACTAGGTAACATCATCAGTGAGCTTCTGGATGAAGCACAGTGGTATGACCTGTTTTTTATTTAAGTGTTTAGGTTTCCTTGGGTTAATGATGTCATTTCCTGTCATGATGTCATTTCCTGTTCTTTTTCTCAGGAGGTGGTAAATGGGATCCAAGTCAATGTGTTTATTGATCGAGTTCCAGTTGGAATGCCATGCTCCTAGGAATTCTTGTGCATGTCTCTGTTTGGCTTGTCCTAGGATGGATGTGTTGTCCCATCAAAGTGGTGTCCTTCCTCATCTGTATGTAAGGATACTAATGAGAGTGGGTCATGTCTTTCTGTGTCTAGTTGATGTTTATGTATCCTGGAGGCTAGTTTTCTGTCTGTTTGTCCAATGTAGTGTTTGTTATAGCTCTTGCAAGGTATTTTGTAAATGACATTTTTGCTTATTGTCTGTATAGGGTCCTTCAAGTTCACTAGCTGCTGTTTTAGTGTGTTGGTGGGTTTGTGGGCTACCATGATGCCAAGAGGCCTGAGTAGTCTGGCAGTCTTTTCTGGGATGTCTTTGATGTAGGGGAGAGTGGCTAGGGTTTCTGGATGTGTTTGGTCTGCTCCTGCTTCTATTACTATGAAACTATGAAACTATGAATTAAGTTTCACTTCAAAGACAGAGTGAATGCCATTTGTCAAAACAGTTTGATACATTGTTTTATGTCATAGCAATGAAATGCAGACACAAAGTCATGTTTTAAACATAAAGTGTTGGAATAGATTGGAACTGTGAATCAAATTGTCCTTCACTATTATCCAAATCTTGAAATTTTTTGGCTATCTATCCATCTTTTTAAAGATGAAACCAACTAAGAAAAAAACACACACATTTATTGAAGCTTTTCATCTTGTCATTTACGCTGCCAGTCAATTTAAGATTGTCTGTCAGGACTGTGGTGTGGCACGTTTGTACATATTGGACACTACATATCTAGACAGAAAGAATAGTTTCACTGATTGCACCTGTTTCAATCCAGCAAAGCAGGGATCAGCCATTCTCTGGTCCATGAGTAAGTAGCATTAACCTGTCTAGTTTAAATTAAAACAAAGGTTTTCCATTAACCGTCAGTGACCAGCTAACTGATGAGGGCTTATGCCCGAAACGCCGAATTTCCTATTCCTTGGATGCTGCCTAACCTGCTGTACTTTAACCAGCAACACATTTTCAGCTGTGATCTCCAGCATCTGCAGACCTCATTTTTTACCCAGCTAACTGGTAATGCCAGTCCAATTGCCAATCATTCAGCATCCACTTTTCATACAATATAATAATGTGGTTCCGCTTTTGGCATTCTTGCAAATTGTCTTGAATAGTACAAGATGTAAAGTTTCAACAAGATGTCTTTTTCTGACAATCTTCCAGTTTTGTACCACCGAGCAACTATTGCTTGACAGAAGTAGAACAAAGCATGCTTGTATTCCCTCGGATCGGGAATATTAAAGAGTGATCTAACTAAGATGTTTAAAATGATTTCTTTAAAAAGGTTTGGTAGGGTAGATAAACTTTTTTTTCTCTGGCGAGGAAATCAGGGAAAAGGAACTGACCTTAACATTGGAGCTAGATTCAATAATGGTGCGGAAATCAGTAAACACTTAGTCACACAGAAATTCTCAAAAATCTGCAAAACTCTCGCCATGAAGGCTGTGGTGTTTTCAAAACTGTGTCTGGTTGATTGTTATTAGATCATGAATATTAAGGGATGTGAAACTATTAATAAGGTCAGGGTGCAGATTAACCATAATCTAATTAAAGGGGGAAGCAGAATTGAGCAGCTCAGCATCTTTAAATGGTCTTGTATAGAGCAGGGATTTACTGACAGTTAATTATACCGGCTTAGGCCTGGTTTTCCCAAACAAAGCCAACCTGGAGTCAATATTGGGTCAGCATTTGGAGTTATATAAGGTGTAATCATTTGACATGTAATTTCAGAACCACATCACACACAGAGGCTGGATAGGCTGGGACTTTTTCACTGGAGCATCGGAGATTAAGAGGTGACCTGGTCAAAGTTTACAAAATAATGAGGGGTATAGATAGAGTTAATGGACATTGTCTTTTAGTAAAAAATGAGGTCTGCAGATGCTGGAGATCACAGCTGAAAATGTGTTGCTGGTCAAAGCACAGCAGGCCAGGCAGCATCTCAGGAATAGAGAATTCGACGTTTCGAGCATAAGCCCTTCATCCTAGAATAGAAGATTTCAAGACTAGGGAACACATTTTTAAGGTGAGAGGAGAGAGATTTAAAAAAGACTTTGGGGCAAACGTTTTACAGAAAGGGTGGTTTGCATGTGGCATGAACTTCCTGTGGAAGTGGTGGATGTGGGTACTATTGCAACATGTAAAAGACATTTGGATAAGTCCATGAATAGGAAAGGTTTGGAAGGACATGGGCCAGGAACAGGCAGGTGAGACTCATTTAGTTGTGATTATGTTCAGAATGGATTGGTTGGACCAAAGGGCCTGTTTCCATACTGTATGACTCTATAAAAGAGCATATGCATAGGTTTTATTGATCTAAATCTCCTATGCATCTGAGCAGTCATCTTTCAGTCTGTATTGATTTTATCGCAGAGAATGAAAACATTTTTGAGTTTCTCTAACTGCATTATAAGCTAAACATGAGTGCATCATTTAATATAATGTTGTCTTGATGTTTATTTCAGTTAGATGACGGAACCTCTATGACCAATTGACAAACTGTCACTTTGTGCAAGACAAAATTTTTGAATGTGAAGCAGGAATTAACAATGTTTACATATTCATTCCCATTCCAATGTGCTGGCTGTGAGGCAGAGGTGATGTTGATGCAATCAAAACTCTTAACATGGATGGTGAGCCCTGATCTCAATAAGATGTTCACTGAGTAAATGGTCAAGTAATTTTTCAACCTCTGCATTGTCCCTCTCCAGAATCTTGTTGTCCCTGATGTATGAGAAGACAAAAATGGCCTCATTGACCCCTCATCTTCGTTGTAACTGCACCTCCCATCTCTTCTCACTCACAAAATTGATCAATCACCTGAAGAATATATTTTTTATTTCTGAAACAGAGGTTGCTGCATGTAGTTACATGTTTTTTCTGACTCAAATATAATGTGTCACTTTCTTTTCCCAAATCATTTCTGAAACATTCCTGACAAACAACCATAGATACCTTGGAGATTTGTTCAAAGAGGAAATGGGTTCACTGAACGGACAAAATGTTGTCTCCCATCTTTAAATGATCTTGTCTCAAGCAAGAATTTACTGTTAAGTCTTGAGTCTGTTTGTCTGCCTTGGTAGGTGAACATTCCAGAACTTATGAACACAAAACTTATGGGCGGCACAGTGGCACAGTGGTTAGCACTGCTGCCTCACAGCGCCAGGGACCTGGGTTCAATTCCCACCTCAGGCGACTGACTGTGTGGAGTTTGCATGTTCTCCCCGTGTCTGCGTGGGTTTCCTCCAGGTGCTCCGGTTTCCTCCCACAGTCCAAAGATGTGCGGGTCAGGTGAATTGGCCATGCTAAATTGCCCGTAGTGTTAGGTAAGGGGTATATGTAGGGGTATGGGTGGGTTGTCGCTTCGGCGGGTCGGTGTGGACTTGTTGGGCCGAAGGGCCTGTTTCCACACTGTAAGTAATCTAATCTAAAAAAAAACCCACCTGGAGACAATATTCAGGATAGCATTTGGAGTTATGTAAGGTATAATCATTCGGTATATAATTTCAGAAGCACATCACACACAAAGGGTCATATAAGCAGATTTTATTGATCTAAATCTCATTCATTTGTGGAGGAGTGTAACAAAGTTTATTTTATATAAATATCCATTTATAGTACGTTTCCTCTATAATTGGAATGTAGGAAGCGAGGTTTAATTAATGTTTTCAGATCTGTTTAATAAACAATAGAAACTGTTGCAGGCTCAAGTAGTAATTCTTAGAGCTGTAGCAAATGTTAAAATATGTTATATATGTAACAGAATAACTGGAAGAAAATAAAGTACAAAAAAATCAGTATTCAAGGCACTGAGGATGGTAGAAATTACATTTCCAGTAAATGACAGGAGTGGAGAAAATTTGTCAAAGGCTTGGGTCCTGCTTTGAGGCTGTGTCCATCAAGATTGTGAACCTGGAATTGCTGACAGTGTTCCCCTCTGCCCTCCCACACCCCATTGCTCACTTCGATGAATGGGCTATTCTCAGGAAGGGTGCTCATTCTCACCAGTGATTGCAATGACATATAAAATTGGCACAATGATCCCTGTGAGGAATGACTTGAGACTTGCTCTATTTGCATGTAGAAGGCAGAATTAGATGTAGGTGGTAGGGGTCTGGACAGTGAAAGCTTCATATCGCCTCCTATGGGGAAGACAAATTGTATTAAAGGGACAATCTAGCATTTAAGTGGCTATCAATGGATCAAGTAGCTGTGGGGAGACAGGAATCTCATCTGCCCCTCTGAATGCTGCCAGCCAACAGCTCTCCATTGAAAGCAGTGTCACCAGGAGCAATAGTGGAAATAATTAACTCAGCTGAGGCCAAGAATCAATGAGGGGCCCAGCCCTTAGTTGAGTCAGGGTGGGGTCATGAAGAAGAAAGTATTGGTTGAGCTGTAGAGGATCAGTGGGAAGGCCAGGGACATGGCTCTGAAAGGGCACCACCTTCCCGATTGCTGGTCCATGCATATGTGCCAACGATGACCCATCTCCCTTGGAAGCCAGCAAACAAACACACATCATGGTTGAATACCAGTGATACTGGGAATGAGGGCCATAAATGGTCATGCACTGGCCATCTAAGGACCTCAAGTGGCATCGAGGTGCTTCACAGCACCAGGGACCCAGGTTCAAATCCAGCCTTGAGTGACTATCATTTGCACATGCTCCCAGTGGCTGCGTGGGTTTCCTCCCACAGTCGAAAGGTGTGCAGGTTAGGTGGATTGGCTGTGGGAAATTCAAGGTTACACAGCTAGGGTGACATGCTCTTTGGAGGTTGGTGTGGGCTGAATGGGCCAAATGGCTTTTCCTGACCTGAATGTACAGTGGGATCCTAACCCCCACCCTCTTGCCCAATTAAAAATCCTCCACCTCCAAACCTGTCTAAAATCCACCCAATGTGCGTATGGGCTGCCTCACGAGCACTCCTTCGATTAACAGTGCGGGCTCCATAAGTAAAATAGCCAGACAGAACAAAGAGCACTGTCACAAATCAAGGACAGCACTGAGGAATACACAGCGAGTTTCAGACATTATACAGAGGACTCAAAACCATGTCTCTCTCTCTCCACAGATACTGCCAGACCTGTTGAGTTTGCCCAGCATTCTGTGTCTGTTTCAGATTTCCATCATCCCCAGGATTTTGCTTTTGCTCGAAGGAGTACACTGAGTCAGGCCTCAGCAGACTTCGCATCAGTCCTGGATGTGTGTCTCACTGGCAAGGCCAGGATTTACCACCCAGCCCTTATTGCCTGTGTTAGCTTCTGCAACCATGGCAGCTCATCTGGCTTAGGCAGCTCAAATGATTCACATCAAAAACTTCAAGTTACAGTGAGCTTGGCTGCTGGGGCTGGCATGGCGGCTCAGTGGTTAGCACTGCTGCCTCACAGCACCAAGTACCCAGGTTTGATACCACCCTCAGGTGACTGTGTAGAGTTGGCATGTCCTCCCGGTGTCTGCGTGGGTTTCCTTTGGGTGCGTCAGTTTTCTCCCACAGTCTAAAGATGTGCAGGTTAGATGTAATGGCCATGGGAAATTCAGGGTTACACAGGCCTGGGTGGTATGCATTTTGGAGGGTTGGTGTCGGTTCAATGGGCCAAGTGGCCTTCTTTTGCACTGTAGGGATTCTATCACTCTAATGCAAGACTCATAATGGGAAGATCTATTAAGTATTGAAGCACTCTCGACCACAGCTCAAGAATCATTCCTTAATGTGAGGTTGATCAGACTGGGAACCAGCTCCTCCTAGCTGCATAGTAACCTCTTGTTAAGGTGAATGTCTGTTTTTATTGGCTGTTACCAGGTTTGGTGCGATACCATCCATGGTGAAATAGCCAAGCAGCATTTGATAGGAGAAAGTGAGGACTGCAGATGCTGGGGATCAGAGCTTAAAAATGTGTTGCTGGAAAAGCGCAGCAGGTCAAGCAGCATCAAAGGAGAAGGGAATCATTCCTGAAGAAGGACTTATGCCTGAAACGTCGATTCTCCTTCTCCTTTGATGCTGCCTGACCTGCTACGCTTTTCCAGCAATACATTTTTAAGCAGCATTTGATGCCCAGGCACACGTGCATGCACACACACTCAACACACACTACACTACACACACAAAATGACCATTTTTGAGTTGAGCTGATGCCTTCAGAACACATGTACAAGGACACAGCTGAAAAACAATTGCAGCATTAAGAAATTCCAATCTGCCCCTTGCTACCTGAGCTGCCAAGTACTTAGAAATGAGTCTGACCCAGACAGGCAAAATGCACACCACGGTGAGTTTTAAAGACAGCTCCAGATTCATAGTGCACATCACTCTGTAAATTGACACGGTGCCACCTGATTAAACCCCAGTCCCGTTATATACCTAATAAGGTAACTTAGATTCCATCGAAGTCTGCCAGATGGGCAGTAAAGCACACAGCAACTCACTCACCCGGCCACTGGGAGGAAAGTGGGTGGGTGGGATTGATGACCGAACACCAGGACGTGTTTCAACCCCCACCCAAAACTTTCCTCCTCAAGGAATGGATATTCTTGTGGCTTTTCTGGTTTACACAGTTGTAAGTCCCAGGTCAGCACAGGCAACGTGGAGGCTTGTGAAAAGGCAATCCTTGCAGTAAAATGGTGACAGCTGTTTAAACTGGTCAGCAACTCTCCAACTTCAGCAGCTGCTCGGGTCTGTGCCATGGCCCTGGTTAGTTTTATTTTCTGGAACAAGTGGGAGTTTTCAGTTAATCCCTTTGGATCAAAAATCAGCTTCGCGGCATCTAAAAGACAGAAATATTACAGCATTTTAGTTGAGCCTTGTTTTTATTATTATTGTTAGAAATTACTTCAGTATTTCTGAAAAAAAAACTTTATAACAAAATTATGCCACTTTTATGGGAAAAATAACATTAGGTTTTTTTTCTTTTTTTGGCAGAAATAATGCACTCCACTCTCCTGGTTATATTTTTTTTCTTTTTCTATACAGTGAAGGGGGAATCTTCTGTTTATTATTTTTTTTCCCCTTTTTTTTCCTCTTTTCTTCTTTAACCCCCACACTCCCGCCTAACTGCGGTAGTGCTTATTTTTCCCCAGCACCCATGCTGTGTGTGTGCAGGTGTGAGACACAGTGAGAGACACAAAGTGCACAAATCTTTATTAAATTTCCACCACCAGGAAGAAAGGAAACAAAAATAACATTATTACTGTATAAGAGGAGAGTGGTGATTGCCATGGAGTAGGCTGATGATGATTGACAGTTAACTGTCAGGGTTTGTTGACTGTGTTTGGTCAAGGCAATGTCCTGAGAAATTGACCAGTCACCTGTCAGTAGCCATGGGCACCCGTATGGGGCCCAGCTATGACTGTCTCTTTGTTGGCTACGTAGAACAGTTAATCTTCTGTAGTTCCACATCCATTAAAGTTTGTACTTCCACAAATGTCATTTATTGTATCCGTTGCTCCTGATGTGGTCTCCTCTACATTGGGGAGACTGGACGCCTCCTCGCAGAGTGCTTTAGGGAACATCTCCGGGACACCCGCACCAATCAACCCCACCAACCAGCCTAACATTTTAACTCCTCCCTCCCACTCTGCCGAGAACACGCAGGTCCACCGCCGCTCCCTCACCACCCAACGCCTGGAAGAAGAATGCATCTTCTGCCTCTGAACACTAACCCCAGGACATCAATGTGGATTTCACCAGTTTCCTCATTTCCTCTCCCCCCACCTCACCCCAGCTCCAGCCTTCCAGCTCAGCACTGCCATCATGACCTGTCCTATCTTCCTTTCCACCTATCCACTCCACCCTCCTCTCTGACCTTTCACCTCTATCCCATCCCCTTTCACCTATGCTACTTTCTCCCCACCCCCACCCCCCTCTCATTTATCTCTCCACTCTGCAGGCACTCTGCCTCTATTCCTGATGAAGGGCTTTTGCCTGAAACATCGACTTTCCTGCTCCTCGAATACTGCCTGACCTGCTGTGCTTTTCCAGCACCACTCTAATCTAGACACCTGTCAATTTCTGTCAGGTCACCTAATTTGTAACAGGCACATCTTAAAGTGTCCTGAGTTTGCCAAGAATTTAACAGACAACAATTGAGGATGGTCATCCAGACACAATACGGCACACTTGTGTCTGCTGAAAGTTGCATACATAATATTATACACGGCGCTGTTCACACAATAAGAATATGCACACACATGGACTCCCCAAAATGCTGCAAAAAAACTGGGAGAGACAGTTGTCCAAAAATGATGAGGAACAGACTCTGTAAAGAGATGTCATTAAAGTCAGGAGTAATCCTTAGAAAACTTGAGGCAATTGAATTTTCTGTGTGACTTGCACAATAAGTGCAGCTCAGTTGATGATATGGTTCAGTGCAAATTCGATACAAAGGACAGTCAGTGCCTCTCAGTCATCTTTCTGCCTGCCTGCCACCTGTTCTGCTTCAATCGCTCTTTATCATCTTCTTTGCTATTCTTTTTCTTGTTTTCTTCCATTTTCCTTCGAGGGGGGCTTTTGGACTATGTCCCATGATGTTCATAACGGACTGTGTAAGAGTGTGTGTGTTGTAACACAGCATTTGCAAGGAAACTTGCTTAGATTTTCTGCTTCTGATGTGAGAGGCATTCACATCTCGACTGTTCCTCGCTCCTATCAACTACCGCACACTCTTGAATTCCCCCTCCCCTTCTCACCATCCATTGCCTTTGCCATATTGTCCTTTTCATACTATCCCTGACCCCCATATATTCCTCCCTCCTGATCCCCTCTTTTCTCCCCTCTCCTTTATCACTCCCTCCCTACTCTTTTAAGCGAGGGGTAAACAGAGTGGTCAAGTCCCCTGCACATGTGTTGCTGGTCAAAGCACAGCAGGTTAGGCAGCATCTCAGGAATAGAGAATTCGACGTTTCGAGCATAAGCCTTCATCTGCAGACCTCATTTTTTACTCGAAGTCCCCTGCACACTGACCCATCAGATAATCCTGGGACAGAGATGGCACCTGGTTATATCCAGAATAAAGCTCACTCTATTCCTTTTAAGCAGAACAGTAAAGTCTCCATGACTCGTTAGAACTTAAAGGTCCCTCGAATCCTTTGAACTCAAAACAAATTTCCTTCAATTCTTTTGAAATAAAGATGACATACCCTCTACTCTAACCATCAAACATTCCTGAGATAACAACAATTGTTCCCTCCTTATTCTATCCCTATGACTGGTCAAAAGTTTCCTTTTCCATCCCTCAAAACCATAATTCCCCATCTATCTCCATCACACTAGAAAACGATTGAAGATAAAAGGCAACAGGTTGGTCAAGAACAGGTGACAGGGTGTGAGCTCCATTGGTCAAGGCCTTGAGCAGATGGGATCAAGACAACCAGAAACCCATGATACCTTGCACCAGAGAGAACACAGCGGGAGAAATAATAAACCCAAAGCTTCACTGATGACACATTATTGAAAAGAGAATTATTCAATCGCATTTTTAATAAATTGCCTGAAAGCAATGTGTAGAAAGAAATAAACAGAAATGATAGTTACCTGCAGTGCCTCTTGGAGGAACCAACCCGGGAGATGTTCCGTGGAGGACTAACAGCACCATCCAACGATGCTGGAACTGAAAGGTAAATTTAAACAGCAGTGAGATTGTCAGTATAACTGGCTTTAGGGGGCAATCTAAAGCAATATCTAGCTATCACATAATCATACCGCAGCCTGGGAGATCTTTGTGACAACAGCAAGTGTACGCTGGCACACTGGAGAGACTCTACATGGACAGGGGTACCTTTAATGAAACAGGCAGAATTTCCCCAAACATTGCTGGCGTTTCCATGAGATCCTGATCAGTACAAAGTCGAGGGCCTATTCCATAACATAATGACAGAAACATCTCAAAGCGAAGGACAGATTCCAGGTCTGGAGAAGTGCACTCCTTTATTTCCATCAGTGTAAGCTTGTTGTGGCCTTCAGAAGGGTCATCAACAATTATGGGTTTTCATAGAATCCCTACAATATGGAAGTAAGCCATTTGGCCCATCAGGTCTACACTGGCCTTCTGGAGAGCAATCCACCCCTCCTCCCTATCCCTGTAACCCTGCATTTCCCATGGCTAATCCACCTAGTCTGCACATCCCAGAACACTATGGACAATTTAGCATGACCAATCCACCTGACCTGCACATCTTTGGACTATGGGAGGAAACTGGAGCACCCGGAGGAAACCCACGCAGACATGGAGAATGTGCAAACTCCACACAGTCGCCTGAGGGTGGAATCAAACCTGGGTCTCTGGTGCTGTGGGGCAGCAGTGCTAACCACTGAGCCACTGTGCTACCATTTTTCTTTGACTTAAGGATCTCACAAAGATCCCTTAGATCAGAGACTAGGCAATTAGAAATGTGGAGGGTGGGGTAGAGGTAACTTTGTCTTTAGGGTGGAGGTATGGAGGATTAGGATAAAGTGTGGTCTCCAGCATCTGCAGTCCTGAGTTGAAAATCGCAGTGCTGGAAAAACACAGCAGACCAGGCAGCATCCGAGGAGCAGGAGAATCGACGTTTCGGGCATAAGCCTTTCTTCAGGATGGAGGATTGTCAATCAGATTCAATGTAGACAGATGCTGGTAAAAGGTTTGTGCAGTCGTGTATCCCATGAAATTCCTCCCACTGCCTCTAGCGAGCTGAGTATGGCCTAGCAGGAGAGGGAGGGCAATGTATTTCTTACTTTTTAACATATCGCTGCAAGATCTGTTGTGAGTTGGAGCCCACAGTATTTAATATTTGGCTGTAAGGATGACCAGGACATGTTTAACTGATCTGAATCATTTGAAAATCATAGCTAATCATTTGAAAGCTTACCTTTTTCCCACTAATAGTGTGGTTAGTGGACCCCAATGTATAAGAGCTGGTGAACTGGTTCATGTCAAGACAATAGCTTTCAACAGCAATGCAGGATGGGGCATGTGAAGAGAACAAACCTCTCAGAGGTAAGGAGCCACTGTGAAGCAAGCCATTTTTGCAAGAAGTTTTACGAAATGATTGATCGATTGATTGTACTTTGGTACACGTGACAATAAACAGTGAAAAGCTTTGTTCAGCAGCACAGGCAGCTCATAGTAAGCAAAAGACTTAGACAGAAACATACAGCTTACATTGCACAGGCTATGCAACGAGGTGAGATCAATGTTAACAAGATCAGCATTATTGGAGGTGAGAGAATCCAGTCATCAGTCTATTAACAGTTGGGAAGAAGCTATTCCTGAACCTGCTGGTGCATGTGTGCAAGCTTCTGTACCTTCTGCCTGTCGGGAGAGGTTGTAGGAGAGCATTACCAGGTGGGACGGTTCTTTGATGATGTTGGCAGCCTCTCCGCGCCAGTGAGCCATGTAAATGGAGTCCATGGATGGGAGGTTGGCTTCCATGATGGTCTGGGCTGTGCACACCACCTTCTGTAATTTCTTATGGTCCTGGGCAGAGCAGTTGCCATACCACACCATTATGCACCCAGACAGTACGCTTTCAATAGTGCAGCTGTAGAAGTTGGTGAGGGTCCTTATGGACATGCCGAATTTCCTGAGCCTCTTCAGGGAATTATATTATTGTGGCTTCACATCTACGTGGGAAGATCAGCACATGTCGTCGGTTAACATCACCCTGAGGAACTTTTCACCCTCTCCACCTCGGCCCCATCCACATCAACGGAGCTATGTTTTCCGCATTTCTTTCTGAATTCAATGGCCAGATCTTTAGTTTTGCCGACATTGAGAGAGAGAGATATTCACGTTATGGAAAATTCTGATCCTTGATATAATGGACATTGATGAAATCTATCCTTTATAACGGAGAGTTGATCAGCATACAGAAGAATATGTATGCAGGAGATCACATGGGAGAAATCATTTAAAAGGTCTGTGAACCAAGATGCTTCCTAGGTATGGGGGATTTTAGCTCTGACGAAAGGTTGGATACACTGGGTTTGTTTTCACTAGAATCCAGTAGGTTGAGGGATGGCCTGATAGAAGTTGATAAGATTGTGAATGGTGTGGATAGAGTGGAAAGTATGGGACTTTTTCCCAGGATGGAAGGGTCAACTACCAGGGGACACAGGTTCAAGGTGTGAGGCAATGTTTAAATTAGATATGCAAGGCAGGTTTTCCCTGAAAGGGTGGTGAATGCCTGGAACGCACTGCCAGAGGAGATGGCGGAAAAACCTGGACAAATACATGAACAGGAAGCATACGGAGTGATATGGATCCTGTAAGTGAAGACAGATTTAGTTTGGGAGGGCAAAATGTATTGGCGCAGCCTTGGAGGGACAAAGGGCCTATTCCTGTGCTGTATTGTTCTTTGAATAAATCAATTTTTTTATTACATAACCCTTTTTAAAATGTTTCTTGGCAAGCATGTCCTACAAGTCGATCCAATATTTGCAGACGTAAGTCACTTTTACCTGAAGGAAATGCTCACGCTTATGGGTTAGAAGATTGTGGGTGCCTGTTTCCAGAGAGTCTTTCATTCAAAATCTCAGTTGATGTTCCAAGTCCCGCTGAAGGAGTGCCGCACTGTTGGAGGTGCCAATTCTGAATGAAACGTTAACACTCGACTCCCTCAGATAGGGTGTAAAATAAGCCCTTGCTGCTATTCAAAGGAGAGAAGGGAGCCTCTAGCCTGGTGCCCTGGCAAATTACTGTGCCTCAAGTGAACATCACCTGAAACAGATTGGTTATTTACCACACTGTTGGTTATAGGAACTTGCTGTGTACAAAATGGCTACTGCAATCTCTCCATTACAGCTGTCACTCCATTTTAAAGATGGTTGTAAAGCACTTTAGAGTGTTGAGACTTCCTGAAGACATGGCAGAAATTCAAGTCCTTCAATTTTTGAAATTTATTTGTATTTATTGTATTCAAAGTGGGGTGGGTGTCTTGCAGTATTTTACAAGGTGTTCCAAGCAGCCATTTAGGAGTGGAGTCAGACTGAAGGTAAAATGGATACATGGTCGAACCATTCCATCATACTCTGAATAGCACACTGAACATTCTTACATTTATTTACTCTATTATATATAACTTCTTGGTCTACATAAAAATGTTTAAGCCTGAATTTATAAAGCCTAGCGAGATTGTGAATAATATTTTGCTGACAGTAGGAGGTACCTGAGGAATTGAATGTTCACTGTGCTATTCGGAATCAGATGGACTGGATATCCCCCTGGCTGACCTCATTATAATCCCTAGAGCCGCAAAGGCTTTTGGGATGCCCTGAAGTTGTGCAAAATGCCACAGAAATTCAAATTCATGTATCTTCCCCAATCAGGATACCAAAAAAAACTTTCAATTAGCTGATCAGGAACTTAAATATCTGGCCCATTAACAGGAAAAGGTTTCAGAGAGATTGCCATGATCTGGGTCTATCTCCTAAAGGAGGTGCACGAGCTCTCTGATTGGTTCAAGCTGTAAGAGGTACTCACATTGTCGAAGTCCTTTCCGAACCTTGGCCTCTGGAGGGTGCTGAGAGGTTTGTGGAGACACATCTGATAATTCAGCAGTTTTCTCATGGCCTGTACATGACGAAAGGGATAGAAGAGTGGAGTTTATTTGTGTATTGGGGATCCTTAATTCAGGGCCTGGGGCAGCTTTTTGTCTTGTTCAAGCTTCAATCCACAATCGTGAACAGAGCTGGCACTCCCAGTAATGGGGTAGTACTCAACTCTGTAGGACACTGGGTAAACCTGCCCTCTCCAGTGGAAATATAAGATTGCATAGAGATGTGTAAGAACGGGAGTGTTCTCTTGTTATAGAGTCATAGAGTCCTACAGCCCAAACTGGTCCACGCCGACCAAAATGTCCATCCACGCTAACCCCGTTTCCCTGCACTTGGTCCATATCCTTCTAAACCTTTCCTATCCATGTATTTGTCCAAATGACTTTTAAATTTTGCTAATGTACCCGCTTCAACCACATCCACTGGCAGCTCATTCCATACACATACCACTCTCTGCTTAAAAAAATTGCTATTCTTTCCCCTCTAACCTTAAACTGATGCCCTCTCATCCTAGATTCCCCAACCCTGGGAAAAACACTGAGTGCATTCACCCTATCCATGTCTCTCATCATCTTGTAGGGGTGTATAAGATCACCCCTCAGTCTCCCACACAAATTAAAATGTCCTAGCTTGTCCAATCTCTCCCTATAAATCAGACCCTTGAGTCTGGACAACATGCTTTTAATTTTTTTCTGCACTCTTTCCAGTTTAGTAACATCCTTCTTATAGCAAGGTGACAAAAACTGAACACAATATTCCAATAAGGCCTCACCAACATCCTGTACAACTGCAATATAATTTCCCAACTTCTATACTCAATGACCTGACTGTGTACCAAAAGCCTTCATCCCTGCCCTGTCTACCTGTGACTCCACTTTCAGTGAACCGTGCACCTGAACTCCTTGGTCCCTCTGTTCCACTACACTCCTCAAGGCCCTACCATTCACCATGAAACTCTTACCTTGATTTGACTTTCCAAAATGCAAGCCCTCACACTTATCTATATGAAACTCCATTTGCCATTTCTTGGCCCAGCTGATCAAGGTCCTGCTGTAATTCCTGAAGAAGGGCTTATGCCCGAAACATCGATTCTCCTGCTCCTTGGATGCTGCCTGACCTGCTGCGCTTTTCCAGCAACACATTTTTCAGCTATAATTTCTGATAACGTTCCTCACTGTCCACGATATCAGCTATTTTAGTGTCAACTGTTGTCATTCTGGGGCTCACCAGAAAAATCACCAACGATAACCTTCTGCAACGTAGTGCAGTAGATTCTCCTGGAAATAAAATTTGAGGCACTGTTACAGGCAAGGGAAAATGTTGTTGGGGGCAACTAAAAAATTGAGAATTTTTTTTAAATTCTCTTTGAAGACTACCGTATTCTGTGTTAATTTATAAACAAGAGGCATTATAATTTTTTGATTATTCATTCACAGGATAAATGTTGTTAATGTACCTGCTTCAACCACATCCACTTGGTCAGCATTTACTACCCAACCTAATTGCCCAGAGGGTTAAGGGTCAATCACACTGCTGTAGGCCAGACCAGGTTGGATGGCAATTTCCTTCCCTAAAGGACATTAGTGAACTAGATGAACTTTCCTATAAACAATGGATTCATGATCATTATTAGACTCTTAATCCCTTGTTTTTGAGCTGAATTCAAATTCCACCGTTCACCATTTGAACCCAGGTCCCAGAACATTCCTGAGTCTCTGGATTAACAGTCCAGTGATAAATACTACCAGGCCATCACCTCACCTATGACAATCTTGTAACAAAGTTTCTGCTCACCCGTTGCCATGAGACAGAATTTCCCACAAGGCTGATCATGTAAGGTGGGACAGTGGTGGAAGCATTGGGCTAGGGCAGATGGAGACAAGAGGTCATGTGACGACACCCCAGAATGTACCAAAGTTGACAACTTCCTGTTTTGAGGCCAAGACTGCCTGTTGATTCACTTCCTTCTCAGAATATGTGTGCTCCCACTATTTTGTATCTGTAAATCAGTGTCATCGAATTTCAAAATCTACATTTTACCAGCATTTTATTGGTTGTGACATTCCCAGGTCATTAAAGGTAATTGAGCAAGTCTAAGTAGGCTCTGTCTGTACAGCTATTTCTGTTTCTCACTTTCTTTTTCAACTAAAGCTGCAAAGTGAAGGATATTAAGCATTACTTCCTCCATTTAAATGTGTCCCAGGAATCATGATGTGACAAGGAGGAGGAGAACAGTCAAGAGGGGTGTTCCCTCCAACTCTTAATGGATTGATTTGAGGAAAGGCTGAAGTAGCTGGAACACTTCATCCTTGAAAGGGGGTAAGACGGGGCAGAGTTCATAGAAGTGGACAAGGCTGTAAGCAGGATGGTAAGGTTAATTAATTAATACACAGCAGAATTGGAGCAAGGAGAAATTGCCAGAAACTGCTTACTTGTAATTACTGCCTGGAAAAACCCAAGATCTGGATGGTTTTAAAACAAGCAGAAGGAGGATTTCTAACTATGATTGGTTCATTTTGGGGGGTGTCATCACATCACACCAGTGGCTGGTGGGCAATGTTGTCCCATGGCAATGGGTGAGCAGAAACGTTGTTAAAGTGAATCCTGGACAGGGATCCCCCACACAAAAGAAAGGAGCTACATCAAATAATCACGTCCCAGAGTAAACTCCTGGTCCAGCCTCAGTTGGCAAGATAAGGTTCAAAGAGGAATTCCTCAGCTTGCTTTTACCTCAAATAGGCCTTGTTTTTTAAAAAGGTGTTTCGTCCCTTCCAGAAATTACATGTTCTTGGAGTGTGATGTATCTTATGATAAAGTTAAAAGATCACACAACACCAGGTTATAGTCCAATAGGTTTATTTGGAAGTACTAACTTTCAGAGTACTGCTCCTTCATCAGCTACCTGATGAACAAACAGTGCTCTGAAAACTATTGCTTCCAAATAAACCTGTTGGACTATGACCTGGTGTTGTGTGATCTTTAACTTGTACACACCAGTCCAACACCAGCACCTCCACATCATATCTTATGATGAGCAAGGGGCAGAATGATTGCTATCTTTCATTATGTCATTGTTGGCTCTTCCGTACCTACCTTCTGAACGTAACCAACACCTCCCGCCCTCCAAGCATTTCTGAACTGGGAGCATGGAGGAAAGCGGGGGGGGGGGGGGAGGGGAGGAGTGGTGGGTAGATTCCGTTCTCCAAACGGACCTGTTCCGAGATTCACTGACCTCTGACCTCTGTGCTCTTCAGTTTGCGTTTCATAGCTCGACGAAGACACTCCTTCACCTGGGCGGAAAGTTCAGTGGCAGCTTCACTGGCACGTGCCAGTTTGGAACCCAGATCAGTCTTTAACTTCGGGACCTCAGAGACCTGAGAGGATGAACTGAAACAAAGGGATTCCTGAGGGGAAAACATAGAACCAGACGGATGAAGAAGTTGCATTCATACAGCACCTTTTACAACCGCAGAACATCCCAAAGGGTCTTATCGTCAATGAAGTATTTTTGAAGTGCCAGAAAAGCAGCAGCCAATTTGTGTCCGGCAATCCCACAAACAGCAACATGGACCAATAATCAATTTATGAAATTGGTGGAGGGATAAATATTGGCCAGGTCATCACACAGAATTCTCCTGCTCTTAAATTACTTTTTTGTTTTATCAATTCGTGGGATATCAGCTTCACAAGCAGGGCCAGCATTCATTGCCCATCCTGGAAATCCTGCTGCTGAGCTTTCTTGAACTACCGCGGTCTGTGTGCACCCACAATGCCATTAGGCATTTTGACCTAGCGACAGTGAAGGAATGGTGGTATATTTCCAAATCAGGATGGCGTCAAGCTTTGTGATGACAGACTATGTATTATATTGCTGGTTACATTGTTAAATTGAATAAAAGGGCTTTAAAATATGTTTGAAACTCTTGTGAGTGAACTAAATGTGTAACCATTGTGCTGCACATGGGTGAATGGTGATGAATGAGTTTACCTGCACAAATCTGAAACTGTCATGCTTATTGGCTAGAATCTCCAACTGCAGCTTCCTCTCACGGAGTTCACGACACCTCTGCTCCAGCTGAGCCCTGATGCAGTTACCCTGGTTCAGGAGAGTCTGCCGTTCCCGCTCAATTAAACCAATCACCACCTTCAGGGCCTCCTCGATGGCTTCAGTCATGACAGAAAATTTGTTGGTGATTTCCAATTCCACTTGCTGTGCTGTTGTCTGGGATGAGATCAGAACGAGTTTTAAACCAACTCCTTGCCGGAGTGCACCAAGCAACAATTCCTCCAATCCCCCAGCCTCACCCAGCGACACCCAATCCCCCAGCCTCACCCAGCGATACCCAATCCCCCCAGCGATACCCAATCCCCCCAGCGACACCCAATCCCCCTGGCCTCACCCAGCGACACCCAATCCCCCGGCGTGACCCAGCAACACCCAAGCCCCCGGCCTCACCCAGCGACACCCAAGCCCCCGGCCTCACCCAGCGACACCCAAGCCCCCGGCCTCACCCAGCGACACCCAATCCCCCAGCGTGACCCAGCGACACCCAATCCCCCCGACCTCACCCGGCGACACCCAATCCCCCCGGCCTCACCCGGCGACACCCAATCCCCCCGGCCTCACCCGGCGACACCCAATCAGCCTCGGCCTCACCCAATCCAAACTCCCAGTGCCACCAATTCCCAGCTCTCAACTTGAGAAAGGGGTCTGAGTAGAGGACTTTAAAAAGATCTAAGATTTTGATAGCGCAAAGAAGTTGCAGGAACACAGATACAGGAAGAGAACTATACAACTAGGAACACACAACACAGACCAGAGAACACATATGCTACCAGGAACATAAATGACTTTTCTATCAACATTATGCAGTTTCTCTGGTGAACACAGGGTCAAGTAACTCCTACTTACTCACTTCTGTCTGATAGAAATTCAAATAAAACATCTCAAAGCCAAGTTGACTGGGAGTAAGTCAACATTACGTCTTGGTCATAGGGGCTCCTGATCTGTTACAAGGGCTGACCATTTAATTAAGTTGTCCCAATGAACTGCAACAGGTGGAATTGTATAGGGCCTGAATGATGTGCGAAATGGGGCAGAATCCCATGGGAAGTCCAGCAAAGCCTAGCCTGACATTGGGAATAACTCGCAATGTGCTCTTAGTAAATCCCAGCGTTGAGGTCTTATACCTGCTCAGTAACAGTGAGCTGCCTATTCAGGGCATTTATTACTTGATGCAACTATAAAATGGCACATCTCACCTCATTCATACAAGTCTTACTGTACTCACAGAGCAAACCAGGGGCGGAGAATTCTCCAGGTCAAAGTCAGAGCAGTTTCTGGACACTTTCAGCTCACCACTCCCTCCGAAGGTCTCCATGGTGGGCATCGAGCACTAACTCCTCAGGACTCGATACATGGGAAACGGCCACACCATATCCCACATTCAAGGGCATTGGCATGTGCCAGCCTCCAGTAAGGGACAGCACGGTGGCTCAGTGGTTAGCACTGCTGCCTCACAGCGCCAGGGACCCAGGTTTAATTCCAGCCTCGGGTGACTGCCTGTATGGAGTTTGCACATTCTCGCTGTGTCTGCGTGGGGGTGCTCCAGACGTTCTGGTTTCCTTCCACAATCCAAAGATGTGCAGGTCCAGTGAATTGGCCGTGGAAAATGCAGGGTTACAGAGATAGGGTTGTTTTGGTTGGGATGCTCTTCGGCGGTGGAGTTGCGGGGGGCGCGGGGAATTAGTATGGACTTAATGGGTTGAATCACCTGCTTCCACACTGTTGGGATTCTAAGACTCGAACTCTCATGGTACATCTCAGGATCCTTCAATGCTGCACTTCAAGGCGTAAGGTCACTTTATGAAGCTACAGCAAGGATACTGTGAGCTCAGGAACATGCTCTTAGCTCCTAGAATGGACCAGGCTCCTGTACCAAGCTCTTCACTCACTGTCTTTGCACTCCCACACTCACTTTGAGTCTCGCTGGATGCTCATAACATCCCAACCTTGCCTTGCCTTTCTGTGCCTTGCCCCTCAGGCAGGAACACTAGGCTCACTGTTTGGTACAGACACAATGCCAGGGATTGCCAGCAGTCCTCAGGCAACTCAAAGGGAATGCCTTCAGCCAAGAGCAGAGTAAGATAAGAATAGCCTCTGAGGTTAGTCCAGAGACTATTTTCCAGTCAGTCAGCCAGCCACTCAGGGTGGTCAGTCATGGTGCTCCCCACAAACTCTCAGGAGCTGAATGTCAGGGTTACCCCCCTCTCTGGCTGAATATCAGGGAGCACTCCCCCAGCTTGACTCTTTCTGCCTCATTTGGGGGCTACTTTCCTCCTGGAATGAGAAAGGTGTTAAGCAGGATGACAGGAGGTGGCACAGCCTTTATCTTTGGTGCAGGTGGAGAGCTGTCCCATGTGAGTGAGTGAGCAGTGCACAGGGCATGCATGGGTTAGTGGCGTCAGGGGTCAGGATTGGGTGAGATGGAGTGGGAAAGATGCTGCAGGCAATGGAGAGAGTGGTCGATCTTTAGTGGGAGTGGCTTTTTAAAATCAAAGATAGTCCGAGTATGAGGTCTGAGAGAGAAGATGGTGGCACTTTGGTTGGTGGAGTGGACAGGGTCATTGACCTTCTTCCCAGATTACACCAGACTGCACTGACCAGGATGGCAACCTCAGACCAGAGCTGGCACAGTCTGGTGTTGTAACCTCCACTCTGGGGTGGGGGGTGTCCACCCCGCCCCCCCCCCCCTCAACCAACAGGAACTCTATGTCCCTGACCAATTTTCCATCTGGGCAAGAAGCCAGGAACTGTGCAGGGCAGCTCTGCGGACAATTCTCACCTCAGGGCGTAATGCTGTTTTAGAGATGGCACCAGCACCCAGGATGCCAGCCACTCCCAGGAATCCCAGCAGTAGCAAAATGTTCTGGGAACATCATGTGGTAGGACAGGGCTAGAATTGAGTGACAAAAGCATCACTGGGGTGGGGGTAGGGAGTTAATGAGTCCAGTTTGGTAAGATGTAGTTTGATAAGAGAACATTAGTTAGGCCACTTTTGGAATATTCCGTTCAATTCTGGTGTCCCTGCTATAGGAAAAATGTTATGAATCTTGAAAGGGTTCAGAAAAGCTTTACAAGGAGATTGATGGGTTTGGAGGGTTTGAGCTACAGGGAGAGGCTAAATAGGCTGGGGCTGTTTTCCCTGGAGCATCTGAGGCTGAGGGGTGACCTTACAGAGGTTTATAAAATCATGAGGGGCATGGATAGGATAAAGGGCCAAGGTCTTTTCCCCAGGGTAGGGGAGTCCAGAACTAGACAGCATAGGTTAAAGGTGAGAGGGGAAAGATAAAAGAGATCTGAGGAGCAACTTATTCACGCAGAGGGTGGTACGTGTATGGAATGAGCTGCCAGAGGAAGTTGTGGAGGCTGGTACAATTACAACATTTAAAAGGCATCTGGATGGGTAGATGAACAGGAAGGGTTTGGAGGGATATGGGCTAAATGCTGGCAAACGGACTAAATTAGGTTGGGATATCTGGTTGGCATGGGCAAGTTGGACCGAAGGGTCTGTTTCTGTGCTGTACATCTCTATGACTCTCTGTGGTTAGAAAGCTCGCTAATCTACCAAAACTGACCCTTTTCCAAAAATACTTGAGACTCAGTGTGATTGGAGAATGAAAGGCCGATTTCAGAAGATTGGGAAAAACTGAGATTCTTGAATCCTCCATACAGATTAACAGGGGGACACCTCCAGTCCCTCAATACCTGCACCATCGTTCAATTCAATGACCTATATCTTAACTCCATTCACATCCCTTAGCTTCCTATCACTCGGTAACCTCGTCTAACAAAGCTCTAGCAATCTCTACTCTGAGAGCTCCAATTAACCCGCAGCATTCATGGAAAAGCGAAATGTATTTCCACCACCTTCTACCTGAAAAAGATGCTTTGATAAGGCTGTCTGACACAGTCACAGAGATTGCATATTAGTGATAGAAGCTCACAACTTGTTACAACAAAGCTGGACAACTGGAGCATCGTTTGGTGCAATCCTCTGATTGGCAATCATATGGAGGAGTGTGGTGCTGGAACAGCACAGCCGGTCAGGCAGCATCCGAGGAGCAGGAGAGTCAGCATTTCAAGCATAGGATCTTCATCAGAATTTCTGATGAAAAGCCTATGCTCGAAACGTCGACTGTCCTGCTTCTCTGATGGTGCCTGACCTGCTGTACTTTTCTAGCACCACACTTTTTGATTCTGATCTCCAGCATCTGCAGTCCTCACTTTCTCCTAATCACTTGGAGGGATTGAAAAATTCCAACACGCTGTGACTCTGAGGAGGTTATAGAGTTATATAGCAAGGAAACAGGCCCTTTGGCCCAAATCATTCAGGGCAAATGGATGTCCGAAACTGAACTCATCCCATTTGCCTGCATTTGGCCCATATCCCCCAAGCCTTTCCTATCCACATACCTGTCCACATTTCATAGAATCCCTGCAGTTTGGAAACAGGCCATTTGGCCCAACAAGTCCACAACAACTCTCCGAAGAATAACCCACCCAAACCCATTTCCCTACTACCCTATACTTACCCCTGACTACTGCAACTAACCTACACATTCCTGAACACTATGGGCAATTTAGCACAGCCAATTCACCTAACCTGCACATCTTTAGATTGCTTTTAAAGGTTGTAAGTGTACTTGTTGAGATTGTAATTTTATAGTTATATATTTATATATGGTACTAACATTCCCAAATATATCCAGGTGTTGGTGTGGGCGGGGGTAGGGTGCTCACTATTAACTCTAGCTTTGTATTATATTTGAATTCTCCTCATTTTATTGAGGAGCACCTGGGTCAAGGGTGGGGCATTGGTTGAGAGAGGATAAGATGGACTTTTGGAGAGGAAGTGACGCTCCCTGGGAACAAGGGGGAAAATCTCCATTTAGGTACGTTTTATATTTTTTTTATTTAGAAATAGTTTTTTATTATATTGTTGTGAGTGTAATAGAGAGCCTTTATTTTTGTAAATTTTATATGCTCCATGCTCGGGATGTTCCAGATAGGGTTTCCCCTCCCAAGGGGTCTCGGATCTGCCCAGATGATTATGGTTGATCAGTCGGTTAAGTGGTGCACCTGGAATGTCAAGGGGAGTAATTCTCCAGTCAAAAAGGAAGAAAATATTATCAAATCTTAAGAAAGAAAGAGTTGACATAGCTCTCCTACAGGAGACACACCTGTCAGATAAAGAACATTTAAAATTACGGCAGGGTGGATTTGATCAGGCCTTTTTCTCTTCTTTTAGCTCAAAAAGCAGGGGAGTTGTTATTCTTGTTTGGAAGAATTTCCCTTTCAAAATTCTAAATCAGATAAAAGACGAATTTGGACGATATATTTTGATTAAAGCCCTCGTAAATGGAGAGGAATATGGGATTCTAAATTTGTACTGCCCCCCGGCACACCCCTTTAAATTTATAACGGAAGCTTTTTCAAAATTGATGGCCTTTGGTGCCCGTCATACAATTATAGGGGGAGACTTTAATTGTATTATGGATCCGGAAATAGATAGGATCCCCAAGAGTGTTGCTGGAGTATCTCCCAGATCTAGACAATTGGCGGATCTGAATAAAGAATTAGGATTGGTACATGTATGGAGATGTCTTCATCCACAGGGTAGAGATTTTTCTTTCTACTCTAATCCACATAAATGTCATACAAGAATTGATATGTTTTTTGCCCCATCGATTTTTTTAAATTCTATATTATCCTGTAAAATAGGTACTATAGCGATTTCCGACCACGCCGCTGTATATATGGAAACTAAGGCAAGGAACAATGGGACATCCGCTCGGCATTGGCGTATGGACCCCTTCCTGATAAAAGATAGTAAATTTGTAAAGTACTTCTCCCAAGAATTTAAAACTTTTTTAGAAATTAATTCAGGTACGGCTAGCAACCCATCAATGATGTGGGAGACCATCAAAGCTTATGCACGAGGTTTGATCATCTCCTACTCAGCGACCCAGAAGAAACTGAAAGGAGAGCAACAGCGTCTGCTCGAAGCACGCTTAAAAGCAGCTGAAACAGCATACGCTGATAGACCTTCTATTATAAAATTGCAAAGGATTACGGCTCTTAGGACAGCTCTAAACACTACGCTTACTCAAACGGCTAAGAGGGAAATATTATTTGCAAAACAAAGGTTATATGAATATGGCGACAAACCGGGTAGATACTTAGCATTTCTTGCAAAGAAAAAGAAGGCCCCTCAGACTATTACGACTATCAAGGAAAGTACAGGTACCTTGACTCATGATCATAAAAAGATTAATGCGAGCTTTAGAGAATTTTATTCTGAGTTATATAAATCGCAGGATTGTGAAGATAGGACTAGGAGGATGCAGTCATTTTTTAAAAATTTGACCTTTCCGGGCTTGACTCCGGAACAGGTATCGGCCCTAAATACCCCTTTAACAGTCCAAGAAATACTTGACGCAAT
Source organism: Hemiscyllium ocellatum (assembly GCF_020745735.1). NCBI lineage: Eukaryota > Metazoa > Chordata > Chondrichthyes > Orectolobiformes > Hemiscylliidae > Hemiscyllium > Hemiscyllium ocellatum. The sequence continues at coordinate 53,537,413 of NC_083425.1, forward strand.
TAGGCAACTCCAGAGCGGAAAGGCACCGGGCCCAGATGGTTTTCAAGCTGAATTCTATAAAGAATTTACAGAATTATTGGCTGATCCACTTATGGACATGTACAACTTTGCATATAGTCAGGTCTGTCTCCCGCCTTCACTGAAAGAGGCAAATATCTCTCTTATCCTCAAAAAAGGAAAAGATCCAGAAGACTGTACATCTTATAGACCAATATCCTTGCTAAATGTAGATTTTAAAATCCTCTCTAAAATGTTAGCACTGAGACTAGAAAGGGTACTGCCATATATTATAAAGGAGGATCAGACGGGATTTATTAAAGGCCGTAGATCATCCAATAATATTAGAAGGGTCTTGAATATGATCCAAGCCTGCCATCAGGGAAAGATACCAGGAGTAGTAGTTTCATTAGACGCGGAAAAGGCATTCGATAGGGTTGAATGGTCATATTTGTTTTACACATTGGAAAGGTTTGGCGTTGGACAGGTGTTTACCAAATGGGTCTCAACATTGTATAGTGATCCCAAAGCAGCTGTTATTACCAATGGATTAAGATCGGATAGCTTCAGTGTGGGTAGGGGCTGCCGTCAAGGATGTCCTCTCTCGCCATTGTTATTTACGTTAATAATTGAACCACTAGCAGAAGCTATATGGACTGATCCTAATATAACGGCCCCGAGGATTGGTACAGGTAAACACAAAATTACCCTTTATGCAGATGATGTTCTTTTATTCCTCAGTAATCCTCTGATGTCAGTACCTCATCTAATTCAAGTTATTAATACATTTAGTGCATTCTCAGGCTATAAAATAAATTTTTCAAAATCGGAGGCTATGCCAATGGGTGGCCTGGTTATGACACCCCACTTAGTGGACGGATCCCTTTTTCCCTTTCGTTGGTCCCTGGAGGGCTGCTTATATTTAGGTATTTTTATTACTCCAGTATTTGGTCAGTTGTATAGGGCTAATTTTGTGCAATTACTGGAAAGGATAAGGCAGGACCTCCAGCGATGGGGAGACCTTCCAATTTCCTGGTTGGGTAGAATAGCACTAATTAAAATGAATGTTCTGCCCCGTCTCTTATATCCTATGAGAACGCTCCCGGTGATGCTGCCAAGGATAGCCCTACGTAAATTATATGGCTGACTGGGTTCCTTTATTTGGAATCATAGACGGCCCCTTATTAAGCTGAAGAAGCTACAGCTTCCACAGGCAAGGGGAGGACTGGATTTCCCAGACTTTAGAAAATATCAGTTAAGTTCCCTATTAAGTTACACAGCTGATTGGGTCTTGTCTGATCCACAATCAATCTGGCTGGACATCGAGGCCTCTCAAGTAAAATACCCACTTATTAACCTCTTATTTTCAGACAAGAGGAAGATCATTACAGATCACTGTAAAAATCCCATAATACTAAACACAATTAAGGCCTGGAATATAATGCGGCAAAATGAGGGTAATTTACATAAAACATCCCCCCATGCACCGATTGTAGGAGCATGGGGATTCCAACCGGGGTTTACAGATGCCACTTTTAAACTCTGGAGATCCAGGGGTATCTCATGTTTAGGGGACCTATTTAAAGATGGGGTCCTGATGTCCTTTGAACAGCTGCGTCAGAAATTCGGATTACCCAATGGAGACCTCTTTCGATACTTCCAAATTCGAGATTATATACAGAAGAAGATTACGTTAATAGATAGTCTTTATAAATCAGATAGAGAATGTAATGCCCTACGACCAGTGGGGGTATCCTCCGTTAGTACTATTTATCATTTACTACATGATGAAGTGTCGGGAGATGTGGACAATCTGCTTAAAACATGGGATCAGGATTTGGGACTAGAAATCTCTATAGAAACGTGGAATGATATTTGGGAAAATGCTAGAAGAATTACTATCTGTAACAGAACCCAGGCTATCCAGCTGAAGATACTTCATAGGGCCCATATAGCACCGGCTCGATTGGCAAAATTTAAGGCAGGAGCATCTCCAATGTGTCCCAAATGCAAAATAGAGGTGGGCACTCTGGTACATTGCCTATGGACTTGTCATAAGATCCGTAGATATTGGACTAAAGTAGCAAGTACCCTGACAGATATTTTAGGAACGGAAATTAGAGTGGACCCTGTATCTCTTCTTTTGGGCTTTTCGAACGTTTCCTGGATATGCACGGGAAGAGACTATTTTCTATTCTCTCTTTCTGTGCAAGGAAAAATATTTTGATGAACTGGGTGGCTGAGGGCCCCCCTGGACTTTCAAATTGGCACAGATTAATTATGGAATATATTCCCCTTGACTTCCTTACAAATATGGTGCACCGAAAGACTGAATTATTTTATAAAATATGGCAGCCCTTTTTGAATTACATAAATGCAGATATTTCGACCATCCTAACAAGGGTCTTTATTTAGTGAGGATTACAAACCTGGCTGCTCCGGGCCCCTTGGGAGAGGAATCCCACACGAATACGGGTTTTATTACATTTGATGTTAATACATTCCAAGCATGTAAGAGACTTAAGTATACACTCTGGTTAGTTATAGGTTAGATTAGTAGAAAGTTGAGTTTTGGGTTTTTTTATTTTATTTTTGTTTTTGTTTTTTTTTCTTTGTTAAATTTTGACTATTGTATATTTGATTTAATTGTACATCAATGTTTGTATTTGAGAGTTTTGTTTATTTTTATAAACTTGCAAAAATGTTAAATTTCTAATAAAAATATTTATTAAAAAAAGGTTGTAAGTGTACCCACCTCACCCCCTTCATCTCACAGCTGAACCTAAGCATAGTTACAATGTTGTGGTAGACAGTATGAACTGTTGATAAATCACAGACAACAATCGCATCCTTTAGTGCCCAATGGAGCTCTACCAGAAGTACACTGGAAACAAAAAGCATAAACCACACTTTCACTCAACAATCAATCAATCAGTCAGTGTATTGGCTTCAGCAATATTCCTACACCTAACTGGCGACTCCTAGCATGTGTGAATGGAAAACTTGTTGAAGTCCTGGACGGGTGAAGAAGCTATTTGGCACGTTTGCCTTCATTGGTCAGAGCACTGAGTAAAGTAATCAACTGACCGTGATCGAGTCGATGCTTTCCTGCAGCGTTCCGATCTCCTGCAGTGTTCCCTGCAGCTGTTTCTCTGTCTCGAGATCCATGAGGTAAAGCTCTTTCTGAGAAAAAAAAGTGACCAAATGGTGTGAGAGACAATCACAGATATAACTGTCACAGTTTCACCAGGAGGGAGTATGCAAGCAGAAATCTATTCCCTGCTTCTCTGGATTATATTTTAGTGGCATTCCCCAATACTGTACAGAAAACAGAGTTAACTTTTCTTGTGCGTGACCTTCCATTACAAAGGCCTGAAATGTTAATTCTGTTTCTCTCTCCACAGATGCTGACAGATTCAGTGCACCTTTTTTTGAAAATAAACTTTAGATTTCTGGCATTTGCGCTACTGTTAATTTTCAAATGAATCGAAGCTATGTTCACAATTGAAAACTTACAAACCACAGAGTCACATAATGGTTACTATGCAAAAGGAGGGCCATTTGGTCTGATATCTCTACGCCAACTCTCTGAAGGGGCAGTTCACCATGTGACACTTCCTGACTTCACCCCTTAACCCTGCACTATTTTTCTATTATTATGAAAGTTTCAGAGTTGTATTACAGCAAGAGGAGGCATTGTCACTGTCATTTAACAAAGCAACATTCCAATACAGCTTTGTACCACAATCATAACCCCACAATCCAAAGATGTGCAGGTCAGAGTGAATTGGCCATATTAAATTGCCCATAGTGTTCAGGGATGTGCAGGCTAGGTGGGTTAGCCATGGGAAATACAGGGCTCAGGAAGGGAATGGGGTCTTGGTGAGATAGTCTGAGGAGGGTCAGTGTGTGGACTTTATGGGCTGAATGGCCTGCAGGGATTCTGTTTAGATCAGAGTGGTGCTGGAAAAGCACAGCAGGTCAGGCAGCATCCGAGGAGCAGGAAAATCAACATTTCAGGCAAAAGCCCTTCATCAGGAATAGAGGCAGGTTGGAGAGATAAATTTGGGGGGGGGGGGGGGTGGATTGCTGCTGCGGCTGCAGCTGGGGAGAAGGTAGCAAACACTACAATAGATGAGTGGGGGTGTGGATGGAAGAGGCCCAGAACCCACATGTCCTCAGCAGAGTGAGAGGGGGTGTTGAAATGTTGGGTCACAGGGCGGTGACGTTGATTGGTACGGGTATCCCGGAGATGTTCCCTGAAGCACTCTGCGAGAAGGTTTCCAATCTCCCCAGTGTAGACTGCCTGGTCAGGTTCACGCCCACCAACAACCCACCCTCCCATCCTGGCACTTTCCCCTGCCACCGCAGGAATTGCAAAACCTGCGCCCATACCTCCTCCCTCACCTCTATCCAAGGCCCTAAAGGAGCCTTCCACATCCAAAGTTCTACCTGCACATCCACCAATATCATTTATTGCATCCGATGCGGTCTCCTCTACATTGGGGAGACTGGGCGTCTCCTAACAGAGCGCTTTAGGGAACATCTCCGGGACACCCGCACCAATCAACCACACCGCCCCGTGGCCCAACAGTTCAACTCCCCTTCCCACTCTGCCGAGGACATGGAGGTCCTGGGCCTCCTTCACCGCCGCTCCCTCACCAGCTGACGCCTGGAGGAAGAACACCTCATCTTCTGCCTCGGAACACTTCAACCCCAGGGCATCAATGTGGACTTCAACAGTTTCCTCATTTCCCCTTCACCCCCCCCCCCCCTTTACCCCAGCTCCAACCTTCCAGCTCAGCACTGTCCTCATGATCTGTCCCACCTGTCAATCTCCCTTCCCACCTTCCCACTCCACCCACCTCTCTGACCTATCACCTCCATCCCCACCCCCATTCACCTATTGCACTTTGCTACCTTCTCCCCCCCCCCCCCCCCAACCCCACCCCACTTATCTCTCCACCCTGGAGGCTCCCTGCCTCTATTCCTGATGCAGGACCTTTGCCCCGAAACGTCGATTTTCCTGCTCCTCGGATACTGCCTGACCTGCTGTGCTTTTCCAGCACCACTCTAATCTTGACTCTGGTTTCCAGCATCTGCAGGACCCACTTTCGCAGGGATTGTGTGATGAGACCTGGCCTTTCAGATCCCAGCCCACAATGGGACACAATCAAGGCGTGTGTGTGTGTATGTGTGTCGGGGGTGGTGGTTGTACCTTCCTGCTGTGTACCTCCTCTTCTAGTGGGACCACCTGGTGAGTGCGGTGCCCGCTGGTGGTACACACGCAGCAGATGAAAGCCTTGTCGCTCCTGCAGAAGAGCTCCAGGTGTTTCCTGTGGACTTTACATTTGCGTTCCTGGATATCCCGAGCCGGCTCGGTCAAGGGGTGGTCCTGGAAGGCTGGGCTCTCCCGGTGTGGCTTCAGGTGGTCCTCACAATACGATGCCAGGCACACCAGGCACGACTTGGCAGCGCGGAGCTGGGCACCGCTACAGAAGTCACAGGGCACATCCCCTGGGGCCAGCAGAGGCCGGGGTTCAGCAGCACTGTGAGCCCCACACCTGAGAAACTCATCCACGATGTCACAGACCATGATGTTCTTGTGGAGGCTGGGCCTGGGGCTGAAACTCTCCCTGCACTGGGGGCAGCTGGAGGCTCTCCCGTGGAACTGCTGGTCCCAGGTCCGCTCGATGCAGCCCAGGCAGAAACTGTGACCGCACGGGATGGTCACCGGGCTCTTGAACAGGTCCAGGCAGATGGCACAGACCAGCTTGTCCCTGGAGAGTTGTACATTGGGCAGCGCCATACTGCAGTATTCCACTTCCAGCTGCCTAGGACTCTCTCCCCACCCACACACTCTCTCTCTCTCTCTGGCAGCATTTAATACCCGGTTCCTGGCTCCTCTAACACTCACTCAATTGGGAGGGCGAGCAAAAAAATTAAACCTCTCCTTTGGTGAGATTTAACAGCCCATCTCGTTGATTACAGCCGGTTGGAGATTATTAGTGGTTCGAGCAGAGAGACGCTGCAGTGGTGAGTGGAGAAGGGGAAGTCAGTGCAGGATAATCCTCAACACATAGGGAACAGGGATACACGCTCAAACCCATCCAACATGAGACATTCCTGCTGGATATTCCCTTCTCACACAGCACGCAGGCAGCTCTCGCTACACACACAATTTATTAGCCTCCAGCCGATTCAGGGAGGGGCACCAAGTCTAACCTCGCTGGAAGTTTATTAAAGGGACGGTTCCTTCATACCGTGACTGAGAGGGCAACTCCTCCCCATTTAAATTAAAATGGGGAAAAGGAAGACTTGAATTTGGGTGCTGCCTATCCCAACCTCAAGACATCCCGCTGTGTTTTACAGGAATGAAATGGTTAGGCATTATTGTCGCTATCTGAATGCAGGAGGAACATGTTGACCAATTTAACAAACTCTATCAGGAGCTTGTGTGGTAATGACCAGGCAACCCGGTTTAAACTCATGCTGACTATATTAAGGCAGGATTAGATTCTTGTCCCGTTCTCTCGTGAGTAGAGAGAAACGTTTACAAGTTCCCAATATACAGCACCATCTCTAAAGGCACCTAGATACAGATTCTTCAGTAAAAATTAAGAAAAATAAAAGAAAGAAAAAGCCCAATATTACTGACCTTCATGCCATCTTAGATTAGTATGAAATCGTAGGAATTCTTCAGAAAAATAAAGTTCAGAATAACTGTCCCTCCAACTGCCACCTCACATCAAGGGTCTCAATACCAGGAGATCTCACTGTCACCGGGAGATCACACTGAGACCAGGAGATCACACTGAGACTAGGAGATCACACTGAGACCAGGAGATCACACTGAGACCAGGAGATCACACTGAGACTAGGAGATGGCACTGACACCGGGAGATCGCCATGGCTTGACTTGACACTCAAGGTCTGGAGGTGAGGTGAAAGATTAGATTACATTTCCTACAGTGTGGAAACAGGTCCTTCGGCCCAACCAGTCCACACCGACCCTCTGAACAGTAACTCACTCAGACCCATTTCCCCCTGACTAATGCACCTAACACAACGGGCAATTTAACATGGCCAATTTAACTAACCTGCACATCTTTGGACTGTGGGAGGAAACCCACACAGACACAGAGAGAATGTGCAAACTCCACACGGACAGTTACCCAAGGTGGAATCGAATTTGGGACCCTGCTGCTGTGAGGCAGCAGAGCTAACCACTGAGCCACCGTGTTGCCCCTAGCAAAGGAGGAAAGAAATCTCAAAAAGAGAAATAAATCACTGCATCAGAAGTCAGATCAGTTTTCCTTTGTGTGAATCCAAGGAAAGCAATGGGACCAGACGGAGTACCAGGCCGTGCACTCAGAGTAAGCACAGATCAACTGGCAGAGGTCTTCTCTGACATCTTCAACCTCTCTCTGCAGCAGGCCACTGTCCCTGCCTGTTTCAAGAGGCCAACATCATCCCTGTGCCTAAGAAGGCTCATGCAGCATGTCTCAATGCCTCCCGCCCAGTGGCCCTAACGTCAGTGGTCATGAAGTGCTTTGAAAGGCTGGTCATGGCATTAATCACCTCCAGCCTCCCCACTACTCTTCACCCACTCCAATTTTCCTATCGGACCAACTGATCCATGTCAGATGCCCATATCACTTGCCCTTCACTCCTCCCTCGAACGTCTTGACACCAAGAACAGTGATGTAAGAATCCTACTCATTGATCACAGTTCAGCCTTCAACATTATTATCCCCTCGAGACTGATTACTAAACTTAGTGATCTTGGACTAAGCCCCACTCTCTGCAACTGGATCCTCAGTTTCCTGACCCACAGGCCACAATCAGTGAAGATTGGGGACAATATTTCATCCTCACTAACACTCAACACTGGAGCCCCCAAGGGGTGTGTACTCAGCCCCCTACTGTACTCACTGTATACCCATGACTGCGTCACCAAATACCAGATTAATGCCATTTACAAATTCACTGATGACACCACCATAGTCAGTCGAATCTCAGATGGCGATGAAACAGACCACAGACAGGAGGTGGAAGACCTGGGAAAATGGTGCATTGAGAACAACCTAGCTCTCAATGCCAGCAAAACCAAGGAAATCATTATTGACTTTTGGCGGGATGTTACTCATGCCCCCCCTCCCTACACATTAACATCACAGAGGTGGAATGAGTGGAGAGTACCAAGTTCCTGGGAGTGGTCATCCACAACAAACTTTCTTGGACTCTTCATGTGGACGCACTGGTTACAAAGGTCCAACAACATCTCTTCTTCCTCAGGCAGCTGAGGAAATTTGGCATGACGGTGAATACCCTCGCCAACTTTTATAGGTGTGCCATTGAGAACATTCTATCTGGGTGTATCACTACCTGGTATGGCAGCTGTACCATTCACGATCAGAGACGTTTACAGAGCATGGTAAACTCGGTCCGGACAATCACAAAGGCCAATCTCCCATCTATAGAATCCATCTCCCAGTCCCACTGTCAGGGAAAGGCCGCCAGCATTCTCAAAGATCCATCCCACGGCAATGTTTTTTTACAACCTCTACCATCGGGGAGAAGGTACAGAAGCCTGAACACACGCACCAGCCAGTTTCAAAATAGTTTCTACCTGACTGTTGTTAGAATGGACTCACAAACTCTTAACATCCGCCTGTCCCTGTGTTTCTGTTTTTGCCGCTTTGTTTACCTATTATTTACTATCTATCCTACTTAACTCTGTGATCTGTCTGTATTGCTCGCAAGACAAAGCTTTTCACTGTGCCTCGGTACATGTAACAATAAATTCAATTCAAGGAGTCACAGGTAGCTAGGAGAGTGAAGAAGGCCTTTGGTATGCTTTCCTTTATTGGTCAGCGTATATTGAGTACAGGAGTTGGGAGGTTATGTTGTGACTGTACAGGACATTGGTTAGGCCACTGTTGGAATATTGCGTGCAATTCTGGTCTCCTTCCTATCGGAAAGGTGTTGTGAAACTTGAAAGGGTTCAGAAAAGATTTACAAGGATGTTGCCAGGGTTGGAGGATCTGAGCTACAGGGAGAGACTGAACAGGCTGGGGCTGCTTTCCCTGGAGTGTCAGAGGCTGAGGGGTGACCTTATAGAGGTTTACAAAATTATGAGGGGCATGGATAGGGTAAATAGGCAAAGTCTTTTCCCTGAGGTCTGGGAGTTCAGAACTAGAGGGCATAGGTTTAAGGTGAGAGGGGAAAGATATAAAAGAGACCTAAGAGGCAACTTTTCCACGCAGAGGGTGGTACGTGTATAGAATGAGGAAGTGGTGGAGGCTGGTACAATTGCAACATTTAAGAGTCATTTGGATGGGTATATGAATAGGAAGGGTTTGGAGGGATATGGGCCGGGTGCTGGCAGGTGGGACTAGATTGGGTTGGGATATCAGGTCAGCATGGACGGGTTGGACCAAAGGGTCTGTTTCCATGCTGTACATCTCTATGACTCTATAATTCAAAAAGAACCTGATGAAGCTGCAGTGAAGTGTCCTACTTCACTGCCATGTTGGATGTTAAGGAGTGACATAATGAGGGAAAGCGAGAGGGAAAGCTTTAGGGGCAGAGTTCCAGAGTCCCACACCCAGGCAGCTGAAAGTAGCAACATCAACGGTGGGGCGCATGGGCCCACTGCAGGATTAACCCAGCCCAGGAATCTCAGAGGAGCAGACAGTTTCAGAGTTATGTGCTGTGGACAGACCTGGGCACCATCGGCAGCCACAGGAGGGGGCCAAGGCAAGTGTCAGCTGCTGCCTGTGTCAGCATCACACACGACCATCACTGCGTTTAAAATATGACTGTGGTCAGCAATATGATTATAGAAACACAGAAAATACTAACACGGATAAACCATAGACCCACTCCAGCATGATCATGATCTTTTGTCTCAACATCACACTCCCACTCTCTCGCCAGGCCCCTCGATGCCTTTTGCCTCTACAAATGTTTCTTTAATATACTCAGTGACCTGGCCTCGACAGCCCTTCATGTTACACAATACCACCCTCCAAGTGAACAATAAGGTGATATTATTGTTTCTGTAATGTTGATTGAGGGGTAGGTATTGATTTAGACAGCAGTTAAGATCTCGTCTGCTCTTCAGAACACTGCCATAGAATCTTTTAACATTCACCCGAAGCAGCTTTGACCTTTCATCCGAGTTTTAGATGAAAATCTGCAAAGAGTTGTGGGGTTTTTTGTGCTGCTTTGACTCACTGTCTGAAATGGGAACAAAATGGAAGGAAACGGAAGGAAATGGTTCAGAAATTGCCCTTACTGCTTGGAAAAGCAGGCCGGGTGTGGTTGTGCTAATACTGTACACAAATCAGAATTTGTGGTGAGCACTGCCACCTGCAGTGGAAATAGGATATTGCAGGTCAAGGAGAGCAAATGGTGTTGGAAGTTAAATTGGAGAGGCAGCCCCATGACTTGGAGATGATGGTGTTGGACTGAGGTGTACAAAGTTAAAAATCACACAACACCAGGTCATAGTCCAACAGGTTTAATTGGAAGCACTAGCTTTCCAAGCCCTGCTCCTTCATCAGGAACATGGTGTTGTGTGATTTTTAACTTTATAAGCCCCATGACCTTGAGCTTTTATTGCACTCCAACTGCCTACAACCTAAGGTCTTGAACTAAATCTGCAGACATCTTTTTCCTTGCTCTCCAACTCTAGGACTCTCTTTAAAACCTACTCCTTTGATGGCACTTATCCAAATACCTCATGGATTCCTGATAAGATGGAAGCAGGCCATTCAGCCTTTGAGTTCACACCAACTCTCTGAAGGGCATCCTACCCAAATCCACCCAATTCCTGTAACACTGCATTTCCTATGGCTAACCCAACTAGTCTGCACATCTTTGGATTGTGGGCAGAAGCCCACACAGACACAGGGAGAATGTGCAAACTTCACACAGACAGAGGTAAAAACAATACTGCAGATGCTGGAAACCAGATTCTGGATCAGTGGTGCTGGAAGAGCACAGCAGTTCAGGCAGCATCCGAGGAGCAGTGAAATCAACGTTTCGGGCAAAAGCCCTTCATCAGGAATAAAGGCAGAGAGCCTGAAGCGTGGAGAGATAAGCTAGAGGAGGGTGGGGTGGGGAGAAAGTAGCATAGAGTACAGTAGGTGAGTGGGGGAGGCGATGGAGGTGATAGATCAGGGAGGAGAAGGTGGGGTGGATAGGTGGAAAAGGAGATAGGCAGGTAGGACAAGTCCGGACAAGTCATGGGGACAGTGCTGAGCTGGAAGTTAGGAACTATGGTGAGGTGGGGGAAGGGGAGATGAGGAAACTGTTGAAGTCCACATTGATGCCCTGGGGTTGAAGTGTTCCGAGGCGGAAGATGAGGCATTCTTCCTCCAGGCGTCTGGTGGTGAGGGAGCGGCGGTGAAGGAGGCCCAGGACCTCCATGTCCTCAGCAGAGTGGGAGGGGGAGTTGAAATGTTGGGCCACAGGGCGGTATGGTTGATTGGTGCGGGTGTCTCGGAGATGTTCCCTAAAGTGCTCTGCTAGGAGGCGCCCAGTCTCCCCAATGTAGAGGAGACCGCATTGGGAGCAACTGATACAATAAATGATATTAGTGGATGTGCAGGTAAAACTTTGATGGATGTGGAAGGCTCCTTTAGGGCCTTGGATAGAGGTGAGGGAGGAGGTGTGGGCACAGGTTTTACAGTTCCTGCGGTGGCAGGGGAAAGTGCCAGGATGGGAGGGTGGGTTGTAGGGGGGCGTGGACATGACCAGGTAGTCACGGAGGGAACGGTCTTTGCAGAAGGCGGAAAGGGGTGGGGAGGGAAATATATCCCTGGTGGTGGGGTCTTTTTGGAGGTGGCGGAAATGTCGGCAGATGATTTGGTTTATGCGAAGGTTGGTAGGGTGGAAGGTGAGCACCAGGGGCGTTCTGTCCTTGTTACGGTTGGAGGGGTGTGGTCTGAGGGCAGAGGTGCAGGATGTGGACGAGATGCATTGGAGAGCATCTTTAACCACGTGGGAAGGGAAATTATGGTCTCTAAAGAAGGAGGCCATCTGGTGTGTTCTATGGTGGAACTGGTCCTCCTGGGAGTAGATGCAGCGGAGGCAGAGGAATTGGGAATATGGGATGGCATTTTTGCAAGAGGTAGGGTGGGAAGAGTGTAATCCAGGTAGCTGTGGGAGTCAGTGGGTTTGTAAAAAATGTCAGTGTCAAGTCGGTTGTCATTAATGGAGATGGAGAGGTCCAGGAAGGAGAGGGAGGTGTCAGAGATGGTCCAGGTAAATTTAAGGTCAGGGTGGAATGTGAGACAGTCTCCTGAAGGTGGAATTGAACCCAGGCCCCTAGTGCCACCATGCCACCCATCCTTTGCCTCAGTGTCATTATGATCCCATTGAAAGGTTTTGAGCTATTTTGGTCTGTTCCTCGCACTATATAAATGCAAGTTTATTTTTGTTGTTGTTGGTCTGTCTCTGACTAATAATCTTGATAATCTGATGTCAGATTTCAGCAAGGGTGTTTTTAAAACTTCATAAAAATATGGGAATAAACGTCGGTCCTGAATACAGTTATCACCAAGCTGTGGTGAGAATCCAGCGGGCTTGATGGAAGGAACGTTTGTTATCCTTATCTGGCCTGGTGTCTAGTGAACCACAAAAACCCTTCGAAGTTGTACTGACACTTTCTCAGGATTGACAGGGATCACTAATCATAAAAATAAACTTTTAAAAAAATGTACAGAGCAGATGTCAGGATGACAGTATCTGCCTCTAAAGTCACAGACCATCTCACAAGTCCTTTTACCAGCTTTTCTCTCTGGGCTCTTCTCCTTCATGGAACATGGGAATCATTGCCCATTCCCAGTTGCCCATCAGAAAGTGCCAGTGAGATGCTTTCTTGAACTGCAGCCTAGGAGAGATAGATAGACCCACAATGCCATTCAGATTTTGACTCAGTGAAGGAATGGCTTTATGTTTCCAAGTCAGGAGGGTGGCTTGGAGGGGAACTCACAAGTGGTAGCCTTCCCGTGTGTCTGCTGCCCTTCTCCTTCCAGGTTGTGGTTTAGAAAGTGCTGTCTAAGGAGCCTTGGTGAATATCTGCAGTGCATCTTGTAGATGGTGCACACTGCTGCTACTGAGCACTGGTGTTGGAGGTGAATGCTTGCACATTATGATACGAAGATTGGTGGAGTTGTGGAGGAGGGCTGTTGTCGGCTGCAAAGGCACTTAGATATGATGCAGAGCTGGGCTGAAGAGTGGCAGATGGAGTTCAACCCTGTCAAGTGTGAGGTTGTCCATTTTGGAAGAACAAATAAGAATGCGGAATACAGGGTTAACGGTAGGGTTCTTAGTCAGGTGGAGGAACAGAGGGATCTTGGGGTCTATGTACATAGATCTTTGAAAGTTGCCACTCAGGTGGATAGAGCTTGTAAGAAGGCCTATGGTGTATTAGCGTTCATTAGCAGAGGGATTGAATTCAAGAGTCGTGAAGTAATGTTGCAGCTGTACAGGACTTTGGTTAGGCCACATTTGGAGTACTGTGTGCAGTTCTGGTCGCCTCACTTTAGGAAAGATGTGGAAGCTTTGGAGAGGGTGCAGAGAAGATTTACCAGGATGTTGCCTGGAATGGAGAATAGGTCGTACAAGGATAGGTTGAGAGTTCTCGGCCTTTTCTCGTTGGAACGGCGAAGGATGAGGGGTGACTTGATAGAGGTTTATAAGATGATCAGAGGAATAGATAGAGTAGACAGTCAGAAACTTTTTCCCCGGGTACAACAGAGTGTTACAAGGGGACATAAATTTAAGGTGAAGGGTGGAAGGTATAGGGGAGATGTCAGGGGTGGGTTCTTTACCCAGAGAGTGGTGGGGGCATGGAATGCGCTGCCCGTGGGAGTGGTAGAGTCAGAATCATTGGCGACCTTTAAGCGGCAATTGGATAGGTACATGGATGGGTGCTTAATCTAGGATAGATGTTCGGTACAACATCGTGGGCCGAAGGGCCTGTTCTGTGCTGTATTGTTCTATGTTCTATGTTCTATGTGGTGCCAATCAAGCAGGCTGCTTTGTCCTGGATGGCGTCAAGCTCCCTGAGTGTTGTTAGAGCTGTCCCCATCCAGGCAAGTGCCTTGTAGATGATGGACAGGCTTTGGGATCAGGAGGTCAGTTACTTACTGCACTATTCCTCACCTCTGATCTGCTCAATTACCCACAGTATTTTTACGGCTGGTCCAGTTCCATTTCTGGTCAATGGTAACCCCCAGGATTAATAGTGGAACATTGAATGACTGTGATGTCAATGATGACTATCGTTGGTCATTGGTTAACGTTTTTCACGTTGAAGGTGGTCATAGCCTGGTATTTGTGTGATGCAAATGTTACTTGCCACTTGTCAGCCCAAGCCTGGATATTTTTCAACTCTGACCTCCAGCATCTGCAGTCCTTGCTTTTTCTCAGGCCTGGATATTGTCCAGATCCTGTTGCACCTTAATACAGATGGCTTCAGTGTCTGAGGAGTTGCGAATGGTGCTGAGCGTTTTGCTATCATCGGCGAACACCCCCACTTCTGACCTTATGATGGAGGGAAGGTCATTGATGGAGCACCAGAAGATGGTTGGGCCTGGGCTGGATTGGCCATGCTAAATTGCCCGTAGTGTTCTGGGATGTGTAGACGGGATGGGTTAAGCCCATGGGAAATGCAGGGAGGACTGTCCACCTATGACCTTCAATCTCAAAGACTTCTCAGGCTGAGGATTTGGGCCATTAGAAATATACTTGTTGCGATAGCTGAGGGTCTACGTGCAGAAAGACGGTGTGATTTTGGGGGTGATATTTTTAAATCCCGGTATAAATCGGTGTGAGGGATTGCAGTTTAATTTAATATGAGGGCCTCAGGACATATTACTCACCCCTGCTATGAGAATGTTAACCTGCTTTTTTTATTAATAAATTACTCACATTACTTTCTGTTTCTTCCTGTGGGAAATAATGAAGTGCTAGGAGGATTCCCTGTCCTTTGAACCACATCGCAAACATTCTTTCTGTCGTTCACAAAGTTGGGCACGGAATTTGTGCTCAGAGCCTCTGGCCCAGTGGTCGGGACATTACTCTACGCCATTGGACCTCGTTCATTCACGTGATAGTAACGTGTCGCCAAAACGTATGTTATGGTTGACATTAAAAGGTCAACCAGAGACTTTTGTTATTGCAAGGAAGGAGTGTTGAGCAAATGGACTTTTTGATCAGAGCGGTGTTGGGTCAGGATGACGAGAATGGACACTTTCTCCTGCCTGGACCCATTCTTGCTATTTTCCTGCGAGTCTCTTTCTCTCTAAGAGTGTCAGCCTTTACTGGGACACCCAGCATCTCAGTAAATTTTGATTATGAGCCAGGATCTTATCCACACGGGAGCTGTACCAGTCTGACTCACTCCGTTCCAATCAGGAGCACAGACCCCAAACAGAGCTCCCTGCTCCACACACACACACACACATTCACACACACACTCACACACACACACACACTCACACACACACACACTCACACACACACACACACTCACACACACACACACTCACACACACAAGCATAAACCAGGTCAGCTGAACCCAACAGACATCAGCTACAGAGCAGATATTAGATCAACGAGGTGAGGGGATACCACTGCAGCAATAAAACAGAAGTTGCTGGAAAAGCTCAACAGGTCTGGCAGCATCTGTGGAGAGAAAGCAGAGTTAACGTTTCGGGTTGAGTGCCCCTTCCTCAGAACTTGATGGCAGATGGAAAATGTTGGTTTTTATGGAGATGTTAGGGTGGAGGAGTGAGGGGGTCAGAGGTCAGCCATTGGATAGGGATAGAGCCCATACTGAGACAAGGACAATTTGACAAACAAAAGAGTTGATAATGATCTGGCTGGGAGGGTGAATAATGGGGACTGTTAATGGCTAACAAGGGGTATAATGTGACAAAAAGGCCTGGTGTGTGGGGTTTGGGGTAAGGACATGGAAGGAAGTGCCTTAAGACATAAAAGTGTTGAGCTCAATATTGAGTCCAGAAGACCGGGGGGTCCCCAAGTGGAAAATGAGGCTCTGATCTTCTAGCTTGTGCTGAGCTTCTCTGGAGCACTGCAGCAAGGCTGAGACAGAGATACTAGCCAGGGAACAGGGTGGGCTGTTGATGTGGCAGGAAACAGGAAGGTCAGGGTCTCAGTCTTAATAGGAAACCTGTCCTGTTGTGGTTCACTTAGTAGCTGCAAGGATTCATCTTACTAAATATCCTTCATTGTCACATCCATTTTACAGAAAATACAGTGAAAAGTGTATACCATTGCTCATACATAAGCGCCATTTACAGAATAAAACAAGATAATTTAAAGGGAGTCCAACATTTTCCTTCTCAGTTGCTACAGTACACCGCAGGCAAAATCCCACTCCATGCTACACCAACCCATGCCATCCCCCCGTGAGAATGTCCCGCTCTGGACTACACCAACCCATGCCATCCCCCCATGAGAATGTCCCGCTCTGGGCTATACCAGCCCACACCATGCCCCAGAGAGAGTGTCCCGCTCTGGGCTACACCAACCCACACTATGGCTGTTGCAGGTTCCAGGGTTTAAATGTTTTAGTAGGGTCAGAGATGGGGGTAAAAGAAGGGAAGGTGTGGCATTGCTTGTCAAAGATAGTATTACAGCGGTGGAAAGGACAATGGATGAAGACTCGCCATCTGAGGTAGATTGGGCTGAGGTTAGAAATAGGAAAGGTGAGGTCACCCTGTTAGGAGTTTTCTACAAGCCTCCTAATAGTCCTAGAGACGTAGAAGAAAGGATTGCGAGGATGATTCAGGAGAAGAGTGAAAGTAATAGGGTGGTTATTATGACGGACTTTAACTTTCCAATATTGACTGGGAAAGCTGTAGCTCGAGTACGTTAGATGGGTCGGTGTTTGTCCAATGTGTGCAGGAGGGTTTCCTGACACAATATGTAGACAGGCCAACAAGAGGTGAGGCCATACTGGATTTGGTTCTGGGTAATGAACCAGGCCAGGTTTTAGAACTGGAGGTAGGTGAGCACTTTGGGGACAGTGACCACAATTCGGTGACTTTTACTCTAGTGATGGAGAGGGATAAGTGTGTACTGCAGGGCAAGAGTTATAGCTGGGGGCAGGGAAATTATGATGCGGTGAGGCATGACTTAGGATGGGTGGCTTGGAAAAGTAGGCTTCAAGGGAAGGGCACAATCGATATGTGGAGCTTGTTCAAGGAGCAACTATTGAGTGTCCTTGATAAGTATGTACCTGTCAGGCAGGGAGGAAAGGGTCGTGTGAGGGAGCCGTGGTTTAATAAGGAATTGGAATCCCTTGGTAAAGGGAAGAGGGCGGCCTATGTAAAGATGAGGCGTGAAGGTTCACTTGGGGCGATTGAGAGTTATAAGGTAGCCAGGAAGGATCTAAAGAGAGAGCTAAGAGCAGCAAGGAAGGGACATGAAAAGTCCTTAGTTGGTAGGATTAGGGAAAACCCAAAGGCTTTCTATACGTATGTCAGGAATAAAAGAATGACTAGGGTAGGAATAGGTCCAGTCAAGGATAGTAGTGGGAAGTTGTGTGTGGAGGCTGAAGAGATTGGGGAGACACTGAATGAATACTTTTCGTCAGTATTCACTCAGGAACAGGACATTGTTGCCAATGTGAATATTGAGTCACAATTAATTAGAATGGATGACTTTGAGGTATGTAGGGAAAAGGTGTTGGAAATTCTGGAAAGGGTGAAAATAGATAAGTCCCCTGGGCCTGATGGCATTTATCCTAGGATTCTCTGGGAAGCAAGGGAGGAGATTGCAGAGCCATTGGCCTTGATTTTTATGTCCTCGTTGTCTACAGGAATAGTGCCAGAAGACTGGAGGATAGCAAATGTGGTTCCCTTGTTCAAGAAGGGGAGTAGGGATAATCCTAGTAACTATAGGCCAGTGAGTCTCACTTCTGTTGTGGGCAAAGTCTTAGAGAGAATTGTAAGGGATAGGATTTATGAACATCTGGATAGGAATAATGTGATCAAGGATAGCCAGCATGGTTTTGTGAAGGGCAGGTCGTGCCTCACAAACCTTATTGAATTCTTTAAGAAGGTGACTAAGGAGGTGGACGAGGGTAAAGCAGTAAATGTGGTGTATATGGATTTTAGTAAGGCTTTTGTTAAGGTTCCCCATGGTAGGCTACTGCAAAAAATACGGAGGTATGGCATTGAGGTTTGGATTAGGAATTGGCTGGCTGGAAGAAGACAGAGGGTAGTAGTTGATGGTAAAGGTTCATCTTGGAGTGCAGTTACTAGCGGTGTTCCACAAGGATCTGTTTTGGGACCATTGCTGTTTGTCATTTTTATAAATGACCTGGAGGAGGGGCCAGAAGGTTGGGTGAGCAAGTTTGCACATGATACGAAAGTCGGTGGAGTTGTTGACAGTGAGGAAGGATGTGGCAGGTTACAGTGAGATATAGATAAGCTGCAGAGCTGGGCAGAAAGGTGGCAAATGGAGTTCAATGTAGGTAAGTGTGAAGTGATTCACTTTGGTAAGAGTAACAAGAAGATGGGGTACTGGGCTAATGGTCGGATACTTGGTAGTGTGGATGAGCAAATGGATCTTGGTGTCCATGTATACAGATCTCTGAAAGTTGCCACCCAGGTAAATAGTGCTGTGAAGAAGGCATATGGCGTACTGGCTTTTATTGGTAGAGGAATTGAGATCCGGAGTCCTGAGTGCAGTTGTATAAGACTCTGGTGCGGCCGCATCTGGAGTATTGTGTGCAGTTTTGGTCGCCATACTATAGGAAGGATGTGGAGGCACTGGAACAGGTGCAGAGGAGGTTTACCAGGATGTTGCCTGGTATGGTAGGAAGATTGTATGAGGAAAGGCTGAGGCACTTGGGGCTGTTTTCATTGGAGAAAAGAAGTTTTGGGGTGACTTGATAGAGGTGTACAAGATGATTAGGGGTTTAAATAGGGTTGACAATGAGAACCTTTTTCCACGTATGGAGTCAGCTGTTACGAGGGGGTGGTAGCTTTAAATTAAGGGGTGGTAGGTATAGGACAGATGTTAGGGGTAGATTCTTTACTCAGCGAGTCGTGAGTCCACGGAATGCCCTGCCAGTAACAGTGGTGGACTCTCCCTCTTTATGGGCATTTAAACAGGCATTGGATAGGCATATGGAGGTTAGTGGGCTAGTGTAGGTTAGGTGGGCTTGGATCGGCGCAACATCGAGTGCCAAAGGGCCTGTACTGAGCTATATTTTTCTATGTTCTATGTCCCAGAGAGAGTGTCCCACTCCTGGCTACACCAGCCCACACTATGCCACCGCCAGAGTGAGAGTGAGAGCCCCACTCCTTGCGTCACAGGCTGACCGACCGACTGACTCTGCAGCCACACTGCCTCTGAAAACACGCAGCCACTCCAGAGCTCATCCAAGTCAACTCTTGCTGAAGAACCATCTTTATCAGGTTGGTTTTGAGAGAAAAAGAAGGGGTAGAAGGAAAAAGAATAAAAGAAAAATACAGATGAGGAGGACAAGCCCAGGCACTGGAGATCGTACACTGCCTATTCTCCCACTCCAGGACTCAAGGCTTACTACAGGACTGAGGGAGTACAGCACTGCCGAAGGTGCGGATGTTCAGATTGTAAAATGAACTGAAGCCTTGGCTTAGCTGTAGTGAATCGTAGACACAGTAATTAATACCCGCCAACTTTATTGAAAAAACAAGGATTACTTTGTAACAGTTTAATTCAAAGTGCAGTGTATTTCAAACCAATTAAACATGGAACAGGATTCCTTAAAAGATGCTTAATGTTTGAAATATCATGGATATAAATATACCTGAAGTTAAATAAAATTCGATATGTTCATTATAAAATGATTCTAAAATTCAAGTTTGAGAATGCTGTGAATTGATCTTGAAGATTGACTCATCCCATCTGGTGACATCAACAATGTGTTCAATGGTTCCATGGTGCAGTCGAGCAGGAACTGGTCAAGTCCAGTTGTTTATGCTATTATAGGAAACCTTTATAGACACACGACATTTTATTTTCTTGTCGAGTGTGTTCTCAGACCTTCTCTATGAGGGAGTTGTTGAGTTTTGTGTCTGTGGGGGTGTGGATGATGCCATGGTGGGATAGGGAGAGAATTGAAGCTAAGCAGGAGGACATGGTACATTGTACGACCCTGGGACAGGAGGTTCAGATACGCCGGCTAATGTTCTGGGGACATGGGTTCACATTTCGCCACGTCTGCTTAATTCAGCGCGATAAAATAATTTGAAATCAATGGTACCATGTGGTCACTGCCTTTTGTTGTAAACATCCACCCAGCTCACTGAAGCCTTTGTGGTTAAAGGGGGTAAATCCCTTTGCTTAGTGAGGGAAATCTGCTATCTTTACCCAGCCTGACCCCAAGCCTCTCTCCTACACTCTGAGTTGTAGAAGGAAACCACAAAGTTCAAGGGCAGTTAGGAATGGCTTTGCCAGTGATGCGCACATCCCATGAATAAATACAGAGAGACACAATTCCAGGATATTAATCCAGGAAAATATGAACATGAGTAAACCACTTATCCTGCTCCACCATTCAATATGACCCTGGCTGATCATCTAATTCAATATCCTCTTCCTGCTCTCTCCCCTTTTGGTACCTTTAGCCCTAAGAACTAAATCTAACTCCTTTCTGAAAACATTCAATGTTTTGGCCTCAACTATTTTTGATGGCAGATAGTTCCACACACTCCTCCCCCTCCCCCTTTCTGGGTGAAAACACTTATCTCCATTTCAGTCCCAAATGGCCAACCCCACTTCCTCAACCCTGGTTCTGGATCCCCTGGCCATGAGGAACATGCTCCCTGTGTTTACCCGGTCTATCCTGTTAGATTGTTGGGGGCTGATGAAGGATTAGTGATAAAGGGCCACATTAGACTGAGAGGGTTCCCATGACCATGATGTTCCAGTCTTCCTAACGCAATGATGCTACTGGAAGGTGAGGTCAGGATGAGCTGGGGTGAATTGTACCTCAGCCTCCTGTCGCTCAAACACACTGTTGCTGGGCAGATACTGAGAGCAATGGCAACAGACATCACTCCTCCCTGAGATCTTGGGGTGGGGAGTCCAGAACTAGAGGAGATAGGTTCAGCATGAGATGGGAAAGATAGTAAAGGGACCTAAGGGGCGACTTTTTCACACAGAGGGTGATACGTGTAAGGAATGAGCTGCCAGAGGATGTGGTGGAGGCTGGTACAATTGCAACGTTTAAAAGGCATTTGGATGGGTATATGAATAGGAAGGGTTTGGAGGGATATGGGCCGGGTGCTGGCAGGTGGGACTAGATTGGGTTGGACAGAAGGGTCTGTTTCTGTGCTGTACATCTCTATGACTCTATGACTCTATAAATGAGACTAGATTAGGTGAGGATATCTGGTAGGCATGGATGAGTTGGAGCGAAGGGGCTGTTGTACATCTGTATGACTCTCTAATGAGTTGTTCTCTGACTCCTTGACAAAGTGCAAAGTGTAATCATCAATGTTTCCTCTCTGACCACTGGCTCACTACCCCCTCTCAGTTGGCTGAGTTCAAGGCCAAAAATAGAATTGTAGAATTTTACATTGCAGAAGGAGGCCATTTGACCCATTGTATTTGTACCAGCTCCTGAAAGAGCTAGTCCCATTGTCCTGCCCTATCCCTGCACCCTCCAACGTCATCCATTTCAAATACCTATTCCGGTCTCTTTTGAAACCCCCAGTAGAATCCACCTTCACCACTCCCCAGGCAGAGCATTCCAAATCCTAACAACTCTAGGTGGCACGGTGGTGCAGTTGTTAGCATTGCGGCCTCACAGCGCCAGGGACCCGGGTTCGATCCCAGCTTCCGGCGACTGTCTGTGTGGAGTTTGCACATTCTCCTCGTTTCCTCTGGGTGCTCCAGTTCCCTCCCACATTCCCAAGATGTGCAGGTTAGATGTATTGGCCATGCTAAATTGCCCATAGTGTTCAGGGATGTGTAGGTTAGGTGATTTAGTCAGGGTGATAATAGGGTAGGGGAATGGGTCTGGGTGTGTTACGCTTCGGATGGTGGGTGAGGACTTGCTGAATGGCCTGTTTCCACACTGTAGGGTTTCTGTGATGTTTCTGTATAACAGCTATTGAAGAGCTTGGAGCTGCAGCCTGGTCCTCTCCATGACATTCTCTGCAAAGGGTCGGTGCAGACTTGATGGGCCCAATGGTCTCATTCCACAGTGGAGATATTCTATGAGCTGGGTGTGTGCCCCTGAGCACACTAGCATGCTTGCTGTAGCATTACAATGCGAGTTACCAGAGTTGCCTGAGGTGTAGCGTTGAAGAGCAGAAGTGTCCCATCAGTGGATTGGAGATGTTCAAGAGGCTGGCATATGTCAGATGCCATGGACATGGTTGCATGTGGCCAGTGCCTGTGGAGCACCCCTTGAGATTTTAGTGCCCAGTGTCCAGCATCTCTTTCTGAACAAGCAGAGAGTTGAACCCACCTGGAACCCACTCTGGTCTCCTGATGACTAGTTTGTTAGTGAGCTTGAGAAAATGGCAAGTTACGCTGTTAGCAAGGCTTTTAACAAATTGACAGTGGGCACCTGTTGGGAACTTGCTAGTGAGTACCTTGCCACACTATATGCTACACCAGATGATGCAAGGTGATCCCGACATCAAGGTGGGATTTGCTAAACATCTCACGCAGTTCTGCCACTCAGGGACTGATGCTAACCCTTAGTCTCCCACTGGCTGGCCTGCTGAGATATTACAGCAGTTTATTTAGTTGAATGTATCAGTTACTCGCCTCATCCACTCCAATGTGACAGCATGTGTTCCACAGTTAATCCAGGCTCTCTGATCACTGCCTCTGTGCACCACGTGTGATCCCATCTCTGACAGTGCAGGCTAGAAGACACTTGGGAAGTAGAAATTAGCACGCTCCTAATCCAGCCAGCATATCCGGAGAGATGTTCCCAGAAAAACCCAAAAAGCAGGGTACACAGGCTCGGTGAACTCTGTCTTGAACCTGTGGATCAAACTCATCGTGTTGTCAATCCCATAAAAATCCAGCGTGCCCTCGGGGTAGTCCAGGTAGATGCCAATTCTCTGGTACCTCCCGGACTGCAGACTGACCTCCTGCTTGTTGTGAAGAGCTGAGTACTTGCTGTTGCTGTACAGGAGGCACCAGGACAAACTGTTCCGCCCAATAAGGCTGCACATATTCGACCCTTTCCTTTTGATCCCCCTGTAGGTGACCCCCATTCCCGCCCAATGTCCACTGATCTCCACCTCCCAGTAGCAGCGGCCTCCCGAAAGGCTCTCGGCACACAGCACCTGGGGGAAGTTGCTGAACCTGTCGGGGTGCTCGGGGTAAGGGACGCTTTCGGGGTCAACATCTGTCACTGTGCAGTTGTCGTCCGACAGAAGGAGGTGCTTGTGCGCCGTGTTGAGATCAAACGTCAGCCGGAGAGCGTCTGGAGACACAACAGAGAGTGATTAATGCAGCACTCCTTCTGGAGTGATCAGTCAGGATTCAATCGATAAGGTAGAAGCAGGGAGAAAAAAATAGAAGCCCCTGGAAAAGCTCAGCAGGTCTGGCAGCATCTGTGGAGAGAAATCAGCGTTAACATTCTTTAGAAACGATCATTCGTCCTGAAACATACACTCTGATTTCTCTCCACAGATGTTGCCAGACTTGCTGAGCTTTTCCAGCAAGTTCTATTTCTGTCTCTGATTTACAGCATCCACAGTTCTTTCCACTTTTACTTAGAGGTTGTTTCCTCTGGCCGGTGACACTAAGTCTAGGGGGCATAGCCTCAAAGTAAAGGGGAACTGATTTAGGAGGAACCTCTTCACCCAAAGGGTTGTGAATCTGTGGAACTCTCTGCCTAGTTAAGCAGCTGAGGCTACCTCATTGAATGTTGTTAAGATAAAAGTTTTTCAACAGTAAGGGAATTCCTTACTGTTATGGTTATGGTGAGCGGGCGGGTAAGTGGAACTGTGGCCATGAAAATATCTGCCTTGATCTTATTGAATGGTGGAACAGGCTCGATGGGCCAAATGGCCTACTCCTGCTCCTGGTTCTTATGTTCCTATAAAGTCAGTATTCCAACCATGCACAACACGGCCCACCTCTCCGTTCTTCCTTTACTGTTGAGATACACTTCTATTACAGCTCTCAATCTTTGACACAATTGACTGTTGCTGCCAGAGATTAGCAGAGGGACTAAAGACTGAGGAAGGAAAGGCCTGAGGTAGAATTCCAAAGGCTTTTCAGCTCAGAGTGGCCTGTATCTGAGACCTGAGAGTCAGAGCACAGCCTTCTGGGCTAATCTGCAGTAGGCCCCAATCCAGTAACTATGGTGATACTCACGCTGGGATTCATAGAACACCAGCAGTCAACAAGCTAGCTTAAAATGTCCATGGATGGTGTGGGAAGGTTTCATACAGTTTTATAAGGACAAGGCCATATATCCAACCTCAATTAGCTGGTTAATGAACACAGAGAGGATGCACTGAGTCCCCACGTGAGCAGGGAAACCATTGATTAGTAATAGCAGGGAGCACAAAATGGGAGAGGCAGGTAGCATTCGTGTAGCGAATAATAAGTTAATAGTAAGGGAATAAGGAAGTTAATAGTAACTTGGAGTAAGGGAGAGTGTAATGAAATCTCAACTAGGATTACACTGTATGTATGTTAATGCACAGCGTGTAGATTGGGGAGTGTCAGTCACAGATTTCCAGGCCAGATTGTGATGTTGTGATAGCAAAAACCTGGCTCAAGCAAGGACAGGCCTGCGTGTTAGAAGATGTTCAGAAAATATTGCAGAGAGAAAAACGGAGGGGAGGGGATTTTGACTGAGCAGCTTTGCAGTGCTAGAGAAAGAGGGTGTCTCAGAGGGTTTGAAATTGGTTTGGTTTGAGCTAAGGAATAAGAAGGTCTTCCCCTGCACCATGACAATTATGTGTTCTGCTGGGGGAGACACTGAGCTGCAGGGGAGACAGAGGTCCACTGGATGCTCTGAAACATGGAGGCAAAGGAAAGTGTCCTGTATTGTGCATCAAGATGGAGCAGTCTCCTCTGCACACAAGTAGAATCCTTCCCAATGTGTGTGTGTGTGTGTGTGTGTGTGTGTACACAAAACAGTACTTCAGCTGAGATTAACCAGTATCCGATTCCTTCAACATAACCCCCCTGCTCTTACAATCTACTGATGAAGCCTAGAACACTGCAGTTTCTACCTGTCCTGCCACTTTTAATGACTTCTGCAGGTATACAGCCAGGTCAGTCTGTGTCTGTAGAATAACACCCTTTAGTTTTAGACTGTCTTTCTATGTTTTATTACCAAAATGTATTCTCTCACAATTCTCCATATTGAAATTCTGAGGGGTGACGTTATAGAGGTTTATGAGGGGTATAGAAGAGCAAAGTTCTTTTTCCTCAAGTAGGAGAGTTCAAAACCACAGGGTATAGGTTTAAGGTGAGGGAGGAGCAAATGTAAAAAGATAAAGAGTCATAGAGCTGTAGCACATAAAAACAGACCCTTTGGTCCAACTCATCCATGCCAACCAGATATCCTAAATTAATCTAGTCCCATTTGCCAGCACTTGGCCAATATCCCTCTAAACTCTTTCTATTCATATACCCATGTTGTGGGTGTTTTAAATGTTGCAATTGTACCAGCCTCCACCACTTCCTCTGGCAGCTCATTCCATTCACGCACCACCCTCTGTGTGAAAAAGATCTCCCTAGGTCCCTTTAAATATTTCCCCTCTCACCCTAAATTGGTGGCATGGTGGCTCAGTGGTTAGCACTGCTGCCTGACAGCGCCAGGGACCTGGGTTCAATTCCAGCCTCAGAAGACTGTGTCTTTAAACATTCTCCCTGTATCTGTGTGGTTTCCTCCCACAGTCCAAAGATGTGCAGCTTAGGTGAATTGGCCATGCTAAATTTCCCATAGTGTTAGGTATATTGGTCAGGGGCAAATGTAGGGTAGGGGAATGGGTCTAGGTGGGTTACTCTTCGGAGGGTTGGTGTAGACTTGTTAGGTCAAAGGGCCTGTTTCTGTACTGTAGGGAATCTAATCTACGCCCTGTACTTCTGAACTTGCCCCCACCCTGCAGAAAAGACCTTGGCTATTTCTCTCTATTCATGTCCCTCATGATTTTATAATCCTCTGTAAGGTCATCTCTCAGGGAAAACAGCCCCAGCCTCTCCCTCTAGCTCAAACCCTTCAACCCTGGCAACATCCTTGTAAATCTTTTCGAAACTCTTTCAAGTTTTATGACATCTATCCCATAGCAGAGACCAGAATTGCATGCAGCGTTCCAGCAGTGGCCTTACATCAGGGGCAATGTTTTCACACAGAGGGTGGTCAGTGTGTGGAATGAACTGCCAGAGGAAGTGATGGATGCAGCTGCAGTTGCAACATTTAAGAGACATTTCGACAGGTACATGAATTGGAAGGGTTTAGAGGGATATGGGCCAAATGCAGGCAAGTGGGACTAGTTTAGATTGGGGACATTTTTTTTTAGATTCCCTACAGTGTGAAAACAGGCCCTTCGGCCCAACCAGTCCACACCAACCCTCCGAAGAGTAACCCATCCAGACCCATTTCCCCCTGACTAATGCCTCTAACTCTATGGGCAATTTAGCATGGCCAATTCACCTGACCTGCACATCTTTGGACTGTGGGAGGAAACCGGAGCACCGAGAGGAAATCCACACAGACACGGGGAGAATGTGCAAACTCCAAACAGACAGTCACCCAAAGCTGGGATCGAACCCGGGACCTGGTGCTGTGAGGCAGCAGTCGACTTGGATTGGTTTGACCAAAAGGGTCTGTATCTGTATCTATGACTCTATGACTATGACTCTATGACTGATTAAGGCAGGATCATTGCTGCTCTGTAAAGTTAACTTCAAATGTGATTTAGGTCCTAAGATTCTGTACTTCCTCAGACCTACAGATATTAGACACATACTTACGTTGTACATAATCTGCTTTCTGCTTACTGTCGAGATCAGCCTTTGTTTCCATGGGACATACAATCGCTGGGCTGGTGTAGATCTCTTTCTCATTATCTGTGAATAGGACAGAAATCAGAGTCAAAAGGCATTCAACTTGTGTGTCCTCCATCTAATGTTTTACTTTGTCTTCATTCACTTATGGGCTGTGGGCGTCGCTGGCTGGGCCCAGCATTTGTTCACCACCTCTAGTTGCCCTTGAGAAGGTGAGGTTGAGCTGCCTTCTCGAATCACTGCAGTCCACCTGCTGTGGGTTGACGCACAATGCCCTGAGGGAGGGAATTCCAGGATTTTGGCTCAGCGACAGTGAAGGAACAGCGATTTAATTCCAAGTGCTTTGGAATAACGGAACACATTCCCCATCAAACACTCCCAAGGACAGCAAGGGGTTAGATACAGCATAACGTTTCCTCTACACTGTCCCCATCAAATACTCCCAGGGACAGCATGGGGTTAGATACAGCATAACGTTTCCTCTACACTGTCCCCATCAAATACTCCCAGGACAGGGACAGCATGGAGTTATTAGAATAATGAAACACATTTCCCATTAAACATCCTGGGACAAATATAGCACGGCGTTAGGATACAGAATAAACCTTCCTCTACACTGTCCCCATCAAACACTCCTGGGACAGGGACAGCATGGGCTTAGATACAGAATAAACCTTCCTCTACACTATCCCCATCAAATAATCCCAGGATAGGGACAGCATGGGGTTAGATGCAGAATAAACCTTCCTCTACTCTGTCCCCATCAAAAACTCCCAGGACAGGGAGAGGATGAGGGTAGTTACAGTATAAAACTCCCCCTACACTGTCCCCATCAAACATTGTCAGGATAGGGACAGTATGGAGTTAGATACAGAGTAAAGCTCAATCTTTCCTATCCCCAACAAATACTCCCAGGACAGGGACAGCACAAGGTTAGATTCAATGTAAAGCTCTGTTTATGGTTCCAAGATGAAGTTAAATTGTTTTTATTCACTTACAGCATCTGCATGTCGCTGGCTAGGCCAGCATTCATTGTCTATTATTAATTAACTGCCCAGAGAAGGTGATGATTAGCCAACCTACTGCAGTTCTTGGTGTGGATGGACCCCCACTTGCCCTTAGGGAGGGAGTTCCAGAATTTTGACCCAGGAACAGTGAAGGAACAGCGATATATTTCCCAGTCAGAATGGTGAGTGGCTTGAAAGGGAACACACAGTTGCTGGTGTTTCCACATAGCTGCTGCGTTTGTCCTACTGGATGGTACAGTTTGTGGGTTTGGAAGATGCTCTCTGAGAATCTTTGGAGAATTGCTGCAATGCATCTTATAGATGGTACTGAACGTTGGTGGTAGAATTCGTTGATATGAAGTCATGAGATGTGATGTCTGATGGTCATCAGCTATCTCAGCTGCAAATGTGTTGCTGGTCAAAGCACAGCAGGCCAGGCAGCATCTCAGGAATAGAGAATTCGACGTTTCGAGCATAAGCCCTTCATCAGGAATAAGAGAGAGAGAGCCAAGCAGGCTAAGATAAAAGGTAGGGAGGAGGGACTAGGGGGAGGGGCGATGGAGGTGGGATAGGTGGAAGGAGGTCAAGGTGAGGGTGATAGGCCGGAGTGGGGTGGGGGCGGAGAGGTCAGGAAGAGGATTGCAGGTTAGAAGGGCGGTGCTGAGTTGAGGGAACCGACTGAGACAAGGTGGGGGGAGGGGAAATGAGGAAGCTGGAGAAATCTGAATTCATACCTTGTGGTTGGAGGGTTCCCAGGCGGAAGATGAGGCGCTCCTCCTCCAGCCGTCGTGTAGTTGTGTTCTGCCGGTGGAGGAGTCCAAGGACCTGCATGTCCTCGGTGGAGTGGGAGGGGGAGTTAAAGTGTTGAGCCACGGGGTGATTGGGTAGGTTGGTTCGGGCGGCCCAGAGGTGTTCTCTGAAGCGTTCCGCAAGTAAGCGGC
The DNA here is from genome assembly GCF_020745735.1 of Hemiscyllium ocellatum. Classification (NCBI taxonomy): domain Eukaryota; kingdom Metazoa; phylum Chordata; class Chondrichthyes; order Orectolobiformes; family Hemiscylliidae; genus Hemiscyllium; species Hemiscyllium ocellatum. The sequence continues at coordinate 53,566,398 of NC_083425.1, forward strand.
CTGTCTCACCAATATAGAGGAGCCCACATCGGGTGCAGCGGATGCAATAGATGATGTGTGTGGAGGTACAGGTGAACTTGTGGCGGATATGGAAGGATCCCTTGGGGCCTTGGAGGGAAGTGAGTGTGGAGGTGTGGGCGCAAGTTTTACATTTCCTGCGGTTGCAGGGGAAGGTGCCGGGGGTGGAGGTTGGGTTGGTGGGGGGTGTGGATCTGACAAGGGAGTCACGAAGGGAGTGGTCCTTGCGGATACACATCAGCTATCTCACTCTGGTACTTGCTTCAGTGCCTGTCACATCAGGACAGGACATGGATCACACAGTCATGAAGAATTCTATGAACATTTATGACATCTCCTGGTATTTACATACTTACATTCCGCTAATAGGCACTTGATATGAGAAAAAACTTATTCCACACATCAAGTGGTCAGGGAATAGCGTGCAGTCTCTGGAAATATAGTGGAGGCAGGTTCAATTGAAGCATTCAAGAGGGCATTGATTTTTTTTTTGGATAGCAATTGTATGCATGGAAATGGGGAAAAGAAGGGAGATTAGGGGAAATAGAGCAGAAATGGATAATAGATCTGGTGTGGCATGATGGACGAGATGACCTCCTTCTACACCATAAAAATTCTTTGATTAAAAGCAACTCAGAAGGCTCTGGAGACTATTTCAAGACTAGTTCATTGACATCTAGATCAACAAATACCAAATATCTTGTGCCGACAGAAACCCTGAGTGCCTGTTGATGACTTGAGGTAAGGTATTGCAGCGGAGGGTAAGAGTGTGATTCCTCCTCCAAACGTCTGACAGAGACACTCATCAAATTGGCCTCTGCTCCAGTGAAAGTTGAATTTACAGTGTATGTCTCTGTATAACTGTGATTTTTGTTTTGGAGGAAAGGGATTATTGGGTTATGCCTCAGACCAAGCAAGCGCTATGTGTTTAAGAGATGTGTTCATGATTCATCACTGTATCGTGGCACATGGCCTGATTACATAACGGTCTCGGATTCCATTTCAACTCAGGCCACTTGCAGCATGAAGGAAGTGTGCTTCTGTTTGCGACCACATTATGCAGCAGTACAGCTGACACAGCAGTGCCTGTGATTGTAATATCCTTTAATATGAGGAACTGTAATAAACATTGAAAGAACCTTTCAGTGTTACTTTACCCACATTGCAGGAGCTAACATTAGTATCACCTCATCAGGAACAAATGCCCTGTTGAAGGTTAAAAGTCCATCAGTGCATCGACAGCAGATTGTGAGGGCATGACTGAACAGACATTGAGCCATTGACCCTATCTCTGAGGTCATAGAAACCAAAGAGGAGGAAAAGGCTCACATTTTTGGAGTATTTGTCATAACTTTAGGAAGTCTGAAATGTTTTTTGTTTGTGGAGTATCGAAGCACTTTAATAGAGACCAGTGACAATTTTGGGAGTCTATCTGTGCACAGAAACACCTTGTGAATAGGAATAAAATAAATGACAGCATCATCCTGACTGGAGGTAGACGTTCAGGGCACATGACACAAGAGAGACGGACAGCTTGTTCCACAATCCATAACCCCGTGGACACCGCCCTGCCATCCTATCTTTAATGTGAGGGAAGTAGGTCAGGAGCAGGAGCAGGAGGAGAAAGCTGACCGTGTGTGATGAGATTATTTTAAAAACGTATTACCGTAAATATAACAGATAGTACTGCAGATCATGGAAACCCCTCTATCCCCAACCCCCATTGTCACTGATATTTAGGAATTCTAAGTATGAGGTCTGGGCTCTGACATTACTGAGGTCACCTTGCTTACATCCCTCTCTCCTCTCTCTCAAGGGACATAATCTTCAGATTATTTCCTAACACCATTTTCCTCCTATATCTTTCTTTTACCCGACCAAAGCCGAGCAGGCTGGGCCCGGATCACTGGAAGTGCAGACTTTGGCCACTGAGACATAGGAGTGATCACCTGGCCAGACATCCCAGTCTATTTCTTGTCTGGTCTGATCCTTCATCTCTCCCCACTGACAGTTCACTGACCTCCCCTGTCCCTCCGGGCCTACCTGAGGGTCCTAGATGGAGTGAGGTGTAGAGGGTTGGTGGGAGAGACAATTGGTTGGCAAGGAGAAAGGATCCCACCTCCCCTCACTCTGGTGTCCACTGACCTTTGGAGACTTCTCCTTCCAGATGTGGGTTGAAGCAGCTATGCAGCTGTCCTGCGATGTGATTGGACAGCTCAGTCATGGCATTTTCCACGGTGCTAAAGTTGACATCAGCTTCGCAATGCGAGATGGGAACAGGGCGCACGGGTTTGTTCAACCTCCAATGTTCCTGGAACCATAACAGTTATCACATCAGATGGGTAAATAATCTCAGTGAGCCTGTAACTTATATCAATGTGTGCAAATCCCAACATTAGAAGCAAGTGAATAAAAAGAAACGTCAATATCATTTTATTGCGTGTTACCTATCTGACACATTTCACATATGTCAGGTTGTATTGAACACGGTTCTGAATGTTGACAGTGCCATATCTACCACCCACCATAGCAATGACACAAAGTTGTGGTCACAGACAGCTCAGGATTGCGAAGGTGTGTCATCTAAAATCTAATCCTCCTCAAAAGCTTGGTAACAGTTTATCAAGTCAGTAACAAGTAACCAGCTGTTATCATGTAATAAATAGACCTGACTCTCCTAGTTAGATCAGGAAGAGCTTTCCCTTGACTGTGTTAGGCCAAGTAGGCCCTGGATTTTCATACACTCAGACGTTGGTGAGAGAGACCATGAGCAGCAGCTCATACACAGTGCTGAGCCAGCATGCCATTATGATGGAATGGATTTTAAAGGTGCTGGTGGTGGTTTAGTTCCTTGAGTCTGAATGCAGCTTATAGAGCCAGTCAGAAGCCAGTGGCTCATCAGCACCACCAGCAGCACCAGCAGTGGTGCCCATTGCTGGTACTGCAGGAGGCCTAGGACACAAATGCCAGGAGAGGAAGTGGGGTGTACTTGCCTGAGCCCACTGTGCAGGCTAGGCTGGGTTGAAAGGGCAGGGGCATGTTTTTCCCTGCCACCATTCAGCCCTTCATTAGGCATTCAAACAGGATGGACCTAACCCCCATTCCCATCACAGACTGGCAGAGAGTACATCAGCTTGTCCACACGGTGGTGGCTCTTTCACACCAGCTGCAGTGCCCTCATGTGCAGTACCAGGTGTAGTGAGCTGAACCCCTCGTGTGGTCATTGATTAGCCTCTGGACATGCAGGATATCCCAACCCCTGGGTTTAATAAGAGAGAGACAGCAAGTTTGCCCATTTTGTGCATTCCCACTCCTTCCTCCAAACCCACTCCCAGGAAGACATCAAATCCATCCCGTAAATCAGTCAATGCAGTCTCTGTTGTACAGGCAAGCATGGCAGCCATTTTACTCAAATCAAATTCCATATAGCCAGTTAATGTGTCGCACTGTGCTCCCCTTTATGTCGGCGACACCAAACACTGACTGGGTGACTGCTTTGTGAGTCATTGCACCTGACCCTGAGCTTGCAGTTGCTGGCCATTCCAATGAGCCACCTTGCTTTAGTGTAACATTTCTGGACTGGGCCTTGTGCAGTGTTCCAATGAAGCTCAACCCAAGCCAGAGGAACACCACTTTCTTTTCTGTTTGGGTGTTGTGTATTTGTATTAAGTTTATAAATGTACCACATCAATGAGTTCTAGCTAGTTACAACTTCCAAAATGAATTTCTTCCTGTCATTTTCAACTCTGTATCACAGACCCAAAATTGTGTTCCTTTCCACCTCAGTTTACAGCAATTCTTGCTGCATGTGAGACATGAATTAATTAATTAATTAATGTCTACTCTCCATTTCTCTTACATTCCCCCACACACCAGCACCCCTCCCCCACCCCTCCACTACTTCTGGATCTGGGATTTACATAATAAGGAACCGAAACCTGCAACCCATTCTAAAAGATGAAAGGCTTAATAACAATCTCGGTTTGTTCAATATATCATTTCAGTTGCGTAACACTGTAATATTTTGTATAAATTCTGTGTCTTATGGTCCTGCTCCACAACTATCTGAGGAAGGAGCAGTGCTCTGAAAACTATTGCTTCCAAATAAACCTGATGTTGTGTGAATTTTAACTCTGTCACCACATACATTGCCAGTCCTGCTGAATTTCTCCAGCGTTTTCAATTAATATGTTTCTTGGTAAAGGTGGAATGTTGGGCACAGCATACCCAAAATTAATGCCAGTAATCCATAGCGGCCAATGAGAAGACTGAATGAGATAGGGTGGAAGAATCAATAGAATCCTCTTCACTCTCGTTACCTCAGCAGCGGGTATGATGTAGTTAATTGGCTGCTCATGGTAAAAGTTGCCTGATTGCTCGTCCAGTTACTGCCCAAACAGTGGCATTGGAAATGTGTTGTAAATATCCATTGTGAAACACTCCCCCATGTTATCTAGACACAGTTCTGTGCAGCCAAAGTTGAATTGAAGAGAATGAACTCAATGATCTTTCTTTTGAAAAGCTTAGAGTTAGCTTTCTTGAACTTTGCCCTGGAGGGAGCAAAGGTCAAAAAGAAAGAGACAGAAGCTGTTTTTCCAGATAGGCATGGATAGCCAAAGTCTTTTCCCCGAGGTAGGGAGTCCACAACAAGAGGGTGTGAGGGGAAAGATTTAAAAGGGACCTGAGAGGTGGTGCGTGAATGGAAGGAGCTGCTAGACGAAGTGATGGAGGCTGGCATAATTACAGCATCTGGAAGGGTACATTAATAGGAAGGATTTAGAGGGATATGGGCCAAGATACAAAAGCTAAAACACAAGTACCAATGTGTCCAAGAACAACTCCTCCTCCAGTGTTAACAGGCTTCTGAATGGATGTCTCAAACTTCAAATCTAATATTGATCTTGCTTTTTGCACAGCTTCTTTGCAGCTGTAACTCTGTACACCTCCCTCTGTTCTATCACTCTGTGATCCTTATATGGTACAATCTGCTTGTACTGCACACAAAACAAAACCTTTCACTGCACCTGCGTACATGTGACAATAATAAATGAAATCAAATCACAATGCTGGCAAAGTGGGACTAGGTCAGATCTGGACACTCCCACTCTCACAGTCACCCAGTTCACCCTGTCTCACCATCAAATGTTACATCAAGCTGGGCTCTGGTGCTGGAGTTTGGACTACAGCATTGTACAAATGCTTAGCACCAAGATGAGACAGCGATACCTTACTTTATTATATTTATTACACTCAATTCCTGCTTGTAACTCACTGGATGGGGGCATTTCATTTATTCTCTATGTACAGGAGTGTTCTGCACTCAGGCAGCACATGTCAAAACGTGCAGAAAACATGAAAACAAGAGTTTGGCAAAATGTGAGAGGACTGTAGGTGGTTTCAGGATGTCACGGACGGGTTAGGGGAATGAGCAGGGAGGTTGCTGGATGCAGTTTCGGTAAGTTGTGTGGCTGTTCATACTGTGAGGCAAAAACCAGGATAGAGGGCCCACATCAACTTCCAAACAGAAGCACATGCAATGTAATGTCAAAGGGACCTGGGAAAATCATCAAGAGGATCTATCAAAAGCACCTGCCCTTCTGTATCTTTGAAAGATATCTCTGGAGTGTTTGAAGAAAACGTTACTTGCTGTTTTAGCCTGTCTGCTAACAAAGCCTAATGGTTCGAATTACTTCTGTGTGACTGATCTCACAAACATTCATGATCACAGTTGCTATTTCTGCCTTTTCACAGTTTGACTGATGGGTGCAAGTGGTTACAGACTCTTTGATGTGGGACTACTAATTCCAGTGCTTTTTGCTTCAAGGAATTGTCCATTAAATGAACTGTTCATTGTCATAAGGAATGTATATGTAGTGGGTGGTAATCACTATTTTTTCAATTTATTGAGGCCTGCGAATTTTATTTTATGGAACTTTATTTAATGGGCCTAAGGTGTGCCCATGGTGGATATAAGGTGAGTTGACAAGTGTAAGCACAAAGGGAGATAGATGGGAGGCAGGAACTGGCACTGTCATTAAAACAAGGGGCATGGATACGGGGCAGGGACATTGGGTGGCATGGGTGGTATGGCATTTGGTTGGGAGGGCATATCATGACCTGGGCATACTTGAGAAAGGCTATGGGTTGGGCACAGTGAATGTGAGAGTCAGAGGGATGTTTTGTGATTTATTCTTTACTTCTAAACTTAGGGCATAGCGTAGGAACCCAAGATTAGCCTGTTGCCTAGTCTGCCTCTATACCCAACCTGGGAGTGAATATCCAGGCCTAGGTTTGGTCTAACCCAGGCCTGAATACAGGGTTTCATACAAGCTCCCTAACTTTTCAACTCTGTGGAAATGAAACCTAGCTCTTGGTGTTATAAGCGTGTGACTCAATGTGAAGATTTGGTGTGTTGGATACTCTCTGGCGATTGAACACACATTAGGACGCTGGTTGCACATACGATGCCTATTCCACCGGCCCGTGAGGTCATTACCTGTAATACAAACAAGCTGTCATCACTTTCCAGGGCAGTCTGGAGTTGCTGTTTACTGTCCTGTAGCCCAGCAAGAGTAATCCGCAGTAGCTTCATGGATTCTTCCACCCGGCTCAATACAGCTTCCTCCTCACCATCGAGATATCGTAGAACGTCCTTCTGTGCACGCTCAATAGTTTTCACTAACTCAGTACACTTGGTCCTGGTGTGATGTTTGACCTGCAGCACCATACCCTAAGATTAAAAGCAATGTCACGGTTATGTAACTCTGTGTGTTCACAGAACTACCAGCTTTCTGTTTAAACTCAGCACTTCCCCTTACTTTAATGGAGTCAGCTTTCTGCTGCAGCTTTCCAATCTCCTCCGTAGTCTCCAGCAGCTGTTTGTCCACCTCAGTCTGTTGCTCATTGAGTTCTTTCTGGAAAATCAAAGAATTCTGATCAGTGAGGCCCATTGTTGAACAGATGGTGAGGGTCTGTCCAGTACTATGTCATAGAGTCATAGAGATGTAAAGCATGGAAACGGACCCTTCGGTCCAACTCGTCCACGCCGACCAGATATCCCAACCCAATCCAGTCCCACCTGCCAGCACCCAGCCCATATCCCTCCAAACCCTTCGTATTCATACAACCATCCAGATGCTTTTTAAATGTTGCAATTGCATCAACCTCCACCACATCCTTTGGCAGCTCATTCCATACACGTACCACCCACTGCGTAAAAAAGTTGCCGCTTAGGTCTCTTTTATGTCTTTCCCCTCTCACCTTAAACCTATGCCCTCTAGTTCTGGACTCCTCCACCCCAGTGAAAAGATTTTATTGATTTACCCGATCCATGTCCCTCATGATATTGTAAATCTCTATTAGGTCACCCCTCAGCCTCCAATGCTCCAGAGGAAACTGTCCCAGCCTGTTCAGCCTCTCCCTATAGCTCAAATCCTCCAAACCTGGCAACATCCTTGTAAAAAGTGAGGTCTGCAGATGCTGGAGATCAGAGCTGAAAATGTGTTGCTGGTTAAAGCGCAGCAGGTTAGGCAGCATCCAAGGAACAGGAAATTGGACATTTCGGGCAAAAGCTCTTCATCAGGAATGAGGAAAGTGTGTCCAGCAGGCTAAGATAAAAGGTAGGGAGGAGGGACTTGGGGGAGGGACGATGGCGATGTGATAGGTGGAAGGAGGTCAAGGTGAGGGTGATAGGCCGGAGTGGGGTGGGGGCGGAGAGGTCAGGAAGAAAATTGCGGGTTAGGGGGGTGGTGCTGAGTTCGAGGGAATCGCCTGAGACAAGGTGGGGGGAGGGGAAATGAGGAAACTGGAGAAATCTGAGTTCATCCCTTGTGGTTGGAGGGTTCCCAGGCGGAAGATGAGGCGCTCTTCCTCCAACCGTCGTGTTGTTATGTTCTGGCGATGGAGGAGTCCAAGGACTTACATGTCCTTGGTGGAGTGGGAGGGAGAGTTAAAGTGTTGAGCCACGGGGTGGTTGGGTTGGTTGGTCCGGGCGTCCCAGGGGTGTTCCCTGAAGGGTTCCGCAAATAAGCTGCCCGTCTCCCCAATATAGAAGAGGCCACATCGGGTGCAGCGGATGCAATAGATGATGTGTGTGGAGGTGCAGGTGAATTTGTGGCGGATATGGAAGGATCCCTTGGGGCCTTGGAGAGAGGTAAGGGAGGAGGTGTGGGTGCAAGTTTTGCATTTCCTGCGGTTGCAGGGGAAGGTGCCGGGGGTGGAGGTTGGGTTGGTGGGGGGTGTGGACCTGACGAGGGAGTCACGAAGGGAGTTGTCTTTGCGGAACGCTGATAGGGGAGGGGAGGGAAATATATCCCTGGTGGTGGGGTCCGTTTGGAGGTGGCGGAAATGATGGCGGATGATACGCTGTATACGGAGGTTGGTTCCAGCAGGCTAAGATGAAAGGTAGAGAGGAGGGACTTGGAGGAGGGGCGATGGAGATGTGATAGGTGGAAGGAGGTCAAGGTGAGGTTGATAGGCCGGAGTGGGGTGGAGGCGGAGAGGTCAGGAAGAAAATTGCAGGTTGGGGGGGCGGTGCTGAGTTCGAGGGAATCGCCAGCAGGCTAAGATAAAACGTGGGGGGAGGGACTTGGGGGAGGGGCGATCCCATATTCCCAATTCCTTCGTCCATCCCATATTCCCAATTCCTTCGTCTCCGCCGCATCTGCTCCCAGGAGGACCAGTTCCAATACCGTACAGCCCAGATGGCCTCCTTCTTCAAAGACCGCAGATTCCCCCCAGACGTGATCGACGATGCCCTCCACTGCATCTCCTCCACTTCCCCCTCCTCCGCCCTTGAGCCCCGCCCCTCCAACCGCCACCAGGACAGAACCCCACTGGTTCTCACCTACCACCCCACCAACCTCCATATACAGCGTATCATCCGCCATCATTTCCGCCACCTCCAAACGGACCCCACCACCAGGGATATATTTCCCTCCCCTCCCCTATCAGCATTCCGCAAAGACCACTCCCTTCGTGACTCCCTCGTCAGGTCCACACCCCCCACCAACCCAACCTCCACTCCCGGCACCTTCCCCTGCAACCGCAGGAAATGCAAAACTTGCACCCACACCTCCTCCCTTACCTCTCTCATCTTCCGCCTGGGAACCCTCCAACCACAAGGGATGAACTCAGATTTTTCCAGTTTCCTCATTTCCCCTCCCCCCACCTTGTCTCAGGCGATTCCCTCGAACTCAGCACCGTCCCCCTAACCCGCAATTTTCTTCCTGACCTCTCCGCCCCCACCCCACTCCGGCCTATCACCCTCACCTTGACCTCCTTCCACCTATCACATTGCCACCGCCCCTCCCCCAAGTCCCTCCTCCCTACCTTTTATCTTAGCCTGCTGGACACACTTTTCTCATTCCTGATGAAGAGCTTTTGCCTGAAACGTTGAATTTCCTGTTCCTTGGATGCTGCCTGACCTGATGTGCTTTAACCAGCAACACATTTTCAACATCTTTGTAAATCCTTTCTGAACTCTTTCAAGTTACACAACATCTTTCTGATAGGAAGGAGACCAGAATTGCACGTAATATTCCAACAGTGGCCTAACCAATGTCCTGTACAGCTGCAACATGACCTCCCAACTCCTGTACTCAATACTCTGACCAATAAAGGAAAGCATACCAAACATCTTCTTCACTATCCTATCTAACTGCGACTCCAATTTCAAGGAGCAATGAACCTGCACTCCAAGGTCTCTTTATTAAGCAACACTTCCCTAGGACCTTACCATTAAGTGTATAAGTCCTGCTAAGATATGCTTTCCCAAAATGCAGCATCTTGCATTTATCTAAATTAAACTCCATCTGCCACTTCTCAGACTATTGGCCCATCTGGTCAAGATCCTGTTATAATCTGAGATAATCTTATAATCTTCGCTATCCACTACACCTCCAATTTTGGTTTCATCTGCAAACTTACTAACTGTACCTCTTATGCTCGATTCAATATGGATCACAGTTTCTCTCACACTCTCTGTTTCCCAGGCCTCAGTACCTCCATAGTCTCCCTAAACACGCACCATCACCACCCCCCACACCTCCCCCCCCCCCACCCCCACGTCTTGCGTTGGATTGGAACACAGCCACAATGGGCCCAGGTCAGTGGGGGCATACATGGGGATCCATTCATCAAGGTTCCGGTTTCCAGAGACCTCGCTGTGCTCAGATTGGGGAGGGGGAGCCAGGGTGGGGACGTTGCTGTGGTCAGGGGGTGCGGACACTGGACCTGGGTCAGACTCAGGAGGGTGGGGGCGAGGAGACTGTGCTGAGGTTGGGGGTGCGGACACAGAGCTCAGGTCAGGGCCTGGGGACAACGTACCTGGTCAGTAGGTAGGAGGTGGGGACACTGTGACGGGTCGGGGGAGAGGGTGAGAACAAGATGCCTGGGTCAGGGGAGAGGGTGAGGACACTGTGCTCGGGTCAGGGGAGGACAAGGTGCCTGGGTCAGGGGAGAGGGTGAGGACACTGTGTCCAGGTCAAGGGTAGGTGTTGAAGACAATGTGCCCGGGTCAGGGGCTGGGGACACTGTGGCCTGGGTTGGGGGAGAGAGTGAGGACACTGTGCCTTGGTCAGGGGATGGGCACAATGTGCCAGGTCAGGGGTTAGGGATGGAGACACTGTGCCTGGGTCGGGAGAGAGGGTGAAGACAATGTGCCCAGTTCAGGGGTTGGAGGGATGAGGACAATGTGCCCGGGTCGGGGGATGGGGTTGGGGGCACTGTGCCTGGGTCGAGGGTAGGGGCTGGGGGCACAGTGCCAGGGCCAGGAGATGGGGTGGGGACAATATGCCTGGGTCGGTGGTAGCGGGTGGGGACACTGTGCCCGGGTCAGGGGTAAGGGGTGAGGACAGTGTGCCTGGATCAGGGTAGGGGGTGAGGACACTGTACCTGGGTCAGGGCGATAGGGGTGGGGCATGGGGACACTGTGATGGGGTCAGCAGGGTGTGGGTGTGTGTCTAAGGGCTTACTCCAGGAACGCCGTCAGAGCTTAATCTCTCACCCTCCAGCCACATTCATGCTGCAAGATCCCCACAGATCATCACCGCATGGATTTTGGGAGAAGGTGTGGGAGAAAATGGAACCCGGCAACACTGTTTGGAAATAAAAGGTCTCGTTTTAACGCGGATGTGAAAAGAGTTTTATTTTTCACTGAAGGTTTTAAACCTGTGGAGTTCAACATCACCAGTATTAATTACCTGTCTCGCATCTCCCAATGTAAAATAAATATTCATCCATAAAATAACATGACCATCAAAACCAATGAATCACAATGCTGCAAAACTGAGCTGTTTCCCAAAGCTATAATAGTCACATCATTTTCCCTCACTCAAATGGCCTCAATATAATCTGCTGCAGTTTATCTTTATGTCTTTTTTCGATGATGAGACGTGGGGTGCCACTGAGTAAGACAGCACTTATTGATCATATCCAATTACCCAGGGGACAATGAAGGGTCAGCCCCACATTGTTGCAGGTCTATAGTCACATGTGGGTCAGACAAGGGTTTATAGAGTCATAGAGATGTACAGTACAGAAACAGACCCTTGACACTGATATTCTAATTAAGTCTAGTCCCACTTGCCAGCATTTGGCACATTTCCCTCTAAACCCTTCCTATTCAGATACCCATCCAGGTGCCTTTTAAAAGTTGCAATTGTACCAGCCTCCACCACTTCCTCCGGCAGCTCATTCTATACATGTAATAAAGTGCGTGATAAAGTTGCCCCTTAGGTCCCTTTTATATCTTTCCTCACTCATCCTAAACCTCTAGTTCTGGACTCGCCCACCCCAGGGAAAAGACTTTCTCCATTTATCATATCCATGTTCCTCATGATTTAATAAACTTCTATTAGGTCACCCCTCAGCCTCCGATGCTCCAAAGAAAACAGACCCAGCCTATTCAACCTCTCCCTATAGCTCAAAACCTCCAAATCTCGCAACATCCTTGTAAATCTTTTCTGAACCCTTTCAAGTTTCACAACATCCTCCTTATAGGATGGAGACCAGAATTACAAGCAATATTTCAGGACAGCTTTTCATTCCGGTATTTTACAGATTCAAACCTTTCACAATTTACCATGGTGGGATTTGAGCCTATATCCTGAGAACATTAGCCTGACATTCAAGATTACTTGGAGAAAGTGAGGACTGCAGATGCTGGAGATCAGAGTCAAGAGTGTCACTGGACTAGTAATCTAGAATCGAGACTGTGGTGCCTGGAAAGCACAGCAGGTCAGACAGCATCCAAGGAGCAGGAGAGTCGATGTTTTGGGTATAAGCTGATTCCTGATGAAGGGCTAATGCCAGATACGTCGATTTTCCTGCTCTTTGGACGCTACCTGAGCTGCTGTGCTTTCCCAGCAACACAGTCTTGATTCTAGATTACTAGTCCAGTGACATTATCACTATAGACTCATCTATTTAAACACACTCTTGGCCAGCCTCTCACCTTGCACCCTTTGTAACCTAAAACCCTATTTCTCAGTTCTTCCTGTTAGTCAACCACTCTGTGGGTCATGATACACTGGATCAAGGTTCCTCCACCATTTCCAAATTAAATTTGGCACTTCCAACTTAAATCCTTTGTTTTTTGGGTTTAAATCTCTTCATAACGTCTTCCTTTCCAACCCTCTCTCTGTAACTGTCTCCCAATCTGCAATCACTTTAGAATTCTTTGGAGATTCCCGGACTCTGGTCCCTTCCCCCATTTCTTCAGCCGTCTATTGGAACCATGTCTTCAGCTCTTTCCATATGATGCACTGGAGCAGCCTCCAAACCTTACAGCCTCTTTACCTTCCTCCCTCATCCTTTTTAAACCATACAGCCTCTTTACCTTCCTCCCTCACCCTTTTTAAACTATACAGCCTCTTAAGCTTCCTCCCTTGCCCTTTTTAAACCAGACAGCATCTTTACCTTCCTCCCTCATCCTTTTTAAGAACCAAAGTATACAAACATGGATCTGAACGTGGGGTTGTGTAGCCATTCAGTTCACCCCGCCATTCAATAAGTCCATGGTTGGTCTGTTTGTGTTTCGCACTCCACATTCCCATCTACCCCCAATAACCCTTCAACCCCCTTGTTTAAAGGAGTTACAAATGCCTTACAAATGCTCAATAACACAGTCTCCACTGCTCTCTGGGACGATACTTCCAAATTTAAATTCTATTGGAGAAGACAATTCTCCTTATCACCGTCTTAAATCGGAGATTCCTGATTTCAAAACTGTTCCCCACGGATCTGGAGTCCCCAAAGAGAATAAACATCCTCCCGAGCATCAATCCTGTCAAGCTCTCTCAAAATCTTGGGGATCACAGCGGGTCAGGCAACATTCGTGAAGAGACAGAAAGCTATTGGTTCAAGTCTAGATGTCTCTTCATCAGCATTGATGAAAAATCATCTAAACTCAAAACATTAGCTTGCTGTCTCTTCACGGAGGCTGCCTGACCCGCTGTGATCTCCAGCATTTGTTGATTTCAGTCCAGATTCCAGCAGATGTAGTAATTTGCTCCGCTCTCAAAATCGTATTTAGTTTTGTGACATTTCCTGTCACTCTTCTAAATTTCAATGAGTGAAGACCCAAGCTGCTCATACTTTCTCCATCAGACAAACCTTCTACCCCAGGAGCCTTGTAAACCTTCTCTGAGCAGGTTCCAATGTAAACATGTTCTTCCTTACATAAGGAGAGCAAAATTGTGCACAATTCTCCAGATGTGGTATCATGAAGACCCATTACAGTTGGAACAAGACTACTTTTGTATTCCGTACCCCTTACAATAAAGATCAGCATTCCCTTTGAATTCCTAATTACATTTGTAAAAGGTTCTTTAAATGCAGGAATGAGTATTAAGGGTGTTGGTTTTATCACTGCCTGTGCTTTTCCCATTACCTGACACGTGTCATATGTTCAGCAAAATTCAACCACATCCTTATGCAATCGAGGCCAATAAAAATGTTTTTGTATTTTGGCTTGAGTTTTCCTTACTCCCAAATGATCTCCTTCTGGTAGTTTATGTGCTACCCATAACACTCCCTTTCCATAACCCACCAGTAATACAACGTGATGAACTTCTGCCCATTTCTCATTTGCCTGAATATGTGATGGTCTGCATTTCCTCATCAAGATGTCACGTTTAAGTTAATAACATATTGGGATGCACTCAGATTCGTCTTCTGTGTTCGCTTTTTGATACAACTACTTTATCTTTCCATATTTACACTGTATTTCAGCAAACATCTCTGAACTAAAAATATCCACTTTGTCCTCCAACTGTTCACAATTTTTGTTCTCAACCATTTGATCAAACATGGTCTCTGATAATAACTTCCTTATCCTTTCTCCTTGATTCCTCCTTCTGTTTCAAGTGTGGCTTTGTGACCTTGTCACCACACAGTCAGGAAAAACCCCAGGATATGCTTCCTATATCACCTCAGTTGTCTGATTTTCCACTGGCTTGTCAACCACAATCACTCCCATCTGTGATCCAGCTATATCATGATTGAGGATAAACTGTATTTCTCCTCACACCACTTCACTATTTTTTACCAGACTCTCCAACCTCACTTTATGTACTAGAGCACTGTCTTGTCAGCATGAATTCCATAGATTACTGCCTCTTCTGGCAATACCCCATCTGAATGACACATTCCTCATCTCTCACCATCACTTGCTCCCATACCTCTCTTTACCTGCTCCCCCTGGCACACACGAGTAAACCTTACCCACACAAGTAAATTCTTCAAAGATGTCTGGCATTTTATTACCAACCAAACCACTGACCAGACTGTACATTCTTTTCTAGCTCTTTTCCTTCGACAGTGCTTTCCTTTACCATTTTAACAAAATCCACTGACTTACCCTTTTCTCCCACAGCGCTCCTCGCAGTGCTCCCTCTAAGCCTGTGACTTCATGTTTCTTACTTTATTACAGTGAAAATACCTCAGGTTTTGAACTGCTCTTCCTCCTTCATGGGTTTCCTTTTAACCTGTCTTCACTATCATCATTGAGCTCTCCCTTTCCTTTACTGCCTGAGGATTTATCTTTTCCACAATTTCTCTCCCTTACAGAATGAAACTGAAGTCAGATGTCAAATTGTGATTTATGAACCAACTCATTATCATTGGCCATCTCTGCTGCTAATTTTACAGTTTCAACTCTCTGCTCTTCCAAATGCGTTCTCACTAATATGGAACTCACTAATTCAGGAAATGAAGTTTTGTACTCCTCCAAAATAACAGTCCCTCCAAGAGCACCATATGTTTGATCAATTTTCATAGTTAGAGTTTGAGAATCTGAAATGATCCACTTAACATGCTCTCTGTTTCCTGTTAGTTTGCATTTCCTCTATTCATGGTAACATTATTATTTGATACTTATCAAAAAATTATTTTTAACAATTTATCCCTTCATGGAATGTGGACATTAGAATATTTTTCTTTTCTTCAACATGAATGTATACAAGAATTGGTGAAATAATGGTATTGATTCTTTACTTGAAAGTCAAATGATAGTCTAAGTGTTTAATTTTAAGACTTACAAAACTTCTCAATTTTAATTTTTGTTTGCGAATCCATAAAAGTGACTAAGGTGGGGGCATTTTTTTCTTATGTTCATACTATGATCCGTCTCTTGATTGATGTTTAATGTTAAGGATTGGTATTACATTTTTCCAGAGCAGTATTTTTGAGCTGTAAGACTGTGCCAATACAGCATTTTTGAGCAAAGTGTTTTGTGTTTGTTTTAAGATAATTTTTGGGTCTGTAGATTGTTAAAGGGACAGAAATTGCTTTTAGTTTGGTGATGTCCACTTCTTGTCAGAAGTGGGAGATCAGGCAGAATTGGAAAGTCCCTGGAGACCATGTCTGCATGTTTGGTTGTGCATCCTATGGGACTGCATGGATTGGTTGGAGTGGGAGTTACAGGCAATCAGGGGTTTACAGGAACTATGGGGTGTGATTGATGGCAATTTCAAGAAGGTGGAGACACCTCATATACAGTTAAGTAGATGGTTGACAGCTTGGATTGGCTATCCCTGTCTCACACAGGTATATCATTTTGGAAACTGTAGGAGGGGGAAATGGCCTCTCAGGGGAGGACAGCACTGACAGCCAGGTTTCTGGTCCCGTGACTGGCTCTACTGTTATGAGAGATTAGATTACTTACAGTGGAAACAGGCCCTTCGGCCCAACATGTCCACACCAACCCTCCGAAGAGCAACCCACCCAGACCATTCGCCTACATTTACCCCTTCACCTAACACTACAGCAATTTAACATGGCCAGTTCACCTAACCTGCACATTTTTGGACTGTGAGAGGAAACTGAAGCACCTAGAGGAAACCCACACAGGCACGGGGAGAATGTGCAAACTCCACATAGACAGTTGCCCGAGGTGGGAATGGAACTAGGGTCTCTGGTGCTGTGAGGCAGCAGTGCTAACCACTGTGCCACCGTGCACAGGTTCCAAGCGACCAATTGTAATAGGGGACATTCTAGTCTGAGGCATGAACAGACATTTCTGCAGCCATCAGTGAGACATCAGGGTGGTGTGCTGCCTCCCTGGTGTCAGGGTCAAGAACATCTCGGAGAGGGTACAGGATATTCTGAAATAGTAGAGGGACTAGCAGGAGGTCATTGTGCATGTTGTTTCAAACAACATAGGTAGGGAAAGGGATGAGATTCTGCAGACAGAATAAAGGAATTTAGGCAGGAAGTTAAATGGCGGGTCTTCGGGGTAGTCATATCTGGATTACTTCAGGTGCCATGTGCTGAGGTGGATAGGAATAACAGGATAGAGCAGATAAATAAGTGGTTGAGGAGCTGGTGCAAGGGGCAAGTATTAACATTTAAACCAGTAGTATGGAGCGGGGGAGGGGGCGGTTGGAGTCCCAAACCAATAGTGAGAAAAGAGATAAGTCTGAGGCTGGTATAGTAGATAAGGGGAACAAGTCAAATAGTCAAGGCAGACAAGAGCTAAGAAGGGAACTAGGTAAGATTGATCAATTAAACTGTACTTACTTCAATGCAAGAGGCTTAACAGGTAAAGCTGATGAACCTGGGCCATGGTTGAGAAGATGGGATTGGGATGTCATAGCAATTACCAAGACATGGCTCAGGGATGGACAGAACTGGCAGCTTAATATTTCAGGTTTTAGATGCTATTGGAAAGATAGAAAGGGGGACAAGAGAGGAGGGGGAGTGGCATCATTGGATTGAGGTCAGTGAAGTGGATCTTATGGAATATGAGTTCTCTGATTGGCATTGTTAACCTGGTCTGATCAGGGAGCCCTGGCTGACAGATATAAACAGGAGGGTCGGGGGTTCTGTTTACTCTGAGAGCTGGCTCAGTGTCAAGGATTCTCCATGTATAAATAAAGGGTGACTTGGTTACAGGATACTAGCCTTTCTGAAGTTACTTAAGTGGTAACAAGGGAAAAACACACTCCTGAAGAAATCCACTAGCAACAGTCATCTTTGAGTTGGGGGTAAGCATTTCTGGCATCATGCCGTTATTTGGAAAGTTTGACTCATTTAACCTTGCTGTTGAGGACTGGGCCCAGTATATGGAAAGGATGTGATATTTTGTTCAGGCAAACGACATTTGAGGCAGGTGAAAAATACCAAGTAATTCTGCCCACAGTTGTGAACCTGCAGCCTTTTCACTTATCAGGAGGCTAACATTTTCTGAGGTACCAGATACTAGAATCTTTCAAGAGCTGATGGATTTAGTTAAGGAATATTATGACTCCAAGTCTCCTGTAATTCTGAGACACTGTTGGTTTTACAGTACTTGGCAATTCAAGAACCAGGGAATCCATATTGGGATTTTTGATTAGGTTAAGATGACTGACAGAGAGGCCTGTGACTTTGTTTTAATTCATAATGAGATGCTGAGAGACTGTTAGGCATATTGGACTAATGATAGAACCATGCAAAAGCGCCTTCTAGCTAAAACCCAACAGGACTTCAAACAGGCCCTACAACTCGTGTTATAATTGGAAAATGTGGCAATTGGAGCATATGAGTTGCAGGATATTCCGATTGAAGCAGACACCCTCACCAGTCTGACTGAGCTTGGGTGAAGACAATTGCATGGCCTCACTCAGGACATATTCAGCACAAAAGGACTCTCGGTCAGCCCACAGCAAAAGCCCACAACAAAGCCAAGCCTCGGCCAAACAGTTCACATTTTCTTCAGGATCCGGGCCAGTAAGATGTTGTGGTTGCTGCTGGTATGCAGGCTTAAGACAGCAAAAGAGTATCACAAGACCTGAATGGAGTAAGAGAACTCAGGGCCAGTCTCCAGGAGAGTGCACACCCTGGAAAGTCCACCTAATCTGGTTTGGAATAGTTCAATTGCTTAGCAAAATCCAGATCAGAACTAATCAAAATAAATGTCTGGTTAGATGGTCACCAAATTCTAATGGAGGTCAATACTGGCACAGCTGTATCAGTGATTATGGAGCTAGTCTTTAACAAGACTTGTTCTGGACTCCAACCCTTATGTTTGAGCAAGATCTCAGCTAGACTGAAAACCCATACTGGGGAACCTTTAGAGGTTAAGGATACAACTTTGGTTCCGGTCTCTTATGAGAAGGAGCTGGTTCAGTTACCACTGATTGTAATAAAGGGCTTGGGTCAAAGCCTAATGGGGCGAAATTGTTTGAGAAAGATTCACCTTGATTGACTCAACATTTTTCAATTAGAAAATGGCCGCCTGAGTGAAATCCTAATTAAATACCTAGAAGCTTTTCAGGAAGGTCTACTGACTATCGAAGAGCCAAGACCACCTTGTAGGTCGACAAGGAAGCAGTTCCATGATTCTGCAGGACCTGCCAATGCCCTTTGCATTATGGGCAAATGTAGAGGCAGAGGCCAGAAGGGTGGAATGTGAAGGAATCATCAAAGCAGTCCAGTTTGTGGAATGGGCAGCATCGGGCATCCGATCGTGAACCCCAGCAGGTCGGTTTGCCTTTGTGGGGATTTTAAACAAACAAGCATCGCTTGGACAGATACGCAATCCCTCACACAGAGGACTTATATACAAAGCTGGCAGGGTGGCCGTCCATCACAAAACTGGGCATGAGCCATGTGTACTGGCAACTGCAGTTAGATGAGCATTCCCAGAGTATGCTACAATTAATACCCATGAAGGTTTGCACCAATATACGAGACTGTCATTTGGGGTATTGTCAACCTGTGCAACTTTTCAGCGGACGATTGAGAACATTTTACAAGATCTACCCAGGTCGCCATTTATCCAGATAATGCGCTAATAACAGGGAAGACCAATAAGGAGCACTTAGACAATTTGGACATGGCCCTTAGACACTTCTCCCAGGCGGGTGTATCCTTAGAAGGAAAACGTGTGTATTCCAGGCACCCCAAGTGACCTAGTTGAGCTACGGAGTTGACAAGACCAGGTTACAACCATTGAAAGATAAAGTGAGGGTGATCAAAAGTGCCCTAGCCTCCATGTCTGTACTAAAGCTTACGTCTTTCCTTGGATTGGTGAATTATTACATAAAGTTCATCCATAACCTGGTCTCCATGCTAGCACCTTTGCAACAACTCTGACAAAAACAGTCAGCTTTGGAAATGGTTGTACAGGCAAGCCATAGCTATCAGGGAAGTGAAGAAACAGCTATCTTCCTCTCAGGTGTTGGCAAATTATGTTCCCAGGCAAGATATGATATCGACATGTAATTCCTCACCATATGGCAATTGGCTCATAGGTGACCTAATGGAGAGGAACGCCCAATATTATATACATCCAGAACCTTGGTTAATACAGAGTGTAAATACATCCAGATAGAGAAGGAAGGTTTGGTGGTCATATTTGGAGCTAGGAAGTTCCACCAGTACCTTTATGGACGTAAATTTATAATAATAATGGGTTACAAGCCTCTACTTAAAGATGACAAGGCAGTGCTGCCCATAGCTTCAGGCCAAATTCAACAGTGGGCTCTAATACTAAGTGCATATAATTACAAGTTGGAACACTGTCTGGGAGGCCAAGTAGCAAATGTGGATGCATTGAGCTGCCTCCCATGGGCAGATACACCGCTGGCGGTACTGCCACTGGAAGAGTCCATAATGGTTTTAAATTTTCTGGACACACTTCCAGTCACAGCTGACAATATCAGACAATGGAAGCAGAAAGATCCAGTCTTGGTGATGGAGGAAACCAAAGGGCGGTCACAACCAGAACTGAAACCTTTGTGGACCCGGAGAGACCAGATCACCATAGAGGATGGCATATTATTATGGAGAGCAAGAGTGATTGTCCCGAGCAAAGGTCACTGCCAGATACTGGCTGTACACCACCAGGGTCATCCAGGGATTTCAAAGTCAAGATATTGGTGACAGGCTATGTCTGGTGGCCAGGATTGGATGCAGACATAGACGCATCGGTGGGGCTGAGCTCAGAGTGCCAGTAAGGTCAAAAAGTACCACCAACAGTTCCCCCACATTCAAAGGTTTGGTCAAGTAAACCCTGGACTCGGTTACACATCATGTTGGGCGGCACGATGGCACAGTGGTTAGCACTGCTGCCTCACAGCGCCAGGGACCTGGGTTCAATTCCCGCCTCAGGCGACTGACTGTGTGGAGTTTGCACGTTCTCCCCGTGTCTGCGTGGGTTTCCTCCGGGTGCTCCGGTTTCCTCCCACAGTCCAAAGATGTGCGGGTCAGGTGAATTGGCCATGCTAAATTGCCCGTAGTGTTAGGTAAGGGGTAAATGTAGGGGTATAGGTGGGTTGCACTTCGGCGTGTCGGTGTGGACTTGTTGGGCCGAAGGGCCTGTTTCCACACTGTAAGTAATCTAATCTAAAAAAACTGTGCAGGTCCCTTCGTTGGCTCAATGTTCTTAATCATTGTGGGACACCCAATGCTGAGAGTTCATTTGTCAAATGAGGGGATGACAGTAGAAAAGCAGCACCAATCTTTTGCAATACATGGTGTTATGAAGTTGAAGGCATATACTATACCTTTAAGAGAGAGTGAAAGCTGATTTGCACTAAGAGCTTGCAGATACTTGTCATGTGACTGACTAGCAGTTTCAGAATGTACTGGAGAACTGAAAATATGTAACAGTTGGCTGTAAACTCAATTGTTCTGACCACTATTCAAATCTAACCAATCAGTTTAAATTATGCCCCAGGATACTAAAACCCAATCAACTTTGAATTTATTGTTTTTGATAATATCTAATCAATGAGACGATCTGATGTTTGGGGTATAAAGCAGCCAGCATTTTGAGATGACAGCTGCTGTAGGGTTTTGAGAATTAAAATAATGTAATTTTAATAGGGACGTGCATTGTTATAGAGTTGGAGGCAGATAACAAACATTTAAGAGAAAAAAGGATTAGAGTTGTTAATATTTGCTGTTTAATGGCCACTTGTATAATTAAAGAATGATTTTTCTTTCTTTAAATAGTGGAAGTTGGGAGCTCTCTGACACTCCTATTTTAACAGATTATGAGATGAGGTGAGCTTTTCTGGCCACTTGGTTTAATTAGCTGAGGGGTTCATCTCCGTGTCGTAACAATGGATTCCTGGAAATGTTGGATTCCAGAAAACAGGCCATTGTTTACCAGCAGAGAACTTGAGTGC
Organism: Hemiscyllium ocellatum; assembly: GCF_020745735.1. NCBI lineage: Eukaryota > Metazoa > Chordata > Chondrichthyes > Orectolobiformes > Hemiscylliidae > Hemiscyllium > Hemiscyllium ocellatum. Next base: position 53,588,033 of record NC_083425.1, read on the forward strand.
ATCCTAAAGTCGAATGGCATTTGTCACGTAAGGACAGCTCCATACCATACATCATCCAATGGTCTGGCAGAAAGAGCAATCCATAGAATATGAGTTCCCTGATTGGGGTTGTTACTCTAATCCAGTCAGGAAGCCCTGGCTGACAGATAAAAACAAGTGTGTTAGACATCCTGTTCACTCTGAGCGCTGGCCCTGAGGGAGCTGCATTGGTGTCAAGGTCGGTTTTAGTTCACAGCTCGGCGCAACATCAAGGGCTGAAGGGCCTGTTCTGCGTTATATTGTACTATGTTCTAAGGACTCTCCACGTGGAAATAAAGGCTGATTGGTGATGGAACACTGGCTTCTGCAGAGGTATTTCAGGGAGTAGTGTTTTTTGGTTGGGGAGAACATTACTTGGTTATAGACAAAAAAACCCTGCAGATTCTGGAATCCAAAATAGACAGGCGGGAGGTTGGAAGAACACAACAAGCCAGGCATTTTTTTCACTCCAGGCTGTAGCCTGCCCAGGCGGAAGATGAGGCGTTGTTCCTCCAGTTTGTGGTTTGGTTCATTTTGGCAGTGGAGGAGGCCAAGGATGGCCATGTCCTGAAGAAGGGTTACACCCAAAATGTCGACTTCACCACCTCCTGATGCTGTCTGGCTTGCTGTGTTCTTTCAGCCTCCTGCCTGTCTACTGGTGAGAGCCTTATGGTTGTACTTAGGGAGGATATTCCTCAGAGATCATCCACTGAGGTTATGTGGGTGGAATTTAAAAATGAGAAACAGATGATCACCTTATTGGTATTGTACTACGTGCACCTCAATAGTCAGCATGAAATTGAGAAGCAAATTTGTAAGGAGATCTCAGATATCTGTAAGAATAATAGGGTTGTATTGGTAGGGATTTTAACTTTCCATACATAGACTGGGACTGCCATAGCTTTAAAGGCTTGGATGGAGAGGAATTTGTTACATTTGTACAAGGAAACTTCCTTATTCAATATGTGGATGTACCTACTAGCGAAGGTGTAAAACTTGACCCACTCTTGGGAAATAAGGGAGAGCAGGTGACTGAAGTGTCAGTGGGGCCAGCGATCATAATTCTATTAGTTTTCAAATAGTAATGGGAAAGGATAGAACTGATCAAAAAGTTAAAGTTCTATATTGGAGGAAGGGGGCTAATTTTGATGGTATTAGGCAAGAACCTTCAAAACTTGATTGGGGAAGGCCATTCGCAGGTAAAGGGATGGTTGGGAAGTGGGAGGCCTTCAAGGATGAGATAACGAGAGTTCAGTGAAGGGGAAGCTGATAGGTGTAGGGAATGCTGGATGACTGAAGAAATTGATGCTCTGCTCAAGATGAAGAAGGAAGCATATTTCAGATATAGACAGCTGGAATTGAATGGAACCCTAGAAGAGTATAAGGGCAGTAGGAATATAACTTAGAGGGAAATCAGGAGGGCAAAAAGGGGACATGAAATAGCTTTGGTAAATAGGGTTAAGGAGAATCCAAAACTACAGTAAGGAGAAAAGAGTAACTAGGAAGAGAATACGGCTCCTTAAAGATCAAACTGGCCAATCATGTGTGGACCCAAATAAAATGAGAGAAATACTAAATGAATATTTTGTGTCAGTATTTACCGTGGAGAAGGACATGGAAGCTAGAGAACTTGGGGAAATAAATAGTGGTGTTTTGAAAAGAGTTCATATTACAGAAGGAGGTACTGACATCTTAAAATGCCTAAAGGTAGATAAACCCATGAGACCTGATCAGATGTTTTCGAGCTCTTTATGAGAAGCTAGGGATGAGATTGCTGGCCCCCTTGCGAGATATTTGTAACATCAATAGTCACAGGTGAGAAGACTAGAGGTTGGCTAATGTTTAAGAAAAGCCATTAGGGGAAAGCCAGGAAATTATAAACCATTGAGCCTGACATCAGTGATGGGCAAGTTGTTGGAGGGGATTCTGAGGGAGAAGATTTACATGTATTTGGGAAGATAAGTTCTGATTGTGGATAGTCAACATGGCTTTGTGCATGGGAAATCATATCACGCTAACTTGATTGAGTATTTTGAAGAGGTGACAAAGACGATCGATGAAGACAGAGTAGTAGACATTGTTTACATGGCCTTCAGCAAAGTATTGAACAAGAGTCCGCATGGTAGGCTGGCTAGTAAGCCTACATCACACGGGATCTGGGAGAGCTAGTAAATTGGATACAAAATTGTCTTGAAGGTAGGAGGTAGACGGTAATGATGGAGGGTTGCCTTTCAGACTGGAGGCCTGTGACCAGTGGTGTGTCACAAGATTATTACTGGGTCCACTGCTTTTTGTTATTTATATAAATAATTCTGATGTGAATATAGAACATAGAACATAGCACAGTACAGCACAGAACAGGCCCTTCAGCCCACGATGTTGGGCTGACCATTGATCCTCATGTATGCACCCTCACATTTCTGTGACCATAGGAGATCTAGTTAGTTGCAATTGACACCATAATTGGAGGTGTAGTGGACACTGAAGAAGATTATCGCAGAGTACAATAGGATCTTGACCTGATGGGCTAATGGGCTGAGGATTGGCAGATGGAGGTCAATTTAGATAAATGAGACATGTTGCATTTTAGAAAGGCAAACCAGGGCAGGACTTATTCAGTTAATGGTAGGGCCCTAGGGAGTGTTGTTGAACAAAGAGACCTGGGGGTGAAGGCACATATTTCCTTTAAAATGGAGTTGCAGGTAGACAGGGTGGTGAAGAATGTGTTTGCATGCTTGCCTTCATTTGTCATAGCATAGAGTGTAGGAGTTGGGACGTCATTTGCGGCTGTACAAGACATTGGTGAGACCATTTTGGAATACTGCATGTAATTCTGGTCACCCTTCTAATAGGAAGGATGCTGAGAAACTTGAAAAGGGTCAGAAAAGATTTGCAAGGTTGTTGCCAGGGTTGGAGGGTTTGAGCTATAGGGATAGGCTGAATAGGTTGGGACTTTTCTCCCTGGAGCGTTGGAGGCTGAGGGGTGACCTTATAGAGTTTGTAAAATCATGAGGGGCCTGGATAATGTGAATGGCCAAGATCTTTTTCCCAGGGTGGTGAGTCCAAAACTAGAGGGCATAGGTTTAAGGTGCGGGGAAAGATTTACAAGGACCTGATGGGTAATTGGTGTGTGTACGGAAGGAGACAGCAGAGGAAGTGGTGGAGGCTGGTACATTTACAACAATTAAAAGGCATCTGGATGGGTATATGAATAGGAAGGGTTTAGAGGGATATGGGCCAAATACTGGCAAATTGGGCAGCACAGTGGCTCAGTGGTTAGCCCTGCTGCCTCACAGTGCCAGCAACCTGGGTTTGTTTCCCAGCCTTGAGTGACTGTCTGCGTGGAGTTTGCACATTCGCCCTGTGTCTGTGTGGGTTTCCTCTGGGTTTCTTCCCACAATCCAAAGATGTGCAGGTTATTGTGCTGGCTAGATGGATTAGCCACGGGAAATGCAGGGATGGGGTGGGGGTGGGTCTGGGTGTGATGTTGTTTGGAGGGTCAGTGTGGACTCGATGGGCCAAATGACCTGCCCCTTATTGTATGAAGTCTGAATGGGACTAGGTCAGATTGAGATGTCTGGTCAGTATGGATGCGTTGGATCCCAGGGTCGGTTTCTGCGCTATATGATTGTATCTCCGGCCTCTGCTGCATTTTGCTTTTACATCTCAATAGTGGATCTCTTTGACAGTCATGTTAAGAGGATGTTATGTGTAATAGTGTGCATGACAATCCCTTTCCTTATTTCTGAGGTTATTGGCTGACAGGGGCCTGATCGTTCATGGTCTTCTAAACTGCGTGTTCTAAAATGAGCCATTTCCCATTGACGTGCTGCCCCAGAAATCTGACTAAATGCTGATTCATACGATAACATGGCCAAAACTCTGCGACTGCTACAGTAAGCAGATTGAAGGGCAAATGCCTTGTTAATTATCAACATGAGCCATGTTAACAGCACATAAAGAGTAAAGATTGTTCTATTTAAGAGTTAGGTTGACCTTTGTCATGTATGAATCTGATCCTTTATCTATTTCAGACTAGCTGACAAACTCCCAGAGTAATGTACTTTCCTGATTTCTCAGCTGATTCGAGGATAACTTAAGGTATGGTGTCACTGCAACCAGATGTTCTGTTATTCTGTAATAAACCAACTGTCTCCTTGATTAGGTTCTATCCTGCAATCGCTCCCAGCTCTCTGGTATCCTATATATAAACTCATTGAACCTCTCAATTACGTTTGATTGGAATCCACTCTCTGTCATCTATTAGTCTCTATATAAACTCACTGTACCCTTGATTTGATGCTAATCTATAACTCATCCCTGGGTGTGTGTTATTCTATCAAAGCTGTATATTCTACATATCCTTTATCAAATTCCAGTCAAAAAGTGTGGCGCTGGGAAAGCACAGCCGAGGACATTCCTCATGAAGGGCTTACGCCTGAAACGTTGACTCTCCTGCTCCTCGGATGCTGCCTGGCCGGCTGTGATTTTCCAGCGCCACACTCTTTGACTCTGATCTCCAGCATCCACAGTCCTCACTTTCTCCCTTTATCAGATTCCAGTCTGTTACTCACTATCGGGGTATCTCTGATAGTATATATAAACCATCCAAATCCCTTGATCACTTTCCAGTCTGTAATTGCTCCTGGATGTCTATTATTCTATATATAAGCCCCTGTAGCCCCTGAATAGATTTCAGCCTGAGTATTCCTTACTCTGTACACAGCTCAGCTGCCACACATGCCTGGTGAAGCTGAAAAAGCTGTGGTATCGAATGACAAAGATGAAGCCAGAGTTTTGGGAGCTGTGGAAACTGGAAATCCAGGCTTGAGTCTGTTGAGGAATCGTTTGAAAACATATGGATTGAAATGGGATGCCAATCAGGAAAAACATGGAAACAAAGAGCCTTTCTACAAGGGGGAAAAAAAAATCACATATGCTTAAAATTTGGAATCCAAACCGCAGGGGCTAGAAATACACAGACGGTCAGTCAGCAAATGATAGAAAGCAGGCAAAAGGAAACTCAGCTGGGGATACTTTGGGTATAATTCGCCCAGCTTGCTCCTAATGACAAACAGATTTGTGTCAGATTCCTTTCTCAGTGGAGTTTAACTCCTTCACATGCAACAGAGGCACATTAAAAGTATTCAAAAAAGAATGGTTTCGACTCAGTAAACAAACGTTACCCTGGCTTCTTTCTTTCAAGTCAGTACCTGTCATGCTGCATGTTTACACCCAAGAACATTTTTTTTAGCAAATATGATTGAATTGAATTATTGTCAAACCAAGGCACAGTGAAAAACTTTGTCTTGCGAGCAATGCAGACAGTTCACAGAGTTAAGTAGCATAGATAAGTAAATAATAGGTAAACAAAGCGGCAAAAACAGAAACACAGGTACAGGCGGATGTTAAGAGTTTGTTGTACCTTCAGTTCGCCCACTTGCTCTTCCACAGACACGGTCTCATGTTGCCTGTGTTCATTGATGGCGCATAAGCAGCAGACACATTTCTGATCAGTCCTGCAGAATACCTCCAGGGGTTTCCGATGGCTGGGACACTTCCTCCTCTCGATGTCCCTGACCGGATCGATGAGTCGGTGGTCGCTGAACACTGGGTTGTTGCTGTGGGGCTGCAGGTGGACCTCACAGTACGAAGCCATGCAGACCACGCATGACTTAACGGCTTCGAGCTTCTCATCGGTGCAGAAGTCACACAGAACACCCTGGGAGGTGACTGCCTCCTTGGAGGCACAGGCTGGGTCGGCGTGGGAGAAGTCCTCCACAATCTCACACAGGATAGTGTTCTTGGAGAGGGAGGGCCTGGAGCTGAATGTTTCTCGGCACTGAGGGCACCTGAAGGTCTCGGACCCCCCTTCCTGATGCCAGCATCTCCCAATGCACTCCATGCAGAAGTTGTGCCCACAGGGAATGGTCGCGGGGGACTTCAGGAGATCCAGACAGATGGCACAGGCTAACTTGGCTTCAGAGATGGAGACTTTCGACACCGCCATTCCTCAGGGAACGAGAGAGAGAGAGAGAGAGAGAGCCCAACCCTCACCAAGTCAGGACAAGCAGCGAACTGAAAGGGAAACTTGGAACCAGTCCTGAAAGTTAATGATTGACGAATTTACATCTCAGAGTTGAATAACTCGAGACATTTCTCAACAACTATATAGCTCCTCTTTTATTTAACTGCCTTAAAACCTTACTTCAGAGAAAAAAAATAAAATTCCCATTTCAGCATAACTGGGAGCTCCACCCATACTTAACCTCCAGTTTCACAAGCCAGCTACCAACATTCCTGTAGGTTTTTATTGGAATGACATCTGTGTCTGTCTGTTAGCTGTACAGTAAAGGCTTAAAGGGGCACTGATTTCATCTCCTGTTTCCTAAGCTTTAACGATCTGCCAGCCCTACAGGATTCCACGACCTTCGAGAAAGATACCGTAATTTTATGACAGAAACCCTCTACTATAGATTAATCAAAAGATTTAATTCAAAGTTAGGGCAAAGTTAGTAACAAAGCTCTGGCAGATTGAGAATGTGATCCTGGTTTTAAAGAAGCATTTATAGTGTGCTTTTCACAAACACTGGCTGTGTCAAAGTGCTTTAAGCTAATGAAAGATTTCTGAAGTATAGTTAGTCATTGCTGTAATACAGAAAACGATGCAGTTAATTTGTGGGTAGCAAGTTCCCACAAACAGCAATATGGTGCCAATGTTTGTGATTTATTTATTATTGTCTCATGTACCTAAGTGCAGTGAAAACTTCTGTTTTGTAAGTAATACAGGCAGATCATAGCAAACAAGGACACACATACCGATCACAGGGTGCATAGAAGGTTAGGGCTACACTGAAGATACACAAAAGCAAGGTTATCATTAGATTTGAAATTAGAGAGGTCCATTCAGCAGTCAAGTAACAACAGGTAAAAGCTAGTCTTGAACCTATTGCAGCATATGTTAAAGCTTCTGTACGTTCTGCCTGACAGAGGAGGTGGGAGGGGTCTTTCGTAATGTTAGGAGAGAGTGAGGACTGCAGATGCCGGAGATTAGAGTCGCGAGTGGGGTGATGGAAAAGCACAGCAGGTCAGGCAGCATCCGAGGAGCAGGAGAATCGACAATGAAGGGCTTTTGCCTGAAACATCGATTCTCCTACTCCTCAGGTGCTGCCTGACCTGCTGTGCTTTTCCAGCACCAAACTCTTGTCTTTGATAATGTTGACTGCCCTTCCGTGGGAACAAGAAGTGTAGATGGAGTCACAGAGTCCGAGAGATGGACAGCACAGAAACAGACCCTTCACTCCAACTCGTCCATGCCAAACAGATATCCTAAATTAACCTAGTCCCATTTGCCAGCCTTTGGCCCATATCCCTCTAAACCCTTCCTATTCATGTACCCATCCAGATACCTTTTCAATGTTGTAATTGTACCAGTCTCCACCACTTCCTACGGCAGCTCATTCCATACACGTACCACCCTCTGCATGAAACAGTTGCCCGTCAGGTCCCTTTTAAATCTTTCTCCTCTCACCCTAAACCTATGCCCTCTAGTTTTGGACTCCCCCAACCCAGAAAAAAGGCTTTCTAGATTTATCCTATTCATGCCCCTTCGTGATTTTATGAACTTCTGTAAGGTCATCCCTCAGCCTCTGATGCTCCAGTGAAAAAAGCCCCAGCCTATTCAGCCTCTCCCTACAGCTCAAATCCTCCAACTCTGGCAACATCCTTATAAATCTTTTCTGAACCCTGTCAAGTTTCACAATACCTTGCTTATAGGAAGGAGGCCAGAATTGCACACAATATTCCACAAGTCCAAGGATGGCAGGTTAGCTTCCATGATGGTCTGGGCTGTGTACTCAACAATAAGATCAACAAAGGAAGGGTCTGAGGAAGGATCACAGGACCTGAAATGTTAACTTTGATTTGTCTTCACAGATGCTGCCAGATCTGATGAGCTTTTCCAGCCACTTCCATTTTTGCTTTTCATAAGATCATGGGTTTTTTCGATGCTGATTGAGGGTAAATATTTTTGAGGATATTTACAGTAACTGCCTTGCTCTTTGCCTTAAGATCTTTTTCCCAAGTTAGGTCCTGAGTTCAGCTGAAAAGCAGCACATCCATCAGTGCCATGTCCCATACAAAGGGAGCTAGAACAAGTCCAGAGCATTATAAACAGTTTGGTTTAATCTTGAATGATAATGGGATTAATAACAGGGTGTTTACCAAAATATGTGATAAATTTATTAAAAGGAAATTTTGGCCATTCTCAGTTTATACAACAATGCAATGCTATTCCAGACAAATTAATGAAAAAGAAAATCAACTACTAGCAGCTCCTGTAGTTATTGAGATATTTACACAAGTTCTGATTTAGATTGGATTAGATTCCCTACAGTGTGGAAACAGGCCCTTTGGCCCAACAAGTCCATACCGACCCTCTGAAGAGTAACCCAACCAGACCCATTCCCCAACTCATGCACCTATCACTATGGGCAATTTAGCCAGCACCTAACCTCTCTACAGTCCACTCGCAGCAATTTAGCAAGGCCAATTCATCTGACCTGCACATCTTTGGACTATGGGAGGAAACCAAAGCACCCAAAGGAAACCCACGCAGACATGGGGAGAATGTGCAAACTCCACACAATCGCCCAAGGCTGGAACCAAACCCAGGTCCCTGGTGCTGCGAGGCAGCAGTGCTAACCGCTGGGCTACCATGTCACCCCTTTGCGGCGGTTATGCTGATGGTAATGTGGATGACCCTGTAATGATTTAACCTTTTTCTTATTCACGTTGCTCCTAATGATTGAACAAAGGAAGATGGTGTTGTCATTAAGTGAGGGAGCCGGAGTCAAACTCATTGCAAAAGTGCAATTGTGTATCATGAAAAGTAAAGAAAGGAAAATGATAGGTGAAAGGGGAGGAAGAGAAGGCATTCGTTCATTCAATCCAACACTGAGTAAAAATTGGAAGGATAGAAACACTGCTTTTATTTCAGATCTCCACAACCCACAGAATTTTGCTTTCATCTAAACTGGGATGGTGCAAACTTTCATTCTGCTGGACGCAGTACCTTGCTTGGCCACCAGGGAAGCTGAAAGAAACATTTTCCTGTGGTTTTGAAACTATTCAAACCATATCTTCATCTTCACTTTTCATTCTAAATTCATTAGTGATTAGTCAGAGTGGCACGTGGCTCAGTGATTATTGCTGTCTCACAGCGCCAGGGACCTCAGTTCAATTTCACTCATGGACGACTGTTGGTGTGGAATTTGCACACTCTCCCCATATCTGTATGGGTTTCCTCTGGGTGCTCTGGTTTCCTCTCACCATCCAAAGATGTTCAGGTTAGATGGATTGGCCATGCCAAATTGCCCGCAGTGTCCAGGGATGTGCAAGTTAGATGGGTTAGCATAGGTTGGAAATGCAGGGATACAGCGATAGGTTGGAGTGGTGGGTCTGCGTGGGATGGTCTTTGGAGGATTGGTATGGAAATAATGGGCTGAAAAGCGTGCTTTCAGCCCTTACCTTGTATTTTCGGTCTAAACAACCTGTGATCTGTATGTATTTCCTTGTTTGCTATGACCTGTCTATACTGCTCGCAAAACAAAACATTTCACTGAACTGAGGTACATGAGACAACATTTAATTAATCAAATAAACATTGGTACCATATTGCTGTTTGTGGGAACTTGTTATACACAAATTAACTTCATCGTTTTCTGTATTGTAGCAGTGACTGACTATACTTCAAAAATCTTTCACGACCTATGACTGGGCAGCTGGCTTGTGCAATACTGAGTGATGTCAACACAATGAGCCCATGGCTGAAGTTACCATGAAGGCCTCTCCTTCTCAACCTTTCCCCTTGCCCAGGATGTGGTGACCCTTAGGTTAAACCACCACCAATTGTTTCTCTGTAATGGCAGAGCACGCCTATCATCTGGTAGGACCATGGTAACTTGAGCTTACATCCCTCCCTTCATTGCTTTAATGTTCCATTTTTCAGGATTATTTCAGTCACACATACTTTCCATTTGAGGTCTATCTGAGCTAAGCATAGGATTGTACAGTCACATGTGGGTCATAATCCACTCGCCTTGATCAGTAAACCTGGACAGAAGGTTTACCGTTAACACAGAGTTCGGAGACCATTACTCTGTAACCACTCAGGTTTCCAATCTGGTGGCCAGTTCACACTGCCTTTGGGGTCCAACGTTAAAATTCTGCCCATTCTCTTTGATGCCCTGTTCCCCAACTACTGATTTATCCCTCACCCCACTGTTTTGAGGCTGAACCAGATTGTTCAGAACCTCGGTGCCATATTTGAATTCCAGGACGAGTTTCCAACCAAATATTCCTGCTATCACTTCTTGGGCACCACCCTAACATTTCCTGATTTTGTCCATTTCAGATCATTTACTGCTGAAACCCTCATTCACACCTTTGATACCTTTAGATCTATCCATTCCGAGCACAGCTGAATAGTGTCCTATAATATTAGAATTCGTCCAAACCCTGGGGTGACCTCACTCACACCAACTCACCAATCAAGCGCTGTGCTCATTGTTACTCTGGCTCCCAATTAAGTAACACCTCCATTGTAAAATTCCCTTCTTTGTTTTCAATCCCCTCCATTTCCTCACCTATCCTTACCTCGGTAATCCATTCCAACCCTACAACCCTCAAAAGTCTCTAGCTACCTGAGCATTGTTGATGTTAATCCCACTACCATTATTGGCCACGCTTTCAGTTGATTGGGCCCAAAACGTGGGGATTCCCTTCCCCTCCTCTATAAAATGCTTCTTAAAATCTTTTCCTTGTGGCCAAGAGTTGTGGTCCCCAATCCATATATCTCATTGTGGCGTGGTGTTAAAAACCTTTCCATTATAACATGCCTTTCTTACCTCCACAGGGGGCGCCCTCACTGCCCACACAGTCCCTGTGAGCTCACTGCTAATGTTTCAGTAACATCATAATGGCCCTAACTAATACAAAGTGAGTTTCCTGATGGTTCAGTAGTTAACTACATCTCACAGTGTCATATTGTCAAGCAGATTTGAAACCGGAACATAGAAGAGACTTGTATCTGGTCACAATCTGCCTTGGGTTCTTGTCACTGTCCCAAGCAGAGCAGTACACAAGGGATAGGTGCAAGTGGGGCTGGGGTCAAGAGTGAAACTGGATTCTAGAGTAGGGCTGAACATTAGAGTGGAGTGGCTCCAGAATAGGCAGTTTGGCAGCTAGCTGGACAGATAGCGCAGTGGAGATTAGAGTGGACAGAAAGAGTGTGCGTGGAGGTTTGCTGCAAGCCTCGTGTGGTACATGTACCTTCACTTCCAGATGCACACCTTGACATCAGTGGCAAAGACTTCCCATCCCAGCATGGTGACAGGAGATACAGCTTTCTAACACTCCTCTAAAGTGACTGGGGATGGTTGATTCTGCTGAAGGTGCTTTACCAACATGAATTGCTGTTCCTGTATTCCCTGGCCTGCATTCTCACTGTGAAGCAGCTGTCTGATGCATTCTGTTGTTAACTACTTGCTTGCTGCTCTGAAAGAGAATCTGGGACCGCAGCTGGGAAAAGGCAGAAGTGAACCGAGTAGTAGCAGTCCAAGAGTTTCAGATATCGCCACAAAACAGCTGATCCTCCTGTCATCGGCATCGCTTGGGTCAAGCAGTGACAGAGAGTCAATACTGAACTGTAACCAGAGTACATGCCTCAGGCAGGAAAGGGCATTGCTATCATGAAAACTGTTGCTGATTTAAGATTGCTCACACTGCAAAATTGGACAATACCCTTATGAGATACACCAATGTAACACATTCAGTTTAGGCATGATACAGAATTCATGAGAAAGAGGGAGAACGCATAGGTACACAAGTGTTTTATACCATCAAAGACTCAGTGCTAGCACTCTCTCGCTCTCTGTCAGATTGCTATCATACCAGTACAGGGTTTGATGAAGGGCTTTTGCCCAAAACATCGATTTTCCTACTCTTTGGATGCTGCCTGACCTGCTGTGCTTTTCCAGCACCACTCTAATCTTGACTCTAATCTCCAGCATCTGCGGGACCCACTTTCGCCTTAAAGGAGCACTGCACTGTCTTTGGTGCCATCTTTCAGAAGGGATATTAAACCAATCCACATCTGCCGTCTCATAAGGACATAAAAGATCCCATGGCAGTATTCAAACAGCAGGGGAGTTCTCCCCGGTCTCTCAGTCAATATTTATCTCTCAAGCATCACAAAAACATAATGTTTTGGCTTGCAATGGATCTTTATATGCACCAGTGGCCATTGTATAATGTAAATTGTGACTACAAGTCAGAAAGTATACTTCATTGGCTGTGAAGTACTTCCAGATGTTAGTGGTTGTGAAGAGCAAATAAGAATTACAAGCATTTATTTCACTACCTGCAGTGTAACACAGCGACTATTCCTTGTGATTGGAACTTGACGCCATGCCTTAAACACGTAAACCCCTCAGCAATCTTTCAGTCACCAGAAAAGACTTTGAACAGATGATACTGGATACGGATCATTAGGTTTATTAGTGTGTGAACACAGAGAGCAGGAGTTATGGATACACATCATTTGCTTCATTTGATTGCAAGGAAAAAATAACAAGACCCTCCTCATTTTTTCTGTCATCTGGATTCTTCACAACCTTTAACTACAACAACTTGCTTACACTGACCTTCTACTCTGGCTATAAACCTGTATCCTCACAGTGTCCTGAAAATGGCATCTCTCTGCTGGGGCTTTTTTTCACTGGAGTGTAGGCAGTTGAAGGATGACTTTATCGAGGTTTGTAAAATAATGAGGTGTACAGATAATGTGAATGACAAGTGTCTTTTCCCTAGGGTGGGAGATTTCAAGATTAGGACGCATACTAAGTGAGAAGCGAAAGATTTAAAAAAAATACTAGATTACATTTCCTTCAGTGGGGAAACAGGCCCTTCAGCCCAACAAATCCACACCGACCCTCTGAACAGCAACCCACCCAGACTCATTTCCCTCTGACTAATGCACCTGACACTATGGGCAACTTAGCATGGCCAATTCACCTGACCTGCAGATCTTTGGACTGTGGGAGGAAACCCATGCAGACACGGGGAGAAAGCACAAACTCCACACAGTCACCCAAAGTGGAAATTGAACACAGGTCCATGGTGCTGTGAGGCAACAGTGCTAACCACTGAGCCACTGTACCACCCCATATGAGGGGCAATCTTTTTTACACAGAGAGTGGTTTGAGTGGGGAATGAACTTCCAGAGGAAGTGGTGGATGTGGGTACAGTTACAAAGTTTAAAAGACATTTGGATAAGTTCATGAATAGGAAAAGTTTGGAGGGATATGGGCCAGGCACAGGCAGGTGGGACTAGTTTAATTTGGGATTATGGTTGGCATCGACTGGTTAGACCAAAGTGTCTGCTTCTGTGCTGTATGATTCTATGCCTCCATTATGAGTTGACATATCAACCAGACTGATTGCCTCCCAGCTAGTATCCAATCCAAGGGTCACATAAGTAGAACCTTCAGTACTACAACTGAAGCAAATGCGGATGACTGAAACAAGGTGGTGACTTAGTCAGCTTTATGCATAGCCATGGAAATCTGGATAGTTTACTTCTCAAATCTTTCCAGTTGCAAGTTTGCGTTTTACGGCACATTCCTGTCAATTTTCTTTTTGTGGAAGATCCCAAACCAAGTCTTGGCATGGCTAAAAGAAAATCGTGTGCTAGCATTTGACTTATTCATTCACCACAAACTGGTTTACTGTTACTTTATCTCATTTCTTCAGTGTCAAATTGATCAGAAGGTCCAGGGAACACCTCCCCCCAGAACACCCCTCACAACAGCCCCACTAACATAACACAAATAAATAAGCCAAAAGTAATCACATCGCACCTACACAGGACTTGAGCATGAACTCCCCCCTCTCACCATTGACACCCAGGATCGCACAGGTTCAATTTAAAAAAGCAGAGGATGTGAGAGCCAATTTAGACCCCTGAAGTCACAAATGTAAGCTATCTGACAGTATCATGCAGCTATTTCTGGGATCTTCCTGTGCTTCGCCGCCTTTGTCCTGCATGTGAAAGGTCTTTGTTGGCTGTGAAATGCTTTGGGAAATCCTGTGATCATGAAGGGCACAGTATAAATGCCAGACTTTCTTTCCCAAGACTGTACTCTGCTATGTCTGAAAAGGAGCCTCTATCATTATGGAGGCTGGCAAAATGTTACAACAACATTCTCTCCCACCCAAACGATAGGATACAGTGGCTCGGTAAAGACTGACTGAAAAGTGTGGATCAGAGTCATGGTATCGGTGATGCCGTAAAACCTCAGGATCCCAGCAGTGTAGTCCAGGTGGATCCCAATCCGACTGTAGGTTGCTGGCCGCAGTTTGACTTCCTGATTGTCATGCCATGCTGAATAGCTCTTGTTGAAGAGTTGCAGGGCCCAGGAGACACTGTTCCTGCCAATCAAGGCAGAAGCATCCTGCCTGCTGATTCTTCTGTAAGTGACTCCCAGGTAGACCCACTGGCTGCTGATCAGCACCTCCCAGTAATGTTGGCCACTGTTGAAACTCTCACGGCACATCACCTGCCAGTCCTTCTCGAATCGCTCAGTGTGGACCGGGTACGTCTGCGTCTCCTTGTGGGATACTCGGCGGCAGCCTTTAGAGAGAGAGAGGAATCGGTGTGCTGTGTTGACATCAAAAGTCAGCTGACAGTAACCTGCAGGGGCAGACAGGCAATTGAGAATTTACACAACTACAGTTGAATTATAACTGTACAGTGAATAATCCTCCATTCTGCTCTGAACACACAGTAATGAGGGGTACAAGTAAGGTACATGTCTTTTCCCTAGGATGCAGGATTTCAAGACTGGGGGGCATACTTTTAAGGTGAGTGGAGAAAGATTTAAATAAAGACATCGGTGGAATTTTGTTTACACAAGGCAGTTCGTGTGTGGAATGAACTTTCAGAGGAAGTAGTGGATGCAGGTACAGTTATAATGTTTAAAAGACATTTAGATAAATACATGAATCAGAAATATCTGGAGGGATATGGGCCAAGCGCGGGCAAATGGGATTAGTTTAATTTGGGACTGTGGTCGTCATGGACTGTTTGGACTTCCATGCTGTATGACTCTATGGGTGGCACGGTGGCACAGTGGTTAGCACTGCTGCCTCACAGCGCCAGGGATCTGGGTTCAATTCCCGGCTCAGGCGACTGACTGTGTGGAGTTTGCACGTTCTCCCCGTGTCTGCGTGGGTTTCCTCCGGGTGCTCCGGTTTCCTCACACAGTCCAAAGGTGTGCAGTTCAGGTGAATTGGCCATGCTAAATTGCCGGTAGTGTTCGGTCAGGGGTACATGTAGGGGTATGGGTGGGTTGCACTTCGGCGGGTCGGTGTGGACTTGTTGGGCCGAAGGGCCTGTTTCCACACTGTAAGTAATCTAGACTGCTTGTGGTGAGGAGACAGCGGTGGTGGCAATGTAACTGAATTAGTAATCGAGAGCCTCAGGATACAGTTCATATCTCCCTATGGCAGCTAGCGGTAATAAATTCAATTAATAAATCTGGGATTGAAATCTAGTTTCATTGGCAGGTTCAATAAAGCAATCATCTCAAGGTTTGTCTCGCTAATACCTTAGGGATAGAAATCTTCTGGTCTTAACCTTGTTAACTCACAGGTAACTCACAAGTCACTCAGTCCAACAGCACTTAGAGATGGGCCACGCACACTGGTCTCACTAGAGACATCTACATCCCATGAAACAATGAAGAAATAAACTTTTACCCTGAATAAATAGTGACATTATACAGTTACACAGAATGTAACTCATATTACTGAATAATGAGAATGTTTTATAGATCTGCAATCACTAATATTGGGAAATGCATTTCTGAATTTGAAATACTAGCATTAGCTGGACCTTAATACCACAATATTCATGTGGAATACTCGATCAGTGTGTAACTGAGGAACTGCACTCACTCTGCAGGAATGGTGCTCTGATGTGCAAATTCGCTCGGAGTGGCTGCGGTTTGAGAGGTTTCACAGGATCGTGCTTGTCAGTCGAAACGGACTCTGTACCGAAGAGATTTGTTACAAAAATAAAGGTCACTTTTATAGACGTGCTAACCAGCATGTACACTGGTGCAGTGAAATCTTGAGAACACAAAGCAGCAGTACAAAATAAATCCAAGCTAACACCCACTGAGATCATGCTTCGAGTTTATGTCCACCATAGACATTTATGCATCACATGTGCCAGAACTTTAGCATAAAAGACATATTTACAGAGGAACCTCAATTATTCAAAGGACATAGATGGGCAGTATTTCATTCGGTTGATCGAATTCTGGATAATTGAATGCCAGATAACTTTGTTCAGCCAAGCATCGGGACCTTGCGATCTTGCCAGTTAATCCGATCTTTAGCTAAGCAAATGCCAAATAATTGGGGTTCCCCTCTAGAAGGCTCCTTTAATATAATGAAATATCCCAATGCACTCTGACATTATTAAATAAAACATGGCCTGAAGTCACATAGGGAGATGTTACAACAGGTGATCGAAACTTTGTTCAGAGTGGTAGGTTTTACGATGTTTTTTAGAGAAGGAAAGTGAATTAGAGAGGCAGAAGAGGAACAGTGAGAGAGCTCAGAACTCAGGATGAGTTAACTGATGGCGCACACATCAATGATCAAGCGACTGAAATCTGGAGTGCTCAACATTCAAGAATGAGAGGAATGCAGATACATTGGAGGAGATTCTTCACCACTGGCTGCCCTTGAGTCTTCAGGGTCATAATCTTCTGCTGCAGGTTTTCATGTGAGTGAACAGGCTGATTCTAGACCTACAGATCTTTAGGCATATGGAGCAGGACATCTCATACAGGTGTGAGATCGGGAGTTTGGGACTTGCTTCCTTCATGGCCATAGCTCTGCCTCACCATTAAGACACATACCATTAAGTCATTTAGAAACATAAGCAACAGGAGCAGGAGTAGGCCAATCAGCCCTTCCAACCTGCTCGACCATTCATGGCTGGCCACCCAACTCAGTTCCCGGTTCCTGCTTTCTCCCCCATACATTTTGATCCCTTTTTACCCTAAGAACTACATCTAACTCCTGCCTGAAAACATTCAATGTTTTGGCTTCAATCTACATTCTGTGACAGAAAGTTCCACAGGCTCACCACTCTCTGAGTGAAGAAATTTCTCCTCATCGCAGTGCTCAATGGCCTAACCTGCATCCTTAAACTGTGACCCGCTGGTTCTGGACTCCCTAGTCACTGGTCGAGAGTGTGGTGCTGGAAAAGCACAGCAGGTCAGGCAGCATCCGTGGAGTAGGACAATCCACGTTTCGGGCACAAGTCCTTCATCAGGAATGTGACTTGTGGTTCGGGGCTGAGAAATAAATGAGAGAGGGGTGGGGTTGGGGGGAGGTAGCTGGGTAAGCGATAGGTGGATGAAGATGAGGGAGAAGGTGATAGGTCAGAGGGGGGAGTGATGGAAGGGTCCAGAGTGCGGTGCCGAGTTTGAGGCTTGAGACCGCGATATTGTGGGGGGAGGGGAAATGAGGAAGCTGTTGAAACCCACATTTATCCCGTGTGGTTGCAGGGTCCCAAGGTGAAATATGATGTGTTCCTCCTCCAGGCGTCGTGTGGTAATGATTTGGCAGCGGAGGAGGCCCAAGACCTGCATGTCCTTGACAGAGTGGGAGGCGGAGCTGAAGTGTTCAGCCACGGGACGGTGGGGTTGGTGGGTGTCCAAGCGACATTCTCTGAAGTAATCTGTAAGAAGGCGTCCTGTCTCCCCGATGTAGAGGGGACCACATCGAGTGCACCGGATGCAGAAGATGACATCCAGCCTTTAACCTGTCTAGTCCAGTTGGAATTTTGTATATTTCTATGAGATTGTCCCTCATCTTTCCAAACTCCAATGAATATAGTGATAACTAATCCAATTTTTCTTTATGCATCACTCCTGCCACATTACTCATCAAATTGCTGATATTATTTCTGCAAATGTGAAAGCAGGAAAAAGTGCAGAACTGTAAGTCAGAAGTAAAAATAGATTTTTGTCGGAATACAATTGGCGAGTTTACATCATACTGTGTAAGGCACACACCCAAACCCGTTTTATATTGTTCATCATCACTGACTCACCATCACACTTTCTCAGGAATGTCTCTTTTCATCTGCACAACCACAGTGAGTCCCGGAAGCCATTTAATTACTTGTTTCAATCTTCTAGTTTTTCTTTTGAAGGTTATAACATTTAAAAATCTCACCCTTGTGTTCAAACACTCCCGGGTCCTCAAACCCCCTGCAGCTTTCACCAGCCCCACAGACGTTTGAGACCACGGCACTCCTCCTATTCTGGCTTATTTGGTATCTTCTCCATTCCCTTGGTCCCTTCCACCTCAACTGTACCTTCATCCATTCTAACCACGACTTCTGGAAGCTCCTCACTAAAATGGTCTGCCTCTCTCTGACTTCCATTTGAACGATCTGCCTGACCACTTCTCTCCTGGACCAACCCTCTGTCTTTCTCTTTCTGTGGCTTAGTGACAACACTGCCATAGAGGGTCTCGGGAGACCTTTCACACTAAAGATGCTACATAAAGGCAGGTTGTGACTTGTTACGTGCAGCTGAGAGTGTAGTCAAGACTTGCTGGAGGGGGCACGGTGCATTTTGCCAGTGGAGGGTAGGGCAGAGGATGAACTTCCCAGAGAACAGAGGGCGCTTACAGCATCCTAAGGGGCCAACCAAGGGAATCAACCCATTGTTTCTGACCTTTAACCTCTGCAGTACTGGTGAGGCAGCTTGGAGGGCGTCATGAGGTGAGCTTGAGAGAGTCAGGGGTGATGTCCAGTCCAATAGCCAACTGACTTCCCCCAAACTAGCACTACCTTACTGACCCCTGCCCCACCCCACACAGGTCCCCCCACTGACCTCCCTCCCCTCACTGACCCTATCACCACTGACCTTCCCAGTGACCCCACCCACTGACTCCCCCCATCATCCTACAGCCCCTTTCACTGACCCCATCCCCCATTGAGCCCCCCCTTCACTGACACTGCCACTGACCCTCTCCCACTGACCCCTGCCCACTGACTCCTCCTCACTGGCCCCGCCCACAGACTCCCCCACCAACTCCCTGGACTGACCTCAGCCACTGACTCCCCCCCTCCACATTGACTCCCGCCCACTACCTCCTCTCACCGAGCCCCCTCAACTCACTGACCCCCCCCACCACCACCCCCTCCACCCCTCCAATGATCTCCCTTACCGACCCCCATTTTCCTCTAGCAGCCAAACACTAAGTAAACATCATGGGGATGAATAGGGAACATGGAAATCTAACGTGTTTCCCACCTGAAACATCCAGTGATTCTGGCGGTGGCCTGAAGCAGTCCTGTAGGTCCTCGTAAGTCAGGATGGAAATCTGCTCCAAGGCCCTTTTCACTCCTTGTAGCTTGTTCTCTATCGCCAGGTCCAAGGGAGGCAGCACTATGTCCTGTTGTGTCTTATTCAAGGAGTGAATCTCCTGAGGGAACTAAGAAGGAACACATCACAGACTGGGCAAAACAAAAGAACTCCTTTCACACCCCCGCACAATCATGGGACATCCCAAAGTACAAGCACTGTTTCAAAACTTGCCAGTCACCAAACCAGGAATGGTGAGGTGGTGAGTGACGGACTGGAAAGGGACACAGATAGTCTGCAGAAGTGGAACGCACAGACACAGGTGAAATATGATGCTGAGAGATAAACTTCAGTAGAATGAAGGAGGTCAGGCAATATAAAACAAAGATACAGTTCGAAAGGTCATGCAGAAACAGAAGATATGATAAAAAGTCAAGACAGGTCAAGGTCAGGTGTCAGGTCAAGGAAGTACTCACACCATCCTGGGCTTTATAGATAGAGGCATGGGAAGAGACAGGTATATCTGAGCAGGGGTACACTGTTTAGCCCTTTCGCCCTACTCCAATATTCAACTAGATCATGGCTTCTTCTATCTCAACACATGTCCCCATATTCATTGATATCTGTAGTATTTACAGAACTGGAGTTATGAAATTTGAAGGCGTGTACCATACCTTTAAGAGAGAGTGAATGGTATTCTGCACTGACTAGCTTACAAGCACCTGCAATATGACTAGCTAGCAGTCTCAGAGTGTAGTGGAAAATTGAAAATATGTAACATTTGGCTGTGAAATGGATACCAGCATTGGTTGCTGCTTTGACAACAATTCAAATTTAACCAATCAGTTTAAATTATGCCCCAGGATACAAAAACCCAATTGAGTTTGAATTTATTGTTTTGCCAACATTGAACCGATGTTGGGGATATAAAAAAGGCAGAGGGTGGTGCTGGAAAAGCACAGCAGATCAGGCAGCAACTGAAGAGCAGGAGAATTAACATTTCGGGCAAAAGCCCTTCATTAGGAATGAGACTTGGAGTTGGGGGTGGGGTGGTGGTGAGATAAATGGGAGGGGTGTGGGGTTGGGGGAAAGGTAACTGAGAGTGCGATAGGTAGATGGAGGTGGGAGAGGTGATAGGTTGTACAGGAGGGTGGAGCAGATAGGCGAGAAGGAAGATGGACAGGTAGACAGGTCATGAAGGCGGTGCCGAGTTGGAAGGTTGGAACTGGGATAAGTGGGGGGGGGGGGAGGGGAAATGAGGAAACTGGTGAAATCCACATTGATGACCTGGGGTCCTCAGACGGAAGATAAGGCATTCTTTCTCCAGGCGTCAGATGGTTAGACGTGGCAATGGAGGAGGCCCAGGACCTGCATATCCTCGGTGGAGTGGGAGGGGGAATTAAAATGCTTGGCCACGGGGCGGTGGGATTGATTGGTGCAGGTGTCCCAGAGATGTTTTCCAAAGCACTCTGCGAGTAGGCATCCTGTCTCTCCAATGTAGAAGAGATCACATTGAGAGCAATGGATACAGTAAAAGACATGTGTGGATGTGCAGGTGAAACTTTGATGGATGTGGAAGGCTCCTTTGGGGCCCTGGATGAGGGTGTGGGGGGGGAGGGCGAGCTGTGGATGCAGGTTTTGGGGAAGGTGCCGGGAAGGGTGGATGGGTTGGTGGGAGGCGTGAACCTGACGAGGGAGTCACGGAGGGAATGGTCATTATGGAAAGCAGATAGGGGTGGGGAAGGAAATATACCTCTGGTGGTGGGGTCCATTTCTGGGTGGCAGAAATGGCGGAGGATGATGCAATGTATACGGAGGTTGATGGGGTGGAAAGTGAGGACCAGGGTGGTTCTGAAGGAGTGGGGTTTGAGGGCAGGGGTGTGGGAAGTGGATGGAATGCGTTGGAGGGCATCATCAATCACGTGGGAGGGGAAATTATGGTCTTTAAAGAAGGAGGGCATCTGGTGTGTTCTGTGGTGCAACTGGTCCTCCTGGGAGGAGATGCGGTGGAGATGGAGGGATTGGGAATAAGGGATAGCGTTTTTACAGGAGGTAGGGTGGGAGGAGGTGTAGGCCTGGTGTGGGAGACAGTGGGTTTGTAGAAGGTGTCAGTGTTGAGTCGGTCACCGTTGATGGAGTTGGAGAGGTCCAGGAAGGGGAGGGAGGTGTCTAAGAAGGTCCAGGTGAACTTAAATTCGGGGTGGGATGTGTTGGTGAAGCTGATGAATGGTTCAACATCCTCGTGGGAGCCTTCCACATCCCTTAAAGTTTTACCTGCACTTCCACACATATCATTTGTTGTATCCGTTGCTCCAGATGCGGTCTCCTCTACATTGGGGAGACTGGACGCCTTCTCGCAGAGCGCTTCAGAGAACAATTCTGGGACACCCGCACCAAACAACCGCACTGCCCCGTATCTGAACACTTTAACTCCTCTTCCCACTCCACTGAGGACATGCAGATCCTGGGCCTCCTCCATCATCACTCCCTAACCACCCGAAGCCTGGAGGAAGAACACCTCATCTTCCGCCTCGGGCCCCTCCAACCCCACGGCATCAATGTGTATTTCATCAGTTTCCTCATTTCCCCTCCCACCCCCACCTTATCCCAGTTCCAACCTTCCAACTCAGCACCGTCCTCATGACCTGTCCTTTCTTCCCAACTATCCACTCCACCCTCTCTCCAACCTATCCCCTTTACCCCCACCTTCATCTACCTATCGCACTCTCAACTATCTTTCCCATAGCCCCCTCCCCTTCCCATTTATCTCTCCACCCCCTCCACTCGCAGCGTCAGCGTCATTCCTGATGACGGGCCTTTGCCCAAAACATCGATTCTCCTGCTTCTTGGATGTTGCCTGACCTGCTGTACTTCTCCAGCACCACACTCTCAACTCTGCAGTCCTCTCTTTCGCCTATATAAAAAAATCAGGTATTTTGAAAATCCGACAGAGTTACTGCCATCGAGAAAGACCCAAGACATTGAAACACTCTCTATCAAAGGTACCTTTCCATATAAAACATCTTTCCAGTAAAAAAAAGGCAACCCAGGGAGACCTTCAGCTGAAAAAAGGCAGACACTGATAATGACAGCCGCTGTATGGTTTTGAAATTAAGTTGGTGTAATTTTTTAATAAGTGTTTTATTGGAACAGTATATTGTTGGAGGTAGATAATAAGCAGTTAAGAGAAAGGGGATCTTAGATTTGTGAACAGTTGTTGTTTAATGTTCACTTTTAGAGCTAAAGAATAAACGGATCTTACAGTCATCCCCCTGTACCTTTGGGGGATATGTTCCAAGACCTAACGCAGAAGCCCAAAACCGTGGATAATAGCAAACCCATTCATTTCAATGGGAAATCTACCTTCCCAGCAACCCCCTGCTCCCTGGTTCTGGAAGGTTCCCTGTAATATGTTCGGGCTGTGGTAAACCACAGGTAACTGAAACCATAGAAAAAGATTCTGCAGTTATAGGGATCACCCTGTATTTTCTTTAAATAGTGGAATTTCTGAGCTCTCTGTCATTCCTATTTTAACAGATTATGAGGTGAGGTGAGTTTTTCAGGGGGTTTAGTTTAATTAACAGAGGGGTTTACAGCCGCACCGTAACAGTTTGGGGGCTTGGGTCCGTGATTTGAACAGGTTTAGACAGATCCAGTCTGAGATTTGGGCAGTTTTGGGGTAAAAAAGATCCCAGCAGATTTAAACAGTTGCTGATGAGTGTCTGAGATCTTTTAATTAAAATGTAGGTTAAAATAGAAATGAGAGAAATGGCTCCTAAGGTTGCTAAAGAGTTCTGGGGTTGGAAGGTGATTCCCAAATTTGCCAAGAAAGTTTAGAAAGACAGAGAAAGGCCATATTTTTAGAATTAGCAAATGGTTAGAATTGGGTCTAATCAGGGACAAAAGGAAAGCTGGAATTGTAATGGAGTTAGTCACTGAGGTGTGTCAGAGAAACAGACAAGTTCAGTAGAGGTAGAAAACCTTAAATTACGATTGAGGCAATTAAAATTGGAAAATAAAGAAAGTGAAAAGAAGAGGCATGAGAGAAGAGAGAGAGAGAAGAAAAAGAGATAGGAAAAAGAGAGAGAAGATTCTTAGCTGAGCAAAGAGAGAGAAAGAGAGAGAGAGAGAGACAGAGAGAGAGAAACAGAGAGAGAGAGAGAGAGAGACAGAGAGAGAAGAAAGTGAAAGAAAGAGAGAATTTGAACTTCAGAAGTTACGAATCAGTCAGAAAAGTCAAGTTAACAGGATGGAGTTGAAGACAGAAGGTGGTGATATACATAAATATGTTAAAATATTGTCACGTTTTAATGAGAAAGATGTCAAAGCCTTCTTTATTTCATTTGAAAATTGGTCAGGCAGATGGAGTGGTCAGAGAACTTGGGGGTAATGCTTGTTCTGACTAAGCTGGTAGGCAGAGCTGGTGAGGTATATGTAGCGCTGTCAGTTGAGAGGTCAAGAGATTATGTAGATGTCAGACAGGCTATTTTGAGTGCTAATGAATTGGTATCAGAAGCGTATAGACAGCAGTTCAGAAACACAAAGAAGGAACTAGGTCTGACTTATGTCGAGTTCGAAAGAATTAAACAGAGTCATTTTGATTGATGGGTGTGGGCCTTAAAAATAGATGAGACTATGAGGCTGTAACAGATTATTCTGCTGGAGGAGATTAAAAAACTCACTTCCAGAGTGATAAGAATTCATATGGAGGAACAGAAAGTTCAGGTGAGAAGTGCAGCAGAATTAGCAGATGAATATACATTGGTGCATAAGGCAAAATATAGCTGCCGGCAGGAATTTTATCCTGTGAGGGATAGAAATTGGGAGAAGGGGAGATCCTACACTACAAAATAAAGATTAGAGTACCCTGGGAATAGTTTACCACAGGTGGAAAAAGAAGCCCAAGCAAATGGAAAGGCCTCAGGTGTTTTCACGGTAATGGAGTGGGTCACATAAAGTTACAGAGTTGGTCGTTAAAGAAAGGCACTGTGGGAAAAGATGCGGGAAAACAGGCCAAGCCAGTGGCATTAGTGAAAGTTGTAAATGAAACCCCAAGAAAAGTCGAGAAGCTGCATGGGAGTGCACAGCCTAGGCAGGGGCTGGGTGTTGAATTAGTGCCTGACTTCAAAAAAGAATTTGCGTCTGTGGGTAAAGTTTACTCAGAAAGAACAGGAGGAGAAGGGAAAGAAGTTATACTTTTGAAAGATACAGGATCTAATCAGTCTATAATAGTAAGAGATGAACATATTTGCATTCTTCCTGACCTGTTACCTGAGACAGTGGTAGTTTGCAGGATAGACAAACAGAACTTTAGCGTTGCCCTGTGTAAGAACAGGTTGAAGTGCCAACTCAAGACTGGGGATGTAACAGTGGGAGCGATTGACAGAGTGTCAGTTCCAGGAATCTAATTTGTTCTTGGGAATGATTTAGCAGGATCCAAAGTGGGAGTGACACCTCTTGTTGCAGAGAATCGAAAGGAAGATCAGGCAACTAAGCGTTTAAAAGAAAAATACCCTTGAATTTTTCCAGGCTGTGTGGCAACAAGATTCCATTATCCTAAGTCACAGCAAGACGCAAAAACTAAAGAGAAAGAAGAAGGAGTTGAGGTTCAGTTCGTGGGCACCCTGTTTGATGTAATGATACAGGAAACCTGAACAGGCAGAGGGTCAGGCAGAGGTGTTTAGTTCTGAAAGGCTAATGGTCATATCAAACTGTTAGCATTTCTGTCAAAGGTGTTGGCTGGGCCCAGACATCTCAGTGGGCAGTGTACGCTACTCATGTGTATTCTCTCCTCCCACCTGCCTTAAACTAATCAATTAGGTTGTGAGTGCATTATGCCGACATTCTGGTGGCCCCAAGCATTGTCTGTGTTTGCTCTGCTTGGAGTGCAAGCTCATAGTTCCTTGAAAGTGGAGTCGCAGGTAGATAGAATAGTGATAGTGAAGAAGGCATTTGGTATGCTTTCCTTTATTGGTCAGAGCATTGAGTACAGGAGTTGAGAGGTCGTGTTGCTGCTGTACAGGACATTGGTTAGGCCACTATTGGAATATTGCATGCAATTCTGGTCTCCTTCCTATTGGAAAGATGTTGTGAAACTTGAAAGGGTTCAGAAAAGATTTACAAGGAATTTGCCAGAGTTGGAGGATTTGAGCTATAGGGAGAGGTTGAACAGGCTGGGGCTGTTTTCCCTGGAGTGTTGGAGGCTGAGGGGTGACCTTATAGAGGTTTACAAAATCATGAGAGGCATGGATAGGGTAAATAGGCAAAGTCTTTTCCCTGGGGTCGGGGACTCCAGAAGTAGAGGTTTAGGGTGAGAGGGGAAAGATATAAAAGAGACCTAAGGGGCAACTTTTTCACGCAAAAGGTGGTATGTGTAGGGAATGAGCTGCCAGAAGAAATGGTGGAGGCTGGTACAATTGCAACATTTAAAAGGCATCTGGATGGGTATATGAATAGGAAGGGTTTGGAGGGATAAGGGCCAGGTGTTGGCAGGCGGCACTAGATTGGGTTAGGATATCTGGTCGGCATGGACAAGTTGGACTGAAGGGTCTGTTTCCGTGCTGTACATCTCTATGACTCTATGACTTACAACAGAAAGACAAGACAATAAAACATATATATTTTATGTGCATGCTCAGAAAAGGAATCAGAAGGTATTCCTGAGGGTTATTATCTTAAAGATAGAAATGGAGACCACGGCAGGTTAGTGCAGATGAGAAATGGGTCTGAAGTGCATCAGATTGTGTTGCATACAGACAGGAGGTGTTATGGGTAGCACATCACTTATCACCTAGATGTAAGGAAGATTCAGGCAAGGCACAAAGGCATTTCTATTGGCCTGGAATGCACAAGGATGTGGTTAACGTTTGCCATACATGTCATACATGCCAAATGGTAGGTAAGCCCCAGGCGGTAATAAGACCAGCACCTTTGTTGCCAATTCACACATTTGAAGAACTTTTCACACAGGTTATGATTGATTGTGTAGGTCCCTTCCTGAGATCTAAACGTGGGAACCAGTACTCGCTAACCATAATGGATGTGTCTATCAGATTTACGGAGGCAATTCCATTACAGAGTATTAAGGCAAAAAGGGTGGTAGAGAAGTTAGTAGCTTTCTTCACGCAGTATTGGCTGCAAGAGAGATTCAGTCAGACCAAGGTCTAATTTTACTGCTAGGCTGTTTAAGGAAGTCATGAACATCTTAGGTATACAGCACTTTAAATCCAGTGCATACCACCCTGAATCCCAGAAAGCTTACGAAAGGTGGCATCAGAACATGTAGACCATATTGAGAGTATACTGTCAGGATTACCTGAATGACTGGGATAAAGTATTATTTGCCATTAGAGATGCCCCAAACAAATCTACTCAGTTCACTCCTTTTGAGTTAATACTCAGACATGAAGTGGGAGGGCCCTTTGAAATTAATTAAAGAGAAATTGACAGGACCAAAGTCGGAGATCTCACACTTGGATTATGTCTCTGGGGTGAGGGAGAGGTTAGATCAGGTAGGTGAGTTAACAAACAGCACCTGAAGAGGGCATAGCATAGAATGAAGCCGGTGGCAGATAAATACTAATTTCCTGTGGTGATGACATATTAGTATTGCTACCAGTGGTAGGAAATCCCTTCAAAGCCAGGTTTAGTGATCCCTATCAAATTGAGAAAAAGTTGAGTCAGGTGAACTATCTGGTAAAGATGCCAGATGAAAGAAAACGGCATCGGTTACGTGTCACGTGAATATATTTAAACCTTACTATAATACAGACAGGAAACTGGTGAAACATGGTAGTTACTGCCCCACAGTGTGAGGAATCAATTCCAGATGGTGTGAAGTTTAATATGCCCAAAAATACGTTAAATAATGAAGAAGTCCTTGAGCTGCCAGAGGAAGTGGTGGAGCATGGAACAATTGCAACATTTAAGAGGCATTTGGATGGGTATATGAATAGGAAGGGTTTGGAGGGATATGGGTCGGTGCTGGCAGGTGGGACTAGTTTGGGTTGGGATATCTGGTCGGCATGGATGGGTTGGATCGAAGGGTCTGTTTCCATGCTGTACATCTCTATGACTCTATGAGTGGCCTACCTGTCTCAGGAGCAAAGAACCTAGTTGAAAGGTTTGTTGCAGCAGTATGAGGACATATGCAGGAATAGAATGGGGAGGACTCCTGTTATTGTGCATGAGGTAGAAGTAGGGAATGCTGTTCCGATAAAACAACACCTCTACAGACTTAATCCTTTTGAAGCCACACAGGTCCAGAAGGAAGTGGATGCAATGATCAAAGAAGATATCATCGAACCAAGTCAAAGTGAGTGGAGTTCACCAATCGTGTTAGTTCCCAAATCTGATGGGACTCAACAATTTTTTGTGGACTATCGGAAGGTCAACACCGTAACAAAATCAGACTCATACCCAATACCAAGATTGGAGGACTGTATAGAGAAAGTTGGACAAGGCAGTTACATCACAAAGTTGGACTCAGTGCATGGTTTTTGGCAGGTAACTTTATCAGAGAAAGCAAAAGAAGTTTCTGCATTTGTAAACCCAAATGGGCTCTATCAATTAAAAGTGATACCTTTTGGAATGAAGAATGCACTTGCCACATTCCAAAGACTCATGAACAGACTTGCGGCGGGATTAACAAACTGTGCAGTCAATCTGAATGTTGTAGTGATCTTTAGCCAGTCATGGAAAGATCACATGGTACAGCTGGCAGAGCTCTCTGAATGATTACAAGAAGAAAAACTGGTAACAAACTTAAAGAAAACAGAAATTGTTAGAGCAGAGGTGACGTGCTTGGGATATTACACTGGCCATGGAAGATCAACCCCAAAGAACACCAAGGTGAAGGCTTTTGAGGAATTTCCACAACCATCCTCAAAGAAAGAAGTGCTTTGATTTTTGGGACAAAGCAGATTCTACCGGAGCTGAAAAATGTATTGCTGGAAAAGCGCAGCAGGCCAGGCAACATCCAAAGAGCAGGAGAATCGACGTTTCGGGCATGAGGCCTTCTTCAGGAATCTTTTTCAGCTCTGATCTCCAGCCTGATCTGCAGTCCTCACTTTCTCCTAGAAGATTCTACCGGAGGTTTGTCCCAATGTCAGCAGCGTGGTGGCACTGCTTACAGCAAAAGAAGAACACCAAATTTCGGTGGGCAGTACAATGCCAGGAGACATCTGAGAATTTAAAAGCAGTATTAACCACCGCACCAGTTTAGCTACACCAATTTTTTTGAAACCCTTCAAATTTGCAATCAATGCTAGCAATATAGGAGTTGAAGCTGTACTGCTACAGGAAGATGACAATGGAATTGAACGGCCAATTGGCTACTTTTCATTGAAATTCCAAGGATTCACACCCTCTGAGTAAAGAAAGTCATTCTTATCTTAGCCGCTTACTCTGAGACTGTGTCCCCTGGTTCTGGACTGCATAGACTGAGAGAGCCCCTGTCACAACCCTGTAAGAATCTTTCATGTTTCAGTGAGATCACCTCTCATTCTTCTGAACTCGAGTGAGTACAGAAACCATCTCCCCAATTTCTCCTCAGAGGACAAACCCACTATCCCAGCAATTAGTCCTGTGAACCTTTGTTGAACTCACTCCATGGCAAGTATATCCGAAGTAAGGAAACGAAAACAGTACAATATACTTCAGGTGTGGTCTCACCAAGGTTCTATACAACTACAGTAAGACAATGTTACTGCTCTACTTCACTCCTCTTGTGATGAAGGCCAATTCATGGTGGCTTAGTGGTTAGCACTGCTGTCTCAAAGCACCAGGGACCTGGGTACAATTCCAAGCTTAGGTGACTGTGTGGAGTTTGTACATTTGCCCCGTGTCTGCATGGGTTTCCTCCCAGAGTTCAAAGATGCCTAGGTTAGGTGGATTGGCTATACTCAATTGCCCCATGGTGTCTGGGGATGTGCAGGCTAAGTGGATTAAACATTGGAAATGCAGGGTTATGGGATGGGTCTGGGTGGGATGCTCCTCTTTGGAGGGGCAGTGTGGACTTGAAGGGGTGAATGGCCTGCTTCCACACCATAGCGATTCTACATTTTCCTTCCTAATTGCTTGCTGCACCTTTATGTTAACTTTCAATGACTCATGAACAAGGACACCCAGATCCCTTTGGACATCAACACTTCCCAATCTCTCGCTGCTGAAGAAATACTATGCAATGAAGGAGAGGCTAGCATATGGCGATTGTGTAAAACTTAGGTGACTGAAAGCTTCCAGCTAATACAGGAAAATCATCAGAACAATCTCATCAAGAGGGAGCAGATGCAGGAAGAGTGTACGGGTGGGGAAAGTAGTGCAATTAAAGAAACAGTTTGTAACTGACTGATCGAACACTGTACAGTAGAATTCCTATAATCATTCATTCGTGAGAGTAAGAATTCTTTGATACTCAATCCTAGGCCTATAAGTAATAAATGATGGTATTAACAACCTGTTGTTACCCTCCTACACAGTGAAATATTTTCCACTCATTAGTTTTGTGTACCTTTGAATTCCACCTACAGGAACAAAGTCAGAGGTCACATGACATCAGGTTATAGCCTAAAGGGATTCGAACTATTGGATCATAACCTGGTTTTGTATGACCTCTGACTTTGTTCACCCCAGTCCAACACTGGCACCTCCACATCATGGCTACAACAGAAACAGCTTCGAGCAGGTTTTAAGTGAACGAAACATTGTGAGGGCAGGGAAAGGACGAAAGAATGTGATTATGGGTGGATTTAAAATTTGAAGGGTGCAAGTTAATTTGAAATCCAAGTGGAATAAGTCAGAACCGAACAAACTGTGGATACTGTAAATCAGAAACAAAAACGAGAAACGTTAACTCTGCCTTCTCTCCACAGATGCTGCGCTTTTCCAGTTATTTGTTTGTGTGTATGTGTGGAGTAAGTCACAGATGCATTGAAAGTGAAGTGGATACTTAAGGCAACAAGCTCCAGGAGCACTCACCATCCTGATTTGGAAATATATCACCATTCCTTCAGTGTCAGTGGATCAAAATCCTGGAATTCCCTCCCTTACAACATTGTGGGTGCCACTACACCCCAAGGTTCTAGGATGTGGAACACCACCAACTCCTGGACTGTAGTTAGGGATGAGCATTATTGCTGAGCCCAGGCAGCAATGCCCATATCCCATGGAAGAAAAGAAGTCTTCTATCATAGTTTGTTCTCTTCAGTTTATTCTCTGAACTCGTGCTGTGGCTCGATGTGTATTTAAAAACCTGAGCTTTTCCATTAGCCTGCAGTTGTTCATTGACCTGACACTTTAACTCTGTTTCTCTCCCCACTGATACTGGCTGCTTGAGCTGCATTTCCTACATTTTCTAATTGTCTGCAGAAGCATAGGGAAGTTAAAAAGTTAAAGCTCTTGCCGTAACCTTACCAAAGGTGCTTTGAGGGGTGTAATGCACTTTCTACATTGACTCATTCACTTCACAGCTTTGAGCATAATCTTGCTTCATCCAATATCCTGAATCAAATTTCCTGGTCCAGACCTTTCACAATCTCAGCAACTGCAGTTTTCAGACGTCACTGTGGATTGATTCAGGCAGACAGCTCAGGGCCTGTTGTTGACAGTTCCTGGGCCTGGGTGTTGTTCGAGTAAACCTGCAATTAGTTCCATGCATTTGTGGCTATGATCCAAGCTGGGTTCAATGTATTTACTCTTCAAATACATCTGAGGAAATCTGAAACTCAAAATAGCCCCTCCTGAAAGCTGACTTTCAAAACCAAGCTAAACACAGGTCGTTAAGTTACAAAAGAGGGGAGGTACTTCTGTCAAATCAGTGAACAGATCAGTAGTTCTGACATACGTGCCACACAGATAATTCTGTAATACAGACAGAAATAAAGAAGATTACTTGTTCTTGATAATAAACCTGCTGACTGTGGGGTATTCCTATAAATCGGTTGCCATATTTCTTATAAGTATGATTCAGCGTGTGACAAACATGTCAGAGGTGTGTAATAAGATATTATGCAAATTTATTTAGATCAACAAATAGACTGAACATGATTGATTCTGATAACTAAGTGATGCGAAGAGCACACAATTGATTTGAGTTATGCATAGGGGACTTCTTTAAATCTTTGACAGTCTTGCCCTCTGATTGATAAACTCATGATTTTTTCTAACGATTTATAAATTGCAGTTTCTCATCACTGCAGTATCCTAGTACAGTGAAGCAGTAAACCGAGAACTCGCTATGTTAACAGTCAAGACCGTTCACTGTAGTTACAATTTCCAAAACCAAAAAACCTTCCCTCCCACTAATCGATTTAGCAGCAACAACAACGTACACCTTTACCAGAGTGAAATATCCCAAGATGCTGCACAGAAGCCTTATATAACATGATATGACACCCTGCTACATGAGAAGATATTTTGGAGTTTCACTGAGTTGGGCTAAGAGACCCTTAAATATGGCAGGTGGGAGCCAGATCTAGGATTTCTGATGCCCAGGATTCCCGTTTCTGGTTATTTGCCTGGTGGGGGATCAGGGTGCTGGGACCAGAGTACTCCCACCCTGGCACGGTGGAGCAGTGGTTAGCACTGCTGCCTCACAGTGCCAGGGACCCAGGTTTAATTACCTTGCAAATCAGATGGAGCCATTAAGACCAATGGGGAACCCTAGTCTGGAAGTGAGGAATCAAGAGAGAAGCCTCCTGCTCCTAATTCTATAACTGACCACTTGCTCTGTGGAGTCATAGAGATGTACAGCACGGAAACCTACCCTTCAGTCCAACTCATTCAGATAGCCTAACCTAATTTATTCCCATTTGCTTGCACTTGGCCTATATCCCTCCAAACCCTTCCTATTCATATACCCATCCAGATGCCTCTTAAATGTTGTAATTGTACCAGCCTCCACCACATCCTCTGGCTGCTCACCCTTTGCATGAAATCGTTGCCCTTTAGGTCCTTTTTATATCTTTCCCCTCTCACCCTAAACCTATGCCTTCCAGTTCTGGACTCCCCCACCGCAGAGAAAAGACTTTGTCTGGTTATCCTATCCATGCCCCTCATGATTTTATAAATTTCTCTATAATTGAAAAGAGTTTTTTTCCAGGTTCAATGGGCTCTGTTGTATAGAGTTGTAAGTCTGGTTTGACAAGTGGCCTCATTACAAATACTTGGCTGAATCTCAAAAGCTAATGAACCACCTATCTCAGCAGGGGCCTGCATCCACAGTTGAATTGTCAATTTTAAGAGATGGAAAAAGAATTATCTGTCTTTGATATGAAATCTGAATCAATGCTTGTTTTTTTAAACTCAATAATCACTTGAGGTTTCAAGGGGTCTGTAATTTCTTTTGTATGAAATGTAGGGTTTGAGTAAAAGTCGTAATAAATTGGTTTCAATTTCATTTTTCACGTCTATTTCAAACATTTCCCATTGCTGCGACATGGTTCCTGAGATCTGTCTGTAATGGATACTGGGTGAACAGCTACAAAAGATACATGTAGGGAACACAGAGAGAGCACGGAGGTATGACAGAACATGGGCAAGTAAGCAGATATCGTTAAAACAAGGGGACATAGAATTCCTACAGTGTGGAAATAGGCCCTTTAGCCCAACAAGTCCACACCAATCCTCCAAATAGTATCCCCCCCAGACTCATTCCCCTAACTATTGCACCTAACCTACACATCTTTGAACACTATGGGCAATTTAGCATGGCCAATTCACCTGACCTGCACATCTTTCAACTGTGGAAAGAAACTGGAGCACCTGAAGGAAACTCACGCAGCCACGGGGAGAATGTGCAACTCCACACAGACAGTTGCCCGAAGCTGGAATCGAACCTGGGTCCCTGATGCTGTGAGGCAGCAATGCTAACCACTGAGCCACCGTGCCGCTTTGACAAGGGGGCTTATGAATGGACTTGGAGGTTTAAGTAGGCATGTAGGACGCATATCAGATGAGGGAGTATGGGGAGGGTAATTGGCCTGGGTGCAGGTGAGGACCTTCTAGCCTGTGAGCCTCACCATTGGCCTGCCTCTGTTGTTATATCAAGCCTGTACCTAGAAAAAGATGACGTGAAGCCATTTTGCTCCAACCAGCAAGAATGATTTTATTTTATTTTTGGATGTGTCACTGGGAAAGCTGCTATTTGTTTCCCATCTCTTGACCTGGTCACCTCCCTCAGCCAATTTTAAGGTAATTTAAGATCAACCACATATCTGTGGGTTTGGAGTCACATGTAGGCCAGACCAGATAGAGTCGGCAGATTTTCTTCTCTAAAGATCGGTACTGAACCAGATAGGTCGACAATAATCAACAACAGAACATGAGAGCCAGGAGCAGGAGTAGGCCATCTGGCCCTTCAAGTCTGCTCCACCATTCAATAAGATCATGGCTGACCTTTTTGTGGTCTCAGTTCCACTTACCCGCCCTCTGACTATAACCTTTACTGTTTAAAAAACATCCACCTTAGCTTTGAAAGCATTTAGTGAGGAAGCCTCAAATACTTCAGTAGGCAGGGAATTCCACAGACTCACAACCCTCTGGGTGAAGAAGTTCTCCTCAATTCAGTCCAAAATCTGCTCCCCCTAATTTTGAGACTATGCCCTCTTGCTCTAGTTTCACCCACCAGTGGAGACATTTCTCTACTCTATCTTATCTATTCCCTTATAATTTGATATGTTTCTATAAATTCCACCCCCCCATTCTTCTAAATTCCAGTGAATATAATCCCAGTCTATTCAGTCTCTCCTCATAAACCAATCCCCTCAACTTCGGAATCATCCTCTTGAGCCTCTTCTGTATCCCTTCTCGTGCCAGTACATTCTTTCTAAGTAAGGAGACCAAAACTGCAGTTCTCTGATCACCATTAAGCAGATTTTAATTGCAATTTTTTTTTATTGACTTCAAATTTCACCATCCACCTTTGGTGGGAATCGAATTCTCCTCGACGGAGATGGGTTTATGAGTTTGGGAACTTACCTAATTCTTACTCGCCATCTCCTTCGCGAAGAATTGGCTCATTAGCTGAGGTGACCAAAAGCTTGTAAAGGAAGGAAGTGGCATTGGTGGGTGGTGGGCAGAGGGTGGGGGAGGGAGAGTAAGAAAAGGAATAGGGAGAGAATTCCAGGCAACAGTAAGCAAAGCCTTGGTTAGACAGTCTGAGCTATGAAAAAAGATTGGATAGGCTGGGATTGTTTTCCTTGAAGCTGCTTGGGTTAAGAGGGGACCTGATAGCAATGTGTAAGATAGAAAGGATAATAAGGTGGGAGCAATGAACAGGGGATACAGATTTAAGTTATGAGGTGGAAGGCTAAGAGGAGAACTGAGGAGACTTTTATTGACTCAAAGGGTGGTGGGAGCCTAGAAAGGGTCGTTGAGTCAGAAACTCTCATAACTTCTTAAATATTCGTTGTTTACCATCAACACTGCTATCAAGCAGCATCTGCTTAGTAATTACAGCCTCAATTCAAACATGGACAAAAAAGTTAAATTCCAGAGCACAGAATGTCAGCCTTGACATCGAGGCTACATTTGACCAAGTGCGACATCAGGAGCCAAATGCATCCCCTCCCAAAATGCATCACTTTGCACTTATCAGGATTAAATTCCATCTACCACTGCTCTCCCAATTCACCAGCTGATCAACATCAGACTGTAACTTGAGACCATCTGTCACATTATCAACACCACCCCCAATTTTTTGTCATCTGCAAACATACTAATTATACCTTCTACATTTACATCCATGTTGCTAATGGACTTAACAAACAGCAAGGTTCCCAGCACCATCAATCCCCGTCGTACACTGCTGGTCATAATCTTTCAATGATAAAAACAACCCTCCATCATTAGCCTTTGTCTCCTATTTGTAAGCTAATTTTGGATTCAGTTTGCCAATTTGCCTTGGATCCCATTTTCTCTTACCTTCTGGATCAGCCTTCCATGTGGGACCTTGTCAAATGCCTGACTGAGTCAATGTAAACCCATCAACTGCATTACCCTCATCAACATATTTAGTCACATTTTCAAAAAACTCAATTAAATTAGTCAGACAGGACATCCCTCTAACCAATCTGTGCTGGCTATCCCTGATCAATCCCTGCTTTTCCAAGTATTGATTAATCCTGTCCTTTAGAATTTTTTCCAAGAATTTCCCTACCGCTGATAACAAACTAACTGGTCTGTAATTTCCTGGCCTATCCCACTGTCTTTCCTGCACATTAGCTATCCTCCAGTCATCCGGCACTTCACCTGTGGCCAGCAAAATATTAAATACCTCCACCAAGGCCCCAGCAATCTCCTCCCTTGCCTCCCACAGCAGCCTGGGATACATCTCATCCAGCCCTGGGGATTTGTGCATATTGATGCCCATTAAAACAATGCTACCTCCTTCTTATTAACGTGTCCTGGAACTTCACCATCTCAACTGAAATCCCCAAATACAGTGTCTTTCTCCTCAGTGATAACAGCTGAGAAATATTCACGTAAGACCACATCCAGCACCCACTGGCTCAATGCACAGGTTATCCCTTTGGTCTCTAATAGGTCCCACCCTTTCCCTCGTAATCCTCTTAATAATAATATACTTGTAAAAAGCCTTGGGGTTTTTCTTAATCTCACCTGCTAAAGATATTTTGTGATCCCACACTCTCTATACTTCTCAAGAGCCTCCCCTGTTTTTAACGCACTGTACCTGACATATGCTTCCTTCTTTTTTTCACAAAACCCTCTACATCCCTTGTATCCCAGGATTCCCTGGACTTGCCACTCTTGTCCCTCATTCTTAGTGGAACACACTGGCCCTGAATGCTTACTATACTACTTTTAAAAGAGTCCTATTTTCCAAATGTAGCCTTACCTACAGATAGCTGCTCCCAGTCTGTTTGTCAGATCTGTCTAATGATAATGAAATTGGCCCTCCTCCAACTTAGACACTTCGGCACTATCCTTATCTCTTTCCAAAATGACTTAAAACTTATAGAGTTATGGTCACTATCCTCAAAATGCTCACTCACTGAAACTTCAACCGCTTGACTGGCTTCGTTCTCTAGATTCGGTCTAGCACAGCTCCATCCCTAGTAGGACCAACTACGAACTGTCACAAAAGCGCTCCTGGTAGGCAAGTGATCCTGAGGGTGGGTGAGGAAGACAGTAGCGCTGAGAGAGCTGTCCACATTCTAGCTGTAGACACAATTGTTCCTGCTCCTCTGGACTGCATGGTGGTTGAGAATGCAAGCAGTTTCAGGCTCTTTATCATGCAGCATCCGACACTTCCGTTATAATGTGTGATGAGGTCACTGAACTATGCAGTAAATGGTCAAAATGTGCCTAATATACCATCTGTACCTCAGAGTCTTGGGTACTGCATTTTGCAAGCTTAGAAAGTTCTCAAGCCTTCATCCCCATCCATCCCCTGAGCCCCTGTGATCTCTCATGCCCGCTCTATGCTCTTCCACCTGCCATGCTTCTTCAATGCCCCGGTTTGTGTCATGTTCCTTTAGAAGGGCTGTCCATGCTCAAAAGGCCCCTCCCAGATGGGAAAACCTAGTGTTGTTACCCAGCTCCTTTTACAGGCTGATACTGTTCCAACCAGCCCTCCCCCATGTGAGCCAGAACTGGGATCTTTGTTATAGTCATACAGCAGGGAAAGAGACCCTTCAATCCCACCAGTCCATGCTGACCACAATCCCAAACTAAACTAGTCCGACCTGCCTGCGCTTGGCCCTCCCCCCCCCCATATCCCTCCAAACCTTTCTTACTAATGTATTTACCCAAATGTTTTTTAAACATTGTAACTAAATATGCATTCACTGGAAGTTCATTCCACACATAAATCACCCTCTGTGTAAATCATCCTATTCCATCCATATTTCTCTTTGCTGTCTGGACCACAGTCTCAGTTAACAGCCCAACTCCCCCATACACACTTTCTAAACTGGGACTCAGAAAACTTTGTTTTTAATAACAGCTTTTTTAACACCATATCCTTCCTCACTGGGACAGAGTTAGTTGAATAACACAATAATTATTGCTTGCTCATTACTAATTTGCTTCATGTCAATGACAAACCGGTTGAGGAAAGAGTATTAAACACAGCGTGCTTGGGCTACAGAAGTGTCTCCTTTCTGTCAAACTGAACTTCAACACCAAGCATAACAGGAAGTGATCATTTCAGTTCCAAACTCCAACACTTGATAAACAGATATTTCAGTGATTGTGAGAGAGAGAGAGAGGGAGGAATAGAAATGTGTAAAATGTCAGTTTAATAATCACCCCTGTGCATTTGGCTTTTCTTGCAACTAAAACGTTCAGGATGAAATTTACGATCCAGTGGACTGTATATCTGGGGTCATGGATCATGTCCTTTCATGTAACCATGGGAACTGTGTCAGAAAATTGTCTAATGCTGATGGATGAATCCAAATTCCTGACACTGAAACCCATCTGAAGCTATGCTCCATCAGTGTTCAGCTGTTAGTTCTTTATCCCACACTATGCCCCTCATGCCGCTGATAGACATACATGGTTTTGCCTCTACTCTGTCAGTTCTGTTTCTCTTCCTTTATCTCAGCCCAAGTTTGCTAAATGAGAGACATACAGCAGGCAGGGGCAAATATGTAAATAGAGAAAGTTAACAATAGAAAGGGGGAAATGGAACAGAGAGATAATGAGAGAAAAAAAGGGGATATCTGGAGGGAGAGTACAAAAGTGATAGAAATGGATAGGAAGAGGTTGCAGGGAGGGTAACAGGGAGACAGAGGTAGGGTGGGTGACAGGCAACCACCCTAGATACCCACTTCTCTCTCCTTTCCAATCCCCGGTTTCTCCCTTGCATTCTTTGTCCCTTTTACCTCTCCTGACCCCCCCCCCATTATCCTTCCTCTGTTTCCATCCTTCATCATTATCTCTCTGTTCCATTCCCCTCTTTCTATTGTTAACTTTCTCTATTTACATATTTGTCCCCGCCTGCTGTATGTCTCTCATTTAGCAAACTTGCCTTCATTGGAGTATAGGAGTTGGGACATTTTGGTGGACATTGTACAGGACATTGGTGAGGCTCCTTCTAGAATACTGTGTCTAGTTCTGGCCATCCTGTTATAGGAAGGATATTATTAAAGTAGAGAGGGTTCAGAAAAAGATTTATCAGGATGTTGTTGGGCATAGAGGGTTTGAGTTATAAGAAGAGGCTGGATTAGATTCTCTACAGTGTAGAAACAGGCCCTTCGGCCCAACAAGTCCACACCAACCCTCCGAAGGGTAACCCACCCAGACCTATTCCCCTATCCTGTATTTACCCCTGACTAATGCACCTAGCCTACACATCCCTTAACACTATGGGCAATTTAGCATGGCCAATTCACCTAACCTGCACATCTTTGGACTGTGGGAGGAAATCAGAACACCCAGAGGAAACCCAGGCAAACACAGGGATATTGTGCAAACTCCATACAGGCAGTTGCCCGAGGTTGGAATACGAACCCAGGTCCCTGGTGCTGTGAGGCAGCAGTGCTAACCACTGAGCCACCATGCCACCAGCTGGATAGACTGGGTCTTTCTTCACTGGAGCGTAGGAGGTTGAAAGGTTCCTTACAGAGGTTCATAAAATAATGAGGGGCATAGATAAGGTGTATGCAGGTGTCTTTTCCTTAGTATGGGGGATTTAAAAACTAATGGGCATATTTTTAAGATGAGGGGCGAAAAGACATTTATTTTCGCACAGAAAGTGGTTCATGTGTGGAATGAACTTCCAGAGGAAGTGGCAGATACAGGTAGTTACATTTAAAACTTATTTAGATAAGTACATGTCTGGAGGGAAACGGGCCAAGCACAGGCAGGTGGGACTAGTTTAGTTTGAGATTATGGTAGGCATAGACTGGTTGGACCGAAGGGGTCTGTTTCCAGGCTATGACACTTCCCATTGATCAATATTGTTGAGCTTAGTTATGCTGAACTTTCTCTTTGTTTCTCCTGGAGAGCAGTGGATGGTAGTAGGTGACAGATACTCGAAAAGTTAATTTTGAGCCCGTGTTAAGGGGTGGTAGGTATAGGACAGATGTTAGGGTTAGATTCTTTACTCAGCGAGTCGTGAGTTCATGGAATGCCCTGCCAGTAGCAGTGGTGGACTCTCCCTCTTTATGGGCATTTAAACAGGCATTGGATAGGCATATGGAGGATAGTGGGCTAATGTAGGTTAGGTGGGCTTGAATCGGTGCAACATCGAGGGCCGAAGGGCCTGTACTGTACTGTATTTTTCTATGTTCTATGTGTTCTGTAGCTGATCTCGTTCTCTCAAGCTTGGCGGCATGGCAAGCGAAAGCACCAACTGCCACAGAGCAGAAAGTCAAGATGACAACTGCAACTTCAGGCTGCGTCAGACAGAAAAAAAAACATGACATCCAGGAATGAGGAAAAATTAATTCCTTCAAAAATCTGAGAATGAATCGGAGAAGTTACTGATGAGTGGAAAAGCAGAATGTTGTCTGGACAGCAAATGGGAATGTGTCAGTGTCAATGCAATTCAAACAACATGGGTGTGGACCAACCGTACCTGTAAGATCTGCAGAGCGTCATTACTCTTGAGCGTGGTCACCAGCTTCAGGCTGATCTCCTTCAGGTCAGCAGACTTCCGCTCCAGTTTCTCCAGAGCACTGTCAGTCTGCTCCACAACGAGCTGCTCTTCGTTCTCAATGTACCGCAACACTTTATCCTGCACCTGCTCCAGCTCCTTCCTCAACATCTCAAACTTGTTGCCGTAGTTTTTTTGTGTCCGAGAAGCACAGTCCTGAAATCACAGCAAACAAACCTCACTGAAAGAAACAGCTGGTAGTCCCAGTGACCAACCATCCCCTCCCCCCACCTCCCTCACCACCAGCCTGCTCCCCCTATAGGTACCAGCTCCAGTAAAAGCACCTTGCCTTCCGATTCACGCACTCCCAGTGCAGGACCCAGAGTGCCGCAGTGTTGGAGCAGCTGTCAGTGAGGTGGTAGGCAGTGCGGTATTGGTAATGCCATTAGACGTGTAACCCAGACCGCCAGGTTAATACTCTAGGAACAGGAGTTTAAAACCACATTACTGTGGCTCAGTGGTTAGCACTGCTGCCTCTCAGCACCTGTCATAGAATCACCCCTATCTCTTACCTTATCCCTGAATTTCCCATGGCTAGTCCACCGAGCCTGCACATCTCTGGACACTATGGACAACTGAGCACGGCCAATCCACCCTAACCTGCACATCCTTGGACCGTGGCAGGAAACTGATGCACCCAGAGGAAACCCACACAGGTATGGAGAGAATGTGCAAACTCCATAGAATGTTGCTGAGACACTGTGAGACAGCAGTGCTGACCACTGACCACTGTGCCACCCTAATGGTGACCATGTAACCACTGTCGATTGTTATAAAAAACAATCTATTTCACTAACATCCTTCAAAGAAGGAAATCTGCTATCCTTACCTAGTCTGGCTACATGTGACTGTTGGACTATAGCCTGGTGTTGTGTGATTTTTAACTTTGTCCACCCTAGTCCAACATCGGCTCCTCCAAGTCACATCTAAATATGTAGGCATGTATACTGCAGGGATATATGCACATGTATTTGTGTGCAGACATATGTATTCGCATGTTATTTGGTGAGTCTTTGATCTTGCAGATGACTCATTGATCTCCCAGTGTATATTGACCATGTCTACATGTTATCACAGGATACCAGTGTAATCAATTCTCAGTTCAGAAGATAAATGCCTGTTTAGACTGTACTCCCATAAACTGTGAGGCTATTTATATGTTGATTACTTTGGTAAAAGCCTAGAGTGAGCAAATCCATGGAACCACTTAAGAAAAAATGTCTGAATGAACACATCTGTTAATTCCAGCTTCAGTCACTGATCCGCCCCCCCCCCGCCCCCTACAACCCACCCTCCCATCCTGGCACCTTCCCCTTCCACCGCAGGAACTGTAAAACCTGCGTCCATACCTCCTCCCTCACCTCTATCCAAGGCCCTAAAGGAGCCTTCCACATCCATTAAAGGTTTACCTGCACATTCACTAGTATCATTTAT
The DNA here is from genome assembly GCF_020745735.1 of Hemiscyllium ocellatum. Taxonomy (NCBI): domain Eukaryota; kingdom Metazoa; phylum Chordata; class Chondrichthyes; order Orectolobiformes; family Hemiscylliidae; genus Hemiscyllium; species Hemiscyllium ocellatum. The sequence continues at coordinate 53,629,565 of NC_083425.1, forward strand.
TGTATCCGTTGCTCCCGATGCGGTCTCCTCTACATTGGGGAGACTGGGCGCCTCCTAGCAGAGCACTTTAGGGAACATCTCCGGTACACCCGCACCAATCAACCATACCGCCCCGTGGCCCAACATTTCAACTCCCCCTCCCACTCTGCCGAGGACATGGAGGTCCTGGGCCTCCTTCACCACCGCTCCCTCACCACCAGACACCTGGAGGAAGAACGCCTCATCTTCCGCCTCGGAACACTTCAACCCCAGGGCATCAATGTGGACTTATACAGTTTCCTCATTTCCCCTTCTCCCACCTCACCTTAGTTCCAAACTTCCAGCTCAGCACTGTCCCCATGACTTGTCCGGACTTGTCCTACCTGCCTATCTCCTTTTCCACCTATCCACTCCACCCTCTCCTCCCTGAACCTATCACCCCATCCCCTCCCCCACTCACCCATTGTACTCTATGCTACTCTCTCCCCACCCCATCCCCCTCTAGCTTATCTCTCCACGCTTCAGGCTCTCTGCCTTTATTCCTGATGAAGGGCTTTTGCCCGAAACGTCGATTTCGCTGCTCCTTGGATGCTGCCTGAACTGCTGTGCTCTTCCAGCACCACTGATCCAGAATCTGGTTTCCAGCATCTGCAGTCATTGTTTTTACCTCAGTCACTGATCAGTCAAGCATCTTACCTCAGTACTTCACAAACTAATTTGACCTGATATGAAGATATGAACATTTGTGTTACCCAGGGAAATCAAAACAGCAACAAGCCAGCAATTCCTAGTTTTTTTTAAAATGTGTCTCTTAGTCTAGTCTTTCCCATGAGGGGAAACATCCAATCAGAATCCACCCTGTCAAGTCATAGAGATGGACAGCAGAGAAACAAATCCTTCGGTACAATTCATCCATGCCAACTAGATATCCTAAATTAATCTAATACCATTTGACGGCAATTAACCCATATCCCTCTAAACCCTTCCTATTCATGTACCCACAGGTGCTTTTTAAATGTTGTAATCGTACCAGCCTCCACCACTTCCTCTGACAGCTCATTCCATACACGGACCACCCTCTGGGTGAAAATGTTGCCCCTTCTTTCCCTTTTAAATCTTTCTCCTCTCCCCTTAATCCTATACCCTCTGGTTCTGGACTCCCCTCCCAAGGGAAAAGATCTTAGCTGTTCACCCTAGCCATGTCTCTCATGTTTTTATAAACCTCTACAAGGTCACCCCTCAGCCTCTGACGCTCCAGGGAAAATAGCCTCGGCCTATTCAGCCTCTCTCTATAACTCAAGCCCTACGACCCCAGCAACATTCTTGTAAATCATTTCTGAACCCTTTCGAGTTTCACATGGATAGGATAAATAGACAAGGCATTTTCTCAAGGGTGGGGGAGTCCAGTTCTAGAGGACATAGGTTTAAGGTGAGAGGAGAAGTATTTAAAAGGGACCTAAGGGGCAACTTTTTCACGCATTGGATGGTGCATGTGTGGAATGAGCTGCCAAGGGAAGTGGTAGAGGCTGGTACAATTACAGCATTTAAAACGTATCTGGATGTTATATGAATAGGAAGGGTTTAGAGGGATATTGGCCAAATGCTGGTAAGTGCGCCTAGACATATTTAGGATATCTAGTCAGCATGGACAAGTTAGACCGAAGGGTCTGTTTCCATGCTGTACATCTCTATGACTCCAAATCCCTTCAGGGTCTTATATGTCTCAATAAGATAGTTTTCATTGTTCTCCATCCTAGTGAACAGAGGTCCAGCCTGTCTAACTGTTCTTCAATGTGGAGGTGCCAGTGTTGGACTGGGGTGGACGAAGTTAAAAATGACATGACTTTCAAATAAATCTGTTGGACTATAACCTGGTGTTGTGTCATTTTTAATTTTTCCGCATAAGACCTTCATCCCAGATATCAGAATTGGTCATTACCTTCACGGAAATCTTCTGCTGTTTGAGTGTATCGATTAACTCTTCTGTCTTCTTCACTTGTCGCCTCACCTCCTCATGCTTTGCCATAAGTTCCTTCTGAAAGATTTGATTAAAAAGTAAATAAGTTAATAATTTCTAACCTTGACACCTTGGAATTGGATAGTGTCAAGGTTTCAGCGCTGTGTCTGCATTGATATGCCAGTGTAAGTCGAAAGGAAAGGCTGACGAGAGGAATACTGAGTCCTGTCTGCACTCTCAGTCCGGCATGAAAGATCCTATGGCTGTATTTGACTGCTCTCCTGTTGTTCCTGGCCAATATTTATTCCACAACCAGTATCACTAAATTACATTTTCTGGTCATTATCATTTTGCCATTTGTGAAACTTTGCTGTGAGGCACTTGGATGCTGCATTTGCTATATTACAAAACGCTAGGACTCCGTCCCCAGCAACACTGTGGCTGCAACTAATCCCCATGAACCATGGTGGTTCAACAAGGCAGCTCACTTTCTCCAGGGACAAACAGAGATAGGCAATAAACACTGGCCCAGCCAGTAACACGCACTCTCTGCGAACAATATTTTTAAATATATATTTTTCCCTGGATGTAAGTTTGCTCGCTGAGCTGGAAGTACCATGTTCAGATGTTTTGTCACCGTACTAGGTAACATCTTCAGAGATATTTTTCACTGGCTGTGAAGCTCATTGAGACATCCCAAGGTTGTGAAAGGTGCTACCTAAATGCAAACTCATTTACTGTGAATTGTGTTCATTGCAAGCATAAACCTGTATTCTCACTATTCTCCATCTCCTATGCTGGCAACTGACTCTGAACTTAAACACACAACATACATTGTACATAGCTCATTGTGTATAAGTGATTATCATTTTAAAATATCCGTAGGTCATCATTACAATACCTGCTACAATTCCCAGTAACTCCAATATGAATCACTATATTTGGAATTTCCATCTAAGGTAATGTTTGAGTTGTAATCTTTCCCTGTCACATTATGTGACCGTTGATCCTATGAGGCCATTTTGTAGAACTCCAGATAGACAGTGAGAGAAAGAAAAAGATAGATAGACAACAAGAGAAAGCGAGAGATACTGGAGAAAATTAAGGAACATGGCAGGAAAACTGGGCGAGAGAAAGGCATTGCCGAAGACAGAGAACAAGGAGAGGAAAGGAGACTGGTGAAGAAAAGGACAGAAAGATCACATCATCAGAATAAGGAATGGTATAACTAAGAGAAGACTGGGTTCAGCTTGAGCAGTGCCAGGGCAGATTCATTGCTGCACAAAAAAAGTCTTCCTGTCTTCTTTGGGCGCGATCCATATGTGCAGGTCCATCACTCTCTACTCTCCTTCCCATCAATGACCACACCATCAGCTACCTGGAGCCCACACTTTGGAATTCCATTGAATAATCAACTACATTTCCATATTCTCCTGTGAAACTGCCCTAAAAATACTATCTCAATAATTTGTTTTTTGCCACTCTCTTAGTACCTCCTCCTTAGGTTGTGTCTTCACTTACACTTTTGAGAAATGCCATGGGACATTTTACTATGTTAACATGAATAATTCATCTAAGATTGGCATGGTGGCTCAGAGGTTAGCACTGCTGTCTCACAGCACGACGGCTCCCAGGTTCAATTCTAGCCTTGGGTGACTGTCTGTGTGGAGTTTGCACATTCTCTGCGTGGATGTGCTCTGTTTTCCTCCCACAATCCAAAGATGTGCAGGTCAGGTAAATTGGCCACGCTAAATTGCTCATAGTATTAGGTGCATTAGTCAGAGGGAAATGGGTCTGGGCGGGTTACTCTTCGGTGGGTCGGTATGGACTTGTTGGGCCCAAGGGCCTGTTTTCACACTGTAGGTAATCTAATTTCACTCTCATCGCTGACTAGACCAGCATTCAGTGCCCATTGCTAGTTGTCTTTGATAATATGTCTTCTTAAACCACTGCTATCCATTTTCCAGCTCCCCTCAGTTCTGAAGAAAAGTCATACCAGACCTGAAATATTGATCTATTTCAGTCTCCACAGACGATGCTAAACCTGCTGAGTTTCTCCAGCAATTTCTGTTTTTGTCCCAGATTTCCAGCATTTACAATCTTTTTCACTTATTTAAGTGGGCAAGGCTGTTTGGCAAATATGGAATGTTTGGTTGCAATGATACAGGAATATAACAAAATGAAGGAAATAGTATTTAATCCTTATAAAGTTTTGAATTGGCCTCAGCTGGAGTATTTTGTTCCAGTGCTTGGAGTACACGGGGGAGAAGGGTAAATGTGCCCCCGAACAAATCTGGCATTTATTAACCATGGGGATGATGAATCAGAGAAAACAGCACCACTGTGCAACTCAATTCCTACACTGCTCCCCCAACCCCAGTAACTGAGAGAGACAGAATTTATGAGGAGCTCTCCTCCATTCACAGATTGAATTTCTCTTCTGTTCCCCTCATCCCAGACTGTTTCTGACCCACATTTGCTGATGGAATAAGACAGTAGGCTATTCGGCCCCTCGGCTAATCCCTCTGCTATTTTAACAGTGCCACTGTTTAAACTTTGGATGGGATACAGGGTAAGATACCCCCTGCCTTTTGACCGAATGGTGCCAAAACATGGGATGATTTCTTACCAAGAGGACAGATAGTCCTTGATGTAACTTCTGATCCAGATAGGCCAGAGTGCTGGCGCTGGACCCTCACCATGAGCTCGGGGGTGGGGGGGGGGGGAAATGACCCCACAACTTTGCAAATCTGAGGGGGCATGTCTGTTTTGGCATGGAGGGTGGAAGCATTGCATTCCAACAGGAGGATGTGACACTGCCCAACGCTATGCCATCAGGTGAAGCACCATTGGGAAGTGAGGGGAGGCAGAGAGACATCACAATTGGTCAAATAGGACCATAAAGTGGAGGAGCCAAAGTCAGCTATACTGCCCTGCTCGGCTATTTAATGATTAAAAATCTATCTCATTTCTGAACACACTTCATAACCAAGCCTTGACAGGCCTGAGGAGGGGGAGTTGGGGAGGGGGTGGTGTGTAAGGTAGAGGAAATCGCTGTCCACAGCCCCTTCCCTTTGGGGTAAAGAATTTCACAACCCTCTGAGAGAGGAAATTCCTCCCCATCCCTGTCTTAGGTGGGTCACCCCTTGATGGCCTTTGGGTCCGAGAGGGGAAACAAATCTCTCTATATCAGCCCTGCCTGGTTCACCATTGCTGTGCCCATTCCAAACTGACCTCTCTCTCCCTGACCTCTTGATCTGCCCATTACAGACTGACCTCTATCTCCCTGACCTCTTGATGTGCCCATTACAGACTGACCTCTCTCTTCCTGACCTTTGGCTGTGCCCACTGCAGACTGACCTCTATCTCCCTGACCTCTTGATGTGCCCATTACAGACTGACCTCTCTCTTCCTGACCTCTGGCTGTGCCAATTACAGACTGACCTCTCTCTCCCTGACCTCTGACTGTGCCCATTACAGACTGACCTCTCTCTCCCTGACCTCTGGCTGTGCCCATTACAGACTGACCTCTCTCCCCCTGACCTCTGGCTGTGCCCATTCCAGACTGACCTCTCTCTTCCTGACCTCTGGCTGCGCCCATTACAGACTGACCTCTCTCTGCCTGATCTCTGGCTGTGCTTATTCCAGACTGACCTCTCTCTCTCCCTGACCTCTGGCTGTGCCCATTCCAGACTGACCTCTCTCTGCCTGATCTCTGGCTGTGCTTATTCCAGACTGACCTCTCTCTCTCCCTGACCTCTGGCTGTGCCCACTGCAGACTGACCTCTCTCTGCAGCCTGGCATCCTCCACAGTGATCAGGTCATGGCCTTTATGTTTGCCGGTGGTACAGACCGAGCAGATGCACTGGCGGTCGGTGCTGCAGTATAACTCCAGGGCTCTGCGGTGATGGGGGCAGCTGCCGGACTGTGCTGCCGGGGACAGGGGGGTCTCGGGGCTCCGCACTCTCAGGTAATTGACCACTTCCTCCAGCAGCGGGTTCCTGGCCAGGGGCTCGGGCCGCTGCGGGAACAGCTTGCGGCAGTTCGGGCAGTCGAAGGGGCCAGCAGGGCTCTGCCTGTCCCAGTGAGCCCGGAGGCAGCGCAGGCAAAAGGTGTGGCCGCAGGAGATGGTGACCGGCTCGCTGAACATGTCCAGGCAGATGGCACACAGCAGCTTCTCCTCCAGCTCCTGGCAATGAGCAGCGGCCATGGTACAGCCGGCAGCTCCCTGGGCAAAGTGAAACCGAAAGTACAGCCTCCTTCCTGTCTCCAGTGTTGAGGGGGGCAGAGGGGTAATTCCCCACCTCTGGAGCCACACTGGACTCCTTCTGTTTCCAAAAGCTTCCCCCTCCCCCATTATTCACACCACCACTCCCACCTCCCGCCCCCAAGCTAACCTCCCAATTCCCCCCCTTCCAAATCACTCCCCCCCCCCAACACCACCTCCCCCTACCAATTCTCCTTCCAAAACCAGCAGCCCCCCCCCCACAACTCTTCCCTCTCCAACACCACTCTCCCCACTCACCTGTCTCACACCACCACCCCTCCCATGCACCCTTCACCAATACCAGCCCCTACCTAAACACCCTTCCTTTCCTAACTCCCCGCAACTCCCCCTCTCGCAACTCCCCTACCCAATTCTCATTTCTAAACTAGCAGTCCTCCTTAACTCCCCCCAAAGCAATCCTCCCCACTCACCTATCTCCCAATACCAGCCCCTCCCTAATTCTTCCCTCTCCCAACACCACCCCCTCCCTAACTCAGCCCTCCCCAACACCAGTCCCTCCCCATCCTCCCTCCTCTACCAACATCACACCCTCCCCAACTCACCCATCTCCCAAAACCATCACAACCTTCCTCTCTCCTAAACCATCCTCTCTCCAACTTACCACTCTCCTTACACTACCCACTCCCCCCTCCCTAACACCACCCCCTCTCCAACACCCCTCTCTCAATTCATCCCTCCCCCAGCATCACTCCCTCCCCAATCACCCCTCTCAACTCCATCCTTCCCTCCATTTCCGAAGATCCCTCTAGCCTTCTTAAAGTGCGGTGTGGATGTTGTACCCAGTGTCTTGTACCCAAGATTCCAAAACATTAATGATCTTTCAGTATGCCCCACCACTTTCAAAGAGGTGTGCTCATGAAGTCTCAGGACTCTGAATCACTGAGCATCCTTCAGAGCTGTGCCATTAATTCCATATTTCACTCCACTCTGACCCTTCTGCCAAAATGCATGACCCCACACTTTGCTGTTTTAAATTCCATGTGCCACATTCTGTGCATTCTTCTAGTCTATGACCTGTTGCAGTTGATTCATATCATCGTCACTGTCTGTCACCTCTCCAAGTTTAATATCATTGGCAAACTTTGAAATTTTACTTTTTATTCCACTATCTAAGCCATTTACACATATCAATAAGAGAGGTCCATCACCCCTCAGTAGGAAAACTACCATGAACCACGACCCTCTGGTTTCTCTCCATAAACCAATACTTTACTGCACTCAATAAATGACCCTCCTATTCAATGAGTCCCAATTTTGTTCACTAATGCTTGACGTGGTATGTTGTCAAAAGCATTCTGAAAACTCATGCAGACAACACCCAAAGCATTCCTTTCATGTACATTATCAAAAAAAAAGTCAGTTTACTCAAACAGAATCCTGTTTTCAAATCTGCCTCCTGAATTAACTCAAACTCTCCAAGTCTCTGTAAATTTTTATCCTTGATTATTCTTTCTAAAACATTACCACTGATTGGCCTTATTGGTACCCTGAATGCTCTGCCACCCTTGAAGAGGGCATCACATTTACCCCTCTATAATCCTGTGGAACCTCCCCTAATCTCAGAGAGATCTATGACAAAGCCTTTGACCATCTTCACCTGCACTTGCCTTATCTACCGAGGTTGCAGGTGACCTGTCCATTCTCAAGCACAGCCCCTGGCCAGTCTCTTTTCAATAAAAAGATGGAAATTAGGAGTAGGTCATTTGGCCCTTTGAGTCGGCTCTGTCATTCAATATGATCATTTCTGATGCTTTATCTCAAAAAACAAAGACCAGTACAGCACAGGTTCAGATCCATCTCAATGCCACATTCCCATTCTCTTCCCATACATCTTGATGCCGTGGGTGGCACGGTGGCACAGTGGTTAGCACTGCTGCCTCACAGCGTCAGAGACCCGGGTTTAATTCCCGACTCAGGCGACTGACAGTGTGGAGTTTGCACATTCTCTCCGTGTCTGCGTGGGTTTCCTCCGGGTGCTCCGGTTTCCTCCCACAGTCCAAAGATGTGCGGGTCAGGTGAATTGGCCATGCTAAATTGCCCGTAGCCTTAGGCAAAGGGGTAAATGTAGGGGTATGGGTGGGTTGCGCTTCGGCGGGTCGGTGTGGACTTGTTGGGCCAAAGGGCCTGTTTCCACACTGTAAGTAATCTAATCTATACCGGTATCCCCCACTATCCAATAGTAGAGCGTTCCAATGAAACATTTCATAATGGCGGAAAGCAAAGAAGCATTAATTTATATAGGAAAAATTTTGCCTTTTTTATAATATAATTTTATTAAGAAAAAATAGATTTTTAAATATTACAACAAATACAAAACAATGCAATTCAAAACAGTACAAAAATAGTACAAAACTAAACCCAAATAATAAAAATAAAATTCCCCAACCCACCCTCCTATACAAATGTATAAATATATATAGAGAAGTATAAAATTTTAAAAAACCTAAACTAACTAAATAAATACCTAACAACAAACAAATAGATAGTAATAACTCAGCCCAGCCAAACAAAACACTCATACATTCACAGTTCCTCCTCCCTGGATATTGGACTCATGAAACACAATCGTTACGGCTACATAAAAGCTCTTGTTAGTGTGGCAGATAAATCTGTGTCCAGGTATTTCAAAAAGGGTTGCCATGTCTTGTAAAAGTTCTCAGTTTTGTGGTGTACCATATTTGTGAGAAAATCCAGGGGAATATGCTCCATAACAGTCTTCCGCCAACCCGACAGGCCTGGGGGGTTTTCTGATCTCCAACCTAGCAAGATATTCTTCCTTGCACAGAATGTAAGAACATTGAAAAGTTTTGCCTTATGTGAGACTGCAGGAAATACAATGGGTAGGCCCAAAAGGAGCGAAATAGGGTCCTTCCCCACCCCTACACCTAAAATCCTCTCCATTGCACCCCCACAGCGCTCCAATATGTTTGAAGCCTGTCACAAGACCAAAGACAATGGGTAAGAGTACCCATACAGACCTTGCACTTGGGACATGCTGAAGATACCCCTGGTTTAGATTTTGACAAACGGTCTGGGACTAAGTGGACCCTGTGGAGAATCTTCAACTGTAAAGCATGGGTCCTATTGTAAACTGATATCTTCCTTGCATTCTCCCAAATATGGTCCCATGTCTCTGAAGAAACTTCAACACCCAGCTCTCTTTCCCACATCTTGCAGAGTCGATCAGACTCATCTGAGGTGGCACCCCCCAATTGGTGATATAAAGTACTGACAGAGAATGTACTCTTAGCCCTTAGTACCCCTCTTTCTATGTCAGATTTGTAGGGATCAGTCAAAAGTGTGGTCCTTTTTTGAATAAAATCCCTAAGTTGAAAAAAATGAAAGAGGTCTCTATGAGGTAACTCGTACTTCCGTACTAACTGATCGAAGGACATCATTACATCTCCCTCAAATAAATCACCCATGCAAGATATACCCCTAGCTGCCCAACGTTTAAATCCTGAATCTATCATACCTGGTTGAAAACTCAGCATACCCACTAAAGGTGTAAACAAAGATGTTTTGCCAATATTACCTTCCCTCTGCCGAATTGCCCTCCATGCTTTAACAGTATTGATGACTATTGGGTTATGGCAATATTCCCTAACTCTCCTCACCTTGTCCAAAAACAGCAAACTGGTAAGGGGGCACCTTGCCTGGGAGACTTCGATATCTAGCCATATTGAAAGAGGGTCCTCACAAACCCAATCACTTACATTGGTCAAAATCGAGCTTAATTGGTCATTTTTAATGTCCGGAAAGTCTACTCCCCCCAATCTGTGAGGCAACTGCAGTTTGGCTAATTTAATGAGGGACTGTTTATGGTGCCAGATGAAGGAGCTGAACCAACTGTTCAGTCTCCTAAGTGTTTGTTTATTGAAAATCAGAGGGAGCATCCGTATAGGGTATAGCAAGCAAGGGAGAATATTCATCTTAATAAGCGCTATCTGACCCAACCATGAGATTGGAAGCGCCTCCCATCTTTGGAGATCTTGTTTAATTTTTTCAAATAATTGAGTAAAATTGGCTTTGAACAGCCAGTCCAGAACTTCAAGGAGATGTTGCTGCTCACCCTTCTTGTGGAACACGAAAAAAAACTAACCCTCTGGCATAAGCTTTGGCAGTTTCCCAGAGAACAGATGAGCTATCAACCGAGCCTATGTTGATGTCTAGGAATGCCCGAAATTCCCTAGAGAAATACTCCACAAACTTGCTGTCCATGAGAATAAAGGGGTCCATTCGCCAGTACCTTGAATCCACTGTAACATCTTTAATTTTAACCATGAGGTACACTGGAGCATGATCAGAGATGGCAATGTTACCAATCGTACAGGATGCCACCAGATCCAGGGTTACCGCAGGGGTCAGAAAAAAGTCAATCCTCGTGTGACATCTATACGGATTGGAGAAAAACGTGAAATCCCTACCTGTAGGGTGGAGACACCTCCAGATGTCCACCAATCTTAATTCCCCACACAAACCCAATAACTGGTTAGTTTGTGCAGAGGGTATCAAGGGAACCTGTCTACTGTGGGGTCCTTGAAGCAGTTAAAATCTCACCCTATAATGATGTGCCGAGACTTGAGACTTATCAGTTTAGAAAAAGCATCTACCAAGAATTTAAGAGGATGAGCTGGGGGACAATAAACATTTAAAATGCCATATTCTTCCCCATTTATCAAGATTTTAAGATTAAAAACCTCCCGTATGTGTCTTTAACACATTCCAACAATTTAAATGAGAGATTTTTCCTAACCAATATAGCCACTCCCCTACTTCTGGTATTAAATGATGAAAAATAAACTCAGTCAAAGCCATTCTGCTGTAATTTCAGATGCTCCTTGTCATCCAAATGTGTTTCCTGTAACAAAGCAATATCCACCTTCTCCTTTCTAAGACTCAAGAGTACCTTCTTCCTCTTAATTGATGAGTGACTTCCCTTGATATTCCAGGTACACCATTTAATCAAATCATTAGCCATAATATTCTGCAATTACATTTAAATTCCAGAGGAGGAACCCGAACCACAAATTGCTGAGCCTTAGTGCCGCATGGTCCACCAAATATAAAAACTACATAAACTAAAACCATTACATTTAACAAACATATAAAATTATTAAAAATAAAAAACAACAAAAACCAGAAAACAAACCAACATATAAAGCACCAAAAGTGCTGAGTAGGGGAACTCACCCCCTGCCCGGAGGGGGCAACTACCCGTCCCGAACTGCCCATAAATAGGCATCTAACCATCTCAACCACCTTCACTTCTCCCAGCTAGAGCCACATCACAAGCACAGGCTAAAAAGAATAAACACCCCATAGAATATCAATATGAATAAAAAAAATTCTTTTATTTAAAAAAAAGGGAATAAATACCCCACCCATCCTTTGGTATGTCCAAACTTAAAAATTTAAAATGTACATCTTAACCACCGCCAGACATAGTTTAAACAAATTATTATCAATAGAGGATAAAAAAGGGGAAAAACAAAGCTCCATTTCTTTTACAGAATGATAAACGCATACCCAAACAACAATATTTATACATACTACAATTGTTTAAATTAGGTTAGTTTGTCCACAGAGTCTCTTGCCTTCTCCGATGTGTCAAAGAGATACATGGATCCATCTAAGGTGATCCGAAGCACTGCCGGATATCTCAGGGAGTACTGAATCCCAAGCTCCTTCAATCTTCTCTTGACACCATCATACAATTTTTGTTTCTGGATCACCGCCGCTGAAAAGTCCTGAAAAAACGTGATCTTAGATCCCTCATAAACTAGGGCCTTTGGATCCTTCCCCTGGAGTCTGGAAGCCTCCATGACTCTCTCCTTATCTCGGTAATGATGGAACCGCACCAGGAAAGAACGAGGGCGTTGACCCAGACCCGACCTCCGCGCTGTGACCCGGTGAGACCTCTCTATCTTCAATCCTCTCATGCCAGTCTCCAAGTCAAGGAATTTCAGAAGCCAATCTTCAACAAATTCCGCAGGCCGCTCACCTTCCTTACCCTCGGGCAGACTGATGATTCAAATGTTTTTTCTCCCGCCCCTGTTTTCAAGACCATCCACTTGGTCACGCAAATTACAAACCTGCATCTTCAGGGCTTGGATCTCTTCCTTGAATGAACTGGTATCAGCTTCCACCACTGTGACCCTGTGCTCCACCTCATCCATCCTCTTCTCCAGATCTCCCAGCTGCTGCTCATGCTTCTGCAGCATGAGAGAGACTGGAGCCAGCTTATCTTCAATCTGTTTCCCCAACATCTCACGAGATTTCAAGAGCTGGTTCACCAGGTCCTGGAGAGTAACCTGCTCTGAGGCTGCTGCAGGCTGAGCTGCAGGCCCGGCCCCAGATGCTCCTCCTCCCTTTTTAGGCATTTCTGGACAGCTGAAAATACAGGTAAGTCAATTTTTAAATGTTTCTTGGGGCTCCACAATTTTTCCAATGCCCCAAGAAATCCTGATGACCTGGGTTGGGTGGGGTAAAGGACCGTCCTGCTCCTGCTGTGATGCGAAGCTCTGCAGTGTGATCTTCTCAGATCGCCGCCATCTTAGATTCCCCCAAAATTTTGCCTTTTAACATAAAAGTGAAAATCCTTTTCAGATCTCTTTTGGTTAGTGAAATCAGGTATTAATGTAGGTCTTTCTTAGAAGCAAAGTAGCGTAAAGGGAACTTTCGAAAAGTGGGGGATATCTGTATCTAAAAGTGTATTGATTACCATCTTGAATATTCTGGAGCCTTCTTCTGTTCCATTTTATCCCAGCCATTTGTTTTAACCCTTTCCATCTTTATTCTCTATTATCTCCACTTCTAGTAACAGGTTGTTAAATTCCTCTTTATTCACAAGCATTGAGATAAAGTGGCTCATTAAATATTGAGCCCGACCCTTCACATCTAACCATGTGGTAACCCCTTGTTAAGCACTGAGTCTGTCTCTTGCTGCCCATTATTTATGTGCTAGCAAAAAAAAAAGTTTTGGATTTCCTTTTAGCATAGAGTCCCTACAGTATGGAAGTAGACCATTCAGTCCACATTGACCCTCCGAAGAACATCCCACCTAGACCCACCCCATCCCTGTAACTCTGCATTTCCCACGGCTAATCCACCTCATCTGCACATCTCAGAATATGGGCAATTTAGCGTGGCCAACCAACCTAACCTATACATCTTTGGACTTTAGGAGGAAACCAGAGCACAGGGAGAACGTGCAAACTCCATATAGACAGTCCCCTGAGCGTAAAATCACACCCAGGTACCTGGCACTGTGAGGCAGCAGTTCTGATCACTGAGCCATCCTAATGTTAGTGTTATGTTAGTGTTAATCTTAAATGTTAGTGGCCGTTCTATTCTCCTGTTCCCATTTTGCCAGCAACGTTTTCTTCATATTTCCTCTGTATGTGTTATATTTGGCTGATTCTTACTTGAATAATTAACTTGACATGCATCATACATTCATGCATTAAATTGTTTCATTATATTCCATATCTCCCGCTTCATCCAACAAGTACTGGTTTTGGTTCTGCAATATTTCTCTATTCTTGGAAAGTGCCTGGCCTGTACTTGAAACCTACCCGATTTAAAGATCAAGCATTGTATCATTCCAGGTTCTCCTGTCAATCTGTGACTCCATTACAGCCTGATGACTGCGTAGTCTAAGCTGCATGTCTGCAGAGGTTCCGCACACACAAATCTGCATGTGGATGCATTGGCTTCTACTTTTGGAAAGTGCTGGGTTACCCATGAAGCAGAAAAAATAATTGAAGGGAACATTGCTTTCTCAGACCTTTTCCCTGTGGCCACAGGAAATGCAATACCTGCCGTCACACCTCCATCAAGGCCCCAAAGAATCATTCCAAGTCCGGCAGAGATTCACCTACATTTCCTTGAACCTGATTTATTGCACCTGATGTTCCCAATGTGGTCTCCTCTACATGGGAGCGACTGAGTGCAAACTCGGGGACCAGTTTAGGGAACATCCATGGCCCGCATGCTCCAATCAACTCCACCTCCTGATTGGCAGCCATTTTAATTCCCCCTCCATACCCCCAATAGGTCCATCCTGGGCCTCCTCCAATGGAAAATAAGGCCACACCACCTAAACTGGAGGAAGAACACCTCACCTTCCACCTCGGGAGCTTACAACCTAATAGTTTCATAGTAATAGAAGCAGGACTAGGCCATTTGGTCCACCAAGCCTGCTGCACCATTTATTAAGGTCATGGCTGATCTATCCATTTGTCTCAGCTCCTCCTACCTGCGTTATCTCCAGAATAGCCAAATGGAGGATAGTGGGCTAGTTTAGGTTAGGTGGGCTTGGATCGGCGCAACATCGAGGGCCGAAGGGCCTGTACTGCGCTGTATTTTTCTATGTTCTATGTTCTAACCTTTAATTTCCATACCAGGCAAAAAACCCATCCAACTGTTTCTTCAATATATTTAATGAAGCTGCCTCTACTGATTCCTTCGGCAGAGAATTCCATAGATTCACTATTCTCTGGGAAAAGCAGTTCCTCCTCATCTCTGTCCTAAATCTACTCCCCCTAATCTTGTAGCCATGTCCACTGGTTCTAGTTGCACCCATCAGCAGAAACAACTTGCCCGCCCCTATCTTATCTCTATCCCTTTCATAATTTTATATGTTTCTATAAGATCACCTCTCATTCTTCTAAATTTTAACGAGTACAGTCCCAGGCAACCCCTCCTCATAGGGTAACTCCCTCATCTCCGGAATCAACCTTCCCCTGCACCCTCTCCAAAGCCAGTGTACTGCGCACAATACTCCAGGTGCAGCCTCACTAATACCTTGTACAATTGCAGCAAAACCCCTTACTCTTAGGTTAATCCCTTGAGAAATGAAAGCCAATATTCTGTATGCCTTCCTGACTACCTGTTGCCCCTGCAAATTAACTTTTAGCGATTCATGTACGAGCACTCCTAAGTCCCTCTGCATAACAACATGCAGCAATCTTTCATCATTTCCATAATACTCAGACTTACTATTTTTATTTCCAAACCTTATGGCCTCAACATAGAATTCACCAGCTTCAAAATCTCCCCACCCCCCCACCTCATCTCAGGCCTTGCCCTCTCCCTCCACCCCGCCTTCTTGACCTGACCTAACCTGTCCATCTTCCTTCCCACCTCTCCCTTCAACCTTCCCACTGACCTATCACAATCACCTCCTACCTGCATCCACCTATCGCCATCCCACTCACCTTTCCCCCAGCCCTACCCCCTCCCCAATTTATTTCTCAGTCCCCTTCCCCCTCCCCAGACCTGACGAAGGGTCCTGCCCAAAATGTTGACTCTCCTGCTCCTCTGATGCTGCTGGACCTGCTGTGCTTTTGCCAGCTCCACAGTTTATTGATTCCATCAATACTTTCTCACCCCATTGAAGGTAGCTCTCTTCTAATTCAGAAGTATTCATTTTGATTGTTCCTTGCTTTTCTTCATTGCTAATCAAACCCTTATGAAACCATAGTCACTTTATAGCTGTCTGTCCACCATCCCTGTGTTTAGAAACCTCCCCTGGTTCACAGTCAAGCAATGCCTCAATTCTTTCCAGGATCTCATCCCTCCTGTCCTGTAACTTGCCCCAATTCCATAACTGTTATGATACTTAAGCTTATCTCATTTGACCTTTTCAGTATCTATGATTTTAATTGCCGATGCCTTTAATGGCCTAGATCCTAAGCAATGTTACTTCTGTTTTTTTTTAAATGGACAGCTTATAATTTTTTAATTAAGTCTTTTAATTTTTTTGCATTTTAAATAAACTATTATAATTCTGCTTTAACATGGTTGTGGAAAGAGACAAAGACAGAGCAGGAGTTAGAGTTATCAACCAAACAAGACCAATTTTGCTAAGCTGAGGAATAGTTTTAGCAAGACAGGGTTGGAAGTAACATTAATCAGTGTCAGAGCAGCGGGAGACATTCAAAGGGGACATTCAAGGGGTTCAGAGTATTATGTTCCCACAAAGCAAATCTAGAGCACCCTGGATATCAAGGAGCATACAGGATAAGGCAGAAAAGGAAAGCTTATAGCTGACACTGCGTACTAAATACAATGGACAGCTGAGAGTATAGAAAATGGAGGGGTGAAATCAAAAAGGAAATTCAAAAACAAAGAAAGAGTGTGGAAGAATATTGGCAAGAAAAGTCAAGGTGAACCCAAAGATGTTTTATCAATACATTGAGTAAAAGGATAACTAAAGAAAGAATATAGCCCATCACAGATTAAAATAATAATGTAGAAGTGGAACATATTGATATGTTTCTTGATGAATACTTTGTGTTGGTCTGCAGCAAAGAGGGGAATGCTGCAGATATTGTAGTTAAGGAGGCAGAGGACATGATAAGCATAGGGTCAGCATCTTTAAAAGTGGATAAATCACCATTGCCGGATGAGGTATACCCAAGGCTGTTCAAAACGCCAGGGAGAAAATAGCAGAAGGTCTGATCATAATTTCCCAGTCCTCTCTTGATGTACATGTGGTGTCAGACGATTGAATGACTGTCAATGCAGTACAAGAGGCTCAAGCAGGATGAATACTCCTGGTCAGCTCAACTCAGGCAGCAGGTAAAAGGAGCGGAGACATTCAGATTTGTGGGAGACGCCTGTATTTGGGGATGTGTGTGAAAAAGAAGACTGTAAGTTGATCAGTTGGTGAGAAACTGCTGCTGGAGAACGTGTCTAAGTAGCTTAAAACTAGAAAGACATAAAGAAGAAATAACTATTTAGATTTATATGAAAAATGAGCAAACTAGAGGTAGAATTGAATTAAGTCAAAGGAAAGTAACATTTTAAAGCTAACTAAAGGAAAATAAAGGTAGTGCAAGTGAAAGTGAGGTCACTACTAAGATTTTATTTATTCTAAGGGCAAGCAATAGTTTTCTGAGCTATTGTGTGTCAAGTCAGCAAGTGGAAGGGACATCCTGTGTTCTGTATGAAATCATAGATATACCACGTAGCCAGACAAATACATCTGCAGCAAACATCACCGACAACACAAACTTGAGCTCCAGGTTTCAGAAATTCAGCAGTGGCTGGGGTCACTGCTGTGCATCCACAAGATAGAAGATTATGTAGAAGATAAAATGGACAGAGAGGAGATCACACCACAGAATAGAAGTGTCCAGGCAGAGAGGGACTACCAGGCAGTCTAAGAAAACCAGGCAGGTTTGGAAACTAGTGAAGCCCACGGTTCCTCAGGAGAATGCAACCAGAGTCAAGTCCATGGCATCATGAGATAAATGAAGGGGCAATAGTGATTGGGGATCAGACAGGCAGTTTTGCAAGGTGGCACAGTTATGGGCGGCACGGTGGCACAGTGGTTAGCACTGCTGCCTCACAGCGCCTGTAGACCCAGGTTCAATTCCCGACTCAGGCGACTGACTGTGTGGAGTTTGCACGTTCTCCCCGTGTCTGCGTGGGTTTCCTCCGGGTGCTCCGGTTTCCTCCCACAGTCACAAAGATGTGCGGGTCAGGTGAATTGGCCAAGCTAAATTGCCCGTAGTGTTAGGTAAGGGGTAAATGTAGGGGTATGGGTGGGTTGCGCTTCGGCGGGTCGGTGTGGGCTTGTTGGGCCGAAGGGCCTGTTTCCACACTGTAAGTCTAATCTAATCAAACATGATTGCAGATTGCTGCATTGCCTCCCTGGTGAAGCATCAAGAATATCACAGAGCATCTGTCAGATATTCTTTTGGGGGAAGGAGATCAGTTGTGTCATAGTCCCTAGTGATATCAACAACACAGGTAGGAAGAGAGAGGTTCTGAAAATAGATTTCAGAGAGTTAGGAAGGAAATTAAAATGTTGTAATTAACTTCAGGATTACTCCTAGCGCCACACGCTAGTCAGCATAAGAACAGGAGGAATGATCGAATGAGCATGTGGTTGGAGAACTGGTGTAGGAGGGCAGGCATCAGACTTCTGAGGCACTGGGACCAATTCTGGGGCATGTAGAAGTTGTACAAGCCGAACAGGTTACATCTTAACAGAATTGATGTGCTCACAGGAAGATTTGCTGCAGTGGCTGGAGTCACTGGTGTGCATCCTTGAGACAAGACCATGTGGATAGTACTTGTGTTTCGCATGTGCAGGTCCTTCCCTGTTGTAGTGCAGCTGCAATACTGGCTCAAAGCCCAGGAATTCTACCCCCTGTCCCCCACAAACTGTTTGTCTCTACTATATTTTTTTCTTAAGTCGCTTCTTAAAACCTGCTTCTATGACCAAGAGTACCCCAATTAGTTTGCTCAATGCTCCAGTGAGTACCTTGGACATTGTGTTATGTGAAAGCTGTTGTCAAAGAGTAAAGATTCATCATGAGAGGGCAGGGTGATGATCAGCAGGTTTCCTTGTCCATAGTTGACAGGATGCCCTGGAGATTTCATGGCACCCAGAGTCAATCTGGAGAACTCCTGTAGCCAGCCCCTTCTGACTGTATACCATGTGGTTGCCATCTTTTGTGGTTCTGTGCTATAGAATGAGATAGGAGGCTTCTTGGATGTTGACATAAAGAAATAATTCTAGGCATGACTGTGCCACGTAGTTTGCTGCTTGATGCGTTTGTGCGACTTTGGCAGAAGTCCCCATAATAATTTGAGAATTCTGGAAGGTGTACTGGGCTTGGGCAGACCTTTTATCGTTTGATTTGAGTGTGTGTTGCTGGAAAAGCGCAGCAGATCAGGAAGCATCCAAGGAGCATGAGAATTGACATTTCAGGCATAAGCCCTTCATCAGATGCTGCCTGGTCTGCTGTGTTTTTCCAGCACCACACTCTTGACTCTAATCTCCAGTCCTCACTTACCCCTTTGTCTTTTGATGCCTAGTTCAGTGTAAGGTGATACATCCAGTTTTACCTTCCTAATATTTTAACATTACAGTTTTTTCAAGTGGCTGATTTGACATTTTGGAGTCAAAGAGTCAACCAAAAGTTGGAGTTACACATAGACCATACAAAGTAAGGACAGCAAGTTTACTTCCTTTGAGCCAGATAGACTTATACAATTAAGTGGTAGTTATGTGCCACCATTATTGTTACTGGCTTTTGAATTCTGATTCATCTAATTAACTGAACTTAACTTCCGTTGTTGTCACGCTAGTATCTGAATTCATTTCCTGGTTCATCATTCCAAACTTCTGGATTACTGATCCAGTAATATAACATCTTACTTATGTAATTCAAGTTTATAAACTAAACCAATGTTTAATAAAAGGTAATAAAATGCTCCTTTAATTTAAAAAAAATCACACTTGGGATTTGACTCTGGAATTTTACTAAACATGTCTCATTTTTCTGGGTGCAGTGCTATTGAGGCATCTTCTTGAACAGCGACAGTCCACTTGGTGATGTTGCTTGCAGTGCATTAGATCGAGAGTCCTAAGGTTTTCATGTAGAGAATGAAGGAACAACCTATACTTGTCCAAGTCAGAATCATTTACAACATGAAGGGGAATGTTCTTACAATATTTCACTGTTTTCTAAAACTAAGGAAGAACTGGTGAAATAGTGGTAAACCAGCCAACAAAAATATCCTAACTGAAGCATTCTTTGACTTTGGCATTAGAATGTTGGGCAGAAAAAGTCGCTCTCTATTTCACTGGAAGTTTGCCATGAAATTGAAAAAGTGAACCACAAAATTATTAAAATGTAAACGTCCCATAAAGTAACAGGGACACTAATATACATTTTGCACTTCATATAATTCAGGTAATTGAACTTTCAGTGTTTGAAAACAAAATGTATACAGATGTTCAAAAGCTCAAAAGCATACAATGGAGAATGGAAGGAGTTGTGGTAGAAACATTTCTCTTAAAAACAGTCAGATAAAACTCTTCACATTACAGCATAAGCAACATTTGATCTTACATTTTTTATTTTATTATTTCTCATGTGAATTTCATGGGTCTGAAAGTTTATAAGGATGGCCCTTACTCAAATAAAAATATTATACTCAAGATGCCAGTGATGTGAAATAAAAATAGGAACGGCTGGAGAACCTGAGTAGGTCTGGCAGCATCTGTGGTAAGAGAACAAATATAACCCTTGTTCAGAATTGAAGGGAGCTGGAAAATAATGGTTTTAATGCTATTGACTAAGGGGCAGAAGGAGCAAGTGGAACTGCTGGTGAAGACGATCACCACAAAAGACAAAGGGAGTACTAATGGTGGTAAAGGAAGGATGTAGACACAAGTTACTCAGCACTGTTAGTACTAAAGTTCTTAATGTTGTAGCTGCAGTGGACAAACTCTAAATAAGAACATCAAGTTTGGAGCAACTGCTGCTCAAGCCAGCTTACTTTTATAATTCAATGTATTTGGTAAATCACATGTTTCTTTTGGTCTATAATTCTCACTTCACTATTCCTTATTTTGCTTGATTCAAATTGGTGGATAATCAGAATTTTCAGCACAAAGCCCATCTCCAAATTGAACAAATCAATTAAAACATGGATTTAAAAGTCAGGGTCTTCAGTAGCAGCACAAAACACCTATATCCCCAAGTTGATTCTTTATTAAATGAGCATTTTATTAATGTTCATTCAATAAGTTTATAAACTTCAATTACATTAGCAAGGTGTTATGTTGCTGGATCAGTAATCCAGAAGTTTGGAAAGATGAACCACGAAATGGGTTCAGTTACCAGTGTGACAAAATAGGATTTAAGTTCAGTTTGGAATTTTAAAAGTGAGCATCAGTAATGATGAGATGTATAACTACTAGCTTATTGTACACAATCAGGAGCAGAGTTTTCACTGCATCAGTATTTAAATTACGTTGATTTGAAAAGTGTTGCCAAGACTTTCAGACTAAGATGTGACAATGAATCCAGGATATGAGCCTCCAAAAGGTTTGAACAATTATTGTGAATTTCAGTAGGTACAGTGAAAAATCAACTGCTGGCCCACTTTGAGCCCATTTTACACCCCTGTTGTATATCAGATTCAATCCCCACAATGTCTGTATTCCTATTCTGGGATGGGGATAACAGGCCAGTATCTGTTATCTAAACTTGGACTGTGTGGCTTGCTCAGCCTTTTCAGAGAGCAGTTAAGAATAGACTATATTGCTGTGGGTCTAGAGTCACACATAGGCCATATCACATGAGGATACCAGATTTTCTTAAGGTCTTAATGAACTAGATGGGCTCTTAAGACAATCAGTGATGGTTGAACAGTCACCATTACAGGCATTAACTTTCAATTCCAGATTGATGGGATCTCACAACTCCTCTTGCTTTACACTGCCACTGGCTCACATTTTAATAGCCTGCAAAGACAACAATTTCAGGCAACCTTCCACAATGTAAGGTTTCTATGATAGAGAGAAGGGCAAGGCCGATAGGTGTAGGCTATGTTGGGTAACTACAGAAATTGGAAGTTTTGGTTAAGAATAAGAAGGAAGCACATATCAGGTATAGATAGCAGAGATCGAGTGAATCCCGAGAAGAGCATAAACGCAGTAGGAGTACACTTAAGAAGGAAAGCAAAAGGGTAAAAAGTGGATATGGCATACCTTTGGCAAATAGGGTTAAGGAGATTCTGAAGGAATCCAACAAATACATTAAGGACAAAAGCGTAACAAGGTTTAATAGAGTCCCTTAAAAATCAGCAAGGCCGCCCACATGTGAAACCACAAGAAATGGAGGAGATACTAAACAAGTATTTTGCATCAGTTTACTGTGAAGGAGGATTTGGAACTTGGGGAACGTGGGGAAATAAATAATGACATCTTGAAAAATGTTCGTATTACAGAGGTGGTGGTGCTGGATGTCTTAAAATGCATAAAGGTGGAGACGTCCCCGGGACCCAAAAAGGTGTATCCTAGAACTCTATGGGAAGCTAGGGGTGTGATCGTTGAGCCTTTGTCGATAGTCACAGCTGGAGGTTGGCTAATATAGTGCCACTTTTTAAGAAAGGGGGTAAGGAAAAGCCAGGGAACTGTAGACTGATGAGCCTGGTGTCAGTGGTGGGCCACTTATCGGGGAGATTGTGAGGAGATTACATTGCAAAAGGCAAAGACTGATGAGTGAAGTTCAACATGTCTGCGTGTATAGGAAATCATGTCTCTCTAATTTGTGTTTTTCAAAGAAGTAACAAAGAGGATTGATGAGGACAGATTGGAAGTGATCTATAAGAACTTCAGCAAAGCATCACAAGGTTCCTCATGGTAGGCTGGTTAGCAAGGTTAGAACATAACTGAAACGAGGGTAACTAGCTATTTGGATACTGGCTCAATGGTAGAAGATAGAGGGTGGTAGTTGAGTGTTGCTTTTCAGTCTGAAGGTCTGTGACCAGCGATGTGGCACAAGGATCAGTGCTGGGTCCATGGCTTTTCGTGGATGATTTGGAATGTGAATATAAAGGATACGGTTAGTAAGTTTGCAGATGATACCAAAATTAGACGTATAGTGGACAGCGAAGGTCACTTCAGATCACAATGGGATCTTGATCAGATGGGCCTATGAATGGCTGATTGAGTTTAATTTAGATAAATGCAAGGAGCTGCATTTTGAACTTACACACTCAATGGTTAGGGCTGGGGAGTGCTGCTGAACAAAGAGACGTTGGGAATGCAAGTTCATGGTTCCTTGAAAGTGGAGTCCCAGGTAGACAAGATAGTGAAGGTGGTGTTTAGTGTGATTGTCTTTATTAGGCAGTACATTGAGTATAGGAGTTGGGAGGTTATGCTGTGGCTGTAAAGGACATTCCTTAGACCACTTTTGGAATACTAGGTGCAATTCTGGTCTCCTTGCTTTCGGAAGAATGATCTGAAACTTGAAAGGGTTCAGAAAACTTTTACAAGGATGTTGCCAGGGTTGGAGGGTTTGAGCTGTAGGGAGAGGCTTAATAGGTTGGGGCTATTTTCCCTGAAGGATTGGATGGTGAGGGGTGACCTTATAGAGGTTTATAAAACCATGAAGGACATGGGTAGAGTGAATAGATATTTTCCCCAGGATAGGAGAGTCCAAAACTAGAGGGCATAGGTTTAAGGTGAGAGAGGAAAGATTTAAAATGGACCTTAGGGCAGAGGGTGGTGTGTATATGGAATGAGCTGCCAGAGGTGGTGGGGGAGGCTGGTACAATTACAGCATTTAAAAGGCATCCGGAAGGGTGTATAAACAGAAAGGATTTTGAAGGATATGGGCCAGGCAGTTCCAGTTGCAATGTACCAGCTCTGAATTCCTCTTTTTCACTTTGTACAACCTGTCTGGGTCAGTGACTGAGGACTAGCAGCTTTCAGCTTGATGCAGCAGCTCTAATAGAAAAACTGCTTGCGCATATTTTCAATTTCGCCAAGTACACAATCATATTAGAAAAATATTTATTTCTGCTCCATCGTTACATGTGTTTTTTCACAAGTGGTCATGTGGAGTTGTTAAAGGATTGCTGCTGAGCTGAAGAAGGGAGGCTTGGAAAACAACTTTGGACGGTAGGCCTCAGCTTGAGCTGCCAGGGCCTGGGAGTTTCCTGAAAAGCCGATGCCAGATCAGTAGATTCCATAGGTAGGCTCGTGGCTGTCTCTGTAGCGATCCAGGTAACGGAGTGGCTGACCATGCGGGTATTTCTTCTGAGGCGGATGGTAAACTGGAGGGAAGTCATATTCGAACACTGGTTCCTTCATATCTAACAAAGAACACAAGAAGATTTCTGCTTTTATTGCTGTTACTAAATTTGGTCACCTCTGTTCCTTCTTGTGAAAATGAACTCCTATTCCTTTCACTTTCTTAGATATTGGGCACATAGGCAATATCCAGTCTCCATTTCATTGAATTTATTACTTTCAGACAGTTCCTTTCACCCCTCATTCCTCTTATATTTCCACTTGATTTCCTTCTCTCGACACATTCATATAACAGCCCCACCCCCACCCCCCATTTATTTCTCAGCCCCTCTATATTCCAGATATGCCCGAAACATCAATGCTCCTGCTCCTCGGATGCTGCCTGACCTGCTATGCTTTCTAGTCCCACACGTTTTGACTCAGATCTCCAGCATCTGCAGTCCTCACTTTCTCCACATCCATATAACTGGCAAATATAAGCAAAGTATTGCTGGAGATGTGAAATAAAATCAGAAACCGAGGCAAGAAAAAAGTGGAGACAGGGACAGAGGCTAATTGTAAAAGGTAATTGGTACAGAAAGCGCTGGAGATCCTCAAAGGGTAGGGAGCATCTGTAGAGAAAGACTCTTCATATTGGACTTGAAACAGTGTCTCTTCACAGATGTTTGATTACTGCCATGTTATCTTTAGTGGCCTGTTTTTATTCCCAGATTTCTCTGGCTCAGTTCTCCTCCAATTGTGTCCTGGCATCTAGCCACATATGTCTCTAATTACTTTTCCATGAATTGAGAGCACTGCTTGCACACAAAGCATTTGGTGTGCATTCTGCACAGATATTGATTTGAATGCCTTACAAGATTATTTGAGAGAGTAGTTAAAAGTCCCGTGTCAGGAGTCACATGCAGACCAGACCAAGGATGGCAAATTTCCTTCCTTAAAATACATTAGTTTTTACAATGTAAATAACTTTTTTTTGTTGTATTAAATTTGTGTTATAGGAGACAGCACTCAGTGAACATTGTAACATTCAGTTCCAAGGAGTTGCTACGTTTGATAGTTCTGGAAAGTTAGTTGCATGTAATACTACACAGGAGCCCAAACACAAGGCTTGTCATAAGATTTTTAATCTGTCACTCAAAACAGTTGGGGATTGCTGAAGGAATTCTGGGATCACAGTTACTTGGACACGGTCACAAATGTCTGAAAGCTTGCGATTTCAAATAAACCAGCTGGACTATAACCTGATGTCATCTGACTTCTGATGTTTGAGTCAGTTTTACTAATCCAGAGGCATTCTCCCCCAGGAACCACAGCATCCTTAACTGATTGTCCTCAAAATTACCTCTCCTCAAAATACACAAAAGCACTGATAATAAAGGAGGTGGGGTAAGTGTGAATGTAGTGAGTTCAGCCCAGATCTCATTGAATGGCAGAGTAGGCTGGAGGAGCTGAGTTTATAACTCCTGCTCCAAATGTGTATGTTATAGTATCCTATGAAAGGAATCGATAGTGTCAGAGTCAGAGAGATGTACAACACGGAAACAGACCCTTCGGTCCCATTCGTCCATGCCGACCAGATATCCCAACCCAAACTAGTCCCACCTGCCAGCACCCGGCCCATATCCCTCCAAACCCTTCCTATTCATATACCCATCCAAATGCCTCTCAAATGTTGCAATCGTACCAGCTTCCACCACATCCTCTGATAGCTCATTCCATACACGTACCACCCTCCGACACTCCAGAGAAAACAGCCTGTTCAGCCTCTCCCTATAACTCAAATCCTCCAACCCTGGCAACATCCTTGTAAATCTTCTCTGAACCCTTTCAGGTTTCGCAATATCCCTCCGATAGGAAGGAGACCAGAATTGTACGCAACATTCCAAAAGTGGCCTAACCAATGTCCTGTACAGCCGCAACATGACCTCCCAACTCCCGTACTCAATACTTTGACCCATAAAGGAAAGTATACCAAACACTTCTTCACTATCCTTTCTACCTGCGATCTCACATCCAAATCATTTATATAAATATCAAAATGTAGTGGACCCAGCACCGATCCTTGTGGCACTCCACTGGTCACAGGCCTCCAGTCTGAAAAACAACCCTCCACCACCACCCTCTGTCTTCTACCATGGAGCCAGTTCTGTATCCAAATGGCTAGTTCTCCCTGTATTCCATGAGATCTAACCTTGCTAACCAGTCTCCCATGGGGAAGCTTGTCAAATGCCTTACTGAAGTCCATATAGATCACACCCACTGCTCTGCCCTCATCAATCTTCTTTGTTACTTCTTCAAAAAATTCAATCAAGTTCGTGAGACTTTATTTCCCACGCACAAAGCCATGTCGACTATCTCTAATCAGTCCTTACCTTTTCAAATACATGTACATCCTGTCCCTCAGGATTCTTTCCAACAACTTGCCCACCACTGATGTCAGGCTCACTGGTCTATAGTTCCCTGGCTTGTCCTGATCACCCTTCTTAAACAGTGGCACTATGTTAACCAACCTCCAGTCTTCTGGCACCTCACCTGTGACTATCTATGATACAAATATCTCAGCAAGAGGCCCAGCAATCACTTCCCTAGCTTCCCACAGAGTTCTTGGGTATACCTGATCAGGCCCTGGGGATTTATCCACTTTTGTGTGTTTCAAGACATCTAGCACTTCCTCCTCTGTACATTTTATGTCCTTCTCCACAGTAAATACTGATGCAAAACACTCGTTTAATATCTCCCCCATCTCCTGCGGCTCCACAGAAAGGCTGCCTTGCTGATCTTCGAGGGGCCCTATTCTCTCCCTAGTTACCCATTTGTCCTTCACGTATTTGTAAAAAGGATTCCTGGATTAGAGGGTCAGTGTTGACCCGATGAACCGAATGGCCTGCTTCCACGCTGTAGGGACTCTGAAATAAAATGTATCCTATACAGACTAGCAGAGACAACTGAATTGCAGCTTTTCTGCATGTATTACACAGGTAGCTGCCCTACGCTTTCGGATATAACGTGTGCGTTACAACTTGGATCATCCACTACAGCTAGATCTCAATTTGTTCTGTATCAGATAAGAATGTACCAGGTAGAAGCTGAGCAATCAAGGTGTGGAGATTCTGAATACATTTTCATTAAAACATCAATCAGGAAATGTACAAAGTGGGCGAAATAAACGGTGTATTCTCAGGTAAAGCCTTCAGTACCATTATCTCTCCAGACTGATCTCAAAACTCTGAGACCATGGTCTCAGCTCCGCCCCCTGCAACTGGATCTTCAGTTTCCTGACCCACAGACTGCAATCAGTGAAGATAGACAACTGCACCTCCTCCACGATAACACTCAACATTGGAGCCCCCCCCCACCAAAGATGCATTCTTAGCCCCCTACCGTACTCCCTGTACACCCACAATTGTGTGGGGCCAAATTCTGAATGAATGCCATCTATAAGTTTGCTGATGACATGACCGTGTCAGGATGAATATCAAACAATGAAGAGTCAGAATACAGAAAGGGGATAGAGGGCTAGGTTTGGTAGTGTAATGATGACAAACTCTCTCTCAATGTCAGCAAAACTAAAGAACTTATCTTTGACTTCATGAAGAAAGGAGGAGTACACACCACCATCTACATCAACAGAGCGGAGGTGGAGAGGGTGGAAAATGTCAAGTTCCTCGGAGTAACAATAACCAACCACCTGTCCAGGACATCCCTACATGCAACGGTAAAGGTGGTACAACAAAACCTTTTCTTCCTCAGACGGCTCAGGAAATTTGACATGTCCACAAATTCCCTCACCAACTTTTACAGATGCACCATGGAAAGCATACTGTCCAGGTGCAGAAAGGCCCGGTATGGCAACTGCTCTGCCCAGGACCAAAAGAAACTACAGAAGGTAGTGTGCACAGCCCAGACCATCATGGAAGACCACTTCCCATCATCAACTCTATTTACACAGCTCGCTGCCGTGGAAAGGCTGCAAACATCAAAGACCCATCGCACCCTGACAGTGCTGACTTGTGGAAGCTTGAACACACTTATCAACAGGTTCAAGAACAGCTTCTTTCCTGACGAATTAGACTGATGAATGGAGTACTTAACAAGATAAAGAAACACATCAGCAGCATCACACCCATAGTACATATCTGTGGAGGTCAATCACATTTCAACACATGGACAGTGCTTGCAGGACTTACCAAGCAGATTGTGGAAGGTGCGTGTGACTGACTCATCCCATCGACACTGAAAGAAAGCCAGTCCAGCTGGAGTCAGCTGATCCTCATGTTTCTTGTAAAAATCACAAGTCTTAAAGGTTCGCATCTTCAGACTGTGACTGAAAAGAAATATACATGGTAATGCACTTTTGTATACACAGACCAGTGATGCCAGCTCAATCAGATTAGAACAAACCAGTCATCACTGCGCATTCACTGATGCTCATACTAAATATATTCTTCAGTTACACACCCAACCACATTCTTGGAATAACATGCACAACGAGAGGCACATCGGCAAACGTCTGCATGCAGAAAGGTATGTGCCCAGAAATATAAATAGACACAAACACAAGGTTGGATGTGCATACATAGAGGTGAAGACACCCAGTTAGACAAGTATATTCACATAAACACCTATTAAATCTACTTATACACATGGTGATGCCAAAGGGGTAATACAGAAACTGCACTTACATTAACTACAAAAAGCTTAACTGAGCTAAAGTTATCAACTCATCAGATAGGTTTTAGCAAAATTCAAACTTAACAGATATTACAGATTGAACGTGATGACGATCACTGTCTATTACAACTCAAACATCAGGGATCGAACAGAGTTACAAGTCAATGCACCAGATTCTCCCTTAGACAAGGGCATGTTATATTTAATTAGTAGGTACTTATAGTTTCCCCTTACCAGGGTGATGGTCTGAAGTCTTCTTTGAAGTCAATTACATCATCCTGCTTAAAAAGGATGAAGATGCAGCGGTGATATCCCGTACCTTTGGCAGGGAAAGGGGGAAAATAGTGACAGATGTCCTCACCCTCTGATACAGCATTCCCAGGTATATTACCACTGTATAAGGAAGCAATGAAATAAACCGGATTTCAATTTGATATATTGGCCATATCCACCGTTTGTATATTACAATTAATTCAGTGTGACATAAAGTGCTTAAAATAAATTCAATATTAACTAAGTTCTGCACAAAAGAATGCTACTTCCCTTTAAAATGGTGAAGAATTAAGGGTAAAATTGGAAAGTGGTTTAAAAAATAGCTAATGACAACTGTCAGGATATATTCATTAGGGAAGGGATGACAGAGTGAAGGGAAGCATTGAGTGGAATATCTAGAGATCAGCATCAGGAACCCTGCTGTTTATCGCTTCTGACTACTCATACCTGGATCTAATTACTCCAAATTTGATAATCCCTGACCTGGAAAATAACTTGGAGAGTACCAAATCTAATACTCACACCAACCAGTGGACATACTCGGATTCATTGTCTCTCAGATGTCCATCTGAAACATGAAAGAAGACATTACACAAAGCTTTAGCCAATTAAATGTCCACTCAAAACCCAGAACTAAATAGTTGAGAGATTTTAGCTACCAAAAAAACATCTTTTCTAGTCGTAGAGTTAGAGATGTACAGCTTGGAAACAGACCCTGCAGTCCAAAGCTCAAATCCTCCAACCCTGGCAACATCCTTGTGATTTTTTTCTGAACCCTTTCAAGTTTCACAACATCTTTCTGATAGGAAGGAGACCAGAATTGCAAACAATATTCCAACAGTGGCCTAACCAATGTCTTGTACAGACGCAACGTGACCTCCTAACTCCTATACTCAATACTCTGACCAATAAAGGAAAGCATACCAAATGCCTTCTTCACTATCCTATCTACCTGTGACTCCACTTTCAAGGAGCTATGAACCTGCACTCCAAGGTCACTTTGTTCAGCAACACTCCCTAGGACCTTACCATTAAGTCCTGCTAAGATTTGCTTTCCCAAAATGCAGCACCTCGCATTTATCTGAATTAAACTCCATCTGCCACTTCTCAGCCCATTGGCCCATCTGGTCCAGATCCTGCTGTAATCGGAGGTACCCTATTCGCTGTCCACTACACCTCCAATTTTGGTGTCATCTGCAAACTTACTAACTGTACCTCCTCTGCTCACATCCAAATTATTTATGTAAATGACAAAAAGTAGAGGGCACAGCACCGATCCTTGTGGCATTCCACTGGTCACAGGCCTCCAATCTGAAAAACAACCCTCCACCACCACCCTTTACAGCATGGATGTCTAAAGTAAAGCTTGGGCTCATGATATCTTTGGTTTATTCAAACTTTTGTTTTGTCAAACTGTTAGACATCTGTGGAATTGCAGTTTAGAAAAAGCTAATAGAGACTGAATCAGTGCTTCAGTTCATACATGATGACAGCGCTTCCTGGAGTGACTCCTCCAAGCCCTGGGTATTTGAAACCGCACTCTTGGTTTGCATTGTTGCTTTGGATAACAATTAACCATTATGGTAACTTTATGAATTTCTCATGCTTTGTTGAGTACTTAGACTAATTACAAGCAATTTTTAAAAAATATAATTTTGTCATTTCAAACATATTAAGTCAGGAGACAGAATTATTAATTTTATAACGTAAACATTTCAACATATAACACGTGTATAATATTCATACGATGAAGTCGATCAGAGTAGAATGCTGGAGTACACTGCTGGTGGGCACAGATCTGTCGCTATATAATGCTGGGATACTGCACAGGTGGGGAACCAGCCTCTCACTATGTAACACTGGGGTACAACCCTGGGGTGGGGACAAGTTTGCCACTGTGTAACACTGGGGAATAGAATTTGTGTGGACACATCTGTCCTTGTATAACACTGGGGTATAGTATTGGTGGGGACAAGCCTATTACTGTATAACACTAGGGTATAGTATTTGTGTAGACACGTCTGTCCTTTTATAACACTGGGGTACAGTACTGGTGGGGACAGGTTTGTTACTGTATAACACTGGGTATAGCATTAGTGTGGACAGATCTGTCAGTGTATAACACTGGAGAATAGTACTGGTGGGGACAGGTCTGTCAATTTTTAAACACTGGGTACAGTACTGGTGCAGACAGGTCTGTCAGTGTATGACACTGGGATATAGTACTGGTGTAGACAGGTCTGTCACTGTGTAACAGAGAGGTATTGTACCGGTGCAAACAGGTCTGTTGTTGTGTAACACAAGAATATAGTACTGAATGGGGTGGTGTGTCGCTGTGTAACACTGGGATACAGTACTGGTGCAGACAGGTCTATCGCGGTGTAACACATGGATATAGTACTAGTACAAACAGGTCTGTTGCCGTATAACACTGGGATACAGTACTGGTGCAGGCAGATCTGTTGCTCTTGTCATAAAGATAAAATAGTGTATGGTCACTTTACGACAGGAAGTGCTTTTCTGAGTTTAAGGTGCAGCAAATGCTGCCAGTTACAGAACATCTAGGAAATAGGCTGTTCCAAAACAGATGCATGTAACAATTGGCTGTTAAATGGTTATTCGAGTTATGGTTTCTGTTTTGACAACAATTCTATTCTGAGTAATTAACTGAAACCAAACACTCAGCCCCTCGAAGTCAATCGAATTTAAAATCCAACAAGTTGACAGCCTGAAACCAGAGTATAAGAATTTCAGGTATAATCAGGGCTATGAAATGAGGGCTTTTTGAAAATTGGTCAGACCTAACTGCCCTTTGAACATGATAGCACGTCACCTGAAAGGGCTCTCAACGCTCTCGAAGAAATTTCTCAGATGGCGCTATCAAAGGTATTTTTTCCAGTGAAAATAGTAAAAAAAATTACGATGACAGCCCAGGAAGCCAGATTTGGAAAATCAGAAGGAAGACAGCATAAGAGACTGTATGGACTTTGAGAGATTAAGTTAACTTCATGATTAATAATTGTGTTATTGGAGCAAGATTTTTACAGAATTGGGGTCAGATAGTGTTTTGTTAAGAAAAAGGGGTCTCTGGTTTGTAACAGTTTTTGTTTAGTGCTCACTGTTTAGAGCTAGGAAAATAAATTGTTAATTTTTTCTGTAAGCAGTGGAAATCAGGAGTTTTCTTTCACTCACTTACTCACATTTAACAGATTAAGAGGTATGGGGA
The DNA here is from genome assembly GCF_020745735.1 of Hemiscyllium ocellatum. Taxonomy (NCBI): domain Eukaryota; kingdom Metazoa; phylum Chordata; class Chondrichthyes; order Orectolobiformes; family Hemiscylliidae; genus Hemiscyllium; species Hemiscyllium ocellatum. The sequence goes on from NC_083425.1 coordinate 53,661,531, forward strand.
GATTTTCTGGCTGTTTTAGTTTTAATTAGCAGAGGGTTTCCACTGTCACTTCATAATATTGTGTAATACTGGGGAATAGTACTGGGGACTGTAGCAGACAGGTCTACCACTGTGTTAACATTGGGATACAGTACTGGTGAGGATGGGTCTGCTACTGTGTAACACAGGTGAATACTTTTGGAGAACTTTACTGTCTGCAAGGGCTATGATTCCTGAGGCCCTATGGCTCTGGAATAGTTCTTGGGGTGGGAGAAAGTTACAGTTCCTGCTTTGTGTTGTAAAGTTGTAAAACAACACTGCCCACAAGCACTACCAATGCAGCAGCTAACAGCCCATGTAGCTAAGTTAAAAAAAAGGAGACACTTTAACTGAAAATCATTCCATTATTACAATTTTTCCTTATATCCAAGCAACAGGACTATAATCACAGAGTCACTTAAAATCTTGGCTGGAGATATTACAGACCTGGATTGGTGAGCAGCAGTGTCCAAAGGGACCTTTCTTCTGCTTCAAAACACACTTTTGGAGAATATAAAGCCTGGGAAAGAAAAAGAAAGAACGGTTGAGGAGTAATTGGGAAATAATCTGCATTAAGGCACAAGAAACATCATCCAAACATGAAAAGATTATTGCGTGCAGACTGTTAAACCGTTAATAAAGGGAAGTGAGACAGAGGCAGTATGGTGAGCAGCAAACAGGGAGAATGACTCACAATTAAATCATGGTTATTGTTAGCCTTTCAGAATTTCTTGTGCCAGAATATGTGGATGTGGATGAGCTGGTCCACCATTCCAAGATAGAGGGCAGCAGAGAGACAAGTGACTGCAGGGCCTGTATTAATAACCTACTCCACATGCAAACTCATCAGTCAATCTCCCAATATCGGATCAAACCCTGAATCACTTAGTAATTTATTGATCACTGCTTAATCCATTTTCTTTAATTCATCAATTTTATGTTACGTTGCTACTTTTAAGTTGTGCATTACGTGTGTGTAGATTATTACATTGATTTGCTCCTTTGTACCTCTGTGGGGGTGACCACATTCCCGTGATATACTGGCACAGCATCATTATCGCAGTCATATTGAACACGAAGCATCACACGGGGAACAAACGTCGCTCCATCGAACAGGTCTCTATAAACAGCAAAGTGTTCGCCAATTTTCCGCAAGTGGAAAGGCCCGTTTGTTCTCTCCCATTCAGCTTTCACCTCCTCCAGGGAAACTGACACTGTGAGGAAAGGAAATCATACAAACAAGCCTGTACACATTTTGACACATTTTACATTTACAGCTTCTGGAACCATTTGTTTAACAAACAGGCCTGTACTCAGCTTTAGCTTTCCTCTTCTCTGAAAGGATTTAATTCTTAGTTCAATTGTGAATTTACAGGCACCCAGCACAACTCTATCACTGTACTCACGGACAACATGTGCAAAGGACTGCGAGCAGAATGGAGGGATGGAAGAATTGGACACAGCACGGAAATTTACAAAGACAAAAACAAGGTAATTATAGTTTTGAAAGGCAGTGAGACAGGATGTGAGGATTTGGCAATAGAACAATACTGTTTGGCTTTGGGGCTAGGAAAGGAAGTTGGATGATCATTGGGAATGGAGCCAAGTCAGCATGAGATGGGTTTCAGGGAAATGAACTCAGAATACATGAGGGGAGATAGGAGAGAAACCGAAAAGGTACTGGTTTGGTTTAGCTCAATTCGTTGGATGGTTGGTTTGCAAAGCAGTGTAATGCCAACAGCATGGGTTCAATTCCTGTACCAGCTGAGGTGACTATGAAGGACTCTCCTTCTCAACCTTGCCTGAGGTACGTTGGCCCTCAGGTTAAATCACCACCAGTCATCGCTATCTAAGAGAGCACCCCTGTGGTTTGGTAAAGCTATGGTGACTTGACTGGTTCAATGCTGGATATCATTGCAATATTATTAACCCACTCTACATTCAAACCCATCAGCTGGTCTCCCTACATCTGACCAAATCCTTAATAATTCACTGATATTTGCTTATTCCATTTTCTTTAATTAAACAACTTTGTTAAACTTTGCTGCTTGGTCTAGTAGACAAACTGAAAAGCAAAGATAATTGAAAATCTGGTTACAAGTGCAGAGGGAGAGGGCATTGGAAAAGAGGTGGGGAGGATGCCTCTTCTGTCCAGGATGATCTCAGTTATTTTAACAGAGTAAAGTGAATACAGAACATAGAACAGTACAGACAGGAACAGACACTTTGGCCCACTATGTTGTGCCAAACATGATGCCAAATCAAACTAATTCCTTCTGTCTGCCCTCCATTCCTTACTTATTCATGTGCTTATCTAAAAGCCCCTTAAACACCTGCCTCCCCCACAATCCGTGGCAGCATGTTTCAGGCACCTACCATTCCGTGTGTAAAAAAAACTTGCCCCCACATCTTCTTTGACCTTTCCCCTCTCACCTTAAATGCATGCCCTCTAGTATTAGACATTTCAACCCTGGGAAAAATATCTTAACTATCAACCCAAACTGTGCATCTCTTAATTTTATAAACTTCCATCAAGTCTCTCCTCAGCCTCCACCGCTTCAGAGAAGACAACGAGAGCTTTTAATTGCCTCTCCTTTATAGCTTATACTCTCTAATCCAGGCAGAATCCTGGTAAACCTCTTCTGCACCCTCTCCAAAGCTGCCACATCCTTCCTGTAACGTGGCGAGCAGAATCGAATGTAATACTCTAAGTGCGGCCTAACTAAAGTCTTATTAAGGTGCAAAATCACTTCCTGACTTTTGTACTCAATGTCTCAGCCTGCTCCTGCCCCACCGAACTCATCTCTGCATACCTCAACACAGTCCTGTCCCCCTTAGTCCAAGAACTCCCCAACTACGTTCGGGACGCCACCCATGCCCTCCACCTCCTCCATGATTTTCACTTCCCCGGTCCCCAACGCCTTATCTTCACGATGGACATCCAGTCCCTGTACACCTCCATCCCCCATCACGAAGGACTCAAAGCCCTCCGCTTCTTCCTTTCCCGCCGTACCAACCAGTACCCTTCCACTGACACTCTCCTTCGACTGACTGAACTGGTCCTCACCCTGAACAACTTCTCTTTCCAACCCTCCCATTTCCTCCAAACCAAAGGAGTTGCCATGGGCACCCGGATGGGCCCCAGCTATGCCTGCCTCTTCGTAGGATATATGGAACAGTCCATCTTCCGCAACTACACTGGCACCACCCCCCACCTTTTCCTCCGCTACATCGATGACTGTATCAGCGCTGCCTCGTGCTCCCATGAGGAGGTTGAACAGTTCATCCACTTTACCAACACCTTCCACCCCGACCTCAAATTCACCTGGACCGTCTCAGACTCCTCCGTCCCCTTCCTAGACCTTTCCATTTCTAGCTCAGGCGACCGAATCAACACGGACATTTACTATAAACCGACTGACTCCCACAACTACCTAGACTACACCTCCTCCCACCCTGCCCCCTGTAAAAACGCCATCCATATTCCCAATTCCTTCGTCTCCGCCGCATCTGATCCCAGGAGGACCAGTTCCAACACCGCACAGCCCAGATGGCCTCCTTCTTCAAGGACCGCAGATTCCCCCCAGAAGTGATCGACGATGCCCTCCACCGCATCTCCTCCGCCCTTGAGCCCCGCTCCTCCAACCACCACCAGGACAGAACCCCACTGGTTCTCACCTACCAGCCCACCAACCTCCGTATACAGAGTATCATCTGCCATCATTTCCGCCACTTCCAAACGGACCCCACCACCAGGGATATATTTCCCTCCCCTATCAGCGTTCTGAAAAGACCACTCCCTCCGTGACTCCCTCGTCAGGTCCACACCCCCCACCAACCCAACCTCCACTCCCGGCACTTTCCCCTGCAACCGCAAGAAATGCAAAACTTGGGCCCACACCTCCTCCCTTACTTCTCTCCAAGGCCCCAAGGGATCCTTCCATATCCGCCACAAATTCACCTGCAACTTCACATACATCATCTATCGCATCCGCTGCACCCGATGTGGCCTCCTCCTACTTGCGGAACGTTTCAGAGAACACCTCTGCGACACCCGGACCAACCAACCCAACCACCCCGTGGCTCAACACTAACTCCCCCTCCCACTCCAACCAGGACATGCAGGTCCTTGGACTCCTCCATTGCCAGACCATAACAATACGACGGTTGGAGGAAGAGCACCTCATCTTCCACCTAGGAACCCTCCAACCACAAGGGATGAACTCAGATTTCTCCAGTTTCCTCATTTCCCTCCCCCCACCTTGTCTCAGTTGAATCCCTCAAACTCAGCACCGCCTTCCTAACCTGCAATCTTCTTCCTGACCTCTCCGCCCCCACCCCACTCCTGCCTATCACCCTCACCTTGACCTCCTTCCACCTATCACATCTCCATCGCCCCTCCCCCAAGTCCCTCTTCCCTACCTTTTATCTTAGCCTGCTGGACACACTTCCCTCATTCCTGATGAAGGGCTTATGCCCGAAACATCGAATTTCCTGTTCCTTGGATGCTGCCTGACCTGCTGCGCTTTTCCAGCAACACATTTTCAGCTTTTGTACTCAATGCCCTGACCAACAAAGGCAAGCATGGCATATGCCTTCTTTACCACCCTATCTACTTGTGTGGCCACTTTCAGGGAGCTGTGGACTAAGACCCCAAGATCCCTTGGTACTTCAATACTGTTTAGGATCCCATCATTAACTGTATACTTTCCCTTAACATTTCATCTTCTAAAGTACAACACCTCACGCTCAGTCACATTAAACCCCATCTACCATTTCTCCGCCCATTTCTGCAACTGAATTACATTCCTCTGTATCATTTGACAATCGTCTACATTATCCACAACTCCCCCGATCTGTAGTCTGCAAACTTATGAACACTCATGTATGTTTTCATCCAAGACATTCATACAAAACACAAACGGCAGAGGACCCAGTACAGATCTCTGCGGAACACTACTTATCACAGACCTCCAACCAGAAAAACACCCTTTCACCACTGCCTTCTGCCTTCTATGGGCAAGCCAATTCTGAATCCACGTGGCCACGTCACCATGGATCCCACGCCTCTTAATCTTCTGGATGAGTCTACCATGAAGGAGCTTGCCGAAAACCTTACTAAAATCCACGTAAACAACATCCACTGCTTGATCCTCCTTGATCACCCTTGTCACTGCCCCAAAAAATACAACCAAGTTTAGTAAGACATGATCTGTCCTGCATAAAGCAATGCTGACTGTCATGCACGTAAATCCTATTCCCAAGAATTCTCTCCAATAGCTTCCCAACCACTGATGTGAGACTCACCGGTCGAAAATTTGCTGGATTATCCCTACTTCCCTTCTTGAACAGAGGAACAACATTAGTTACATGTCAATCCTTAGGGACCTCTCTAGTGGCTAGAGGGGATACAAAGATTTTGGTCAAGGTCCCAGCAATATTTTCTCTTGCCTTTCTCAAGAATCTCAGATAGATTCTATCTGGCCCCGGAAACTTAGCCACCTTAATGCTCTTTAAGAAGCCGAACACCACTGCTTTCTTGATCTCAAAATGCCCTAGCTTACTGGCAAGCCCCACACTAATATCACTATTCTCCATGTCCTTCTCCTTGGTGAATACTGACAAAGTGCTCATTTACTAACTTGCCCATAACTTCTACTTCCAAGTAGAAGTTCCCTCCTTTATCTTGAGTGGTCCTACCCTCTCCATAGTCATTTTAATGCTTTGAATGTAGGTATAAAATGCCTTTGGGATTATCTTTAGCCCTCCTTGCTCTAATTTTCTGCTTGAATTCTTTTCTACTTTCTTTATATTCCTCACGTGTCCTGTCTGATTTTAACTTTCTAAACCTGATACCTGCTTCCATTTCCTTTCTGTCAAAATTCACAATCTCCCTTGTCATCCAAGGATCCCATACCTTATCACCCTTGTACTTCTTCTTTACTGAGCATACCGGTTCTGTACTCTGATCAGCAGGTCTTTAAACAACTCCTACGTCAAATGTAGACTTACCTGATAACAGCTGTTCCCAATTAACTCTCCCTAGTTCCTACCTACTACTGACGTAATTTCCCTCCCCAATTTAGTACCTTCCTGCAAGGTCCTGACTTATCCTTCTTCATGGCTATCTTAGGGAGTTGTGATTACTGTTTCCAAAGTGTTCTCCCACTGTAAGATCAGTCACTTTACCAGGCTCATTTGCCAATACATGGTCCAATGGGACCACTCTTCCAGTTGCACTATCCACACACTGTTCCAAGAAGCTCTAATATCTATCAGAGGAAAATTGTTATTGTCAAAGAGATTATGAGCAAGTCACTTAGAAGATCATAATGTGAAGACAAAACCATGTTTGACCAATCAACTGGAGCTATTTAAGAAAAAGGCTGCGTGAAGGAAAACCAGTGGGCATACTGTACTTAGGTTTCCACTGAGATTAAAAAATTGGGAGCTGAAACACAGTCTTGAGGGGACTTGAGTCGGTGGATGCTTCAAGGCTATTTCCTCTTGTGGAAAAGAATTGAGCTAGATGACACAGTGTTAAAATAAGGCGTCTCCTATTTAAGATGAAAATGAAGAGGATTTTTTTTCTCAAGGGTTGAGAATCTTTGGAACTCCCATCTTGGGGAGGTGGCGGCTGGGTCACTGAATATTTTTAAAGCAGATTCAGACAGATTCTTCACTAAAAAGGGAGTCAAAGGTGCTGGAGATAGGTTGGAAAGTGGAGTCGAGACCACAATCAGATTAGCCATGATCTTGTTGAAAAGTGGAACAGACTCAAGAATTAAGTGGCCCACTCCTGCTCCTAATTCTACTGTTAGGCCCAATATTGCTGGTTTCTCTATTGGTCTATACCTTTTTTAAAAACGAATTGTGGCATTTGTCTGAGATTATTCCACACTATCAGTTTGCCTGTTAGAGAGATTCAGGATTACTGTTATGTTTAATTATACACATGCATGGGTTTGTTGATCACCCAGAATACATAAAGCCCCCACATTAGCTTTTATATATGCTTACATCTTAGTTTAAGAGAGGTTGGAGTTTACTTGTAGAATTATTTACTTTGGGAATGACACAAGAAAAGAGCGTTTGGAGAGAACCAGAGTCATGACATTCTCTGAGCTCTGTATTTAGTCTGTACTGTTGTGGCAGTCAAGACCTGAGCCACGTGCACACACCCAGCATTAATGGTTGCAACTCAGGGTAAAAAAAAACGCTGAATCAAAGCAAGCAACAAATGAAAGGTAAAAAATGAAAGATTACAATTTATCTTGGGACCACATGCAGCCTCGGCTCACTTGCTAGTTCTACCTCAGTCATCTGCATATCAAACCTGACGTACACGTCCTATGTCGTGCTTGCCTTTCAAGATCACCGTTTTTGTGGTTTTCCCTGGTGACGTGCCTGCGCTCCCTCAGTTGCTTCTTCCGAGATTCTCTAAAATGAGGGAGACCAATGTCAATTTTCTCCGAAGCTGAAAAGAATTCAATGGAAAATACTTAGAGGAGCCATCATGTTGCAGACAATGCAAACTAAAATATTTAGCAATTTGCCTAATAGTTATAGAAAAGTTGAAAGGAACAACTGCAAAAATATTTGAAAGAAAAATACGTACATTAGTTTTCCATGTAAAAGATCCCAAGTTAAAAACAAATCCCACAGGATAACTCACAATATCACTTCTCTCCAAGTATCGCAAAAATCGATGCATTCAGATGAGAAAATACTAATTCAAATATGGCTAAGATAGCAGAATAATTGTCATTGACAGAAATCCAGAAACTGGAAAATTCATGAGGAATGTGGGTTCAAATTCCACACGGCAGTTGGACAATTTAAATTCAACTAATTAAATAAATCTGGAATAAAAGTCGAAATCTCAGTTATGACGACCTTCAAACTACTGGATACTTCTAAAACTCTATCTAATTAAAAAAAATCTCATTTAGGGAAGGAAATCTGCCCACCCTCTTCATCTGCCTTCTGATGACTCCAGGTACACAGACATGTGGTTGATTCTTAACTCTCCTCTGAAATTACCTCAAGTCACTCAGGCAGAGTAAACCTCTAGGAAATACTATAACAAGAAGAATAATTTGAAAAAGTGGATGGACCAGCTAGCATTAATCTAGCCACTTGCTGGAAATTGAGGTCCCTATAATACTGTGTTTTCTTTTAGTAATCAATATTTAGTATCCCTGTGTAGCATGAGACCTGTGTTCTGAGGAAGGTCACTGGTCCTAAAACGTTAACTCTGCTTTCGCTCCACAAATGCTGTCAGACCAGCTAAGCTTTTCCAGCAATTTCTGCTTGTATAGCATGAGACCTTATTTAGCTATGTTACTCTAGACATAAAACAAATCTGTAGCAAATGAAAATAAAGGAAAGGTTGCAAGATTCATGGAAGTCATGCTGTCCCATTGAACTAACATCAAAGAAGGGAGTGTGGTGGGACAGTGGTAACATCACTGCAGTAGTAATCTAAACCCCAGATTAATGTTGAGTACATGGGTTCAAATCCCATCATGGTAGATGGTAAAGTTTGAATTCAATAAAAAACACAATTATAACCTCTGTTATAAAAACCAACATCTTGTAAGAAAGAAAATTTGTGTCTTCTTCTGTGCGGCCTACATATGACTACAGAGCGATAGCAATGTGGTTGACCTTTAACTGTCCTCCAAAACGTCTGAGAGAGCTACTCAGTTCAAGAACGACTGAGGTATGACAACAAATAATGTCCTTGCCAATGATGCCCACACACCATACAACATTGTTTTTTTTAAAAAAGTGTACTCTGTATTGGGGACTTTAATGTCCATCACCAAGAGTAGCTCCTACAGCACATAGCTGCTAGTCTACACCTGCTGCAGTTAGTGAGGGAATCAATTAGCAGGCAAAATTACTTGGTGTGGGCTAAATGGGGTAGATATTGAACAGATCTAGCGACTCAAAACTAAGCTTCCATGAGACACTCTGTACCATCAACACGGGTTGGAGGAAGTCAGTCAGTCGCCTGAGGCGGGAATTGAACCCAGGTCCCTGGCGCTGTGAGGCAGCAGTGCTAACCACTATGCCACCGTGCCGCCCTAAGATCTTGCCACATTCAATCAAATGGCTGACCAGAGAAGAAGATTCCAAACACATCATCTTCAATGATGGGCAGCTTGGCAATTCAGTGCAAAAGAGAAGACTGAAGCTGTCACAAGTATCTTAGGTCAAAAGTTCTATTGGATGACCCATCTTGGCCTCCTTCAGAGGTTCCCAGAATCTCAGATTCCAGTCTTCAACCAATTTGATTCATTCAATGTGATATCAAGGAAAAGCTGAAGACACTGGATACTACAAGGGGTCTGGGCCCCAATGCTGCAGATGTAGAGCTGATGGTTTGAGCCTAGGAACAAGAGAAGTCTCCATCCAGGACATTAATTGTGGTTGGCATGGTGGCTCAGTGGTTAGCACTGCTGCCTCACAGCGCCAGGGACCCGGGTTCAATTTCAGCTTCTGGCGCCTGTCTGTGTGGGGTTTGCACGTTCTCCCATTGTCTGCATGGATTTTCTCTGGGGTGCTCCAGTTTCCTCCCACAGTCCAAACACTTGCAGGATAGGTGAATTGGCTGTGCTAAATTGCCCATAATGTTAGGTGCATTAGTCAGAGGGAAATGGGTCTGAGTGGGTTACTCTTTGGCGGGTCAGTGTGGACTTGTTGGGCTGAAGGGCCTGTTTCCACACTGTATGGAATCTAATCTAAATGAAGAGTTCAGGAGGACATGACAGAGATAGCACCAGGTATACCTTAAACAAAGGTGTCAATCTGATGAGGTAGATCAGAGGACAACACAATGTCAAGTAGCATCTGACAGACAGAACTCAGCAATTCCATGACCAATCAATCTCTGCAATCTTGCCATAGTGGAGGTGGAAGTTCCATAAATATCCACAACTTCAGTGATGGGGGTGCCCAGTAAATCAGTACAAAAGATAAGGGTGCAGTATGATCAGCCCTCAGTGTCCTGTGGAGGGTTAGACCATAAGATATAGGAGTGGAAGTAAGGCCATTCGGCCCATCGAGTCCACTCCGCCATTCAATCATGGCTGATGGGCATTTCAACTCCACTTACCCACATTCTCCCCCTAGCCCTTAATTCCTCGAGACATCAAGAATCTATCAATCTCTGCCTTGAAGACATTTAGCGTCCTGGCCTCCACTGCACTCTGCGGCAATGAATTCCACAGGCCCACCACTCTCTGGCTGAAGAAACGCCTCCACATTTCTGTTCTGAATTTTAAGGCTGTGTCCACGGGTCCTAGTCTCCTCGCCTAACAAAAAATTTCCTACGTCCACCCTTTCCAAGCCATGTATTAGCTTGTATAGGCTTCAGGCTTCAGCCAATTCCATTTGCTACATTAAGTAGTGGCTGAAGGCACCGAGTACTACAAATGCTATGGCAATATTTTGGCAGTTTTTTTGCAACAGACTTAGTACTGTTAGAAAACTGGTATCTACCCAGCAATATGGAAAATTTCTATCGTAAAAAACAGGACAAATCCCATCTGGCCAATTACCAACCCATCAATCTACACTCAATTATCAAAAAGTAATAGAAGATGTTGTTAACAGTGCTATTAGGAATATTCAACAATAAATGCTCACTGGTGCGCAATTTGGTGTCTGCCAGTGCAGTTCAGCTCCTGATCTTATTATATTCTTGGTCTAAACAGGAACAAAAGATCTGAATTCCAGAGGTGAGGTGAGAGTGGTTGACCTAGACACAAAAGCCATATTTAATGGAATGAGCCATCAAACAGCCTTAGCAAAGCTGCAGTCAATGGGAACAGGGGGGTGAGGAGGCAATAAGTGTCGAGCAATGGCCATCTGTAACTGCATGTGTGGGAGCTGCTGGATCCAACTGTGGTTCACAGTGACAACATCTGCAGCAAGTGTTAGTTGTTTAAGGAACTCAGGATCAGAGTTAATGAGCTGGAGTCTGAGCTTCGAATACTGCAACACATCAGGCAAGGAGAGAGTTACCCAGATGCTGTGTTTCAGGAGGCAGTCGCACCCCTTAGATTAACTACCTTGAATTTTGTCAGTGGTCAGGGACAGGAAGGTGCGATTATCAAGGAGGCAGAGAGAGACCCAGGAGGTAGTGCTAAAGAAGTCTCAGCCCTTAAGCTTGTCTAATAGGTTTAAGATTGTTGCTAGGAGAAAGTGAGGACTGCAGATGCTGGAGATCAGAGCTGAAAAACGTGTTGCTAGAAAAGCACAACAGGTCAGGCAGCATCCAAGGAGCAGGAGAATCGACGTTTCGGGCATAAGACTCCTGAAGAAGGGCTTATGCCCGAAACGTTGATTCTCCTGCTCCTTGGATGCTGCCTGACCTGCTGCGCTTTTCCAGCAACACATTTTTCAGTTAAGGTTGTTGCTCCCTGCATGGATGAGAGTGGGGGCTGTAGGGAAGATGTTCAAAGTTTGTGCGAAGATTTGTAGCTCGGGTGCTTGTTGTAGTGGTTCTGTTCGCCGAGCTGGAAGTTTTTGTTGCAAACGTTTCGTCCCCTGGCTAGGAGACATCATCAGTGCTGTGGAGCCTCCTGCGAAGCGCTTCTTCGATGAGTAGACTGACCATAGTGCCATTGTACTGGAAGCTATTCAAAAGGAGGGAGAAAAAAAGAAAAGTACAACAGTCCACCCGCACCCGCGGGGAATACATTCCAAGACCTGGCATGAAGCCCAAAACCGTGGATAGTAGTGAACCCATTCATTTAATTGGGGAAACTTTCCTCTCCGGCAACCCCTAGTCCCTGGTTCCTGAATGTTCCACATAAAAAGTTTGGGCCATGATAAACCGTGAGTAACCAAATTTGCAGACATGGCAGTTGCTCTAGTTGTAATCAGGGATTGTGTAGACAAGGGAATCAACATTATTCTCTCGGTGGCCAGGATCAAGAGTCCCGAAGGCTGTGTTGCCTGTCTGGTGCCATGGTTCAGGATATCTTATCTGGGTTGCACAGAATTTGGAGTGGGAGGGGCAAGATCCAGTTGTCGTGGTCCACAGAGGTATCAGCGATATAAGCAGAACAAAGGTACTGTGAGGGAAGATGAACAGCTATGGGCTAAATTAAAAAAGCAGAACCAAAAAGGGAATAGTCGAAAAATTACTACCCGATCTACATGCAAATCGCCACATAATCAATAAGGTTAAAGGAATAAACACACCGCTCAAAGATTGGCGTGGACGAAATGGGCTCAAATTCACGGGACCTGTACTGAGGAAGGAGGGAGCTGTTCCAATGGGACAGACTACACTTGAATCGTGCTGAAACCAGAGTGCTGGTGAATCACAGTGAGGGCTGAGGACAGGGCTTTCAACTGAATAGTGACAGATCGCTTCAGCTACATGGAAAATTATGGCAAAAGTTAAGGGTGGGGACTATGCTCAGCAGAGGTTATTAAAACTTCCAGAATAACTAATAAAACAGCAAGTATAGACAGGGTCAGGAATCTAACCTCAGGCACAGCACAGGTGGTGGCAATGATGAGAAGGGAGCCAGTCAATGCAGGACTGACGCTGTTGTATTTAAATGCAGGTAGTATTCAAAATAAGGTAAATCAGCTTGTACCTCAGGTTGAAATTGTCAGATACAAGGTACTGAGTATCACAGAGTCTCAGCTGCAAGGGTATCAGGGCTGGGAGCTAAACACCCAAGAGTGCACGTCCTATTGAAGGAACAGACAGACGTGCGGAGGGGGAAGGGTTGTCTTCTTAGGAAGAAATGAAATGAAATCAATAGCAATAAGTGATATAGAGTCAGAAGGTGTAGAATCTGCATGGGTAGAGTTGAGGAATCGCAAAGGGAAAAAGACCCTGACGGGAGTTGTTGTATACAGGCCTCCCAGCAGTTGTCATGAGGTGGGGAAGAAAATAATTCAGGAAATAGAAAAGGAATGTAAGAAAGGCACTACTTACAGTAATTGTGGGGACTTCAATATGCAGATAGATTGAGAAAATTGGGTTGGTAACGATCTCAAGGAATTTGAGAAATGTCCACAAGATTATATTTTGAGCAGCTTCTGGTACAGCCCATGAGGAAACATGGGTTTGGTGATGTACAATGAGGCAGACTTGATTAGGGAGCTTAGGGTGAAGGAGCCCTCTTGGAGGCACTGACCATAGCATGATAGAATTCATACTGCAGTCTGACAGGGAGAAGCTGAAATCAGATGTAATAGAATTACAATTTAGTAAAGGTAACTACAAAGACATGATGTGGAGGTGCCGGTGTTGGACTGGGATGGACAAAGTTAAAAAGCGCACAACACCAGGCTATAGTCCAACAGGTTTATTTGGAAATACAAGCTTTCTGAACACTGCTCCTTCAACAGCTACCTGACTAAGGCACAGCGCTCCAAAAGCTAGTGCTTCCAAATAAACCTGTTGGACTATAACCTGGTGTCATGTGATTTTTATCTACAAAGCCATGAGGGAGGAGCTGGCCAGAGTTGATTGGAAGGGGAGCCTAGCAGGGAAGATGGTGGAGCAGCAATGGCAGGAGTTTCTGCAAGTAATTTGGGAGACACAGCAGAAATTCATCCCAAGGAAGATTAAACATACTGAGGGAAGGACCAGACAACCACAATGGATAAGGGAAGTCAGGGACAGCATAAAAGCAAAAGGAAAAGCATATAATGTGGTCAAGTTGTTAAAAATCAGCAGAGGATAACTAAAAGAGCAATAAGGGGGAGGGAGGAGATGAAATGTGAGAGTAAGCTAGCCAGTAATATAAAATAAGATTGCAAAGGTTTTTTTTTAAGATATTGCAATGACGCTGCTCCTTGAACAAGGTTATGCTGTCCTTGGCTTTTTTTCCCAGAGGGGTCATAAAAGACTTCAAAAAGTCTGGGATTGAAGGGTTTCAGGGCCCAATTTGATGATAGCTAACAGATACTGCCTCAGGCAAAAAGCTTTTAGGTTTTTCAAAAATCACTTGTCCAATGAAAGGGGAGTGACCAGTTCTCCCAGTTCAGCTTTTCTCTGGTTTGGTCAGCAAGCAGTCAGGCAGTTGGAAAAGCTGCTAGAACCCAAAGCAGCAGGCTGATCCTCCTCTCTCTCGGACGTCTCTCCTGTAAGACCCTGGGTTTGATTTTACCTTTTGTGCCAAGCAGTGTTTATGGTGATTGTTGCAGGTATTTGAAATAGCATCATTAAGCTGGGATTATATGTTGGGTTTTCAGATAGGTTAAGTTATTCAGTATTCTGTTCTCCTTGGTTTGCGTTTCATTTGGTAATCTTGTAAATAAATTGTTCTGTTTAAAACTACATCCCTCCTTGAATATCCACGATACCCCTGCTTAAAACAACTAGCAAAGTTAGGATATGGGTTACTTTCTTGAAGTGTTTTGAGGGGGCCTGGCCTGGCCATAACAATATCTAAAAGGTAAGAGAAACAAGAGTGGACACTGGACCACTGGAAAATTGGGTTGGAGTAGTAGTAATGGGGACAAAGAAATGGCAGGGAAATTGAATAGATACTTTGTGTCAGTTTTCACAGTGAAAGACACCAACTGTATAATAGAACTTCAAGAGAGTCAGGGGTCAGAGGTTTGTGGTCATCAGTAAGGAGAAGGTGCTGGGGAGGTTGAAAGGCTTGAAAGTAAGTAAACCACCTCAGATCAGACAGGTTACACCCCAGGGGTCTGAAGGTAAACAAAAGATGCTGGAAATCACAGTAGATCAGGCAGCAACCACGGAGAGAGACAATGCTAACATTGCGTCTCTCTCTCTCCCCCTCACCCCACCCCCTTTCCCCGTGGATGCTGCCTGACCCACTGTGATTTTCAGCATTTTTTGTTTTCAGTACAGACTTCAGCATCTGCAGTAAAATGCTCCGAGATAGCGGAGGGGATTGTAGAGGCTTTGATGGTGGTCTTTCGGGAATCACTGGAGTCAGGAAGGGTGCCAGAGAATTGGAGAATGGCTAATATAACACTCCTGCATATAAAGGGAGGGAAGCAGAGGACAAGAAACGATAGGCCAGTTAGCCTGACCTCAGTCATTGGCAAGATTTGAGAGCCAATTCTTAAGAATGAAATTGTGGAGTATTTGTGCAGCATGATAAAATAGGTGCAAATGTGTTGCTGGTCAAAGCACAGCAGGCCAGGCAGCATCTCAGGAATAGAGAATTCGACGTTTCGAGCATAAGCCCTGCTGTGCTTTGACCAGCAACACATTTGCAGCTGTGATCTCCAGCATCTGCAGACCTCATTTTTTACTCGATGATAAAATAGGGCTGAGTCAGCACAGTTTTGCCAAGGGGAGATCATTCCTCAGAATTCTTTGAGATATTTAGATAGTTAGACAAAGGAGAGCCAGTGGACCTGATCTATTTGGATTTCCAGAAGGCCTTTGACAAGGTGCTGCACAGGAGGCTGCTCAATAAAATAAGAGCCCATCATTTTAGGGCACGATTACTGGTATAACAGACAAAGGAATTTCTTTCAGATGACTAGTGGAGATCTGCATGGGTCAGCGTTGGAACCACAACTATTTACATTATACATTAACAAACTGGATGAAGGAACTGACGGCATTGTGGTTAAGTTTTTGGATGACACAATGTTACGTGGAGGACTGGGTAGTGTTGAAGAAGCGGGAAGACTGCAGAAGGACTTAAGCAGGCTCAGTGAGTGGGCAAAAAAAGTGCCAGGTAAGGTTATTGACTTTGGTATGAAGAACACAGGTGTACACTATTCTCTAAATGGGGAAAGACTTCGGAAATCTGAAGCACAAAGGGACTTTACAGTCCTATTTCAGGATTCTCTTAAGTTTATCATGCAGGTTCAGTTAGCAGTTAGAAGGCAAATGCAATGTTAGGATTAATTTCAAAAGGGCTACAATACAAGAGCAGTAATGTTCTGCCAAGGCTGCATAAGGCTCTGGTCAAACTGCATTTTGAATATTGCGAACAGTTTTGATCCCTGTATCGAAGGAAAGATGTGTTATCTTTGGAGAGGTTTCAAATGAGGTTTATAAGAGTGATCTTGGGAATGACAGGCTTCATGAGGAGCGGTTGAGAACTCTGGGTCTGCACTCAATGGAGTTTAGAAGGATTAAAGATGATCTAATTGAAATAGATATACAACATGGTAGCAGGCCATTCACCCCCCCCCCCCCCCCAAATTCTATGCGTGCATTCCCCATGGCTAATTCACTTAGATTGCACATCCCTGGACACACTGAGCAATTTAGCATGACCAACTCACCTGGCAGTCCATATTTGGATTATGGGAGGAAACTGGAGAAACCCACAGACACGAGGAGAATGTGCAAACTCCACATAGACAGTTACTCGAGGCTGGATTCGAACCCCAGTCCTTGATACTGCGAGGCAACAGTGCTAACTAGTGAGCTACCATGCTGCCCCACCTCCTCACCACCACCCCCCCCCCAACAAAAAATCTGGTAGAATACAGAGGCCTGGATAGTTTGAACGTGGGGAAGATGTGTCCACTAGGGAGAGGTTAGAACCAGAAGGCACAGTCCCAGAGTGAAGGGACAACCTTTTAAAACTGGGATGAGGAGGAATTTCTTCCACCAGAGGATGATTATTCTGCGGAACTCAGTCTCCACAGTCCTCTGTAGCAAAGTCATTGAGTGTCGTTAAGACAGAGATTGATAGGTTCTTAATTGCTAAGGGGATCAAGGTTATAGGGAAAAGGCTGGAGAATAGGATTGAGAAACATATCAGCCATGGTCAAATGGCAGAACAGACTCAATGGGCTGAATGGCCTAATTATGCTCTTATGGTCCTCTGGTCTTATCTCAGAGGTATGACACAACCATTGCCCCTTGACATTCAATGGCATCACCATAGTTGAATCCCTCTCCACTGTCAACATCTGGAACTACCACTGACCAAAAATTGAACTGAATCAGCAATATAAAAACTAAAACTACAAGAGTAGATGACAGCCTGGGAATTGAGGTGAGTAGCTCACCTCCTAAGTTCTCAAAGCCTGTCTGATGTCTCAAAGGCATAGGTCAGTAGTGTTGTGGAATACTCTGCACTTGTCTGGCTGATTGCTATTTCAACAACACTCCAGATACTTGAAGCGATTCAGAAGCAGCCTGTTCTTCTGGCACCAACCAAAAATCTTTAAAATTCACCTTCTGCATTGTTGATGCACAGAGGTAGCTATGTGTACCACCTACAAGATGCACTGCAACATCTCACCAGGGCTCTTTAGACAGCACCATCCAAAACAGTGACAAGGGAGACAAACACCTTGGAACATGTTACATGCAAGTTCCCCTCCAAAAATTAAATGATCCTGACTTTGACACACATGGTCATTTCTTCACTGACACTAGGTAAAAACCACGAAACTCCCTTCTGAAAAGCATGGTTGTTTCTACATTACTTAGATTGCAGCAATTCAAGAACAATCAATGGAACATTGTCAATAAAAGCTGGTGTAATCAAAGACACTCACATTGCATTGAAAGAGTTTTCAAAATGTCACGTGAGGATCTGAAACTTGAATACAGGTTGAGGTTGTATTCAAGGAGGAGGTTGAGGAGCAGTTGTCAGGAACAACTACTTAACAGATGCTCTTGATAACTTAGGTGGCAATAAAATGGCTTCTTGATGCAGATAACTTGACAAAATGGCTTCTCGGCTGCAAGTTGACAATTCTGCTAAAGCTGCATAAATGGCTTTTAAGTTACTAACTACTAATTCTGCTACAGCTTCACAATTGACTAACCACAGTCTGCTTCAATAGAGATTAGCAGACAATGGTCCCTTTACAGCATAGAAAAGACAAGACATACTGGCCATCCTAAATGACCTTCAGATGCAGGTAATATGGCTTGGTTAGTGAGGTAAGGGTGGCCTGAGTGTTAGAAAACAAAGTTGGTTCCCAGGATATATCACTGGACCAAGTAACTGTCAAATAAAACTGTATCGTGTATCGATTGGCAATTGTTTGTATATACTATTCAATCATGACCTGTACCCTTCTTTAAGAAAAGTATAAAAAATGTCTTTGTTTTAAGGCATTTGTGCAGCTCCTTCGAGGAATATGGATGCACACACCTGTTTCCAGATACTCAGTACCCAGCCGTATGAAAAAATAAAGAATGAAGTCAAAGAACCAAACTGATTGTGTGTGCTACTGACCGATCATGGAACAGATGCCCGCCCTCAACCCCCCACCCAGGGGTCCAGATCTCACACGCTTTCCAACACTGCGGAAAATTGCAAAGCTATGTCCTGCCCACAATAAACAGTGATGTGGTAGAGCCAGTTTTGGACTGGGGTGGACAAAGTTTAAAAATACAAATTACATAACACCAGGCTATAGTCCATCAGGTTTATTTAGAAGCACCAGCTTTCGGAGCACTGCTCTTTCATCAGACAGTTATGTCTTGTGGTCCTGCTTCACAACCACCTGATGAAGGAGTAGTGCTCCGAAAGCTAGTCCCTTCAAATAAACCTGCCTGACTAAAATCTGGCGTTGTGTTATTTTTGACTTTGTCTACAATAAACAAAGACAAATGCATAGCAGTCATTTACTGCCATATCAGTCAATCATGCACAAAGATGTCCAGGTTAAGTTGACAGTATTCCATTACACGGCTTTGCTGGCTTGTGACCTGGCCAGCCGGTTTCGGGAAGACCGGTGAATTACTCACCACAGAATTCCCAGCCTGACTTGCTTTTGCAACCTCAGATGTTTTTCTGCTCTGATGAACCCACAGCATATTCATTGCTCACTTCTGTTTTAGAGTGAGACTCTTGATGAAGCAACCAATTTAGACTATTTTGTTTAACTGAGTGGAAAAAGGCCAAATACACCTTAATTAAATAGCCACACCTCCGAAAAAGACATATTTCACTAGCTTCATTTAGAGAAAAGCCAATATCCCCAGAGATGAAAGGTGAAGTACCAGAAATACATTCCATACGTTTCCTTCTAAATGCTTTTAGGATATCATGGTGCAATACCCATAATCAATTGGAACTTACCAGGTTCCTGTGTGTACTGCTTATACGTCTTCCACCAGGTTGGCTGTCGGCTCTTCTCCTCTGCCACCTGCAGATATCGAGCATAACTACGATACTTTTCGAGGGACTCCAGGTTTGTCACATCGATGTCTTCATTGGGCATTGGCCCCAGTGGAGCTGCACGTTTACAAAGCACGGCTGGAAGAGAAATACACTCAATAACAAATACCACAATGACCTGCATACTTAGGACTAGCAAAAGAGTTGCCGAATATATAAAGTGCTTCAGTGGCTGTCACTGCCTCAGTTGGCTTGCTGCTGAAAACTGGACTGCTCAATGTTGTCTTGGCCAGATATAAGCCATGCACTCTCCTCAAACTTGTTCATTCAAATCTTCTCTCTGGTAATAGTAACTCATCCATGTGTTTAGTAATCTATGTTTGGTCATGGTCCCAACACTCTGTTGTTACAACTTTCATCCTGGTGTTCAAAACACTTCATGGCCTCTCATGTCCTTCTTTCCGATTTCCTCATGCCAAGGTTACAGCTCTAAACCTGGGCTTCTGCCTCCCGCCTCCTCAAACATTCTTTTTGAAACTTACAACTTTGACCAAGCCATTATCTCCCAATATTAAATTTTCTATGCCAACTTTCCGATGAAGCACAGTGGGCCACCGTTATTACTTTAAAAGGTGCTACATAACAGCAAACTGTTGTTTTGATAATTGTTAAGGTCTTCTACCTTTGGCAATGCAGCAGATAGGGAATGCTGCACTGTGCTGAGCCAGGCAGTTAAAGGGCAATACAAATACATGGAGCAGAGCAGGCTGCAAAGATAAAGGATGAGTAAGATTTAAAGACTAGGTCAAGGATTCTGAAGATGACGTATCTGCGGGTCCGGTTTCTGCTGTTTCAGTTATCTGCAGTTTACTTGCAGCCCTAACATATTACAGGGAACATTCCAGAAACAGAGACCACAGCGCTGCCGGGAAGGTAAATTTCCAATTTAAATGAATGGGTTCGCCACTATCCACGGTTTCGGGCTAGTCTTCGAATGTATCCCCACAGGTGATAGGAGAAGCTTCATAGGAGAGATGATGTGGGCACACTGCTCTGCACTCTGCCTCCTGTAGAATCTGGAGATGAGCAAAGCAGCTAGGAGGATGAAGATTTCAGGCGCAGTAGTATTAAAACAAGAGCAAAAAAAATGAGGTAGAAATAGGGGGACTTGGTGATGTACTCAATGTGGAGTTCTGCCTCAGCTCTGAATCATGCAAACTGCTCAGAGTATCCTCTGTTGGTTAAGGTCACATCACAGGTGGGAAGTAGTAGAAGCTGGAGGCGAACATTTTGATGGCATCGTACCATCATCCCACGCAGGGGTAGCACGGTGGCTCAGTGGTTAGCACTGCTGTCTCACAGCACCAGGGACCCTGGTTCAATTCCAGCTCAGGTGACTGTCTGTGTGGAGTTTGCATGCTCTCCCCGTGTCTGCATGGGTTATCTCTGGATGCTCCCATTTCCTCCAACAATCCAAAGATGTGCAGGTTAGATGAGTTGGCCATGCAAAATTGTTCATTATAACTAGATTAGTCTGGGGTATAGGGATACTCTGAGGTCGGTGTGGACTCGTTGGGCCAAAGAGCTTGTTTTCACACCTTAGGGATTCTATGCTAGAGGGACACATAATTGCCCTTGAAGGCTGCAGCGACATTATGGGGAGATAACAAAACATGGCCTGTAGGACAACTGGGAAGAAATCTCAGTGGTGTTAACACTCTCAATTAAATAACTACAGCTCAAGTACTGCCTTATCACTCTGCTGCTTGAGTCTGTCTCTCTCTCTCTCTATCATTCCCTCTGAGGGGGGTTAGTTACCTTTGCAGTCAGGGTGTACACAGCACATTGTAACCAGACTGGCCTCAGTGCCCCTGAGCGATGGAGCTGCACTCAGAGGGTTCCCATGGTGACGCGACCTGACAACCTCTGCGTTTTTTTCTATCTCAGTTCACGAGGATATTGCAGCCCCACAGTGTCCCGCCGCAGCTCACTCACCGGTGCCCGTCACCGTCCTGACCGGCTCCGAGACCCTCAGGCTCCGCACCAAGCCACACAACAATCCGGCTCCCATCCTCACCAACACCGCCATCTTCCTCCGTCGAGGTCCGCCAGTATCCCGTCAGCCACCGGCTCCCTCACGGCCCTCGACCAGTATCCCGTCAAGCCCTGAGCGTTGGACCTCCCACAATAGTCGCCAGTATCCCGTCAGCCACCGGCTCCCTCACGGCCCTCGACCAGTATCCCGTCAAGCCCTGAGCGTTGGACCTCCCACAATAGTCGCCAGTATCCCGTCAAGCCCTGAGCGTTGGACCTCCCACAATAGTCGCCAGTATCCCGTCAGGCCCTGAGCGTTGGACCTCCCACAATAGTCGCCAGTATCCCATCAGGCCCTGACTGTTGGACCACCCACGATAGTCACCAGTATCCCGAGAGCCCCTGGATATGGGACCTCCCGGCCGTCCTCCAGTATCCCGTCAGCCCTTGGTGATAGGCCCTCCCGCGGTGGTCTGCCAGTATCCCATCATCCATGGGAGGTTTGCTGGAGACAATGGAGTGTAGGATGCAGATTAATTTACCGAGGCTGTGGCCCAGCGAGAGAAGGTAAGACTGATGTCCCACTGAGATGAGGGCTCAGCTCTGCTAAGTTTATAAAATCCATGGAAATAAAACAAAGAACTGCGGATTTGAAACAACAACAGGAAGTCCTGGTGAAGGTCTGGCAGCGTCTGTGGAGGGAGAGACAGTTCACTACTTTCTGAAGGAGGGTCGCTGCTGCACTCGAAACATTCACTTCTGTTTCTGCCCCCACTCTGCTGCCAGGCCTGGGCTGAGTTTCTCCAGCAATCTCTGTTTATGTTTCTGGGAAACTCTGTGGTCCTGGAGTCACAGAGATGTACAGCACAGTCTAACCGTCCACACCGACCCAGATATCCCAACCCAATGTCACCCATCCCACCTGCCAGCACCCCGCCCATACCCCTCTGAACCCTTCCTATTCATATACCCAGCCAGATGCCTTGTAAATGTTGTACCAGCCTCCACTACTTCCCCATTCCATAAACACACCCCCATCTCTGAGGAAAAGACTTTGCCTATTTATCCTATCAATGTCTCCCATGATTTTATAAACCTCTATAAGGTCAACGCTTCAGAGAAAATACCTCTGGTTTATTCAGGTTCTGAATAGACCAGAAGAAGGGTTCATGCCCGAAACGTCGATTCTCCTGCTCCTTGGATGCTGCCTGACCTACTGCGCTTTTCCAGCAACACAATTTCAGCTCTATTCAGGTTCCCCATATAGCTCAAACCCTCCAACCCTGGCAACATCCTTTCAAGTTTCACAACATCCTTCCTAGACCAGAATAGTACACAGTATTCCAATAGTGGTCTAACCAAAGTACATGACCTCTCAATGCCTTGTACTCAATGCACTGACTGATAGGGTAAGCATACCAAACACCTTCTTCACTATCCTATCTACCTGTAATTTCACTTTCAAGGAACTATGAACCTGCATTCCAAGGTCTGTTTGGACAGCTACACTCCCAGGACCCTACCATTAAGTGTATAATCCTGCCTTGATTTGCCTTTCCAAAATGTAGTACTATTTATCTAACTGTAGTACATTTATCTAACTTAAACTCCATCTGCCACTCCCCAGCCCATTGGCCCATCTGATCGAGATTCCATTGTACTCTGAGGTAACCTTCTTCGCTGTCCACTACACCTCCAATTTTGCTGCCATCTGCAAAATTACTAACTATACTTCTTATGCTCATATCCAAATCATTTATATAAATGACGAAAAGCAATGGACCCAGCACCGATCCTTGTGGCACACTGCTGGTCTCCAGTCTGAAAAGTATCCCTCCAGCACAACCCTCTGTCTGCTAGCTTTAAGCCAGATCTGTCTCCAAATGGCTAGTTCTCCCTGTCGTCCATGTGATCTACCTTGCTAACCAGTCTACCATGAGGAACCTTGTTGAACCTTGACCCATATAGATCGCATCCACCACTGTGCCCTCATCAATCATCTTTGTTACTTCTTCAAAAAATTCAATCAAGTTAGTGACACACAAAACCATGTTGACTATCACTAATCAGTCCTTGCCTTTCCAATTACATGTAAATCCTGTGCCTCAGGATTCCCTCCAACAACTTGCCCATCACTAATATCAGGCTCACCAATCTATAGTTCCCTGGTATTTTCTGACCACCTTTTTAAAATAGCGGCATCACATTCACCAACTTCCAATCTTCTGGCACCTCACCTGTGACTACCAATGATATAAATATCTCAGCACGGGACCCAGCAATCACTTCCCTAGCTTCCCACTGAGTTCCAGGGTATACCTGATCAGGTGCTCAGGGATTTATCTACCTTTATGCATTTTGAGACATTTTTTAAGATGTCATTATTTATTTCACCACATTCTCAATCTTCCATACATTTCTCCACAGTAAACACTCATGCAAAATATTCATTCAGTATATCCTCCATTTCCTGTGGTTCCTGCAGAAGCTTGCTGATCTTTGAGGGGCCTAATTCCCTCCCTGGTTACCCTTTTGTCGTTAATGTATTTATAAAAACCCTTTGGATTCTCCTTAACCCTATTTGCCAAAGCTATCTCATGTCCCCGTTTTTACCAATCAATCTTTGAAACTTGCCTAATTCATCAACATTGGCCTTCCTTGAACATTAATTTTTAGATCTGCTCTATCCTTTTTTGTTACTATTTTAAAACAAATAGAATTATGGTCGCTGGCCCCAAAGTGCTCCCCCACAGACACCTCAGTCACGTGTCCTCCCTATTTCCCAAAAATAGGTCACCTCCTTTTGCACCTTCTCCATCCACATACCGAATTAGAAAGTTTTCTTGTACACTATTTTTTTGTAACAAATTCCTGTTCATCAAAGCCTTTAACACTATGACAGTCCAAATCACTGTTTGGAAAGTTAAAAATCCGCTACCATAACCACCCTATTATTCTTAAAGGTAACTGAGATCTCCTTACAAATTTGTTTCTCAGTTTCCCACTGACTACCAGTGTGTCTATAGTACAATCGCAATAAGGTAATCATCCCTTTCTTATTTCTCAGTTCCACTCAAATAACTTTCCTGGACGTATTCCCAAGAATATGCTCAAATACAGCAATAATGTTATCCTTAATCAAAAACACCACTCCCCTTCCTTTCTTGGTCACCACCCCCTCCAGCCCCCCACCCTCACTTCTATCCTTGCTATTGTATCTGTCACAAAGCTGGTTCTTTTTTCTCAAAGCTATTCCTTTTCTCAAGGATACTGTGTCCTTGGTATTTTTCAGAGGGATCGTAAAACACTCAGGGCTCTGAAACGGCTGGGTTTGGTACAGAGATAAAAAGGGATTGAGACACCTTTTTGTTTACACATAAACAGATGAGACTTTAGGCCAAAGCTTGTTTTAAAAGTGACCTGTCTAATGAAAGGTGAGTGGTCAGTCCTGGAAGCTGAAGTCTTGGTTGAGTCAGTGCAGCAGTGGGCTGTGTGGAAACAGGCTGCTAGACTCTCTCTCTCTCTCTCTCCTTCTGCCCTTCTAACTTCAAACTTTAATCCTTTGTTTCATTTTTTTTGCTGTGTGTTTAAGGGGTTTGTTCATTGGAACTGTTGTGTATGTTCAGAACAGCATAATTAAATCTAGTTTGGGATAGACTTGAGTTCTGTGGGTATTCTATATTCTGTTCTTTGTGTTTCATTCTGTAATTTTGTGAATAAATTTTTGTCTGTTTTAAAACCTGGTAGTCAACCTCGCTAACTTACTCTGAGTAATTTTCACTGTACACTTACCAAAACAGATTGCAAAGTTATGGTCTGGGCTGCCTGCCTAAGAATGTTTTGAGTGATCTGGCCTAGTCCATAACAGATAGGGGGTTCATCCGGGATTTTAACAGTGAGTGGTAGGTGCTGGTGTCTTTATTTCGGGTGTTGGTTTGGTTGGGGAGACATAGCTTGGGATAGCAATGGCTCTTTCAGTTGCCAAGAGTTTTCTGGTGGTGGATGAGGTGAGCTTAGCAGTTTTGCAAAAGGTGGTTAAGGCCGAGCTGCAGGAATTAGCAGAGAAGCTGGAATTGGAACTGCCTGCTTCTGTGAGGAAAGGAGAGATAATTACAGCAGTAGCTCAGCATTTAAACTTGCTGGAAACACCATCAGGATCTATGGACATGGCAAGAATGCAATTACAAATGAAGCAGCTTGAGTGAGAGGTGAGAGATGGGGCAGCCAAGATAAAACAATTTGAGTTATGATTCAAAGCAGAAGAGAGAGCATTTGAGCTTCAGATATTGACCCTTAAAAAGGGAAGTCAGCTTAAAAGGCTGGAGATAAATTCTGAAGGCAAGCCTAATGAGGAAGAGAGTGGGAATGAGCAAACCCATGGTGGGCGAAAGCCTAGTGAGAAACTGTTTAAGTATGTTCAGGCAGTGCCTAAATTTGATGAGAAGGATATGGAAGCTTTTTTCATCTCATTTGAAAAAGTGGTTAAACAAATGCAGTGGCCAGTGACCATGTGGGTTTTGTTGATCCAAACAAAATGTGTAGGTAGGGCTAGTGAGGTCTTCGTGTCACTATCAGAGGAGGTATCTGGGGACTATGAGGAAGTGAAAAAAAGCTATCTTAAGTGCATATGAGCTTATACCAGAAGCCTATAGACAATGTTACAGGAATCTAAGGAAGGACCCTGTTCAAACCCATGTTGAGTTTGAAAGGATCAAACAGAATAATTTCGATAGAGGATAAGAGCTTTAAAAATAGATCAAACGTATTATACCCTGAGAGAGGTAATTATTTTGGAGGAATTCAAAAATTCACTGCCTGAAGCAGCACAAACTCATTTGGAAGAGCAGAGAGTTAAAACAGCAAGGTTAGCAGCTGAAGGGGCTGATGACTGTGAGCTGGTCAATAAAACACAGTTTGGCCGCCAGAATCAATTTCAGTCCATGAGGGATAGAAACTGGAGCAAAGAAAAGTAGATCTCAGTGAAGATCATAAGAATAACTTATCACAGGGTAAATAAGAAACCCTTGAAGCGACAAATAAGTTAAAAAGCTCCAGTGTTTTTGTTCTAATAAAGTGGGCCACATGAAATCACAGTGTTGGTGAAAGCCAGATGTAGGAAAACAGGACAAGCCTGGAAGTTTTGTTGGCATGGTAACAGAAAGCCCAATGGAAGGTAGAAAGCTGAACCAGAGGTTGATTAAGGAGGAAGTGCCAGATCTGCTTAAAAAAAAACCTGCATGGGCAAAGTTTATTCACATATGCCAGGAGTAGCAGGTAAAGAGGTTATGATATTAAGGAACACAGGTTTCTCAGTCTGTGATGCTGAAGGATGAGGAAATATGTACTATTGAAGGACTATTGCCAGAAAAGGTTCTGGAAACAGGAATCCATGGGGAGTCAAAAAGCGCTCAGTTATGTAAAGGGAGGCTACAGCGTCCCGAGAAGAATGGAGAATTTGTGGTAGGTGTACTGGACAAACTCAGCTCCAGGAATATAGTTTGTCCTTCCAAATGATATAGCTGATTCACC
The DNA here is from genome assembly GCF_020745735.1 of Hemiscyllium ocellatum. Lineage (NCBI taxonomy): Eukaryota > Metazoa > Chordata > Chondrichthyes > Orectolobiformes > Hemiscylliidae > Hemiscyllium > Hemiscyllium ocellatum. The sequence continues at coordinate 53,688,182 of NC_083425.1, forward strand.
GGTAGGAGTGCTGCCTACATTAGTTGAAAAGCCAGTGGAGATGCAGGCAACTGAAGAAATGCAGGATGTTTATTGAGGAATTTTCCCTGATTGTGCAGGAACGAGATCACAGAGTCACAAGTTGAAGGAGGAGAGATCAAAAGTTATAGATAAGAAGCTGAAGTAGTATTATTAGAGACTTATTTTAATCAGACAAGTGGGACAGAACGGGAGCAAATAGATAACCATGCAAGTACCTTTAGCTCTGCTAAGCTTATTGAGTTATAGCAGAAAGATGAGAACTTAAAACAGTTGTATCAAGAGGCATACAGAAAGTGAATGCATCCCTGTGTTAATATTTAACAAATAGTGTCTTAATGAGGAAATGGAGACCATCACACGTTCAAGCAGATGAGAAATGGGCAGAAGTTCATCAGATTGTTTTGCCAGTAGGGTACAGAAAGGAGGTGCTGCTGCAAGTGGCTCATGAGGTACCACTTGGTGGTCATTTAGGGGTGAGGAAAACACAGGATAAAATACAAAGACATTTTTATTGGCCTGGACTACACAAGGATGTAGTTGAATTTTGCCAGACATGTCAAAATAGGCAGTAACAAAACCTGCACCTTTAATACCTATTCCAGCATTTGAGGAACCTTTTACAACAGTCTTGATTGATGGCATGCATTCCTGACATGGACAAATGGCTCCACAGGATGCAAAAACAAAAGTAATTGGGGAATTTTCCACAACGTCGATGAAAAGAGCAGTACTATGGTTTCTGGGATTGAGTGGATTTTACCAAACGTTTGTGCCGAATTTTAGCAGTATGGCTGCTCCACTCACCGAATTGTTAAAAAAGGGTAAGGAGTTTCAGTGGACTATCAAAAGGCATTTGACAGCCTAAAAACTATGTTAACCACTGCTGTGGTATAGCCACACCTGATCAAACAAAAGGTGGGAATAAGTATTTATTAACAATAATGGATGTATCAACTAGATTTCCAGAGGCAGTACCATTACGCCATGTCACAGCAAAAAGGGTTGCAGAAGAATTACTCAAATTTTTTACTAGACTCAGACTACCAATACAGTCCAGTAATAGGTGAACCTTGAAAAGCAAGGTTTAGTGAACCTTATCAAATTGAGAGGAAATTGAGTGAGGTGAACTACTTGATAGGGACTGCAGACAGGAAGAAATCTCTGAATGTGTCATGTGAATATGCTCAAAAGTAGTTAAGAGGAGAAGGTGTTAATGATGACAGCACAGAAGGAGGAACCAAGTTCAGAGGATTCTGAAGTGGACATTCCTCAAATCAAATTGGACAGTGAGGAAGTTGTCAAAAATTGGGATAAATTATTGAGTTACCTTCCACAAGAAAATCGAAATCACCTGAAAGAGTCATTACTATTACATGAGATATGTGAAAATAAACTGGCAAGTACTAACCTAATTGTGTAAGATGTAGATATAGGAAATGCTATATCAGATTAAGTAACATCCTTATAGGCATAACCCTCTAAAGTTGGCACAGGTTTTCTGAAGGAGATGGAGCACATGCTCCAAGATAACATAAGCAAAGTGAGTTACAGTGACTGGAGCTCACCCATAGTCATAGTGCCAAAGTCAGATCATACCCAATTGGGGACTATCGCAAAGTAAACACCGTTACAAAGACTAATGCATTTCCAATTCTGCTGTTGGAGGATGTGTCGAAAAGGTGGGGCAAGCAACTTACATTTCTCAGTTGGACTTGCTCAGAGGCTACTGGCAGGGACCTCTTGTCAGAGAGAGCAAGGGCAATTTTGGCTTTTGTAATGCCATATGGGCTATATCAATTCAAAATCAAGCCATTTGGTATGATTGCAGCCACATTTCAGAGACTAACTAATAAGGTCATTGCCAGATTACCTAACCGTGTGGTGTATATTGATGACCTGGGGATTTTTAGTCACTCATGGAAAGAACATTTCCAGCATTTAGCGGGCTTGTTCGGTCAACTTTGGAAGGCAGGCTAAAGTCCAAGTCACCTTCCTGGGCCATTTTGTTGGATATGGACAAATGGCCTCACGGGATGTGAAAACAAAGGTAATTGGGGTATCTCCCACATCCTTGATAAAAAGAGCAGGACTACGGTTCCTGGGATTGAGTGGTTTTTACCAAATGTTTGTGCCAAACTTTAGCAGTGTGGTTCCTCCACTCACTGAATTGTTAAAAAAGGGCAAGGAGTTTCAGTGGACAGCGAACTGTCAAAAGGCATTTGACAGCCTGAAAACAATGTTAACCACTGCCCCAGGATTAGCCACACCAGATTACGAAGCCTTTCAAGGTGGCTATTGATGTCAGTGATGTGGGTGTCGGTGTAATGCTCCTGCAGGAGGATGACGAGGGAATAGAAAGACCCATTGGGTATTTTTCCAGAAAGTTGAACGTAATTAACAATTAATCTGGCTTCAGTGACTACAAGAGTTCCAAATTTTGTGAGTGAGGCAGATAAATAATCATAGGATTTATATATCATTGTAGTTACAGCACAGAAAGAGCCATTAAGGGGACTCTGAAGGCAGGAGCCTCAACTTGTGCAATTGTCCAACAGTTTTGAGTTTCTTTCAGCTTGACTTGATGAATACAGAAATTATAAGGTATGGATGAGCTAACTGACCATGGCATTGTGTTAGAAGATTCTGGATCAGTGGTGCTGGAAGAGCACAGCAGTTCAAGCAGCATCCAACGAGCAGCGGAATCGACGTTTCGGGCAAAAGCCCTTCATCAGGAATAAAGGCAGTGAGCTGGAGCATGGAGAGCTAAGCTAGAGGAGGGTGGGGGTGGGGAGAGAGTAGCATAGAGTACAATGGGTGAGTGGGGGAGGGGATGAAGGTGATAAGTCAGGGAGGAGAGGATGGAGTGGATAGGTGGAAAAGATAAGCAAGTCCGGACAAGTCACGGGAACAGTGCTTAGCTGAAAGTTTGAAACTATGATGAGGTGGGGGAAGAGGAAATGAGGAAGCTGTTGAAGTCCACATTGATGCCCTGGGGTTGAAGTGTTCCGAGGCGGAAGATGAGGCGTTCTTCCTCCAGGCGTCTTGTGGTGAGGGAGCGGCGGTGAAGGAGGCCCAGGACCTCCATGTCCTCGGCAGAGTGGGAGGGGGAGTTGAAATGTTGGGACACAGGGCGGTATGGTTGATTGGTGCGGGTATCTCGGAGATGTTCCCTAAAGCGCTCTGCAAGGAGGCGCCCAGTCTCCCCAATGTAGAGGAGACCGCATCGGGAGCAACGGATACAATAAATGATATTAGTGGATGTGCAGGTAAAACTTTGATGGATGTGGAAGGCTCCTTTAGGGCCTTGGATGGAGGTGTGGGAGGAGTGTGGGCGCAGGTTTTACAGTTCCTGTGGTGGCAGGGGAAAGTGCCAGGATGGGAGGGTGGGTTGTAGTGGGACGTGGACCTGACCAGGTAGTCACAGAGGGTACGGTCTTTGTGGAAGGCGGAAAGGGGTGGGGAGGGAAATATATCCCTGGTGGTGAGGTCTTTTTGGAGGTGGCGGCAATGTCGGCAGATGATTTGGTTTATGCGAAGGTTGGTAGGGTGGAAGGTGAGCACCAGGGGCGTTCTGTCCTTGTTACGGTTGGAGGGGTGTGGTCTGAGGGCGGAGGTGCGGGATGTGGACAAGATGCATTGGAGGGCATCTTTAACCACGTGGGAAGGGAAATTGCGGTCTCTAAAGAAGGAGGCCATCTGATGTGTTCTATGGTGGAACTGGTCCTCCTGGGAGCAGATACGGCGGAGGTGGAGGAATTGGGAATACGGGATGGCATTTTTGCAAGAGATAGGGTGGGAAGAGGTGTAATCCAGGTAGCTGTGGGAGTCGGTGGGTTTGTAAAAAATGTCCATGTCAAGTTGGTCGTCATTAATGGAGATGGAGAGGTCCAGGAAGGGGAGGGAGGTGTCAGAGATGGTCCAGGTAAATTTAAGGTCAGGGTGGAATGTGTTGATGAAGTTGGGAGCACGAGGTGGCGCCAATGCAGTCATCAATGTAGCGGAGGAAGAGGTGGGGAGTGGTGCCGTTGTAATTATGGAAGATCAACTGTTCTACGTAGCCAACAAAGAGACAGGCATAGCTGGGGCCCATACGGGTGCCCATGGCTACCCCTTTGGTCTGGAGGAAGTGGGAGGATTCAAAGGAGAAATTGTTAAAGGACCAATTCGGCCAAACGAATAAGTGTGTCGGTGGAAGGGTACTGTTGGGGACGTCTGGAGAGGAAAAAACGGAGGGTTTGGAGGCCCTGGTCACTGGATCAGTGGTGCTGGAAGAGCACAGCAGTTCAGGCAGCACTGGATCAGTGGTGCTGGAAGAGTTGTGTTAGAAGATACCATTCTGGAGAAGAAAGAAACAAATAATGTGGTAGTAAGGGATAGCACAGTGAGGGATAATTGACCATTCTGTGCATCAAAGAGCACAAGTCCAGATGGCTGTGATGTCTGTCCGTTGCCAAGGTTTGGGACTCCTCTGATGGACTGGAGTGTGACTTGGAATGGGAATGGGAGGGGGAGGGACCAGTTGTCATGATCCATGTCGATACCAACAACATAGAAACACAAAGAAGGAGTTTCTGCGAAGTCAATAAGAGGAGCTGAGTGCCAAATTAAGAAACAAAAAAATTAAAGGTCATAATTTCTGCATTATTACCTGAGGCTGTGTACACTTTGGCATGGGACAGTTCAGATTGAAGATATAAATGCATGGCTCAAAAACAAGTGTGGGAGGAGTGGCTTCTCGTGTGTGGGGCTCAGGCACCAGCCCTGGTAAAGTGGAGTTAGTACTGATGGGAAGGTCTCCATGATGAACTCTGAGCCTGGAGTTCTTACCTACCGAGGGAGGGAGGATTTTAAACTAAATAGTTGTGGCAAGGGATCAAATTTAGAAAGATTCGCTAAATCAAATAGTAGAGTCAAGGCCAAAAAAAAAGGTTTTAATCTGGAAAATGATAATAGATTGTGACGGGAAGAGATACTTAAAATCTACTAACAGGTAAACTTAGAATTTACCTGTTTGAAACTGAAGAAACTATTTTTGAATACACATATCTATTACAGAGGCATGGCTGCAAAGTGACATGGATTCGGACCTGAATCTTGAAGGGGACAGACATTTAGGAAGGCCAGGAAGCCAGGAAAAAGTGGAAAACCATCTGTTAATGTTAGAATTAGCACAGAGAGGGATGGCCGAAGTTCAGGAACCAAGACATGGAAACAGTTTGGATATAAATGAGAAATTATAACAGGAAGTCATTTGTGGGAATGGCCTAGAGCGTTCCTAACAGCAATGACACAGAAGGGTAGCGTCACAGATGTACAGGATGGAAACAGACCCTTTGGTCCAACCCATCCATGGCAACCAGATATCCTAACTTAATCTAGTCCCATTTGCCAGCACTTGGTCCATGTCCCTCTAAATCCTTCCTATTCATACCATCCAGATGCTTTTTAAATGTTGCAATTATTCCAGCCTTCATTATTTTCTCCTGGCAGCTCATTTCATACACACACTACTCTCTGAAAAAGTTGCCCCTTAGGTCCCTTTTATGATCTTTCTCCCAAAGGAAGAAATAATATGAGCTTGTCAGTAAGATATAGTGATAATAATGGGTGATTTTAAAACCTGCATATTGACTGGAAAGGTAGTGTAGATGAGTTCATTTAATGTCTTTGAGAGAGTTTATTCAAATAGCATGTTCTGGAATTGATTAGAGAATGGGCTTTACTCGGTCTGGTATTGCACAATAAGATAGGATTAATTAATGATCTCAAAGAATGTGTCCCGAGCTAGCAATGACCATAATATGATTGAATTTTACCTTCAGTTTGAAATTTTTTAAAATTAATAAATGGGAGTAATGAAGGCATGAAAGCAGGCTGGTGAAATATCATACCTTTAAGGGGATATTTCAGAATATAGAGAAAAGAATTTGGCATTCATATGTCTGTTCTGAAGAGTGCAAGGCAAAAGTTTTGCCATGTCTCCCTTTGTCAGCAAGATTCAGGTTCTATATGACGAAGCGATGATTCATAAATTCTTGAACTTGGCTCTGGCCATCACTTCCGAGTCTAGCCCTGTGCATACCAAACATTGACACTAATACACGTTTCATTCAAAAACCTTTAACCACAGCTTGCCACCAACTGTGCATTGCACTTGCAGTTTTTTTTCCAGTTTTTATTGCAAATGTACATCTTCATGTTACAAACACGGTCTTGACTTAATTACACATCTTTGCATAACTGATTTTAAAATTCACTGGGAAAAGATTAAAATCCTGAAAATCAAAGAGATGAACCAGACTGAATCTTCCTGAAATGAAAACCACCCTCTATCCACAGAAATGTGGTTAAGTCTAACATTTCTTGTCCTTTAGGATGGTGAGGGAAGGGTGGATGAAAAATAATTTCCTTTTATGTGAACATAGATTAGTCTTCAGTGAGGATAATAACAGCGTTCTGAAGAAAGGTCACTAGACCAAAAATGTTAAATTTGCTTTCTTTCCACAGATGCTGCCAGACCTGTTGAGTTTTTCCAGCAATTTCTGTTTTGTTCCTGCCTTATTTTGGACTGAGAAATTTATTTCTCATGAAAGTCAAGACTGTCAAATAAAGTCTAAGAGTGGGTTTCAAATCTTAGCTGGTGGAAAGCTCCAGTTAGGCTACATCAAAGTCTGGGGTAAGACACATCCAAGTCTGGGGTAACAGTAAGTGGGACGTAAATGCATGCTCTCGCTGATATGTCTAAATATATCCCAAAGAATGAGGTGTATCTGTGCCAGCAGATGTAAGGGAAAGGTTTTACCACTTGAATGGTCAGGAGCATGGCTCATATACAAAATGATTTACTTCTGTAATTGGTTCTATTTCCTGCAAACATTGTTATAAAAATAAAAAAGTTTATACACTGTATTAAAAAATTAAGCTATCGCTACATTTATCAATGATGTAAAAAGGGATTTATACAGTAGTTTTAGAATTCCCTAAAGATTGTGGTTTTATACTGTCTGTGAAGTTGTGTTATATGGAGCTTTCTTTAGTGTCTCCAGGAAGAACTGCTCATCTTCAAGGAAGTCATGGTCCTGCAAAAGAGAAACAAAGGTCAGAGTGATTGACGGGCTAACTGTAGACTGACTGCATACTGGCTGTATTACTTTGGGGTTGTCTCCAGTGATTTAGAACATAGAACATAGAACATAGAAAGATACAGCGCAGTACAGGCTCTTCGGCCCTCGATGTTGCGCTGACCGAATCCTACCTAACCTACACTAGCCCAATAACTTCTAAATGCCTATCCAATGCCCGCTTAAATGACCATAAAGAAGGAGAGTTCACCACTGCTACTGGCAGGGCATTCCATGAACTCACAACCCGCTGTGTAAAGAAACTACCCCTATCATCTGTCCTATACCTACCACCCCTTAATTTAAAGCTGTGTCCCCTAGTAACACCTGACTCCATTAGCGGTAAAAGGTTCTCAGTGTCGACCCTATCTAAACCCCTAATCATCTTATACACCTCTATCAAATCTCCCCTAAACCTTCTCTTCTCCAATGAGAACAGCCCCAAGTGCCTCAGCCTTTCCTCATACGATTTTCCTACCATTCCAGGCAACATCCTGGTAAACCTCCTCTGCACTCGTTCCAATGCCTCCACATCCTTCCTATAGTATGGCGACCAAAACTGCACACAATACTCCAGATGAGGCCGCACCAGAGTCTTATACAGTTGCAACATGACCTCAGGACTCCGGAACTCAATTCCTCTACCAATAAAGCCCAGTACACCATATGCCTTCCTCACAGCACTATTTACCTGGGTGGCAACTTTCAGAGATCTGTGTACATGGACACCAAGATCCCTCTGCTCATCCACACTACCAAGTAGCCTACCATTAGCCCAGTAATCCATCTTCTTGTTACTCCTACCAAAGTGAATGACTTCACACTTAGCTACATTGAATTCCATTTGCCACATTTCTGCCCAGCTCTGCAACTTATCTATATCCCGCTGTAACCTACCACTTCCTTCCTCACTATCCACAACTCCACCGACTTTTGTGTCATCCGCAAACTTGCTTACCCAGCTTTCAAGCCCTTCCTCTAGATCATTTATAAAGATAACAAAAAGCAATGGTCCCAAAACAGATCCTTGTGGTACACCGCTAGTAATTGCACTCCAAGATGAACATAGTCCATCAACTACTACCCTCTGTCTCCTTCCAGCCAGCCAATTCCTAATCCAAACCTCTAATGTATCCTCAATGCCATACCTCCGTAGTTTTAGCATTAGCCTACCATGGGGAATCTTATCGAACGCCTTACTAAAATCCATATACACAACATCTACTGCTTTACCCTCGTCCACTTCCTTAGTCACCTTCTCAAAGAACTCAATAAGGTTTGTGAGGCACGACCTGCCCTTCACAAAACCATGCTGGCTATCCTTGATCACGTTATTCCTATCCAGATGTTCATAAATCTTACCCCTTACCATTCTCTCTAAGACTTTGCCCACCACTGAAGTCAGACTCACTGGCCTATAGTTACTAGGGCTATCCCTACTCCCTTTCTTGAACAATTCGCTATCCTCCAGTCCTCTGGTACTATTCCCGTTGACAATGACGACATAAAAATCCAGGCCAATGGCTCTGCTATCTCCTCCCTAGCTTCCCATAGGATCCTAGGGTAAATGCCATCAGGCCCAGGAGACTTATCTATTTTCATCCTCTCCAATATTCCCAGAACCTCTTCCCTGCATATTTCCAGGCCATCCATTCTAATCATTTGTGACTCCATATTCACATCAGCAACAGTGTCCTGTTCCTGAGTGAATACTGATGAAAAGTATTGATTTGTGCAGATCCATTAGAAATACTTTTGATGCTGGACTCTAGAATGTACAAAACTTAGGACAATTCCAAATCATGAACCATAAGTTCGCTGAGGGAGAGTGAACAACCAACTGAGGTAGGATGCATAACTAGTTGAGAAATGTACATTTCTGGTATATTCAAATTGAACTAGCCTTAGCCAGAGCACTGGCAGCAAGACAACCTCCTCTGAAACCCTGGGACAGGGAGGGAATAACTGCCTCAAGGTCCTGCTCCTAGTAGATATCTAGGGACTTCAGCTGCAAATCGGAACAATGTACGTCTCTGTGATCTCTACCAGTACCCCTCAAACTGAGTTCTACAGCTCCCTGGGGATCTCGAGAGACTTTTCAGGGATTGTCTATGTAGTCAAACAGCAGATAGAAGCAGACTTAGTGAGAGGCAGGAGCCAGTAGTAGTAATAGTGGTACTACAGTGCAGCAGGCTGGCCATCTCATCTCAAAGCAGATTCCCTATGAAGACATACAGAATATCAGATAGACCCCCAGTAACCAAGGCCAATGTTGGCAACAAGGTGAATTCAACTTTAAGACCATAAGATGAAGGAGCAGATTACGTTCAGCCATTGAACAAGATCATAGCTGATCTGATCATCTTCAACTCCATTTCCTGCCTTTTCGCTATAATTCTTGATTCCCTTACTGATTAAAAATCTGTTTGTCTAAGCCTTGAATAAACATAATGACCCAGCCTGGACAACTGCTGGGGTAAAGAATTTCACTGATTCAGCCTTGTTGGAGAGAGGAAGTTTGGAAAAAAAACCTTCCTTCTCCTTGTTATAGGAAGGATGTTTTTAAACTGGGGAAAGAGTGCAGAAGGAATTTACAAGGGTGTTGTCAGGACTCTACGGTATGAGTTATAGGGAGAGGTTGGACAAGCTAGGACTTATTTCTTTGGAGTGCAGGGGAGTGAAGTGTGGGGGGGGGGGGGGGATCTTATAGAAGTGTAGAAGATAATGAGAGATATGGAGTCTTTTTCCCAGGGTTGTGGAACCGAAGATTAGAGAGGAAAGAATAAAAGGGAACCTGAGGGGCAATCTTTTTCTTTTACAGAGGGTGGTATGCATATGGAATGAGCTGCCAGTGGAAGTGATTGAGGTGGGTACATTAATAACATTTATTAGGCATTTGGACAAATACATGGATAGGAAAGGTTTAAAAGGATATGGGTTGAGATTGTGGTGCTGGAAAAGCACAGCAGGTCAGGCAGTATCCAAGGAGGAGAAATGGACATTTCGGGCAAAAGCCTTTCTGATGAAAAGCTTTTGTCCGAAATGTTAATTCTCCTGCTTCTCAGATGCTGCCTGACCTTCTGTGCTTTTCCAGCACCACAATCTCAACTCTAATCTCTAGCATCTGTAGTCCTCACTTTCGCCTAAAAAGGATATGGCCCAAGTTTAGGGAAATGGGGTTAGCATGGATGGACATTTTGGTCGGCATGGACCAGTTTGGGCCAAAGGGCCTATCTCCCTCCGTGCTGTAGGACACACTCTCTCTCTCTCTCTCTCTTTGGGGACTCAGAGAGAGAGAGAGAGAGAGAGAGAGAGATTCCAAAATATGAGATGATTCAGGTATAATGACTTCCATATATTATGATTTAGATGAATCCACTTTGAGTGTTTCATCAACTCGAAGATACAATGTGCGATTTCTGTACATCATACAGACATGTGACGAACTTTTACTTGTACCAACATGTGATCAACTTTTATTTACACTATTTCTTTAGCACACTTCACAGCCTTAATATAGTAGAAAGGCTTATTCATAATCTACTCTCATTGAGCCAGAATGCCCCTCAGTTAAATACTGGAGAGGTTGAAGCCCTTGCCACAATGTCAGTTCTTTGTTTCAGCCACTCTAAAGTAGCCAAGCCAGATAGTTCACAGCCTTGGCACTTTATCTGACATTGCAAGCATCATCCACCCTCCACCCCTGTCTAAGTCCAATTGCTGTTCTTTGGCGAATCCTGACTGAATTATTCCAGTGCTTCCCACAAGCCTCCTATCCTTTATCCCATATTTCTTCCAAAATCCAGTTCCTTATGGACACTTTGGACGGCATGGAGCAAGTTGGGCCAAGGGGCCTGTCTCTGTGCTGTAGGACTCTTAACTGCATTCTGGGCAATTAGGGATGGGCAATAAATGCTGATCCAGCCAGTAATGCCCACTCCCACAAAAAAATGAATTGAGAAAAGCTACAACTCCACCACAAGAACCCTGATAATTCAGAGCTTGTATAGAAATCAGCAATGTTGTCCAGTACCAATGCTGGGGAATGAACTTGCAGTTTTGGCATTATTAGAACAATGCTCTAACCATCTGAGCTAACCAGCCACAGTTTGTTCCTAGCACTCTGACCTCTTATCGAGTGATAAAGCATGGAAACAGGCTCTTGGCCTCATGGTGCCCACTCAGCTAGTTCCAATTGCCCACATTTAATGCATAGCCCTCTAAACCTTCCCCATCTATGTACCGATCCAATTTTATTTTTTTAGAGGTGTTACTCTTGTACCTGTCTCAACCCTTTTCTCTGACAGTCCACTCCATATATGCATTACTCTCTGCATGAAGAAGTTCCCCCTCAGGTCTTTCTTAAATCTTTCCCCTAGTTTTCAATTCCCCATCACTGGGGAAAAGACTATGTGCATGGACCCTATCTATGCCCCTCACGATTTTATATACCTCAATAAGGTCACCCCTCATTCTCCTACATTCCAACGGATAAAGTCCTGTCCTGGCCAACCTCTCCCTAGAATTCAGTCCTATCATTCCTGGCAACATTCTCGTAAATCTCATTTGCACTCTCTCCAGTTTAACTAAGTCTTTCCCATAACAGGGTGACCAAAATAGGACACAATGCTCCAAGTGCGGTCTTGCCAACAACTTATACAACTGTAACATAACATCCTAACTCCTATACCCAGTGTCTTCACTGATGAAGGCTAACATGCTAAATGACTTCTTCACCACCCTGTCTACCTGTGACTTTGCTGTCACTGAACTATGCACTTGTACTCCTCGGCCCCTCTGTTCCACAGCAGTCCTCAGGACATTGCTTTTCACTGTATAAATGTGACCTTGGTTTGACTTTCCAAAGCGCAACACCTCATATTGACCTGTATTGGCTTGCAGTTGCCAATCCTCGGCCCACTTGCCCAGTTGAGCAATTTTCGATAACCTCCCTCACTGTCAATGATACCTCCTAATTTTGTATTATCCGCAAACTTACTAATTATACCTTGTACATTCACCTCCAGATCATTTATGTAAATAACAAAGGTCCCAGCACCAACCCCTGTGGCACACCATTAGTCACAGGCCTCCAGTCCAAGAAACAACCTTCAACCATCACCCTCTGCTTCCTACCATCAAGCCAGTTTTGAATCCAGTTAGCTAGCTCTCCTGGATCCCATGCAACCTTGCCTTCATGACTAGCCTGCCATGTGGGACCTTGTCAAAGGCCTTATTACAGTCTATATAGACAACACCTACTGTCCTACCCTCATCTTTCCTCTTGCTTACCTCTTCAAAACATTCTACAAGATTTGTCTTGTACGCTGTACACTCAATATCTAGAGGTATTTTTACTTTGCTAGTTATAATGCTGAGTATCAGAAACGTTCAGCAAATCAGATCCAAATAATATACCATACAAGTTGCAGGACTGCAGTTGGCGCAGCTTTATTCAGGTCCGCTATTCCACTGAATCCCAATATAGTGTTTTCCTCTTGAACATACCTGTAGCATTCACTATTTCCATTGTGATTTGGGTTAAGCAACCAGAGAATTCTTGCCTGGACTAACGTTTTGTATGATTTTGGTTAGCATCCCTAACTTGTTCTCTACTTTTCACCTTACAACATATGGACAGCTGAAGCCAGGAACGTCGAATGTTAGCAAATCTCTGACATCTAGTTACATAAGTGTTCCATGCTTGCTATATCACCAGGACATTACTCAAACATTCACACAGAACAGGTTCAGTTCATAATGAAAGACCTCACCTTTTTAGCAGCATGTCTGAAAATTGCAAGTTTGGCTTCCAATTCTGAAGGCACAGCTGTTTCAACTTTGCCACCCAACCGAAAGTTCCCAGGTAGTCCATGCTGAGCATTATTAATTACTGAAGGGAGATCTGAAAAGCCAACGAACACAGAGTTCAAACTCTTGCAGGCTGATGACTCATAATAAAGGATACAAACGCCATCAATTCAAAAACAATTTGCAGTTGACAATCAGCAAACAAAAAGTCAAACTTTAAAATAACACATATCCAGAGATAGGCCTTCATTTCCGCTTTAGAAGTTCCCAATATGAACTGATGGCAGGCAGAGATTAACAAAGTTACATATTTGGAACATTATCCTCACAACCCTTTAGCATGAAATGCGAGAAGCCAAATTGAGAAGCTTGCTCATGCTTTCCAACTGCTCTAGGTCATCGCTTCAGTCCAGTCAAACAAAAGCATTTAGTACATGAACAGGAGTATAGTAATTGCTAGATTATAAAAAGACAAGGACCAGTCGGTTCATTCATATTTTAAAATACTATTACATGATCATGATAATGGAACTGTTGATTTCCATGATCAATGTAGAACATACACAGAAATGAAGCAAGGAAAGGACCAGAGATGGAGAGTGCTGGATAGGTCTAAAGCCACCTGTTTCTTCTAGGAAGGCTCCAGAGAAGTGGAGGTGCATGAAGATGCATTTCCTTGCCACTTGTAGCATGGCAGGTGTAAACCTGGCTCAGTGGGGCACTCTGACTTCAATTACAAAACTGTATGTATCTTAGTCCTACTCCAGGACGTAAGCATTTTCCGCTATTCCACTGAATCCCAATATAGTGTTTTCCTCTTGAACATCCCTGTAGCATTCACTATTTCCATTGTGATTTGGGTTAAGCAACCAGAGAATTCTTGCCTGGACTAACGTTTTGTATGATTTTGGTTAGCATCCCTAACTTGTTCTCTACTTTTCACCTTACAACATATGGACAGCTGAAGCCAGGAACGTCGAATGTTAGCAAATCTCTGACATCTAGTTACACTCTGGGATGGGACCAAACTGATGTACTCAGGCTGATACATCATCACAGATCCTATCTTTCAGACAAGCTATTACATCCAATTACATCAGTTGAAGGTCCCCCATGTCCTGGCCAGCAGGTCTACCTCAAATATCACCAAAACAAATTGACTGCTCACTTATCCCATTGATATTTACGAGACTTGCAGTATACAAACAGGTATCCACCCTCCCTGCAAAACAAGTGACTACATAATTCTTCAAATGTAATGTGCTTCAGGACATCCTGAAGCTGTGAAACACAAATTTTTTTTCTGTGTGTCATGGAACATCATCTATAATAGGGATAATGAGAAAAGCAGAGAGTAAAGTATTGCAATGAAAACAAAAATCTGAAAATAATTAAAATCAGTAAAACAACGTAAGATATACCAGAAATACACGGCTGGCTAATGTAACATTTCAATAGTTTATTCTTACAAAAAGAAGTGTCCACACTGCAAGTATCAACTTAACTTTTTTTTTCTGATCTTGACAAACTGCATTTTGAGTTTTTACGTAAAATACAGTGATCTGGAGAATAATGGCCACAAAATGACAAAGTCAAAACGTGCATTTATTTGGCATGACTTTGGGGCATCACAAACTGCCTTACAGCCAAAGTGGTGAGAGATTGCAGAGCTTGGAGCTGCAGAGGGATGTGGAGGTTTCACAGTGTAGTCACTGTTGCAATGCAAAAACGGTAGACAATAGGACTAGGATCATACACGATTACACTTGTATTGTGAAAATAGCTCAAAGCTAGAGAGGATGATGATGTAGGCCGTAACAGTGAGTATTGGAACCTGGAAAGTGGACCAGCCTGAAAATATAGTCTTAGAAATGAGATTTAGAAGCAAATTGTGGTTGAAAATACTTGTGTGGAAAGCAAAAAGAAAACTGGCAGAGGAAGAAGAAAGACACATGAGCATTTATTAAATAAGCAAATCTAAAGAGCGGTTTCACATTTTCTGAACAAATAGTCACTTTGTGCACGAGTATGTGCTCTACCTTAATGCTCAGAGACAGAAAAAAAACTGCGGATATTGGAATCCAAAGTAGACCAGCAGGAGGCTGGAAGAACACAGCAAGTCAGTTAGCATCAGGAGAAGTCAACGTTTCGGGACCTGCCTCAACCTCCCTTCAACTTTCCCTCACTCAAACAACAAATGAACAAATGCCTGATTCAACAGGAAGGAAGCAGGAATACAATTGCTGAGTGGAAGGAAAGAAGCACATTAGTCTGGAATTCCAGTCAACATTTTTCTTGGCCCAGCTACCTTAAACATAGCCCTGTGTTATTTTGAACTGAAATGCCCTTTTGAGAGACGAGCATCGTTTCAGTTGAATTGAGCACCAAATCAGATAAATCCAATAATGAAGAGCACACCACGCAGCCTAAGCAACATAGCCAAGATAAGGAAATTAGAGTTTCAATAAAGTACTTACAAGTCTGATTTGCAAAGGACACTGGCTGATTCCTGAGATGTGGTGCTATTGCACTGAAGGGCATTCCCATTGCAAGTTTGTGTGGATGATGTCGTTGCTGGGCTATACTCAGTCGTTCCTGAAAATTAAGTATTCAGACAAAGTGTGTAATTTTCTCTGTTTATTTCTAGCATCCAGCCTTCTCATGTGCCACTACCCACTCCTAGGTGGACAGTCCTCTGCTTCAATTTGAGAAGAACCTGAATGTATTGATGTCACACATTTCAGTTTCCCCCACTCTTGATAACTTATGGTCATTAAAGTTGAATTGCTGGATAAAAAGGTTAGTTTATTATGGTGATCCATTTGTTTAGGGAACTGCATATGAGGCTACAGGGAGAATACTTTCATCCCATTTGACTAGATGTGAATCTAGATCATAGAAGTGAGGGGTCAGTGTTTAACCCACTACACAATCTAGACTAATTGTGTCTTCCATGAAACCTGTTCTGTAGGCATATAATAATACAGCTATTATTTTATTCTTCATGGATTCCCAGACTACTCAACAACAGATATTGCACTTCAAATTGTGCTTCTGTCATTGCTTGTGACTGGATTGAACACCTTAATGATATTAGTTTGAAAGATCTCCAGAACAGCTTGACTACTTAAGGTACCAAAGCTTCATATTTTGAAGGTGAAGCATTTCAAAGTCTTTTGGAAAATAGCGACTTCTGAAGTCACCTGCTAGTGCAGAACTTGAGTATTGCTTAAAGAGACACTGTCAAAAATGTTCATCTTGCACCGATCAGGACAGACACAAGAGTACCAATTTTAAAGACAGCAACAATTTGTACAGTATGAGAAAAGGGCCGCTGATTTATTGGTAAGTGGACTCTGACTGGTAGAGGAGTTGCCATGGAGAATGCACCAGGCAACAAGTGCAATCCAAGCTTTTGTAAAATTGAAAAAGGTACAATGCCTGGACATGTTCTTCATGACTGCAGAGGATAGTGCCCTGCCTATGAGTAGATGTAGCTTTTAGCAACTGCAAGACAGCCAAACTGAGTCTGAATGATGATCTTAAATTGGTTGTTTGTGTAATTCTTCGTACACTTGGAATTGTTGTGTAAGTGTTATCTATTCATGCAGTTACATCTAACGTGGAGCTTGTGTTCCAAGTTTCGACAGCATAGGCAGGTTGAGTATGTGAGAGAGGCAGAATGCCAATTTGGCTTGTCACCATCAACCTGCCACATATTGTTACTATGTAGTAGCAGGGTGAAACCACTAACTTTGAACAACAGGTGCTGCTGCAGTCAAGCCTTTTTCAAATAAACTAAAGCTTGGGAGATACCTGTTCCAATCTGTATTCACCATGGCAAGACCTCAATCAGATTTCACTTATCAACTAATCTTTTCTCATGAATTATTCTGATCTGTGTAAGATGAAAAGCCTTAACATCATGTCCCTGTTCTCATCAATTTTCATTTACTTCTGAATGACTTAGGCTGACACCTAAACTGAAGTTATCCTAATGTAACATCTTTAAGCTCCTTGAACGTTTCGCATGGATTAGTGGGTTGCACTCTCAGCTTTGAGTCAAAAATTGGCATCAAATTACTGTCCAGAAACAAACAGATTTTCAGGCTGAGATAAATGGAGGGGGGGTGGGGGGGGTAAATGGGGCTGGAGGAAAGATAGCTGAGAGTGCAATAGGTGGTAGGAGATGGACAGGTGGGACAGGTCATGAGGATGGTGCTGAGCTGGAAGTTTGGAACTGGGGTAATGCCATGGGGTTGAAGGGTCCAGAGGTGGAAAATGAGCCGTTCTTCCTCTAGGTGTCAAGTGGCGATAGGAGGTCCAGGACTTGCATGTCCTCGGCAGAGTGCGAGGGGGAGTTGAAATGTTCAGCCATGGGACAGTGAAGTTAATTGGTGTGGGTGTCCCGGAGATGCGCTCTGAAAGTAGGTGTCCAGTCTCCCCTGTCCTATCTGTCCATCTTTCTTCCCACCTATTCACTCCATCTTCCTCTCTGACCCATCACCTTCACCCCCACCACCATCCACCTATTGCACTCTCAGCTACCTTCCCCCCTCCCCACACCCCTCCCATTTATCTCTCCAATCCCCCCCCCCCCCCCCCCCCCCCCCCCCCCCAAGGCTCCCAGCCCATTTCCTGATGAAGGGCATTTGCCCAAAACGTCAATTTTCTGCTCCTCGGATGCTGCCTGATCTCCTATGTTTTTCCAGCATTACACTCTCGACTCTGATCTCCAGCGTTAGTACTCACTTTCTCCTAGTTGATTTTAGCCTTATTGCGAATCCTCTTTCAAGGATGCCTACCTTGAAGAAGTTCTCCTCCTTTCTCTACAAGGATCTGAGTGAGTGCCTCTCTCTCTCTCACTGCAAACCCCAGGTCATCTCCTCTGCCCTGAAGCTCTTCAGCCACATTCTGAAACAGACTCGCTACCACAGCCACGTCTCCTTCCTCAGTGCCGGCCTATGGAACCAACTGATACCAATAAACTCCGACCCACATTCAGTCCAACATAATTTGGATCTGAAAAGGAACATCAGCACCATTCACCAACTTTTCCTCCACCACATTGATGACTGCATCGGCGCCACCTCATGCTCCCACGAGGAGATTGATCAACTGCACTGACACATTCCACCCTGACCTTAAATTCACCTAGACCATCTGACACTTCGCTCCCCTTCCTGGACCGGCTCAACACTGACTTTTTCTACAAACCCACCAACTCTCACATCTACCTGGATTACACCTCTTCCCACCCTGCCTCCTGCAAAAATGCTGTACCTTATTCCCAATTCCTCTGCCCCCACTGCATCTGTTCCCAGGAAGACCAGTTCCACTACACAACACACCAGATGTCCTCCTTCTTTAAAGACCAAAGTTTCCCCTCCCACGTGGTTGATGACGCCCTCTAATGCATCTCATCCACGTCCCGCACCTCCGTTCTCAAACCCCGCCCCTCCAACTGCAACAAGGACAGAACCCTCCCCCTCCCCCCAGTCCTCACCTTCCACACCACCAACCTCCATATAAAATCACATCATCTGCCGACATTTCCACTACATCCAAACGGACCCCATCATTACAGATATATTTCTCTCCCCACCCTTTTCCACCTTCCACGGAGACTGTTCCCTCCATGACGATCTCATAAAGTCCACGTCCTCCAATAACGCACACTCCCCTCCAGGCACCTTCCTCTGCCACTGCAGGAATTGCAAAACCTGCACCCACACCTCCCCCCTCACCTCTGTCCAAGGCCCCAAAGGAGCTTTCCACATCCAAAGTTTCACCTGCACTTCCACACATGTCATTTACCGTATCTGTTGCTCCCAATGCGGTCTCCTCTACATTGGGGAGACTGGACACCTTCTTGCAGAGTACTTCAGAGAACATCTCCGGGACACCCACACCAATCAATTCCACTGCCCCATGGCTGAACATTTCAACTCCCCCTCGCACTCTGCTGAGGAGGCGCAGGTCCTGGGCCTCCTCCATCACCATTCCCTTCCCACCCAACATCTGGTGGAAGAACACCGCATCTTCTGCCTCGGGATCCTTCAACCCCAGGACATCAATGTGGACTTCACCAGTTTCCTCATTTCCTCTCCCCCCACCTTACCTCAGTTCCAAACTGCCAGCTCAGCACCGTCCTCATGACCTATTCTACCTGTCCATCTTCCTTCCCACCTATCCGCTCCACCCTCTTCTCTGACCTATCACCTTCACCCCCATCTCCATCCACCTATTGCACGCTCACCTCTCTTCCCCTCAGCCCCCACCCCCTTCCCATTTATCTCCCACCCTTGACGCTCCCAGCCTCATTCCTGATGAAGGGCTCTGGCCCGAAATGTTGATTTTCCTGCTCCTCGGATGCTGCCTGACTTGCTGTGCTTTTCCAGCACCACACACTTAACTATGGTAAATGTAGACCAATAAATAAACAACATATAGGATCTATGCAGTCATGTACACTGATTCCCTTTACTCAAAGCACAAGTGGGTGAAAATTTTGTACTGTGCAATGATTGAGAACATTTCATCTCAATGTCTTCCTACACACTTCCTGATGGATCCATATTCACTGCCAAATTACTCAATCAGCAATAGACTATAAAACTCATCAGTTGGCTTTGACCAATCTAAATGTTCATTTTGTACTTGAGTACACTTGGTGGTAGTACCAAACAGTTCATGGTGGAAGATTAACTCAGGCATACAGTATATCGAACGCATTCAATATACAGCCAATTCAATCACAGTGCTCTTTCCCACAAGACATCAGCAATTCAAAAGTAAGCTCAGCTGTCTGCTCAGCTACTGAAGGAAATCAATTACTAGAGCAGCTTCCTTGCCATATCAGGTGAAACTAGTCCTTCTGAAGAAAACAGGTTATTTCCTTCTTCCTGCAGTGCAAAGTATTGCAGTTCCCTGTTTCTCATTTGAGAGTTCCTCCCTGCCACACTATCTGTGTAACATTTTTCTGTCCATTTGGCATACCTCTGGGCTGGCTCCACCTGGGTTCACTAGAGTCTCTGTTCATAGTTTCTATCCATTTGCAATAGCTCCCTCTGTTCCTCAGGTCTCCCAAATGCAGTATCCTGTCTCAATGTCAATACCCGCTGAATGTGGTGTAGCTGTTTCTTGCTTTTGCCACACTGGCTGTACTCTTCTCCTCTGCTTCCTCCCTCCCCTGTGGTACCTGGTACAGCTGCTGCTCCTGCTGCTGCAGTCTCTCCATTTTCTTCTGGATAGCATGCAGTCGTGCCTGATGCTCAGACTCCACCCTTTTTGCCTCCAAGAGTTTTTGTTCGCCTTCCTCATATTTCTGAGAGGCAAGCTACAGCGGGAAAGAATAAAGACAGCCAATCGCTGAAACAGTTTGCTGTATTAATGAGTGTGAAAACATTGTACAAAATTAATCCTCAAGTCTATTCCCTCAAATGGTGATGAATGCTATGGTGGAATAATAACAAATACAACTATATCAAATACATATATAAATCTAATAATCATAAAACAAACAGTAACACCCAAATTTAATATTTTACAAAGTACCTAGAAAATCTATATAAGCTCAGTGTTTGCCATTAATGGAGATGGCCAGTGAACCATTAGGAAGAAAATTAACTTTTTTTTGAAAAGAAATCATCATATAAAGGGACAGGTGGAAATATATAACGTGTAGTTCATAATTACTTTAGTGAGAACACATCTGCAGCTTACCTTCCATGTCAGAAATGGTTGACTTACATACCCAATGTTATAAACACACACCTTTCATTGAATAAAAGTTTGCAAGCCAGAAGAAGTATTTGTTGAGTAAAGTTATTAGATTTAGCAGTTTAGCCTTCTCAGATACTTTGGGAGGAGCACTTTGTCATCCCATTGTTATTCAAAAATGGCAGAGGTAGCAGCTAAGGAGCATCTGTGAGAGTTAATACACCTAGACCACAAGTGTTTTCTCTTACAATAGGGTACCCCATTTCAAAAGATTAAGAGTATGAACAATTTCATTCAATTAACCTTTGTTCAATAACCTAAACAATGCCACCAGTTTTAGTGACAGTGTTCCCAGAGAAGAAAGGGCCTAGTATCTGGATCCCAGGAAGATACGCAAACAGCACACCCTCTTCCCCTGTTAAATAATGCTTGATAAAGAGATGACAGTGACTCTTGTGATAGTCATACACTCATTTAAAGTTATCCTTTGAGAAACTGGCCTCAAAATGATCTTTGTTTCTTCCCTTCCTCAGGCAACTCGATTGGCATAATTCACAACTTAGATATTCAGACACTGCAACACTCAGAAATATGAATCCCAGGGTGCATGCAACATGTTAATGTACTAGTAAGGTTTGCCATACCTTACTCATGCCCTCAACCTCCTCGGCCCTCTGCTTGATGCGGATTGCCATGGCATTGACTCTGTCCTTTTCCAATTGCAGTTCATGGCGTTCTTGGTTTAGAATCTCTCGCTCCTGAGCTAACTGTTCCCCTTTTGATTTCAGTTCAGCAGCTTTTACCTTCAGCTCGGCTTGTTCCTATGGGGCAAGAACAGGTTCAGTCCAAAGAACAGTTTCTGTATTTTCCTACATATTTTAAAAATGTCCAGAAGTACTTAAACTTAAAACTACTATCTAAAATACACGACTGGCAAAACTCAAAGATTTCTGTATTTTATGTTAAGTGATTTTGGACAGATAGTGAAAACACCAGTTAAAATGAATTCACTCTGTTGGTTTCCTTTAGTCCCACGTCAGTCTTGATCAAAATACAGAACTGATCGAATGTATCAGCTAACATGGATGGGATTTCTTAGCTTATGTCAATGCCTGCATTAGGTTTGTGGTTGGAACAGTGTAATTGAAAACACAAAATGTGCAGATTGACAGGCTGCAGTGGATGAGGAATAATGTTCCCTCTAATTTGACCAAGCTGAAAATTTCTGTGTGGGTGCAAAAATATTTCAAGGGCGTGCACACTTAATAATCCATGCCCTAAAAAGAAAGAATTGATGTCTACATGGATGTCAAGACATAAGAAAAACCACATACAATGGTGAAATATCAGTCAAATGAAAATAAATAGGAATTGACATTTTCCTTACATTAACTTATATCTGTCAAATTCTCAGTTATTTTGTGTATTCAGTTGTGCAACTGAAAGGTCTAGTGCTATGCCACAAATCCCAGACCACTATGCTCACTATTAGTTATCTTAGAAAATATATTATCGTGTAACTTGAACATTACGAAGAAAAACACAGAGACGATGATTTTTGCATACACAGAGGTGGGTGATTTCCAAGGTCAGCAGGTTAGAAAATCCATCTCCATTCACTGGAAAATCAGCCCAGTTCTGCAAATGGGTATTAGAAACGCCAGCCCTCAGCATATATGGCCTATCTATTTCCCAATAACTTCCGGTATTCCCTGTAATTCACAAGTGGCACTAACTCCATGGAAATAGTGGAATGGACATGGCCCTAAAAATCTACACATTGGGAATGGGGATGAGAATCCTGGAATTAGGTCCTCCCTACTATTTTTAAATCCCCGGCTTCTATTTAGACATAGATGGAGAAAAACAATTATGACCCCTCAATATGAATGGTCAATAAGCTCTTCAAATGCTTATAGCTAATAACACATAGCTAATGTAATTCAATTCATTCCCTCTAAAATACACATATGTAGGTGTAGGAACTTCTAGTCCCTGTGATAATACACATACAGGGCTAAGGAAGTGCAATCCAGAGGCCCAAAGAAAACTAATTTCTGAAATAATGCCCTCACAGAGACCAAGAGCTGTCCATAATGTATAAGTAAGTAATTACTTTTGCCAGAGTGAAGACTGTTCCTTCCTGTTGTGCATTGAGCTGGAGGGTACGATTGGCACCTCGCTCTATACGCTCACTGTTCAGTTTCTGCTGTGTATGAAGCTCCGCCCACTCGCCTGCCAATCTTCGACGTTCTTCTGCACAGCGCTGCATCACTGACTGTTGCTCCTCCAGCAACGCACTCTGAGGGAATGTAACATGGGAAGAAGCTGTAAGTCCCAAGCAATTACTGCAATATCTGGAAAGCTTTTCATATTCACTCAACACCACACCATTTCCCCATCTACAGCCAACTCTATCAGATATAACCAGAAATATCTGGTTGGTTGCACTTTATGGAGTAAAGGATTTTCAATAGGTTGTCACCATGCTCCCGCCATGGAAAAGAATTATAGTAAAGAGAAGTTAAGGCCTAACTTGGCAGACGCCCACTTCACAGACTGACTTCACACCAGCTTCTTATTCAGAACTGGGCCCGAAACATTAATTCTGTTTTCTCTGCACAGGTGCTGACAGACCTGCCGAGTTTTTCCAGCAATTTCTGTTTCTGATTTTCAGGACCTGTAGTTCTTTGGATTTTTTTTGTATTGATGAGGAGAGGGAATCCTGCCTAATTTATTCCTCTCATGTGCATTTTAATGCCCCAAAGGCTGCTCTGGCAGAAACTAACTTGTTCAGTGAAGGCAAGGGGACAATTCTGGGGATGTCTTCTTTAAATTATGCACAGTTCAGCTGTTAACTGAGGAAATTTGACATGTGGGGAGGTGGTCTAGTGGTAAGGGTCAATGGTCTCATAATTCAGAATAACAATCTGGGGACACAGCTTCAAACCCCACCATGACAGAAATGGTGAAATTTGGATTCAATAAAAATCTGGAATAAAAGCTAGTCTAACAATGACATGCAACACTCTCAGTTGTTGTAAAACCTCACCTGGTTCACTAACACCATTTAGGGATAGACATTTGACATTCTTAATGGTCTGGCCAACAGGTGACTCCAGACTGACAGCAATGTGGTCAACTCTTAACTGCCCTCTGGATCAATTAAGGATGGGCAAAATTTTTTTTGTCAGCGACACCCACATCCCATGAATGAAAATAAAAGCCTTTAGTGGATGTGAGACATTTCATGTGAGGGAAGTTGGCTGCTCTCAGCCTTACCTTTGCCCTCTCCAGCTCCTCCCTCTCTATGGTGAAGTGCTGATTCATGATTCTGCGTTCCTCCTCAAGGGATCTCTGCACCGACTCCACTTTGGTTTGTTCGGCTGTTGCCCGCCATCGCTCCTACACAGAATTACACAGCACACAAACCATTACAGCCCATGCAGCCATCCATGTCCTGATCAAGGAAGTGACATTTTCATAATGAACAATACCAGATGTACATCTTGAGCATTGTGCTACTTATTAATGCAGTTAGATGAAGACAAGCAACAAAACCAGTGGCCTCCCTCTTTGATCCAATGTTACAAAGACAGGCAAATCAATGACAGTGAAGATGTACAAAAATATGTTTCAAAATGTACTAATACGTTAAGAGGGTTAGGTTCAAGAGAGTAGACACAGGAGTGGATAATTTTGACAATGATGTGAATGTAAAGATGATAATCGAAATGGCCACCTGCACAAACGGCTCAGGTGATGCCAATTACTGGCAAATATGTCCTCAGTCCAAAAGAATCTGCACATACATAAGTCACGTCACCATCTTCCATATATAACGTCACAGTAGTTGTGGACGGACAGATGGCTTGACTGAGGCTGAAGTTCCTCAAAGGCCAGGACTGATTAGGGATAGTCAACATGATTTTGTATATGAGAAATCATACCTCGCTAACTTAATTGAGATTTTTTTGAAGAAATAACAAAGAGGATTGATGAGGGCAGAGTGGTGGACATGATCCATACGGACTTCAGTAAGGCATTCGACAAGGTTCCTTGTGGTAGACTGGTTAGCATGGTTAGATCACATGGAATACACCGAGAATGAGTCATTTGGATACAGAATTGCTTTTCAGACTGGAGGTCAGTATGCCCAAGGATCGACGCTGGGTTCACAACTTTTTGAGATTTATATAAATGATTTGGATGTGAACATAGAAGATACGGTTAGTAAGTTTGCAGATGAGACCAAATTTGGAGGTTTAGATTAGATTACAGTGTGGAAACAGGCCCTTCAGCCCAACAAGTCCACACCGACCCTCTGAAGAGCGACCCACCCAGACCCATTCCCCTACATTTACCCCTTCACCTAACACTACAAGCAATTTAGCATGGCCAATTCACCTAACCTGCACATTTTTGGACTGTAGGAGGAAACCGGAACACCCGGAGGAAACCTACGCAGACACGGGGAGAGTGTGCAAACTCCACACAGACAGTTGCCTGAGGTGTAGTGGATAACAAAAAAAGGTTACCTCAAAGTACAACAGGATTTTAATCAGATGGGCCAATGAGCCGAAGAATGGCAGATAGAGTTTAATTTAGTTAAATGCGAGGTGCTGCATTTTGAAAAGACAAATCAGGGCAGGATTTGTACACTTAATGGTAAGGTCCTGGGCAGTGTTGCTGAATAAAGAGACCTTGAAGTGCAGTTTCACAGTTCCTTGGAAGTGGAATCGTAGATACATAGGATAGTGAAGGCAACATTTGGGTATGCTTGCCTTTATGGTCATAGCATTGAGTGTAGGAGTTGGGAGGTCATGTTGTGGCTGAACAGGACATTGGCAACTTTTGGAATATTGTGTGCAGTTCTGGTATCCAGTATTATAACCTGTTCCAAATTGTCAGCTGGCAAACTGTTGTGCTCATCCCTAATATGTAAACATATGGATGTTCCTAAGATTTTGCCTTTTGCACCAAGATTACACCTGACTTGCATTTACTTTGTAGTAATGTAAATTACGTGAATTACAAGTCATAACCTAAGCTCAAAGACTTGATATGTTCACAAACTTTAAAGCACAAGACTTAGTTGAAACAATTTTTAAAAATCTACCACGCTGCCAAGGAAGTATTCTGCAAACTGCCTTTCTGCAGTTAAGCAGGATCCACTCTAGTCATTCTTCTCCAGTGTCAATCTTAACAGAAACAGATCAGAAGAAAGGAAATAGCAGAGGAACAGGGGATAATGCGGCATTAAAGACCAACATCAAGTGGGAAGCATCACTGGGAAGATCCTTAGACCACCATGTATCCTTAATGATAACTCAGACAAATCTGGCATAAGGATTTAATAGGACAATAAAGGAACTGCATCTCCCATTGCAAAGCAATCTCCAAACGTGCTATCGCACATAAAAAAACTTGCTAAGAATCGAGTGATTTTAGAATATTGACCCTTTCACCTGTGTCCTAATTGATGTTAGTCATATTCTGATCCTATCCTGAGATGATGTCCGAAGGCCAGGGATAACAATGTTACCTGGCTTTACTCATATAGTTTCTTTAATCGGGGAAACTCATCTCAGCTCAAGGCAGTCTGCATGGTCTCTGAAGTTGTGTGGCCAGCTTGGATTGCTATCTCAATTTCTACATAGACTGCCACCTTCGATTGTATCTCAAGAAAGAACATCAAAATACAAAGAAAATTACAGCACAGGAACAGGCTCTTTGGCCCTCCAAGCCTGCACCAATCCAGATCCTCTATCTCAACCTGTCACCTATTTTCTAAGCTGAAAATGTGTTGCTGGAAAAGCGCAGATCAGGCAGCATCCAAGGAGCAGGAGAATCGACGTTTCGGACATGGGCCCTTCTTCAGGAAGGCTCTCTTCCTCCCTCTTTCTTCTAGAAGATTTTAACCTACTGCGAATCCTCTTGCAAGGATGCCTTCCATGAAGAAGCTCTCTTCCTCCCTCTGATTTCCAGCATCTGTAGTCCTCACTTTCTCCTACCTATTTTCT
Organism: Hemiscyllium ocellatum; assembly: GCF_020745735.1. Lineage (NCBI taxonomy): Eukaryota > Metazoa > Chordata > Chondrichthyes > Orectolobiformes > Hemiscylliidae > Hemiscyllium > Hemiscyllium ocellatum. Next base: position 53,714,880 of record NC_083425.1, read on the forward strand.
AAGGGTTTGTATCCCTGCCCATTCATGTATCTGTCTAGATACATCTTTAATGACACTACTGTGCCTACCTCTACTGGCAACAAGTTCCAGGCACCCACCACTCTCTGCATAAAGAACTTTCCACAATTATCTCCCATTAAACTTTTCCCCTCTCACTTTGAATTTGTGACCCCCAGTAATTGAGTTCCCCCACTCTGGGAAAAAGCTTCTTGCTATCCACCCTGTCTATACCTCTCATGATTTTGTAGACCTCAATCAGGTTCCCCCCACAACTTGTGTCTTTCTAATGAAAATAATCTTAACTTACTCAACCTCTCTTCATAGCTAGTGCCCTCCATACCAGGCAACATCCTGGTGAATCTCCTCTGCACCCTCTCCAAAGCATCCACATCCTTTTGGTAATGTGGCAACCAGAAATATATGCTGTTTTCCAAATGTGGCCGAACCAAAGTCCTACGTAACTGTATTATGGCCTGCCAACACTTGTACTCAACACCCCGTCTTATGAAGGAAAGCATGTTGTATGCCTTCTTGACCACTCTATTGAACTGCGTTGCCACCTTTAGGGAACAATGGTCCTAAACACCCAGACCTCTCTGTACATCAATTTTCCCTAGGACTTTTTCATTTATTGTATAGTTCGCTCTTGAATTGGATCTTCCCAAATGCATCACCTCGCATTTACCCAGATGGAACTTTATCAGCCATTTCCCTGTCCAACTCTCCAATCTATCTATATTCTCCTGTATTCTCTGACAGTCACCTTCACTATCTGCTACTCCATCAATCATAGTGTCATCTGCAAACTTGTTAATCAGACCACCCATACCTTTCTTGAGATAATTTATGTATATCACAAACAACAGTGGTCCCAACATGGATCCCTGTGGAACACCACTGATCAGAGTTCTCCATTTTGAGAAACTCCCTTCCACTTCTACTCTCTATCTCCTGTTGCCCAGCCAGTTTTTTAATCCATCTAGCTAGTACAACCTGGACCCCATGCGACTTCACTTTCTCCATCAGCCTATCATGGAGAACCTTATCAAATGCCTTGCTGAAGCCCATGTATATGACATCTACAGCCATTCCCTCAATCAACTTTGTCACTTCCTCAAAGAATTCTACTAAGTTGGTAAGACATGACCTTCACTGCACAAAACCATATTGTCTATCATTGGTAAGCCCATTTTCCTCCAAATGGGAATAGATCCTATCCCTCAGTATCTTCTCCAGCAGCTTCCCATCACTGACGTCAGGTTCACCAGTCTATAATTACCTGGATTATTCCTGCTACCCTTCTTAAACAAGGGGACAACATTTCTCCAGTCCTCCGAGACCTCACCCATGTTCAAGGATGCTGCAAAGATATCTGTTAAGATCCCAGCTACTTTCTCTCTCGCTTCCCTCAGTAACCTGGCATAGATCCCATCTGGACCAGGGGACCTGTCAACCTTAATGCCTTTTAGAATTCCCAACACTTACTCCCTCCTTATGCTGACTTGAGCTACAGTAATCAAACATCTATCCCAACCTTAACATCTGTCATGTCCCTCTCCTCAGTGAATACCGAAGCAAAATACTCATTAAGAATCTCACCCATTTTCTCTGATTCCATGTATAACTTTTCTCCTCTGTCCTTGAGTGGGCCAGCCCTTTCCCTAGTTACCCTCTTGCTCCTTATACAGGAATAAAAGGCTTTGGGGTTTTCCTTAACCCTGTTTGCTAAGATATCTTATGACCCTTTTAACCCTCTTAATTCCTCATTTCAGATTGGTCCGACGTTCCCGGTATTCTTCCAAAGCAATGTCTGACTTCAGTGACCTAGACCTTATGCATGCTTTCTTTTTTTCTCTTAGCTCGTCTCATAATTTCATCTGTCATCCATGGTTTCCTAATCTTGCCATTTTTAGCCCTCATTTTCACAGGGACATGTCTCTCCTGCATTCTAATCAACCTCTTTTTAAAAGCCTCCCACATATCGAATTACCTTCAAACAGCTGCTCCCTATCTACATTCCCTAGCTCCTGCCGAATTTTGCTCTAGTTGGCCTTCCCCCAGTTTAGCACTCTTCCTTTAGGACCACTCTCATCTTTGTCCATGAGTATTCTAAAACTTATGGAATCGTGATGACTATTCCCAAAGTAATCCTCCACTGAAACTTCAACCACCTGGCCGGGCTCATTCCCCAACACCAGGTCCAGTATGGCCCTTTCCCGAGTTGGACTATTTACATACTGCTCTTTCAAACCCTCCTGGGTGCTCCTTACAAATTCTGCTTCATCTAAACCTCTAACAATGAGTGAATCCCAGTCAATGTTGGGAAAATTAACATCTCCTATCACCATCACACCATTTTCCATCACGTTTACATATTTGTACCTCAGTCTTTACCTCTACCTCTAGCCCCAACATCGTTACTATACACTTCCTATTTCTGAGCTCTGCCCATATTGCCTCCATAGTGCTCTCCTTCAGCACAGCTGTGATATCCTCTCTGACCAGTAATGCAACTCCACCACCCCTTTTACCTCCCTCTCTATCCCGCCTGAAGCATTGATATCCAGGAATATTTAGTTGCCAATCATGCCCTTCCCTCAAACAAGTCTCAGTAACAGCAATCACATCATACTCCCAGGTACTAATCCAAGCCCTAAGTTAATTTGCCTTATCCACTACACGTCTTCCATTAAGACAAATGCACCTCAGACCACCAGTCTTTTTGCGTTCATCATCTGCTCCCTGTCTACTCTTCCCCTTAGTCACATTGACTTCATTATCTAGTTCCATACAGGCTTTAGTTATTACCTCCTTATTGTCAACTAACCTCCTCATTTGGTTCCCATCCCCTTGCCACATTAGTTTAAACCCTCCCTAATAGCATTAACAAAAGCACCCCCAAGGACATTGGTTCCAGTCTGGCCCAGGTGTAGACCGTCCAATTTGTAATAGTCCCACCTTCCCCAGAACTGGTCCCAATGTCCCAAAAATCTGAACCCCTCCCTTCTGCACCATCTCTCAAGCCACACATTCATTCTGCCGATTCTTTTATTTCAACTCTGACCAGCATGCAGCACTGGTAGCAATCCTGAGATTACTACCTCGGAGGTCCTACTTCTTAACTTGGCTCTTAACTCCCTAAATTCTGCTTGTAGGACCTCATCCTGTTTTTTACCTATATCATTGGTGCCTATATGCACCATAACAGCTGGCTGTCTACCCTCCCCTTCAGAATGTTCTGCAGCCGATCTGAGACATCCCTAACCCATGCACTGGGAGGCAACACACATTCATGAGTCTTGTTTTCGACCACAGAACCGCCTCTTTATTCCCTTTACAATTGAACCCCTATGGCTATAGCCCTTCCACTTTTTCCTGCTGCTTTCTCTTTCAACCGCTGCCCAAATATAACCGGTTCACTCACCTTCCCAGAGTGCAATTCAACAGCTCTCCCCACTCTCAGCACTCGCGCTGCTAGTGCAAATGAAGGCTACTGACGCTAGAGATAAGTCCTTTTAAGAGGGAAAACCTACCTTCCTGGCAGCCCCCAGTCCTCTCTCTCTCTCACTGCTCCCAAAAATGAAAGTGAACTCCAGCAATGCTACATATGTCCAATCATGGATGCAAGTGCCCACTGGTAGGACAAACAAGCAATACGAGATAAACGGTAGAACTGTGGGAAGTATCAAGGATCAGAGGAGTCCAAGGAGAGAAAATGCTGGAAAATCTCAGCAGGTCTGGCAGCATCTGTAAGGAGAGAAAAGACTGACATTTCGAGTCTAACTGACCCTTTGTCAAAGTGCAATTCAATTATGGAGCTTTGACAAAGGGTCAGTTAGACTCAAAACATCAGCTCTTTTCTCTCCTTACAGATGCTGCCAGACCCTGCTAAGATTTTCCAGCATTTTATATTTTGGATTCAGATTCCAGCATCCGCAGTAATTTGCTTTGATCCAAGGATCAGAGGAGCATTGGTGTGCATGTATGCCAGTCCCTTAAGGCATCAGGACAGGTGGAAAAAGTGACAAAGTACGCACTAAGTATACTTGCCTTTAATAGTTGAAGCATAGAGTTTAAGAGCATGTTAGCATTGTACAAATCATTACTTAGGCCACAGCTAAAGTATTGTGAGCGGCACAGTGGTTAGCACTGCTGCCTCACAGCGCCAGAGACCTGGGTTCAATTCCCACCTCGGGCGACTGTCTGTGTAGTTTGCACATTCTCCCAGTGTCTGCGTGGGTTTCCTCGGGGTGCTCCAGTTTCCTCCCACAGTCCAAAAATGTGCAGTTAGGTGAACTGGCCATGCTAAATTGCCCATAGTGTTAGGTGAAGGGGTAAATGTAGAGGAATGGTTCTGGGTGGGTTGCGCTTCAGTGGGTCGGTATGGACTTGTTGGGCCGAAGGGCCTGTTTCCACACTGTAACTAATCTAATCTAATTCTGTAATCTACATTAGAGGAGGGATGTGATTTTATGTAATTGTGCAGAGGAGGTTTACACAATGTTCCCTGGGCTGGAGAGTTTCAGTTATGAAGAGAGATTGAACAGACTGGGGTTGTTTTCCTTAGAGCAGAGTACTGCGCTGTAATGTTCTATATGTTCTATGGTTGAGATGTATGAAATTATGAGAGGCATAGATAGGGTCAACAGGAAGAAACTTCTGTCCTTGATGGAGGGATCAATGACCAGAGGCATGGGTTTAAAGTAAAGGACAAAAGATAAAGAGGAAATGTGAGGAAAAACCTTTTCATCCACAGGGTGGATAATATTTTGGAAAATGAAATTAGAATGATTAGGTGGTTGTTTTTGACCAACATGATTAAACAGGCCAGCAGGCAGTTTTCTGTGCTGTGGATCTCTATGGTCAGCAGGAGGACCTTGTACCGAGATACCTGTAGATTCTGAGACATAGTATGCTGCATCTCTCAGGACACACGTTCTATCATTCTTGATGTAAGTTCCTGAAAGCAATTGCACAAGGTGGCTCATTTGGATGCCCGACTCAAATAAAGGATTCATGGTTAGGGTTGGATACAAATCTTCATGATGCTGCCTCTCCCTCCAGGTATTGCTACTACCTTACCACTATCCCCAAATGATTCAGCAAAATGAAATTGGCCTTCACAAATTCCCCAGCCGCCTGCGTCAGATGTTAAGATAGCCTTCAGTTCCTTCGAACATAAAAAATTGCTCAGTCAGCATCACAGCAAAGATCTCCAAACATCAGAGTCCACAGGCTTGGTTGATTAGGACTGGTACATCTGCTGAGTGCCTAGGATTGAGAGTTAAGTGACTGAAGAAGTATCACATTCATTAAGCAAAATCAGATGACACTAATATTGGTGGAGTAGAAGATAGTGAAGGGAACAGTCAGAGAATGCAACAGAATATAGATAGATTGGAGTGTTGGGCAGAGAAATGACACATGGGAATTCAATCCGGGCAAATGCAGGGTGACGCATTTTGGAAGATCCAATTCAAGAGCAAACTATACAGTAAATGGAAAAACACTGGGGAAAACTGATGTACAGAGAGATCTGGGTGTTTAGGTCCATTGTACCCTGAAGATGGCAACACAGTTCAATAGAGCGGTCAAGGCAGCATATGGCATGCTTTCCTTCACAGGATGGGATATTGAGTTGGTAGGCCATAATGCAGCTATATAGGATTTTGGTTCGGCCACATTTGGAATACTGCATACATATCTGGTTGCCACATGACCAAAAGGATGTGGATGCTTTGGAGAGGGTGCAGAGGAGATTCACCAGGATGTTGTCTGGTATGGAGGGCACTAGCTATAAAGAGAGGTTAAGTAGATTAGGATTATTTTCATTAGAAAGACAGAGGTTATGGGGGGATCGTGGTTGAGGTCTACAAAATCATGAGAGGTATAGACAGAGTGGATAGCAAGAAACTTTTTCCCCCAGAGTGGGGGAACTCAATTACTAGGGGTCACAAGTTCAAAGTGAGAGGGGAAAAGTCAAGGAGAGATACGCGTGGAAAGTTCTTTCTGCAGAGAGTGGTGGGTGCCTGGAACATGTTGCCAGCAGAGGTAGTAGAGGTGAGCACGATAGTGTCATTAAAGATGTATCTAGACAGATACATGAATGGGCAGGGAGCAGAGGGATACAAACCCTTAGAAAATAGGCAGCAGGTTTAGATAGAGGATCTGGACAGGCATTGGCTTGGAGGGCCAAAGGGCTGTTCCTGTGCTGTAATTTTCTTTGTTTAAAGCGGGGTCTATACTATGCGGTTATTAACCTCCTTTCTGTTCTGACAACCATGAGTCATGGAGGTGGTATCACTACGAAGCCAACTCTGTCCACCCCAGAATATTTTGGGGTCCTCCAGACTCTGACCTCTGTCCTCCAGACAGTATCTCCTGCTCCACTTCTCCATTACAAGGACCAGTCCAATTTTATGAAATTTTCCAATTATTCCTTCAATCTGGATGCCATCCAAATTGTTCAGGAAGCTTCTTCCATTACCACCAGGGTTTATCGCCTTCTTGTGGCGCCTCGTCCTTTGTTGCTCTGAGGTATTTCACTAGCCCCTTGTCTTTCACAAAGAAATACAGAAGGAATTAAACTGTTACTCGTTGTGTGTCATGGACACGACTTCTCAGGCCAACAAATCCTGGATTGGGACTAGAAGCCAACTGCAAAGGCACAATCCACTGTGCTACAAAATCTCACCCTCCACATAAAACACAAGTATGGTATTTCCCAGCATCGTGTGTGCTGTTAACACAGCTAGGCCACTGCCTGCAGCTCACAAAGAACAGGATGAGGGAATAGCTCGGAGGGAAACATGATTAAGATTGGATTAGTTTCCAAATCAAAACCATCCCTGCATCTGCAGTCAATCTTGTGATCTAATGGTGCAGACTCAAAATGCACCACGAGTGTCCAAATACCATGAGCCGTGCATTGAAGGCTCAAGCAGTAGGCAAAGCTCAGTTTGAGATCAAAAGTAACAATGGAAGAAATGGAATTAGAATTCCAACAATCACTCACCCTACTTTAGGCCAAAAGAAACACCAACAGGATACTAACATTTCAGAGGTAATACTTCTTCATAAACTCACTACTGACATTTATCTCCCTCACCTTCTCAAGAAGTCGTGTTTGTTCATTCAATCTGACCTCCATCTTGGTGATAACATCCTGTAAGCGGGCTCTCTCTTCCTCCAGGTCTCTCTGCTGCCGCAACAGTCTATCCTGCTGTGCTGAAAGAAACATCACATCATCAGATTTCACAAAAGGGGGCTGCAAACATCCATGGGCTTAAGACTGATTCACTGAAGCAGTTGGTATGTATGAAATGCCTTCAGCAGAAATTTGTGGGGACACTATTCATTCACAATTGAGGAAACAGAATTTCACCATTACTCACTATCAGGCTGGAAGCAAACCAACACAATATTTACAAATGCCAAATCTGATTCAGCAAGTGTAGACTCAAACCCCAAATGACGGATAAAATAATAAATTCAATTCAATTGTTATGCTGGAAGTGTGTTCTAATTGCAATAATTTAAGCAATTAACATGGATGTAGAAAGGGATAATTTTGTCCAAGAAGCCATTTTAACATATTTGTGAACACCACAGATAAGGCACATGACAGCACCTATGATTTATTTTATAGGAAGTTTAAAATGCTTTTTGACAAAGTTTCAAGTGAAAGATGCCAAATAAAATAAAAACTGCTGAGTTCCAGGAAGGAATATGGGCCAAAGTTGAAACTGGTTACAAGACGAAAATAATACTGACCACATACAAGATGTCTAACATCAAACTGAATGCAACCTCAATGAATTGGAGTATGAAAGATGGTAGGATTATTTTTAATACAAAACAGAACTAAATTGGTTGACGAAGTCACAATCTTTAAAATAAAAATTTCTTTGTTGAGGAGAGCACTTTCAGAGAAGCAGTAAAATGGGAACAGGAGGAGACTAGTTGAACCTGTTCCACCACTTAAAACAAATCATTGCTAACTACATTTACTTGCATCACATTACATCCCTTAACACCCTTCACCATCAAAAGTCTATAATCTCAGTTTTATAATTATCTGTTGACCTGGAACCACTGTTGTTTGTGAACAGTTTCAAATTGTCAAACTGCACGAAGAATTGTTTCCTAATTTCACCCTGAAAGGCCTGGCTCCTAAGCTCCACAACTATCTCAATGTGATTCAAAAGGTTACACATATAAGTATTTTACCAATTCCACGAAAACGCAAAATAACTTATTAATTACCAGGGTTTAACTACCAGAGATCTGCCAATTTGACTTCTGACTGAAACCAAAGCATTTCGTTGACAAGATTGGCAGGACTAATTTTCAGATTGAACATCAACATTGTTCTAAACTATTGATCTCATTAGAAGCACCCTTTCATAGGGGATTAGCACTCTGTGTCAGCACCTTTATCTCTGAGTCAGTAGTCGTTAGAACAAAATCTAGTGTTCTGAGGGAGTGCTGCACTGCAGGAACGTCACTTATTGGATGAAGCCACGTACCAACTCAGGTAGACATAAGATATTCCATGGCACGATTTGAAGATGGACAGTGGAATCCGAGCTACTAACTATCCCTGGCCCAACAACATTAAAACAGATTGACTGGCCATTTCTACATGCTACTTGTGAAATCTTGCTATGTGCAACTTAAGTTCCACATATTCTATATTGCAACAATGGTGACATCCAAAAGTATGAAGTTAGCTGTAAAGTGTTTTGGCACATCTTGGGATCACAAAAGTGTTTTTCCAGCGATTTTATTTTGGCAATATCCATAGGAGCGTGAACCGTGTAAAACCTTTGAGTGCTGATCAGCTGACTCAGCTGTCTGTGTTAGTAAACAATTAATTTGCATTCTACATCTCCTACCTCGCTGCTGCTCCTCTCGTTGTCTTGCACTGATCTCCATCTCATGGGACGTGCTCTGGTGGGTGCTTTCTACTTTATAGGAAAGGTCATTCAGCTTTGAAGAGAAGACCCCCATCTGTTCAATGATATTACTGAGTGACCTGTGTGAGAACATTGAGAAGGAAGACTGCAATAGAACTTTCAATACACCCAACCAAGGTCTTCGGACAAGATATTCTGGAATAACAATTGCTACTTTAAACATTAGCAAACAGGAAAATTAGCTTCTGGATTTATAGCATCTGTTAAATTACAAGCTATCATTATATTATATTACATTAAACAATCCAGGACATTCAATTTAATTCCAGCCTGTAACTAGGCAGCTGTTATCTTATATATAAAACCAGTCGAACCACATAATTAGCACCCAATCTTGATTATAATCTTAATTCCACACAGGTATCTGTTAATCTAAGTATTTTCATATCCATTTAATTTGACTCCCATCACCATTGTTCTTCACAAAGTCCACCAAACCCAGCAGAAACCAGGGGTCCTTGGTGTTATTGTGAGGTTGCCATGTATGATAGATGTTCCTAATCATGTTACTGGTACAAAATGTATTTAGATTGAAAGACTGATGTATCTCAGAGATTAAATGCTCACTCTGGAACTCTACCAGCCAAGTAGGATCAAGGTTTGATCTGATTTGCTGATCCAAGGGCAGTGCTACAAATGCTGCAGCACCCTGGATTCCAGATGAGAAACTCAACCTGGGTTCCTGATCACCATCTAGCAACACCCAGCTAGAAACTGTGGAGATAAAGGGACTATTAGATGTATATTAAAGGTGTTTGAATGTGTGCAGCTGTTAGCATTGGCTTGTGTTCAGTTGCTGTGAGTAACTGCTGTGGTTGGGGATTGAACGGCAGTTGCTTGTAATCTACAGTTCTGTAATAATGGCTCCAGTTGTATTCTTTGCTAACTGGCTTCCTTCAACAAAACAGTGTTAGGATCCCAACTGAGGGTAATTATGGACAAGTCAAATCCTAGAATGAGACCTCGTTTGATAGATCATAAGTTGTATTTTTGATATTTGCTTACAGTGGGGGTCAAAGCAAACATATTCACAAAAGGCTGCCAAGTACATTTAACAAAACAATCAAAAAAGTTTACTACACAATAATAGATAAAAAGCAAACTATGTTATACAAGAATTAAGAAAATAACTCATCAAAAATATCAAAGAAAGAAAAAAATTCAACCTTTCCACTCTCAAGAGTAACCTTGCAGACACAAAACCAGGACCTATGTCCAACTGAAAGCTACTTGTTCAAAAGTGGGATGGCTGTATTTTATTTCTTTTTTGGAAAATTTCTGTATTTATGTGGTCTAATTTTCTTTTGTAATAAAAACTTCTTCCCCACCTTCTTAAAAAATTGTTAACGCAGCTTACCTATTATTTAAAATTGGTTTCATAAACACATGTCTTTTTGCCTCTGGAGTTTCCTTTTAAACACCTCAGGAGTTTACTCACACTCCTGACTGCTTTGGAGAGAGGTATTACCTGCTGATAAGCACCTTTTCTCTTTGGCTACATACTGTTTCTGAATGTTTCTGCCTTTCGGTGATACTGCACCCCTGCCTCTAGGCAACTGCAGACTTTTTTTCCTTCTACCATTTTCCCCTAATGTACCAAACTGTTCACTGCAAGGGGCTTAACCACTTCATCAAAAAGGTGAAAATACTTCCAGATACCCCAGTAAAACTCTCAACTTGAAAATTAAACTAAAACCATGTCTCCTCATTCTTATAGAGTCACAGTCATACAGCATGGAAACAAACCCTTCAGTCTAACTTGTCCATGCTGATCTGGTTTCCTTAACTAAACTAGTCCCATTTGCCCACACTTGGCTTATATCTCTCTAAACCTTTTCCATTCACGTACCTGTCCACATGTCTTTTAAATGTTGAAACTGGTACCTGCATCTTCCACATCTTCTGGCAATTCATTCCATATAAGAACCACTTTCGATGTGAAAATCCCCTCAGGTCCCTCTTAAATCTCTCTCCTCTCATCTCAAACTTATGCTCTCTAGTTTTTAAACATTCTTACACTGGGGGAGCAACCTTTGTATTCATCTTATCTGTGCCCCTCATGATTTTATAAACCTGTATAATATCATCCCACAACTCCTAAGCTCCAGGGAAAAAAAGCCCCTGCTCATCCAGCCTCTCCTTATAACTCAAACATGACACTAAAGGTCAGTATAGTTGTGGACAGTGTCGAAGAATGCTGTAGATTACTAAGGGACATCGATAAGCTGCAGAGCTGGGCTGAGAGGTGGCAAATGGAGTTTAATGTAGAAAAGTGTGAGGTAATTCACTTTGGGAGGAGTAACAGGAATAAAGAGTACTGGACTAATGGTGGGTAAGATTCTTGGTAGTGTAGATGAGCAGAGAGATCTCTGGTGTCCATGTACTTAGATTCCTGAAAGTTGCCACCAGATTGATAGGATTGTTAAGAATGCATATGGTGTGCTAGCTTTTATTGGTAGAGGGATCGAGTTTCGGACCATGAGGTCATGCTGCAGCTGTACAAAGCTCTGGTGTGGCTGCACTTAGAGTATTGCGTGCAGTTTTGGTCACCGCATTACAGGAAGGATGTGAAAGCTTTGGAAAGGGTTCAGAGGAGATTTACTATGACATTGCCTGGTATGGAGGGAAAGTCTTAGGGGGAAAGGTTGACGGACTTGAAGCTGTTTTCGTTAGAGAGAAGAAGGTTGAGAGGTGACTTAATTGAGATATAAAAGATAATCAGAAGGTTAGATAAGGTGGGCAGTGAGAGCGTTTTTCCTCAAATGCTGATGGCTAGCCTGAGGAGACATAGGTTTAAATTGAGGGGTGATAGATACAGGATAGATGTCAGACATAGTTTCTTTACTCAGAGAGTAGTACGGGGCTTAGAATGCCCTATCTGCAACAGTCGTAGACTCACCAACTTCAAGGGCATTTAAATGGTCATTGGATAGACACATGGATGAAAATGGAATTATGTAGGATAGTGAGTTTTGAGAAGATTTGTAGTGTAGAATAGATTCAGATTGGTTCCACAGGTCAGCTCAATATCAAGGGCTGATGGGCCTGTACTGCACTGTAATGTTCTATGTTGAAACCCTCCAGTCCTGGTAACATCCTAGTAAATCTTTTCTGCACCCTTTCCAATTTAAAAATACCCTTTCTATAGCAGGCATCTAGAACTGTACGTTGGCCTCACCAACATCCCATACAACACAATATGATGTTCCAAGTCCTTTATTCAATGTTCCGAGCAATGAAGGTATGCACGCCAAATGCCTTCTTCACATACCCTGTCTACCTTGACGCAATTTTCAACGAACTTTATACCCGAACCCCTAGGTCTCTCCGTTAACACTCTCAACGTAGAAAAACAAACCAAATCTGAACCTTTACCTTGTTCTTCCACTTTATAATGCATGTTTCCAAATGATAATAGTATATCATAAACCTTCATAATAATAGGGACTGGGTGAGGACAGGATCAGACCTAGCTGCACTTCAGTTATGATGCAATAGGAAACTACAGCCCAGTGATACACTCAGTGCCTTTTGCAATTGGGAACATGTGGGAGAAAAGACCAGTAGCTCTGCTTCCTTGGTACTGTCTTGTACATGTCACATAGAAGGAGAAGAATGAAATATAGGCTTAGACTAACATTGAATGGGTTACAGGGAGTGTGGCTTTGCCTCCTAAAATATGACCAGAGAATTAGCAAACTCACAGACGAGCTCTTTTCTCAACCCTCAGCTGCACAATGGTTAATATTTTTTATTCCCCTGGGCAGGAAACTGCTCTCTATCCCTTTACAAATATAAATACGATTAATAGCATTCTGGCTGTACAGGACCACTAAACTGTTTTCTAGATACAGTTTTAAGTTGTTATAGTTATTGCATTTTTGTTTACTTTTAAACTGTATGTAAGCTATTTGCGAATAAGCTGCTGTTTCAATCCACAGGTCATCCAAGCAGGTTAGAGTCAAGTTTATCGATAATAACAACCAGTTTCCTCTGAAGTGATCAGCAAGCCTCACAATTTAGAGATGACCAGTGATGACACCCACATCCCAAGAATGAATAAAGTTAAAGCTGCCCCATGCTCTCCTTCAGTAGGTCTGCCCTTCACTTGTTACAACAAACAATTTCCTTCTCAAATACAAGCCTGGAACTACACTGAAAATGTGAGCTGCATTGAACACTCACATGATGTTACCTTGTGTGTGAGGAAGCACTGGTCACCGCATCAATCTCTTGTTCCTTCAATTGTTTTACATACTGCAGCTGCTCCTCATGTTCCTTTCGCATATCCAGGATTGACTGACTGCAGAATAGAGGTTAACAACAATGAAGCACATAACTATAAAACCATGCTGCCTACATAATTAATTCTTTTTGGCATTTAAGATAAATGCTTTTTTGATGGAAAGATCTGAAATTCCTTTAAAGGACTATGGAAGGTCCCAAGTTCAACTAACATCTGAGTTGGCTTAATTAACTAACTGCAGCTGTACAATTGCCTTCAGAGGGAAAGAAATAACTGAAGACAGTTTCTGCTACTGATCCCTGTTACTCCTGCTGAAGAATGCACCTCTATGGCCACAGAGTCAGAACAGCATCAGTCTTGATGCAAACTCTGGATGGCTGGATAGGTTGCTGACACTCTGCAAGTTCACAAGCTAAACTACTATTTTAGCTAAGTTATTCACAGCTAGCACTTAATGACTTCTAAGTCATGACAGAAAGGATGGTGTCGGTGGCAAGAATAATTTCATTTGTTAAATGAGGCAAGTGAACCAATCAGTGCTAATAAAATGCTGCTATTTCCTCTTACCGCTGTAGTTCCTTGAGTCGCTCCTTCTCCTTGGCTTTCTCTTCCTCAAACTCAGTGAGTTTGCGCTGGTACCGGGAAATCAGCTCTGATCTCTCTCGATCCAAGCTCAATTGTCGGGCGACAGACTGCTCAGAGAGAACTCGGTTCTCTTCTTGGAGTCGAGCCTCCCGCTGCTGGTAAGATTCTTCAATTACCTTCAAGCGGTTCCTGGCAGGAAGGATAACAGGAAGAGGCAGTCAATTTAATCTCTTCCCATCACACTTGAATTTTTGACAATGGGATACTGATGAGACCTAAATATTTCCAGCATTTCTTGCAGTTGTTTAAATTTCCCACATCTGTAATACTTTGCTTCTGCCTTCTCCTCCAGTCTGTGTTACAGTTAGTCTGTAGTCACAGTTTATGGCCGCTACACAAATTGTGCCTGATCTGGATGTGTCTGATGGAACAACTTACGGGGAACCTTCCTCTGTAAAAGCAAAGTGAACGCTGGAGATCTGAAATAAAAGCAGGATATGCTGGAGAGGCTCAGCAGTTCTTATGGTGAGTGAAACAAAGCAAAAATTCAGTTGAATAGGACTACCCTTAAGAACGGAGTTTCATCCTGTGTCTTGTGCACTTAGCATGCGAGCTGTTGTGGGCACAACTTTAGGAGGTAATTGTCCCTGGGGGGATGGCAGTGCAGATTTACTAGAATGACACCCGAGCTGAAGTCTTCCCATCCAAAAGTGGGTGGACATGGAGGTGGGATGACAAACAAAATGTCTGACGAGTAGCTCAGCCAGAAATCCCATTTTGCCATAGGGCAGGAAAGGGAATAGGCCCCAAACTATCCCATACCTAATAATAAACTTTTATAAATTATGGCAAGTTCATTAAGAATCTTCTAATTCTGTGGTGTGGCCATGGTTCAGCAGCTCGGAGTCATAGAGATGTACAACACAAAAAAACTTTCAGTCCAACCTGGCCATGCCGACCAAATATCCTAACCTAATCCATTTGGCAGCACTTGGTCCATATCCCTCCAAACCCTTCCTATTCATATATCCATCCAGATGCCTTTTAAATGTTGTAATTGTACCAGGTTCCACCACTTCCTCTGGCAGTTCATCCCATACACACACGAGCTCAGAATGAAAAAGTTGCCCCTTAGGGGAAAGATGTAAAAGAGACCTCTCATCCTAAACCTGTGCCCTCTTCTTCTGGACTCCCCCACCCCAGAGAAAAGATCTTGTCTATTTATCCTATCTATGCCCCTCATGATTTTATAAATATCTATAAGGTCACCCCTCAGCCTCCGGCACTCGAGGGAAAACAGCCCAAGCTTATTCAACCTCTCGCTATAGCTCAAACCCTCCAACCCTGGCAACATCCTTGTAAATATTTTCTGAACCCTTTCAAGTTTCACAACATCATTCCAATAGGAAGGAGACCAGAATTGCATGCAATATCCAAAAATGGCCTAACCAATGTCCTGTACAGCTGCAACATGACCTCCCAACTCCGATACTCAACGCTCTGACCAATAAAAGAAAGCATACCAAATGCCTCCTTCACTATCCGATCTACCTGTGACTCCACTTTCAAGGAACTATGAAGCTGCACTCCAAGGTCTCTTTGGTCAGCAACTCTTCACCAGGACTGTACCATTAAGTGTATAAGTCCTGCTAAGATTTGCTTTCCCAAAATGCAGCACCTGACATTTATCTATATTAAACTCCATCTGCCACTTCTCAGCCCATTGGCCCATCTGATCAAGAGCCTGTTGTACTCCGAGATAACCTTCTTTGCTGTTCACTACACCTCCAATTTTGGTGTCATCTGCAAACTTACTAACAATACCGCCTATGTTCACATCCAAATCATTTATATAAACGATGAAATGTAGTGGAGCCAGCACTGATCCTTGTGGCAAACCACTGGTCAAGGCCTCCAGTCTGAAATTTAACCTCCACCACCACCCTCAGTATGCTACACTAGCTAGTTCTGTATCCAAATGGCTAGTTCTCCCTGTATTCCATGAGATCTAACCTTGCTAGTCAGTCTCCCATGGGGAACCTTGTTGAACGCCTTACTGAAGTCCATACAGATCACGTCCACAGCTCTGTTCTTTGTTAATTCTTCAAAAAAGTCAATCAAGTTTGTGAAACATGATTTCCCATGCACAAAGCCATGTTGACCATCCCTAATCAGTTCTTGCCTTTTCAAATTCATGTACATCCTGTCCCTCAGGATTCCCTCCAGAACTTGCCCACCACTGCTCGAAACGTCAGTTTTCCTGCTCGACCTGTTGTGCTTTTCCAGCACCACACTCTCGACTGCCCATCAGCAATGTCAGGCTCACCAGTCTATAGATCTCTGGCATTTCCTTACCACCTTTCAAATAGTGGCACCACGTTAGCCAACCTCCAGTCTTCTGGCACCTCACCTGTGACCACTGATGATGTAGATATCATTTAAGGGGCCCAGCAATCATTTCCCCAGCTCCCCACAGAGTTCTAGGGTACACCTAATGAGGCCCTGAGAATTTATCCACTTTTATACGTTTCAAAACATCCAGCACTTCCTCCTCTGTAATATGGACATTTGTCAAGATGTCACCATGTATTTCCCCAAATTCTATATTTTTAATGTCCTTCTCCACAGTAAACACTGATGCAAAATATTTGTTTAGTGTCTCCCCCATCTCCTGTGGCTCCACACAAAGGCTGCCTTGCTGCTCTTTGAGGGGCCCTATTCTACCCCTAATCACCCTTTTATCCTTAATGTATTTACAAAATCTCTTTGGATACTCCTTAACACTCACTATTTGCCAGAGCTATCTCATATCCTCTTTTTACCCTCCTCATTTCCCTCTTGGGTATACTCCTACTTCCTTTATACTGTAAGAATTCACTTGATTTTATCAAGTTTGACACCAGGAAACAGGTAGAAATTAAGAAAGTAAGTCATTTTTAAGCACTTGCAATTGGTTTCTTGTTTTCAGCTTAGTTTTACCCGAGGCCCTGTCTTCAGCTTCCTGGACTGCAGGCACTGAAATTTCCCTCCTGAACCTTTCTGCCTCTTTCGCATAATCTTTTTTTAGAGCACCAGTTAAAACCTCTCTGTTTGACTAGACTTTTGATCATCGGTCCTAATATAACTTAACTTGGCTCCATGTCAAATTCTGTTAGTTACCATCAACAGAAATTGCTGGAAAAGAACAGAGGACTGAGGAAGGGTCACTGGACCTGAAATGTTAACTCTGGCTTTTCTACACAGTTGCTGTTAGATCTGTTGAGCTTTTTCAGCAATTTCTGTTTTTGCTTCTGATTTCTAGCATCCGCAGTTCTTTTGGCTTCTGTTAGTTAACAGTCCTGCAAAATACCTTGGAACGTTTATGTTAAAGGAACTAAATAAAGCTAAACTTTTCCCTTTCCTGCATTACGTTTTGCCTCTCCCTGTTCCAGTTCATACCTATTCTACCTCACCTGTGTGCATTCTCAATCAGCTTCAAGTCGTTGTTGTGCTGCTGCTGAAGGCTGTCCAGTAGGATTCGTTGTTGCTCTCGCTCCAGTTCCAGTTTTCGCACCTAATGCAAACACAATTGTTTCTGGTTCCAGGTTTAAGGAAATTATATCACAATTAAGAAATCATCTAAACACAAGATACCCTCAAGTCATCAATGAAAGAAATATTTTTCTAAGAGGGTGCTTAGTGAGTATTATAGCTCTGCTTCAGCTGCTTTTAGGATGGTACATTTTGTTATTCAATCACAGGATGTAGACATCACAGGTAAGGCCAACATTTATTGCCCATCCCTAATTATCCTTGAGAAGGTCATCATGAGCCACATTCTTGACAACTGAGAACTTGATAGTCTTAATTCTAAATTGTTCTCTAAATTAGCCTATGTATTTACATTAAGCCAGACCCAGTTAGGTTGGCATATTTAATTCCTTACAGGATGTTAGTGAACCAAATGACTTTTTACAGCAACCTGTAGATTCATGTTCACCATTACCAATTACTCAATTTTTCATTTAGTTAATCAACTGGGCTTGAATTCTGCTGCTGTTGTAATGCAATTTCAACTCATTTCTCTAGACTTTTAGTTCAGGCCAATAATGAGCAACTATGCTACTGTTCCCGGAGAGTTCTTCCATTTTACATTTACACTGCAACCTTCGCAATGGTGGGAAGCAATGTTTGTCTCTGAAATTACTATGCATGAATGCTATAATTACAGAAATATGAACAGCTACATCTCAGGAGGTCAATACTATTTCTGTACTGGCTGTCTGCAACAGCAACTCACCTAGTCCCACACACTGGCTTTCAAATCCTTCCTCTTCAGTCACTTATCCAATTCCATTCAGAAAGTCTCATTCGAAGGTGTTTTGAACTACACTCACAGGAAGTGCATTCCAGATCCTAGCCATTCACTGCATGAAAATGTATTGCCTCACATCGCTGTTGATTTTTTTTTTACAGTCACCTTAAATTAGTTCTGAAGAAGTGATGTTGGACTTAAAATGTTAACACTGTTTCTCTCCACAGCTGCTTCCAGACTGCTGAGTTTCTCTAGCATTTTCTGCATTTGTTTAATATTTCTGCATCTACAGTATTTTAGTTTCATCCAAAACCTCTTACCTTCTATCTCTCAAGACAAATAAAAATAGTTTTGTTCTACCACAAATACTATAGGCTTTTTCAGGAGCATCAGTCATTCAAACAGGAGGAAGCCATTTACCTATCTTAGCCTAAACAGCTATTTAATTTGATCATGGTTAATTGGTATGTTGACACCTCTATCTAATAAAACTCAATCTCAGTCTTGAAAGTTTCAAAACGACCTCACACGCACAGCCTTTCCAAGAAAAGGTAGTTCCAGATTTCAACAATCCTGTGTTTGAAAAAGTGATTTCCTTCAAAATACTCAGACTCTAATTTTTCTCCATTTGATCAAAGGGGAGTTCAATTCCATCTTTCACAAGTTTTTAATCCTCACTTAGTCTGATTATCTTCCCTTGTAACTTTGTACTTCTATCCACGTAACTTATGATCCTCCTAACCTAAATGGCAGTGAGTAGTGTGTTCATGGAACAGTCAAGCCCAGAATAGCCTTGTACCTTATTCTCCAGCTCGACGATTTTGACCTCAGTAGTCTGCAGGACTACCTGTTGTTCAGCTTCTGTGCTCTTCAGCTGTTTCTGCACAGCTGTCAGTCTGCTCTCTAACTCCATGGCCTTTGGCAGATCCATGGCAACATCTCGTCCCCCAGAAACTGACTGAAGCAGCTGATAAACAGAAGTTTGTAAAATTAAACCAGAGCATCACATAAGCTTAAATCATGCTATAAGTAAATCCACTGAAGTATCTTAAAGCCAAACTACCTACTTTAGAAGTTTTATTGATTTTGCTCTACTAATGCACAGATCATCAATGAGTATTTCTAACACCAAGAACTGAGGGTTACGAATCCTGGATTAGAACCCTACTAAAGCTCCTTCCAGGTTAACTAGCAGGATTGATCAATCATTGATACACTTACCTTCCATTTTCCATCTTCAAAACTTCTCCGAATTAAACTGCCAACAATTTGCTTATGAAAACTACACTTTTACTATGACAGAAGGTGATAAGTCTAAACATTGGAGTCAACCTAACATAAACTGTGGCCTTGAATCCCTCACAGCAAGATCCTGAACAAATACATCAAGGGATATACTAAATGAAACCCAGCTTAAACAAAATTGGAAGGCAGATAGATAAAGTAACTATCAAAGAAAGCATTATCATTGATCAGCATTCTTACACACAAGCAAACCTCACAGCAATCCCTCATCCCTTTCCCCATCAAATGCAACATGGCTAGAGTATGGAAAACTACTTTTGAAGATAACGTCATTGCGAAATTCCACTGAAAAACTAAGTGAACATGGATTGGCTAGAAGCTCTCACCTGCAACTGAAGCAACTTCTGCAGTTGATCAGTGGAGAGGGGTACCTGGGAGGAGGGAGAAAGACACGGAGGAGGGTGAAGAAAAGAGTGAGGGGAAGAAAAAAGAAGTGAGGGGGACAGAGAATGAGAATTAATTAGTGGACAAACTTCATTATTTCTTCACATTACATACTGTTCGATCCTAGACAAGTGGCAGAGTGATTTCAGAGGATAGTACAAATGATATGGTGTGTACTGACTTCCAGAAATTAAGTGATCAAATGCGACATTGTAGACGTTCCAGCAAAGGTGAAACTCAGTAAAACAAAAATGGAAAACCAAGTTGAGCAGAACACACATCAACGAAACTATGAACTCTTCTATCTGCTGATTACAGAAATCTGAGAATAAGTGAATAGAGCCATGCTATGATTCAAGGGAGTAAGGCCAGGCTGGGTGGCCTCTGCTTGAATGCTAGGAGTATTATAGACAACACAGATATTAAGAGTATGGACTGACATGGAGTTGTGATATTGTTGCCATCACAGAGACATGGTAGATGGAGGAACAGGACTGACAACTCAGCAGTCCAGGGTATAGGATCTTCAGACAGGACAGAAGAGAGTATAAAGGAGGAGCTGTTGCTGCATTATTAACTCAGGAGTCAGTTGCTGCAGAAGGGATTATATTTTGGAAGGGTCTTCAAAGGACGCTTGTGGAATACAGTTTGGGAATAAAAAGTGATAAGTCACATTGCAGGCCACCAAACAAGCAGTCATTAGGCAACAGAGGAGCAGATATATGTGTACAATTCATTTAGGTATGCAATAATAACAATAGGGTAATTATATTAGCAGATATCAACTTCCTGAACATTAATTGGGATAGTCATAATGTAAAGGGTTTCGAGGGGATGGATTTCTTGAAATGCATTTGGACAGCTTTTTGTGTCAACGTGTAGATGGTCCTACAAGGGATGGCATAAGACTGGACGTAATTCTGGGGAACAAAGCCAGGCAAATGGTTGAGATTGCATAGGGGGACATCTTAGTGATAGCGACCACAGCACAGTCTGATTTAAGTTTGTTACAGAAAAAGAAAAAGATGGTCTGCAAAAAGAGGCTTTAGATTGGGGGGCAGGGGGAAGCAGAAAGTTGAATACAATAGGATGGGGTGGTGTTCAAAGAGTAAACAAAGACAGTGCACAGCAAATATGAGAAATAAGCCCAGAGAACCCTAAATGTCTAGGAATATTCAAGACTGGATAAGGAAAATAAATGAGGCTTTTTGCAGGTGCAAAGGGAGCAAATCATCAAAGGCCCTTGTGGAAGTGCAAGGAGGAACTTAAGGAAGCAGTTAGGAGAGCAAAGGGAGATGGCATGAAAAACACAGGCAGTTAAGATTAGGAAGAATTCCAAGGCATTCTATAAATATATTAAGAGGAACAAGATATCCATGGAAAGAGCAGGGCTATTCGGGAGAAAGGGGACAATCCAACATGGAGCCAGAGGACACTGGTACGCTGCTATATGAGTGCTTCACTTCTGTCTTCAATCAGGAGGCGGCGAATATAGGTACAGATTTCGGGGAGAGGAACTGACAGGTTCTTGTGCAGACGGACATGGCCAGTGAGGATTTATAGAATGCTTTGGCTGGCTTAAAAGCAGACTCATCTCCAGGTGATGAAAACAAAAAAACGCTGGAGATCACAGCAGGTCAGGCAGTATCCATGGAAAGAAAGTAAGCTTAAGTTTTGTGTCGAGATGACTCCATCAGGGCTTGAATGAAGTGTGGAGGGGGCAGCATTTATGCAATAATGGGAGGGGGTCAGTGGTTGGAGTGCTGGGGCGGGGGGGGGTGCAAATTTGTTGATAGTTCAGGTTAAGCGATCAGAATGGGAGAATATCAAAACAATGGTGTGTCTAACTGGCAAACTTGAAAAAACAGTCCCACTGGAGTGTGGGGAGGGGAGAGAGGACATGGTGACAGAGAATGTAACAAGCAAAGCTAAAAGAAAGGGAAGAAATGGATTCACAATCTAAAGGTGTTGAACTCAATATTGAGCCCAGAAGGTTGTGAAGTACCGAGTCCAAAGAGGAGATGTTGATCCTCCAGTTTTCATTCGCTGGAGCATTGCAGCGTCCCATGGACAGACAAGTGGGCATGCAAGCAGAATGCTGTGTTAAAATGAATGGCTATGGGAAGGTCAGGGTCATGCTTTGGTTTCTCCAACATGGAGTAGGCCTCACTGAGTGCAGCAAATACAATAAATCAGTTTGAAGAAGGTAGAGGTTGAAATGCTGCTTGATTTGGAAAGACTGTTTAGGTCCTTGGAGTTGCAGACGAGTTGTATTGCAGGATGCCTATGGGAGGACATTACAAGGCCTCTGACCCAAATTTTTAATTCCACTATCACCAAAGGAAGGTGACAGAGGAATGAATGACAGCTAATATGGTTCCAGAGAATGACATATCAGTGAATCTCACATCAGTGGTAGGGAAGATATTGTACAGAATTCTGAAGGAGAGAATTAATCTCCAGTTGGAGTTGTAAGATTTGATCAGGGATAGTCAGCATGGTTTTATCAGAGGAATGTCATGCCTAACAAATTTGATTTTTTTCAAGGAGGTAAACAGATGTGTAGTTGAAGAATGTGCAGTTGATGTAGTTTAAATGGATTTCAGCAAAGTATTTGACAAGGTTGTACATGGGAAACTGATAAGGAAGGTAGAAGCTCCTTGGATCCAGGGTGACTTGGCAAGATGGATCCAAAATTGGCTTAGTGATAGAAGACAAAGTTGATGGCAGAAAGCTGTTTGAATGACTGCAGGCTGGTATCCAGTGGCACACCTCAGGGATTTGTGCTGGGTCCAATGATATAGATGAGAATGTGGGGAGATAAGTAAGTTGACAGTTAATAAGTAAGATGACATGAAAATTGGCGGGTGGTTAGTAGACAGGAAGAAGTTCTTAGGTTACAGGAGGACATAGATGGAATGTTCAGATTGGTCGATCAGTGGCGGATGGAATCTAACATTGCAAAGTGAGAGGTGATATACTTTGGAAGATGTAATAAGACAAAGGAGTATTCACTAAATCTCATAATACTAGGAACAGAGGGATTTTGGGTGCTTGTCCAATGACTGCTGAAAGTGGCAAGACAGGTTAGTAAGGTGGCTAAGGCATGTGCCTTTATCATTCGTGGCATAGATTACAAGAGCAGCAGGGTTATGTTGGAGCTGTACAAAACATTGGTTTGGCCTCAGCTGCAGTTCTGTTTACCACAGTACAAGAAGAATGTGATTACACTGAAGGGGTTGCAGAGGAGATTCACCAGGATGTTATTGGGATGGAGCATTTCAGTTATGAAGAATGCTGAATAGGCTTGGGTTGTTTTCTTGACAGCAAAGGGGGCAGATGGGGGTTTAATTGAGGTGAAAAAGATTATGAAGGACATGGACAGTGTGGATAGAAAACAGTTATTCCTCTTAGTTGAAATGGGGGAAGAATTTTAAACGGCAGGTGGTTTAAAAGGGATTGGAGGAAAATTGTTTTCACAAACAGGGTGCTGGGAACCTGGAATGCAGTGACTAGGAGGGTAGTAAAGGAGGGAAACCACACAGCGGATGAGCACCTGAAATACAGCGTTCAAGGTATAGGCCTGAAAGTGCTGGAAAACGGGATTTGTGCAGTTAGGTCAGTGCACATGCGATGGGTCCAAGTGTCTCTTCTCTGCTGCATGACTGTATGACACAATGACTTGACAAATGGCTTGGTATCATTTGTAACTCATCCAAATGTACACATGTCAAACAAACCATTACAAATGCAAACCATGGAGCCCACTGCAACTGCAAGAACAGACAGCCTTCTTTCTTTCCCCAAGCTATACCATATATCCTCTCAATCACAGCAATCCAGCAGCAGGTATCTTCTTTACTTTAAGTCTAAAGCTCTTTTTTCAAATTTGAACGGCTATGGAGACTTAAGCAACTTCAGATCATTATGCTAAAACTTCCAAACAGTTTTAATTTCTGATTGCATAACTGCATTTCCCAATAGGAAAGTACTCTATTACATCTCAATGTTTACACAGTGCTGATTAACATAGGATAGAAACCTTCAATTAATTGCTGCAGTAAAACACATACAACTAATAATCATGACATTTGAAGCTGTAAACATTTAATCCTTCAGAATGTTCCTGACTCCTCAGATGGCTTTCATTTGTGAACCTATAAAAAAAGGCAGGTTTTCAGAAGTCTTCCATCTGAAGATGTAGGAAACACATTTTCCCGATGACTGTCAGTGACAACTCTGACATCACAGATGTATATGCCAGATCATAACCCTGGCTACAGGAAATTGATATTTTGATGGACTTCCAGTTGTTATTCCCATATATCTGCTCCTCTTGTCCTTTTAAGTGTCTTGATCAATATCCTATCTCTATAAATACAGATCCAAAGTCAAGCAAAGGAAAGGAAGAGTTTGAGATGGACCATCTGAAAGGCAAGAAAAGAGTGGAAATTGAAAGCCAAAGTTGATGAAATTTTCCCATTCATGGAAGAATAGGGAAGTCAAACATACTGGGAAAAAAAAGATGATGAAAGAAACCTGAACTGAACAGGAACAAGACATATTCCACATAACTAACGAAAGTAGCATAGCTGGGATCCAACTGGATTCCTGTAAGAACATGTTTTATTTGGAGTAGAAACTAACCACATCTGGTTATATAGGAGACAAACTGATGTAAATGAAGCCAGCTCACTCCTACCTGTAAAACAGATAGTTGATCATCTTTTTGAACTTGTGAAGGTGCTGTAAAAATGACAAGAAACACCAATATTTAGATGAAAATTGCTGGTAACACTCAGTCAGCCAGTCTAACTCTTGAACTAAAAATAAACTGAAAATAAAGTTCCCTCAACACTGTCCCCATTAAAAACTCCTGAAACCAGTCTAAGTCAACAAACCATGGAGAGAAAGCAAGCTAAAGTGGAGTCAAGATGACTCTTCATCAGAGCTTCAGCCCTGATGAAGAATCAGCTAGACTGAAAACGTTAGCTTGCTTTCTCGCCATGGATGCTGCCTGACCCGCTGTGATCGCCAATATTTTTTGTTTTCAGTCCATCCAATCAAAGCCTTTTATCACTTTAAATAATTTTATTCAGTCACCTGACAGAAAAGAAAACCAGTCTGTTAATACTTTCCTAATGAGTTAACCCATGCAGTTCTGAGGATTATCCTTCTAAACTTTCTCCAAACTCCCTGCAGTGTCTCTCACCCTGTAAGCAGATACAGTTTAATTTAAATCACTACTTATTAATTAATAAAGCCTAGTGCTAGTTTTTTTTTAAAATGGCTTGCTAACCTGTGGTACAATTTTTGTCATTGTATTCAAAGTTCCTTTATACCTCAATCCAAAGATGTGCAGGTCAGGTGAATTGGCCATGCTAAATTGCTCATAGTGTTAGGCGCATTAGTCAGGGGTAAATATGGGAAATGGGTCTGGATGGGTCGGTGCGGACTTGTTGGGCCAAAGAGCCTGTTTCCATACTGTAGGGAATCGAATCTAATCACAATCCCATCTGAACTCACACCTTCCTAATAAGTGACTTTCCAATTTTTCCAGACAAAATGTACTACCTCACATTTATCTGTGTTGATCTTCATTTGTCAATTATTTACGAGGTCTGCAAGTTTATAAATGTTTTCCTCTGCATTGAATGTACTGCGCACCTCTCCCTCCACGGATGCCACAGTCCCAATTGTTAATATGAACTATTAACACAAATCCTTGAAAATACCTCCCACTTTCTGCCACTTTGAACAATGAACTTTTGCTATCACTCTCTACTTTGTCTTTTGAATTTAGATAGTAACCCATTCTCCCACTTATCCCTTGATTCCACATCAACTGACATCATTCGTGAGTATATTATAGGACTCTTTTTGAAAATCCAGATAAATTAGCATCAGCATAAACACATGACCATTACTGATTCTTTGTTATTTCCTCAAAGAATTATAAGGCTGATCAAGCAAGAGTTTCTCTTTCGAAATTCAAGTTAATAATTCATTATTTTTTAGGTTGTAACTTTGCTCGCTGAGCTAGTCGACTTGTTCTCAGACATTTCGTCACCATGCCAGGTAAAATAATCAGTGAACCTCCGGTGAAGCATTGGTGATCTGTTCCGCTTGCTATTTATCTGTCTCGGTTTGTTGTGGTTGGTGATATCATTTCCGGTTCTGTTTCTGAAAATTTGGTAAATGGGGTCCAAATCTACGTGTTTGTTAATGGAGTTCGAGTTTGAATGCCAGGTCTCCAGGAATTTCCATGTGTGTCTTTGTTTAGCCTGTCCTAGGATGGAAATGATTTTCCCAGTCAAAGTGGTGTCCGTCTTCATCTGTGTGTATGGATTCAAGTGACAATTGGTCATGTCTTTTAGTGGCTAGTTGGTGCTCATGCATCCTGGTGACTAGCTTTCTACCCGTCTGTCCAATGTAATGTTTGCTGTGGTCCTTGCAGGGTATTTTGTATATAACATCCGTTCTGCTTATTGTTGGTATGGGGTAAGAGAGGTAGGCAGCTAGTGCAGGTGTGTTCTGTGGATATACCCATTTCAAACAAGTATGCTGATTTGGAAAATATAGGGGGTGATAGATTCTCAGGGGAACATAACACGAACAGCCAAGCTTCTGGTATTGAGACTGGCTCTAATGCAACGAGGGGTACATCGGGTTCCAAGAGATCAATTGTGTTAGGGGATTCCATAGTCCGAGGTACAGACAGACGTTTCTGTGGCCAGCAGTGAAAAATTAGAATGGTATATTGCTTCGCTGGTGCCAGGATCAAGGATGTCTCAGAGAGGGTGCAGAATGTTCTCAAGGGGAGAGAAGCCAGCAAGAGGTCATTGTCCACATTGGAGCCAATGACATAGGAAGGGAAAAGGTCGAGATTCTGAAGGGAGATTACAGAAAGTTAGACAGGAATTTCAAAAGGTCCTCAATAGTAATATCTGGATTACTCACGGTGCTACGAGCTACTGAGGGCAGGAATAGGAGGATAGAACAGAAAGATGCATGGCTGAGGAGCTGGTGTGAGGGAGAAGGATTCACATTTTTGGATCATTGGAATCCTTTTGGGGTAGAAGTGATCTGTACAAGGAGGACGGATTGCACCTAAATTGGAAGGGGACTAATATACTGGCAGGGAAATTTGCTCAAGCTGCTCGGGAGGATTTAAACTAGTAAGAATGGGGGGGGGGGGGGGGGGGGGGGGGGGAGTGGGACCCAGGGAGATAGTGAGGAAAGAGATTGATCTGAGACTGGTATGGTTGAGAACAGAAGTGAGTCAAACAGTCAGGGCAGGCAGGGACAAGGTAGGACAAATAAATTAAACTGCATTTATTTCAGTGCAAGGGGCCATAACAGGGAAGGCTGATGAACTCAGGGCATAGTTAGGAACATGTGACTGGGATATCATAGCGATTACAAAAATGTGGCTCAGGGATGGACAGGACTGGCAGCTTAATGTTCCAGGATACAAATGCTACAGGAAGGAGAGAAAGGGAGGCAAGAGAGGAGGGGTGGGGGGGGTGTTTTTTGATAAGGGATAGCATATCAACTGTGCTGAGGGAGGATATTCCTGGAAACATGTACAGGGAAGTTATTTGGGTGGAACTGAGAAATAAGAAAGGGATGATCACCTTATTAGGATTGTATTATAGGCCCCCTAATAGTCAGAGGGAAATTGAGAAACAAACTTGTAAGGAGATCTCAGCTATCTGTAAGAATAATAGGGTGGTTATGGTAGGAGATTTTAACTTTCCAAACATAGACTGGGACTGCCATAGTGTTAATGGTTTAGATGGAGAGGAATTTGTTAAGCGTGTAAAAAAACATTTTCTGATTCAGTATGTGAATGTATCTACTAGAGAAGGTGCAAAACTTGACCTACTCTTAGGAAATAAGGCAGGACAGGTGACTGAGGTGTCAGTGGAGGAGCACTTTGGGGCCAGCAACCATAATTCAATTAGATTTAAAATAGTGACAGAAAAGGATAGACCAAATCTAAAAGTTGAAGTCCTAAATTGGAGAAAGGCCAATTTTGACGGTATTTGGCAAGAACTTTCAAAAGCTGATTGGGGGCAGATGTTCACAGGTAAAGGGATGGCTGGAAAATGGGAAGCCTTCAGAATGAGAAAATGAGAATCCAGAGAAAGTATATTCCTGTTAGGGTGAAAGGAAAGCCTGGTAGGTATAGGGAATTGAAAGGTTTGTAGCTCAAGTTGAGGTTTAGGGTGTAGGTTTGCTCGCTGGGCTGTAGGTTTGATATCCAGACATTTCATTACCTGGCTAGGTAACATCATCAGTGGCGACCTCCAAGTGAAGCGAAGCTGTTGTCTCCTGCTTTCTATTTATATGTTTGTCCTGGATGGGGTTCCAAGGGTTTGTGGTGATGTCATTTCCTGTTCATTTTCTGAGGGGTTGATAGATGGTATCTAGATCTATGTGTTTATTTATGGTGCTGTGGTTGGAGTGCCAGGCCTTTAGGAATTAAAATCTGATTGAAGATTTGTAGCTCGGGTATCCGTTGTTGTGGTTCTGCTCGCAGAAACATCAAAGCAGCGCTTCACACGAGGCTCCCACCACACTGATGATGTTCCCTAGCCAGGGAACAAAACGTTTGCAGCAAAAACTTCCAGCTCGGCGAGCAGAACCACAACTTTAGGAATTCTCTGGCATGTCTTTGCTTAGCCTGTCAACATCGACCTGGCAAAACAAACACTTACCACACTTTTAGAAGAGACCATCACACACTCCAACCACCATCAATCACATTACCAATGAAAACATCATGAAGCTAGCGGACCTGTGCCTTACCACTCACTTCACCTTCAACAACATAATCTCCAAACAAACCAATGGCACACCCATGGGATCTCCGCTATCAGGATTCACAGCAGAAGCAGTCCTACCAACCATCAAACCAAAACTCTGGGTCCGCTACGTAGATGTCATCACAAAACGAAACAAGATAGAAGAGACATTTAACATCATCAACACCACTCTCACAGGCATAAAGTTCATCAAGGAGGAAGAAACCGACAACAAACTCGCATTTCTGGACGTCACAGTTGAAAGAAAGGACAACAGAGAACTACAAACCTGCATATACAGAAAACCAACAAACACTGATCAACTACTTAACTGCACCAGCAACTATCTCAACACACACACAAATAAAGCTGTATCAGAACACTATTCCAACGAGCCACGTCACACTCAGCACAGACGAACTTCGGAAAACAGAGGAGAACCACCTATACAACGTATTCAAGAAGAACGGATACTCAAAAAATACAGTGCGCTGATTCCTCAAGAACAAACCATGACAAGCAGACCAAACACAGCCAGAAAACCTAACCACCTTACCATACATCAAAGAAGTTTCAGAAATGACAGCCAGACTACTAAGACCCCGCGGAATCTAGTAGCACACAAACCCACCAACACTCTCAAACAAAAACTAACAAACTTAAAACACCCAGTATATCCCATGGACAAAACCAACGTCATCTGACAAAATTCCATGCAAGGACTGCCACAAACACTACGTAGGACAAACAGGAAGAAAGTTAGCCACCAGGATACACGAACACCAGCTAGCCACAAAAAGACACGACCCTCTCTCCCTCGTAGCCCTACAGACTGAGGAAAAAAAAACCCATTTCGACTGGGACAACACATCTACCCTGGGACAGGCTAAACAAAGACATGCTAGAGAATTCCTAGAACCCTGACACTCCAACCACAACGCTATAAACAAACACATAGATAGAGGTCGCCACTGATGTTACCTAGCCAGGTAATGAAACGTCTGGATAGCAAACCTATAGCTCAGCGAGCAAACCTTCACCCTAAAGGTATAGGGAATGCTGGATGACTAAAGACTTTGAGGGTTGGTTAAGAAAAAGGAAGCATATGTCAGGTATAGACAGGATAGATCGAGTATACTTAAGAGGGAAATCAGGAGGGCAAAAAGGGGACATGAGATAGCTTTGGCAAATAGGGTTAAGGAGAATCCAAAGGGTTTTTACAAATATATTAAGGACCAAAGGGTAACGAGGGAGAGAATATGGCCCCTCAAAGATCAACAAGGCGGCCTTTGTGTGGAGCCGCAGAAAATGGGGGAGATACTAAATGAATATTTTGCATCAGTATTTACTGTGGAAAAGGATATGGAAGATATAGACTGTAGGGAAATAGATGGTGACACCTTGCATCCATATTACAGAGAAGGAAGTGCTGGATGTCTTGAAATGGTTAAAGGTGGATAAATCCCCAGGACCTGATCAAGTGTATCCGAGAACTCTGTGGGAAGCTGGAGAAGTGATTGCTGGGCCTCTTGTTGAGATATTTGTTTCATCGATAGTCACAGGTGAGGTGCCAGAAGACTGGAAGTTGGCTAACAGAGTGCCACTGTTTAAGAAAGGTGGTAAGGACAAGCCAGGGAACTATGGACCAGTGAGCCTGATGGTGGTGGGCAAGTTGTGGGAGGGAATCCTGAGGGACAGGATGTACATGTATTTGGAAAGACAAGGACTGATTAGGGATAGTCAACATGGCTTTGTGCGTGGGAAATCATGTCTTACAAACGTGATTGAGTTTTTTGAAGAAGTAACAAAGAGGATTGATGAGGGCAGACCAGTAGATGTGATCTATATGGACTCCAGTAAGGTGTTCGACAAGGTTCCCCAATGGGAGACTGGTTAGCAAGGTTAGATCTCACGGAATACAGGGAGAACTAGCCATTTGGATACAGAACTGGCTCAAAGTTAGAAGACAGAGGGTAGTGGTGGAAGGTTGTTTTTCAGATTGGAGGCCTGTGACCAGGATCGGTGCTGGGTCCTCTACTTTTTGTCATTTACATAAATGATTTGGATGCGAGCATAAGAGGTAAGTTAACAAGATGGGCCAATGGGCTGAGAAGTGGCAGATGGAGTTTAATTCAGTTAAATGCGAGGTGCTGCATATTGTGAAAGCAAATCTTAGCAGGACTTATACACTTAATGGTAAGGTCCTAGGGAGTGTTGCTGAACAAAGAGACCTTGGAGTGCAGGTTCATAGCTCCTTGAGTCGCAGGTGGATAGGTTAGTGAAGAAGGTGTTTAGTATGCTTTATTTTATTGGTGAGAGTATTGAGTACAGGGGTTGGGAGGTCATGTTGCAGCTGTTCAGGACATTGGTTAGGCCACTGTTGGAATATTGCATGCAATTCTGGTCTCCTTCCTATTGGGAAGATGTTGTAAAACTTGAAAGGGTTCAGATAAGATTTACAAGGATGTTGCCAGGGTTGGAGGATTTGAGCTATAGGGAGAGGCTGAACAGGCTGGGGCTGTTTTCCCTGGAGCATCGGAGGCTGAGGGGTGACCTTATAGAGGTTTACAGAATTATGAGGGGCATAGAAAGGATAAATTGACAAAGTCTTTTCCCTGGGGTCAGGGAGTCCAGAACTAGAGGGCATAGGTTTAGGGTGAGAGGGGAAAGATATAAAAGAGGGGCACCTTTTTCACACAGAGGGTGGTACGTGTATGGAATGAGCTGCCAGAGGATGTGGTGGAGGCTGGTACAATTGCAACATTTAAGAGGCATTTGGATGGGTATATGAATAGGAAGGGTTTCGAGGGATATGGGCCGGGTGCTGGCAGGTGGGACTAGATTGGGTTAGGATATCTGGTCGGCATTGACGGGTTGGACCGAAGGGTCTGTTTCCATGCTGTACATCTCTATGACTATGACATTGTCCAGGTACTTTTGCTCAGCTTCTCTTAGTTCCTGGCTGCTACAGTATGTTCCGGCTCGTTTAAATAATGTTCTGATGCGGTTCCTTTTTTGGGTAACGGGACGGTTGCCCCTCTAGTTGAGCATCTGGTCAAGTGCGTGTGGCTTTCCTGTAGACACTGGTCTGCAACTCTCTATTGACTTTGCATTCTACTGTTTAGGAAGGGGAGTCTGTTATTGTTCTCTCCCTCTTTAGTGAACGTTTTGTAGTTACCTGATGAAGGAGCAGCACTGTGAACGCTAATACTTCCAAATAAGCCAATTAGATGATAACTTGGTGCTGTGTGATTTTGAACTTTATACCAGTAACAATGTTGTTTCTGTGTTTGTGGGTTTCTTCTAATTTGTTATATTTCATGATGATAAAGGTGTCACCCACATTGTGGGCCCAAAGATTGGGCTGGATTTTGGGAAGGGCTGTTCATTCAAATCTCTGCACAACTTTCTCTGCTAAAAGTTCTGATATTGATGATCACAGAGGCATCCCATTGATTTGTTTGATGATCTTGTCATTGAACATAAAGTGGATTATAGATAGGTCTACTAGTTTGAGGATGTTGTCCTTGCTGATGGAGTTGGTGCTGTCAGGTGTGCGTGAGCTTGGTTCGCCTCGCAGTGAGGCCAGTGTTTCTTTGGTGAGGGTGATGTTTGTTAGTGTGATTAGGGATGTCATGTCAAAGGAAACTATGACCTTGTCATCGTCCTCTACCTTCTTGTCTTTGATGATGTGAAATAATTCCTGGGTCAAGTGAATGGAATGGGTTGTATCTGCCAGGTGTTTCAGTTTGCGTTGCAATTCCTTTGCTAGTCTATATGCTGGTGTGTCACGAAGTGAGACTATGGGCCTCATATTTATGTATCTTTGGTAAGCAAAGACATGCATAGGAATTCCAGAGGCCTGGCATTCAAAGCCAAATTCCATCAATTATTATTTTTCATTTCTAGATTTTTTTTCTTCCTCCCCTTTAGAAAGTATTCCATTAATTTTCCAACCATAAATTAGATTAGATTAGATTAGATTACTTAGTGTGGAAACAGGCCCTTTGGCCCAACAAGTCCACACCGACCCGCCGAAGCGCCACCCACCCATACCCCTACATTTTTACCCCTTACTTAACACTACGGGCAATTTAGCATGGCCAATTCACCTGACCCACACATCTTTGTGACTGCGGGAGGAAACCGGAGCACCCGGAGGAAACCCACGCAGACACGGGGAGAACGTGCAAACTCCACACAGTCAGTCGCCTGAGGCAGGAATTGAACCCAGGTCCCTGGCGCTGTGAGGCAGCAGCGCTAACCACTGTGCCACCGTGCCGCTTAAGGTTTACTATTGGCTTTATAATTCCTCCAACATGTTCTATCCCTTCTCTTAAATACAGGAACAACTTGAGCTACTTGCCAACCTTCTGCAACACAACTTTGTCAAATTAATTATTAAATATGAATGCTAATTCCTCTACTCTCTCATCTCTAGATGTTTCCAAAATATGAGCATGCAATTCACCTGGATCAAAGCATTATTCCTGTTTGTGTTTGTTTCATTTACTTCCCTTAATTGTAAATGAATTTATGTCCTTGCTCTTCTCATTATTCAATGTTATGCTCCCATTGGTAAATACCAAAGTGAATTATTTATGTAATATCTCATCACCTGTGGTGCTACCCTGACTATCTCTAATGGTCCCATTCTCATCACGGTCTTTTCTCATTGACATACCTATGAAATATTTTAATATTTTGTTTTCTGCTCCCTGATCATTTCCTTCCATTATTCCTCAGTGCTTTCTGAATTGTTTTTATACTTATTCCCTAATCTCTTTCTTTCCTCTCTTATTCTGCACCACTTTGTTCTCTGTGGACATCATGTTTGCCTCTTTCTTAAACCACAATTGTTACCTTTTGACAGGATTCATACATTGAGTCACCATTAGAAACAGAACCAAAGTAGTCTATTCAACCCTCGAGCCTGATCCGCCATTCAATAAGATCATGGCTGAGCCAACATCCCTCACATCCACTTGCCTGCCTTTTCCCATAACGTTTAATTCCTCAACTACCTCAGCCTTAAATATATACAAATGAGAAAGTGTATAAGGTATGAGCAGGTAGGGAAAGAGTTAAGTTTATGGTTGCGGGACAAAGGCTCAGTTAATATGACTTTGACCAGATAAGAACTCGCAGTAAACAATGAGGTGCTGGAGGCAAGCGTAATGGTTAAAGAGGTGAAAACCATCCATTGTATAATGCCAGATGGCTTAATGTTTACTGTTGATGCTTGCTGATAGTAAAAGTCACCCAATCAATATAGATGTTGCCTTATTTGGATGCTACTCTCTGAGTGACTACATAATTCTTTAAGAATCTGCTTTGAAGAGAAAACTAAGAACTCATGTCTTTGTGTACATGGGCAATTACTCTCTCTCCAGGGCTCAGAATAAAGATGAAGAAGGTAGAGCCACACTGTGTCTCTGAGTATTTCCTTCGACAGATATGGAAACAGGACAACACAAGGATTCTGCCCTCACAGCTCTCTGGACAAGGAGTTCCAAGGACTGACAATCGTTGAGAAGAAATTCCTCCTCATCTCAGTCTTAAATTGACATCTTTTATTCTGAGACTATGCCCTCTGGCCCTAGACATGAGAGGAAATATCCTCTCAGCATTTACCTGTCAATCCCCCTAAGAATCCAATATGGTTCAATGAAATCATCTCTCATTCTTTTAACCTTCAGCAAGTAGAGTCTTTGCTCATAAAACAATCCCTCCAGACCAAGGATCACCCTAGAGAACCTTCTCTGAACTGCCTTTAATGAAACAATATCTTTCTTTAAATAAGGGGACCAAACCTGCTTCACAGTACTTTTATTGTGGTCTCAACAGCACCTAACACAGTTGCAGAAAGACTTCCCCACTCTTACGCTCCAACCCCCGTATAATAAGGCCAACATTCCTGTTGCACCGTGTGTGCTACTCTTCTATGTTTCATGCACAAGTCCCCCCAAGTCCCTTTTTGATGCAGCCTTTGCAATTTTTTTCCATTTAAATAATTCTGTTCTTTTGTTCTCCCTTACAAATTCTAATTTTCCTACATTATACTCCATTTGCCAACTTCTTGTCCACTCACTTAACCCATCAACATCTCTCTGCAAACCGTATTCCTCCCACAGCTTGCCTAATTATTTTTGTGTCATCTGCAAATTTGGCTACAGTAATTTGCATCCTTTCTCCAAGTCTATTGTACATTATATAACCTCTGTATCCATGATATCACAAATTCACCTATCCACACTAAAAACACGAAACATCTGGGGTGGCACGGTGGCTCAGTGGCTAGCACTGCTGCCTCACAGCACCAGGGACCCAGATTCGATTCCAGCCTCGGGCAACTGTCTGTGTGGAGTTTGCAAATTCTCACCGTGTCTGCGTGGGTTTCCTCCGGGTGCTCCGGCTTTCTCCCACAGTCCAAAGATGTGCAGGTCAGGTGAATTGGCCATAGTGTTAGGTTCATTAGTTAGAGGGAAATGGGTCTGGGGTGGGGTGGGTTACTCTACAGAGGGTTGGTGTGGACTTGTTGGGCCAAAGGGCCTGTTTTTACACTGTAAGGAATCTAATCTAATAAGAATACCTATGTTTGGCTTCTACTCATCAACTACAGCTCTGCCTTCAACAGTATAATCCCAACCAAACTAATCTATAAACTCTGAAACAGAGGTGTCAGCTCAGTCCTCTAGAACTGGATCTTCAGCATCCTGACCCATAGACCGCAAGATAAACAACAGCACCTCCTCCACGATAATCCTCAACATCAGCAAGGATTCAGCCCCTTACTGTACTCCCCGTACACCCATGATTGAGGGGCCAAATTTCATCTTAACACCATCTATAAGTTCACTGACAACATCATGGTTGTATGCCAGGTATCAAACAACGAGGAGTCAGAATACAGAAAGGAGATTGCACCATGACATCAAGCATTCTAAGATAACACTCTCTCTCTCTCTCTCTCTCAATGTCGGAAAAACTAAAGAGCTGATCATCAACTACAGGAAGAAAGGAGGAGGACATGCCCCCTATCTGCATCAATGGAGCTGAAGTGGAAAGGGTCGAGAGTGTCAAGTTCCTGGGAGTGACAATAATCAACAATCTGTCCTGGACCACCTACAGAGGCTAAGAAAATTCAGCATGACCACAAGCATCCTCACCAATATTTACAGATGCGCCACAGTAAATATTCTATCTGGACACATCATGGCTTGGTATAGCTCCTGCTCTGCCCAGAATCATAAGAAAGTACAGAAAGTTGTGAACACAGCCCAGACCTTCACACAAAACAACCTGCCATCCAGTGACTCTACCTAAACTTCTTAATGCTGCGGAAAGGTAGCCAACATCAGAGACCCCTCCCATCCCAGTTATAATCTCTTCCAACCTCTTTCTGGGTGTTGGGATGATTGCTTCTGTAATTCAGTATTTGGTCCATATGTATTGTTTTCCAGTAGACATTGGTTTGAAGTTCCCCATTGGCTGTTTGCTCAACTGAGACATCTAGGAATGTCAACATCCACAGGAAAACAACACATACGGACCAAATACTGAACTACAGAAGCAATATTGCCAACACCCACAAACAAAGCTGCATTCAAGCATTAGTTCAATAAGCCACCACACTGCAGCACAGAGGAACTGTGAAGAGCAGAGGAAAATCACCTATACAGCCTACTCAAAAAGAACGGGTACCAAATGAACACAGTTCGCCTATTTCTCAGCAACAAACCCAAACAAGCAGACGGTACCCGTCCAGAAATCTTAGCCACTCTCCCCTCCATTAAAGACATCTCAGAAATGACTGCCAGGCTACTCAGACCCCTTGGCATCACTGTAGCCCACAAACCCACCAACACACTAAAACAGCAGCTAACGAACTTGAAAGACCCTATACAGACAAGCAAAACAAATGTCGTTTACAAAATACTTTGCAAGAACTGTAACAAACATTACATTGGACAAACAGGCAGAAAATTAGCCCCCAGGATACATGAACATCAACTAGCCACAAAAAGACATGACCCCCTCTCACTAGTACCTTTACATACAGATGAGGAAGGACACCACTTTGACTTGACAACACATCCATCCTAGGACAAGCCCAACAGAGACATGCACAAAAATTCTGAGAAGCATGGCATTCTAACCGGAACTCTACCAACAAACACATCGAACTGAAACCCATTACCATTCTCTGAGAAAAAGAGTAGAAAATGACATCACCATAAGAAATGGCATCATTAACCCCAAAAAACCTAAACACATAAATAGAAAGCAGGTTATAACACCACTGCTTCACCGGAGGCTCACTGATGATGTTATCTTGTATGGTGATGAAACATCTGAAAACAAACCTTCCAGCTCAATGAGCAAACTTACATTCAGAACCTCAACCTGAGCTACAAATTTTCTCAAAACTCGCTACCAGCAATTAATGTACATCCATTACTTTTCTTGAACTGAGTGGCTTGGCCAGTTAAGAGCAAACACATTGCTGTGTATCTGGATTCACATGTAGGTCAGCTTAGGTAGGGATGTCAGATTTTCCTACTCTACAAAACATTATTCAATCACAGCAAGACCTTACAAATACAAGAATGAGATGCTAGTCAGTTAATCTGCTTTTGGTGATGCTGGCTGAGTGAAGTGAAAGAAATCCAAGTTCCTTTCCAAATGCTGTAGTCATCTTTTACATTCATTGTCAGTTCAATTTCCCCACAACAATTTTAGTCTGACTAATGTGTAATTCCCTGGTTTTTCTCTTTCACCCTGCTTAAAAAACAGAGTGACATTGTGTTGGGGCCATAATTATTTGCAATAGATATGAATGACTTGGCTGATAAAAGTGCACGTACTATAGCCATGTTGGTGGATGAACAAAAGTGGGTGAGAAAGTGAGTGTTTTTGCTTTTAAATCTTATGTAAACACTAGCTGCACCTCCCACAGCACAGTATGCCCTTAATGCTCTCTAGATTCAGTACTCAATCTCTGGAGCTATGACTTGAGCCCAAAGTCATTGAGAGCTTCAGTGATCATCATCCCCTGAAGCAAAAAGTGGTGGTGCACTTTAAGGCCATAAGATGTCGGAGTATAAGTGGACTATTCAGCCCATCAAGTCTTCTCTGCCATTCAGTGAGTTCATAGCTGACCTGATAACATTCACCTCTACTTTCCTATCTTTTCCCTACAATCCTGGTTTGCCTTACTGATTTGGAAAATGATCTAAGTGTTGAAAATATTTAACAACACAGCCTTGGCATCCTTCTGATGTAAATAATTCCAAACATTCACTACTGTCTGAGTAAAGAAATTCCTCCTCATCTTTATCTTAATGTGCAACTCCTTATTCTGAGATATGACCTCTGGTCCTAAAGTCTTACACAAGGGGAAGCAACTTCTGCATATGTCCTGTCAAATCCCCTAAGATTCTTGTATATTTCAATAAGGTCACCCCTCATTCTTCAGGGCTAACCTACTCGACCTCTCCTCACATGACAGTCACTCCATACCTGGTATTGAATCTTCTGTGGACTGCCTGCAATGCCAGTATGCCTTTCCTTAGATAAAGACTCCCAAACTGTCCACTGAATTCCATCTTGGTCTGACTAGTTTTAGCAAACCCGCTCTACTTTTATACTCTATTTCCTTTATCTTCCCTATTACTCACTGCACTTGGGTGATTTGTGATTCACGGG
The DNA here is from genome assembly GCF_020745735.1 of Hemiscyllium ocellatum. Taxonomy (NCBI): domain Eukaryota; kingdom Metazoa; phylum Chordata; class Chondrichthyes; order Orectolobiformes; family Hemiscylliidae; genus Hemiscyllium; species Hemiscyllium ocellatum. The sequence goes on from NC_083425.1 coordinate 53,753,190, forward strand.
TGAGGACTCCCAAACTCTTCTGTGTTGTAGGTTTCTAAGGATTTCTCCAATTAAAAAGCATTCAGTTCCTTTATTCTTCTTTCCAAAGTATATAATCTCATATCTTCCCATATTATATTCTATCTGCCAAGATTTACCCACTTCCTTAACCTGTCTATATCTTCCTATAAATCCTGTGTCATCCTCAACACTTGCTTTCCCAACCACTTTCTGTTTATCCACAAACATGGCTATAGAACATTAATTTTTTTCAGTCAAGTCCTTAATATCTATTGTAAGTAATCATAGCTCCAACACGGTCACTCAGCTTAAGAAAAGCAAACAAGGAAAACCAGGGAATTACAGACCAGTAAGACCAAAACTATTGTGTGGAAATGTTTGGAGTCTATAATCAAGGATGGAACAAATGAACACCTTGAAAGTTTCCAGTTCATCAAGGACAGCCAGCATGGATTCATGACAGGTAGGTCATGCCTGACAAACCTCATTGAATGTTTTTAAAGAGGTGACTAAGGCAGTGAACAGGGGAATGTTGTTTATCAGATGCCTCTCGAAGTCTGTATAAAGTCCCAAATAAGACACAGTTAACTAAGGCAGAAGCCCACTGAACGGAGGGCAAATTACTGACACGGCTGAGAAATTGGTTGAGTGGCATGTGACAGAAGTAGTCAAATTGGCACCATGTGACCAGTGATGTCCCAAAAAGATCTGTATTAGAGCTTCAGTTGCTCATATTATTCATTAACAATGTGGATAATGGCATAGAAAGTCATATAACCAAATTTGCTGATGCCACAAAGTCAGGCAGCATTTTAGACAGTGTAGATGAAAGCATAAAATTGCAAAGAGATATGGATAGGCTGAGTGAAAGGGCAAATCTGTGGCAAATGAAGTTCAATGTAACCAAGTGTGAGGCTGTCCATTTTGGACCAAAAAAAGGGATAGAACAGGGTACTTTCCAGATGGTATGAAGTTAATGCAATTAATGTCCAAAGAGACTTGGGGGTTCAGGTATGTAGATCCTCAAAATGTCACAAACAGCTGCAGAAAATAATTAAGAAAGTTAATAAATGTTGGTCTTTATATTTGGAGTATAGGGACACAGAGATATGCTGCAGTTATACAAAATACTGCTTAGAGCCCACTTGGGGTGCTTTGAGCAGATGTGGGCACTACACCTGAGGAAGGATATATTGGCCTTGGACTACAAAGTAGATTTACAATAATGATACCTGCACTTTAGGATTAAGTTATGATTATACAAATTAGGCCTGTTTTCTCTAGAATTTAGCAGTTTTGGGGCAATCTGACTGAAGTCTTCAAAATATTAACAGGAAAAGAGAAGGTAGCTAATTTATTTGTACTGGTTAGAGATTCTAGCATTGGGGGCATTGTCTGTGAATTAGGCCAGACTGTTCAGAATAAATATTAGGAAGCACTTCTGTACACAAAGGGTGGACAATGTTTGGAACGCGCTTCTCCAAACACCAATAGATGTAACATCAGTTGTTAATTTTAAATCCGAGATGGATATATTTTTGTTAGACAAATATATCTATCTCAGATTTAAAATTAACTGATGCAACATCTATTGGTGTTTGTGGAAGCGTGTTCCAAATATTTACCGCCTTTTGTGTACAGAAATAGTCAAAGGCTGGTATATGGAGTGAGGGCACAAATTAGCCATGGTCTCAATGAATGATGGAAACAGGATCAAGGGGCTGAATGGCCTAATCCTGTTCCTATGTTCGGATGTACTAGCCTCTGGGACACTCCACTAGTTGCAGATTGCTATCCTGAAATTGCCCCCTTTATCCCAACTTTCCCTTTTCTACTAGTTAGGCAATCCTTTATCCATGCTGATATATGGTATCTTATCAAACATCTCCTGAAAATCTAAATATATTCCATCTCTTGCTTCCCTTTTTACCTCCTCAAAGAACTCTAGTAAATTTGTCAGGCATGATTTCCCCTTCCTGAAACCGTGATTACTCTGCTTGATTTGTTCAAACAAACAATACACGTTTATTACAATATCCTCACCTGACACATATGTGTTTACATTTTGAAATAAATCATTTTCGAGAGATGGCCACCCCAGCGAGATTTAGTATTTATTGTCCATCTATAGTTTATTGCTGTGAAATGGCTTTTTAGAGGGCACTTAAGAACCAAATATATTGGTGTAGGTCTGGAGTTGCTTTCGAGCCAGACTGTGTAAAACTTGCATTCTCTGGATTATTCATTTAGACATCTGGATTGATGATTTTGAATGATAATCAGATGGCTGCAGCTGAAAATGCGCTGCTGGAAAAGCACAGCAGGTCAGGCAGCATCCAAGGAACAGGAGATTCAACGTTTCGGGTAGAAGCCCTTCTTCAGGAATGGCTCCAATCAGATGGCTGCAGGATTGAATGTTACCTCCAAGTACAATGGGACCTTGATCAGAGGGTAAATAGGGAGGAAGCATCACACAGTGACTAGGAATGGGACATTTAGCTGATTTTCTTCCCCACTCTCAGAGTCAGAGATGTACAGCAATGGAAACAGACCCTTTGGTCCAACTCATCCATGCTGAATAGATATCTGAAATTAATTTAGCCCCATATGCCAGCATTTGGCCTGTTCTTATTTATGTACCCAAGCAGTTGCCTTTTAAATGTTGTAATTGAACCAGCCTCCACCACCTCTTTTGGCCGATCGTTCCATACATACACCACCCTGTGTGAAAAAGTAGCCCCTTAGGTCCCTTTCAATTCTTTCCCCTCTCACTTTAAACCTATGCCCTCTAGTTTTGGACTCCACTACCCTGGGGGAAAAAAGCCTTGACTAATCACCCTATGCATGCCCTTCACCCCTCAGCCTCCAATTCTCCAGGGAAAATAGTCCCAGCCATTTCAGCATCTCCCTATAGCTCAAACACTGGCAATATTTTTATAAATGTTTTCTGAACCCTTTCAAGTTTAACAACATCTTTCCTAGAGCAAAACTTAAAGCTGTATTCCAAATGTGTCCAAATCCAAATATAACCAATGTCCTGCACTGCTGCAACATGACCTCCCAACTCTAATATTCAATGCACTGACCAATGAAAGCAAGTGTACCAAATGTCAACTTCACCACCCTGTCTACCTGCAACTCCACTTTCAAAGAACTATGAACCTGCACTCCAAGGCCACTTTGTTCAGCAGCACTCCTCAGGATGGGCGGCACGGTGGCACAGTGGTTAGCACTGCTGTCTCACAGCGCCTGAGACCCGGGTTCAATACCCGACTCAGGCGACTGACTGTGTGGAGTTTGCACGTTCTCCCCGTGTCTGCGTGGGTTTCCTCCGGGTGCTCCGGTTTCCTCCCACAGTCCAAAGATGTAGTCAGGTGAATTGGCCATGCTAAATTGCCCATAGTGTTAGATAAGGGGTAAACGTAGGGGTATGGGTGGGTTGCACTTCGGCGGGTCGGTGTGGACTTGTTGGGCTGAAGGGCCTGTTTCCACACTGTGAGTAATCTAATCTAAAGACCTTACCATTAAGTATATAAGTCGACCCCAATTAGCTTTTCCAAACTGCAGCACGTCAAATTTATCTAAATTAAACTCCATTTGCCACTCCTCAGCCTATTTACCCTCTGATCAAGGTCCCATTGTACTTCGCTGTCCACTACACCACCAATTTTGGTGTCATCTCCAAACTTACTATTCATACCTCCTATATTTACATCCAAAATATTTATACAAAATGAAAAAAAAGCACTGAACCCAGAACCAATCCTTGTAGCACACCAACGGTCATAGGCCTCCAGTCTGAAAACCAACCGTCTACCACGACCCTATCTCCCACCTTCAAGTTAACTTTGCATCCAAATGACCAGATTTCCCTGTATTCCACGTGATCTAACCTTGCTAACTAGTCTACCATGCAGAACCTTGTCAAATGCCTTGCTGAAGTCTTTATACAAAATATCCACCACACTGCTTTCCTCAATCTTCTTCTTTTAAAAAAAAACTCAATCAAGTTAGTGAGAAATGATTTCCCACATACAAAGCCATGTTGCCTATCCCTAATCAGTCCTTGCCTTTCCAAACACATTACATGTAAATCCTGTCCCTCAGAATCCCCTCCCAACAACTTAGCCATCACTGATGACAAGCTCATTGGTCTATTGTTCCCTGACTTTCACCTTACCATCTTTCTTAAACAATGGCACCACATTAGCCAACCTCCAGTCTTCTGGCACCTCACCCATTGTTATCGATGATACAAATATCTCAGCAAGGTGCCCAGTAATCACTTCCTTGGCCTCCCACAAAGTTCTAGGGTACACATCAATTTGCGGCAGTACAGTACATTAGTTAGGCCACTTTTGGAATATGGTGTGCAATTCTGGTCTCCCTCCTATAGGAATGATGTTGTAAAACTTGAAAAGGTTCAGAAAAGATTACAAGGATGTTGACAGGGTTGGAGAGTTTGAGCTGAATGAGACAGGCAGAATAGACTGGGACTGTTTTCCATGGACCATCAGAGGGATAACCTTATAGAGGCTTATAAAATCATGAGGGGCACGGATAGAGTAAACAGTTAAGGTATTTTCACTGGGATAGGGGAGTCCAGAACTAGAAGGCATAGGTTTCGGGTGAGAGGGGAAACACCTAAAAGTGACCTAAGGGCAACGTTTTCATGCAGAGGGTGGTGTGTGTATGGAATGAGCTACCAGAGGAAGTGGTGGAGGCTGGTACAATTATGATATTTAAAAGGTATCTGGATGGGTATATGAATAGGAGGGGTTTAGAGGGATATGGGACAACTGCTGGTAAATGGGACTAGATTACTTTAGGATATCTGGTTGGCACGAGTTGGACCGGTCTGTTTCTATGCTTGTACATCTCTATGACTCTATGACATGACCAGGTTTTGGGGATTTATCCACCTTTAAGCATTTTAAGACATCCAGCACCACCTCCTCTATAATATGGACACTTTTCAACATATCACTATATATTTCGCCAAGTTCAATGCCTTCCATATCCTTCTCCACAGTAAATACTGATGCAAAACACGTGTTTAGTATCTCACCCATCATTTGGGGTTCCACATATATGTGGCCTTGCTAATTTTTAAGGGGCCCCATTCTCTCCTTAGTTATTCTTTTGCCTTTAATGTATTTGTAGAATCTCTGTGGATTCTTCTTAACTCTATTCGCCAGGGCTGTTTCATATCCCCTTTTTGCCCTCCTGATTTCCCTTGAGTATACTCCTACTCCCCTAGCACAGGGTTCAATTCAAATGCAAAGATTCTGTCACATCAGAGCATGGACCTGAATTCGAACCAGAGCCTTGCAAGTTTTTAATGTTCAGAACCACAGTGGCCATATTAGCAATGATTTTTTGATCTAATTTTTCACTCACCAACCACATCTGCCATTTCGGCATTACCCGAGTTTTTCCATGTGTGGGTCGTTTGTGCAGAAGCAGCCTGTTTGCGTGCATTCTCCCATAGAAATGGGGAGCTGCAAGTACAAAATACAGAAAAGAGCAATAGATAAAGCCTTCCACTGAACATGGTACATGAGAACTTACACTTGTCAAACCATAGTGAGGAAAGAGGGAGCTGAGGCCCTTGATGGGTTAAGAATAGAGAGAAGGTATTAGCAAGATAATAAGTCATCAGGATTGGAGGAGATGCATCAATGAATACTAAGAGAAGGCAGGCTGGATCTAGTTACTCTCTTTGGGTGCTGCCAGAGGACTGAAGAACTGCAAATGGAATATGGATAAGCTCAGCAGCTACAGGTCAACTTGTTTAACCTTGGTAGTGGAAAAGCTTTTAGAAGTGATAATTTGAGAGAAAATTCAGTCGGATTAATGAAGGAAGATTTGTACAGTGGTGCTAAGGGAAAATTATATTTAAATACTTGCTTGAGTTATTTGATGAGATAGTGAATAGCAATTGATGTGATGCATCAGACCTTTCAAAATACATCAGATAAAATCCCACACTATATAGCTGTAAGCAAAGTTAGAGCTCAGAATAATAGGGACAGTAGCATCATAGATATGATTTTTTTTCACTCAGTGGAACTTGGCTGCCACTGGCAGGCCAGCACTTATTGCCTGTCCCTAGGTGCCCTTGAGAAGGCGGTGGTGAACTGTTTTCATGAACAACTGTAGTCCATGTGCTGTGGGTAGACCCACAATGCCCTTAAAGAGGTAATTCCAGGCATCTGATCCAGAGTCACTGAAGGAATGGCAATATATTTCCAAGGCAGAATAGTGATTGGCTTGGAGGAGAACTTGCAGATAGTGCTGTTCCATGTATCTGCTATCCTGTGCTTCTAGATAGAAGTGGTCATGGGTTTGAAAAGTGCTGGCTAAGGATCTTTGGTGAACTTCTGTAGTTAGAAAACAACACTGCTGCTACTGAACACTGGTGGTGGAGGGAGTGCAAGTGGTGCCAGTCAAGTGGGGTGCTTTGTCAATGAGTGTTGTTGGAGCTGCTGGAGTGTTGTATCCATCACACGTTTTGTGGATGATGGACAAACTCTGGGGAGTCAGGAGGTGAATTGTTTGTCGCATGCAACCTGGTGTTGTAGCCTTGTTTATGTGGCAAGTCCAGTTTAATTTCTGATCAATGGTAACCTTAAGGATGTTGATAGTCAGGGATTTAGGGACAGTAACACCATTGAATGTCAAGGACATTGGTTAGATTGTCACTTATTGGAGATGGACATTCCCCGCATTTGTGTGGTCGAATATTACTTGCTATTTCTCAGCCCAAGTCTAGATATTGTCCAGGTCTTGTTGTATTTCGACATTGGCTGTTTCAGTATCTAAGTTATCAAAAATGGTGCTGAATATTGCACAATCAGCAAATATCCTCACGTCTGACCTTATAATGGAGGGAAGGTCATTGATGAAGCAGTTGAAGATGGTGGTGCCAAGAACACTACTCTGAAGAACTCCAACAGAGATGCCCTGGAGTTAAGTCAACTGACCTCCAACCACAATGACCATAAGACATAAGAGCAGAAATTAGGCCATTTAGCCCACCGAGTCTGCTCTGCCATTCAATCATGGCTGAAACATTTCTCAACCGTAATCTCCTACTTTCTCCGCATAACCGATCCTCATCTATCCATAACAACTCCTCAATAACCTATCTATCTCAGTCTAAAATATACTCAATGACCTGGCCTCCACAGCCTTCACAAGTAATTCCATCTTCCTACATGCCAGATATGATTCTAGCCAACGGAGCGTTTGCCATTTGATTCCAGTTTTGGTAGGGCTCCTTGATGAACACTTGGGTTAAATGCAGCTTTGATATCAAGAGCTGTCACTCTCAGCTCACGTCTGGAATTTAGCTCTTTTCTGCATGTTTGAACCAAGGTTGTAATGAGGTCAGGAGCTGAGTGGCTGTGGCAGAACCCAAACTGGGCATCACTGAGCAGGTTATTGCTGAGCAAATGTTGCTTGGTAACACTGTTGATGACATCTTCTATCACTTTACTGATGATGGAGAACAGGTTGATGGGGATTGGTTAAGTGAAAGTAAGTAGAGAATGTTTGTTTTTTTTAGATTGAAGAAAGGCTTATAGTGATGTTCCCCAGCGCTGTGTTAAAATCACTACTCTTCTAGATATATATTGATGACCTAAATTTTACTGTACAGGACATGATTTTAAAATTTGGGAGTGACATTAAACTTGTCAGTATCAAACTATGAAAGAGATAGGATGTGAATGGGTTGCAGAATAAAGAGGCAAATGACAGAAGAAATTTAATTCAGAGATATCTGAAATGATTACTTTGAGAGAAACAAGATAAATTAGTGGGTACGATTTTAAAACAGCAGAGATACCAAGGTACAAAGGTACTCAAATCATTGAAAGTGGCAGAGCAGGTTAGGAAAGCAGTTTAAGCATATGGAATCTTGGACGTTGGAAACAGTGGCAGAGTTCTAATGCATGGAAATCATGATAAAATAGTGATTTGTTGTTGCCTCCAGTTATGGATTTAACACATTATGGAGAATGTGAAGACATTAGAGACGGTGCAGAAAGGTTCATAAAATGGTTCCAGAAATGAGAAACATAAGTTTTCTGGATAGTTTGGAGAAGGTGAGAGAAAAGAAGGTTGAGTGATTGAAATGGTCAAAATCATGAGGGTCTGGACAAAGTAAATTTTGAAAAACTATTCTCACTGTTGGGAGGACGAGAATCAAAGCACATTAAATGGTAAAAATATCAATGACAACGTGAGGTAAAACCTTTTTTACGCTTTAGAAGCTGGAACATATTGCCATCTGGTATGGTATAAACAATTTCAATCATGGCTTTCAAAGCAGAATTGGATCTTATCTGAAGTGGAAATACATGCAGTGCCACAGGAAAAGGCAGAGGAGTGATATCAAGTAGTAGGCTGAATGGCCCCTTCCATGCTCTAATAATTTGTCCATGATTGTACAGTAACTGGCTATAAATAACAGACACACAACTGTAACTGGTTCAATACTGCACCAGTGTACGAAAAGCCTGAGGAAGACATTATTTTAAATCTTTCTTCTCCATTATTTCATACCATTGTTTCCAAGAATAAAGTGTCAAGCCGCTCTGAAGATGTTCCACCTACCTGGTGCCCCTAGGTTCCCCAGGATTACTCTCAGTTGCAGGTTCCTTCGCTGTGGCGATAATGGACTGCTCATGTGCACCAGGTGATCCACTCTTTTGACTACAAGGAAACATTTCAATAGCTCAATAGGGACAGGAAATCTGGCACTTATCACAAGTATACAGGAGCGAGCGTTAGATACTTACTAACAGGCAGGAAAAGCCTGCTTTGGTAGGAAGTCCCATCGAACATATTACTAGGAGCATAAGACATTGGAACAGAAGTAGCTAGGCCATTTGGACCATCAGGTCTGCTCCACCACTCAATGAGATCTTGGCTGATCTGTTAACACTCAACTCCACTTTGATGCCTTTTCCCCGTGACCCTAGATTCCCTGACTGATTACAAATTTAACTATCGGACTTGAGCATACTTAAATGATCCAGCCTTGATAAGCCTTCTGCTGCAAAGAATTCCACAGATTCACTACCTTAGATTAGATTAGATTACTTAGTGTGGAAACAGGCCCTTCGGCCCAACAAGTCCACACCGACCCGCCGAAGCGCAACCCACCCATTCCCCTACATTTACCCCTTTATCTAACACTACGGGCAATTTAGCATGGCCAATTCACCTAACCTGCACATCTTTGGACTGTGGGAGGAAACCGGAGCACCCGGAGGAAACCCACGCAGACATGGGGAGAATGTGCAAACTCCACACAGTCAGTCACCTGAGTTGGGAATTGAACCATCATCATACTCTCAGAGAAGAAATTGCTCCTCATCGTTGTCTTAATCTCAAGCAGAGGGTTGCCAATTTATGACCTCATTTTCTCATTTTATGCTCCATCTGCCAAGTTTTTTCATCATTAATGACAACTTTCCAGTTATCCCAAGTCAAATAATGAATTGTGGGTGACACGGTGGCACAGTGGTTAGCACTGCTGCCTCTTAGCGCCTGAGACCCAGGTTCAATTCCCACCTCAGGGAACTGTGTGGAGTTTGCACGTTCTCCCAGTGTCTGCGTGGGTTTCCTCCGGGTGCTCCGCTTTCCTCCCACAGTCCAAAGATGTGCAGGTCAGGTGAATTGGCCATGCTAAATTGCCTGTGGTGTTAGGTAAGGGGCAAATGTAGGGATATGGGTGGGTTGCACTTCGGCGGGTTGGTGTGGACTTGTTGGGCCGAAGGGCCTGTTTCCACACTAAGTAATCTAATCTAAATGAAGAGAGACCAGTGAAACTGGGCCTGTATTCCGCAGAGCTTTGAACAACGACTGCTGATTTCATTAAAAACATACTAAATACTTATAAGCATAGACAGGGTAAACTCAGGCAAAATGTTTTCCCTGGTTTGGATGAGAAGTTATTTCACTCAACAATTCCAGAATCTTTGTAACTTGCTTCACAAGATGACTGTGGAAGTATATTTAGTATATTTAGAGACTGACAAAATGTCCAAATACCAATTACTTAAAGCATGTGGGGAAAAAGGCATTGAAATGTATAATCAGCCATCGTAGAATCCTTACAAGGCAGAGAGAGACTATTTGGCCCATCGAGCCTGCATCAACCCTCTGAAGAGCACCCACCCAGACTCAGCACCCCACCAAATCCTTGTATTTACTATGGTTAATCCATATACCCTGAATGCCACTAGGCAATTTAGCATGGCCAATCTACCCAACCTGCACATCTTTGGACTATGGGAAGAAACCAGAGCACCTGGCAGAAACCCATGCAGTCATGGGGAGAATGGAAAAACTTCATACAAACTGTTGCCCAAGACTGGAATGGAACCCAGGTCCCTGGTGCTGGGAAGCAACAGTGCTGACCACTGATCCATCATCATACTGAATTGCAGACTAGGCTTGATGGGCTGAATGACTCAATCCTGTTCCTATGTTCTAAGCCAGGTCCTTACCATGAGTTCGTCACCACATCAATTTCATTACTTGATGCCAAGGCATGGAATTCTGTGGTTTGAGACTTCTTTCGAGCTAATGCCTCCTTTAGCCAATCACCTTCTTCTGCACCAGCGAAGTCTGTTTTTGATGTGGATGGTGCAGATGTGACCAGTGTCTTGTCATTCGGTTTTGATGCGGATGGGGGACGATCGGCTGAGTAAGGTCTCTTGCTGTGGTTCTGGCTGGCTGGAAGGTTTGAATCGGACTTTGCTTTGTACAACATTCCTTTCTGTTCATCTTTGATTGGCATTTGATTATCTAGATCAGGAGTTACATCATCTTTCAGCCCCAGCCAATCGGCAGCCCCTTTGTTTCCACGGGCCGATGTCGGAGTCATCGGTGTCGGTGTGGTCTCTTTGGGCTTCTGATCAACGATCGAGTTTCGATCGCCCTCAGGGCTAAATCTGCAGGAGAAAGATTAGTTCAAAAGGAAGCAAAATCAGTCAAACACACCACAGTCGTTGCAAGAAAAATCACAGCACAATGCAACTTCATTATAAAACACTGACTCTGCCAAACCAAATGATGTTGTGTGCAGCAGCAATGAGATTCTTCCTCACATGAAGGAAGGAAAGAGGTTGTGGTATTAATCAAGAACAAGGCTTGACATGAGATGCAAGCAGGAGTTGATCTTATGACAACCATTTCAACTGACATGTATTAGAAGTACAGGGTCTCAAGTGATGTTATCCCTCTTCATTCATGTCTGAATGAATGGCCCTGGTTTTAAACTGGCTGAAACAAGTTTCAACACAGCAAACGATTGTCCGGAACTTGCTGCAAGCCCAGCCAATTTTTGTTTAATTAGAATTAGAATCCCTACGGTGTGGAAACAGGTCTTTCAGCCCAACAAGTCCACACGGACTCTCTGAAGAGTAATCCACCCAGATTCATTCCCCTACCTTATATTTATCCCTGACGAATGCACCTAGCCTACACATCCCTGAACAGAGTGGGCAATTTAGCATGGCCAATTCACCTAAACCGCAAAATCACTGGAGCTGTGAGGCAGTAGTGCTAACAATCAGACACAATGCCGCCCACTAGCTCACAGTAACAAACTGATGCAGAATGGCAAAATAGTGCTCTTATTTTGGCAGGAACAATAAACACCCTTTCTGGGTTCTCAGAAAAAATGAGGTACCTCACTGACTGACGCCTGGACTGACGATCCTCTGGGGTAGTGGCCACAGTGGGCTGATAGGAACCAAAGGTGAAGTCATCTAATAAGTCTTCTTTTTCTAAGCAAGAACCAAAAAGATAATCAATCACTAACAGCCATCCAATTAAAAGTCACTGCCCAGCACTTCACATTCAACTGGAGTTTCTCCCCACTTCTTTTATACATTTTCTCTTCTAGTAATAACTCAGTTATAAAAACTCCCAGCAGAAGACTTTTCAGGGTAACTAGGATGGACCTTACCTTCATAATCTGGAGACAAATCACAAAGGTAGCTGAAGAGCAAATTATACTGAAATGAAGCAACAAATGTGACATTTTCCATTTGTACATTGCACATATGGACTTCCAAAAGGAACTTGATAAAGTATTAGGCTTGTTCACAAAATTAAAGGTAAAAGGCACGGATACAAAATTAGTTTACAGTGAAAACAGGAAATTGCTGCTTCGGGGTCTGAGGTTCCCTAAAATTCATTCTTGAGTTGCTGGATCTGTTTGAATTAGCACAGTGATAGTGACAACATGAAGGTGGGACTTTGTCTTTACAAGGACTGTGTAGTGGTCATTCTTACCAAGGAGGAGAAAGTGAGAACTGCAGATGCTAGAGACCACAGTTGAGAGTGTGGTGCTGGAAAAGCACAGCAAGTCAGACAGCATCCAAGGAGCTGGAGAATCGGCATTTCAGGCATAAGCCCTTCATCACTCTCAACTCATTCTTACCAATACTGGCATGGACAGATGCATCTGCAGCCAGCAGATTGGTGAAGCTGAGGTCAAATATGTCCTTCCTTCTTGTTGGTTTCTTCTCCACCTACCACAGAATCATTATAACTATATCCTTTAGGACCCTATCAGTTTGATCAGTAGTATTGCTGCCAAGCCAATCTCAGTAGTAGACAATGAAATCCGCTACTCAAATTACATTCTGTGCCTTAGTCATCCTCAGTGCTACTTCCAAGTGTTGTTCAACATGGAGGAGTACTGATTCATCAGCCAAGGGAGGATGGCACATGATAATCAGCAGGAGTTGTCCTTGTTCATGTTTAATCTGGTACCATGAGACTTCATGGGGTCTGGAGTCAATGTTGAGGACTCCCAAAGCAACTCCCTCCCAACTGTATACTGTTGTGGTACCACCTCTGCTGGATCTGCTGCGGGGGCAGGATGTATTCAGAGATGACAATGGTGGTATCCAGCACATTGCCTGCAAGGTATGACTCCATGAGTTTGACTATAACAGGCTGTTGTTTGCCTAGTCAGCGAGATAACTCTCCCAAGTTTGGCAGTAGTCCCCAGGTGTTAGTAAGGAGGACTTTGCAGGGCTGATAGGGCTGTTTCTGTTGTTGTCTTATCTGGTGTATAGTTGATGCCAGGTGATACGCCTGGTTTCATTCCTTTTTGAGGCTTTATGGTGATTGATACAACTGAGCGGCTTGCTAGGTCTTTTGCTGTGGATTGAGAGTCACATGTAGGTCAAGCCAGATGAGGATGACAGATTTCCTTCCCTGGAGGACATTAGTGAATCAGATGGGTTTTTTCAACAATCAGCGATGGTTTTATGCTCATCAGTAAACGGTTAATACCAGATATCTTATTGAATTTAAATTCCACCATCTGCTGTGGCAGAATTCAAACCCAGGTCCCCAGAACATTCGTTGAATTTCTGGATCAATAACATATCACATGGCCAATGCCTCCCCCATCTTCTCAATTAAGCTCATAAGAAAGTGCTTCAAAAAGGCTTCAATTTTACTAAATCACACTGAGCATATTGTATGTGCTGTGGATGCACAAACTGTGACCAGGATTACCTTGTGTTTTTTTGTATTTTGCATCTAGTTTAAATTCTTTTCTTTCTCCAGTTGTAGGTCGCTCAAGTAGTTTCTTAGCTGTTCCTCTCCCCAATAGTTCATCCATCTTCGAGCGAGCAGGACGGGGTGTCTCACTAACAAAGAAAAGACACAAGTGAAATCAAAGGACACAGGCTAAACAAAACTCAGTAGAATCCTGTACTACAATAGCATATACTTGACATATTTGGTCACTTATAGACATAAGAACTAAGAGCAAAAGTAGGCCATTCAACCTTTGAGTCAGATTTTAGTGGGCGGAGTCTTGTTGCAACAGTAGATGTCTCCATGGTGAGATCAGAGGTGAGCTGGACTTTCACCCAGAGATGGGACAAGTGACCGCAGGCAATCACTCAGTGGCCAGCCAATTAGCCACGCATAGATGAGGGGTCCAGCCAATTGTGCAATGAGGCAAGGAGGCGGGGGGGGGGGGGGGGGGGGGGGGGGGGGGGGGCTGAAGATCTGGTCAGCACACATTGTCTGCAAGCTACCTACATGTGAGAGGAGGCTCTTGAACTGGAGCTGCTGCCACCCCATACAGGCGTGGATGCCAATCACCTACTGTCACTACATTCAAAGAGGGCACTGGTCCCACACGAGCAGCCCCATGATGCCTCCTTGTAGGTTTTCCCTCAGGCCAGCCACAAACAGCAGGTGCTCTTTCCACTACATTAACATGAGCAACCCTCCCATCAATGAGATTCCCCTCCCCTCAGTCCTAACCTACAAACCATCATTCTCTATTACTATCACCTTTGACTTGCCTCAAGTTACCCGCTGATTCTCCCAACCTCACCACTGACCTGCTCTCCCTCACTCTTGCCTGAACTACCTTTGGTACAGATTGACCCTCTACTATCTTGTTCCTTTCTCTGGACCTCTCACAATCCTTCCCAGGTCCACAGCGAGTCAATTCTCCTCCCATGGTCAGACATGTACAACCCTTCTGGACAGTTGCTACCTGAACTTATTGTAACAGTTCAGCCTCCTATTCCCTGGAACAAAGTTCTCCATTAAAGTAAAAGCAACTCCTATTTGCTCTAAATCCACCAGGAAAACTACTTTTTCCTTGATGTACACCAATTTTACCCACCTGTGAATCTGAAAGTATACATTTCTCATTTTCTGTCAATTCAATCATAAAGGCTCAATTTAAACTAATGGCCATGCATTTCAATGAGTAGACATGACACACTGTTAAAATGGATTCTCCTGACTGAGTGCTATTGGGAATCATGAGAGTCTTTAATCGGCCACCATTTTACTTCCCAACTTTCATCCCATCATCAGGAAGCTGCAGTCTCATGTTCTGCACAATTAAGTGATCCCATTATCTTGTTTTCTGCTCTACGAACTTCATTAGATTCTGTCCAGTATAGCTCTGACCTCAGAGTTAAAAGACTTATGACAATGTATGACCACTTCTAGATTTAAGTACGTAATCTAGGCCAACAGTCCATTACAGCAGCAGAGGACTGCTCCTCCCACAGAGGAGCTGTCTTTGAAGATATGGTAAATAAAGGCATTGACTCAGGTAACCATGAACTTAAAAGCATAATTAAACCAGGAATGCTGACATAACTGTCTCAAATTCATTACAATAATTCACAGGGAAAGTGTCACTCACACTTTTAACAGATATTCAGCTGGATTTCATCAGAGGTGGAGTGGGACTTAAAATTATCCCTGCCAACTGGTCCACCATTCCTCAGCTCCCGCCCACTTCCAGCCACAGCTGCAGAGATGAAGGAGATCCCTGCTGCAGGGTAGATGACCAATAGCTTGTTAAGGGCTTAGTTGAGGCGAGTTCAAGGAGGCCCACAGGGATGCCGCAGTTATCTGAATTGTAGTCTGTCATTAATAAGGTCCTGCCCCACACTATTTAAACAATCAGGTCCACCCCAGCATACACTTACTCCTCCAGGTTTTGCTCTGCCTTGAGTATTTTTGGACTATCACCAAATCCAAGTGCATCAATAAAGTCATCGCCTTCATCATCAAAGAACAATTCATCCTTCTTCTTTGATGTGGTTACAGCTGAAACAGAAGCAGAACTGGAGGGCACTGAGGGAAATAAACACAAATACTCACAGGAGTAGAAGAAAATTGAGAACGATAAACTTTCTAAACTCTCTGATCCCTTGGACCAAGCTCACCTGTAGCCAATACTGGAAATTCTTTCAAAGCAACCCCTCATTGCTTTACCAGCCCACAACAATACTGCATTAAACAATCCCAGATTAGTAAAACTAGCACACTCAAAAACTGTGTGCCAATCTAATACTTTAGGTGTGGCGGTCATTATGGCCCTGGGTGACAAGTCAACTAACGGAAGAAGTTGCATTTATATAGTACAAGGGTCTTCACAGCCAAATGTGGCTTTTGAAAATGTTAGGAAATCAGCCAACCATTTTGCAGATGGCAAGCTGCCTATGAGAGATGACCAATTAATCTTCTGTTAGTGTGGAGTTTGTACATTCTCCCAGTGTCTGTGTGGGTTTCCTCCAGGTGCTCTGGTTTCCTCCCACAATCCAAAGTTGTGCAGATAAAAGCAAATTACTGCGGATGCTGGAACTGAAACCAAAAGAGAAAATGCTGGAAAATCTCAGCAGGTCTGGCAGCATCTGTAAGCTCTTTTCTCTCCTTACAAATGCTGCCAGACCTGCTGAGATTTTCCAGCATTTTCTCCTTTGGCCAAAGATGTGCAGGTTAGGTGAATTGGTCATGCTAAACTGCCCATAGTCAGGATGAATATGGGGAATGGGTCTGGGTGGGTTACTCTTCAGAGGGTCAGTATGGACTTGTTGGGCCGAAGGGCCTGTTTCCAAACTGTAGGGAATCTAATATAATCTCACACTGCTTGAGAATAAATATTGGTAACGACACCAAAAGAACATCTCTTCTTCAAATAATGTCATTAGATCTTTAACATCTTTAATATCAAATCTTCTTTCAAATTGAAGTCTCATTCTTCACCCTGGTTACATAAAAAAAACAGGAGACCTTAAAGGAGAAACTATGGCACAATATGAATATTATTAAGGTTTGAAACAGCAATCAGCAATGTCTGATCTTATATCTAGATAAAGAAGAAAACACATGAATGGAAGATGGCATTACAAATGGAAAGTTATTGACTTAACAGTCACAACTTGCTTTCCATCACTCTTCTGTCCTGCCTAAAACTGATTAGCAACCAGACCCACGGATATACAGCACATCCCAGATCAGCATCAATTCCAAACCAAGGGATGCACAAACTACATCAAGTTTTGCTTCGAGGCCCTTCTGGCAGATTATCAGATCTTTTCAGAACCTAACCTTATGCTTTCAAGCCACTCCTTACAACTGGTCTATTTAGTCACCCACCGTAATGCCTCCTTTCTTTGACAGTCACTTTTTGATTAATAAGGCTCCTGTGAAATTATGAAATTGTGTTATATGGTGTAATTAATTATTCTACTAAGTGCAACTTGTTGCTGGATCATCAGAGGGACCAGATCATGGAAGACCTTCGCTGTTCCAACTTGTTCACGCTGCCTAGTTTTCACAATTTAAACTAGTCCAAATGCCTGCGTTTTGTCCATATCTCTCCATACCTCCATCCCTCCATGTACTTATCTAAATGTTTCAAAGCCCATTCCAGACACTCACCACCTTGTGAAAAAATTGCCCCAGGACCCTTTTATATCTCTCTCCTCCCATTTTAAACATACAACCTCTAGTTTTAGATTCCCCTACCATGTGGAAAAGCTGTTGGCTATCTACCTTACCTATATCTTTCATGATTTTATAGATCTCTGCAAGGTCACCCCACAGTCTCCTATACTCCAGGGAAAAAAAAGTCCCAGCCTATCCAGCTTCTCCTCATAACTTAAACTTTCCAGTCCAGGTAGCATCCTGGTAAATCTTTCTAGTTTAATAATATCCTTTCTACAGTAAAAGGGTGAAGGAGCATTGAAATTAATATGGAGGCTCTATGACCATTTCCCTGTTTTGGGGATATGGGGATCACATTTTGTGAAAGGTTCATCGATAAAAGGGATGAAAACACGCACCGAGAGCAAGCCTTAAAATGTACAATCTGAACGGCCATCTAAAAAGCAAAAAGTACTAATCAGGGAATGGATTTCCCAGACAAAGAATCAGGTGAAAGGCCTGGCTGCAGATTAGATCCCATTTATTACCTAGAAATTAAAATTTCCTTTGGGACGAAATTGCAAACTAAATTATATCAGTTACTTGTTAGCCAACTTGATGGTCAACCAAGTACTATCTGAATCTCCCAGACGAGGGAAGAGTACCATGGACGTCTAGGAAAATAAAATTTAATCTACTCATAAATGAAAGTGTTCACTGTACACATATCGTACCATGTAGAAGACTGAACATTCAATGGTACAAATGTCTCAAAAGTCACAATCCTCCAAATCGGTGAATTCTCATTTTGACAAAATGGAAAATACTAAACGTTTTCATCAGGGCACCATTTGTCAATACCTTTTTCCTCTTTCTGTGGCTGCAGATCAAACTTTAAAGGGCTATGTTTCTGTCCTGACACCACCACTTTTTTTAGTTTCTTTGGCTCATCTTCTTCATCTGTTAAAATCCCTGCTAACGGATCGTCTATATCTTGAAAAGAGACAGGAGCACTACGTAAAGAGAAACATTTATTGCAACAATACCCATAGAAAGATTCAAAAAATGCATTCATGGAATCGCTTGAAAAAGCCTTTGGCATCTGGCTGGGGCTGCACTGGTTACCAAAGCACAGAGTGCAGGATAAGGAGATTTGTAGGGAACAGACAATAGAAGCATAGGAACAACACTAAATGTCTCAATGTTCATAATCTAGACTACATCTCTGATGACAATATTAAAATTCAGTTTTAATTTTGTTCCCCAGATAGCTGTAACATAGAAGGAAAATAATTAAATGTAAAATAATTTGGCAATTTCATTTATTTAAAAATATTCAGAAGAAATAGCCATGCAACAACACACTAAGAGACAAATAGTTTACATTCTAAGAGATGGGAAGTAGAAGTATTGTACAAAGCTATCCCAAGTACAGAGCTGAAAATGTGTTGCTGGAAAAGTGCAGCAGGTCAGGCAGCATTGAAGGAGCAGGAGAATCGACGTTTTGGGTATAAGCCCTTCATCAGGAATTCCTGATTCCTGATGAAGGGCTTATGCCCGAAACGTCGATTCTCCTGCTCCTTGGATGCTGCCTGACCTGCTGCACTTTTCCAGCAATAAATTTTCAGCTCTGATCTCCAGCATCTGCAGATCTCACTTTCTCCTATACCCAAGTACAGCCTGCTTCTGATCATGCAGTCATTTTTATTTTGTTCACCCCAAAATTGGAATGATCAGATTACCATTTTCACACTATCAGCTCGGAATAGAAGAAACCTCTTGAAGAGCTGAGACTAAACTTTGTGGAATTGATTAAGGTTTCAGAGAGAGAATTTGCGACGGAAAACCACAAAGCTGGTTTCAGTCTGGGAGGAAGTGCAGCTTCTAAGCATTCCAGTGCAACAAGAACAACAAGGAAAACGCAGGCCTCTTCTTCAGTATTCTGTTTACCTTGTTTTGTTGTTTCTGAACCAACATCCTCCTCATCTGAAGTTTTGTGCGGAAAAAAACATGCAAAAAAAATTTTATTTTGGTGAAGAATGGTCACTTCCAACTGAGGTCAACAAGGTCCCCACCACACTTCCTGAGAAAAAATATCTAATACACAATCATATTCAATGCAAGAATACCACATTTTTTAATGCACATGACCCTGTGCTGCTCAAATAACACAACTTGGGGGTAAATGAAACTTTGTGTAGTAGTGTAAAACGAGTGAAAGCAAATAGTTATCACTTCCCAGGAAGAGCACAAGTTAATTTATTTTTAAGGGCTCTTCTTCAGATTTACTCCAGGACCTCCTTTTTGATTTCCAGGCACTACATTTTAATTTTGAGGAGTTTCTTTTTCATTCTCACTAACTGGTTCATCACAACTCAGTCACATAGTAATAACATTTTCTGTAACTGTGTTGGCATATGGGGCATCTAGAAACACATTGATGCAGAATGAGAATTTATTAATATCGCAATAATTTTCAAACTTCCATTAAATTTAAAGCCTCAAAATTCTAGAAAGTATTTCTTGAAAAAAAAAACTGTACACACCACCATATTTGCATTGGCACATGACCACATGCATAAGTTAACAACAAAAGTTTTGCTGTGATATGTAAAGATTACATGTATTTTGTTAAGAAATATAAAATTAAAAATGGCAATTTGGATTATTAGGTTTTTTTTCACAACTCAAAGGAAAAGTGGAACAGTATGACTTTTTTTTGGCTGAATCTGGATTTTGTATTCTTGGGAGATGCTGGCACCAAGTGTTTTTTTTTGGGGGGGGGGGGGGGGGGGGGTGGGAGGGAAAAGAGAGAGAAAAAGTTATTGCCCAGCAACAACTTGTGGATTGGCTGTAAGTGGCAGTTTGTCATAGCGCTGAGAGAAGAGCAAGCATTCGGGACTCAGACTCCAAAGGAAAAGAAATAAAATACAAAAGATTTTGCCACAAAGAAAGAATTGCAAACTCAGACCAACACCTAGGTCTATTGGCCAGCTACCAACTTGAGGATTGCCACAGCTGACAACAATGTGACAGCATTGCCAAAAAGCAATTAAGTTTGTGTTTTCTCGTTCATTGATAATACCTCATGAGAGTTTATTTTATCTTAGACAGTGGTAATAGACATTAAATCAGAAATTAAATTTGTGACAACTCGTGGAATGCCGGAGCTTAAATTCTACCAAGGTTGTGAAAAATAAGGGGGACACACTTCTACATGGAAGAAGCCAATACCCTAAAATTCCTTCCAAAGATTGGTGAGGCCAGAGCTAAAGTGTTTCCATCATGTTGGACAAAGGTGGAAAATCTTAACCTTAGATTTAAATTTAACAATCAACAGTGTTTATCACATGGTTACCTACTTAGTACTTCCTGAAGATATGCAGTCTTAAGCTACACATTCCATATTAATCTCAGAGGAGTTAATTATGTTACTGACTTCACATTTCCCTGGTTGCTAGTTAAGCTCCATCTTCCTTGATAGTTTTATGCTGTGCTTTCTCCCCCTTCCAACTTCCACCTCCTCCCTGTTGAGTTTCCCTCATCCATTTCCTTACAACTACACTCTTCACACAAGCCCCTGTAGTTCTCGCCTTCCTCATCCTCAATCTTTCTCTTCCCCCACCATCACTCACTTGTACCCTCCTTCTCCTCTCCCATCCCACTCACACTCTCCTTCTCCCCTACCAACTCCCATTAGAGCTTTACGCTCCCCCCCCCCTTGCAAACTCCTTAAACACCTCTTTTTATTGACTCATAGGATGTAGATATTGTTGGCCATTTATAACCAATTACCAGTTGCCCAGAAGTAGTTGGTGGTGAGCTACCTTCTGAAACTTGCTGCAGATAGTACAATGCCATTAGACAGGGAGTTCCAAGATTATGATCCACTGGCATGGAGGAATAGTGATATAGTTCCGAGTCAGGATGGTGAGTGCCTTGGAGAAATTCTTGGATGGTGTTGCCTTTTGTCCTTCTAGGTGGTTGTGGTCATAGAAGGTACTACCCAAGGAGCCTTGATGAACTTCTGCAGTGCATCTTGTAGATGGTAGACATTGTTGCTACTGAACATTAATGGTGAAATGGATGAATGTTTACAATTAGGGTATCAATCAAATGGGCTGCTTTGATCTGGATGCTGGTTGGTGTCAAGGTTCTCCAGTGTTGTTGAAGGCATCCGGACAAGTGGGAGAGTATTCCAAGACTCATAGGGCACAAGTGGACAATTTTCCACATTATCTGGTAGACGCCCATGTTGTAGCAGTAACAGAACAGTGTGCAAGTTCTGGATCACTAGAGTACAGAACTATGACTGAAATGCTGTCAGGGACAGAATCCAGGGCATCCAATCCTTTCCTGATATCATGTGAAGTGAATTGAACTGGCTGAAGACTGGCATCTGTTATGTTGGGAATCTTGGGAGGATGATGAGCTGGAGTGTCCACTCAGCAATTCTGGTTGAAGATTGTTGAAAATGCTTTTGTGTCAACTTTTGTACTACTCTGCTGGACTCCCCCATTATTGAGAATGGGATATTTGTGGTGTCTCCTCCTCCAGTCTCCTTCCTCACCTCCCACCCCACTTGCCCCCTAAATAGGGCTCCAAGCCATTTGGTGTGTCAGAAAACCAAGATGCTTTCCTTTGCGGATAATTTATTGATTACTCAGTCTCTCAATTCTTTCCAATCCCCAGTGTTACTGGTGCTGCCTACATGCAAGCACTAAGACAATTAATAGCCACCACCTGTTTCTTCTTAAACTTAAACTTAAATAGACAGAAACAGACCTAGCAATGTGATTAACCAGACATTAACATCAAATGACGGCTTAAAAAGGTTAACGAATCATCTTATCACACTCAAATCTGCATCATACTTGAGCAATCCAAGTTCCATAATGACTTGCACCATGGTCACTGCATGAATTTAAAATCTTACCATCAAATGTGAATTTCTTGTATTGGCGCTTAGAGGTTAGAGGGGCAGAGCGATATTCCTCATTCTCACCAACCACATCTGCAGAGATGAGTATACAATTAATGTTATTCGTAAACCTTCGAACAATTAAAGGAAGGAATTATGATTTGGGCAGTTTTGGGATTTCAGACTTGATTGCTGAATTCTTGAAGGACTTCCCACTTGACCAACCTGTCTCAGCCATTACCCCTGGGTCAATGGAGGCCCAAAAAACTCTTCTTTGTGGCTCAAACTCTCACACCAATTTTCTAGTCAGTAGACTTTCTGATGCCCAACTTTGCAATTTGTCAAATTACTTTCACTTTTCCCAAAATAATTCTCAATCCACCTCAAAAACAAAAGCGAACAGAAAAAGTGATCGATAGAAATGAAAAAAACATTCAAGGTTTGTGTAAATATTTGTAGCTCGGGTGCCGGTTGTCAAGGTTGTGGGCATGCTCACCGAGCTGGGAAGTTGATTTGCAGATGTTTCATTCCCTGTCTAGGTGACATCAGTGCTTTGGAGTCTCCTGTGAAGTGCTGCTGTACTGTGTCTTCTGGAATTTTGTTTGGTTCTATTCCTGCTGCTTCACTTGCCAGTTCTGCTTGTTCATTATAGTGGCCGGTATATTGAGTCGAGATCTATGTGCTTGTTGATGGAGTCCATGAATGATTACCATGCTTCTAGAAATTCTCTGGCTGCCCTATGTTTAGCTTTCCCCATGATCATTGTGTTGTCCCAGTCGAATTTATGGTGCTTATCATCTACATGTATGGCTACTAGGGACAGCTGGTCGTGGCTAGTTGGTGTTCATGGATGCTGATTGCTAGTTGTCTGCCTGTTTACCCTATATAGTATTTTATGTAGTCTTTGCATGGAATCCTGTAAATTACATTAGTCTTGCACATGATGGGTATAGGGTAGCATCATTAGTGAGCCTCCGGATGAATCACTGGTGGTATGGCCTGCTTTCTTTTTATGTGCTTAGGTTTCCTCGGGTTGATGTCGTCATTTCCTGTGGTAATGTAATTTCCTGTTTTTTTTTATTCCTGATGAAGTGCTTTGCCCGAAACGTCGATTTCGCTTCTCGTTGGATGCTGCCTGAACTGCTGTGCTCTTCCAGCATCACTGATCCAGAATCTGGTTTCCAGCATCTGCAGTCATTGTTTTTACCTAAATAAAAAAGGCTGTTTGTCTGACAGCCAAGCATCATTCTAATAGTGTATGAGATGTTTTCCATTCTAATTAAACGTAGGTTTAGCTGTGCATTATAAGGATGGACGCTTTGGCCGATTAATGGGTGTAGAGTGGGGTCAAGTTATGCAATGAAACCTCCAGGACTACATTTAAACATAGTTAGCATGCTTAACCTAGAGCCAGGCCTTAATCCAAGATGGGGAAAGAATCCAAACGGGAGCAGTGACTAAGCCATTTACCAAGTTAAGGCTATCCTTTAAAGACCATGTTTGAAGGCACTTCACCTTATTTGGATGCTTTGTGAAACAATTCCCAGTGCACACTTGCTCAAACCACTATTTTAATTATAGCTTTATTAGCACAAAGTTTCCAACAATCTCTTAAAAAGACTCCCCCACTCACAAAAGCCGTGTTGCTTGTACAGATTGTACAGACAGCATTGCTTATTTTTGAACGTTTGCTATGTTACTTACTGTCTTTTGCTGCTCCCGATTTGTGCACATTTCTGGTAGACTCTAACGAGGAACTTTCCGTCCCAGCAGTCTTTCCCGTGGATACACTTGGAATAGAATGCAACTTCTTCCTTTTTCCAAAGAGATCAGCATCCATATCATCAATATCCTGCACACAGAAAGGAAAAAGAACCAAGGCTAAATAAGTTTCACAGTTGTAAAAAATCGAATAGCAATACCAAGGATGTGCAATCAAATGGCACCATGGTCAAACTGAATTCAATAAATGCAGTGATGCGAGAACTTGAATCAAAAAAGGCCATGCAAGCTGCTGAACTGTTGTTAAAATCCCAAATCTTCTAATACAGTCCTTCAGGGAAGGAAACTGTTGCTCTTACCTGGTCTTGTCTAGATGCAACTCAATTCCACACCTTATGGCTGATATGTAATAGAGATGGATGCTAAGATACTGATTTGCCCATGTCACCCACATCCAAAGGAAAATGAAGAAAACATTTGCATCCCTGTAATGTAAGGTTGTCCAACCAACAACTGCAGCCCAGAATGCAGCCCACTATCAATTGATCAGGCCTGTGGACTCTGTTCAAAGTTGAGGGCAGCTGAAGTGCCTGATCTGCAAGAACAGCCACTCCTGCAGTTACAGGGTTCCTGCCTATCAGCAGTAAATGCAGGAGTGAATCAGTCTGTCTGTGATTGAAGGAGCAGTGAGTGGTGCAAAGCTGAGTAGTTTCACAACGAAACACTTCAGTGATGAAGGTTGGTGACGTACCATAAGGAAAGGTGCTTAGACACAGTTGTCAAGGCGGAAGGGCAATTCTGTAGTCCCCTCAGGATCATTCTTTGCTTCAGAGAGCCAAACTCAAACAGACTCCTATGTTTACCAGGTGAAGAGTATGTAGTGAAGGAAGAAGTTGAAAAGATGAGTGCATTAACTTACCACATTATGATAAAGCAAGGGCAATGCCAGTGACATGTATTGAGAGCCAGGAGACAAGTGTCAGAGCTTCCACAAGAGACAGCAAGAAACAGAAGACATCAACCAAAGAAAAGGTGGGTTGCATCTGTGACAAACTCTTTCCAAAATGACTGAAAGGGAGTGAGGCAAAGACTAAATTTCAGAGAATAATTTCGAGAAATGTGCCACAATCAAATGAACTTCATGCACTACCTGTTGCACTCAAGATCATGGTGGTCTTCAATTTTAATATAATTGGCTTCTCCCAAATGTCTCTTCACACCTTTACAGAATCTCTCAATCTGTCACCCACAGGTTGATCACTATTACAGAGGAATATCAATTATCCGAAGGAGATCAAGGTCCCGACAGAAACATTACATCAAAGAGGCGTTTCCAACACTGATCACGCCTTTTGTTTACAATGATTAGAAGCGAAGTCAGCTACTGAAATGCTGCCGAGAACAATCCTGGACATCGATGGGAACCCAGGCATTGTCTCCAAATGACTGACATCTCGCCCTCTCTCTCTCTCTCTCTCTACCCACACTTTCCCTGGAGTTCTATAGAGGCTGTGTACCCTAAACCCCTCCCTGTCCCCAGATAATACCTCCAACATGGTCCTGCACAGGGCAAAGATGCAACAGGATGAAGAGTTGCAGTAAAACACTGTGCGCGCGCATGCTATTTGGATACTCACCCCACCAAAAGGCAGCAGAGTCTCACTTTTGGTGTCCAGTCTGGCTGCCCTGGAGGGTGGGAGGGTGGAGGATTGTGGGTCGGTGCAGGAGCAGAGGTAGGCAGGGCGGCGTGGTTGGAAGATGTTGGGGGGATTGGACGGGGTTGAGGGTTGGATGGGGGATCAGATGGGGTGCGGGGTGGACGGCATTGGGGAATGCATGCGGGGTGGGGGAGATGCGGAGGTTGGGGCCCACAGTGGGGTGTGGGCGCACGTGCGCGCGAGAGAGAGCGCGAGAGAACGCAAAGGCTGTTTTTGAATTCATGTGTCACTGGACATCAAAGTGCATCTGGGAAAATTAACAAACAGTGAATTTCACATCTAATCTTGGAGGAACCGGTTTGGTGGAAGTTCACAACACAGAATCAGATAAGTTAATTGTTGTTTTAAGTCTGTCCAAGAGAAAGGCTGTATTAGTGGGTACAGTGGGTTCTTTCTTGATTATGTGTTTTTGGAGATAAGTCTCTTGATTAAACTTAAAATATAAGCCATAGCTATTAATTTAACCTGAGGCAGTGTTTTGTAGAGGAATAAGATGGTGCTATTTTCTAGGTCTGTAGATTCCAAAGGAGCAAAAATGGCCTTTCCAGTGATACGTACTTCTTGTCAGATGTGGGAGTTTAAAGAGAATTTAAGGGTTACTGCAGATTATATCTGCCATAAATGCTGTTGGATGTGAATCTTATCAGATCGAGTGGATCGGTTGGAGAGACAGATAGAAGCGATGAGGAATTTACAACAGCAACAGTATGTGATGGATGGCAGCTATAGGAAGGGGGGAAAAGTCTCAGATACAGTCACATAAATGGGTTCACTGCAGGAAGGGTAAGAGAGGTCGGACAGGAGTCTTTTGTGGATATGCCCATTTCAAACAGGTTTGCTGTTTTGGAAAATATAGGGGGTGACGGATTCTCAGGGGAACGTAGCACGAACAGCCAAGTTTCTGGTATTGAGACTGGCTCTAATGCAACAAAGGGTACATCGGCTTCCAAGAGATCAATTGTGTTAGGGGATTCTGTAGTCAGAGGTACAGACAGACGTTTCTGTGGCCAGCAGAGAAAAAGCAGAATGGTGTGTTGCTTCCCTGGTGCCAGGATCAAGAATGTCTCAAAGAGGATGCAGAATGTTCTCATGGGGGAAGAGGGGCCAGCAAGAGGTCATTGTCCACATTGGAACCAACAATATAGGAAGGGAAAAGGTTGAGTTTCTGAAGGGAGATTACAGAGAGTTAGGCAGAAATTTAAAAAGGAGGTCCTCAAGGGTAGTAATATCTGGATTACTCTCAGTGCTACAAGCTAGTGAGGGCAGGAATAGGAGGATAGAGCAGATGAATGCATGGCTGAGTGTATGGGAGAAGGATTCACATTTTTGGATCATTGGAATCTCTTTTGGGGTAGAAGTGACCTGTGCAAGAAGGATGGATTGCACCTAACTTGGAAAGGGACTAATATACTGGCAGGGAAATTTGCTAGAACTGCTTGGGAGGATTTAAACTAGTAATGTTGGGGGGGGGGGAACCCAGGGAGATAGTGAGGAAAGAGAACGATCTGGGACGGGTACAGCTGAGAACAGAAGTGAGTCAAACAAACAGTCAGGGCAGGCAGGGTCAAGGTAGGACAGATACATTGAAATAAATGCCGTTTAATTTAAGTGGCCTAACAGGGAAGGCAGATGAACTCAGGGCATGGTTAGGAACATGGGACTGGGATATCATAGCAATTACGGAAACATGGCTCAGGGATGGGCAGGACTGGCTGCTTAATTTTCCAGGATACAAATGCTACAGGAAGGATAGAAAGGGAGGCAAGAGAGGAGAGGGAGTGGCATTTTTGATAAGGGATAGCATTACAGCCAATTTTGCCGTTATTAGGCAAGAACTTTCAAAAACTGATTGGAGGCAGATGTTCGCAGGTAAAGGGATGGTTGGAAAATGGAAAGCCTTCAGAAATGAGATAACAAGAATCTAGAGAAAGTATATTCCTGTCAGGGTGAAAGGGAAGGCTGGTAGGTATAGGGAATGCTGGATGACTGAAGAAATTGAGGGTTTGGTTAAGAAAAAGAAGGAAGCATATGTCAGGTACAGACAGGATAGATCGAGTAAATCCTTAGAAGAGTATAAAGGAAGCAGGAGTATACTTAAGAGGGAAATCAGGAGGGCAAAACGGGGACATGAGATAGCTTTGACAAATAGAATTAAGGAGAATCCAAAGGGTTTTTACAAATACATTAAGGACAAAAGGGTAACTAGGGAGAGAAAAAGACCCCTTAAAGATCAGCAAGGCGGCCTTTGTGTGGAGCCACAGAAAATGGGGAAGATACTAAATGAATATTTTGCATCAGTATTTACTGTGGAAAAGGATATGGAAGATATAGACTGTAGGGAAATAGATGGTGACATCTTGCAAAATGTCCAGATTATAGAGGAGAAAGTGCTGGATGTCTTGAAACGGTTAAAGGTGGATAAATCCCCACGACCTGATCAGGTGTACCCAAGAACTCTGTGGGAAGCTAGGGAAGTGATTGCTGGGCCTCTTGCTGAGATATTTGTATTATCGATAGTCACAGGTGAGGTGCCGGAAGACTGGAGGTTGGTAAACGTGGTGCCACTATTTAAGAAGGGCGGTAAAGACAAGCCAGGTAACTACAGACCAGTGAGCCTGACCTCAGTGGAGGGCAAGTTGTTGGACGGAATCCTGAGGGACAGGATGTACATGTATTTGGAAAGACGAGGACTGATTAGGGATCGTCAACATCACTTTGTGCGTGGGAAATCATGTCTCACAAACTTGATTGAGTTTTTTGAAGAAGTAACAAAGAGGATTGATGAGGGCAGAGCAGTAGATATGATCTATATGGACTTTTGTAAGGTGTTCGACAAGGTTCCCCATGGGAGACTGATTAGCAAGGTTAGATCTCATGGAATACAGGGCGAACCCACCATTTGGATACAGAACTGTCTCAAAGGTAGGAGGCAGAGGGTGGTGGTGGAGGGTTGTTTTTCAGACTGGAGGCCTGTGACCAGTGGACAGCCACAAGGATCGGTGCTGGGTCCTCTACTTTTTGTCATTTACATAAATGATTTGTATGTGAGCATAAGAGGTACAGTTAGTAAGTTTGCAGATGACACCAAAATTGGAGGTGTAGTGGACAGCGAAGAGGGTTACCTCAGATTACAACAGGATCTGCACCAAATGGGCCAATGGGCTGAGAGGTGGCAGATGGAATTTAATTCTGATAAATGTGAGGTGCTGCATATTGTGAAAGCAAATCTTAGCAGGACATATACGCTTAATGGTAAGGTCCTAGGGAGTGCTGCTGAACAAAAAGACCTTGGAGTGCAGGTTCATAGCTCATTGAAAGTGGAGTTTCAGGTAGATAGGATAGTGAAGGCGGTGTTTGGTATGCTTTCCTTTATTGGTCAGAGTATTGAGTACAGGAGTTGGGAGGTCATGTTGCAGCTGTACAGGACATTGGTTAGGTCACTGTTGGAATATTGCGTGCAATTCTGATCTCCTTCCTACCGGAAAGATGTTGGGAAACTTGAAAGGATTCAGAAAAGATTTACAAGAATGTTGCCAGGGTTGGAGGATTTGAGTTATAGGGAGAGTCTGAAGAGGCTGGGGCTGTTTTCCCCGGAGCGTCGGAGGCTGAGGGGTGACCTAATAGAGGTTTACAAAATCAGGAGGGGCATGGATAGGATAAATAGTCAAAGTCTCGCCCTGGGAACGGGGAGTCCAGAACTAGAGGGCATAGGTTTAGGGTGAGAGGGGAAAGATATAAAAGAGACCTACGGGGCAACCTTTTCACGCAGACGGTGGTACGTGTATGGAATGAGCTGCCAGAGGATGTGGTGGAGGCTGGTACAATTGCAACATTTAAAAGGCATTTGGATGGGTATCTGAATAGGAAGGGTTTGGGGGAATATGGGCCGGGTGCTGTCTGGTGGGACTAGATTGGGTTGGGATATCTGGTCGGCATGGATGGGTTGGACCGAAGGGTCTGTTTCCATGCTGTACATCTCTATGACTCTCTAAGTGCTCGCTGGGTTAATCCCTTTGAACTGATTTGTTTTGAAACAGGGGTGGGGGGAGGGTGGTTCCAGCAATGCTACAGGCCCCTTACACACAAATGCGTGTCTGCCTGGAAACAAACCCTGACACAGACAGAGGGAGCAAGGCAGGCAGAGTGAGGAAAAAGGAAACTTTAGAAAAGTCTGAGCCCCAAAAGAGAGGCACTGGATCAATTAACCGAATAATCAATTACCTGAACAAAATAGTGCCTGCCTATCTCGTTCGGATAATCAAGATTCCTCTGTATTTGCTGTTTGCTCAGGTGGAGAAGTGCATCGACTTCCCCAACTGTTGCGACTTTCCAGACAGAGTGAACAATGGGCTGCACGTCCGTAGTTGGATTCCCACAAGTTTAGGGAGCGTTAGACCACAGTCATGTCATGACACTAATGCGGCAACCAGAGACATTTATGAGCAGAAAAGCTGTGCCAATTGTTTGTATGCACATGTCCACGTGCAGCTGTGTGTTGTGTGTGTCTGTTTTACTGGAGGTTGCAATGACTTATTTATTCTGAGGGATTCAAGCCTAATTGAACCTTTCCAGCACAGACCCTAGGACCATAGCTGGCTTGTGGGCTCCTAAAGGTACCCAGTAAAGAGTGGTTGCTCACACCCTTGAGGTGTGAGAAGAAGGTGCCCTAACATCACTATATCAGTGACCTACAAATGATGACCATCACCGATAGGCCATAGGCCCATTAAAGATGTGCTGCAGATATCTTGACCATTTTGGAGCCCAATTTTACCCACAGATTTTCAAGGATAGTCGTTATTTACTGCATGTTCCTTAATAGGCTGCAGCAGAGACCAACTCACACCAAGGGACTAGATGCCAGCTAAAAAATAATATCAGCAAAGGAGAAAGATTACAAGGAGGACCTAAATGGAGATGCCCTTAAGGAGGAAGGTGACAGGAAAACCATGAAAGGAAAACTAGAGGAGCAGGCCTGGGTACTTGATGGGCAGGCCCTTGTATCCATGATCAAATTTGTATGGGATACCATTATCCAGCGACCTCTTAATACGGAGACAGTTTGCCAAAAAGCCTGGAGAATCTCACTATACACCTATCAGCATGTTCCTGGCAAACCATGACCACACAAGTGTTAATTAATATTGGTCTTGCAGGAGATCTCAGCCCCAATAAGTCAGAGTGTCACAACAACTTTTGCTATTCAATTTCATCAGCCTAGTTGAATCTCACATCATCCTCCTTGAATTCACCATTGTCCACAAATGTTCCTTCAGATGCCCTTCAAAATCAATGCCTGAAATTGTATGTTAGAGACTGGCAATTAAACAGAGACCAGCTCATTTGTCCACCATGTCAACAGTGCATGTGTACAGGGCAAACGGTGACTCAGGACTTGCAGGTATGAGTATTGGGTGACAGAAACACAGCAATTTGACACTGCAGAGGGAAAGCCACACTTGTACTTGCCTTCCGCAGCACCAGCACACAGCTGTCAGCGTGTGACAGCCACAATATACAATGCTGCAACTCACTGATGCTCCTCATTAGCACACAGTGGGTACCAGCTAAAATGGACAAATACTTCAATTGAATAGAAGCTCCCAAGCATGCAAGCTTCATTCAAAGACTCACAGTATCCTGAGTTATAGAGCAATCATCCTCTTGTCATTATGGAATACTCAAGTTGTGTCTCATTGCCTTCCACATGCCACTGAATTTCCTCAAATTCACCTAAAGATGAACAAACAACATTGGGTTGATCCATGATGTCTGCAACTTTGGTGAACTGTCCCAATCTCATAAGGTGATGTTCCTCAAAAATGAACTAAGAATTTGTAAAGGTAAAACAAAATTGGCATAGTCCCAGAGGACCATACTGCTATTGTCTCATCAGGGAGGGATGACTAGTAGTGTTTAAATCGCCTTAGACGAGGGGAGAAGTTGAGAAGGAGTTTCCTTCATGGTCACCTTAACCAGTGTGGGAATTGAACCCACGTTGTTAGCATCACACTGCACTGCAAACCAGCCATCCAGTCAACTGAGCAAACTGACCCCCTAACTTAAGTAATAAGGAAAATTAATCTAATTTAGCACAAACTAACCCTATGTCAGTACACATGCCTGAATGTGTATGCTTTGTCAGGATTTGCAACAAATAATGTAATTTTAAATATATATTTTCCTAAATTCATAACAGGAAGGAGCGGTGCTGCTCTCCACCCCAGACTCAAAACTAACTACTCCCCTGGTCTGCTGTTATTTGCCTTTCAGCCACTGCGATACCCAAACCCAAATGTTGACCTTATCAATTCCAACCGATATGTATCGTCAACTCAAGCACCAGTAAATGCAAATTTAAGTCTGCCAATTTGTCCCCATTTGTAGCATTAATTAAAGCGGTATAAAATACATATATGCATATGTAGCTCCCCTCCCCCCCATCAATTTATGGAATTCCATTTCAAAATAACCAACAAAATTCTAGTTTTAACCAAGGTAAAGGTTTATTCATTGCAAAATTCTGTCACAAGTTATTGAAGTAAAAGTAATCAAGTTATGAACTAAACACATAAGAATTAAATACTGCTAACTTGCATAAGGCAATGGCTCTGAAAGGCCAAATGTTGAAGATTAAATTCAGTACATTAAGAGTACAACAGGCTCTTGATCAACTAGGCTAGTGGGCCAAGAAATGGTGGACGGAGTTTAATTAAGGTAAATGTGAGGTGCTGCATTATGGTAAAACAAACCAGGACAGGGCTTACACAGCTAATGAAAGGGCCCTGGTGAGTGTTAACAAACAAAGTACTAGGGGTGCAGGTATATAGTTCCTTGGAAGTGCTGTCACAGGTAAACAGGTTGGCACAGAAGGCATTTGGCACGCTTGCTTTCTTTGGTCAGAGCACTGAGTGCAGGTGTTAGGACACAGTGTACAAGATATTGGTACGGCCACATTTGGAGTACTGTGTACAGTTCTGATTATCCTGCTATAAGAAGAATGTTATTAAACTGGAAAAGATGCAGAAACTAAAGAGCATAGGTTTAAGGTGAGAGAGGAAAGATTTAAAAGGGACCCAAGGGGCAGCTTTTTCATACAGAGGGTGGTGCATATATGGAACAAGCTGCCAGAGGAAGTGGTAGAGGTGGTTACAATTACAATATGTAAGAGACTTTGGACATGCATCTAGATAGGAAAGGTTTAGAGGGATATGGTGCAAACACTGGTTAATGGGACTAGTTTAGTTTGGGAAATTTGGTCAGCATTCATGGGGTCTGTTTCCGTGCTGTAATATGGAATGATTCTATAAAACCAAACAGACAGCTATCCACATTGGCGATAACAGGGAGTAATAGTGGAATCAACATGTAATCTTCGGGCTCAGCTGAAATGGATAAGAGGATCTGTAACCAAAAGAGTTACAGTACAGGCTCATAATCACCCTGCCCTGTTATTCAATGCGGTCTATACCATAGCAGCAAAACATATTGGTTGTTATCAATTGAAACACAAATACTTTTCTTACCTTCATAGTTTCTAACAAAGCCTGAGGATCAGCATCTGAAATCTCTGACTCCTACAGAAAAAAAACAGCACAGGAGGTCCTTAAAGTCAGCAGTAGTATAATTCTGCAAGACAGTTCTATATAGAACACTCGGGCATGCTTTAACCAATTTAACCTTAGTGAAATACTCCACTGCAATTAAGAGTTCAGCTACATTGCTTGCAATTTATAAACACAAATTTATGTTAAAAGCCTTCCAAAGGTCAAGTATTACCTGTTTTATATTTTATTGTACACTGCATATTGGTACATTACATTCATATTTTGTCATCACTTAATATGGTCAACAAACTTAAATACAACATTCTTGCTCTCTATGTCCAAGTCACTTATTTAGATTGTAATTAGTTCAAGTCCCAGCACTTAGCTAGTTACAGCCTGTCAACTGGGAAATGCTCCTGTTCTGCGCTTCCTGGCTAATCCATATACATTTTCCAAAGCAGTCAATTGCCTTATTCTGTGATTTAAAGGTCCAGCATCATTGACAGCAGCTTTGACAGCTCTTGGTCCCACAAACTAGGGTGAGAGGAGTCCCAGGAGTAGAAAAGGATTAAAGTCCCAGATGGTGGAGGTGTTAGTTGAGGGCTTCAGGTCCAGAGGGTGGGTATGGTCAGGTCAGGATCTGGGATTGTAAGGGATCGGGATGTGGTGTACTTGTGTGTATGAGGTAAATTGGGGGTGGATGGTTCTCTTTAATAGTTACTTGGGAGGTAGACAAGTTTTTAATAGACTAATTTTTCCTTACTATTTATTTAACTGCAACAGAACCTTCCAAATTCTTCAATTTAAATGGAAACTTTCAGAGGAGTCCAAATGTAGTGACTCCTCTGAAATTGCCAGTGGAACCTCTAACTCCCTGGACAATTTGCTCACAGTCTGCTACATCAAGAATTCCAAAGGATTCACATCTTCCATCTATGGGGAGAGGCTGAATAGGCTGGGGCTATGTTCCCTGGAGCACTGGAGCTGAGGGATGACCTTATAAAGATTTATAAGGTCCTGAGGGGCATGGATGGGGTAAATAGACTAAGGTTAGAGGAGAAAGATTTCAAAGGGTTCTGAGGGTAACATTTCACAGAGGGTGGTACATAGAGTCATAGAAATGTACAGCACGGAAAGAGACCCTTCGGTCCAACTCGTCCATGTCGACCAGATATCCCAACCAAATCTAGTCCCACCTGTCAGCACCTGGCCCATATCCAAACCATTCCTATTCATATAGCTATCTAGATGCCTTTTAAATGTTGCAATTGTACCAGCCTCCACCACATCCTCTGGCAGCTCAATCCATAGACATACCACCCTCCGCATGAAAACCTTGCCCCTTAGGTCCCTTTTATATCTTTCCCCTCTCACCCTAAACTCTAGTTCTGGACTCCCCCACCCCAGGGAAAAGACATTGTCTATTTATCCTACCCATCCCATGCCCCTCATGAATTTATAAACCTCTATAAGGTCACCCCTCAGTCTCCAACGCTCTAGGGAAAACAGCCCTAGCATATTCAACCTCTCCCTATAGCTCAAATCCTCCAACTCTGGCAACATCTTTTCTGAACCCTTTCAAGTTTCACAACATGTATGGAATGAGCTGCTAGAGGAAGTGGTGAAAGCTAGTACAGCTGTACAATTACAACATTTAAAAGGCATCTGAATGGATATATGAATAGGAAGGGTTCAGAGGAATATGGGTCAAATGCTAGCAAATGGGACATTTATTTAGGATATCTGGTCAGCCTGGACAGGTTGGACCAACGAGTCTATTTCCGTGCTGTACATCTCTATGACTCTATATTGCAGATTATCACAAAATCTGAGCCAAAATGTTGGTTCTCTGTGTCTGCTATTTCCTCATTCCCCATGATGATTTCTCCTATTGTTGCTTAGCAACATGGAACTTTTACAGTACAGATAGAGGTCCATCAAGTCTGCTCTGACCCTCTGAAGACCATCTCATCCAGTTCCACACCCCTACCCTATCCCTGTAACCCTGCACTTCCTATGGCTACCCCACCTAGCCAGCACATCCCTGAACACGATGGGATAACCTGCACATTTTTGTCTGCATGGGTTTCCTCTGGGAGGAAATCCACGCAGATAAAAAGAAGAACCTCCAAACACCACACAGACAGTCGCACAAGATTGGAATCATGCCTGGTGCTATATGGCAGCAGTGCTAATCAATGAGCTACCATGCTGCTTCCAAGGGATCAACATTTATTTTAGCCCTTCTTTTTATGTACTGATAGGAGTCCAAACAGCAACAATAAGTTTTTCTCACCAGCCAGGAAGTCTGGGGCATTTGATAACTGACAATATATACCCCACAACAGAATTCAGATAACTCAGCAAATTGAGAATTGGACTCAAAATCTGTTGGTATGAGAGTCTTGGTGTTAAATTAAGCTTTGTTCAAACTATAGGCTATACTATGAGACAAGCTCATAAAACCAAAAGATGTAGACTAACCTCATTGTCCTTATTGACATCCTGTGCCAATTTATTAAAAAAGTCATCATCCAATGACCTGAAGAGAAAGAATGGTCATTGCATTAATCTCAACAAATCAGAACCACCCTACAGCACTCGTTGCATTAATCTCAAAAGATCAGTGAATCCTTGAGATACTTGCTACAACAGTTTTTACAAATCAAGGAAACTCACGGAAATGCAAGCTGTATTAATCTCCACTCATCAGGATGACCCCAGGGCAAACATTACATTAATTTCAATTCGAATGTTTAATTTCAATCTGCACTTTTATTGTGAATAAACTATAAACTACATTTGTAAGGGACCATAAATCTTTCCTTTATAGACCTGTAATTGAAGTTGGAAATTGTTAAATCATCACCAGGAGATTTATTAAATCAACTGGGGTTGCATGATTATTTTTAGTTGCATAAGACTATGTTGCTTTTAGAATAGGAAGGTCATTATATTATTGCTGCAGAGCTGCATCAGGAGGTTTTGAGCTCAGAGAAACTGCTTGGTGCCAGTCCTCCGATTGTTAAGGTGCAGTTTGCTACTAACTTGTGAAAGCAGTGCAGCCAAAAACATCCAGAAAACAAACAGCAAATATAAGTCTAAGTGAGTGAGAAAACAAAAACAAATACTCAGAAATGTAAAAGAGGATTTCTAATACAAGAAGAAACTTAGGTCCACCCAGTTAACTACCAAAACAAAGAATAACCATTGTTTTACAGACATCACAGCATCTTCAATGCAATCATCACAATAACAGAGACACATCTTAATTCATCCTTGCAGTCTGGACTTTGATTTTTCAGAAGTTTGTTTCCTTGCCTCTCTTTTTCCACCTATAATATTTATGTCAAATCATCTAGTTTTTGTTTTATTAGTGCATGGGTGTGTCATATTTAGATTTTAAGAGATTACAGTTTAATTCACATAGGATTAGATTAGTGACCATATCTTTGCTTTGCCATTGATAAAGAAATGTGCATATACAATGAATAGAATTATTTCCTGCTAATATTGAAAGCTGATGGGAATTG
Organism: Hemiscyllium ocellatum; assembly: GCF_020745735.1. Lineage (NCBI taxonomy): Eukaryota > Metazoa > Chordata > Chondrichthyes > Orectolobiformes > Hemiscylliidae > Hemiscyllium > Hemiscyllium ocellatum. Next base: position 53,789,866 of record NC_083425.1, read on the forward strand.
CATTTGTTCTGATTACTAGTCTGTCAGGCAAATTGGTCATCTTGATGATTTAAACTGATAACTGACGTTCATAACCATTTGTAGAATGGTGGAGATCATTAATCAGTGTGTTTTCCACAATGAAGTCCTAACACATTGGACATTACAGTTTGTGTTTGAATGTTTCTTTGAATAAATGCCATTTCATGTTAAAAGCTGAAAAAACTTTAAATTTCTGTAACTTAAGTCCCTGGCTGTACACGATAAATATCCACAGAGCATGCTTATTAGTCCTACAGTCAGAGTCAGTCTGCTTGCTTGCATACTTTCTGCTGGTTCTGGATGTCGTCTTGAGGTTGCCCCCTGACTTTGTAACTGGTGAAGCAGGTTTACTGGGCGATGCATCTACAAAGACAAAAAGTGACAGAAATAAAACTGTTAGCACATCCACAATGCCTTAAACCATGGACTGAATGTAGACACAATATAAAGCGAAAAATAAGGTATTACATTGCTACCTCTATCCACTGTAGAGATTTCAGTCAGTGCATGGAGATGTACATAGATCAGTGTGTTCACTGTGATTTGCTAAGAGTTGTTAGAATCAACAATAGATTAACCAGGAACGAAAGCTGTTATGACTCAATGCAAAAGGCATTGGTTTTACTTTTTAAACTAATTTGACAGGCAACAATGATGTTACTCAGGTATCATTCACCAATCTTCACTTCAGCTCAAATTTTCTTGTTTCAATTTTCTGGATGTTAATTTTCTCATTATTCATTTAAAATTTCTTCTCATTTGCCTTTTATTCAAAATAAACAGTCCCTTCCATTTGTCTGAAACCAACTTGTCCAAATATTGTACTTGCATTACAAGAACACCTATATTTTAAATGATTTCACAGTCTGTGAAATACTTTTGGATCTCCTCAGGTCATACAAGCCATCATCTACATTCTTTCCTTTTAGTAAGGAGAGTGCAACTGATAAGTTATAAGGTTTATCAATGTTAAATTCCAGTAATGTCCATGTGCGCATTTGGGATGTAAACAAGTTAATGAAATGGGCAGACTGGGTGGCAGATGCAATTTCATTTTGAGGAATGAAAATATTCTTTGGAAGAAAACCAAGGGAATATACATTCCATGAGAAGACATTGAATGATGGTTGAATAGGGAGCATTTTAATATATAATTCTTGAATGTTCAAATGCACGTAAACTTATAAAAGACAGTGGTCAAATTTCTCCATTTTACTAAAATTCCTCAAATTTAAGAATTAACATTAAAACATATAATACCTCAACTTCTCCAATATCTCTGTCCCAATGAATTATTTTACAAGCTGGAAGCTTTAAAAGCCAGAAGTAAGGGAATTGGTGGGTTTTTTTAAATGCTGCAGTTGTATCAGCTTCCACCACTTCCTGTGGCAGCTCATTCTGACAAGGTTATGTCATTCATGATTTTTTTTCCCCAGAGAGTTTGTAAATGGCCCAGACTCCAAAACGTCTGAGAGTTTGTATAGATTTTAGGGCCCATTTGTTTACAGGTAACAGATACTGCCTTGGGCAGAGGCTTTCAAGTTTTAAAAAAACTTGTAGAATGAAGGGGAAATGGTCAGTTCAGTAGCTCTGGCAGTTCAGTAGAAGTGCGTGTACGAGAAGATGCCACTCTCTCTTCAATCTAAGTTCAAGCCTGTAATCCTTTGTTTCATTTTACCTTTTTGTGCCAAGGGATGTTTATTGGGATTGTTGCATATATTTTGGAACAGCATCATTAAGTCAGGATTGTCTGTTGAGTATTCAGATAGGATAAATTATTCGGTATTCTATTTTCTGTTCTTAGTGTTTCATTCAGTAATCTTGTAAATAAATTCTGTTTTTGTTTAAAAGTAAGTAGTCAGACCAGCTAATTCTCTCCAAGAATATCCACTGTACACTTGCTTAAATTAAATAGTAAAGTTTGTGTCTGGCCTTGTCCATAATATTCCAAACACATACCATCCTCTGCATGAAAAAGTTGCCCCTTAGATCCCTTTTATATCTTGCCCCTCTACCCTAAACCTATGCCCTCTAGTTCTGGACTCCCCTGGGGAAAAGACTTCGTCTATGTTTCATATTCACGTCCCTCATTATTTTATAAACCTCTATAAGGTCACCCCTCAGCCTCCGACGCTCCAGGGAAAACAGCCCCAGCCTATTCAGCCTCACCTTATAGCTCAAATCCTCCAACCCTAGCTACATCCTTGTAAATCTTTTCTGAACCCTTTCAAGTCTCACAACATCTTTCCAATAGGAAGGAGACCCAAATTGCATGCAATATTCCAACAGTGGCCTAAACAATGTCCTGTACAGCTGCAACATGACCTCCCAACTCCTGTATTCGATACTCTGATCAATAAAGGAAAGTATACCAAACACCACCTTCTCTGTCCTATTTACTTGCGAATCTACTGATGAAATAAAAATAAAAGAACTGTTCTCCTCCCCGGATTCCCAGCATTTGAAGATGGAATGCGTTGAACTGCCCCTTCTCCTTAATCATACCTCAAAAGTCTACTACTTCAGGAAATTTTTAGGATATTAAACCTAAAGTTGGCATCAATTTTCCGTCACTACTTGCTTTAATTTCTCTTTACCATCATGCTGTTCAACGTTAGCATTGTCCTACAAACTAAACTTCAGATATTTGTCCTGGGGCTTTCCAATTAAACAGAATTACTTAAGTATGTCTGTGACACAGACTACTCTCATAGCGGTAATGTCTCTAAACCAGTATTCTGGGAGGCCAGTTAATGCTCTGAGAACAAGAGTTCAAATTCCACCACGGCAGGTGGTAAAATTTAAATTCATTTATTAAAAGAAAGTCAAGAATTGAAAGCTAGTTTCAGTAATGGCATCAAGAAACAACCGTCCATTGCCATTGAAAACCCTGGATCACTAATGTCCTTTCGAGAAGGAAATCTTACTGGTCTGGCATATAAATGTCTCAGCAATGTGATGGACTCTTAACTGCCCTCTGAAATGGTCCCAGCAAACCACTCTGTTCATGGCAATGAGGGATGGGTAACAAATGCCAACTACACCAGAAATGCACACTTTCCATAAACTATTTGTTTTTAGAATTGCAGTGGTTAAGTACTAACCTAACAACGCTGGATTGTCAAAAGAAAAAGTAATTGCACCCTACCATCTTTTCCAAGGAGGTCATCCAGTACATCATCAATTGATTCTGAAATATAAAATAGATATAATAATATCAGCCAACCTCACTTTTGTTCCCAGCAATAAAGGCATGGAATGTTCTTATTCAACCCTATATCCAATTCCATTTGGACATGTTTGATTTTACAATGGAGCAGACACAAAAGTGGGTAAAGATTTGGTTGCTGCATGTGTTTCAGAGAATAATAGGAAGCATCGGTAGTGTTTGAGCTTAGTAGCTCCAACATCAGAGCTCAGGAAGCCTGACATATGGGTCAAGTTTGTCTCAATTAATATTATTTGTGCCAGTGCTCCGAACGGATTCCTTGGAAAATCTCTGAATGAAAGAATTGTTGCAATGCAGAAGGCGGCCAATCGATGCATCACGTCTGCACCAGCTCTCCAAATGAACATTTCCCTTCACACCATTCTCCTGTCTTCACTCTACGACCCTACTTATTGTTTCTTTTCAGATGACAGTCCAATTCCTTATTGAATGCATCGATTGAACCTGCTTGCACAACTCCGTTGGAGTGTGCATTCTGGACACAAACCATTCCCTATGCTAAACAAAACTTACATTGTTTTTGCTTCTTTTACCAATTATTTTAAATCTGTGCCTTCTTATTCTTGATCCCTTCAGAAGTTGAAACTGGTTCTCCCTATCTACTCTATCCAGGCCCCTCATAATTTCAATATCTGTCTCGGGTTCCTCCTGGTTTCCTTCTTTCTCTAAGGAAAAGTCTTAACTTTTCCAATCTACCTTCTTAATTGATGTGCCTCATCCCTGGAACCACTCATCAATCTTTTCTGCACCGTTCACACACTTCCTAACGTGTGGTCCCCAAAACAAAATGCAATATCCCAGCTGAGGTTTAACAATTTAAACAACTTCCGTGCTCTTGTATTCCATGCCACCATTGGTAAGGTGTGGGAAACAGTGTGTTTCATTAACTGCACTCTCAAATATCCTTCATGATTTACGCACATATACCCAGGTCTCTCAGCTCCTGCACACTCTTTTAGAATTGTATCTTCTTTTAGTTATATGCTATTCCTACCAAAATGAATCATTTTATAGTTCTCCCTGTTGACTTTATTTATCACCTGTCCACTTATTCTACCAACTTGCCAAAGTCCCGCAGCATTTTATCACTTCTCACAATGCTTCCAAGTTTCATACCACCTGAAAACTTTTAAATAATGCCTTGTACCAAGCTATACGTGTCATTGATGTATCAGATGGTGCAAGAGTCCCACAGTAACTCGACTACACACTTCTCTTTAGCACACACAGCTAGTAGCAAATAACTGCACAAGAAAAAAAATGCCCTACTTCTGTATCAATCTGCAAACATCTACCCATCAGACGAAAGACATGGAATACTCAGTGTCTCGGCATGAGTGGGACATGTGGAGAAATCAACAATCCAGCCTGCCTAACATTTCCATTTAAATTAGCAAGCAGTAATGAGTGAAGAGAACAGGGCAGAAAGGAGAACATCTCTCATAATTCCCCATTCATCTGCAATTCTAGGTTTTGAATTTTTTTTTTCCCAACTGTAACACAGAAAAATTGCAAGAGATTGTATTTAGAAATCTGAAAAGCATTTCAGAGATAGTATGCTGTTTCTTTTAAATGCAATATGTACCCCAGTAGGTTGTCATCTAAGGTAGGCTTTAGATTCACTTGCACAACAGTTCAAAATCAAGGTTGTGATTGTATTCAGTGCAATTATTTCAGTTCGTACTGTTTTACAAAAACAAAAGATTCCCCTTCAGAAAGTGTTTCTTTCTCTTTAAATTATTACAAGCAATTGTCCAAAACAAGCTGGCGTACGGATTACTCACCTCGGAATCCTTTTTTGTGTTTTGATCCCTGAAACACAAACAAACAGGTTAAATATTTTCAAAGTTGTTTGCTGAAAGGAAGAAACAAAACTTCAAAATACAATAGTTTGAAAGCTCTCCAATATTTTCTAAACAGTGCTATGACTAAAATTTAGTTCTGAAAGAAAGGTCATTGAACCTAGCTCTACTCTTCACAGATGCTACTGGACCTGCTGAGTTTCTCAAGAATTTCTGTTTTTGCAGGTTTCAGATCTCCAGCATCCACAGTTCTTTGTTTTATTAAAATATTTAGTATGTTGAACTTATGATTATGCCACTGTGATGCATTGTACACTGCCAGGCTATTTATATCTTCTGGATCTTCTTCATTCCCTTCAGACTGTAGGTGTTCTGGCTTTTGTAGGAACTAGTGACAATGAAGGCACAGTGAGATATTGTCAAAATAGGTGTGACTGAAGGGGAATCAATGATGATGCCTGAAGGATAACTGCCCAGTTTTCAAGACATTTAAACTTATGGATTTGGAAGGTGCTATCAAGAAAGTCTGTGTGGCTTGTTGCAGTCCACCCTGCAGGTAGTGACAAGGAGATGTACTATGTGTTGGTGGTGAAATGCCATTCCAGTCACGCAGACTACTTTGTACTGGATGATGACAGACTTTTTGATCTAGAATCCCTCAGCCAGAGAGTAATACCATCCTTGCATCTAATCTATCCATCCTTCAGACATTTAAGTGATTGACCCAGATCCTGCGTCCCCTTATTCTTTAAAAATCCATATATCCAGGCATAGCTGACACAATCGCTCCTTATGTGACAGTCTTGCCAAGGTACAAGTCTAGTGAACCTTTGTTGTTCTTACTCCTGAAAGGGATCACAAGTTCTCACACATGTCTAAACGCAGTAAGACATCCTTGTTCCAGTGCTCAAAATTCATGCAAAGTCACATATCCTATTTGCCTTTCAAACTGCATGCTGCACCCAGAATGCTTGCTTTCAGTGACCAATATTCATACATCAACAATGCCCAATCTTTTACCTCTTATTAATCATATCTATTAAAATTTAAACAACACTCTGCCTTTCAGTTTTTCCTACCAAAGTAATCAACTTTACAGTTCATAGAATTTACAGGATAGAAGGAAGACCTTTGGTCCACCATGTCTGCCCTGGTTCCCGAAAGAGCTACCATTGTCCTGCCTTATTTCCAAAGCACCCTAAATATATGTTAGCTCTCTTTTGAGGCAGTGTACTCCAAATCCTAACAACTCTGAGTAAAGAAGTTTCTCATGTCACTCCTAGCTTTCCAGCTGGCAACCTTGAAATTGTGACTTCTTGTTACTAACATACCAACTAGTAGGAACCAAATATTCTTCTTTACTCTGTAAAAATTGTTCATAATTTCAAACACCTCAATATGTTCACCTCAATCTTCTCTGCTTCAAAGATATTTTTCCTTGAAGTGATAACCCCCAGGAAACATTTGTTTCAACTTGACTCAGTCTGAAAAATGCCCAATTATACCTACCCGCTTTCTCCTGTCTTTTAGTCAACTTCTAATTCATGCTGCCAAGGATCCATTAATCTCAAACATTTCTAATCTGTTAACCAACTTCCCATTGTGGCATCATATCAAATGAAATTGTATGATTGGAATATTTTCCCGACTGTTTTTTTGCACTAGTATTACTTTCACATGGCACACATTTGTTCCTTAAAATTTAGTCATAGCCTATCTGCTGTCAAGCCTTTAATAAAATTGCCCAATTTATCATAGCCAACCGCCACCTCATACCTTCATAATGTCCTTTGTTTAGAATTAAGACCCTTGTTCATCCAACGAAGTATTTTATGTTATGGTCACTCGTCCCTCAGAGACCTGCAGATTGAGATTATTAATTAACTCCTTCTCATTGCACAATACCAAATCTCACGTCGCCAATTCTCTAGTCAGTTTCTCAGTATGCTGATCTAAAACATTTAGTGCACACTCCAGGATACCTTCAGTTATAATATACCAAAATAGAAATTGCTAGAAAAGCTCAGCAGGGCTGACAGCATTTGCAGAGAAAAATCAGAGTTAATGTTTCAGGTCAAGTGACCCTTCCTAAGAAGCTGAAACGTTAACTCTGGTTTCTTTCCACGCATGCTACCAAACTTTCTGGATGTTTCCAGCAATTTCTATTTTTGTCGCTGATTTACAGCATTCACAGTTCATTCCATTTTTAATATAGTTTTCAGTCACAGTACTATTGGACATGTAGTTTTCCCAGTCAAGGCTCTTCTGCAGCTGTACTAGAAGCAAAGAGGTTCTTCTGCAGCTGTACAGGGCCCTGGTGAGACCACACCTGGAGTATTGTGTGCAGTTCTGGTCGCCAAATTTGAGGAAAGACATTCTAGCTATTGAGGGAGTGCAGCGTAGGTTCACAAGGTCAATTCCTGGAATGGCGGGATTACCTTACACAGAAAGACTGGAGCGACTGGGCTTGTATACCCTTGAATTTAGAAGACTGAGAGGGCTTCTGATTGAGACATATAAGATTATTAAAAGATTGGACACTCTGGAGGCAGGAAACATGTTTCCGCTGATGGGTGAGTGCTGAACCAGAGGACACAGATTAAAAATATGAGGTAGACCATTTAGGACAGAGATGAGGAGAACCTTCTTCACCCAGAGAGACTGGTGGCTGTGTGGAATGCTCTGCCCCAGAGGGCAGTGGAGGCCCAGTCTCTGGATTCATTTAAGAAAGAGTTGGATAGAGCTCTCATGGATTGTGGAATCAAGGGTTATGGAGATAAGGCAGGAACAGGATACTGATTAAGGATGATCAGCCATGATCGTATTGAAAGGTGGTGCAGGCTCGAAGGGCAGAATGGCCAACTCCTGCATCTATTGTCTACATTGAACTATGATTACAGCAATGCCATTGTTACATGCATGCTTAATTTCAATGTGTTCCCTACCTTAAACACTATTATTTGCAGCCCTGTTGATTAGAAATGGCAGAGCTAGTACCTGTCTTCATGGTAAATGACAGAAAACAAAATTCGCAAGAGCTATAGAAAATAAAGATGCAGAAAGAAATGAAATAATTTCAATCACTAGACAAACAGAATGAGAAAACATAAAGGGACTGAAGGCTGACTGGTGACCTGAATCACAGGGTCTTTAAAAAGTAGATACATTAGTTATGATCGTCCACATTCTCTGGACTCTGGAAATGTCCCAGCAAACTGGAACATCATTAATGTAGTACATCTACTCAAGAAAGGAGGGAACATAGGCCAGTTAGCCTAATATTTAACATTTTAGTAGGGAGGTCTTGCTGCAAACATACAGCGCATAGTTAAGACTACACGTAGAGTGCTGTTAAAAGCTTCCAATTGCAGCAAGTGGCTTAGGAAAGAAATCAAACAGCTAAATGTGTGCAGGCAAGTGTTACTAATGGAAGAGACCACATGTTAATTCCAACAGCAAATTATGACCCATTGCATTTCAGACATTTATAGCCAGATAGGAGAAGAAACTGACAGAAGCAAAATGGGGAGACCAGTGCAGGCAAGATGTCATGTTTTTTTTTAAATTGCAGAAAAATCTAAATTATTAGATTAGATTAGATTACTCTCAGTGTGGAAACAGGCCCAACAAGTCCACACCAACCCGCCGAAGCGCAACCCACCCATACCCCTACATTTACCCCTTACCTAACACTATGGGCAATTTAGCATGGCCAATTCACCTGACCCGCACATCTTTGGACTGTGGGAGGAAACCGGAGCACCCGGAGGAAACCCACGCAGACACGGGGAGAACGTGCAAACTCCACACAGTTAGTCGCCTGAGGCGGGAATTGAACCCGGGTCTCTGGCGCTGTGAGGCAGCAGTGCTAACCACTGTGCCACCCACGATGGGTGACAGACTGTGTGGAGTTTGCACGTTCTCCCTGTGTCTGCGTGGGTTTCCTCCGGGTGCTCCGGTTTCCTCCCACAGTCCAAAGATGTGCGGGTCAGGTGAATTGGCCATGCTAAATTGCCCGTAGTGTTAGGTAAGGGGTAAATGTATGGGTGGGTTGCACTTCGGCAGGTCGGTGTGGACTTGTTGGGCCAAAGGGCCTGTTTCCACACTGTAAGTAATCTAAATTATTATTGCAACTGGGCAGATAAATGGTCAAGTAAATTAACACTGAAAAATGATTAGGGTGTTTTTGTATATTTAAAAATTTAGTGATAGGTACACAATTATTGAAATTGAATTGATCCATGGAGACATGAATTGATATAAGCCATTCTACAGGACTGAAGAGGTTATGCTGCAACTTTATTGTCACTGTGTATATTGCATTTGATTCTGGTCAGTACGCTGTAAACCATGTAGAAAATAATGCTAAGCAGCAAAACATCCCATTTGTAACATGGAAAAGCCAAGAAGACAGGTAAGAAAAGTACTATTTTACAATCTGGAAATAAGGTGGCTAAAGGTCGAGATATACAAATGATTTAGGAATATCAATAAGAAGTCTAAATTCATAAAGGTAAGCATAGACCACAGCAAAGTAAACCTGAGAAGTAAGAGCCAAGAACAGAAGTTTAAAATCAGTACAAGTTAAATTTAAAACAGATATGTTAGGAAAGAATTATTCACTGAAAACATTAATCGATTGGAGTATGGAAAACAAAAGGGGGATTTTCAACTTGGAGGCAGAAATCAGGAGTCAGAGGACTTTCAGATACTGGTATGTATTATTTTAATGATGGGGCAGCAGAAAACAGGAAGGTTACTCCCAATAGCAGTCCAAGATGGAAGTGGAGGTACAAGACCATGAGAATAGGAACAGATGTAGGCCATTTTGCCTCTCAAGCCTGCACGATTATTCAATAGGAACATGGCTGATCTGATAGTCCTCACATGCAATTTCCTGCATTTTCCTTGCAAGGCTGGACTCCCATACAGATCGAGAATCTATCTGTCTCAGCTTTAAATACATGCAAAGACGCAACCCTCTGCGATGAAATTCTTCCACATCTCAATCGGAAATTGTCACACCTTTATTTTGAGACTATGCCTTCTGGTCCTAGATTCTCTCATGAAGGGAAATATACTTAAGAACCATACATGTTTAAATGAGATCATCTCTCATTCTTCTAAACTCCAGAGAGTCAACCTGGGTTAGCCTTTGTTTGTAAGACAATCCTGCCACACCAGGGATCATCCTCCTGAATTTTGTGTGCTTCCAATGAAACTATATCTTTCTGTAAACAAAGGGAAAAAAGAACTGCTCACAATATTCCAGATGTTGTTTCATCAGCAATATATCCAGCTGCAGTAAGACTTCCCTACTCTTACACTCCAACACCCTTGAAATAAGGGCCAATATTCCATTAGCCTTCCTGATTACCTGCTGCACTGCTTGCTAGCTCTGTGTTTCACACACATGTACACCCAAGTACATCTGCATTGCAGCTTTTCTGTTAAAATAGTGTAGTGCTGCTCTTTTGCTCTCCCTTCCAAAATGAACATCTTCACATGTTCCTAATTATACTGAATTTGCCAACTTTTTGTCCACTTACTACATACATACATAAATTGTTTGCATCAACTTCGCAATTTGCCTTTCTATTTATTTTTGTGTCGACTGCAAAACTGGATACAGTAGATTTGCTTCCTTCTTCCAATTGTAAACAGTTACAGTCCCAGCGGTGATCCCTGTGGAACACCACTGGTCACAGGCCACCAACATGAAAATGAACCTTTATCCCAACTCAATGTTTCTAGCCCATTAGCCAACTCTCCATACATGTCATTATATGGATGGACCATGGACTGTTTTTTAGCAGTACCTTGTTGAGCATCTTCTGGAAGTCCAACAAATTTATTGATTCTCCTCTATCCACTCTGGTTGGACTTCCTCAAAACATTCTAATAGACCCATACAACACGGAAGCAGACACTTCGATTCAACGAGTCTGCACCAACTATGTTCCCAAACTAAACTAGATCCACCTGCCTGCGCCAACATTCCTTTGGCTTTCCTGATTACTTGCTGTACCTATAGCTTTCGGTATTTTGTGTATATGTACCTCCACAACCCTCTGTGCTGCTGCTTTTCATAAAGCCAGATGCAAAATATCTAATAAATTCCTCTGCCAGTTCCCTGCTGCCCTGAACCATATCCTCAGATTCATTTTCTAAGGGCCTATGTCCACTTTGAACTCTCTCTTCCTTTTTATATTTAAAGGTATTGTTATTGCCTTCTTTTTAAAAAATGTCTCACGAGTTTGCCTCGGTTTATTTTCTCTCTCTTTATTATCTTTTAGTCCTCCTTTGGCATGTGAATACCAAGGCAAGGATGGAGGCAGGTGGGTGCTGAGGCAGGTAGTCTGTTCGCTGGGCCAGTGATAGGGGATCTCGCATAAACCTCAAAACTAACACATACCAACCTATCCCAACATCACAACTTACTCCCTCAGCTCACCTCTTCCTCACCCAGCCATTCTTATGCCAAGCATCCATTATAAACAGAAATCACGAGCTCTATAATAATATTGGGAAATCTCAGGGAGGCTCATCAATCTGCCTTACTAAACAAATGTAGCTCAAATTAACCCACTTAAAGACAATTGTATAAACTGCTCATAATTCTCAAAATAAACAAATCAGGAGTACTTTGAAATCCACTTTAAAAATAATCGCCTAGCTGTTCATAAATATGGTAATATAAACCATCCCTTTGACAGTTATAATCAACAAACTCTGCTGAGTGCCATTTGGTAATTTAGAACTCAGTCATGTATTTATAGTGAGATTCCACCAAACAACTGTGTCAGTAAAACCTCCAGAGCTGAATATTAAAGCCTTTACAGTCAGCCAGAATCTCAGCCACCTGAAAAAGCTTTGGAACAGCTAAACAGATGGTTGAACTGAACTTCAACCAAAAGATAAATGCAGAAAGGACACATGACACCACCAAATCTGAATTATATGTCATTACACAATGCAGAATACCCTTTTTAACCAGTGGATAATGTCCTCTAATGCATCTGAAGACTTTCTATGAGCACAATGCTGTTCAATTTAATGACGGTTTACTGTTCCAAACAACCCCGTAACATCACTGGAAAGTAATCATGACAGAATGCTAGTGACACATCTTTAACTTACCTGTCAATTACCTCCTGCCTCTAAATCAGGGATTCTCTTTTTGGTTCAAAATACCTCTGAACTGGTGTGAACCATAGCACCTTAAAAAGCCATCCTTGACTCCATGAAAATTCCCGGGGATCTGAAAAGCCTAAATCTGAAATGGAGTCAGCATCATCAGTACAGTTGGATACCAGCTCATTCTTATTGCATCACAATTAAAGCTGCAAGAAACAGTAGTTCAGAATCAGGATTCATCCACCATTTTTAAAGTTCATCCAACACAGGCTAGCCAGGTATCTGATGGGGAAATCCAGTCCAAAGTATTGGGGATGTCTGAATACAAACATATATGCTACAATCTCACTTATCAACATATCATTGGGTCTCATTGCCTTTCCACGGGAAGTTATGAAAAATTCTTTTATTGCAGGATATATCTGAACCTTTACTCTATACAAGTTGATCAGTTTAAAGATCTAACTAATATTGTTGTCTAGAGTCTTGGATTGAACAGTACAATGGGAACTTTACTTGATATAAGCCATGCATTACTTTTGATAGACATTGTGGCATACCCAACCTGGTTATGCATTTCTAAAAAAAGAATTGCTGAGCACCTTAGAAAATTACAAAGAAAAAAATAAAGATCCTGATGTGCATACCAAGAGACTATCACAGTGTTGCTTTTGTTTCAACTCTGATTGAATAATCAACACAAAAACATCACTTTCCATCTCTAATCACTTTCCAATTCAGGCTCCAATCAAGTACATTCCTAACTTTACCTTGAATCAGAAACATGCAGTAATTTTTGTCAGAACTCAAAGCTCTGTACATCATGAGGATTTCATCTTTTCAAAGGAGAAGACATGGAGATTGGGAATTTTTGGGATGTTAGTGGTCATATCTTGGGGATAATCTATATCACAGTAGAGGTGATGTTAGATGTATTAGAATGTATGAAGATGGATAAATCTCCTGATCCTGACCAGACATATGCAAGAGCACTGCAAGAGGCTAGAGAAGAAACTGCGGGGGCCCTGGCTGTTATTTTTTGCATCATCATTAGCCACAGGTGAGGTCCCGTACAACTAGAGTATAGCAAATGCTGAACCCTGCAAAGAAAACCCTGGTAATTACAGACCTGTAAGTCTAACATCTGTGGTAGGTAAGTTACTAAGATTCTGAGAGGTAAGATAAACACGCATCTGGTAAGACGGGGTTTGATTAGGAATAGTCAGCATGGCTTTTTGTGTGAGAGATTATGCCTCACAAATCTATTAGCATTCTTTGATGAAATGACCAGGAAAGCTGACGAAGCAGGGTAATAGATGTCGTCGATATGGATTTCAGTAAGGCCTTTGATAAGGTTCCACGTGGCAGGCTGCTCTGGAAGGTTAGATCACATGGAATCCAGGAGGGCTGGCAAATTGGATACACAATTGGCTTGATGTAGGAAGCAAAGGGTAATAGTGGAAGGATGCTTGTCAGACTGGAGGCCTGTGACTAGTGGAGTGCCTTAAAAGTTGGTGCTGGGCCCACTGCTGTTTGTTACCTATATTAATCGTGCGATGAGAATGCACAAGGCATGATTAGTAAGTTTGCTGATGACACCAAAATAGGCGACATCGTGGAAAGTCAGGAAGGTTCTCAGAAATTGCAGCAGGACCTTGATCAGCTAGGGAAGTGGGCTGAGAAATGGCAAGCAGAGTTTAATATAGATAAGTGTGAGAGCTTGCATTTTGGAAAGTCAAATCAAGGTAGGCGTTTCATGGTGAATGGTAGGGTCTTAGGAGTGTAGAACAGAAGGACCTTGGAGTTCAGGTGCACAGTACTCTGAAAGTGAAGACGCATGTATACAGGGCAGTGAAGTTGACTTTTGGCACACTGGCCTTCATCAGTCAGGGCATGGAGTATAGAAGTTGGGAAGTTATGTTGAAGATGTGCAAGGCATTGGAATATTATGTTCAGTTTTGGTCACCTTGTTTTAGGAAGGATGCTACTAAACTGGAAAGAGTTCAGAAGAAATTTACAAGGATGTTGCCTGGACTCAAGGGTCTGAGTTATAGGGACAAGCTGGGACTTTTCTCTTTAGAGCATAAGAGACTGAGGGGTAGAGGTGTATAAGATTGTGATAGGCATGGATAGGGTGAATGTACTCAGTCTTTTTCCCCAGGGTTGGGGAACAGAGGACTAAAATGCATCAGAGGGCTAGAGGGGAAAGAATAAAAGGGAACCTGAAGGGCAACCTTTTTTATGCAGAGGGTGGCATGCATGTGGAATGAGCTGCCAGAAGAAGTGTTTTGAGGCAGGTACATTAACAACATTCAAAAGTTAAAAGTCACACAACATCAGGTTATAGTCCAACAGGTTTAATTGGAAGCACACTAGCTTTCGGAGCAACGCTCCTTCATCAGGTGATAGATGAAGGAGTGTCGCTCCAAAAGCTAGTGTATTTCCAATTAAACCTGTTGGACTATAACCTGGTGTTGTGTGATTTTTAACTTTGTACACCCCAGTCCAACACCGGCATCTCCAAATCATAACATTTAAAAGGCATTTATACAAATACATGGCTAGGAAAGGTTAGAAGGATATGGGGCCTAGATTAGAGTGGTGCTGGAAAAGCACAGCACATCAGGTGGCATCCGAGCAGGAAAATCAAAATTTCAGGCAAAAGCCGTTCATCAGAAAACAATGATTCCTGATGAAGGGTTTTGCCCGAAACGTCGATTTTCCTGCTTCTCAGATGCTGCCTGAACTGCTGTGCTTTTCCAGCACCACTCTAATTGAGAGTCTAATCTCCAGCATCTGCAGTCCTCACTTTCACCTGAGAAGGATATGGGCCAATAGAAGGGAAATGGGGTTAGTGTGGATGGACGTTTTGGTCGGCATGGACCAGTTTGAGCCAAACAACCTGTCTCCGTGCCGTAGGACTTTGTGGCTCTAAGACTGAAAGGAAAAGGACTCTTTAAGGAACAATTTTAACCAATTCACAACTGGATTTTTTAAAAAATTAAATACTAGCGACCATTTTAAAACTACATAGCATAGATAATAAACATCTCACACACATCCTGGTTAACTATTTTGTTATAAACTGTCAAACAAAGTAACAGATAATCACCAAAGAAAATTCCAACACAAAAGAATTACACATTTTCTGGACCAACCTCCCTTCCCTTCCTCGACATTTTGGTTTCCATTTTTGGTGATGAACTCCACTACATATCCACTACAAACCCACCGATTCCTACAGTTACCTGGACTATATATCCCCACACCATGTTGCCTGTAAAGAAACCATTCCATTCTCCCAGTTTGTCCATCTGTTACACCTGTTCTGCTGGTGCCACCTTCCACAGGAGGTCCTCAGAAATGTCCTCTTTCTTTCCTTCAACCGAGGATTCCCTATCACCATAGTTGACAAAGCCCTTAGTTATGTCCAACGCATTTCCTGCACTTTTGCCTTCACTCTTTTAAAATCCTCAAAGACGCATCCAAAGGATCACAAGCTGCCAGGTTTGCCACCACCAGACCTTTCCCCTCACTTGTCAGCATTCCACAGGCACCATTCTTTCCAGGACACCCTGGTCCAAGTCCCCTCCACTCCCAACACTTCCTCACAGCCCACAATACCTTCTCGTACAATAACAGAAGGCGTGGTATCTGCCTGTTTACCTCCTCCCTCCCCACAGATACACCTTGCAGATGAAGTAGCGATTTACCTGCACTTCACTCAATCTAGCCTACTGTATGTGATGCTCACAATGTGGTGTCCTCCATACTGGGGAGATGAAACACAGACTGGGTGACCACTTCACAGAACCATATATTCTCTCTTTAAAGGTGACCACAAGCTTGTAGTTGCTTGCAACTTTAACTAACCACCGCGATCTTTGGCCAATATTGCTGTTTCGGGCTTGCCTCAGCAAGCTGCGAATCTCCAGTGAAGTTCAGCGCAACCAGAAAGAATAGCATCTCACTTTCCACTTGGGGATTCTGCAGCCTCAGGAATCAATATCAAGATTAATAATTTTAGAACCTGAACACCTATGTCCTTTACCCACCCCCACACACCGCCTTGCCAAATTAGTCCTCACCTCAATAACTTTTCCTTCAATTTTTCCCACTTTCTGCAAATTCAGGGGGTAGCCATGGGCACTCACATGGGCCCTAGCTATGCCTGCTTCTTTATCGGTTATATCGAACAGCCCCTCTTCAGTATGTACACTGGTACTATTACCCAAGTCTTCTGCCATTAAATTATGACTGTATCGGTACTACATCCTGAACCCAGACTGAACTGGAGGTGTTCATCGAATTCGTTAACAACATCCACCCAAACCTCACCTCCCCCTGTCTTGACCTTCCATTTCCATCTCCAACGACAGTTTATAGACTTATCTTTACTATAAACCCACAGATTCCCATACTACCTGGACGTACACCTCCTCCCACTCTGTAACCTGCAAAAACTGCATCCCATTTCCCAATTCCCCCCTCTCCATTGCATCTGCTCTGACAAGGAGACTTTCCACTCAAGCGTCCCCGATGTCCTACTATTATTTCAAACAATGTTTTCTCCCCCTCCCCATTATCCAGACAGCCCTCCACCACATCTTCTCCATTCCTTGCTCCACCTCTCTGAACCACTCCCCCCTCCCAAAAACATAATAAAGTTAGGCTCCCCCTTGCCCTTACTTTCCACCCCAACAGCCTCCACACCAAACTCTGGTGAGCGAAAATAAAGCCAAGTTCCAAATCCACCAGGACAGTTAAAGCTGACAACACCATTAGTGTGCTTCCAATTAAACCTGTTGGACTATAACCTGGTGTTGTGTGATTTTTAACTTTGAACACCATTAAACACCGCTCAGACAGCACATCCTACAGAACATCCCACCTCTCCAAACACCACGCAACGTCATTAACCACCCTTAGCAACACAAACACTTCCGGGGCACCTGGAGGTCGGTCAATAGACAGGCCACGCTCCAAACCGTCCAAACCTCGACACTGCGCTGCGCTACCCCGCCCCTCTCACTCTAGGCCTCGCCTCCATCACCAAGACCGCCCCTTAGCCACGCCCCCTCCAGGCACCTGAACTCCGCCTGTCCTATCCTATCGGTGAGACCAGCAACTCCGGCCCCGCCCTTTAAGGATAGCCCCGCCCCTCGCAAAACTGAGATCGCCTTCACACCTCGGGTCACAAGCCCTTCACCGCTCCGCATCACACAGCACGTCCCCTTGTCATTGGTCCCGGCCCCGACAGATCAACTAAGCCACGCCCAGCCACCTCCCCGTTCCGCCCCCGCATGCCTGGCCGCGCCCCTACCAACGGCCGACCGCCCCTTCACCTCCAGCCCCGCCCCCATATCTTTGCCAATAAGAACTCTCCCCCCACCCCTTTGTCCTTGTCCAGCCCAGCCAATCGCTCGGTCCCACAGAGGAATCCAACTGCGCATGTGCTAATTGGAGTTTTTCCGGAGCCGTTGGAAGTTGTTCTATTTTAGGCCAGATATTCTGGTCAAAGGTTAAAATTGTCTCTATTAGCGCCTAGAAACACCTCAGTCCGAAGAGAGATTCAATTATTGCAAGAATCTTCCAGGTAACATGTTTGTTACCATGCCGATATTTTCAAATTTGAAGGAACCTGTTAGGGCAAAGTGTCGTCTGACGCAATGAAAACAGTGTAATATATCGGAGCTGAATATGATTTCCCAGAGTGCATCATTACAGCCTCAGCAGTATACGCGGACAGCGCATGTCAGGCTGCAAAGCTTTGTGGGGGTTGTAGTTCTATGTTCCTGGTTCATGGTGAGCTTCAATAGAGAGTCTTACAGATGTACAGCATGGACACAGCCGCTTTTGTCCAACTCGTCCCTGCCGACCAGATATCCTAAATTAATCTTGTCCCATTTGCCAGCACCTGGCCCATATCTCTGTAAACTCTTCCTATTCATATACCCAACCAAATACCTTTTAAATGTTGCAACTGTACCAGACTCCACCACTTCCTCTTTCAGCTCAGTCCATACACCCATCACCCTTTGCATGAAAAAGTTGTCCTTTTTAATTTTTGCTCCTCTCATCCTAAACCTGTGCCCTCTAGTTCTGGATTCCCCCACACCAGGGAAAATAACTTGTCTATTTACTCTATCCATGCCCCTCATGATTTTACAGATCTCTAAGGTTACCCCTCTGCCTCTGATGTTCTATGCAAAACAGCTATAGTCTATTCAGCCTCTCCCTACAAGCTCAAACCCTCCAACGCTGGCAACATTTTTGTAAATCTTTTCTGAACCCTTTTGTGTTTCACAACATTCTTTCTCCTTCTGATGGGAGAAAGACTAGAAACGCACACAATATTCCAAAAGTGCACGCCGACCACTACTTTCCTTCCTGGACCCCTCCACAGCCACGTCTCCGTCTGAACTGACCAATAAAGGAAAGCATATCATCCACCTTGTTCACTATCCTATTGAAAGTGGAGTTCAAGGTCAAGGAACTACGAACCTGCACTCCAAGGTCCCTTTGGTCAACAACAATCCCAGGACATTACCATTAGGTGTGAAGTCCTGCTGTGATTTGCCTTTCCAAAATGCAGCACCTCACCTTTATCTGAATTAAACTCCATTTGCCACTCCTTGGCCCATTGGCCCATCTGATCAAGATCCCGTTGTACTTGGAAGTAACTTTCTTCGCTGTCCACTACACCTCCAATTTTGGAGTCATTTGAAAACTTACTAACTATACCTTCTGTATTCACATCCAAATCACTGAAATAAATGATGAAAAGCAGTGGACCCAGCACCGATCCTTGAGGCACACGACTGGTCACAGGCCTTCAATTTGATAGGCATTCCTCCACCACCACGGTCTATCTTCTACCTTCGAGCCAGTTCTGTTATCCAAATGGCTAGTTGTCCCTGTATTACATGTGATCTAAACTTGCTAACCAATCTACCTGAAGTCCATATAGATCACATCCACCACTCTCTTCATCAAGTGACTGTCTGTGTGGAGTTTGTACATTCTCCCTGACCCTCATGGGTTTCCTCCCACAATCCAAAGATATGCATGTTAGGTGATTTGGCCATGCTAAACTGCCCATAGTGTTTAGGGATGTGTAGGTTAGGTGTTTAGTCAGGGGTAAATTTAGAGTAATGGGAATGGGTTTGGGTGAGTTACTCTTCAGAAAGTCGGTGTGGACTTGTTGGACCGAAGGGCCTGTTTCCACATGGATTCTGTGATATCTATGATAACCCTCTTTGATACTTTTTCAAAAAACTCAATCAAGTTAGTGAGACATGATTTCCCACACACAAAGCCATGTTGACTATCTCTAATCAGTTCTTGCCTGTCCAAATTCATGTAAATCCTGTCCCTCAGGATTCCCTCCAACAAGTAGCCCACTACCGATGTCGGGTTCACTGGTCCATAGATCTTTGGCTTTTCCTTACCACCTTTCTTAAATGTGGTATCATGTTAGCCAACCTCCAGTCTTCTGGCACGTCACCTGTGACTATCGATGATACAAATATCCCAGCAGGGGGTCCAACAATCAATTCCCAACTTCCCACAGAATTCTCGGGTTCACCTGATCAGGTCCTGGGGATTTATCCACCTTTATGCATTTTAAGACATTCTGCATTGCCTCCTCTGTTATATGGACATTTTCAAGATGTCACCATCTATTTCCCTAATTTCTATATCTTCCATGTTCTTCTGCACTGTAAACATTGATGCAAAATACTTGTTTAGTATCTCCTTGATCAGCTGCAACCACATAGGCTGCCTTGGTGATCTTTGAGGGGCCCTATTCTCTCCCTTGGTACCCTTTTATTTTTAATGTATTTGTAAAATCCCTTTGGATTCACCTTAACCCTATTTGTCAAAGCAATCTCATGTTGCCTTTTTATCCTCCTAATTTCCCTCTTAAGTATACTCCTACTGCCTTTATACTCCTCTAAGAATTCACTCAATCTCTCCTGTCTATACCTGACATAAGCTTCCTTCTTTTTCTTGACCAAAACCTCCATTTCTGTAGTCATTCAGCATTCTTACATCTACCAGTCTTGCCTTTCACCTTAACAGGAATATACTATCTTATGATTTCTTGTTATCTCATTTTCGAAGGCTTCCCATTTTCCAGCCATCCCTTTACCGGCAAACATCTGCCTCCAATCAATTTTTGAGGGTTCTTGCCTACTACCATCAAAATTGGCCTTCTCCCAGTTTAAAACTTTAACTTTGAGATCCAGTCTACCCTTTTCCATCACTATTTTAAAACTTATAGTATTATGGTCATTGGCCCAAAAGTGCTCACCCACTGACACCTCAGTCATCTGTCCTGCCTTATTTCTCAAGGTGGGTCAAGTTTTGCACCTTCTGTAGTAGGTACATCTACATACTGAATCATCAAAATGTTCTTGTACACACCTAACAAATTCCTCTCCATCTATACCCTTAACACTATGGCAGTCCCAGTCTCTGTTTGGAAAGTTAAAATCTTATAACCATTATTATTCTTATTCTTACAGATAACAGATCTCCTTACAAACTTGTTTCTCAATTTCCTGCTGACTGTTGGGAGATTCTATAGCACATTCCCAATAAGCTAATCATCCCTTTCTTATTTCTCCGTTCCACCCAAATAACTTCCCTGGATGTATTCCCAGGAATATCCTCCCTCCGTACAGCTGTAATGTATCCCTTATCAAAAACACCATTGCCCTTCCTCTCTTGCCCCCCCCCCCATCCTTCCTAGAGCATTTGTAGCCTGGAACATTAACCAATTGAGTTTCTTGACAATGGTAATCTCTAGGATGTTGATAGAGGGGGATTCAGTGATGATAACATCATTCAGTGTGGTTATTTTGTCTCTTATTCTCTTCCTGATGAAGGGTTTTGACCGAAATGTCGATTTTCCTGCTCCTCGGGTACTGCCTGACCTGCTGTGCTTTTCCAGCACCACTCTAATCTTGACTCTGATCTGCAGTATTCACTTTCCCCTTATTGGAGATAAGAACAAAGAAAATTTACAACCCAGGAACTGGCCCATCAGCCCTCCAAGCCTGAGCTATTCCAAATCCACTGTCTAAACCTGTCGCCCTATTTCTAAGCATCTGTATCCCTCTGCTCCCCACCTACATCTGTCCAGGTGCACCTTAGCTACTGTGTCTGCCTCTGCTACCTCTTCTGGCAATGCATTCCAAACGCCCTCCACCCTCTGTGTGAAGTACTTGCTGTACTTGTTGCCCCTTAAACCTTTCCCCTCTCACCTTGAACACGTGACCTCTCGTTATTGAATCCCTCACCCTGAGAAAAAGCTTATCTCTATCTACCCTGTCTATATCCTTCATGGTTTTGTAGATCTCAATCAAGTCCCCCCTCAATCTCCTTTTTTCTAATGAAAACAATCCATACCTACCCCTCCTCTCTTCATAGCTAGCACCTTCCATACCAGGCAACATCCTCATAAATGTTCTTTGCACCCTCTCCAAAACATCCACACCCTTTTGGTAATGTGGCAACCAGAACTGTACACAATATTCTAAATGCGGCCAAACCAAAGTCTTGTACAATTTTAACATGATCTTCCAGCTCTTATACTCAATACCACGTCAGATGAAGACATGCTTACCATATGCCTTCTTTACCACTCTGTCCACCTGTGTAGCAACCTTCAGGGTACAATGGACCTGAATTCCCAGATCTCTTTACCCATCAACTTTTCCCAAGGATCTTCCATTTACAGTATAGTTCACACTAGATGTAGACTTCCCAAAATGCTTCACTTCACATATGCCTGGATTTAACTCCATCTCCCTACTCTCCAGTCTATCTATATCCTCCTCCATTTTTTGACAGTCCCCTGTGCTTTCTGTTACTCCACCAATCTTCGTGTCATCTGCAAACTTACTGATCAGACCAACAGTGCTCTCTTCCAGATCATTTATGTATATTACAAACAACAGTGGCCCCAACACTGATCCTTGTAGAACACCACTGGTCACCTTTCTCCATTTCGAGAAACTCCCTTCAACTACTACTCTCTGTCTCCTGTTGCTCAACCAGTTCTTTATCCACCGAGCTAGAACACTCTGCACACCATGTGACCTCACTTTCTCCATTAGTTTGCCATGGAGAACCTTATCAAAAGCCTTACTAAAGCCGATGTATATGACATCAACAGCCCTTCCTTCATCTATCAACTTGGTCACTTATGGTCATAGAGATGTATAGCATGGAAACAGACCCTTCGGTCCAATCCGTCCATGCCGACCAGATATCTCAACCCAGTCTAGTCCCACCTGCCAGCATCCAGCCCATATCCCTCCAAACCCTTCCTATTCATATACCCATCCAAATGCCTCTTAAATGTTGCAATTGTACCAGCCTCCATCACATCCTCTGGCAGCTCAGTCCACACACATACCACCCTCCGTTGTGAAAAAGTTGCCCCTTAGGTCTCTTTTATATCTATCCCCTCTCACCCTAAACCTATGCCCTCCCTCAGCATAGCTGTAATGCTATCCCTTATCAAAAATGCCACTCCCCCACCCCTCTTGCCTCCCTTTCTATCCTTCCTGTAGCATTTGTATCCTGGAACATTAAGCTGCCAGTCCTGCCCATCCCTGAGCCATGTTTGTGTAATTGCGTTGATATCTCAATCCCATGTTCCTAACCATGCCCTGAGTTCATCTGCCTTCCCTGTTAGGCCTCTTGCATTGAAATAAATGCAGTTTAATTTATTAGTCCTACCTTGTCCCTGCCTGCCCTGACTGTTTGACTCACTTCTGTTCTCGGCTGTGCCCCGTCTCAGATCGTTCTCTTTCCTCACTATCTCCCTGGGTCCCACCCCCCACCTTACTAATTCAAATCCTCCCAAGCAGTTCCAGCAAATTTCCCTGCCAGTATATTAGTCCCCTTCCAATTTAGGTGCAATCCGTCCTTCTTGTACAGGTCACTTCTACCCCAAAAGAGATTCCAATGATCCAAAAATGTGAATTCTTCTCCCATATACCAGCTCCTCAGCCATGTATTCATCTGCTCTATCCTCCTATTCCTGCCCTCACTAGCTCATAGCACTGGGAGTAATCCAGATATTACTACCCTTGAGGGCCTCCTTTTTAAATTTCTGCCTAACTCTCTGTAATCTCCCTTCAGAGTCTCAACCTTTTTCCTTCCAATGTGGACAACGACCTCCTGCTGGCCCCTCTCCCCCGTGAGAACATTCTGCACCCTCTCTGAGACATCCTTGATCCTGGCACCAGGGAAACAACACACCATTCTGCTTTTTCTCTGCTGGCCATAGAAATGTCTGTCTGTACCTCTGACTACAGAATCCCCTCACACAATTGATCTCTTGGAAGCCGACGTACCCCTCGTTGCATTAGAGCCAGTCTCAATACCAGAAACTTGGCTGTTCATGCTACGTTCCCCTGAGAATCCATCACCCCCTACATTTTCCTAAACAGCATACCTGTTTGAAATGGGTATATCCACAAAAGACTCCTGCCCTCGGTGCCGACCTCTCTTACTCTTCCTGGAGTTAACCCATCTATGTGACTGTATCTGAGACTTGCCCCCCTTCCTATAACTGCCATCCATCACGTACTGTTGCTGTTGCAAATTCCTCATCACTTCTATCTGTCTCTCCAACCGATCCACTCGATCTGATAAGATTCGCATCCAACAGCATTTATGGCAGATATAATCCACAGTAACCCTTAAACTCTCTTTAAACTCCCACATCTGACAAGAAGTACATATCACTGGAAAGGCCATTTCTGCTCCTTCACAATCTACAGACCCAAAAAAAACACCATCTTATTCTTAGAAAACACTGTTCCAAGTTAAATTAATAGCTATGACTTATATTTTAAGTTTAATCAAGAGACTTCCTCAAAGAACTCTATTAAGTTGGTAAGACACGATCTACCCCACACAAAACCATATTGTCTATCACTGATAAGCCCATTCTTTTCCAAATATAAATAGGTTTTTTCCCTCACTACCTTCTCCAGCAACTTTCCCACCATTGACATCAGGCTCACTGGTCTGTAGTTACCTGGAATATCCCTACTACTCTTCTTGTTCAGGGGGACAACATGAGCAACCTTCCAGTCCTCTGGCACCTCACCTGTGTTTAAGGATGCTACAAAGATATCTGTCAGGGCCCTAGCTCATTCCTCTCTCGCCTTCCTCAGCAACTTGGGATAGATCCCATCCGGTCCTGGGGATTTGACCACCTTAATATCCTTTAGCCTACCCAACACATCTTTCCTCCTTATGTCAACATGATCCAGAGTAAACAAACTTCCATCTCTAATCTCAGCATTCATCACCTCCTGTTCCTCAGTGAACACTGATGCAAAGTAACTATTGAGAATCTCACCAATTTTCTCAGGTTCGACACACAACCTTCCTTCCTTACCCTTTAGTGAACCAACCCTTTCTCTGGTTACCCTCTTGCTTCTTATATAAGAATATAAGGCCTTGGGATTCTCTAATTCTGCTTACCAAAGCTATTTCATGATCCCTTTTAGCCCACTTGGTTTCTCGTTTAAAATTGCTCCTACTCTCCCAATATTCCCCCAAGGCCCATTCTGTTCTTAGCTGCCTGGACCTTTTGTACGCTTCCCTTTTCCTCTTGGCTAGTCGCACAATTTCTCCTGAAATCCACGGTTCACAAATCTTGTCTTTCCTATCCCTTGTTTTCAAAGGGACGTGCCTATCCTGCACCATCTTCAACCTATCTTTGAAAGCCTCCCACATATCAAATGTGGATTTTCCTTCAAATAGTTGTGTCCAATCCACATCTTCAGGCCCCTGCCTAATTTTGATATAATTGGCCTTGGCCCCGTTTAATCCTCATCCCTTAGGACCACTCTCATCTTTGTCTATGAGTATTCTAAAACTTACAGAATTATAGTCACTATTCCCAAAAGAATCCCCAAAGATGGTCATTGCCTGGCATTTGTGTGGCACAAATGTTACTTGCCACATGTCAGCCCAAACCTGGATATTGTCCAGATTTTATTTCACTTGAGTATGGATTGCTTCAGTATCTGAGGAGTTGCGAATGGGCTGAGCATTGGCGAACATCCCCATTTCTGATCTTATGATGGAGCAATGGTCATTGATAAAGCAACTGAAGATGGTTAGGCCAAGGGCACTACCCTGAGGAACTCCTAAAGAGATATCCTAGAACTGAGGTAACTCACCTCCAATAACTACAACCATTTTCCTAGTTACAGCACAGAAAGACCCCTATTGGGCTCCTGATGTACACACTGACCCTCTGCAGGTGCAACAGTATTCGTCCCATCTGCTTGCCCTTCCCATCAAACAGTTACTCTTCAATAATTATTCAATCCCATTTTGAAAGCTTCAATTTGCCAACACCACAGATTCAGACAGTACAATCCAGATCCCATCCACCTGTGGTAGACAGATGCTGTTTCTAATTTTTAAGGATTCACGCGATCTATCCTGTCTATATCTGACATAGGCTTCCTTCTTTTTCTTAACCAAACCCTCAATTTCTTCAGTCATCCAGCATTCCCTATTCCTACCAGCCTTCCCTTTCACCCTGACAGGAATATACTTTCTCTGGATTCTTGTTATCTCATTTCTGAAGGCTTCCCATTTTCCAGCTGCCCCTTTACCTGCGAACATCTGCCTCCAATCAGCTTTTGAAAGTTCTTGCCTAATACCGTCAAAATTGGCCTTTCTCCAATTTAGAACTTCAACTTTTAGATCTGGTCTATCCTTTTCCATCACTATTTTAAAACGAATAGAATTATGGTCACTGGCCCCAAAGTGCTCCCGCACTGACACCTCAGTCACCTGCCCTGCCTTATTTCCCAAGAGTAGGTCAAGATTTGCACCTTCTCTAGTAGGTACATCCACATACTGAATCAGAAAATTGTCTTGTACACACTTAAGAAATTCCTCCAAGAAGAACAGCCTCACTCTTCTAATATAATCAGGTTAGGTTCTCATCCTTGGAAGTATTTTCTAATGCCTTATTGTGTCTGAAATTGGACATGTAGACCAGGTTAGACTGAACCAGCTTCATAATAAGGTTTACCATAATCTCCTTGCTATTTTACTCTGTGTCATTATTTACAAAGGCCAGGATCACACGCATTTTTACCCACTTACCCAACCTGTCCTGACGTCTTTGATTTGACATCTCATTCATCTGCTCCTGCACCTCTTATTGTATTGTTTATCGATTATGTCCTATCCTTATTGCCTTTTTACCTAATGTATCACTTCACACTTCTGTATACTAAATTTCATCTGCTACACACCCACCAATTTGACCAGCTTCACTAATCTCTTCACATTACTCCCTAGTTTTGCCATTTTGGGAATTGTACCATGTGCACCAAGTCAAAGTTATTAATATGGATCAGTAAAAACAGTGATGCTAGCACCAATCCCTCCAAAACCCCAGTTTGAACAACAACCATTCATCACTACTGTGTTTCCTGTCACTCGGCCAGATTCCCCTTTACACCATGTGCTTCAACTTTACTATCAAGCTTGATAGTGTGAAACTTTTATCAAAAGCATCAACCACATCAACTATATTTTTTTTCAAACTCTTCTGTTACCTAATCCAAGAACTCAATCAGGCTAGTTAAACATGATTTGTCTTCAACAAATCTGTCCTGGATTTTCTTGATTACAGAACCTCAGAATTGTTACAATACAGGAAAAGTCTTTTGGGCCCATAGGGTCTGCATAGCTTTCTGAGTGAGCACCCTGTTGAGTGCCATTCTTCTGCCTTCTCCTCATAACCCCGCACGTTCTTCCTTTTCATATCACTATCTAATACCCTTAAGATGCCACGATTGAATATGCCTCCGATAAGCACCAAAACAGCGCATTGCTGAATCAGACCACTCACTGCATGAAAGAGATTTCCTTGCATCTCTCTTGAATCTTTTACTAATTATTTTAAATCACTTCCCTCGTGTTGTCCATTACCTTACCTCTGGGAACTTTTTTTTCATGTTTACTCTGTCCAGATCACTCATGATTTTAAATCCTTTCAACCTTCCCTTCTCCAAGGAAAACAGTCATAACTCTCTGATCTGTCTTCGTAACTGAATTTCCTGGAATCGTTCTCATAAATATTTCTGCACTCTTCAATTCTTTAAGATCCTAATGTTTGCGGCCCAGAAATGTACACAGTATGGTCAGTTGAGACTAAACTAGTGACCTATTACAAGTTTCCATCCATTCTACAAACTTGCATCTCCTTACATTTCTACACTGTCCTCCACATAGTTTACAATTTTTCCAAGTTTTATATTATTTGCTAATTTTGAAGTTGTGCGCTGTACACCATGTCTAGATCATGTACATATAGAACCATATCAGGAAAAGTGAAGATTTCAAATCTGACCCTTGGGGAATGCCATTATAAACCTTCCTTCAACCTGAAAAGCATCACATAATCATTAGTCTAATCCAGTCACACAGCCAACTTTGTATCCATGTTATAATGCACAATTGTTAATTTTGTCCCAAATTTTGTCCCAGGTGGCACAGTGGTTAGCACTGCTGCCTCACAGCACCAGGGACCTGGGTTCGATTCCAGCCTCGGGCAACTGTCTGTATGGGTTTGTACGTTCTCCATGTCTGCGTGGGTTTTCTCCAGGTGCTCTGGTTTCCTCCCACAGTCCAAAGATATGCATGTCAGGTGAATTGGCTATGCTAAATTGCCCATAATGTTAGGTGCATTAGTCAGAGGGAAGTGGGTCTGGGTGGGTTACTCTTCGGAGGGCTGAAGGGCCTGTTTCCACACTGTAGGGAATCTAATCTAATCAATATGATTTCCCACCATTAAAATTAAATTGATTGGTATTTAGTTACTGGCTTTCTCCTTGCACTGCTCCAGTGTCTATCTTCAGGGATCATGACACTTTTCACAATTCTCCTATTTATTGCGTATTCCCTTGTTTTATTGAGTCAGTTAACTCAGTTGGCTAGTTGATTAGAATATGGAATTAAACCAACAACACAGGTTGAATCCCCATACCAGCAGTATGGCCCTGGCTCCTCCTCCTCACCTTATCCTACACTTGTGGATTGTTATCCTAAAGTTATATCTAACCTGTAATGGAGTGAGATGCTTACGGTGCATGTGGACTGTGGTTTCTTGCCTTGATTGCTCTCTCCAGGGGGAGGTGGGAATGTGGATTGAGGTTACAATCATATCTGCTGTGATGTTAAGTGGGGGAGCAGGATCAAGGAACAAAAAGAGCGGCATGGTGGCACAGTGGCTAGCACTGCTGTCTCACAGTGCTAGAGACCTGGGTTCAATTCCCACCTTGGGCAACTGTCTGTGTGGAGTTTGCACATTCTCCCCGTGTCTGCGTGGGTTTCCTCCGGGTGCTCCGGTTTCCTCCCACACTCGAAAAGTCAAAAAAGATGTGCAGGTTAGGTGAATTGGCCATTCTAAATTGCCCATAGTGTTAGCTGTTGGGGAATGGGTCTGGATGGGTTGCTCTTTGGAGGGTCGGTGTGGACTTGTTGGGCCGAAGGGCCTGTTTCCACACTGTAAGTAATGTAAAAAATGATCTACTCGTTATTCGTATATACGCAATTTGCTTCCCATATATAAAAAACAACCCAGTGAGGTTGGTCAAGTGATAAATGTTTTGCCAGATCAGGGAGACTTCTTCAAATTAGTTTTGATATCTCAAGGAAAAATCAGGCATGCACATTGGGAAAGAATGAGTGACAGAATTATTAAGAAAATCAGGAGCTGCTTTTGATTTACTGTTCGGGGTTCCCAAAAGATGAGCACCAACAGGTTTTGCATAACACGGTAATGGATTCTACTCCTTAAGTTGTATCTTTCACTTATCGCAAAGAAATGCAACATGTTTCAAAGCTGCTTTTATTTTTGGTTCATGTTGCAACTTACACAGATATTTGCATAATTATTAAGGGAGACCAGTATCTAAAAGATTTGCTAAAATGGTTTGTGGTTTGTAGAATGAGGCATTGTGACAGAATTAAACCAGTCATCATGGGCGGCACGGTGGCACAGTGGTTAGCACTGCTGCCTCACAGCGCCAGGGACCTGGGTTCAATTCCCGCCTCAGGCAACTGACTGTGTGGAGTTTGCACGTTCTCCCCGTGTCTGCGTGGGTTTCCTCCGGGTGCTCCGGTTTCCTCCCACAGTCACAAAGATGTGCGGGTCAGGTGAATTGGCCATGCTAAATTGCCCGTAGTGTTAGGTAAGGGGTATATGTAGGGGTATGGGTGGGTTGCGCTTCGGCGGGTCGGTGTGGACTTGTTGGGCCGAAGGGCCTGTTTCCACACTGTAAGTCTAATCTAATCTAATCTAACCACTGATTTGAAGCAAACAAGGCCCTAAATTGTTGATGGATTGTCTTCACATTCAAGGACTTTAAGGTTCATTTGAAAGAAAGCATGAACAATTTACTGTGGCAGAAAGTAGGGGAAGAAAAATACAGTGAAAATCCCTGCAATTGTTCTCCTGGGCTGCTCTTAACGACAACACAGAGATTTCCTCAAGACTCAGGGAAATTTCGTGCTGGGAACAGACGATTGTCTTTCCATTCCGTCACTTTAAAGACCGTATGCTTGTAGTACTTTTTCTGTCTTTAAGACTGTCAAAATATTATTCATATTCTTCTGAACAGTTTTATTTTCTTTATTCTTTCGTGGAGTGTAGCATCATTGACATCTTTTTCCCACCCCTAATTATCCTTGAACTGATTGAGTTGTTAGACAATTGCAGAGGACTGTTAAAAATCATCTACATTGCTGTGGGTTTGGCCTGGCATGTAGGTCAAACCACATAAGAATGGCAGGTTTTCTTTCCTACAGGACATTAGTGAGCCAGATGGGTTTTTATGACAAACATCTATTGTGGCCTATATTCTAAATTTATAATTTAAATTCCACCAGGTGGGATTTGAACCTGTATCCTAAGAATATTAGCCTTGGCTTCTGAATGTAGTCCACTGACATTACCATTACTGTCTCACCCTAACGATTAATAGAAATAATCAGCTGAACTTTTCCCAGTGATTTCTCATCCTCAGATATAACTTTGAAAGCCTGGATCATACATGAACCTCTCTCAAAATTAAGGCAGGGAAGAGTGACAAGTCCCAGAGGATTGGGTGAAATATTGCAAAAATGATCTACCAAGTGAGGTAGCAGAGTGCAGCAATCCAAATGGAGTTTCGAATGTGACAGGAGTGCGCAATAGTGGCCCACACTAAAACAGCCTCAGGTCATGGCAGGTGAGTGAAGAATCAGAGATATCTGCGAGTCTGCCGTATTGGCAGATACAAAGTGCCAACGTGCAACTTCAAAGCTGCACAACCTTCTCAAGTTAAACTGGCAGGTTATTTACCTAGACCCCAAAGACTCAGAAAAATGGGTGGCTGCAAAAGAGCTGTGTCCACCACATCCAGTATAAACACTACTTAAAACACAAGTCAGACAATTGCTGCTACTGGTGCCGTTTAAAGTAAGAGTGTTTCTACGGTAATGGGAGGAAGGGTTGAAGTAAAGAGAGATTGGGTTTTGTATGTTCATCTGCTACTGGGAGTTGGAAGCTAATTGCATATCACAGAACAATTGACTGCCTGATCCAACAACAGTTTTTAACAGATCTTCAGTTGATCGTCCAAACAAAGTTGTAAGCGTGTTTCTAAAAATCTCCAGCAGACTTCAGCTAGTGAATAATTCCTTCGAGTGAAAGGAAACTTACATTTGCATGATGCTGAGGACCGAAATTGTTTCAACCTTTCAAAGAGAAGATATCTTTGAGTTGAAAGTGTTGGTCAGTACTTTTGCTGTTGTTTTTTTGGAAATAGTAATGCATTTCAAATTTGATTGAAGCGGAACATTGAAAAGCTAGATTCTGAACTATTTTTGACTGAACAAATTGATCTTGGAATACAGGTAGTTCTTCTATAACATGATGGTTGCGTTCTTGTGCAACCCTGTGTTATAGAAAAATCATACTTTGGAAACAGCACTTAAAATGTTGACAATATAATCACATTACAACCAACACACGTTTTAAAAGTTCGCGCTTTAGAAACAATGTCCCCAATTCATCAATCGCGTTATAGCGAATTCGTGTTAACGAAACGTGTGGTATAGCAGAATGACCTGTAATCTAGATTCCAGAGAGAAATGTTCCCCTACTTCCATGTCTATCACTCTCCATTTTGTCTCTTTGAGCAGCTATGCAGAGTGTTTCTCAACCCCCTGTTTTATCCCAAGTACAAGGTGGAGGAACCAGTTGAACTGTACAGTCCATCCCTTGTCCCGACAGATCTCAATCTGATCCAGAAAGTGCTTCTTAGCCTCTTCCTCATTCTTGCCAACAGTAAGTGTCTCACGAATGTATTCAATGTCCTCTTTGCTGGTTAGTTGTGGCATCCCTGTCATCACCATCATGGAGAAGAGTATAATCAACAGGTTGGTGTGGTGGCGAAGAGCAAGGTAGGCCTTGACACAGATATCCTATGGAAGGAAATGAAATATGCATCTTACTTCTTTTCCATTAAGGCTACATTTAACAGAAAATTCACTTTGTCAGACACTACCGTACCTGAGTTGCGATATAAAGTAACAAGCAAGGGTTTTTAATTGTCACAGCCAGCACACGTTTTAAAAGTTCACACTTTAGAAACAGTGTCACCAGTGCATCAATTGCATTCGTGAATGTGCATTATGGCAGAATGACCTGTGTGAGACACTAGTCATGCAGTGATAGTGTCCCTATCTCTAGACCAGAGGGTCCACAGTCATGTCCTATTGGCCGCAGAGGTGTGTGTCATAATATATTCAAACAGACTGATTAAAATATTTTTAAAATTGAATCCAGACTAGCGAGTTTTGAGAAGATTTGTAGCTCAGGTTGAGGTTCTGTATGTAAGTTTGCTCATGGATGTTTCGTCACCATACTAGATAACATCATCAGTGAGGTTCTGGTGAAACACTGGTGTTAGTGATCCGCTTTCTATTTGTGTGTTTAGCTTTCCTTGGGTCAGTGATGTTGTTTCCTGTGGTAATATCAGTTCCCGTGGTGATATCAGTTCCCGTGGTGATGTCATTTCCTGTTATTTTTCTCAGTGTGGTAAATGGGATCCAAGTCGATGTGTTGGTTGGTAGAGTCAAAGAGTCAGAGATGTACAACATGGAAACAGACCCTTCGGTCCAACCTGTCCACGCCGACCAGATATCCCAACCCAATCTAGTCTCACCTGCCAGCATGCGGCCCATATCCCTCCAAACCCTTCCTATTCATATATCTATCCAAATGCCTCTTAAATGCCTCCACCACATCCTCTGGCAGCTCATTCCATATATGTACCACCCTCTGCGTGAAAAAGTTGCCCCTTAGGTCTCTTTTATATCTTTCCCCTCTCACCTTAAACCTATGCCCTCTAGTTCTGGACTCTCCAATCCCAGGGAAAAGACTTCGTCCTTTTATCCTATCCATGCCCCTCATAATTTTGTAAACCTCTATAAGGTCAAGCCTCAACCTCCGACACTCCAGGCAAAAAACAGCCCCAGTCTGTTCAGCGTCTCCCTATAGCTCAAATCCTCCAACCCTGACAACACCCTTGCAAGGTAGAGTTCTGGTTGGAATGCCATGCTTCTAGGAATTCTCATCTGTGTCTCTGTTTGGCTTGTCCTAGGATGGATGTGTTGGCAACATCGACCTGGCCTAGGAAACACTGAATACACTATTAGAACAACCAAAGATACATATACCAAACACCATCAACTTCAACAGCAAAGACAACATTGTCAAGTTAGAGGATCAATGCCTTACTACCCACTTCACTTTCAATAACAAAATCTACAGACAAACCACAGAACACCCATGGGATCTCCAATATCAGGATTCTTAGCAGAGGCAGTAATGCAGAGACTCAAACAAACAGCTCTGCCAACCATCCAATCCAAACCTTGGGTCCGTTATGTGGATGACACCTTTGTCATCACTAAGTGAACCAAATTAGAGGAAACCTTCAAGACCATCAATAATATCCTTATTGGCATAAAATTCACTAAAGAGGAGGAAAAACAACAATAAACTGCCATTCCTAGATGTCACAGTAGAGCAAACAGCCAATGGGGAACTTCAAAACAGCATCTCCAGGAAAACAACACATACGGACCAAATACTGAACTACAGAAGCAATCATCCCAACATCCACAAACAAAGCTGCATTGGAACATTACTTCAGCAAGCCACTACACACTGCAGCACAGAGGAACCTCGAAGAGCAGAGGAAAATCACCTATATATCACATTCAAAAGAACGGGTACCCTAGCCACATTCCCCTATATCAAAGGTATCTCAGAAATGACTGCCAGACTACTCAGGCTTCTTGGCATCATGGTAGCCCACAAACCCACCAATACACTAAAACAGCAGCTAATGAACTTTAAAGACCCCATACAGACAACAAGCAAAACTGGTGTCATTTACAAAATACCTTGCAAGAACTATAACAAACACTACATTGGACAAACAGACAGAAAACTAGCCACCAGGATACATGAAAGTCAACTAGCCACAAAAAGTCACGATCCATTCTCACTAGTACCCTTACATACAGATGAGGAAGGACACCACTTCAACTGGGACAACACATCCATCCTAAGGCAAGCCAGAGGCATGCGTGAGAATTCCTAGAAGCATGGCATTCCAGCCGGAACTCTATCAACAAACATATCGACTTGGACCCCGTTTACCATCCTCTGAAAAAACGAACAGGAAATGACATCACCACTGGGACTGACGTCACCATGGGAAATGACATCACCAACCCAAGGAAACCTAAACACACAAATAGAAAGCGGGCCACTAACAGTAGTGCTTCACTGAAGGCTCATTGATGATGTTAGGAGAAAGTGAGGACTGCAGATGCTGGAAATCAGAGCTGAAAAATGTGTTGCTGGAAAAGCGCAGCAGGTCAGGCAGCATCCAAGGAGCAGGAGAATCGACGTTTCGGGCATAAGCCCTTCTTCAGGAATGAAACGTCTGAAAGTGAACTTTCCAGCTCAGCGAAGAAACTTACATACTGAATCCAGATTCCTTGGATTTAAAATAAAAGGTCAGCAAGATTTGGTCTGATATTCATTGCACAAAGCTGTAGAAGCTCTCAGGAATTTGGGTTCATCCCCTCACATATATCCCTCCCAGCCGATGCCACCCATAAAGCAGTTCCAGAAATAAAGAGTAAGGTTGATATCCTGCATTGTGAAGAGTACCTCAAAAGTAACAAATACTGGAAACTCTAGTTTTTTTTTCCCATTGTTTGTTAAAAAGCCTCCCAGAATGTGTCCAAAATCTCTCATCCATCACTGCACAGAAACTTGAATTTGAAAATCTATCATAGATACTGTTGCTATGCTTTTGTGAGTGCAGGTGATTACAGATCTCAGATTATTCAGAAAATACAAAACTCATCTATCTGTTCCTTGCTGTCCAATAAACTCCACATTCCCTTGTGTGAGGAGGAGGCCTTTTAATGTGAGGCACCTATTTGTATTTATGTCGCATCTTTGGTGCAGTAACACAGTCAAAGATGCATGGTAGAAGATCTCAGGCAAAGTTTAGTTCGAAGATTTGGATAGGTTATCAAAAACTTGATCAAAGTGGTATGATGTCTTAAACAAGCAAGCAAGGGGAGAGGAATTTTAGAACTTCGGCCCTGATGGCCATCAATGTCAGACTGAATCAATCAAGAATACTCAAGAGGTCAGAGTTGGAGAAACAGCGTTCCTTTTAGGATATAAGATTGGAGCAGGTCACCGAGATGGGGGAGGGTGAGGCCATGAAGGGACTGGAACATGAAAATAGGAAGTTTAAAACTGGGATACTGCTGGATTAGGTGCCAGTCTAGAGCAGTGAGTACTGGAGTGTTGGTAGAATAGGACTTGGTGTGAGCCGGATGTAGGCAGTCACTTTGTAATCTGTCAGGTGATACAGCATTAGATTCACATACCTGAAACTTCTGGAAATGTTGGCTTGTCTTCTTCCCGGATGTGCCCATCACAAAGAGAAAGTCAGGAGTGAGAACAAAAGGCACTCTCTCTTTATTGATTCCCAGGAAGCTTTTGTAGTTCCCAAGAATATGACCAAAATCAATATGGAAAAGATTTCCTGAATGGAATAAAGCAGAAAGTTGTGAGTTTTCCTGTTGGTGCAAGTGTTCATAATCCTCTCATGAGTATTAATGAGCTATCAAACTAACCGGCAGTAGGATCAGTAACTAAGTAACATCAATTTAAGATAATTACCAAAAGAACCACAGAGAGAATTGTTTTATGCAGCAAGAGCATTCTTGCATGCATTGACAGACTGGTAGAAACAGACTCTGTCATAATTTTCAGAAGGGATTTGGGCAAATACCTAAAACATTCAATTTACAAAGCCTAGTGGAAATAATACTCCTAATTGCATAGCCAAATACCATGGGTCAAATGGCTTTCCTCAGTTATCCCTGTCCCTTTGTGGAGTACGTGGAAAATTCCTTGTTCCAATCCTACCCACAACTCATTCTCCAGTACAATGATGATATGATCAATCTCTCATCCAGAATGGAAAAAATGATCAATTTTGCTTTCAATTTCCACCCTGCTTTCACTTTCATCTGGTTCATCTCTTCCTCCCTTCCTTGACATAGTTTCCATTTCTAAAGCCAGGCTACACTACAAACACACTGACCCCCACTACTACCTCGATGATACATCCTCACACTCCACTTCCTACAAATACTCCAGCCCATTCTCCCAGTTTTTGCACCTTCATCACATCTTTTCTGATGATGCCACAGAAGGTCTTTAGAAACGTCCACCTTTTTCCTAAACCAAGGATTCCCCACCACTGTGGTTTACCATACTCTTAGCTATGTCCAACCCATTTCCCACACCTCTACCCTCACCCCTTCACTTCCCTCCCACAATACTGATAAGATCCCCCTCATTCTCACTTTTCACCCCACCAGAATCCACATCTAAAGGATCATTACCCTTTATTTCCACCACCCCAGTGGGATAACACCACCAGACACATTCCCCTCTCTTCCCTTGTCAGCATTCTGAAGGGACCACTTATTTGTGCACAGAGAGGCCAGTGAGGTAATGGTTTGAATGTTTTGGTCAACAGTTGATAATAAGATAGATTGGTAAGGTGATGACTTAGTGCTGTGATTCTAGATTATTAATCTGGAGACCTAGGTGATGCTCTGAGGACCTAGGTTCAAATCCTGCCATGGTTGAATCTTAATTTTAGATTCTTTTTACTTCAGTTTCTAATGATGACAATGAAATTGTTGCCAGGAAATACACATCTCACACACTAATGCCCTTTGGGGAAGGAAACTGCATCCTTACCAGGTCTGGCTTACATTTGATGCCAGACACACGGCATTGTGATTGACTTTTAACTGATGCCAGGCAATTAGGGATGGGTAATACTCCTGGCTTAGCCAGTGACACCCATTTGCCATGAATAAATAATCAAAAAATTAATTCAAAACTGAAGGAAAAAATGGCATTCATTCATTTGAAGGCCACTCTCTCCCTGGTATGTCAGAGTATAAGCAATAGGAGCAGGAGTGAGACACTGGCCCTTTAAGGCTGCTCTGCCATTTACTAAAATCATGCATCATCTTCCTTCTAAATATCACCAGCCCACACAACTCCCATATATCGTCAGACATACAGTTCTCAAGAGTAAAGAATTCTGAATATTAGCAACCCTTTTAATGGGAAAAGTTTCTCCTTATTTAACTGCTTGAGCTGGTATTCTGAGACTATGATCTCCCCCAAGCTCTGGATTTAGCA
The DNA here is from genome assembly GCF_020745735.1 of Hemiscyllium ocellatum. Lineage (NCBI taxonomy): Eukaryota > Metazoa > Chordata > Chondrichthyes > Orectolobiformes > Hemiscylliidae > Hemiscyllium > Hemiscyllium ocellatum. The sequence goes on from NC_083425.1 coordinate 53,826,938, forward strand.
GGTGGGGAGGGGAACATCTTCCCAGCATCTACCCTCTAAGGATTTTACATGTTTTAAAGAGATTAACTGACAGCATCATCAATGTGCTTCAGGGCTTGTTCCCCTGCACCTAAAAGCCATCGATGTTGCTACATTTGCACCAATATTATGTTGCAGTTTATGTTTCTACCCTACACTACTATCTGAATGCATTTCCCACTCTGCTTGCACAACAATCTTTTTCATATCTTTCACACTCATTGATTAGCTCATGCAACAGTGCTGCCTGATATTTCTCACTTTCCACAGTTCTGCTTCCTTTAGGGTGTGACCTACACTGAGGTTAGTCATGGCTTTGTGGGCAGCAGCAGTCCATTCTTTACTACAACTCTCAACATCATCCCCATTTTTACTATTATTCATGTTACTGGAATAAGCAAATCTTTGAAAAAAATTTCTATTTGTTAAATGGGCCATTTGCAGCAAATACGGGTTCTAAGGACAGTGAGCTTTATCCCTCGTCCCAGATATCAACATAGACAAACTTGCACAGGGTGAATTCCCCTATTTCTCTCGTACTAGCTCAGGATTTGTTAAAACTAATTCAAATGGCTGGAACAGTTCACCTTGGAACAGAGAAGGTCAAGGGAGCTGTAACTGTTAAGGGCAGCACGGTGACTCAGTGGTTAGCACTGATGTCTCACAGCACCAGGGACCCAGGTTCAATTCCAGCCTCAGGCAACCGTCTGTGTGGAGTTTGCACATTCTCCCTGTGCCTGCATGGGTTTCCTCCAGGTGCTTCAATTTCCTCCCACAATCCAAAGATGTGCAGGTTAGGTGAATTGGCTGATCTAAATTGCCTATAGTAATGGATGCATTAGAGATTCTAGATTAGAGTGGTGCTGGAAAAGCACAGCAGTTCAGGCAGCATCCGAGGAGCAGGAAAGAAATGGGTCTGGGTGGGTTACTGTTCGGAGGGTCGGTGTGGACTTGTTGGTTGAGGGCCTGTTTCACATTGTAGAGAATCTTATCTAAAATTAAGTTAAATTTTTATAGAGTAATTAAAGAATGGCTTGAATTGGACTGAAATCTGTAACCAAAGAACTGAAATTTAAGGTAATTGTCAAAAAAAGCCAAAAGAGAGATGAGGAGAGACTTTTTTAATTATGCAGTGAATTATATTAAATCAGCAAGCTGCCTCACAAGGTACTGAATTCAATTGTAATTTTTAAAAGAAAATAAGATAAATACTTGAAGGAAGGAAAAGTTTGTAAGTCTGTGACTTAAGAGAGGGACAGTCTGACTTAACAGATAGCTCTTTCAAACAGTGGGAACCAGCATGATGTGCCAAAACGTTTCCTTCATTGCTTAATGCTTCTTCAAATCCTCTTCCTTCCAATAAATCAGTGCAGATTGTCAATGGAATAGAGACCTGTGTGTCTTCGCATCACTGAAGCCTTCTGAGGAACACATATAAATCACCCGATTAGACACTACACACTCACCTGACTCTGTGATCATGATGTTGTCATTGTGCCTGTCTCCTATGCCCAGGATGTAGGTTGCAACACAATACCCAGCACATGAATAAACAAACCTTTCAACAGCTGACTGGAACTGCAACATCAATAACGAATGGTTTCAGTTTGCATAGTTTAACAGGCATTTATAATATTAAACACCATAACAAGAGGTCATCCAGCCCAGTTACATCAGAAAGTGTCAAATAGTTAACACAAATCATCCAAAAATAAACAGTGCCAGAAAAATGCTGGTAATATTTGCTTTGACAGAGAGATATTGTGATGGCAGCAGACACATGTCCACCTGTGACACAAGGTACCATTATCAATAAGGCAGAATACATCCGAGAAAACACACTGATGGCTCATTCCATCTAATGGTCATTTTATTCAAACTTTATAAATATCAATTTTGACATTAAGTTGCAGCCCATATGGTTTTGGTAAGGTACCGGATGCCTATCCAGTATTCATTACCATCACCAGTGAGTTATATAATACCCATTTGGTGCTGAGGAAAGCAGTGAGTCAGACTAGTTGCTAATACTTTTGAACAGATTCAGAACTCTGCTGGTCTAACATCCTTGAACTACTCCAGCAAACTTGCCCACGACCTGCAAACAGTTCGATTCCTGTCATTCAGTCTGCTAGTCATGAACTAGTCTATTAGCAGTGAGCTGATCCAGTACCCAGTTAATAGTCCTCTGTAACTAGGGCTGGACAGAAGATTTCATTTAACTTGACCATTGATTAGATTCCCTACAGTATGCAAGCAGGCCCTTCGGCCCAACAAGTCCACACCAACCCTCCGAAGAGTAACCCACCCAGATCCATTCCCATACTCTATATTTGCCCTGACGAATGTGCAATTTAGCATGGCCAATTCACCTAACCTGCACATCTTTGAATTGGAGGAGGAAACTGGAGCACTGGAGGAAACCCCACTAAGACATGAGAATGTGCAACTCCACACAAGACAGTCGCCCAAGGCAGGGATCGAACCTGAGTCCCTGGTGCTGTGAGGCAGCAGTGCCAGCGACTCAGCCACTGTGCTGCCCCACTTCCACATTATATTCACTGTGGTCAGATAATGGGGTGGCTCAGTAGTTAGCATTGCTGCCTAATAGCACCAAGAACTTGAATTCAATTCCAGCCTCAGGCTGTATGGATCAACACACATTCTCCCTGTGTCTGCATGGGTCTCCTCTGGGCGGTTTCCTCCCACAGTCTAAAGATGTGCAGATTAGGTAGATTGGGCATGCTAAATTGTCCATTGGGATCCTGAGATATGTGGTTTAGGTGGATTAACCATGGGAAATGCAGGGCGATCGGGTTTGGGGGAGGGGGGGGGCCGAGTCATGAGTTCTGGGTGGGATGCTCTTTGGAAAGTCAGCATGAAGATGATGGGCCAAATGACCTGCTTCCAAGTTGCAGGGATTCTATGAGGAAGGTGAGACTTAAGCTTTCACCTTCTGGCTCAGAGGTGGAGTCTACCCATGCACCTGGTATTTCGAGATGGTCTCCCATCCAAGTACTAACCATACCTAAGTTTACTTAACCTCCAAGATCAGACAACATAAGACATTTTCAGTATAGCATGGCTGAAGTACTTTGAATCAAACTGTCCGGCCATGTTGTGAGACACATGCAGCTCAGGTGAGAGTTGAACCCAGACCTTTGAGCCCACAGGCAGGGAGACTCCACAATGTTTCAAGAGTCCTAAGGCAGCCATTTTGTATTCTGTACTTAACAATCATTCAACATGTAATGAACAAAATTTATTGTAGAATCACTAACCAGCCAAAACAAATGACTGAATCAGTCGCTTAATTATTTTGCAATTGGAGAATAATTAACTGATCAAGTAGTTATCAAATTGGAAACATTCTGATATCTGTGAATTTAAAAATATTAACTAGCTGCAACAAGCTTTATTGTGGGAATGGGAGCAGTCAGGTACTGAGAATGAATCTCTATTTTGCACTTGGCTATCTGGAGCAGTTGCATGGTAAAAGCAACAGGGATTTGCATGAACCTAGATAAAATTATGAAGTGTCTTTTATACTCCCCTGCAGAGAAGTAGACACAAATTGTCCAAACCAATGAAATTAAGCCATTGGCTACTAACAACAGCTTTGATTCAACATGAGGTAATGCTAATTCAGGAGATTAAAAAGTCAGATAATGTAAATCTCTTGTAAAAGTTTACATCATTTACCTTGTCTTCAATCGGACACTTGTCTTTCAGCCAGTGATTCAACACTTCATCCTTAAATGCCCCTGTGTTGCCAACTGTGCTCTGTTGAATCTTAGCAATGGTTGTGGCATCTTTCACAATCTGAATCATTCCTACAGAAGTACAACACTTTGGATTTGTGATCTTACACAGAATTAAATGACACTGCTAACCCAGGCATTCATGCCTCAGATGGGTTCACCATTGTATGTTGACAATATTATCACCCCATCAGTCACTGGGCTCAAATTAAACACAGGATAAAACACTGGAATCTAGTGGAGAAGGGTCTACTGCACAGCTATTTTTGCACATAATGCAAGAGATGCTATCACTGTGAACCTTTAAATATAACACTACCCATTGCTAATTCCATTTCCCACATGAACCATTGTCAATTGTTGCCAAATTCATTGCTCAAAGTGACTTTGAGCCCATTGGTCTGTGTTTCATTGGAACCCTGGTCCCACAGGCCAGTTTATAAACCATCCAGTTCTTAAAAAAGTTAAAAATCACACAACACCAGATTATAGTCCAACTGGTTTAATTGGAAGCACACTAGCTTCCAATTAATCCTGTTGGACTATAACCTGGTGTTGTGTGATTTTTAACTTTGTACACCCCAGTCCAATACCGGCATCTCCAAATCATGCTTAAAAAAGAATAGAGTTAGAGGCCAGAGGCCAAAGTAAAGCTTTTTTCTTACCGATTTTGTTTCCTGTTGCAATGCACCCATACGGCAAAAGACAAAGATCCAAAGATTCCATCTCCCAGATTGAATCCATAATTAGAAGGATCTGTGGATAGATTAAAACATTGTTTCACTTATCAAATTATTCAGAGCAGTAACTCCATGCAGCATCATGAAACAATTGTTGTTCCAAGCACTGTTCACTTGTCCCACATGAACAAGCCCCTTTGTAGAATTCCCTGTGGAACTGGGTTACTCTTTTTATTATGAGCCAGGTATGTCATTGCCCCTACACCCCACTTCCCCCATCCTACAATACATATGGTAAACTCATCTGGATCAGCTTATGCTCTAAACCATTTTGATTAGTAGAATAGAGAGGCAAAGCTGCAAAACTAGTAAATGTTGGTCGTCAGAAATTTGGGTAATCTTGCTCATGAGCCACAGACAGTGAACATGTATGTATGGTAAACAATTCATAAGGCATGTGGTATGTTAGGTTTTATTGCAAATGTTTGGAATATAGAATGTAAGAGCTCAACTGTAGAGTACGAGATGTTTCAGGCACTGGTTCAGCCTCAGCTTGAGAATTGCATCCAGTTCTAGGCACCGTACTTTAGGAAGGATGTGAACACATTGGATAGGATACAGAAAAGATTCACAAAATTAGTTCCAGGGATGAGAACCTTGAATTTTTTTATATAGCTGTGATAAAGGTGTTCAAAATCATGATGGGTCTAGACAGAATAGAAAGGGTGAAACTGTTTCATGTGTTAAAGGATCAAGAATAAGAGAACATAGTTTTAAAGTAATTGGAAAACAAATGTTAAAGTGACACGAGACTGTTTTACACAGGGAGTGACTGATATGTGGAATACACTGCCCAAGAATGTGTTGGAGGCAGATAATTGATGCATTAAGATAATTGGATGGTTATTTGAAAAGGGAACAATGTGCAGGGTTGCTGAAAGAAGGTCTGATAACGACACTAAGTAAACTGTTTATTTGGAGATCAAGTGCAAGTACAATGGGCCAATGGCTGCTTTCCGTGCTGTGAGAATTCCATAGTTCTGTCCCTTTGGTACTTTGGTCTCATGGAAACTTGTAAAATCCTGAGTGACCATTACAGGATAGATGCTGAGAGATTGGTCCTGACCTCTCCAACCAAGGAAAGCATTTTCACATTAATGGGGCAGCTATTTACATAAGAACTAGGAGGAGGGACAATTGAGCCTGCTCCGACATTTAGTATGATCATGGCTGATCTCATCTTGACTAATTAAGAATCTCTCTACTTCCTCCTGAAATTTACTTAATGTCCAGCATCCACTGCATTCTGGAGTAATTTTCTGTAATTCCACAGATTCACAAAAGTAATTTCTCCTCATCTCTGTTTTAAATCTCCAAACCTTTATCTATCCTGTGAAGAGCTTTATGATATTTATTACGTTAAAACGTTAATGTGATTGATTTCAAAATGAATTATTTATATTGAGGCAGTTTCTGCAGTGGGATTTTAACCATGTGCCCAGCACACTATTCTGACATGTGCATGATTAGTCAAACAACGTTATTACTATGACACCACTTTCACCAAATGAGAAGTATTGAGTAGATCCATGAACATTATAGTGAAGACCATTGAAATGCAGACCAACTGAGTGAACAGTAGTGTGCATGAGGCCATTACAATGAAAGATGCTGAGTTACAATACTGTATAGGGTGAATAATAAGAAATGGGAAAAATCTAAAATTCATAAAGAGCATTTCTGAGCATCACCTGGATGATCAGCATGTCCTGCCGCAGGTCATCTCCATGTTTAAAGATGATTCCAATAGTGTCCTTGGATATGGAGGTGAGGTCTGCACACTTGAACTCTAGCCATAGAGGCTTTTTCTTTGATGGCATGACCTTACATTTATCCACCTGCAAAGCAATTAACAGAAAGCCAAGGTGAGTTTGGTGAATTCTTTCAATCTGCATTCTGGTGAGAGTTTAAGTATATACACTGATTACACAAATCAATCTATGATTTGGCTCTAGGTGTGAGATGTAGTGCACAGTAATATCACAAAAATCTGGTAGTTGGATGCCTTCACTATCACTTAACTACATCTTTCACGAATTTGATGATTTTTAAGTTCAATCTTATTATTTACACCTCAAAAGATTGTTCAAATTTTCAATTTATGGAAGTCAAATAAGTTAAATTTGTGTATAATTTCAGGTAGACCCTGAAATACTCAGGCCAGTGTGTTCCTGAGATGGTCTAATACTGGAATGGTCAACAAGTGAAATTGCTTGGGGAAATTGACAAGACTGCCTTGTAGCTTCCCAAACAGTTGCTGTGTTAGATTTGTCACCATACCACTCTGCACAGAGTTTGCTGCTCTCAGGATATACAAGAAGTGGGTGCGATAGTGAAACAGTATATTTCTGATCAGAGGGAGTCACAATTAAATCAACCAGACCTTTATTCAGTGATCCCTGTTTGGAAAATATACCTGTGAGTGTGTATATGGCACTTTAACAAGGTGCTGAAGAGTGTCTGACCACTTTGAGCCAGTATATTTAACAGATCAATGTCTATGTGTTGAATTAGACAGCGAAAGACTTTCGGAGATTTACAAGGATTTTATTGTAAATCTATAGCAGAAACACCAGTTTCCACCTTTCCCTTTCCAGAAGCTAACTCCCCACTGGGGAAGAACCCAGCTCTTTCAAAAAAAAAACAAATTACAAACGGAAACAAAATCAGCCCATCAGGACACTGTGATAAGCAGAATTTTTTAACAAAATCAAAAAGGAGGAAATCAAGGAGACTAAATCAAAATAGTAATGCAGGAGGAAATGATACACCCATCTCCCATGACACTCATCCATCCCTAATAGTTTCAAAACTACAAGTGGACACCATATACTTCCTTTCCAAGGTCACTCATCATGAATGTATCCATTTTAAAAGAGGCAGGCAGTTGGGAATATGACCATCTCTGTGCCTCACTGCTGGGACAGTGTTGATGGCCATATTAGCCAGGAACGGGGGCAAGGCCCATGAGGAAGAACTCTGATCTGCAGCATCCTTCCACACTCGGCACCCAAACATTCAGAAAAATTCACGTTTTTTTTCAATTTACAAAACCCACAACCCATTTATCAATCACCCAATTAATCAAATCACAAACACATGTGACAAAAACAAAAAATGCTAATAAAGGAAACAATTTTTTTGAAAAGATTCTCTTAAATTTTGTAAACAAGCCACCTAGTTATCCAATCATGAAATTAATAAATTGCAAACACTGTCCACCAAATGGCAGTGTAAGAATAAGAAAGTAAAAAGGTGGGGAAACAAGGAAGGGGTTAAATCAAAATGGAGGGGAACTATGGTACTCCACCCCCTGTGGTGCCTGTCTCTTTGTAAATGCTTCAAGGTGAATTCTGCTTTCTCCTTCCCCACCCAGGTGTGAATGCAACCACAGAAGAGAGGTGGGCAGTTGGGAAAAGAACCCAGCTCTTTTCTTTATAAATAAACTCACTAACAATGAGACCAATCACCCAACTGACAAATAACAAGTTACCAACACTGTTGGTAACAGGGGCAATGTGACAATAATAAAAGTGGCAGAAACTCTCATAACATTTAAGAAGTATTTAGATGTGCATTTGTGATGCCAAAGCATACAAGGCTGTCGGTCAGTACCTGAAAACAGGATTAGAATAGGTGCTTGTTTTTGACCAGCGCAGACCATAATACCTTATAGGAGCAGATTTAGACCTGTTGGCTGGTTGAGTCTGCTCTATCATTTGATCTTGGCTGATATGTTTCTCAAACCCATTCTGTCTTCTCCCTGTACCCCTTGATCCCCTTACTAACCAAGAGCCTATCTATCTCTGTCTTAAATACACTCAATAACTTGGCCTCCACAGCCTTCTGCAGTAATGAATTCCACAGATTCGCCACTCTCTGACTGAAGAAATTCCTCCTCACCTCATTTCTAAAATGTCAACCCTTCACTCTGAGGCTGTGCTCTTAGGTGTTAGTCTCTCTTACTAGTGGAAACATCTTCTCCACGTCCACTCTACCCAGGCCTCTTAGTATTCTATACATTTCAGTGAGATCTCCCCTTCATTCTTCTAAACTCTGTTGAGTACAGACTTAGAGTCCTCAACTGCCCCTCATAAGAGCTGCTCTTCATTTTCAGGATCATTCTTGAGAACATCTGGACACCCTCCAAGACCAGCACATCCTTCCTTAGATATGGGGCTGAAAACAGCTCACAATATTCCAAAGTCTGACCAGAGCCTTACACAGTCTCAGCAGTACATCTCTGCTCTTGTATTCTAGCCCTCTTGAAGTGAATGGTAATATTCCATTTGTCTTCCTAACTGCCAAACTAAATCTGTATGTTAACTTTAAGGGAATCCTGAACTGGTACTTTTAAGTTCCTTCCTGCTTCAGATTTCCAAAGCTTTTCCCTGTTTAGTGTGACGATGCTACTTCTTTGACAAGGTTATGTTTTCTTTGTTTTTTTCAGAGAGGTCGTAATAGACACAGACTCCTAAAAGTTTGGGTTTGGATGGGTTTGAGGGCCAATTTCATTGTAGTTAACAGACACTGCCTTAGGCAAAATGCTTTTAAGTTTAAAAAAAACACTTGTACAATGAAAGGAGAGTTGAAAGTGTGGTGCTGGAAAAGCACAGCAGGTCAGGCAGCATCCAAGGTGCAGGAGAATCGACGTTTCAGGCAAAAGCCCTCCTGATGAAAGGTTTTTGCCCGAAACCTTGATTCTCCTGCTCCTTGGATGCTGACTGATCTGCTGTGCTTTTCCAGCACCACACTCTCTACTCTAGTCTCCAGCATCTGCAGTGCTCACTTTCGCCCAACGAAAGGGAAGTGGCTAGTCCAGCTTAGCTTTTCTCTGGTTCGGTTTGGTTTTAGCACAGTACAGTGGAAAAAAGCTGCTGGACCCAAAGAGGCAGGTCCATGCTGCTCTCTCTCTGACTTCTATCCTGTAAGACCCTGTGTTTGATTTTACCCTGTGTTTATGGGGATTGTTCCAAGTATTGGAAACAGCATCATTAAGTTGGGATAATCTGTTGTGTTTTCGGATAGGTTAAGTTATTCTATATTCTGTTCCCTTTTGTTTGTGTTTCATTCGGTAATCTTGTAAATAAATTCTGTTTTGTTTTCAACTAAGTGGATTGACCAGCTGCATCCCTCCTGGAATATCCGTGTTACACCTGCTTAAAAGAACTGATAAAGTTAGGGTCTGGGCTACTTTCTTGAAATGTTTTGTGGGGTCTGGCCTGGTCCATAACATTAGAAAATAGCCTATGCCTCTATTTTTCCTACCAAAGCTCATTACGTCATACTTTCCAACACTATATTCCATCCGTCTCTTCATTGCTCACTCTCCTAGCCTGTCCACCTCCTCCTGAATCATCCCCACTTCCTCAACACTATCTGAACTTCCATCAATCTTTGTGTCATCTGCAAACGTAACAACAATGACCTCAATTCCTTCATCTAGATCGTTAATATGTAACACGAATAGTTGTGGTCTCAACATGGACCTCTGCAGAATTCCCCTAGTGACCGGCTGCCATCCTGAAAAGACCCTTTATCCCCACTCTCTGCCTTCTGCCATTCAACCAATCCTCTATCCATTGGCAGTACCTTGCCCTTAACACCATGGGCTCTTATCTTATTTCGCAGCTTCTTTTCAAAGGCCTTCTGGAAATCTAAATAGATCACATCCCTGGGTCACCTTTGTCTAATTTTCTTGTTACCTCCTGAAAGAATTGTAACAGTTTTGTCAGGCATGACCTCCTCTTGATGAAGCCGTGCTGACTCAGCCCTATTTTACCCTGCACTTCCATGTACTCTGCAATCTCATTCTTAATAACAGACTGTGAAATCTTACCCACAACTGAGGTCAGGCTAACCAGCCTATACTTTTCTGTTTTCTGCTTCCTTCTCTTCTTAAACAGGGGTGTTACAGTACCCATTTTCCAGTCCTCTGGGACCCTCCCTGACTCCAATGATTCCTGAAAGATCACCATCAATACAATCTCCTCTGCTATCTCGTTAAAAACATCTAGTCTGGATGATTTATCCATTTTCAGACTTTTCAGCTTTCTGAGCATTTTCTACTGAGCGATGGCCGCTGCTCTTACCTCTGCCCCCCGACTCTCGTGAAGTTCTGGTTTGCTGCTGGTGTCTTCCTCCATGAAGACTGATGCAAAGTATCTATTCAGTTCCTCCACTTTGTCCCCCATTACTGTTTCTCCAACCTCATTTTTCAGCAGTCCGACATCCACTCTTGCCTCTCTCTTATCTTTTACATATATTAAAAAAATCTTGTACAATCTTCTTTTTATATAACCAACAAGCTTACCCCAGATTTCACTGTCTTCCCCCTCATTGCTTCTTTAGTTGGACTCAGTTGGCTAAAGGGCCTTTTCTCTGCTATTGATACTGTAACTCAAAGATCTTTTTAAATGACCTGTTCAGAGATTTTATGGTGCACCTCTCTGGAGGAAGTGGGGCTTGAATCCAGACCTTCTGGTCCAGAGGTAGGAACACTAGCATTACGCCCCAAGAGAAAATAACTCAGTTCTTCTCTTTTATTTTACCTTATACGCAGAAGTGTTTGTACACACCCTTTTATCCCGTCACCAAATCACCTGTTTGACTGATTAAACAAGTAACAAATTACAAGCAATGCCTGCCCAGCCATAGATTAAATAGTCCCTTGCTTAGCGTTGCAAGCAAGGGTTATCCATCAGAACAGAAAATGCTTCATGGCAATTATGGGGAGCTAGAACCTTAAGGGACAACAGCAGCTTACAGACCAGAACACAAGTCATCCTTGATCCCCAGGATTCTACTTCAACTCACCATCATGTTCCCTGGCCAACACCTCTGTCTCGGGCTTCCTGCAGTGCTCCAGCGGAGCTCAGTGCAAGCTGGAAGAATAACACTTCATTTTCCACTTGGCAACCCTGCAACCTTCTGGACTCAATGTTGAGTTCAACAACTTTAAGGCTTAAGATCTCCTGTGTCCTTACCCTAACCCCCACACACCAGGCCTTGTTATCACATGTTCTGCTCTTTCACACAACCCATTGTTAGCCACTAACAGTCACTCTTCATCGTCCTAGTCAGGTCATTATGCACTCCTTTGTCCAAATGTTCTTCTCTCTCTTCAAGCTGTATTTCCAGCTATTGTTTAATCCTTATCCCCTCTCCCCACCCTATCTTCTGCATATAGATTTTCCTGACACCATCAGTTCTGAGGAAGGATCACCCAACCTGAAACATTAACTCTGATTTCTGTCCACAGATTCTGCAAGACCTGCTGGGATTTTCCAGCAATTTCTATTTTTGTCTCAACCCCCAGAGTTAGAAGATAAGCAGAGGATCCTGTGGGAAGAGGTTTTATGTTTTCGTAACAACACGTAAGAAAGGCAGTGGGAAACACTAGATTTCCTCTTTCTGATCATCACATTTCTCATTGCAAACTGGAAGTGGCAGGTTCCAATAGGCAATTGAGGAGGAAGGCATAAGACAGGCCGACTTTGGGGAAATTAGCAGAGGACCTGTCCTTGGGAGATCACCTCTACTACAAACCAACAATGCCCTTTAAAGAATGTTCTGGTAGTGAAAGAAGAAATGACCAAGTTAGACACGTGTTGTTCAATGTACACACGAATGATTAAACACCACTTCTGCCATTCTTTAAAGACAATCTGTGCCACAGTTAGTGTTCAACTTAGACACTCCAAGAGCTATTTTGGCCAAAGGCTGAAAGTAGATATGAAATGGGAGTTGTACTATTAAGAAAAACTGGATTTAGTCTGGATCTTGCTGCCAATTTTCAGACTCATTGCTGATTCTCACAATCCCTGCTGGTGCTGAAACCATTTCTCATGAGATGCAATTTCCCTGGAGCGATATTTGAAACCTTCACTCTTTCTTTCTCTCTCTTTCTCCCTATATATATATATATATCTCTCTCTCTCTCTCTCTCTCACACACACACACACACACACACACACACTCTCCAGGAATTGAGCTCAAGTGAATTCTTGGCAGAGACTCCCACAATATCCTCTTCAAAACACCACCAGAAAAATAGACAATAAGATATACATTTACATAGAAACAAAATCCTTTGTAACAATGTTCAATCCTAACCTGTGGTCACTGTTAGGTGAGAGTACTAGAATAAGTGCTAGCCACCAAAATGCTGTGAACCTTATTAATGAGAATGAGCAGATCATTTAAACAGAAATTAGTCCCATAACAATTCTCTGGGTGACAGTTTCTAATGCAAGTTTCAATTCCTTGAGGTCTTGCTTTGAACACCAGTTAAACTGACACTTCAGTTGCAGACCAAATCTTGGCCATTGCAGAGACTCTTCAGCATCTAAAATATCCAGAGAGAAGCACTTATGTAAAGTTTGACCTACCACAAGAGCTCCTGCTCGGAGGCCAGGGTCATATGGAACTCGGAAACATTGTGGGAAACCAGATGATTGCAGCTTCTCAAGTTTGTGTCTTAACTGCGAGATCACTACAAATAAAAGAGATTCAATCAGAAAGAAAACACACCGTACACTTCTCAGTTTTTCTGTAAAAGCCATGAACTCAGAATTCCCATGGCAGGCACAGCATTCTCACTTCTGAGGCAGTGGGATCCAGTTTCACTCAGAGATCAACCATAAAAATACAGGCTGACACTCCAAAGCAATAATGGCGCTCTCTAGTGGAGTGCTGCTCTGTCAGAAATGCCATCTTCAGAATAAAACACTAATCCAAGGCCCTACGCTGTCACAACTAAACAGAAAGCATCCAATAGTGCTGTTTTGATTCAAAGCAGAAGAGTTATCCCTGATCACTAATACAAATGATTATCTGGTGATTGTTACATTGCTATTAGAAGGAGTTTGTTGTATGCAAATTATTTCCTGTGTTACCATAGTAACTACAAGTATTTAACTGGATTGTAAACAAATAATCTTTGGGACACTTCAAGATTGTGGAACTTTCTATAGGAAGGTATATCTTTTTTCCCCCTACATAACTATCGCCTCGCAATCCTGCTTTACGCTGCATGTACTCTAGTACCTTGATACCCAGGAACCGGGTTCAATTCCACCCTCAGGCCACTGTCTGTGTGGAGTTTGCACATTCTCTCTGTGTCTGCATGGGTTTCCTCTGGGTGTTCCGGTTACCTCCCTAAGTCGAAAGATGTGCAGGTTAGGTGGATTGGTCGTGCTAATTGCCCATAGTGTTCAGGGACACGCAGCCATGGAAAAGGCAGGGTTGCAGGGGTGGGGTGAGTGTGGGTGGGATGCACTTCGGGAGGGGTCAGTATGGACTCGATGAGCTGAGTGGCCTGCTTCCACACTGTGGGGATCCTGTGATTCTATGACTCTCTCCTGTTCCATAAGACCATAAGACATAGGAGTGGAAGTAAGGCCATTCGGCCCATCAAGTCCACTCTGCCATTCAATCATGGCAGATGGGCATTTCAACTCCACTTACCAGCGTTCTCCCCATAGCCCTTAATTCCTCGAGACAACAAGAATCTATCAATCTCGGCCTTGAAGACATTTAGCGTCCCGGCCTCCACTGCACTCCGTGGCAATGAATTCCTCACCTACTTGGTGTCCCTTGGCCACAGCTTCTGCATTTTTATTACCAACACTTGCCTTTATTTCTCCACTGCCACTTTGAACTCATGGTTAATTTTTGTATTGTCAGAGTGGGAATCTGATATTCAGTCTTGAATGAGACACCATATCCTCCAGTTCAACATTTGCAAAGACCAAAGTCTCCCTACAACATGCTTTGTACCCTTGCCACTGATTCCACCTTCCTCCCCCAGTAAGAGCTACATATTTTTACTGGGATATAAAGTGGAAAAATTGAAGTTTAGATACTACTGCTTTGCAGAGAATGTACCAGTTGTTTTTTAACAACCTGAATGAAAAGTGAACTCTCATGTCCACTTACTGATGACAGGTAACTTGTGGAGAATCTGGCTTTAATACTTTTAAGAGATAAACTGGCACTAGATGTCTTTGGATGAAAAACTGCCAAGCAACATCTTTTGGATAGCTAGTTTTTAATTTGTCACAGAACTGAAGTACTCAGACCTCTAGAAAACCTGCAAGTTAAAACCAAAGCTTTTTTATTTTCTCTCCCCCACCCCCCCCCTCAGTAAATGAAATGAAACATGAAACGACTGCAAGGAAGAACTTTAACTCAAGCAAAATCCTACTTCCAGCTAACCAGCTACCAAATTGAGGGCTGCTACCATTATCAACATATTTTGAAGTGTGTCTATTTTAATGCAAGTGTCAGAAGTAAGGGTGATGAACTTAGAGCATGGATCAGTACTTGGAGCTATGATAGTGTGGCCATTACGGAGACTTGGATATCACAGGGGCAGGAATGGTTGTTGGATGTTCTGGAGTTTAGATGTTTCTAAAGGAATAGGGAGGGAGGTTAAAAGAGGTGGGAGAGTGGCATTGCTAATTAGGGATAGTATCACAGCTGCAGAAAGGGAGGCCATTGAGGAAGCTTTGTCTACTGAGTCAATATGGGTGGAAGTCAGAAACAGGAAATGACCAGTCACGTTATTGGTAGTTTTCGATAGATCCCCCAATAGCAACAGAGACACACAGAAGCAGATTGCGAGGTGGATTTTGGAAAGGTGCAGAAGTAACAGGGTTGTTATCATGGATGACATCAACTTCTCTAATATTGCTTGGAACCTCCTTAGTGCAAATAGTTTGGATGGAGCAGATTTTGATAGGTGTGTCCAGGAAGGAGTCCTGACTCAATGTGTACATAGGCCGACAAGAGGGGAGGCCATATCGGATTTGGAGCTTGGCAATGAATCAAGGTCTGGTGTCAGATCTCTCAGTGGGAGTGCATTTCGGTGATAGTGATCACAACTCCCTGACCTTTACTATAGTCATGGAGAGGGATGGGAGCAGATGGTATGGAAAAGTATTTAATTGGGTGGGTGGGGGGGCGGGGGGGCGGGAGTTACTACAATTGCTATTAGGCAGAAACTGTGGAGTATAAATTGGGAACAGATATTCTCAGGGAAATGCACAACAGAAATGTGGAGGTGCTGGATAGGTTTGTCCCACTAAAGCAAGGCAGGGATGGTAGGGTTAAAGAACCTGTGCCTCACCACCCACTTCACTTTCAACAACATAGTCTACAAACAAACCAACGGCACACCCATGGGATCCCTGCTATCAGGATTCATAGCAGAAGCAGTAATGCAAAGACTAGAACAAACAGCCCTACCAACCATCAAACCAAAAATCTGGGTTCGCTACGTAGATGACACCTTTGTCATCACAAAACGAAACAAGATAGAAGAGACATTTAACATCATCAACACCACTCTCACAGGCATAAAGTTCACCAAGGAGGAAGAAACCGACAACAAACTCGCATTCCTGGACGTCACAGTTGAAACAAAGGACGACGGAGAACTACAAATCTGCGTATACAGAAAACCGACAAACACTGACCAACTACTTACCTACACTAGCAACCATCCTAGCACACACAAACAAAGCAATATCAGAACACTATTCCAACAAGCCACCACACACTGCAGCACAGATGAACTTCAGAAAACAGAGGAGAAGCACCTATACAACATATTCAAGAAGAACGGATACTCAAAAAATACAGTGCGCAGATTCCTCAAGAACAAACTACGACAAGCAGACCAAACACAGCCAGAAATCCTAACCACTTTACCGTACATCAAAGAAGTTTCAGAAATGACAGTCAGACTACTAAGACCCCTCGGAATCTAGTAGCACACAAACCCACCAACACTCTCAAACAAAAACTAACAAACTTAAAAGACCCAGTACAACCCATGGACAAAACCAACGTCATCTACAAAATTCCATGCAAGGACTGCCACAAACACTACGTAGGACAAACAGGAAGAAAGTTAGCCACAGGATACACGAACACCAGGTAGCCACAAAAAGACACGACCCTCTCTCCCTCGTAGTCCTACACATGGATGAAAAAAAACATTTTGACTGAGACAACTCATCTATCCTGGGACAGGCTATGCAAAGACATGCCAGAGAATTCCTAGAGGCCTGGCACTCCAACCACAACACCATAAACAAACACACAGATCTAGATACCATCTATCATTTGTGGGCGGCACGGTGGCACAGTGGTTAGCACTGCTGCCTCACAGCGCCTGAGACCCGGGTTCAATTCCTGACTCAGGCGACTGTGTGGAGTTTGCACGTTCTCCCCGTGCGTGGGTTTCCTCTGGGTGCTCTGGTTTCCTCCCACAGTCCAAAGATGTGCGGGTCAGGTGAATTGGCCATGCTAAATTGCCCGTAGTGTTAGGTAAGGGGTAAATGTAGGGGTATGGGTGGGTTGCGCTTCGGCGGGTCGGTGTGGACTTGTTGGCCCGAAGGGCCTGTTTCCACACTGTAAGTAATCTAATCTAATCCAACCCGTCAGAAAACGAACAGGAAATGACATCACCACAAACCCCTGGAACCCCATCCAGGACAAACATATAAATAGAAAGCAGGAGACAACAGCTTCGCTTCACTTGGAGGTCGCCACTGATGATGTTACCTAGCCAGGTAATGAAATGTCTGGATATCAAACCTACAGCTCAGCGAGCAAACCTACACCCTAGGGTTAAGGAACCTTGGATGACAAGAGATGTGGAACATCTAGTCAAGAGGAAGAAGGAAGCTTACTTAAGGTTGAGGAAGCAAGGATCAGACAGGGCTCTAGAGGGTTATAAGGTAGCCAGAAAGAAACTGTACCTGGGAGAGCTAGAAGGGGGCATGGATCAGTACTTGGAGCTATGATGTTGTGGCCATTACAGAAATTTGGATATCACATGAGCAGGAATGGTTGTTGGATGTTAGGGGTTTAGATGTTTCAAAAGGAATAGGGAGGGAAGTAAAAGAGGTGGGAGAGTGGATTAAAGAAAACCCCAAGGCATCTGCACCTAATGTGAGGAACAAGAGGATGGCGAGAGTGAGGGTAGGGCTGATCAGGGATAGTGGAGGGAATTCATGCCTAGAGTGGAAGGAGGTAGGGGAGGTCTTAATGAATACTTTGCTTCAGTATTCACTAGTGAGAGGGACATTGTTGTTTGTGAGGACAGTGTGAAATAGGCTGAGATGCTCAAACAGGTTGATGTTAAGGAGGAGGATGTGCTGGAAATTTAGAAAAACATGTGGATAGAAAAGTCCCCTGTGCCATATGGGATGTACCCAAGGTTACTACGGGGAACGAGGGAAGAGATTACTAAGCCTTTGGAGATGATGTTTGTGTCCTCACTGTCCTCTGGAGTAGTGCCAGATGATTGGAGGAAAATGTTATTCTCTTCAAGAAAAGGAATAAGGATAATCTTGAGAATTACAGGCCAGTTAGACTTATATCGGTGGTGGACAAATTATTGGAGAGGATTCTGAGAGACAGGATTTATGATTATTTGAAAAAGCTTAGTTTGATTAGAAATAGTCAACATGACTTTGTGAGGGGCAGGTCATGCCTCACATGCCTTATTGAATTATTTGAGGATGTGACAAAACACATTGATAAAGGTAGAGCAGTGGATGTGGTGTATGTGGATTTTAGCCAGGTGTTTGATAAGGCTCTCCATGGTAGGCTCTTCACAAAGTAAGGAGGCATGGAATACATGGAAACCTGGCTGTATGGATACAGGATTGACTGACCCATAGAAAACAGAGGGTGGTAGTAGATGCAAAGTATTCAGCCGAGAGCTCGGTGATCAGTGGTGTTCTGCAGGGATCTGTTCTAGGATCTCTCTTCTTTATGATTTTTATAAATGACTTGGATGAGGAATTGGAAGGGTGGGTTAGTAAGTTTGCCAATGACATGAAGGCTGGTGGAGTGGTGGATAGTGTGGAGGGCTGTTGTAGGTTGCGATAAGACATTGCTGCAAATGTGTTGCTGGTCAAAGCACAGCAGGCCAGGCAGCATCTCAGGACAGCTGCAAATGTGTTGCTGGTCAAAGCACAGCAGGCCAGGCAGCATCTCATAAGACATTGACAGGATGCAGAACTGGGCTGAAAAGTGGCAGATGGCGTTCAACCTGGAAAAGTGTGAAGTGATTCATTGTGGAACATTGAATTTGAATGCAGAATATAGAGTACAGGCAAGATTCTTGGCAGTGAGGAGGAACAGAGGGATTTTGGGGTTCACATCCATAGATCCCTCAAAGTTGCCACCCTAGTTGATTGGATTGTTAAGAAGGTGTACGGTCTATTGGCTTTC
Organism: Hemiscyllium ocellatum; assembly: GCF_020745735.1. Taxonomy (NCBI): domain Eukaryota; kingdom Metazoa; phylum Chordata; class Chondrichthyes; order Orectolobiformes; family Hemiscylliidae; genus Hemiscyllium; species Hemiscyllium ocellatum. The sequence continues at coordinate 53,845,710 of NC_083425.1, forward strand.
TTTAGCAGGGGGGATTGAGTTTAAGAGCCACGAGGTTATGCTGCAGCTCTATAAAACTCTTGTTAGACCATACTTGGAATATTGTGTTCATTTCTGGTTAGCTCATTATAGGAAGGATTATAGGGACATTTAAGTGACTCTTGGATGGGCACATGGATGATAGTACAATGAAGGGTATGTAGGTTAGTTTGATCTTAGAGTAGGACAAAAGGTTAGCACATCAAGGGCTGAAGAGCCTATACTATGTTGTACTGTTCCATGTTCTATATCAGTACCAGAATGCAAAACAAACTGTGAGAAAGGGACTTCATTCCAGCTCATGGTTTGGTCTCTTGATCCACAGAACTTGTTGTTCTTTTACCTGTTTTCCACCAAATCTATTTCTGCATAGCTCCCTGTCTATTAATGAATGTTATGTATGTTTGTGTTAAAATGAGTATCATTTAAGTCTTCATATTAGTAATTGTGAACTTGAATTAGATCCCAACCACGACCTTCACTCACTGTTATCACTGCCACAGATGCCGCTGCCACACACCCCACACCTCACATCATGGCAGCATCATGTACAAGATACACTCAGTAACTCAGCATCTGGAAAGACAAGGGCAGCAGATACTTGGGAACATTACCATCTGTAAGTTCCCCTCCAAGCCACTCACCATCATGACTTGGAAATATATCATCATTCCTTAGTTAGTTAGTTCTTTGAGAAGGTGACCAAGGAAGTGGATGAGGGTAAAGCAGTAGATGTTGTGTATATGGATTTTAGTAAGGCGTTCGATAAGGTTCCCCATGGTAGGCTAATGCTAAAACTTCGGAGGTATGGCATTGAGGATACATTAGAGGTTTGGATTAGGAATTGGCTGGCTGGAAGGAGACAGAGGGTAGTAGTTGATGGACTATGTTCATCTTGGAGCGCAGTTACTAGCGGTGTACCACAAGGATCTGTTTTGGGACCATTGCTTTTTGTTATCTTTATAAATGATCTAGAGGAAGGACTTGAAAGCTGGGTAAGCAAGTTTGCGGATGACACAAAAGTCGGTGGAGTTGTGGATAGTGAGAAAGGAAGTGGTAGGTTACAGCGGGATATAGATAAGTTGCAGAGCTGGGCGGAAATGTGGCAAATGGAATTCAATGTAGCTAAGTGCGAAGTCGTTCACTTTGGTAGGAATAACAAGATGATGGATTACTGGGCTAATGGTAGGCTACTTGGTAGTGTGGATGAGCAGAGGGATCTTGGTGTCCATGTACACAGATCTCTGAAAGTTGCCACCCAGGTAAATAGTGCTGTGAGGAAGGCATATGGTGTACTGGGCTTTATTGGCAGAGGAATTGAGTTCCGGAGTCCTGAGGTCATGTTGCAGTTGTATAAGACTCTGGTGCGGCCTCATCTGGAGTATTGTGTGCAGTTTTGGTCGCCATACTATAGGAAGGATGTGGAAGCTTTAGAACGAGTGCAGAGGAGGTTTACCAGGATGTTGCCTGGAATGGTAGGAAAATCTTATGAGGAAAGGCTGAGGCACTTGGGGCTGTTCTCATTGGAGAAGAGAAGGTTTAGGGGAGATCTGATAGAAGTGTATAAGATGATTAGGGGTTTAGATAGGGTAGATACTAAGAACCTTTTACCGCTAATGGAGTCAGGTGTTACTAGGGGACATAGCTTTAAATTAAGGGGTGGTAGGTATAGGACAGATGTTAGGGGTAGATTCTTCACACAGCGGGTTGTGAGTTCATGGAATGCCCTGCCCGTATCAGTGGTGAACTCTCCTTCTTTATGGTCATTTAAGCGGGCATTGGATAGGCATTTGGAAGTTATTGGGCTAGTATAGGTTAGGTAGGATTCGGTCGGCGCAACATCGAGGGCCGAAGGGCCTGTACTGCGCTGTATCCTTCTATGTTCTATGTTCTATTCCTTCAGTGTCATTGGGTCAACATCCTGGAGTTCTCTAACACCACTGTGGGAATACCTATATCAAATGACTGCTGCAGTTCAAAACGGGAGCTCACTGCTACTTTCTCAAGGGACGGTTAGAAAAGGCCATCAAAGACTGGCCTTGTTCACATCTCGTGAGTGATTAAATCTGGAATCACATCCAGATGAAAGGCACAAGTTTAACCATTTGCAAACTCAGCACGAACATTTAAGAGTCTTTATTTTAATGTTAATCCAGAAGCTGAGACACCATAAAACCAGTCAATTCAAAGTAGGTGGTGGGATGCTGTGATCAAATTATTACATTTTAAAAGTTTATTTACACATTTACAATTTATTTAAACACAGCCCTGTCCACATGACACAACAGAAGTCATCTCTTACAACTACCAGAACGTTTCTCAGTGAAAGTAGGAATCTTTCACCAGCTCAATATAAGTCAGTGGACTGCAGTTCCACTTTACAAATTCCAGTCACCAGGAGTATGATTGTTGGAGAGGTCCTGTGTTAGCAGCTCTCCAATCTTCCACACTTCTGACTGTGACTTTATGGCATTCTCTATCTCCCATGTTCTCCAGCCCTTTGCATCCAGACATTTGTAGACATACCTTGAGCTGAAACGTCATACTTGTCAGCAGTGACATTTTTAATCTCCAGTGTGATTTTGTGCAGGGCCTCCATCACCTTGACTTGCTTCATGAAATCCATCAACATAGCTTTCCCACAACCCCGGAGATAGGCTTCCAGAATGACAGCGTAGCGCTGTCGATAGTGCATCGATTCAGCCACTTCACTCCTCAGAAACCAGAACAGAAAATGGCCAGTTCGTTTACTCTAACAGAGAGTCAAAAGTTAAGGCAGAGTTTTAAACAGGAAAATAACCTCTATACATGTTTCTGCACATAGAGAAATCAAAATGCAGTCCAATCAACAAATATACTCACTCTTAAGGCTCGTTTGAGGAGGAATCGGGCTAGGGCACTGTCATGGTAAGGCTCGAACTTGACTGCCTGAAATTAGTTTGAGATAATACATGCATAAGTGTGTATTGGGGCATGTAGCAACTTAAACTGGCCTATCTTATTTGGATATTGGATGTGGGAATCATATGCTCTGTAATTATTACCCATCCTGAATGGTTCTGGAGAAGATACCTTCTTGTTCTGTCCGTTGTTCCACAATGGCATTAGGGAGGGCGTTCTGGGATTTTGACCCAGCCACAATGAAGAAACAGCGATATATTTCCAAATCAGGATGTTGAGTGGCTTGGAGGGTAGTTTGCAGAGGGTGGAGTTCCCATATATCTGCTGCCCTTGTCCTTCTAGATGGAAATGGTTGCAGGTTTCACAAAATTTGACAGTGAGCTACATAAGGAAATAGTGTGGAAATAGGCCCTTCAGCCCAACAAGTCCACACCAATCCGCTGAAGCGCGCCCAACCAGACCCATTCCCCTACACCTAACACTATGGGCAATTTAGCATGGCCAATTCACCTACCTAATCTGCACATTTTTGGACTGTGGGAGGAAACCAGAGCACTCGGAGGAAACCCACCCAGACACGGGGAGAATGTGCAAACTCCACACAGTCAGTCACCTGAGGCAGGAATTGAACCTGGGTCTCTGGCGCTGTGAGACAGCAGTGCTAACCATTGTGCCACCGTGCTGCCCACTAGGTGATCAGGGATATATGTTTAAGGAGTACCTTAACGGAGGCATGAGAAGTAAGGAGATGAACAGACCTTGGGAGAGATTTAGGGTTATGAAAAGTGAAAACTTAGCCAAGGGTGATTGAAGAGAGGAGACTTATTATCCATGAGATCAGGTTTAGAAAACTGTTAGCATCTTTGCAAAGTTATAGGGTTGAAAGAGGTTAGAGACCCAGAAAAGCATGAGGTCATGGTGGAATTTAAACTATGAAAAGAAATTTTAAAATCAAAATGTGATGTACCAAGTAACACTGGATCAGGAAGCAGAGAAACAAGGTCTGGTGTAATACCAGACTCAGCCAATAGAGGTTTAAATGAACCTAGGTGTATGAATATGAGATTCTGGTGTATATTGGATAATGTGTTATATTGAGAGTGTGGTGTGCATAAGGGAGTGTGTTGCAGTGAAAGTGTTGGTGTAGAACAAGAAATGTCTTATAGTGAGTGTTTAGGGTATTTTAGGGAGTGTGTAACAGTGAGAATGTGAGGTATATCAGGGAGTGTTGTACAGTGTGAGTGTGGGGTACAACAAGGAATGTGTTATAGTGAGAGAGTAAGATATATTGATTATGTTAGGGTGAGGGAGAGGGATTTATCAGAGAATGTGAAATACTGATAGTGTGGGGTATATGAGAAAGTGTGTTAGACTGAATATGTGAGGTATATCAGGGAGTGTGTGTTATTGTGGGTGTGGACTATATTGGATTGTGTGTTGTAGTGAGATTGTGGGGTATATCAGTGTGTAAGATACAGTGATGGTGCGGATTATATTGGAGTGTGTTACAGTCTGGGTGTGGGGTTTATCAGGGAATGTGAAATATTGAGGTTATATGGTATATGAGAGTGTGTGTTATAATGAGGATGGAGGATATATCAGAGGGCGTACTAAAGTATGGGTGTAGGGTACACCAGAGAGTGTGTTGCAGTGCAGGTGTGGGGTATATCAGAGTGTATGTTTTAATGAGGGTGGAGTATGTTAGGGTGTATGTTATAGTGAAGAAATATGATACATTCAGAAGTGTGTTATATCCTATACCCTTACTGTAACACACAATCTGATATACTCCACAGCCTCACTATATCAGATTGGGTGTTACAGTGACTTTGAAGGGTATACCAAAAGGTGAGGGTGTGAGATACATCAGGGAATGTGAAATAGGTGGTGGGGTATATGAGAAAATGTGTTATAATGAAGGATATATATTGGCCTTCCTTCACTGTTAATAGGTCAAAATGCTGAAATTCCAATCCTAGTGGCATTCTCAAACCACCTTCTCAAAGGCTACTACAGACGGGCAATAAATGCTGACCCAGCAAGTGACACCCACATCCCACAAATGAATAAAAGAAAATATATTTTCAAGTCAGGGTGGTGAGTGGCTAGGAAGGAATACTTCCCATGTATCTTCTAATGTTCTTTTTGATGGAAGTGGTTGGAGGAGTGGAAAGTGCTGTATAAGAATCCTTGGTGAATTACTGCAGTGCATTTTGTAAGTAGTACACACTGAGCGTCCTACATCCTCTGTGTGGGTATATCACAGTGTTGTTATAGTGACGTTACGAGAGATATCAGAGTGTGTTATAGTGTGGGTGTGGGGCACATCAGAGAGTGTGTAATAGTATGGATGTGGGGTATGTCAGAAAGCGTGAAATACAGAGGATGTAGGATATGTAGAATACTGAGCGTCGTTGGTGGAAGGAGTGGATGCTTGCAGATGTGGTGCCAATCAATTTGTCTGTTTTGTCCTGGATAGTGTCAAGTTTCTTGAGCTTTATTGGTGCAAGTGGGAGTATTCATCACATTCCTGATTTATACGTTGTAGATGGTGGACAGGCTTTGAGGTGCCAGGAGATGAATTAATTGTTGCGGTATTCCTATCCTCTGACCTGCTCTTGTGACTGCCTCACTGTTTATATGGTAAGTTCAGTTGAGTTTCTGGTCAATGATAATCCCAAGGATGTTGATAGTGGGGGATTCACTGATGATAACACCATTGAATGTCAAGGGGCGGTGGTTAGATTGTCTCTTAGTGGAGACAGTCATTGCCTGGCATTTATGTGGCTCAATGTTACTTGCTGCTTGTCAGCCTAAGCTGGATTTTGTCCAGATTTTGTTGTATTAAACACAGACTGCCTCAGTGTCTGAGTCGTCGAGACTGGTGCTGAACATCATATAATCATCATCAAGCATCCTCACCTCTGATCTTATGATGGACGGAAGTGATTGGTAAAGCAGATGAAGATTCTTGGGCATAGAACACTAGTTAATGAAGGTTGTGATGGGCTATTCCAGAGAGCCTGTTACATGAGGGTGTGAGATATATTAGAACATATAGTGAAGCTGTGGGTTTATAACAGAGTGTATGTTAGAGTGAGAGTATATGAGAATGTAGGCAGTGTATTGTAGCCTCTGTGTGGGTATATCAGAGTGTTGTTATAGTGACGTTACGAGAGATATCAGAGTGTGTTATAGTGTGGGTGTGGGGCACATCAGGGAGTGTGTAATAGTATGGATGTGGGTATGTCAGAAAGTGTGAAATACAGAGGATTAGATTAGATTAGATTACTTACAGTGTGGAAACAGGCCCTTCGGCCCAACAAGTCCACACCGACCCGCCGAAGCGCAACCCACCCATACCCCTTACCTAACACTACGGGCAATTTAGCGTGGCCAATTCACCTGACCCGCACATCTTTGTGACTGTGGGAGGAAACCCACGCAGACACGGGGAGAACGTGCAAACTCCACACAGTCAGTCGCCTGAGGTGGGAATTGAACCCAGGTCCCTGGCGCTGTGAGGCAGCAGTGCTAACCACTGTACCACCGTGCCGCCCTAAATGTAGGATATGTAAAGTATATTCAAAATACTTTATTCATTGAAAATATCTTTATATACACACACAGTCACAAACACAGTTCAGTTCTTTACATATCAAGAAAACAAACAAACATTGGATGTGGATGTGAATGTGAGCTTTATCAGAGTGTGAGATATAGTGAGGGTATGGGTTATATAGCAGTGTGTGATAAAGTAAGGGTGTGGGTTTATATGAATGCATGTGATATAGTGAGGGTATAGGTTTATATGAGTGTGTGTGATATAGTGAGAGTGTGGGTGTATATGCGAGTGTGTGCTATAGTGAGGGTTTGGGTTTATATGAGAGTGTGTGATAAAGTGCTGGCATTGAGGTATATCAGGGAGCGTGTTCCAGTGAGGGTGATGGTGTATATCAGAGTGTGCGTAAACATGAGGGTCTGAAATAAAAACAGAATCCACTGGAAAATCTGAGCAAGTGTGGTAGCATCTGTAGAGAGAGAGGCAATGTTAACATTTTGAGCCCAATGACACTTTTTTCAGAATGTAAAGGAGCTGGAAAACTTTTATGTTGTTGATGGAGGTGGAGGAGGAACAAGTTTAATAGTTTGTGTGGATACCCGAAGGGAGTGCTGGAGATGGTGAAGGAGAGATAGAGATGGAAAATAGTTGCAAATGTTAGGAGAAAATGGGTCCGCTCTGCTGAGAGCAAGGCCAAAGGGACAAAACCAAGAAACATCCAGAGTGGAATGAGGAATACAAGAAAAATGGAAGTTATACTCTGAAGTTGTGAAATCAATATTGAGTCCTCCAGGCGAATGCTTCATTGGAATCCTATATCAAGGCCAAGGTGGGAATGTTCGTTTTGACAGCAAAGGGGGGTTAATGAGATGGTAAGCAACTAGAAGATCAGAGCCATTCCTACAGACAATGTGGAATGTTATACTGAGTTGGTTTTGTTTTCTCAATCCCAAGGACAGATACTGGCACAATGGAGGTGTTGCTAGACTAGGTAATCCAGAGTCCTAGGAAAATATCAGGCAACTGGTAGAATTTCAACTCAATTAATAAAAACCTGGATGATGAAGCTAGCCTCTGTAATGGTGACCAAGAAATATCATTCACTGCTGGAAACATCCTAATATTCTTCAAGGAGAAAATCTGCCATGCTTTCCTGACCTGGCCTATTTGTGACTCCAGACCCATTGTGGTGGACTTGCAAGTGCCCTCTAAAATATCTGAGAAAGCCTTTCAGTTGGAGGGCATAAGTAATGAGCAATAGTGCTGGTGTTGCCAACCATGCCCCTATCCAGTGTAACAGTAACAAAAATCTTCCTTTGTGCCTGTGTTTTATTCTCTACATTCTTGTTCAATGGCAGTCTGACAGCAACTGGCCTCAGTTAAATTCCCATTCCGGTTAGATTGTGAAGCCTGTCTCCAACATGAGGGTGAAAGACAACAGATTATCCTTATGTAATGAGTAGAACACCTGCTGGTAATTGAGATATGCAAAGCCATTTTAATTGTCTTTTATTTTTCCCTGACCTGTTCTCAGGGTGCTGCCATTTGCTCGAGTCTCATTTCTTAAGTATGAAATTAATCAGGAATTCATTATGTATGACAGCTTGTGATGGGATGATCTTGATGGGTACGAACAATGAGCTCAGTTCCAGGCTAATGCACCAGGGATACATAAGACACTGGGTAACAATGAGGTGGATAAACCCTGGGTGCACCTTTTCCCTGCCAATGACCACTACACCTACCGCAAGCTCATACCTGCTCACATAGCACTGATTGGTTTAGGTTTGCATAAATCTCTTCATCAGTCAGACCTCCACTTTCATTGCACGCTATGTATAAAGGAAAGTTATTTTACCTGGACTAATTGTAAGAGATATCGCAGCACCTCACTATTGTCCAATGTCTCCAGCTTTTCAACAGCTAGTGCCCGAACATGCTCATCAGAAAATCGACAATCCAGAAGCTGCATTGCAAGTCCCACATCCAAGGGACTGCTGTTCCACATCTCCTGTTTGTCTAAGAGCTGCTGGGTTTTCAGGACCACGTCCTGCTGCCCCCATTTTACTGAGCTGAGAAACTTCGGGTAGGCCTTAGGCTGCCTCATGCACTCATGCCTGAAATGCCAAAGTAACTCTTTGTCCTCAGTGCTCAGCGGGTTCAGGGGGTCAGTGCTGATGATCTCTTCGAACTGCTTGCGGAGCTGACTGTGCATCTCGTGGCCCGCCCTCTCCAGCTCAGCTTGCTGACTCTGACAACTTCGTGGGAGAGCGATTGGGTAATTGTATCTGTCCAGGAGGATGCAGATAGCCATGGAGTTTTGCTTGTCAGGGTTGGTCGCCGACGTCAGCTTGTCAGCCTCAATTGTCCCTTGTTCTTCACCTTTATCAGGAATTTTCCACATGTGGAGTACATACTCCCCTTGTCGGAGGAGTGATCGATGATCAATCACCAACAAGTTGACATAATACAGCATATGGTTCTTGCTCTTGGTGTCCCAGGCATTGTCATCTTGAGACTGAAAGGTAGACTTCATACTTTGAACTGGTGCTTTACCGCAGTAAACCTGAAGATTCAGTCGTGCCCCTCTGGGCAGGTCTTTGACTTTAATGTCAAACTCAAGCCAAACATTCCATAGCACTTCCTCTGTAAAGGCTTTTGTAAGGGTCCTTTGCTGGGCCAGCACCTGTTGCCCATGCAAGATACTCGCTTCAACAAAGACAGTCAGTTCCGTGTTCCGTGGGAGCACTGGAATGTCAATGCCAATAATCTTCACTCGGAACTTTCTGTCACAGTCCCAGAGGGATATGGTGAAGACTTTGTCATGATCTCTTCCCTCGAGAGTTAACTGCTGGTGGGATCCAGTAACCCCAGTGCAATCATCCACAAGAGGCCACTCTTCCTTCTGCACTTCATCCATTGCTGGATCCGGGGGTACGTCAAGGACAAAGTGAATTTCCTCGCCATTCTTCAGGCAGTTTCTTACCCAGTGGAAATCCTTTATTGGGTTGTCACCAACGATGTAATCCTCCCTGCCACAGACCCGAAGGACAAAGTGCTCCTCGTTGTGGTTCTCCGAGATTTCCAGCAGACCCTTCTTGTTGGCCACCTTTTTGAAGAAGTTCTTCAGAATGCTTTGTGGTGTCTCGTCAATGGAAACCTTTATCGTCAGACTTGTCGTCCCCCTGTGAATAACGATGAATATGTTATTGTTACAGATCTTATTGAGCAGATATTCAGGCAGAGGCTTCGAAATGATCCAAGGATCCATTGAATAGAGCCGAGGGTCCCTGCTGGCTACCTCATTGAGCTGGGGGGTGATCAGCTTCCTCCGGGTGAATTCCAACTCATCGTCATGTACATTGCTCACATCAGTGACATCATACCCTATCAGGTAATTCAAATCATTTTGCAACTGCAAGGATTCCTTTGAGGTTTTCGTTTTCTGGGCCAGGTGAATCTTACCGTTGTTCCTCTGCAGTGTTTTCCAGTAGTTGATGCAGTCCAGCGTTTGGATTACCTGATGCTTGTCATAAATCTCGTACCACTGACCCTTCTTCTGGTACAACAACCTGAACTGGTCAGGGCTGAGCTTCTGGTAGAAATCTGGGCAAACGCTGATGCCACCAGCTTTCACCCAAACCTTGGCTTTCAGTTGCTCCACTGTGTAATTGCCAGCCACCTCTAGGGAGAGCTTCTCGTGGACATTGTTGAGCTTGTTGCGTGTGGGGAGGACAAACTCAATGGCCAGCTGCTCCAGTGAATAGTACTGCATGGTCCTGGTTGTGTTAGCTCGCATTTTCCGCCTTCTCCTTCTGTTTTCCTCTCTCAAAACAATGGGATTGTCATTGTCATTGTCATTCTTTGGCTGGTCCATGCCAGGGGTAATCTGCTGAGGAAACAAGCAAAAGTGTTGAAATGATAAAGCACAGAAGCACCAGCCGAGTTACCCGTGGGACACTGGGACACAAAGTAACAGCCCACACATGAATGTCTTATTCCAACTCGTCCTCTTACCTTCTTCAAAAGTCACTGACCTATTATGGATTCATTTCCAAAAGAGACTATCTTTTATTGTATGGTGTTGACCTTGATTTGTTGAGTAGCACTCTTTTCTTGGAATCAAAGGACGAAACTTCAAGAGCCACTCCAGAGCCTTGAGTCTGTAATGCAGGCTGATACAACCAGGCAGTGCTGAGGGATTGCTGCATTAGCAGCGAAGCCCTCTGTCAAATGAGGCTTAAAACCGACACCCAGTCTCCCCCTCAGGTCACTGCAATGACCCAATAATACTATTTCAAACTGAGACCCAGTCTCCCCTCAGATCGCTACAATGACCCAATAATACTATTTCAAAGAAATTTCATGGATTTCCATGTTATTATCATTCTGTTCCTGGTCATGGTGCTTTGATCACATTTCTACCACATTTCCTACCTTACACTGGTTGCTCAGACTGGATCCCTTAATCATAGAGAGATCTCAGGGGATCCCTATATTGTGGGGACAGCTCATTGAAGAAATCACACTGGATCTCTTGACCGTTACACTTTATAGGAATACCTGAGTTGCTGAAGTCATGTTAAAATGTGATCTGTATTCATGGTTTTTACTAAACTCGAAGATCTGTAGTTTGTCACTGAGCTAAGTGGTTTGTTAGATTACCTGGTCACTCAGAAGTTACTTTTTGTCAGAGCCTGCTTTGCATGAATGAGCTGCCAAGTTTTCTACATTAGATGTAAACTTTGGGACGTGTTAAAAGGTGCTCTAAAGATGCATGTTGTTCCTTCAATCATTACCGTCTTGATACACTGACCAATTGTAATTCCCAATACTGAAACTTTTGTATTTCTTAGATTTATGTTACTTTATAAAACCCTCAATCCTATTTTCTCAGTCAGATGTTTATCTAATTCTTTATAAACAAAGTTTCAGTGGACATGTCATTAATCTCTGTTTTTTAGATTAGATTATTTACAGTGTGGAAACAGGCCCTTCGGCCTAACAAGTCCACACCGACCTGCCGAAGCGCAACCCACCCATACCCCTACATTTATCCCTTACCTAACACTACGGGCAATTTAGCATGGCCAATTCACCTGACCCGCACATCTTTGGAGTGTGGGAGGAAACCGGAGCACCTGGAGGAAACCCACACAGACACGGGGAGAACGTGCAAACTCCACACAGTCAGTCGCCTGAGGCGGGAATTGAACCCGGGTCTCTGGCGCTGTGAGGCAGCAGTGCTAACTGCTATGCCACTGTGCCGCCCCACGGAAGTCTGATCTGAAACTAAAACAGGAAACACTCATCAACTGAGGCAGCACCTGGGGAGAGACAAAGAGAATGAGTGTTCCAGGTTTCACCAGAACAGACACACTTCTTTTTTTGTAATTGTACCGAGCATGGGGAAAGAGAGGAGACACTCCAGTCCACAAACCCCCAGAAAGTTGGTTCAATCTTATAATCGATATCCAGGAGACAGTGGTAATGTCACTAGGCTAGTTATCCAAATCAACGAGGTAAAAATAATGACTGCAGATGCTGGAAACCAGATTCTGGATTAGTGGTGCTGGAAGAGCACAGCAGTTCAGGCAGCATCCAAGGTGCAGCAAAATTGACGTTTTGGGCAATAAAGGCAGTGAGCCTGAAGCGTGGAGAGATAAGCTAGAGGAGGGTGGGGGTGGGGAGAAAGTAGCATTGAGTACAATGGGTGAGTGGGGGAGGGATGAAGGTGATAGGTCAGGGAGGAGAGGGTGGAGTGGATAGGTGGAAAAGGAGATAGGTAGGTAGGACAAGTCACGGGGACAGTGCTGAGCTGGAAGTTTGGAACTAGGGTGAGGTGGGGGAAGGGGAAATGAGGAAACTGTTGAAGTCTACATTGACGCCCTGGGGTTGAAGTGTTCCGAGGCGGAAGATGAGGCGTTCTTCCTCCACACGTCTGGTGGTGAGGGAGCGGCGGTGAAGGAGGCCCAGGACCTCCATGTCCTCGGCAGAGTGGGAGGGGGAGTTGAAATGTTGGGCCACGAGACGGTGGGGTTGATTGGTGCGGGTGTCCCAGAGATGTTCCCTAAAGCGGTCTGCTAGGAGGTGCCCAGTCTACCCAATGTAGAGGAGACCGCATCGGGAGCAACGGATACAATAAATGATATTAGTGGATGTGCAGGTAAAACTTTGATGGATGTGGAAGGGCCCTTTAGGGCTTCCTGGAGAAAAGGGTTCAAATCTCACCAGGGCAGATGGTGAAATTTGAATTCAGTAAAAACCTGGAATAAGAAAGCCTAAGATGCGTGATCAGGTTGTTAGAAGTCCGTCAGGTTCACTAATGCCCTACTCCATCGTGATTGATTTACATTTGAATGTAGACCCTCAGCAATGAAGAGTAATAGAGTCAAACAACACAGAAACAGACCCTTTGGTCCAACACATCCATGCCACCCAGGTTCCCAAACTAAACTCGTCCCATTTGCTGTTTTTGACCCATATCCCTCAATGTGGTTGACCGATAATTGCCCTCTGGGCAATTATGGATATGCGATAAATGCTGGCTAGCCAGTGCTGCCTGTGTCACATGAATGATTTTCATTTTAAAAATGACAACACTAGATAAATTCATTAATCAATCACATCTGCAATATCCACACCTTCCTGACCTGTTTGGCTGGTGCCTCTTCCTGATCATCTCCCAATGAAAACATGGCTCCATCAACTCTCACCTGAAGCCTGAGAACTGTCTATAATGCCCCTCTGGTGAATGCACCCTCTCGATAGTAAAGTGCTGGGAAAATAAGTGCAGTAAAACCCAAATGCAGGTAGGTTTTGAAAGATTCCAGTGTGATCAACCAGCATCAGTAAGTCTGTCCTTCCCTCAGGGAGAGATTTGTTTGCAAGGGTTGGTCATGCTTTGTTTGATTTGCATGGTGTCAAAATTCAACAAGCACTGTGGGCTGCTGTAAGCAATCTAAACAGGCAGTGCCAACATGAGACAAAGCATCTTTACTTTCTTTATTATCATCAGAAAGTATTTGTATGAAAACTTTTTAGTGTCTTTCTCACCCCTCTTCCTCCATCCTATACCTGCTCCCATAAATATTGCTTTAGTTTAGAGGCTTCTATTACAAAACACTCCAACTAATATTTGCTAACTAGTTAAGCAACTTTCTCTTTGGTCTGGCTGTAATACAAAGTCTCCATTTGACTATGTATACTCTCCAAACCAAAAAAAGCAGAAATGCAAATAGCAGTCTGTTTTCTTCACAGTTAAAAATCACACCACACCAGGTTATAGTCCAACAGGTTTATTTGGAAGCACGAGCTTTCGGAGCGACGCTCCTTCATTGAGTGGTGTGTGTGACTCTGTTACTTTACATTGCTGCAAATGTAGATCAATCAGGATGGCATTGGTGAACCTGATGGACTTTTAACACCCTAATCACCCAGCTTAGGCTAGCTTTCTTACCACAACCACAACTACCTGATGAAGGAGCGTCGCTCCGAAAGTTCGTGCTTCCAAATAAACCTGTTGGACTATAACCTGGTGTTGTGTGATTTTTAACTTTGTACACTCCACTCCAACACTGGCTCCTCCAAATCATGTTTCCTTTGGGTGTGCGCACTCTCCCCAGATATACACACTGACAATAATCCAGGGATACAGGTTAGGAATGTCATTGAATGTATGGAGTCCTGTTGAACCATGTGCAGTTCCAACAACACAGGTAGTCAGCCAGTATTCATTCACCAGGACCATCATTTCTGTTATTTTCTGGCTTCCAGTTCTGGAGAGTCATACTGGACTCAAAAACGTAAACTCTGTTTCTCCCTTCACCAAGGCTGCCAGACCTGTTAAATGTTTTCCTGCACTTTGTTTTTATTTAGCTTGAACACTTGTTTGGAGTACCATTGGAAGATTGCCAAACTCCAATGATATTCAACCTTTTCAGCTCAATCAGGAAGCAGGGCTGGCTGGCCTCCAGTACCCAGGGGAATTACCATCACTATCACACAGAGAGAAACAGAACTTCAATTTATATAGCACCTTTCACAAACGCTTGCACTTCCCAGTGCAGTGCACAGGAGGCCACTCAACCTATTGTGGCACAATTTTGTCAATTAAGTACTTTTTTTGTTGAACTATAGTCACTATTATGTCAGTAAAACAGCAGCCACAAAGAAAGATTCCACAAACAACAAAATGATGATGACCAGGTAATCTTTATGGATGGCAGTTTAGGCCCGAACCCCAGGGAGAACTCATCTGCTCTGAACAAATGCAGTGGGATCTTTCATGTCCACTGAAAGGGCAAATGGGACTTGGTTTAATGTCTCATCTAAAAGGTAAGCTCCTTCAACAGTGCCACACTCCCTCTGTATATCACATTACAGCATCAGATGAGATGACGTGCTCAAAGCTCTACAGCAGGACATGAGCCCACAAGCTTGTGATTGTGACTAACTGAACTACAGCCAACCCCTTCATACTGACTCATAACGATTCTCCGAAACTCAGACCGATTGCAAGTTCCTCTCACCACATCCAACACAGCTTTAAAGTCAGATATTCTGTTCACTCCAACTGAGACAGTACACTGCTGACCACTGCACCAAGGGAGAACTGCCTTCACATGGAAGGAAGACCCAGTGTCCTCTAAGAGAGGGAGGAATATATAAAACTCCTCTGTTGTGCAGAAGGGTTTTGTGAGCTGTAAGTGGTATTTCGGAACTACCCTCCAAGGATTGGAATTTACTCCAGGAACAACTGGCTGGAGCTTTAGAGAAATGTTTTCAGGACGTGGCAAGACCATCATTATTATCTGTCTTGAATTGTCAGGACAATCCTAGCCAAACACCTCAAATTTTCACCATAAAATGATCATAACCATACTAGTGACAGTAATCGCTCAATGGCAAAAGGCAGAAAATTCCAGGATTTTGATTCGAGCGAACTCTTTCCACCAAGGGAGAGGAGAATGCTGATGGGTAGGAGTCATGAGGAGCTGCTTCCATCCCTACAGTACTGACCGATTTGAGAACAGCAGCAGCAGAGGCCTTGGCCCTAGTTCCTCTCTCTCCTTCCAACCCAGTTAAGCACTAGGAAACTGAAAGGGCGGGGGGGGGGATTCAAAGTTAATTTGTATTACTATCTCATCATTGAGCCATCTTCTCAACTTTGTTCGATGCAAACACTTACGTTTTTCAATGCACCTAGTTTCACGTTAGTGGATCACTTCAACGATCCATCACAAGATCTGGGTGACAAAAAAAAACACACACGCACACACTGCAAAGCCACTCCTCAACTTCCCCATTTTGAAACCTCTTTTCTGCTCCAGATTGGAGGAAATGAGACGCGAGCAGAACCAAGTCAACTTACCTCCGTGTCATGGGTCTGCAAGGATATGGGCTCTCTTCACTCGGCAATGTGACGACTCAGCCATAGCCAGCCTGTTCATGTCGCCACGACCCTCTCTGCATGGTTAAACAGCATCGGCACTTTGTGGTGTCTTCACAATCACCACGTATCAGCCCCATAGAGGAAGTGCTGCAGGAGTCAGGAAATGAGAGCAAACCACAGTGATTCTCAAGACATTTACTCAATCACAAACATTTGCTCGGAGTAAATGAGAAGATAGGAACTGTTGGATGAGAAAAGACCAAGGTCCATCTAATTTGCTATCATCCTTTTCTTCTTTTTCATTCAAGGGATGTCAGCGTCACTGGCAAGGACAGGATTTGTTACCCTTCGGTATTACCCTTGAAGTGGTGATGGTAAGCCACCTTCTTGAACCACTGCAATCCATGTGGTCCAGTTACATCCTCAGTGCTGTTAAATAGGACAGTCCTAGATTTTAGGAGACTTGGAGGGGACCTTGCAGAGGGTGACAATTCCTGTACACCTTGTTCTCCTTGATGGTTGAGGCACAGATTTGGAAAGTGCTGCTCAAAGAACTTTGGTAAGTTGTGCAATGCATCTTGTAGATGTTACACATTGCTGCCATCAGCTCTAGATGGGATGCCAAACAAACCATCTTACCTTAATAATGTGAAGCTTCTTCAGAGTTGTTAGAAATTGCATTATACAATCATTAATGGAACTCTTGGCTAATCGCAGTGATCAACTTTATCAATTGAGGATGCAGAATATTCTCAAGGGGGAGAGGGACCAGCAGTTGGTCATTGTACACATTGGAACCAGTGACATAGGAAGAGAAAGGATGAAATTATGGGGAGAGAATATACAAAATTAGGCAGGAATTTAAAGAGTAGGCTCTTGAGAGTAGTCATATTGGGATTACTCCTGGTGCTGAATGCTAGTGAGAGTAGGAATAGGAGGATAGAGCAGAAGAATGCATGGCTGAGGAGCTAGTGTGGGACAGAAGGGTTCACATTTTTAGATCATTGGAATCTCTGCTGGAGTAGAAGTGGATGTGTATAAGAACAACAGATTGCACTTGAATTGGAAGAGGACTAATATACTGGCTGGGAGATTTGCTAGAGCTATTTAGGAGGATTTGAACTCGTAAGTGGGGGGGGGGGGTGGGGAGGCTGGTGCAATAGGGCATAGATATTATAGGAAATGTGGAGGGGGGTGGGCAAGAAGTGGCATTTTTAATTAGGGATAACATTCCAGCTGTACTTAGGGAATCTTAAGTTTTTTTTTAGATTAGATTACTTACAGTGTGGAAACAGGCCCTTCCAACAAGTCCACACCGACCCGCCGAAGTGCAACCCACCCATACCCCTACATAAACTCCTTACCCAACACTACGGGCAATTCACCTAATCCGCACATCTTTGGACTGTGGGAGGAAACCGGAGCACCCGGAGGAAACCCACGCAGACACAGGGAGAACGTGCAAATTCCACACAGTCAGTCGCCTGAGGCGGGAATTGAACCCGGGTCCCTGGCGCTGTGAGGCAGCTGTGCTAACGACTGTGCCACCGTGCCGCCCTCGGATGGAACTGAGAAATATGAAAGGGATAATCACCCTATTGGGATTGTTCTATAGGATCCTCAGTAGTCAGGAGAAAATTGAGAAGCAAATTTGTAAGGAAATCTAAATTATCTGTAAGAATAATAGGGTTATAATGGTCAGGGATAATTAACTTTCCAAACATAGGTTGGGACTGCCATAGTGTTAAGGGATTGGATGGAGAGGAATTTGTTAAGTGTGTACAAGAAAATTTTTAGATTCAGTGTATGGATGTACCTCCTAGAAAAGGTATAACATTTGACCTACTCTTAAGAAATAAGGCAGGGCAAGTGACTGAGGTGTCAGTGGGCGAGCACTTTGGGGCAAGTGATCATAATTCTATTAGTTTGAAAATAATGATGGGAAAGGATAGACCAGATCTAAAAGTTAGAGTTCTAAATTGGAGGAAGGCCAATTTTGATGGTATTAGGCAAAAACTTTCAAAAGCTGATTGGGGGCCAGATATTCGCAGGTAAAGGGATGGTTGGAAAATGGGAAGCCTTCAGAAATGAGATAACGGGAGTCCAGAGACAGCATGTTCCTGTTCGGTTGAAAGGCAAGGCTGGTAGGTATAGGGAATGCTGGATGACTAAAGACATTGAGGGTTTGGTTCAGAAAATGAAGGAAGCATATGTCAGGCATAGGCAGGAGAGATTGAATGAATCCCTAGAGGTGTATAAGGGCAGTAGGAGTATACTGAAGAGGGAAATCAGGAAGGCAAAAAGGGGATATGAGATAGCTTTGACAAATAGGGTTAAGGAGAATCCAAAGGGATTTTATTAATTCATTAAGGACGAAAGAGAGTAAGGTCCCTCAATAATCAGCAAAGCTGACTTTGTTTGGAGCTGCAGGAGATGGAGGAGATACTAAACGAGTATTTTGCACCAGGATTTATTGTGGAGAAGGACATGGAAGCTAGAGAGCTTGGAGAAATAAGTAGTGACATCTTGAAACTTGTCCTTATTTCAGAGGAGGGGGTGCTGAACATCTTAAAATGCAGAAAAGTGGATAATTCCTTAGGACCTGATCAGACATACTCTAGAACTCTGTGGGAAGCTAGGGAAGTGATTGCTGGGCCCCTTCCTCAGATATTTGTATCATTGATAGTCACAAGTGAGGTGCCAGAAGACTGGTGGTTGGCTAATGTGGTGCCACTATTTAAGAAAGGTGGTGAAGAAAAGCCAGGGAACCTGACGTCGGTGGTGGGCAAATTGTTGGAGGGGATTCTGAAGGACAGGATGTATATGTTTTTGGAAAGGCAAGGACTGATTAGGGATAGTCAACACAACTTTGTGCGTGGGAAATCATGCCTCACTAACTTGATTGAGTTTTTTGAAGAAGTGATAAAGAGGATTGATAAAGGCAGAGCAGTGGATGCTGTCTATTTGGACTTCAGTAAGGCAGTCAACAAGGTTCTGCATGGTAGACTGATTAGCAAAGTTAGATCACATGGAATACAGGGAGAACCAGTCATTTGGATACAAAATTGGCTAGAAGATACGAAACATTGGTTGGTGGTGGAGGGTTGCTTTTCAGACTGGAGGCCTGTGACCAGCAGTTTGCCACACATATCGGTGCTGGGTCCACTGCTTTTTGTCATTTACATAAATGATTTGGATGTGAACATAAGAGACATGGTTAGTAAATTTCCAGATGACACCAAACTTGGTGGTGTAGTGGACAGCAACGAAGGTAGCCTCAAACTACAATGGGACCTTCATCAGATGGAGTTTAATCCAGGTAAATGTGAGGTGCCAAAATTTGGTAGAGCAATGAAGGGCAGGACTTATATACTTAATGGTAAGATCCTGGGGAGAGTTGCTGGAAGTGAAGTCCCAGTCAGATAGGATAGTGAAGAAAGCATTTGGTATGCTTGACTTTATTGGTCAGTGCATTAAGTATTGCATGTTACGGCTGTACATGACATTGGTTAGGCCACTTTTGGAATACTGCATTCAATTTTGGTCTTCCTGTTGTAGGAATGATGTTGTTAAACTTGAGAGAGAATTCAGAAAAGATTTCAATTATATTTCAATAAGACCACCCCTCATTATTCTGAGCTCGAATTAATAAAAGCCTAACCTGTTTAACTGTTCTCGATGTCATGGTCATAGAGTCATAGATTTGTATAGCACAGAAACAGACCGTTCAGTCCAACTCATCCATGCCAACCAAATATCCTAACCCACTCTAGTCTCATTTTCCAGCAGTTGGCCCATATCCATCTAAACCCTTCCTATTCATACACCCATCCAGATACCTTTTAAATGGTGTAATTGTACCAACCTCCACCACTTTACCTGGGAGCTCATTCTATACATGTACCACCCTGTGTGTGAAGATGTTGCCCTTTAGGTCCCTTTTAAATGTTTCCCCTCTCACCCTTTATCCCAGGAATCAGCCTGAATCTCTTTTCGCCTGCCTCCAATAGCAGTATATCCTTTTGGTAAATGCAGTGACCAAATCTGTACATGGTGCTCCGGATGTAACCTTGCCAACAGGTAGTACAATTGTAGCAAGTAGTCCCAGTTTTTAAACTCCAATCTCTTGGCAATAACAATGAAAAATGTATTTGCTTCTTCTTTACTTGCTGCACCTGCAAACTAACTTTTGTATTTCATATTCAAGAATACGCTGATCCCCAAGCTGCACTTTGTTGGAGTTGCTCTCTATTTAAATAATAGCCTGCCTTTTGAAACATTCTCATACTTTCCTACACAAGACTCCATCTACCAAGTCTTTGACTACTCATTCAACTCCTTGCAGATTTCTTATGCTCTCATCATAATTTGCCTTCCCACCTATTTGTGTATTGTCAGCAAATCTGGACACATTGCAGTGTTCGAAAGTGAGGACTGCAGATGCTGGAGATTAGAATTGAGAGTGTGGTGCTGGAAAGGCACAGCAGGTCAGGCCACATCCAAGGAGTAGGAGAATCGACATTTCTGGCAAAAGGACTTTGTCCCTCCTCTAAGTCATTAATATAGATCATAAATAATTGAGCCCGAGGATTGAGCCTTGTGGACTTCATGAATTACATCAACTCCTAGAGCAGTGATCACTCATAGAAATGTACAGCATAGAAACAGACCCTTCAGTCCAACTCGTCCATGCCGACCAGATATCCCAACCCAATCTAATCCCATTTTCCAGCACATGGCCCATATCCCTCCAAACCCTTCCCAACCATATATCCATCCAGATGCCTTTTAAATGTTGCAATTGTACCAGCCTCCACCATCCTCTGGCAGCTTATTCCACACACGTACCACCCTCTTTGTGAAAAAGTTGCCCCTTCAATTCCTTTTATAACTTTCCCCCCTCAACTTTTTTTTACAAATAATTTTATTGAAAAAAAGGATTTTGGGTTTTTTTACAAAATTACAAAATTAGAACAAAATAGTATGACAACTTTATAATAGCAACAATAAAAAAACTACTCTACTCCAGTCTACCAAAACACAGAAAAGAACAGAAAGAAAAAAAACTCTATTAAAACTACAGTTCAGTAAATAACCAAGGAGAAAAGAAAGAAAAATAAATAAAACAAAATCAAGTTATAATAAAGTAGCTTAAGTTACATTCAATGAAATTACTACACTCAACGCAATCTCAACTTTGGGAGCAGTAGTGAGTAGACCCATATTTGTACGGGATTCTTCCTCCCTGGGGCCCCCAACCCGACAGGCACAGTCCGTCATGGCTAGGCAATGGCCCTGGATAATATAGCCGATATGTCTACATCAAAGTAATTCAAAAAGGGCCACCATGTTCTGCGAAACAGTTCCGTTTTCTGGTGTACCATACTTGTAAGGACGTCCAGGAGGATGTGTTCCATGGCTATCCTATGTTTAGATTAGAGTGGTGCTGGAAAAGCACAGCAGGTCAGGCAGCATCCCACTATAGGAGTGAAGGGTGAGGTTTTTTTTGTATATTGCCCTTGCTGTGCCGTATCATTCTCCATGCTTTAACTGTGTTTAGGACAATTGGGTTTTTACAATGATCCATAACAGTTCTCATCTTGTCCATAAACAACAAGTTAATGAGGGGGCATTTTGTCTGGGAGGCCTCAATGATTGCAGATCCTGACAGGCCCATTCAGCTATGTAAAATAACAAGGAACTCAGTTGGTGCTTCCTAAAGTCTGGAAAATCTAGACTCCCCCTTTCTTGCGAAAGCTGCATTTTATACAGCTTATGCCATCAATGATGCTAAATAAAAGATCTGAGCCAGCTATAAAGCCTGCGCAGTGTTTGCCTCGGCAGCATCTAAGGGAATATTCTCATAGGATATAATAAGCGAGGAAGAACATCTTAAACAAAGCCATTCTGCCCAACCAAGATTTCGGAAGATCTTCCCAGTGCCGTAGATCCTACCTAATTTTCTCTAGCAGCTGCATGTAATAGGCTTTATATAATTGATCGAAAACCCGGGTAATAAAAATGCATAAGTACAGAAAACCTCCCTGTGACCACCGAAAGGGGAAATGGGTTCCATCCCCAAAGTTGGACATACTGGTAAGATATCCCACAGGCATGGCCTGTGATTTCATGAAATTAATTTTGTATCCTGAAAACAAACCAAAAATGTTAATGACTTGTATTAAGCAGGGCACAGATGTCATTGGATTGGTTAAGAAGACAAGGACATCATCCACATAAAGAGTAATTTTATGCCTGTCTGATCCTGCCTCCGGGGCAGTCATATTGGAATCTGTCTGAGTGGCTTCCACCAGCGGCTTGATCACCAATGTAAATAATAGTGGCGAGAGAGGGCAACCTTGACGGCAGGCCCTGCCGTCACTAAAACTGTCTGATCGTATGCCATTAGTGAGCACCACTGCTTTCGGATCATAGAACATAGAACATAGAACATAGAAGCTATGTTCACTATACAGCACTGCCACCCATTTGGTAAAAACCTCTCCAAGACCAAACCATTCCATGATGTAAAAGAAGTATGGCCACTCCACTCTGTCAAATGCTTTCTCTGCTTCTAGGGAGACTACCAAACCCGGTATTGCTCGTTGCTGACATATTTGGAACATATTTAATACTCTTCTAATATTGTTGGTGGACCTACAACCCTTAATAAAGACCCATCTTGTCCTTCTTTGAAAGGCAATACCCTCTCCAGCCTTAATGCCAGCATTTTTGACAGGATTTAAAAATCCACATTCAGTAAAAATACCTGGCCATACCTGAATTGATATCCCAAAAGAGTTTAAACTCCTGCAAAAGATATTCTATAAATTTACCATCTTTCAGGAGGAAAGGGTCCATTCGCCAGTGCTGGGAATTGACCTCACCACCTCCAGATTTAACCTTCATATACACTATCACGTGGTCAGAAACAGCTATATTCCCTATTCTGCAGGACAGTACAGAGTTCAAAAAGGCCAATGGGACAAAAAGAAAATGTCAATTCTGGTATGGCACTTATGTGAATTAGAATAGAAGATAAAATCCTGACCTTCAGGGTGAAGACATTCATCAACCCCAACTCCCTGTTCCAGTCCACCAACTGCCTAGATTGCGAAGACATACCTGCAAGACCGCTAGGCATCCTGTTCACTGCCGGGTCAATAATGCGGTTAAAGTCTCCCCCTATAATTGTATGGCGCACCCCAAGGGCCATCAATGTAGAGAGCGTATCCATTATGAATTTAAAGGGATGTGCTGGGGGGCAGTATACATTCAGAATCCCATACTCCTCTCCATGTTTTAAAGCTTTAAGTATTATGAACTGCCCGGACTCATCCTTTATTTGGCCTAGTATTTGAAATAGGAGGTTCTTCTGGATGAGAATAGCCACTCCTCTGCTTTTCGAGTTAAAAGATGAGAAAAACATCTGGCCGAATCCTTGCTGTTGCAACTTCAAATGCTCGTTATCGGTTAAGTACGTCTCTTGTAATAAGGCTACATCGACCTTCTCTTTTCTAAAGTTTGATAGTATCTTTTTTCTCTTGATTGGTGAGTGACTCCCCTTAACATCCCAGGTGCACCATTTAAACAAATGGCTCGCCATGATTGTCCAAAACAGTCCAAGAGCGCCCCTGGGAGGAATAACCCCACTCCTATAGTGTAGCAAGTGAGAACCATAAACCGTTCACATAGGTTTAAAAATGCAACTTCTAAAACTATTAAATAAAAACTATTAACAACTACTTCTACAACATAAAACATAACTGAAAGGAGACTTTCCCCCTTGTCCACAGGGGACGCTAACACCAGCCATAAATCCCACCATGACTCCTTCTATCTGGAGCCATGCTCCCAAACCAGACACCACAAAGTAAGAAAAACAAACACCAATACCTTATGACAAGTCAGTAAAAAGTGGGTACCCAACACGTCCCTTTTACAAACTCCAAGATCAAGCTCTGCTAAGCAAGTGAGTCCTCTGGGCCGGCCCACGGAAGTGTCCGTTGTTACGGGGGAGAGGGGGCTGGTTCCTGACTGATGAGAGCTCCATGGTCCTTTCCCTTTCATCATTTCTAAACTGCACCAAATTGTTCAGAACTGGTGCAAAATAGGTTTGAGAGTCAGGGAAAAAACTGTTTTTAACAAATAAAACAGTGAAGAGAGGGTGAGTGTGTCACTTTGTCTGGGTTCTGGGACAGAGATCAGCAAAAGCAAACCTACTGGGTTACCGCCATCTTGAATCCCTCACCCCTCTCACCTTAAACCTATGTCCTCTAGTCTTGGACTCTCCTACTGTGGAGAAAAATACCTTCTCTATTTACCTTATCTACGCCCGTCATGATTTTATAAATTGCCAAAAGGTCACTCCTCAGCCTCTGACACTCCAGGGAAAATAGCCCCAGCCTATTCAGCCTCTCTCTATAGCTCAAACCCTCCAAACCCAGCAATATCCTTGTAAATCTTTTGTGCACCCTTTCAAGTTTTAACAAAATCTTTCCTGTAACAAGAGAAACTGGAATTGAATGCAATATTCCAAAAGTGACCTAACTAATATCCTATACAAATGCAACATGACCTCCCATCTCCTTTATTCAACACAACGACCAATAAAGGCAAGCATACCAGATGGCGCCTTCACCACTCTGTCTACCTGTGACTCCACGTCCAAGGAACTATGAACCTGCACCCAAGTTCTCTTTGTTTGGCAAGACTCCCCAGAACCTTACCATTACATGCAGAAATCCTGTCCTGATTTGCCTTACCAAAATGCAACACCTCCACGTTTATCAAAATTTAACTCCATCTGCTCCTTAGTCCATCAGCCCATCTGATCAAAGTTCTATTGTTCAGTGAGATAACCTCCTTCATACTGTCCACTATCATCTGCAAATTTACTAACCATTTCTCCTATATTCACAGCCAAATCATTTATATAAAAATGACACCACTGGTCACAAGTCTTCCATCATCACCTGCGTGTCCTACCTTCAAGCTAATTTTATATCCAAATGGATTCCATGTGATCTGAACCCACTAATCAGTCCACAGTGCGGAACCTTACTTGCTGAAGTCCCCATATCAACAATATCCACCAACCTGCTTTCATCAATCTTCTTTGTCACTTCTTCAATGAACACAAATCAAGTTACTAAGACATGATTTCCCACATTCTAACCCAGGTTAACTATCCCTAATCAGTTCTTGCCTTTCCAAATGGATGCAGATGCTGTCCCTCAGAATCCATTCCAGTAATTTACCTACCACTCACACCATGCTCACCAGCCTGTAGTTCTCTGGCTTCTCCTTACCACCTTTCCTAAACAATGGCACCACGTTACCCACCCCCTAGTCTTCCAGCACCTCACCTTATATCGATGATATAACTATCTCAGCAAGGGGCCCCCAGCAATCACTTCCCTAACTTTCTACAGAGTTCTGAGGTACACCTGATCAGGTCCCAGGGATTTATCTATCTTTATGCATTTTAAGGCGTCCAGCAACCCCACCTCTGAAATATGGACACTTTTCAAGATATCACTGCTTATTTCTCCAAGTTCTCTACCTTCCATATCCTTCTCCACAGTAAACACTGATGCAAAATACTTGTTTAGTATCTCACCCATCTCTTGGGTTCCATATACACATAGCCTTGCTAATCTTTAAGGGGCCCCATTCTCTCCCTAGTTACTCTTTTGCATTTCAAAATATTTGCAGAATCCCTTTGGATTCTCCTTAAACCTATTTCCCAAGGCTGTCTCATATCCCCTTTTTGCCTTTCAGTATACTCCTACTGCCCCTATACTCCTCAAGGGATTCACTTGATCCAGGTGTCTATACTTGCCACATGCCTCCTTTTATTTAACAAGAGCCTCAATTTCTCTAGTCATCCAGCATTCCCTTCACCTGCTTTTCCCACCATAAGGGACATACTCTCTCTGAGCTCTTTTGAAGACCTCCCACTTTCCAAACGTGCCTTTAACTATAAATAGCCTCTCCAAGTCAGCTTTTGAAAGTTCTTGCCTAATACCATCAAAATTAGCCTTCCTTCAATTTAGAACATTGACTTTTAGAACAGGTCTATTTTTGTCCAGCACTATTTTAAAATGAATAGAATTATGATCACTGCCTGCAAACTGCCCTGAACACGAAGGCAGTCCCAATCTATGTTGGCATAGATACTTCCAAAGTATTAGTTGCAAAGTGCTTTGTGAGGTCACAGGATTTACTCAGTTAAACAAATTTCGCAATCCTTTGGAGGAGACATTCAATGCCATTGGATGGATGTTAAAAGCTCCTTGCATCAAACAGTCTTTGGAAATTATCCTTGTGCCAGAGGAAACTTAGAATCCCTACAGTGTGGAAACAGACCCTTTAGCCCAACAAGTCCACACCGATCCTCCAAAGAGTAACCCACCAAACCCATTCCTGTACCCTATTACTCTCCATTTATCCCTAACTAACGCACCTAACCTACACATCCCTGAACTCTATGAGCAATTTACTCAACCTGCACATCTTTTGGACTGTGGGAGGAAACCAGAGCACCCAGAGAAAACCTATGCAGACACGGGAAGATTGTGCAAACTTCACACAGTCACCCGAGGCTGGAATCGAACCCGGGTCCCTGGCGTTGAGGCAGCGGTGCTAATCACTGAGCTGCACTCCCTTCCTCCACCAATATCAAAAGTCATAAATGTTTGCTGTTGTAGGATCAAGTTACTGCAGATGCTGGAAACTGTACTGAAAACAACAGATGCTAGAGATCACAGCGGGTCAGGCAGCATCCATGGAGAGAGAGTATGGTAATGGATATAGGTTTGCTCGCTGAGCTGGAAGGTTCACTTTCAGACATTTCGTCACCCTACTAGTTAACATCTTCAGTGAGCTTCCGGTCAAAGCACCGTTGATAACTCCTGCTTTCTATTAATAGGTTTGGGTTTCTTTGGGTTGGTGATGTCATTTCCTGTGGTGAAATCACTTCCTGTGGCAATGTCTTTCTGGTTCTTTTTCTCGAGGATGGTAGATGAGGTCTAACTCGATGTGTTTGTTGATAAAGTTCCGGTTGGCATGCTATGCTTTTAGGAATTCTCGTGCGTGTCTCTGTTTGGCTTGTCCTAGGATGGATGTGTTGTCCCAGTCGAAGTGGTGTCCTTCCTCATCTGTATATGAGGATACTAGTGAGGGGGGGTCATGTCTTGTTGTGGCTAGTTGGTCCTCATGTGGCTAGTTTTCTGCCTGTTTGTCCAATGTAGTGTTTGTTACAGTCATTGCACGGTATTTTGTAAATAACATTAGGCCTATTGAATCTCTTTGAAAGAATAAAAAGTCCCGAGAAATATACATGAAGCTCCAATATTAGTCAAAGTTAAAATCACACAACACCAGGTTATAGTCCAGCAAGTTTATTTGGAAGCACTAGCTTTCGGAGCGAGAGCTCCTTCATCAGACACAATCACCTGAAGAAGGAGCTGCGCTCTGGAAAGCTAGTGCTTCCAAATAAACCTGTTGGACTATAACCTTGTGTTGTGTGATTTTTAACTTTGTACACCCCTGTCCCACACTGGCTCCTCCAAGTCACAACATTAGTCCATGTCGGTTGAAAATGCCCCTCATTTCTCCTGCTCTTTTCTATTAAATGCACAATCTGATTGAGGCTCTTCAGACAGTGAGTCAGTCAGTTCATCTTTAGAATTTCTCAAATAATTCAATCCAAATTATTTTACTGTTTCACCAGCAAGAAGTTATTCATTCCCTCAAGTCTGTTCTACCCTCTTCAGCTTTTTTACTCATTCATGGAATGTGGGCATCACTGGCTAGGCCAGAATTGATTGTCCATCTCTAATTGCCCAGAGTCAACCACATTGCTGTGGGTCTGGAATCACAGGGAGACCAGACCAGGTAAGGATGGCAGTTTCCTCTCATAAAGGATATTAGTGAACTAGATGGGCTCTTCCAAAAATTGACAGAGGTCATCGTTAGACTTTTAATTCCAGATGTTTTTCACTTCCAGTAGATTTTATGAAATCATTGCCGATTTACAGTTTTTACTAATTTCTTACGGTAATATCTATCAATCTTAAATCATAACTTAAAAATTGTTCCAGCACTCATACTGCATCAGAGGAGAAAGGTCTACCTTGTCACTACTCTATGTAAAAAGGTGAGATCATCCTGAATGATTTAGCTCTAATATTAAGATTGTCCCCTTGCACTCCCTGGTTGAGGAGATATGGTCAATACCAAAGTCAGAGAGGAAAGAAGAAAAAAGAGCAAGAATAGCCCATTCAGCCCCTCGAGCCTATTCCATCATTCAGCTAACTGATCAAGATCTCCACACATTCCTGCTGCTTCCTCACAACCTGAGATTGTGTTACAGTTCACTGATCTGATCTCGACAACGCTGAGGAAGTGAATGTTGATGATTCAAAGTCCTCAGAGAAAGGTTTCCTCATGACCATCTTAAATGATGATACCTTATTCCAAAACAATGTCCCTTAATTCTAAATCCACACCTTGCCAAGTGGAAACATTCTTTCAGCATCTTTCCTGTCAAATGTCCCAATAAAAAAAAATCACATATGATTCTTCTGAACATCAATAAGGATAGACCTAACCTGCTCAAACTTTCCTGGTAAGACGATCTCTAAATCCCAATGAAGCTTCTCTGAATTTCCTCTAATGTATGTATATCTCTCCTTGAACAAGGACGCCTCATCTACTGCAATAATGGTGCCTGTACTTGGAAGAATCCAGTCATTTATAACAAATCGATGGTGCTCATTCTTCACATGGGGTTCACCCTAACACTAGATGAACACAAAAATCATGCTTAAGCAGCATGGTCGCGGGATTCCTAATGCACTGACAAACTGGTAATAGTCAACTGCCACCTTGAAATTATACTGAAGGTATTTGGGAAAGTAAACTGCAGATATATAACATCCAGTTAAATTCACCTATGGCCCAAGTATCTGTGTGTGAAACATTTTCTGCACAGTCTGGGCTTCCATCCTTATCCATTCCAGGTCCTCTTCCTTGGATCACAGGGACAATGGGACACCCAGAGGGAAAGAAGTGTGGGGGTGAAATTTTATGTTGTGATGGAGTCTGGTACAGCTCTAAATTTACAACCCACTCCATTCTGCTCTCCATTGAAAACAATGCTTATAGTTTATGGGATGTTGTGGGAAAAGATCTGCCACCTGCCAACCCATAATAGGCCCACAACAGCATAATGGGCCAAACTGTACCAAAAAACACCCAGAATGCCTCAGCAGGGACCAAGCAGGCTGACAAGTGAAACTAGACAGCACTCTCGCACAAAGGAATACACTTCAAGCTCCCACTAACAATGACAGAGCACCACAGATATCCCAAAGCCCCCTGGGCAGTTTCACAACCCAGCATACCAAAGCCACACAAAGAGCAGGTCAGACAGAGAGGCACTAGCAAAAGCACGACTCCCAGAACAGGACAATGGTAGCACCTCACTGCTTCAGAGGAGACATTAGCACCTACCTGAGAAGGGGAATGGAAGCTCTGGATCCATTGATACTGTCAGGATGTTGCTTTGTGTACAGAATTAGGACATTCCTCCAATAACTGTTTTCCTATTAGCATCATTGTAACTAGATTACTCCATTTCCAGATACTTTGTATTTTCCCCCATTTCTAATCAGCCTCATTGTACAGGATTATTACAAAAACTGGCTTCTTCCTCAGGTCAGGGAAGAGATATTGTGATCTACCTGCACAGACTGTCAGTGCTGTGTCAGCCTAGTCAATTTCACTTCCGCGATATTACTGTAATAATAACCTGTTTGTCAATTTCACTTCGAACTACGCTTTCCGATCTCGAATGTATTGGGCAAATTTCTCCGACACATGTAAAACCAGCTTTTCATCCAATCACATATACCAAACTCAGTGGTCTTCACAGTGGCAAGATCCCTTTACATTTTCCATGAAAATACTCAACTCAGAGCGTGCAACCTGAGAAGGCAGTGGAAATGATTCTTAGCCAGAACAGCTTCAGAGATGTACTTTTCTGCAACACCATTCTTCCTTCTTATTTCTTCCCACCGGTGAGTCACTATCCGTTTCTCCATTTGGCAGTGGACTGATCTGCTGAGCTAATTCTACATGAATTATTTTTGGAACACAGAGGAAGTAGGGAAATCCTGGAATATAATCACTTGCCTCCTCAGTCTGTCCAGAAACCATTTGTCTCATGGAAAGGTCAAGTACCTGAACCCATACTGACTGTGTGGTGACAGGTCTTTTTTGGAGGGTGTGTGTGTGGCAGATATTTCTATTAATTTTGCAATGAAAGTCCACGGCAAATGAACATATTACAATTAGATCTCAGATATTTGTCATGGATCTCAAACTCTTCCAGTTGTTTCCTACTCTCAGAATTCAATTTAGTGACCTTCCTCTAACGAGAGTCTTTGTTGCATTCCAAACTCACCTGCATCAATATTTCTCTGTCATCCCCAAACTCAGCAACTACCTGTACTTGTGTATTGACTTTACCACAGCTAAACAGTCTAAGGCTCTTCACAAAAACACCAATAATGTTCAGTGGCACACATTTCTTGAAACTCAGTATAATGTAGATGGTATCGTTCTGTTTATGAAAGGGTAGCAACAGAACAGGGCAGAGAGATCCAGCATTTTGAAGTTGAAGGTTACCTTTGTCTCCACACCAATTACTGGGCTCTTTACATATCTGCTTAACCAGCTGGTCAGAAAAATTGTGAGGGCTCCATTTCACAGCCTAGATGTAAACCAAAACTTATGAACAAGTGGGTTTTCACCCTCATAAAAACAGACCCTTCAGTCAGTCCAACTTGTCCATGCTGACCAGATATCCTAACCTAATCTAGTCCCATTTGCCAGCAAGTGGTCCATATCCCTCCAAACTCTTCCTGTTTATATACCCATCCAAATGTCTCTTAAATGTTGCAATTGTACCAGCCTTCACCACTTCCTTTGGCAGTTCATTACATACACATACCACCCTCTAAGTGAAAAAGTTGCCCCTTAGGTCCCTTTATATCTTTCCCCTTTCACCCTAAATGTATGCCCTCTAATTCTGGACACCCCCACCCCAGAGAGAAGACCTTGTCTGTTTATCCTCATGATGTTATAAACCTCTATAAGGTCACCCCTCAGCCTCTGATGCTCCAGGGAAAACAGCCCCAGCCTATTCAGCCTGACCCTATAGCTCAAACCCTCCGACCCTGGCAACATCTTTGTAAATCTTTTCTGAACCTTTTCAAGTTTCAAAACATTCTTCCGATAGGAAGATGACCAGAATTGCACACAATATTCCAAAAGCGCCTAACCAATGTCCTGTACAGCCGCAACATGACCTCCCAACTCCTATACTCAATATTCTCTGACCAATAGAGAAAGCATACCACATGCCTTCTTAGCTATCCGATCTACCTGCGACTCCACTTTCAAGGAGCTATGAGCCTGCACTGCAAGGCCACTTTGTTCAGCAACATTCCATAGGACCTTACCATTAAGTATAAGTCCACCCCTGATTAGCTTTTCCAAAATGCAGCACCTCTCATCTATCTAAATTAAACTCTATGTGCCACTCCTCAGCCCATTGGCCCATCTGATCAAGATCCTCTGAGGTAACCTTCTTCACTGAAAAAATGTGTTGCTGGAGAAGCGAAGGTCAGGCAGCATCCAAGGAGCAGGAGAATCAACGGTTTGGGCATAAGCCGTTCTTCAGGCCTGCTGCGCTTTTCCAGCAGCACATTTTCAGCTCTGATCTCCAGCATCTGCAGTCCTCACTTTCTCCTAACCTCCTTCACTGTCCACTACACCTCCAATTTTGGTGTCATCTGCAAACTTACTAACCAAACCTATGTTCACATCCAAATAATTTATATAAAATGATGAAACGTAGTGGACCCAGCACTGATCCTTGTGGTTAACCACTGGTTACAGGCTTCTCTGTCTGAAAAGCAACCTTCCACACCACCTTATCTTCTACCTTTGAGCCAGTTCTGTATCTGAATGGTTAGTTCTCCCTGTATTCCATGAGGTCTAACCTTGCTAGCCAACCTCCCATGAGGAACCTTGTCAAATGCCTTACTAAAATCCATACAGATCATGCCTACCGCTCTGCCCTCATCAATCCTCTGTTATTTCTTCAAAAACTCAATCAAGTTTGTTAGACATGATTTCCCACACACAAAGCCATGTTGACTATCCCTAATCAGTCCTTGTCTTTCCAAATACATGTACATCCTGTTCCTCAGGATTCCCTCCAAAAACTTGCCAACCACTGATGTCAGGCTCACCGATCTATAGTTCCCTGGCTTTTCCTTACCATATTTCTTAAATGCTGGTACGATGTTAGCCAAACTCCAGTCTTCCGGCACCTCACTTGTGAATATCAATGATACAAATATTTCAGTAAGAGGTCCAGCAATCACTTCCCTAGTTTCCCACAGAATTCTAGGGTACATCTGATCAGGTCCCAGGGATTTTTCCACCTTTATGCGTTTCAAGATATTGAGCACGTCTTCTTCTGTTATGTGGACATTTTTCAAGATGTCACGATCTATTTCCCCACATTCTATATCTTCCATGCCCTTTTCCACAGTAAACACTGATGCAAAATACTCGTTTAGTATCTCCCCCATCTCCTGTGGTTCCACACAAAGGCTTCATCGCTGATCTTTGAGGATCCTATTCTCTCCCTAGTTTCTCTTTTGTCCTTAATGTATTTATAAAAACCCTTTGTATTCTCCTTAACTCTGTTTTCCAAAGCTATCTCATGTCCCATTTTTGCTTTCCTGATTCCCCTCAAGTATACACCTACTGTCTTTATACTCTAAGGATTCATTCAATCTCTCCTGTCTATACCTGACATATGCTTCCTTTGTTTTCTTAACCAAAACCTCCAGTCATACAGCTTTCCCTACACCTACCAGCCTTTCCCTTCACCCTAACAAGAACATGAGTGTCTCTGGACTCTCATTATCTCATTTCCAAAGGCTTCCCATTTTCCAGCTGCCCCTTTACCTGCGAACATCTGCCCCCAATCAGCTTTTGAAAGTTCTTCCCTAATACCATCATAATCAGCCTTCCTCTAATTTAGAACTTTAACTTTTAGATCCAGTCTACCTTTTTCCATCCCTAGTTTAAAACTAATATAATTATGGTCACTGGTCCCAAAATGCTTCCCTACTGACACCTTAGTCACCTGCCCTGCCTTATTTCCCAAGCGTAGGTCAGGTTTTCCACCTTCTCTACTAGATACATCCACATACTGAATCAGATAATTTTCTTTTACACACTTAAATTCCTCTCCATCTAAACCCTTAACACTATGGCAGTCCCAGTCTATGTTTGGAAAGTTAAAATCCCTTACCATAGCCACCTTATTCTTCTTGCAGATAACTGACATCTCCTCACAAATTTGTTTCTCAATTTCCCACTAAGGTGATCATCGCTTTCCAATTTCTCAGTTCAACCCAAATAACTTTCCTGGATGTATTCCCAGCAATATCCTCCTTAAGTACAGCAGTAATGTTACCCCTTATCAAAAACGCCACTCCCTCTCCTCTCTTGTCTCCCTTTCTATCCTTCCTATAGCATTTATGCCCTTAAACATTAAGCTGCCAGTCCTGTCCATCCCTGAGCCACGTTTCTGTAATTGCTATGATATCCCAGTCCCATGTTCCTAACCATGCCCTGAGTTCATTTGCCTTCCCTGTCAGGCCCCTTGCATTGACGTAAATACAGTTTAATTGATTAGTCCTACCTTGTTCTCTGCTTTGCTCCTGTCTGCCCTGACTGTTTGACTCGCTCCTTTTCCCAACTGTACCAATCTCAGATTGATCTCTTTCCACACTATCTCCCTGGATGCCTCCAACAGCCCCCACCCCGACATACACACACCTTACAAGTTTAAATCCTCCTGAGCAGCTCTAACAAATTGCTCTGCCAGTACATTAGTCTCCTTCCAATTCAAGTGTAATCCGTCCTTCTTGTACAGGTCACTTCTACCCAAGCAGCGACTCCAATGATCCAAAAATGTGAACCCTTTCTGCCCTGCACCAGCTCCTCAGCCATGCATTCATCTGTTCTATCCTTTTATTCCTACCCTCAGTAGCTTGTAGCACTGGGAGTAATCCAGATATTACTACCCTTGAGGACCCCCTTTTAAAATTCCTGCTTAACTCTCTATATTCTCCCTTCAGAATCTCAACCTTTTCCCTTCCTCTGTCATTAATTCCAATGTGTACAATGACCTCCTGAGAAAACATTCTGCACCCTGAGATATCCTTGATCCTGGCAGCAGGTAGACAGCTGATCTTTCGCTGCTGGCCACAGAAACGTCTGTCTGTGCCTCTGACTAGAGAGTCCCCTAACATAATCAATCGCTTGGAACCCGACATACCTCTAACTATATTTGAGCCAGTCTCAATACCAGAAACTTGGCTGTTTGTGCTTCATTCCCCCAAGACTCCATCACCCACAACATCTTCAAAGACAGCATACTTGTTTGAGATTGGGATAGCCACAAAAGACTCCTGCACTACCTGCCTCCCCCTCCTACCTTTCCTAGAGTTAATCCATCTACCCGACTGTATCTGGGCACCTTTTCTCCCTTCCCATAACTGCCATTCATCGCACCCCCAGCTCCTGTAAATTCCTTATTGCCTCGAACTGCCACTCGAACTGATCTATGCAATCTGATAAGATTCGCAACCAAACACACTTCATGCAGACACAATCATTAGTAACATGGAAATTCTCCTGAAACTCCCACATAGGGAGAGCTTATCACTCTGTTAAAAGCTATCTTTGCTCCTTCAGTCTATAGACACAGAAAATAGTACTGTCTTTTTGCTCTAAAAAACACTGCTCCAGGCTAATTTAGTACTTGTGGGTTATATTTTTAAAATTTAATCAAGAGACTGATCTCAATAAAACATATAATCAAGAAAG
The DNA here is from genome assembly GCF_020745735.1 of Hemiscyllium ocellatum. Taxonomy (NCBI): domain Eukaryota; kingdom Metazoa; phylum Chordata; class Chondrichthyes; order Orectolobiformes; family Hemiscylliidae; genus Hemiscyllium; species Hemiscyllium ocellatum. The sequence continues at coordinate 53,880,572 of NC_083425.1, forward strand.
AACCCACTCTATTCATTACTGAAGACTCAAAAAACTGCACTGATCTGTTCCTATGCTGTGAGCTCTCACACACCAGTTCCTCCAAGGTCAGCTGTGAATTTCACTGTTTTTTCCCCCAGACACACACTGGTGTCCAGAGATACATGAACCCAAACAGCAAAGGCAGTAATTGTGCAGATTCACTGCTGTGACCTTGCTCCAGTGTGCTCACCATTTTCTTTCCGGCACATCCTGGGCTCAATTTATTCAAATAAAGGCAAGCAATATGATCATTGCAGAAAACATGGTTCATCAGTGTCCAGGAACAGAGATAGTACTTGTAGGTTAGATCACATGGAATAAACAGGGAGCTGCAAACTGGATACACAGTTTGCTCAATAGTAAGAAGCAGAGGGTAACAGTGCAAGGACTCTGTCAGACTGCAGGCCTGTAACTCATGGTTTACCTCAGGGGTCAAAGCTGGGTCCATTGTTACCGATATCAATAATTTGGATCAGAATGTACAAGACATAATTAGTAAGTTTGCTGATGACACTAAAATATGCGGTATCATGCATAGTGAGGAAGGTTATCAGAAATTGCAGCAGGACCTTGATCAGCTGGGGATGTGGGCAGAGAAATGGCAAATGGAGTTTAACATAGAAAAGTGTGAGGGCTTGCATTTCGTAAAGTCAAATCAAGGTAGGAGTCTCATAGTAAAAAGTGAGGTCTGCAGATGCTGGAGATCAGAGCTGAAAATGTGTTGCTGGTTAAAGCACAGCAGGTTAGGCAGCATCCAAGGAACAGGAAATTCGACGTTTCGGGCCAGAGCCCTCTGGCCCGAAACGTCAAATTTCCTCTTCCTTGGATGCTGCCTAACCTGCTGTGCTTTAACCAGCAACACATTTTCAGCAGGAGTCTCATAGTGAATGGTAGAGCCTTAAGGGGTGTTGTGGAATAGAGGGACCTTGGAGTTCAGGTGCACTGCTTTCTCAAAGTGGAGTCACAGGTAGACAGGGCAGTGATGAAGGTGTTTGGCACACTGGCCTTCATCAGTCAGGGCATTAAGTATAGAAGTTGGCAAGTTATTTTGCAGTTGTACAGGACACTGGTGAGGCTGCACTTGGGAGTATTGTGTTCAGTTTTGGTCACCTTGATCAATCTTCCTATTCCAATCTATATCACTTCTGCTGTATTCCTTGGGATTGTTTTTGGAATGTTGGCATCACTGGTTGCCATTTATTACCCATTCTTTCAGATGGTGAAACTTACTCCTGAACCACTGCAGCCCATAGAGTCAGAGTCATACAGGTGGGAATCAGACCATCATTCCAACTCATTCATGTCGACCAAATATCCTAAACTAATCTGGTCCCATTTGTTCGTGTTTGGCCCACATCCCTCTAAACCCTTCCTATTCATGAACCCATTCAGATGCCTTTTGAATGATATAAGTGTGCCAGCCTCCTTTGGAAGCTCATTCCATACACACGCCATTCCTCTGCATGAAAAAGTTACCCTTTAAAATCTTTCACCCTCACCTTAAACCTATGCCCTCTAGTTCTGGACCTCCGCACCCCAGAAAAAGACCATGGCTATTTACCCTCTTGATTTTATAAACTTCTATAAGGTCACCCCCTCAGCCTCCAAAGGTCCAGGGAAAAAATGCCTGATGAACTAATAGCATTAGGAAAAATATTTTTGCATAACCACTGGTGGGGCTCTGCAATGTGCTGTCAGAGGCAGGTTATGAAGGTGCTCCTACAATGTCGGTTCAGTTTAATTATGCCCTACATTCAGCTATTGTCAAGTGATTCACCCACAGACTGGAAGTGTCAGTTGTACTGTTATTTTATTAATCATACATATATTAAAGTTTCACAATATCTAGTGCCACTTAGAAGTATGACACAGATTATACTGGCAAATTCAGGACGGCATCAGGAAGCAACATCATCCCCCCCGAGGACAGAAAATTCCTAGTTGAAACACTTATGTGGTTTAATCTTTAAGATCATATTTTTAAAAATAATATTATTTCCAATACTAACATTTTACAGGTAGACTTGTGATGATAATTCAACGCATCAGCTGAACAGCACACAGATCTCGCTCACCTCAAATAGCTCCTTCCCCAGCACATTGGTAAGACTTGAACAGTCAGAGCTATGAAATTCCTCAGTCTGGATGACTTCTTCTGGAGTGCCCAATTTCTGGATAGCCCCCTAGCTTTCCACAGTGTGCTCATCAACCCCACTCTCTCAGTCTGGAGTCTGAATATACAAACCCACTGAGTCCCTCACATCATGTGACTAAAAAATAATTCCTATGGTTACACTGGTTAGATTTCTTTCCTATGATATTGATAGGGTGCTGACTGTTCACACTGTGCATCATGGTGAAACATAGGTAGACAGGAGGTGAGTGAGGAGTACTGACAAGGTACTTCTGGGACTGTTACTTCAATCCAATGTTATTTTTACCTAAAAATTGAATCAATTTAAAACTGTGTTCCTTAATAAGGGACGTGAGCTCAGAGCACCCCACAGAAAGGTTTCCGGAGACAGAACTGACCCAGCCCTGACTGACAGATCACAGAACACAGATATGCTGCTGAGAGCAGAAAGTGAACTCCATCATAGTGCCAAGGCATAGTGTAGGCTGCTCCCTTATTAGAGAGGGACAATTGGTGGTGAGTTTAGCTGGAGGGTCATAATGACTCAGGCAAAGGGGTGAGGTTGAGGTGGGTCCTGCATCGTGACCTTAGCCAGTGACTCCTGTGGGGGTATCAAAGACAGCGCAAGTCCTAGTCAGCCGAGTGTGCTAGGTCCTGCAGTCTGTCGCGGAGGACAGAGACTCCAAATGATTCCCAAGCATCACAAGCCTGCTGAATTTAATAGATATTAAACCATTTAAAATGATTTTAATGCATTAAAATGGGATTGAATCATCCCTCCATCACAGAGATTGATAAGCTGAGCACCTGCAGCTTCTTCAGTTCACAAGATTTCAACAGCGAAGTACAGTAAAATCTCCCACAGCAAACAAATATTATGATTGTGCTACTTTACCACACTCAATCTAAAGAATCTAACAAAAATAAACTTTTTTGTAGTACTTCATTCCACAACAGCATTTAACTTCTCTCAGTACAATGTTTTCTTGTGGTGGCCCACACTTTAACTGGTGATTTGGAAGAAAAGGAATTTGAAGAGGATCCATCAGAAAATAGTATTTAATTTCACAATTACAAAGCAGTGAGCTTGAAGAGAGTTTAAATGACAAGAGACAAAGAGTGAAATAAAGAATAAGGAGGAGAAAAGGAAAGGAGAGAGAGAGAAAGGAAGACTGAGACCATGCAGATCTCTCAGTCTGAAAAGTAAATGAAGGCCCTGATATTAATTTTCTACTGTGGCTTTCAGGGATATGATTTTACAGTCAATGATACACTCCCTCCACTAGTATAAACTTAAAACAAGAGTCCCAGAGCAAAATTAATTCATCCCATACTTAAGGAAAGCATTTAAGCTAAAGTTTGGTGTGTATTGCGATACTGGATATTGTATTTATTTTAAAATGCTTTGTTTTACTTTTCTCTTGCATCCTGCCCAATTCTGACGATTCCATTTCAAACAAGCTTAAGTCTCCCCTGGCACATTCAACCATAACATAGAGCAGGAGAGTAAGAAAGAGAGAGTGCACAAGCGAGAAATCTAGGCAGACAGTTACTGGAGACACTAGAAACAGAACAGGAGATTGGTCTGCATCGCCAAATACAATTACCAAGAGGCAAAATTCAGCATCAATATGAACAAACTAGCTCAAAATTACTCTGCTGCACTTACTCCATGAAGCAGCACAGAGGGACAGTGACAAGCAACTGATACAGCATAAATCAGAACACAATACCCATTCCTGAGTTGTTGATACCACTGGAATACCCTGGGAACTAAACTATTCAGGAGTAAAAATTAATGGGGATATCAAGTCAATGCTTTTGCAACTGATATTACAATGGTATGTTGAGACTGTATCCTTAAATTTATGGTCCATAATCTGGGGCCATGGCCGCTGTTCTGAAGTCACCTAACAATAAGTCTGACAGAATTGATTGTTTGAGAGTGGAAGAATACCTAGATTGTTCGATTCAGAAGAAGGTGCAAGATATTTGGAGGCAATAGCAGGTGCCCGTGGATTTACAATGAATAGACTGAGTATCCTAAAGTTCTAGAAAGATACTGAAGGAACAATTATGCTGCAACTATCCGTTTATTTCTAGGACGAAAGGGAGTTGGGCTCTCGACAATAGCCAAATAACATTTTTACCTGTATACAAGATATTTCACACTGCCATCAGGAAGTAGGCAAAGGAAGCCAAATCTTAGCTCAGCTTACAGACCAGCCTACAAGTCAATGAACCTAATACAGCAGTTCTGTACAATCAGTGGAGAGAAAAGGCCATTTGACTTTGCAAGCCATCACAGCAGACGGTCAAAGAAATACACCCTCCAGTCTTCTGAGAAATCTAGATTTGTCTTGGTGTGGCCAAGAGAAAAAGTAATAATTGGGATTGGCTTTACTGCTAGTGAACTTCTGAAACTCTATGAAAATTAAGAGAAGATGGTCATTTGTAGTTACTCCTCAGTGAAACAGAAATAGGAGAACCATTGGAATCAGGAAACAACTGTGCCCTGATTGCTAAAAGGACTGCAACCCTTCGGACAGGGCAACGGGTATAAAAGAGGAATGTCACTTTCTGATATTAAAAGTACAAGTTGCCCACAGAAATAAACTAGTGTTTTAGTCAATAGTGTTTTTTCAGCCTTTTTTTGTACAGGAGTAGTTTTAAAATATGGAATTTTACAATGCCTTTCTTGTTCAAATTGCTTTTCAGAAGTTATTTATCTCTGCAGAGATTAATGCCATATTGATAATAAAAACTGAAACCCGTGATTTACAGACACTAAAAGGAATTGGCATCAATTGTTCCATTTTTGAAGGTAACCTCACTAACTCATCGTGGTCACTGATCCTTTAGTTTTGACAAGCCAGCCAAGATTGCAACCAAACTCTAAATTGGCCACAACAACATTTAGCCATTGTGTGTGAAATTAGCGTCTGTACAATACAACCTCTCGCCGAAGACAGGCTTAAAAAAATAAACAACTATTGGCTCAGGTATATGTATCTTCAAGATCCAAGTCAGATTGGGTGAGAGTTCTGCTGGTTGTGTCGTGTACTCTAAATGGCTTGGTGCATTGAAGGGAATTTGTTTGTTAATATCTGTTAATATTTCAGAGTAACTTTTTTTTTTGCAATGCAGGTTCTTTGGGACAATGAAGATGTCGTATTTTTGGAGTCAATCTCTTAAAACTTCAGCCACTTTACAATTCCATTTTATGCAGTCAGCCAAATCAGACATGCCCCAGGAATGACAATAAAGAATTGCTAGTTGTTGTACCATCTTCTCACCAAGAGTGGGAAGCAGTGCACTGAAAACTGTCATTGCAGGAGAGTTGGAGTTAGCCTATTTAAAACAGAGGCAAACAAACCCTGGAACACAACTAACCAGTATAGACTCTCTCAGGCAGTTAGAATTATTCAAGGTTTGTGAGAAGATTTGTAGCTCGGGTGCTTGTTGTTGTGGTTCTGTTCGCCAAGCTGGGAATTTGTGTTGCAGATGTTTCGTCCCCTGTCTAGGTGACATCCTCAGTGCTTGGGAGCCTCCTGTGAAGCGCTTCTGTGATGTTTCCTCCGGCATTTATAGTGGTTTGTCTCTGCCGCTTCCGGTTGTCAGTTCCAGCTATCCGCTGCAGTGGCCGGTATATTGGGTCCAGGTCAATGTGGAGAAAGTGAGGACTGCAGATGTTGGAAATCAGAGCTGAAAAATGATTCCTGAAGAAGGGCTTATGCCTGAAACGTCGATTCTCCTGCTCCTTGGATGCTGCCTGACCTGCTGCTCTTTTCCAAAAACACATTTTTCAGCTCCAGGTCGATGTGCTTATTGATTGAATCTGTGGATGAGTGCCATGCCTCTAGGAATTCCCTGGCTGTTCTTTGTTTGGCTTGTCCTATAATAGTCCCAGTCGAACTCATGTTGCTTGTCATCTGCGTGTGTGGCTAAGGATAGCTGGTCATGTCGTTTCGTGGTTAGTTGGTGTTCATGGATACGGATCGTTAGCTGTCTTCCTGTTTGTCCTATGGAGTGTTTTGTGCAGTCCTTGCATGGGATTTTGTGCACTACGTTGGCTTTGTTCATGCTGGGTATCGGGTCCTTTGTCCTGGTGAGTTGTTGTCTGAGAGTGGCTGTTGGTTTGTGTGCTGTTATGAGTCCTAGTGGTCTCAATAGTCTGGCTGTCATTTCAGAAATGTTTTTGATGTGTGGTAACGTGGCTAGTCCTTTGGGTTGTGGCATGTCCTCACTCCGTTGTCTTCCCTTAGGCATCTGTTGATGAAATTGCGGGGGCATCCGTTTTTTTTCGAATACATTGTAGAGGTGTTCTTCTTCCTCTTTTTGCAGTTCTGGTGTTACTGCAGTGTGTTGTGGCCCTTTTGAATAGTGTCTCGATGCAACTTCTTTTGTGTGTGTTGGGGTGGTTGCTTTCATAGTTCAGGACTTGTCCTTGTGTGTGGCTTTCCTGTATACCTTTGTGGTGAATTCTCCATTCGGTGTTCTCTGTACCATCACGTCTAGGAATGGGAGTTGGTTGTCCTTTTCTTCCTCTTCCGATACCCAGCATGAGCAAAACCAACGTAGTGTACAAAATCCCATGCAAGGACTGCACAAAACACTACACAGGACAAACAGGAAGACAGCTAACAACCCGCATCCATGAACACCAACTAGCCACGAAACGACACAACCAATTATCCTTATTAGACACACATGCAGATGACAAGTAACATGAGTTCGACTGGGACAACACTACTATTAGAGGGCAAGCCAAACAGAGAACAGCCAGGTACTTCCTAGACGCATTGCACTCATCCACAGATTCTATTAACAAACACATTGACCTGGACCCAATATACTGGCCACTGCAGCAGACAGCTGGAACTGACAACCGGAAGCAGCAGAGACAAACCACTATAAATGCCGGAGGAAACATCACAGAAGCGCTTCACAGGAGGCTCCCAAGCACTGAGGATGTCACCTAGACAGGGGACGAAACGTCTGCAACACAAATTCCCAGCTCGGCGAACAGAACCACAACAGTTAGAATTATTGCAAAATCCCTCATATTTGTAGAGGAACGGTCGTTCAGTCTGGCTAAAACAATACAGACCCCAAACCTGAATTCCGGATTATGCCCTTCCTCTAAAAAGCCGCCTAGTGCTCAACAGCATACTCATTTCTGACCTCCCTCCCACCCAATCCCAGTCTCAGAGGTTTTGCTTTGAACACTGGTGTTGGTCTTTATACCTCTGAATCACTAATTACTCTGACACTGGGCACAGCCTGCAAATACTGTGGTAGTTTTTATCAGGAGCAGAAACTGAAGGTGATTCCTCTCATTTGCTGCTGCATCACGGCCTGTGCACTGCGGAAAGCTCCACAGAGGTGCTGCCATGCTCAGCAGGGAATAGTGGACACAAAACCTGCAGATTACACATTTTCAACCCCAGTTCCAAAGTCTGATGATACAACTGTAATAGTACACGGTATGAGGGAGGGGGCAGGAAAAAGAATTCGCTTGGCAACTGTTAAAAAGAGCTACTTCTGCCATTCAGGAAACGAGACTGAGAGGTCAGAGATACCAAGAATCAAAATTAAAGGTTTAGAATTTGATTTGGAGCCCGGACGCCCCAAGTTCAAGTGCCCCAGAGATGTGTGTCATACCATCCCTGAACAGGCTGATTAGAAAACTTTGAGAATTTGCTTGGAGCTGGATTCAATTTCTTAGACAAAGAACAGTTACAGCCTCACAGCTTGGATTGCAGAGGTTTCAGATATTTGTAGAATGACTGGTGAACCTAGGAAGAAGAAGAAACAGATGGTCAGTCCTCAGACACCAAACCCCCAAATCTCTCTCTTGTTCACATAAGCACTGGTGAATTCTCACTCATAACATTCAACACACTCCTAGCAAATCAAGACCCTGGAGACCCACCATAACTCCAAACTTTGGACAGTACATCAGTGCTAATGATTTCGGATTAGGGTAGTATCCCTACCCCTGACCCAGAGCTGGGATTCCTGATGAAGGGCTTTTGCCCGAAACGTCGAATTCCCTGTTCCTTGGATGCTGCCTGACCTGCTACGTTTTAACCAGCAACACATTTTCAGCTGGGATTCCAGTCCCAGCTGCCACATAGATGTCACAGCATTTCCAAACAGGCTGATTTCAAATAGATTTTTAAACTCACTGTCAGGAGTGGACCATACTGTCAAACAGCATAGCTACGTCATGGCCTCACAAACTTCAAGGTTTCTATAATACAGGTGTAAGGAAACAGAATTCCCAAACTCCGCTGAATTGGTTCTTTGTTCTGGTGGTCAGTGCATGGGATGGAATGCATCTGTATTTCTGTCAGGGAAAGGATGCTGGATGCCAAGTAAAATATCCTTTATGGAGATTTAATGGACAATAAGAGAAGGACATCTGAGAGGCTTGTCAAAATAGGAATTAAAGGCAGAGACACAGAAATATTTTCACACCCAGGCCAGTCAGGACATGGAAATCTCGCCACAAATAGTTGTTGAGGTCGAGTCCATGAGGGGAATATTTAGGGGAAGAATGGGATTAGTCTACACGGCTGATGAATAAAGGCAATAAATGTTGTCTTGATGGGCTGAAACAGTTATCACCCTGTCCCTGTAAAGGTTCTGGGAGTCCCAATTGACCGAATAATCTTTAATCTCCCACCATACCTCAACTTAACAGGTTTGAGTGGGAGGGCCAACTAGAGTGGTGTGGTAATATCCAAGCTCAGTTCACATTGGAGTCCGAAAACAGCAAGGAGTTTGTTCGCTTCAATCTGGCCCCAAGATGACAACCCACTGCTCCAACGACTACCTCCCCATACTGGGGAAGTTCCAATACGTCTGGCTGATCATCGCCTGCTAGACGTACTTACCTCGGTTTTATTTAGAGGTGACCTCTTCGCCCATTCAAACATATGTTCATAAACATTCCCATCATAACGCCCGAGCACTGATGCAAGAACTGCATCGGGGTAATCAAAGGCATCGACGAGAGCGACGGCATTGGGTCGGATCACAGCGAGCAGCTCCTTCACCCGCTGGTGAACATGGGAAATCTGAAAGTCATTCAGGATCCCAGCCTGCACAGGATAACAGGATGTTATAAAGTATGCCCCAGCACAGCCAAGGAGACACAACACTAGCCAACTCTGCCTATGGTCCAGCAAAAGCCTACATTTCAGCTAGTTTCTCCCAGAGCACATACCTTCCTCTGTGTAATAATGTCTCAGCCTAGAATTTCATGTTGTGCGACAGTGAGACAGCATCTAACCTGTCCCTCAACTGTATGGACTAGTTACTAACATGAGTGAACTAATCACAGAATTGGAGAGCAATCCCAAATGTTGGGAAGACAAACTATCAAAGAAGGGTCATAACAGCAGAAGTGGGAGTTAGATGACAGGAATAATTGAACACAAGTGAAGAGATGCAAGTTGCTTCCTATTTTAAAATCATATATGTACATTGCTTTAATTCTATATCAAAACTGAATAACAAAATTACAGCTATTGGAAGCTTAGAAGTCACTGTTGAGGATACTGGAGTTGAGGCAGAGGGAGCTGCATGAAAGGTTGAACAAATTGGGTCTACACATGTTGGGGTTTAAAAGAATGAGGTAAACCCACTGAACTTAGTAAAATTTGTGAGCACTTGACAGTGTAGAGAATGATAAGATATTTCCCCTCACTGAGTGTCTGGAACTGGGATGGGGGCAGAGTTTTGGAATAATGACCTGCCCACTTTAGGAAAAAGATAGATTTTTGATCAAAAGGGAATCAAAAATGATGGGAAGCTGGCTGGGAAGTAGACTGGAAGTCAAGATCATATTGGCCATAATCTTATTGAAGTGACTGAGCAGTCTTGAGGGGACTAAATGGTGTCCTCCTGGGCCTGTTTCTTATATTAAACCAGATGTGGTACTATCAATACTAGTGGACAAAACATGTAATTACAGCATAACAACATTACATTGGCATTTTCCATTATAAATACTGACAGATGAATCTATAATAGAAAAGTCTATACTGAAGATGTTAACAGACCCATATTTTAATATATCACAGATATATAGGATGGTAATGGTAACTGAAGCAAATGCTAAGGCTTTCAATGAATATTGGATCTCAGTCTCTTGCTCCCTTCTCATTACACCTTTAGTCTGTTTTTGGACTTTCTAAAAGGCATCATATTAAAATGTTATGAATTAGATGTAATTCCAATCCCTGTTAAGTTTCCACAAGACTGACACACTGTATAATGACTTTCACTGTGTCTCTAAGGTCTTTGTATCCATACAGTCAAGGCTGTGGTTTAGCATCCACTCACATGCAGGAAATCTCCAGAGTTCTTGCTAATTCCATACAGCGCATACATCAGGCACAGAGTGCTAAGGACATCGTGGATTGCAGTGTCTGTGATCTCAGACAGTTTGGCTGCAAACAGCTTCACCACCACGTAATGGCAGTGAGCCTAAGGAAGGGGAGAACAAACACATGCAGTTACACATCCTACACAAAAAGAAATAAGACACAGAACATGATTAGACAGGAGTAAAGGGAGGGGTTTCTGAATTGCAAGGGCACTACAACCCTCCTTTTGCACAATGTCTAACGGGTGCCACCCTGCTCTAAACATGTACTTTCAGTCTGTCCCACACAAACACCACCAATGAAAGCAAGTGCAATGCTTCCAACTTATAATCATTATCCAGTCCCGAGTCAAACATTACACTCAGCAATGACGAGCCTGATAGCTTCATCACACACCACCTCTTGGCTTCATAAAGTGATTGCGATTGTTAAAAATCACACTGACAATCTACAAAGACCTGCCGTGATTCGATGTTCCAGGCAGAGGTATCCTGACTCACGCCAACCCAGAAGGAAAGGAGTCACATCCAAACACAAAGGAGGGGAAGCAGAAATTTAGCTTTGAAAGAAAGAGAGGAATGGATAGGCTATGAGGAAGCAGGGCAGGTGAGGGAGGAAAGGGAAATCAACTTTCCTCAGATGAGGAGACACCATCCTAGCCAAGGGCGACTCACCCCCGATGCCCTGACTAGATCAATAGACGTGCTGTTCCAGGCTTCCTCTTTGTTTTTCCTGCGTCCCAGTTCCATGCGATAATTCCGTGCAGCTGCCTCAACCAGGCTGGGAAACACGGGAGTGGGATAAGGAAGAGGAATGATTACACAGGGCATCAACAGGCACAGTGTATAACAGATACTTTGCAAGTCTACAGTCTCAAGCCTGACCTCTGGATGCTGGAGGTTAGGGCAGTGTTAGTTTCACACGCTCATCTTTGCCTTGTTGGACTGAGAAAAACAGAATGGATTTCAGCTATACATTTCTCACAGGACAAAGGTGTCTTTCAGGATTGGTCAGGTGCTATGTGGATTAAGTGAAGAGCCAGGGCCAATGATGCTGGGCACTGGGAGCAAGAAAACAGGTAACTCGGGAAGGTAAGTCAGGAAGGACTGACTTGACATGTTTTTACAATCACTCTCTTGCTTGAAGAAAATGGTCTAGTGATCGACTAAGACATTGGATAACGTACTTGTTGCTCACAATGGCATCTCCTTTAAATTAGTGAGACCAAAAGCTTTACTGTAAACCTCCTCTCTGGCCAGAAGAATGTTTATAGGAATAACAATCTTCCAATTGCTTGCAATTTCAATAAACAACCTTGCTCCCATTCTAACATTTCCAGCCTGTTATTGTATCCCTATTAAACACAATGCAGGCTGGACGAACACCACTCAGTTCTTATTTAGACAGCATTCAGGACTCAATATTGAGTTCCACTTCAGAGTATGACCTCTGTATTTTATCCCCACAGATTCTACCTGACCAACTTGGTTTCTCCAGCACTTGGAGAACTTGGATGGTCTTTGTTGGAGAAGGAAACTTTGAGAGATCTGTTTGGGGTGTTCAAAAGTACAAGGGACCTGGAGAGCGCAAATAATGAGAAACCAGTCACGTTGTTGAAGAACAGAGAACAAGGAGGTACAGGTTGGCAAAAGACTCAGTGGTGATGCAAGTAAAAGGTTTTCACAGGTTAGGGTCTGGAAGCCAGAGAGTCTGGTGCAGACAGAGTTGGTTTGAGATTTCAAAGAAAGAACTGAATAATCATATTGAAAAGGAGGAATGTCCATGGCTACTGGGAGAAGCCAGGGAAGTGGCAGGAAGTGTCGGCAGAGCCAGCACAGAACAATGGGCCAAAAAGCCTCCTTCCGTGCTGCAACTATTCTGAGATTGCAGACTGAGGGAGTAACTAGTGAACAAAGAGAGTCAGTATGGATCTGTAAATGTTAAGGCATGTTGGATAAGCTTGTCTGAATGCTTTTAAGAAGTTACTAAAGTGGTGGATAAACATGACTTATGGATGCTATTTATAGAGGTTGCTTCTGGAACGCATTCAGAAGGTGAACCAGATGAGGTTCTGCAATAATTGACTGTGCTTACATGTCTGGCATTAAGCTCTCTTTTAATTTCAGATTTTGATTGAAATCAAATTTCAACATCTGCCATGGTGGGATTTGAATGTTTGCCCCAAAACATTAGCCAGCAGTTCTGGATTACTAGTCCAGTGACAATATCAACAGTGAAATATCTGTCCTGAGTGAATTTCCAATGAAGTGGATTCCAAACCAATTCCAGGGACTTCAATTTACTTAATTTCTTCATTCTCTCCATAATACTCTCACCCTCGAACTGAAACGAGGCATGCACAATTTCGTCCGGGGATTTATGGAGAGTCCCATACTTCCTCATGATCGATATCGGAATAAAGGTAGCCAACCTGGTTATTGCCAAGCCTCCATCACGATTTTTGGCATATAAAATGCCATCTGCGATGGATTGCGGAAGATGTAGTATTTCCTTGATCGCGTTTTTAATTATATTATCTAATTTGTTTAAATAATTCACAGAGGATTCTGATAAAATTAAATAATAGTATAATCTGGGAATAAAATATGTTTTTAAAATTTCTAATTTCTGTGTTGGTTTTAGGGGTGATATTTTTAAGTTATTTATCCAACCTTCTAATTTAACCTCCCAGTCCGCTAGGGTTATACCAAACCATGGGTCTATCTTTGCTCCTAAGTACTTATCTGTCTGACCCGGTTCAATAAATTGAATTTCCACTGCAACAAATCTTTTTTCATGGCACCAGCTGCCACATTGCATGAAGTAAAGTCACATGACCCAAAGTAGCTTGTGTTAGGCTCAGCATATAAATGAATGTGTACTTGTGAAAGTTGGTAAAGAGGGGAGGAAGGGGACTGCTGGAAGAAATGGCAAGGTCAACGGGAGTTGTGGGGAGGGGTGTGCTTAGTGCCACAGTGACCCAGGAGTTAGAGCAGGTTAATATCCTTCCAACATCTCCTGGGTAACTGCAAGTTAGAACCCTCTCAAGTTTCAGGCTCTAACTCAGAGTTGAGCCTTTTTTCAGAATGTTCCTGGTGTTGGGCAATTATCCAGTGGCAACGTACATTTCCCAGACAGCTTCCATACAGAGTCAGGGCTTCCGAAGGGCAGGAGAGGAAGGCAATCTCAGACTATCCAGAAAATGACAGCCAATGATTGGGCAAGAATACAAATATGTGGAGTGGAGAACAATCCTTTGATGTGCCAATGGAATTAGTTAAAAAAGAGACGAGACAGAAAGCGGTATGTTGGCATCCCTGCAGGGATCAGCACTGAGGCCTCAGTTTTCTGCCATATTAATCAACAATTCAGATGAAGCTCTATATATATATATTATATAAAATATATATCAGCACATTGGAACGTCTCTCATGTCTCACTGTCAGACAGATGATTGAATTTACCACAAGACATTAGAACATCCCAAAGGGCTTGAAAGTGACAAGGTTCTTATCCTGTACCGTTAATCCCCTACAAAAAGTTAAGACAAACATGGGCAAACCAAATTGGGAAACCTGACCAGGTTACCACAGCTCCCCTCCCTGTACTCACTTAGCAGCTCGCAGCTGGTATGCTTCCACTAAGCTGCTGATGTCATTGATGTCTACCACCATTGGTTGACTGGCCACCTGCTGGGGCTGGATGTGGCTGCACAGGTCATTCAGGTACGAGACAGTGCCCACTAGCTTCTGACCAGACTTTGCCTGGGTATAACTCTTGAATAGGTACCTGCAATGCACCAGGAAGCAAATAAACCATCACTAGCAATGCACACGAAGAAAATAATAGGGATCAAAATAGCACAGTTGGAGAGAAAAGCAAATTACCAGAACACTAGATCATACCATAGAGGAAGAGGTCATTCAGCCATCAATGCTGGTGTCAGCTCTTTGAAAGAGCCAGTAGCTCCATTTCTCTGTCTGGTGAGTTCCATGCACCGTATCACCTTGGTACTAAGCCTAAGCTGATTCCGTACTGCCACACATAGGAAAAGCATTCCTTTATGAAGGTAATATGAGTGCTGCAATCATTAGGGAAGTAGGCACCTGGCAGCAGAGTGTCACACACCCAATCACTGCTGCAGCCGGTTGAGATTGAAGGGAGCTGAGTGAAGCCTGCACCATCAGAATACTGAAGACTCATATCTCAGGTACAAAGCAAAACTGACTTCAGGTCAGCTGGAAGGCTGCAGTGTTCAGAGTGGCAGTGAAGGAGAAAATGAGATCTGTAGCAATACTGAACACAGTCCAGACTCTCACACCTACAGATTGGCAAGTTGAGATGACTTAGGTTAGTAAAACAACAGGTTAAAAAACAAACCAACAGCAGTTCTATAATAATTATAAACCCATGGCAAGGTGGGCGGCACGGTGGCACAGTGGTTAGCACTGCTGCCTCACAGCGCCTGAGACCCGGGTTCAATTCCCGACTCAGGCGACTGACTGTGTGGAGTTTGCACGTTCTCCCCGTGTCTGCGTAGGTTTCCTCCGGGTGCTCCGGTTTCCTCCCACAGTCCAAAGATGTGCGGGTCAGGTGAATTGGCCATGCTAAATTGCCCGTAGTCTTAGGTAAGGGGTAAATGTAGGGGTATGGGTGGGTTGCGCTTCGGCGGGTCGGTGTGGACTTGTTGGGCCGAAGGGCCTGTTCCCACACTGTAAGTCTAATCTAAAAAAAGGTGAAACTAAAGCTTAAGACGCACCACTGATTACTTCTAGATGATTAAGAATCTGATTGTGGCAATACATACTTTCTCCTCTACAGATGCTGCTATACCTCCCCCAGCACTCTTTTTCAGTTTGCTAATCTCAGTATCTTGCTTTTAATACATAGCAAGCCGCTGACCCTAAGCTGCTCAGACCTGTACTGGGTTCCTGTTGTTCTGAAAATATCGCAACTTCCTGATACCATGATCTCATTTTGACTTGGGGTTTAATCTAACAGTGAGGCAACAATGCAGAAAACATACCAATTGTAGGACAATGCATGACATGACAAACCAGGGAATTATAAATAAGCAGGGGGACTCAACTGCTGTGGCTGACAGCTCAATTACCTGGGTAATGGAAAACAATCAATTATCAGACACAGGTATAGACAGTGCTTGAGGTACAGGAACAGATGAGGCAATCTCATTACTCAGCAACTCTCTCAGGCCTGAAGATGGGATTTTCTGTTAAGCCCATTTAGACACCCAATGGATACCTTCAAAATGCAGTTAATTTTGTAAATTAAAGGATACAGCAGCCAAGTAAATCTGCTAATAGGTCAGCGCTTCCCAAACATTTTTCTGCTACTGCCCTATTGTAACACTTCAGTCTTCATCTGACCTTGGTGGGGGGACTAAACTTCAGCTCCTGAATAGCTTGGTAAGGAGAAGTTCAACATGAGGGGAATTGTTTAAATCGCAGGGATATTTGTAAATAAAAATCCTACCTTCAAAATTGTTTTTCTTTTTAGCAGCAGCCTCAGCAGCAATCAGGCCTCAAAGTTATATCCCTTAGACCACACCCACCAAAAAAAAACCTCATGTGGTATTAAAGTTGCCTTGCAGTTGTTAGAATTCCATGATTTCCATGATGACTACTGCTGCCTCAGAGCCTTGAGACTCCAACAGCTGGACCTGTGACCATCAGAGGAGTTCTTCAGCCAGTTTGGGAGGGCCTATTCTAGGTTCTGAAGGTACAATGTGGTCATGATGATTAAAAGAGAAGGTCAATAAGAAGAAACAGCGGTAATTCTGAGAGTCAGCATGTTTGTGGAATACAGCATGAGAGGACCAAGAAACTGATTGTACAAAGGATGAATAGAATAGGAACGCAACTGAGCTAAAAAGTTAAAATTAACTGTAAAAACTTCCATAGGTGTGTAAAAAGGGAAAATGTTTGGTTAAAACATATATGGGTCCATGAAAGGCAGAGTCAGTAGAATTTATAAACATACAAACATAACCATTAGGGAATAGAGAAATGGCAGAGAAGCTTAATTACTTTGATTTTTCTGCTATCTCTATGATACCAGAACTCTCCTACATTTACAGATCCAAGTGACCAGGGAAAATGAGGAGTTGAACAAAATTAGTGTTTGTTAGAAGAGTGGGCTGGAGAAGTTAGTGGGGCTGAAGGTTTTTGCTAAATCCCTAGAACCTGAGAAATAACTTTCATCCCAGAGTGTGGAAGGCAGTGGCGATAGAGATAGCTGCTGCATTGGTGATTATCTTGAAATTTTATCGATTCTGCATTGATTACTGTGGATTAGAAGTTGGCAAATGTTGCCCCAGTATTCAAGAAGGGAGTGACTGAAAAATAAAGAGGGAATTACAGACCTGTTACCTTATATTAGCAGCAGGGAAAATGCTAGAATTTATCTTAAAGGCAGCAATAAAAGGACACCTGGTTGAGGAAGAGCTGATTGGGCAAGGTCAGCATGGATTTGTGAACGGGATATCATGTTTGATGAACGTTTCTGTGGCTTTGTTCGGAAGATGCTACCAACAAAGTTGAGAAAGGAGAGTCAATGGACATGGTGTGAAGGCTGTTCATAAAGTTCCCCACAGGTGATGGTTAGGAAAATTAAAGCACGTAGGATAGGAGGTAATGTACCAGCATGAGTTAACGATTGTCAGTTAGCCAGAGAGGAGGAATAAATGGGTCACCCTCACCTTGACAGACTGTGACCAGTGAAAAACCACAAGGATCAGCACTTGGGCCTGAGCTGTTCACGATACATAATCAGTGATTAGGAGGCTGGAGAGAACCTCTTGTGGTGCAGAGGGAATATATTCCGGGGAACAAAGAAATGGCAGAAGAATTAAATGGGTACTTCAGATCTGTATTCACTAGGGAAGACACAAGCACTCTCCCTGAGGTAACAGTGACTGAAGGACCTGAACTTAAGGGAATCTGTATTTGCCAGGATTTGGTGTTGGAGAGACTGTTAGGTCTGAAGGTTGATAAGTCTCTGGGGCCTGATGGTCTACATCCCAGGGTACTGAAGGAGGTGGCTCGGGAAATCGTGGATGCGTTGGTGATTATTTTCCAGAATTCGATAGATTCGGGATCGGTACCTGAGGACTGGAGAGTGGCTAATGTTATACCACTTTTTAAGAAAGGTGGGAGAGAGAAAGCAGGAAATTATAGACCAGTTAGTCTGACCTCTGTGGTGGGAAAGATGCTGGAGTCTATTATAAAGGATGAGATTACGGCACACCAGGACAGTAGTAACAGGATAGGGCAGAGTCAGCTTGGATTTATGAAGGGGAAATCGTGCTTGACTAATCTTCTGGAATTTTTTGAGGATGTAACCCTGAAGATGGATGAGGGACATCCAGTAGATGTAGTGTATCTGGACTTTCAGAAAGCTTTTGATAAAGTTCCACATAGGAGGTTAGTGAGTAAACTTAGGGCGCATGGCATTGGGGGCAAAGTACTAGATTGGATTGAAAACTGGTTGGCTGATAGGAAACAAAGGGTAGTGATAAACGGCTCCATTTCGGAATGGCAGGCAGTGACTAGTGGGGTACCACAAGGATCCATGCTGGGACCGCAGCTTTTTACAATATATGTTAATGATATAGAAGATGGTATCAGCAATAACATTAGCAAATTTGCTGATGATACAAAGCTGGGTGGCAGGGTGAAATGTGATGAGGATGTTAGGAGATTACAGGGTGACCTGGACAAGTTAGGTGAGTGGGCAGATGCAGTTTAATGTGGATAAATGTATGGTTATCCACTTTGGTGGCAAGAACAGGAAGGCAGATTACTACCTCAATGGAATTAATTTAGGTAAAGGGGCAGTACAGAGAGATCTGGGTGTTCTTGTACACCAGTCAATGAAGGTAAGCATGCAGGTACAGCAGGTAGTGAAGAAGGCTAGTAGCATGCTGGCCTTCATAACAAGAGGGATTGAGTATAGAAGCAAAGAGGTTCTTCTGCAGCTGTACAGAACCCTGGTGAGACCACACCTGGAGTATTGTGTGCAGTTCTGGTCTCCAAATTTGAAGAAAGACATTCTGGCTATTGAGGGAGTGCAGCGTAGGTTCACGAGGTCAATTCCTGGAATGGAGGGATTACCTTACTCTGAAAGACTGAAGCGACTGGGCTTGTATACCCTTGAGTTTAGAAGACTGAGGGGGGATATGATTGAGACATATAAGATTATGAAAGGATTGGACACTCTGGCAGCAGGAAACATGTTTCCGCTGATGGGTGAGTGCCGAACCAGAGGACACAGCTTAAAAATACGGGGTAGACCATTTAGGACAGAGATGAGGAGAAACTTCTTCACCCAGAGAGTGGTGGCTGTGTGGAATGCTCTGCCCCAGAGGGCAGTGGAGGCCCAGTCTCTGGATTCATTTAAGAAAGAGTTGGATAGAGCTCTCATGGATTGTGGAATCAAGGGTTATGGAGATAAGGCAGGAACAGGATACTGATTAAGGATGATCAGCCATGATCATATTGAATGGCGGTGCAGGCTCGAAGGGCTGAATGGCCTACTCCTGCACCTATTGTCTATTGTCTCCCCCTGGACCAGGAGGCCTGGGATCAAGTCCCACCTGCTCCAGAGATGCGTAATAACATCTCTGAACAAGGAGAAGATAGGTTGGAGGTTGGGGACAAAACATAGCATTTCCAAATTTGCAGATAATACAAAGCCAATTGGGAATGTGTAAGAGAGGAAGATGTAAAATGGCTTCAAGAAGACATGGACAGACTCAGTGGATGGATAAGAACATGACAATTGTAATACAATGTGACAAAATGTGAGGCTATTCACTATGGTAGGAAGAAGAGATGTGGAGAGTATTATCAAATGATACGAGGCTGGAAGGTGTAGATGTACAAAGGGAGCTAGGTATTACTTGTCAATAAGTCACTGAGGGATGACATGCAGCTGCAGCAAGTTAAGGTGAATGGAATATTAGCCTTTATTGCAAGAGGACTGGAGTACAGGAGTGGTGAAATCTTGCTGCAATTCATTCGGAGCTTGGTTAGACTGCGCCTGGAGTGCTGCATTCAATTTTAGTCTCTACCTCAATAAAGATATTATCACCACAGAGAGTGTGCAACAAAGGTTCCCCAAACTGTTTCTCAGGATGGCAGGACCGTATTATGGAGAGAGACTGACTAAACTGGCCCTATATTCGAGAGTTTCAAAGAATGAGAAGCGACTTCATTGCAACTTACTAAACTTAAAGGGATAGACAGTGTAGATGCAGCTAAGAGGTTTCTGGAGCCAGGGCAAAAAAAAGGGCAATGCCACTGATTTTTAATTAGAGGGTTGTGAACCATTGGAATTCTCCACCAGAGCGCTGTGGAAACTCAGTCTTTGAATATCTTTAAAGTAGAGATTGATAGATTTCTGACTACCAATGGTACACAGTGTTATGGAGAATAAAAGAAATTGAAGTATTCCAACAGCCTTGATTGTATTTAGGCTTCCAAATTTATATCTGTATTTAATGGCAGAGCAGACTCGATGGGCTGAATGGTCTACACTGTTCTTATGCTCCTAAAAGGCAATGGTAGGCTTTACATTAGGCTTCAAAACAGAGAATGAATATCCCACAAGAAAGTGAGCTGAATCCAACATCATGAGATCAGCTGACCCTCAGAAGTGTATGCACCAAAGAACAGAGTCTGACACACTCCAATGAGTGCAGCTGATTCCTTACCTTGCTGTCTGCAACATCATGACTGTGTTCTCTCCCTCATATGTGCAGCTGGGTGAGAATGTGACGTAAATGTCTGGAAGACCACTGGAACGTGAATACCCATGACCACCACAAGCCATTCGACACTCCTCAATGCCAGCACTGGCCACCCAGCTGGTGAAGGCTTTCAAGCCAGCAGAGAGAGCATGGAGCTGGAATCAGACAATAACCATGAGCACAGAGACTGCCAGAGTGCAGAAGGCAATCAAATATAAATTTGGCAGCCACAGAAATTACAAGGGCCTTAAAAGCTCTGGATGATCTGAGCATTGCATTTTATCCTGAGAAGAGCACTTCAGGAAGTGATCCAGGGCACTTCATGTAATAAACAAACAGGCAACATAGGGCCAATGCTACCTCTAATTTTAGTGTGTGCATAACTATGTTGTGCTTCTAAAAGGGACCTTGCAAAGCAGAAAACCAACTGACTGCAACAAAACAGAAATAGCCGTGATCAAAACTAATAGTGGAACAGCACTGAGGAGCAGAAAGGTCTCTTTCACTTCCTAGATCTCAATCAACAAATTAGTTCCACACCTAATATCAACATACCTGTTATACTGCTGGTCAGCACTGTGGAAGATCATGTATGGTCTCCCAGACAGTGACTAAAACTGATATTTTGACAGTCAGTGTAGAAAGATGAGATCTGCTCCTGACTGAACCTGTTATAGGAGTTTCTTAGCTTTCTGCTCCACTGTATTGCATTATTGTACATAGGTACTGACATTACAGTTTGGGGGAATGCACCCAAAGTCATTATGCTGTGACTAGAAGGAAGGAAGAAATTCAGTCCTTTCAGTCTCGACCATCAATTTTCTCCCCTGGTCAGTGTACTCCAGGGAGATGCAGCATGAATGGTGTTTAGGGGTTGGAGTGACCAGAGAAACATATGTACCAGAAACTGAATGGAAATAACGACACTTAGGCTCCCAGAATGGCCTTTTAACAATTATCAGGACATGCCAAGGCTACTATTTATGGCCCAACTCTACGTGCCCTTCAGAAAGTGGTGCCGAGTCACCTTCACTTGCTGCCAAAGTCCACATGAAGGCTCTGTCACACTCGATCCCCCTTCCCTCATACCAACCCCCACAGCACCCGATCACCGCACAACCCCACTACCATCACCACCACAGCAGCTGGTTGAAACAGGGACTAACACCCATAGCACATTCCCCACCCCTCCCCAGAGTAGAATCAACTTTTCTTTTGCATCCACTTAACTCAGTCACAGGTTGACAGCAGCTGTCAGAGTGCCTGTCTGGACGTTTAGATTTCCGAATTGCAGTAGCTGACTGCTGTGACGGGGGGTTTTGAGGGTTGGACATGCGGGTGGGAGGGTGATTTGCTTTTTTGTGGCAGCTCTGCACTATGAAAGAGCTGAGCGACTGGAAGCATGCCTCTGTTTCTTGGAGGGAAGCCTAAGTGGAATGAGGAACTCCCTTCTTTTGTTTTAAAAAAAAGGCTGAGTGGCATTAGAATGCCACATCTCGGAAAACCTGCGCCTTTCTTTAAGACGGTGGGTGAGGACACTGAGGCATAGGGCAAAACTCGACAGTTGGACAACAGCGAGTGAAACAGACAGCTACATCTGGCTGCATGTCTCAAGCAACCTCACCATCTACACTCAAACAAGTTGCAACCAGAACCAGAGCAAGTTTCAAAGGGGAGTAACCAGCCTTGAAGGTACTCCTTTCCACTGGCAAAAGAGGATAGCAGAATTCTAGGTGAAGGGGAATTGGTAAAAAATCTTAACCAAGATATCAACAGTGAATTGTCATTCTCTGTATCGGTATTATGCATTCTATGATTCTGTTCGAAGACAGATTGAAATAGTGTTGGATCATTGGACACCACAGAACACTTGAGTGAAGTGGAACCATTACAGATATCTCACAGATGCCACAGAGGCAAATGCAGTACAGTGATCAGAATAATGTAGCACCCTCCATACCTCAGGTAACTGGCTGTAGTCTCCATCATTCATGTCCCCGGTAATACGATGGTATGTTTCCCTCATGAAGTTTCCAACAAACCGGAAGGCATAGGCTGTCACCAGCAGTGGAAACAGCTTGTACTGTTGAGTCTGGTAATCCAGTATCTGGGGTTCAGGATCACTAGTGAATTGAATCACAGGCAACATTACTGAACCAGGAACCTCAAAATCCAGTTACATTGCAATGTACACCAAGTGAAGCCAACGGAAATCAAATCTACATGGATTCAGAATAAGGATATCAGAGAGAGAGACATGCGAAAGCTTTCTAATCTTCCACTCATCAAATTTCTAAATTACAAGCTGTAGATTCATCACCTTTTTCTCCTGCGGTATAAGTTCTTGTGATCATTTGGCATTCTTGCATTTGTCCTGATGTTTGCAAGGTGAAAAGCTTTGACAACGGGCATGTCTTTTCTTCAAGATTCAAGTTCTATACAACCAAGTGACTGGGACATCAATATATTTGGAGCTGTGACAGGTAAAGTGCTACTATGACACAGATCAGGCATGATCTCAGTGACTGGCAGAAGGGGCCTGTTCCTTTGCTGCATAAAGGTTAGTTCAAATCAAAAGCATCCACCCTGCACTAAATAATTTTCCTTGCTGGAGGGATGCACGTTGTAGATGCTGCATGGGTGGCCTGCAACCATTCCTACTCATGACAGCATCGATTCAAACCACAGAATACTTGTGCCCAACTAGTACAATAACGATTGCATGTTACAGCTGAGCAGGCTCAAACAAAATTTATACACAATCTCAACATGGCTTATCATTAATGTTGTAGAATAAATGAAGGACAGCTAAACCTGGACAAGCCAGTCTCTGCAGAGCAATCAAGATCTGGAACCATGAATTTTTTTTTCTCCCTCAGGTTAAGAGGAACAAGATTATGCGGACCATCCCAAAATCTGCACCAACTGTGGTGAATTAAAATTCAGAGACCCAGGACAATGAACAGCAGCTTCACCTGGTGTGAGTGCTTTGCAATATTGGAGTGTAACAGAGACACAGTTGCTCTCCCACACCCTCAGATATAAAGTGCAGGCCTTACCCAGGTTTCAGCTCTGACTGGTGTCGGACTGCACTGTAGCGGATAGCGATTGTACATGCTTGAGATAATGCACGTGCAGAGTCTCCTACAATCATTGAGCGTATAAAGACCATCGTGCCGTAGGTCAGCTTGTCACTGGGTGGCTTCATGTACGTCCCATCTGGCATCACCTTAAAAATCCAACAAAATCCATTCATTGCACACTCATAGCTGTGATGCAAATCCAGCAATGAGGTACATATCAGGCAATGGGTCTCATATCAAACACTTACAGTCTGAAACAAGTATTCCTAAATCAGTTAGAGTTTTGTTTTCAGCGATCTCACTTTGTTTTGCCCTACCTTGAAGGTTCTCTTTAATAGCAGTATGGCATTGTTCATTTCCCCTCACTGCTAGAGTCAGAGGAACAATGTTAATTTAATGTCAACTCTATGCTGCTGCGGCCCTTGGTTCAGCATCACAGCACCTCCGATTCTCTGTTGCATTGCTAATGATGTTGAACTGAAGTTCCTCTTTGCCATGCTATGCTCCCTCCACATCAGCATCACGCTAACTACTGCATATTAGAGGGCACTAAAGCAAGTTTTTAAAAAGACTGATTTTAATGGAACATGGGCTTCGCTGGCTGGGTCGGTATTTATTGCTTATTCTTCAGTGACCTTCAGAAGACAATGGAGAGTTGCCTTCTTGAATTACAGCAGTCTATTTGGTGTCGCTGTTTTCAATATTGATAGGAAAAGAATTCCACAATTTTGACCCAGCAACACTGAAGGAACAGTGGTAAACTTCCAAGGCAGGATGGACATAGCTTGGAGGGGCATTCCCATATATCTGTTGCCCATGTCCTTCTAGATAGTAGGACTTATGGTGCAGTTGAAAGAGCTTTGCTGAGTTACTGGAGTTCATCTTGCAAACGGTGCATATTACTGTCATGATGTACTGGTGGAGAAAGTGAATGGGACTGCAGTGTTAATCGTGCGGGCTGCTTTGTCCTAATGTGTTATTGGAGCCACACTTATCCAGCTAAGTGGAGCATATTCCATTACACTCCTGATCTGTTCCTTGTAGATGATGAACAGGTTTTGAGGAAAAAGGAGGGGAGTTACTCACTGCAGAATTCCCACACTCTGACCTGCTGTTAGAACCCACAGTATTTATTTGGTTAGTTCAGTTTGGTTTCTGGTCAATGGTGACTCCCAGGATCTTAATAGTGGAGAATTCAGGATACTATCACCACTGAATGTCAATGAGTGATGGTTAAATTCTCTCTGGAGGTGATCCTGGAGGTTGTCCAGGTCTTGCTGCATTTGAACATGGACTGCTTCAGTATTTGAGTTGTAAATGCTGTGGAACATTGGACAGTCATCAATACAAATCCCCACTTCTGACTTTATGATAGAATCATAGAATCCCTGCAGTGTGGAAACAGGCCCTTGAGCCCAACAAGTCCACACCGATCCTCTGAAGAGTAACCCACCCAGACCCATTCCCCTATTATCCTCTTTTTACCCAACACATCCCTGAACACCAGGGGCAATTTAGCATGGCCAACTTACATAATCTGCACTTCTTTAGACTGTGAGAGGTAACTGGAGCACTTAGATGGAACCCATGCAGACACAGGGTGAATGTGCAAACTCCACATAGACAGTCACCTGAGGCTGGAATCAAACCCAGGTCCCTGGTGCTGAGAGGCAACAGTGCTAACCACTGAGCTATTGTGCCATCCCTCTCACAAGTAAGTGATGGAGGGAAGGTCATTGATGAAGCAGCTGAAATTGGTTGGGCCCAGGACACTACCTTGAGGAACTCCTGCAGAGATGCCCTGGAGCTGAGAAGACTGTCCAACAACTACAACCATCTTCCTTTGTGCCAGGTGTGACTCAAACCAATGGAGAATAGCCCCTCTCTACACCCCTTCATCACCTCCCCTGATTGGATTATCATCAGAAGCACTGTCATTATCACTAATTTTTGCAAGAGGTTTTAACAATTAATTCAGCTTCCTCAATGCATTGAGTTCTGCTTTTCATTAGTACTGAGGAGTTGGTAGCGAAAGGCTCCAGACAATGAGTAAGACAATAAGGCAGCCTAACCATGTTGTCAGTCTCACCTACTGTTCACTATATTACCTTTGCATATCGCATCAGCATGTTTTCACGTGGTACACGAACATTTTCCAGCTTCAGGTAACCATTATCAACCTCGTCATACCCAAACTTCGGTCCAATATCACCTACCACTATACCTGATGAACAGAGTGCAAGAGGGAAGTCAGTGAAATAACTATCACCAATCCAGACACATGGCATTCATTCACAGGGTATGGGTAGCTGTAACAAGGTCAGCATTTATTGTCCATCACCATTCAGACAGTGAGCTGCCAGGAGTCGTTTGCCACCTCATCATGAAGGCAGTTAGGAGTCGACCACATCGGACTGGGTCTGGAATCGTAGGCAGACCAGGTCCAGTAAGGACGGCACACATTCTCCCAGACAAGGCATTAGTGAACCAGATGGATTTTTAAAATGACAATCCAGTGGTTTCAATGCATTAGACTTAGTTCATTAATTCTCCAGCTGCTGGCTGGATCCCTCTCACATTTATCACTGAATATTGGAGCAAAAAGAGAGAAGGGGTCCCACAAAGATGGGAAGGGAGGGGCCTCAAAGGGCAATTGGTGGGGTAGAAGAAAGGAGAGGAAGAGGAGTCGCAGAGAAGGGCACAAGGAGGGGTGCAAAAAGGACCGGAGTGGGAAGGGAAGCAAAGAAAGGCCATGAAGAATAAGGGATAGACACATAGAGGGATGGAGTGATGGGGGAGAAACGGGGTTTTCAAATACTGAATGCATCTTCACAAAAACAAAAGACATTGTTCTTGCCTAATGAAGGAGTTACCTAATGAAGGAATTGGAGACAATGGAAAAGGAATCAAGAAATAATCGTAAGGAAAGAATGGTCCCCCAACTGAAGATGTTAGTCAAAGTCTCCAGATTATTGATGCAAACTAACAGGCTACGATCCCTCTAATAATTACAGCCAACATTTGAGGTCGGGGCTGATCAAACAGCATTTACAGCCAATAGGCAAGAGAAGTAAAGACAAAAGGTCTGAGTAACTAGTATAGGACTAATGAGCACACAGGGCCTAAGTGAGTACTGCCTCATGGGCTATCTGACACTATAAACAACAGCTTTTGTATCAAAGACCAGCTTAGCAAGCTCAGGGGAGCAGCAGAATTGCAGGACGATAATATTGGATTCACCTAGCATTATTCTAGTGATCACATGAAACAGTAATAAAGGAGTTGTTAATGAATCCTAGCAATTAATCCACAGCAGCCACAGATATAACGTGTGTGCTGAAGTGAGGAAGAACTTTGAGTGACCAGTCCCAAGTCATAGGCTCTTCTGAAGCAGGCTTCACTTCATTTAGACACAGGAAGATTTGGCAAGTAAAATACTACAATTTGCTTTGGTAACCCTCAACTTTACTGAATACTGCAATAAATGGAGCAAAAAAACAAAGTAAAAACGGTCTGGGGTCTTGCTGGTGACAAGTATCAACTGATGCCTGCTGGAAACTCCACACAATTGAGCATCATGGCAAGATTAAACCATAAATTTATCATGATTCAGAGCTATCTCTAAACCCCACCGGCTTCGCCCAACAATTCCATCAATCTCCTTACCAGGCAAAGGTTCATGTGTGCCCATCCTGCGAATTGGTACAATGAAAGCATGCAGCCCTTTGCATTGACCCTGGGTATACAGCTGAGCAAGGACAATAGCATGGTTTGAGGTCTTCCCCACTGTGCGAACAAAAGGCAAGAGTTAATAGGGAGAAACAGGTATATACTAAAGTCAGGAAGAGCCCACCAAGGAAACAGGATGGAACCAGGCTGAAAACTAACTGCACAAAAAGGACCTTACTGTACAGAACAAAGCCATTTGATCTATCATAGGCCAGTCAATTCTTCGAAGTGCTTTCTCCTGTTCAACCCTGCAATCATCTCCATGTGAAGTAAATATCCTACAGTCTGAAAATTGGGACTAAATTTTATTCCACCATCTTTACAGCCTTAAATTCTAGTGTTTGATTCGCAGCTCATAAAAAAGGAATTCAAGATCGTGACAACCTCACAATTTAGAACATAGAACAGTACAGCACTGGACAGGCTCTTTGACCCTCAATGTTGTGTCGGCCTTTTATCCTACACTAAGATCAAACTAACATAGATACCCTTCATTTTCTATCTTCCATGTGCCTATCCAAGAATCACTTAACTGTCCCTAATGTCTCTGACTCTACTACCACTGCTGGCAATGTATTCCACACACCCACCACTCTCTGCATAAAGAGCTTACCTCTGACATCTCCCCTAAACTCTCCTCCAAACACCTTAAAATTATGCGCCCTTGTGATAGCCATTGCCACCCTGGGAAAAAGTCTCTGGCTATCCACTCTTTCTATGCCTCTCATCATCTTGTACACCTCTATCAAGTTACCTCTCACCCTCCTTCACTCCAATTTACTTTATTCTTTCATGGATGTGGGCATCACAGGCAAAGCCAGCAATTGTTACCCATCCCTAATTGTCCTGGAACTGAGTGACTTGCTAGACCATTTGAGAGAGCATTTAAGAGCTAAATCACAATACAGTGGCCTAGAGTCACCAGTAGGTCGGATTTTCTTCTGTTCTTTATAAGAATAATTTATTATGGTTGTCATGGTCACCATTCTTGAGGAGAAAGTGAGGTCTGCAGATGCTGGAGATCAGAGCTGAAAATGTGTTGCTGGAAAAGCGCAGCAGGTCAGGCAGCATCCAAGGAACAGGAAATTCGATGTTTCAGGCATAAGCCCTTCTTCAGGAATCAGCCCTTCCTGAAGAAGGGCTTATGCCCGAAACGTCGAATTTCCTGTTCCTTGGATGCTGCCTGACCTGCTGTGCTTTTCCAGCAACACATTTTCAGCTCACCATTCTGGAGGCTAGCTTTGAACTCTGATTGTTTTAATAATTGAATTGAAATTCCACTAGCTCCATGTACCCAGGCCTCTAAATTATGCCCGAAACGTCGAATTTCCTGTTCCTAGGATGCTGCCTAACCTGCTATGCTTTAACCAGCAACACATTTTCAGCTCTAAATTACTGGTTCTATGACTATCCACCATCTCCCTAAGGTTATGAATATCATTTTGATTATAAAGTAAGTGAAGTGAATTGAAACAGAAATGACCATGAATAATTAGAATTGTTGATTCCAGACACGCCAATCAAAAACAGAGCAGTTCTGGGTCAAATTTTTCAAATGTCAGTCTATGAAATGAGGGTAGTGATGTTAGCTCTGCACATCTTAGATATCTGTACCAATCCTTTGCATGATGATGTAAGGATTCCCCTTCCACACAGTGGCAAACGTCACCAAGCTCACTTACATCCTCCAGGCCACCATTTGATTGAGGTCACAGTTGGGCTGTTCAGCACAAACTCTTGAGTTGATGGGTCATAGGTTGCTGTTGTCTCCAAGCCTCGGATGAACGATCCTGAAAGCAACAGAGAACTCAACATGGCAGCCATGTGACTCTGGTTATTAGGGCATACAATACAATGGACCACAATCATTGCTGTGACAGACATCAAAAAGAAATTCTTAGGATGCGGGATGATGCCTGAAAGTGGAAGATTGTCAGGAGATTATCAACCTTTGCCCCAAGTAATGATGTTTGTATGGAATGACATCCTATACCACTTCAGAGAGCATTAGCAGCAACCACTCAAGGTGGGAGCAAAGGCACATGGAAGCAAACCCAAAATGGGGTCGCAGGGAATTACTGAACTAGCCCTCATGCCAATTTGTAAATTGCTAGGTCTGATGATGAATTATCCCAACAAAATCTGATCAAGGGGCTGCTGGTCTCCTGATTACTGAAGTGACTTAGTGATGTAGTACAGTTAGTGCCTGATTCAGGGATGCGACAGCAGACTCTAGTTAGCTTCAGGACCAAATCAAGCAGCATTGTGGTGAAGTCAACTTAGACCACTCACCAACTCAAAGAGAAACAAATGTTGCAGGTGTGTAGACTCGAACTAGTGCTGGTAATGCACCAGAGATCTACTTAATATCATTGACCATGTTAAAGAGGGCAGGACAAAGAGGGAAATGCAGAGAACACACGGAGTAAATATAAATGTGGTTCCCTTCAACCATTTTAATGAACAGCATTGACCCGCACATTTGCACAAATAGATGTGGCACCAAAAAACATTGGAGCGTAATAGCATCTTTAAATCTGATAGCCCAGTGGGTGCACCCAACAGCAATGACTGCATTAAAAACATACAAAAGAAGGTTACACAAACTCCTAAGAACACCCTTGTGGAGCTCTAGTCTCAAACATTGAGATTGAATCAAAGGCATAGCTGAGATGTGGGTCAAGGTGTGTTAATGTAAACTGGGTGAGGATACATGAGCCTGTCAGTTGTTCAACTACAGAGCTCAAAGGACTGTACAAAAGAAAAGTGACCCCCACACACACACACCATACCCAGAGAGAAGGGCTGTGACATAATTAAATAAATTGCCATGGACACAGAGAAAGTCCTGAGTGGTCTGGCAGGTTTAAAAGTAAATAAATCTCCAAGCTGGATGAAATGTATCCCAGGTTCTTGAGTGAGACAGAGGAAGTAGCAGGGGGACATGTAAAAAATTATTAATTCGTCTCTGGCCACATAAGTTGCTAGAGGATTTGACGACAACCAATATAGAACTGTTATTCAAGAAGAAAGCATGAGATAAACTCGGAAACTACAGGCCGGGTGAGTCTAACCCGCTAGGAAAACTACTGGATGCAACTGAGGAACAGAATTAATTTGCACTTGGGAAGGCAGAGATTAATCAGGAACAGTCAGCACGGTTTTGTTAAGATGAGGTAATGTCTGACTAACTTGAATTAATTTTTCGAAGAGGTGACCAGGAATGTAGATAAGGACAATGCTTTTGATGTAGTCTACTTGGATTTCAGCTTTTGAACAGATTCTGTGTGGGAGTCTAAGAGCAAACTTAAGATTCCATGGGATCAACAGAAATTTGGCGAAATGGATCGACAAGCTGTCACTCGGCCACAAGTAGAGGGTGACAGTTGAGGGTTTATGTTTTGATTGAAAGTCTGTGTCTGGTGGGGTCACAGAGGTTAGTGTAGGGGCTCTTGATATTTGTGGTTTATATAAATGACTTAGACTTGAATGAGGGAGGGTTGATCAGTAAGTTCACACTCAATTCAAAGACTGAAGTGGTAAACAGTGAACAGAATTGCCTTCGATTACAGGAGAATACTGATGGCTGGTCAGTGGCAAATGGAATTAAATTTAGATGAATGAGAAGTGATATACCTGGGCAGGACAAAACAAGGAAAGGGAATACATGATGAGTTTGAGGACCTTGGGAGGTTCTGAGGTAACTTGGTATGCAGTCCCTTAAGAAATCAGAACAGGTGAATTAAATAGTTAGTGGTATATGATTTATTACTCGAAACACAGTTTAAGATTGGGAGATTAAGCTGGAACTGTATGTCACATTTGTTAGCACACAGCAGTTCTGGAATCCACATTAATGGAGGTTTATGATAGTCTTGGAGAGGATGAAGAGGAGGTGTAGGAGGATGCAACTTGGGCTGAAGAGTCTCAGTAATAAGGAGAGATTGGACAGACTGGAGTTGGTTTCCTAGGAGCAGAAGCAATAGAGGGGGGGGTATGGTTGAAATATATAAAATTATGAGAAGCATAGACAGGGCAGATAGGAAGAAACTTTTCTACATGATGGAGGGAAATGACCTGGAGAATTTAAGGTAAGAGGCAAGAGATTTAGAGGAGTTGGGAGGAAAGACATTTCCCCCCAGAGGGTGGTGGAAATCTGGGACTCATTGTAAGGGACCTGGAGGCAGAAAAGTGTATTGGAAAATGGGATTAGAATAGTTAGGTCGCTGCTTTTGACGAGCACAAATGTGCTGACAGGATAGGGGTCAGAATTAAACTCCAGCTCTCAATTTCTGTACTGTACCATGGCCCATCTCAGTTTGGGCATAGGTGCCAATGATCTGCAGGTTCCAAGCTGGCATGAAGAAGCGATCTTGTTGTTCAGGAGTAGCCTGGTTGAGAATGGTGGGCAGGAACATGCCCAAGTGGAGATCTAGGGGTTCTGGTCGTCCACGATGTACATAGCTGTGGAAACACAGGCAGAAACAAAAGGGAAAGGGCAGGGCAGAGCCAGAGGAGGACAGGAGGGATGGGAGAGCCAGAAGAGGGGTAAAGAGAGAAAACAAGGACAGGTTTCATGAGAGATTTGATTAATCATTGCATGCTGCAGCAATCACAGAGAAATTACGAGTGCAAATAAGTGTTGAATCTGGATTAGACGTTAATCAAGCTCATTAATGACATGGAGACCATCAAGCAGCTATCTGTGCAACAACTATCATGCGCCGCTGTCACAACATACACAGTAGGGGTTGTATTCTCAATGTATTTGAGATCTGCAATCACCTCCTGGTATATTCCCTCAGATGGAATTCTAATGTTTCCTATGAAACCTGGACTGTAGTAATACTAAACTTGATAATATTCACCGATTGTCACTTTTGACTGCACTGTGTACCTGTCATCAACAGCTGGGAGCTGGCTAGTTCTCTGACAACAAGCCACAGAAAACCACCACTGAATTATGTTCTTTAAAAAACTCAGTGATGACCACTTGGTTCACAGATACTGATGTGCACCATAAAGACCAGATTTTGAGAGGCGTTGAAGTTTTGCACAAACATACAAGGCGTTGTAACAGAAAACAACTGTTGGCAGTAGAAGCACATAAATCAGTAAGTGTAGACAGAAAAGACAAACTACCAGTTGCTGGGTCCCTTTGACAGCATTAGTCATTTGCCAATCTGACTTGGGGTATTTTTCTTTTCTGGGGTTTTAGCACTCAAGTTTCTACTAAAAACAAGTGACACAATAGTTTTCACCTCCGAGTGTGAGAGAAATGTCCAATCCCAGATTAATGAGGCTATACTCACATACAAGAAAACGAGTGGCGAAAAATAGAACACCTTCAAAAACATCCATTTCTTTGAGCCATTTTTATGGGATTCTTTATTTATTCATTTTGAGAGATGTGGGTATCACTGGCTGGGCCAGCGTTTATTGACCATCCTTAGTTGCCCTTGAGGAGGTGGTGGTGAGCAACCCACAATGCCATTAGGGAGAGAATTCCAGGATTTTGACCCAGTGACAGTGAAGGAACAGCAAGTATTTCTAAATCAGGATGACAAGTGGCTTTGAAGGGAACTTGAAGTTGTTGATGCTCCCATGTGCTGCCCTTGTCCTTCTACATGGAAGTGGCCGTGGGTTTAGAAGGTGCTGCCTGAGGATCTTTGGCGAACTTGTGCAGTGCATCTTGCAGACAGTACACCCTGCTGTGAGTGAGCATGAGTGATGGATAGAGTGGATGCAGTGCCAATCAAGTGGGCTATAAGTCTCTTGAGTGGTGTTAGGGTGGCACTCATCCAGGCAGATGGGGAGTATTCCATCACACGCCTGACTTGTGCCTTGTAGGTGGTGGACAGGTGGGGAGTTACTCGCCACAATATTCCAAGCCTCTGACCTGCTCTTGTTGCCACTGCGTTTACATGGTGAGTCCAGTTCAGTTTCTGGTCAATGGTAACTCCCAGGGTGTTGACAGTGGGGGAATTCAGTGATGGTAATACCACTGAATGTCAAGGGATGGTGGTTAGATTGTCTCTTATTGGTGATGGTCATAGCCTGACATTTGTATTGCATGAATGGATATCGTCCTGATCTTGTTGCACTTGAACATGGACTGCTTCAGTGTCTGAGGAGTTGTGAATGGTGCTGAACATTGTGCAATCATTAGCAAACATCCCCACTTCTGACCTTATGAAGGGATGGTCGTTGATGAAGAAGCTGAAGATGGTTGGGCCTAAGACACTACCCTGAGGAACTCCTGCAGAGAGGTGCTGGTGGAACCCAAACTGGGCATCACTGAGCAGGTGCTGCTTCATAGCTCTGTTGATGACACGTTCCATCTCTTTACTGATGATCAAAAATAGATGGAGGATAAATGGTCGGGTTAGATTTGTCCTTCTTATGTACAAAACACACTTGGGTAATATTCCACATTGTCGGGCAGATACCAGTGCTGTAATTGGACTGGAACAGCTTGGCTAGGAGAGTGTCAATTTCTGCAGCATAAGCCTTCAGTACTATTGTCAGAATATTGTCAGGGCCTGTAGCCTTTGCAGTATCCACTGCCTCTAACCATTTCTTGATATCATATAGAGTGAATCAAATTGGCCAAAGACTAGTATCTGTAATGCTGGGGACTATTGGAGGAAGCAGAAGTGAATCATCCACTTGGCACTTTTGTTTGAAGATTGGCTGAAGATTCTCTTTAGAATTATCAATAAAAATTGAGATGCAGACTATATGTAGCACCTTTCTTCTGTAATGTTGTCAGTGCCTTAAAGTAGGAGACAGTAACAGTCTACAATGTGAGGTGTGCATTTAAAACCTCTAACACCACCAATTCTTAATATCCAGATTCACACCAGGGCTGGATTAAATGCTAAAACAAAAGAGATTCAAAAGAGAAGCACTTGTTTTGCACTCCGTCAATTATCAGAGCTGATTTAACATGAGCAGAATTTGGGATTTATGCATTGATTCACATTGTCATGCCAGTGTTAAGACAACCACTTGTTTTAGGTACTGTTTGCCACCATTACCACAAAGGCAGCACATCACGAGCATGTATACAAAGCAAAGCAAATTCATTTGTTGACCAGCAACAGAAACAAGTGGACAGGCACAATTGAGCATTGACAAAATTAGTCAAAATTAGACATGGGGGGGGGGCTAAGAAAGGGGAGTGGAAAGGTAGGGAAGCAAGGATATATGGTAATGCTTATGGAATACCAGGTTTACCACTGAACACTTCAACAGACTCTCCTTGGTGCCAGAATGAACACGGTGGGGGCTAGACAGGGTCAAAATAAAAGTTTAGTAATATTTAAGAGTTCACAGTACATTGAGAGTACCAAGCAGTGTGGAAATAGTGCATAGCAGTTGCACCAAACCATTTTAATCAGGTTTAATCTAAGCCTGCATCACAGAAATTCTTAAGCGTTAGAGTTGGGTTTCAGTTTCATGAGGCTCTGACAGAATGGTATAGGGTTCTGGTCATCAGCAAACCAGACCAAGATTTTCTGCATATTTAGTTAGTCCCAGCCACAATTTCTCCTCAATTTCTTGGCTTTCTCCTGCCCCAATGAACCCATCTCCACATTCCTTGATACTGTCCTATCCCCGTGATCCCAGAGCTCCTTACATACGTTCAGGACACCATCTATGCCCTCCACCTCCTCCAAGACTTTCATTTCCCTTGCCACCAATGCCTCAACTTCACCATGGACATCCAATCCCTCTACACATCTATCCGCCCTGACCAGGGCCACTAAGCCTTCTGATCCTTCCTCTCCCAACGTTCCCACCAGTACCCTTCTACTGACACTCATTCGTTTGGCTGAACTGGTCTTCACCCTCCTTTGAATCCTTCCACTTCCTCCAGATGAAATGGGTAGCCATGGGCACCTGCATAGGCCCCAGCTATGTCTGTCTCTGTCTCTCTAGAACAGCCCATCTTCCACAGAGTTACACCAGCGCCACTCTGCACCTTTTCCTCTACTACGTTGACGACTGTATCGGCACCACCTCATGCTCCCACAAGGAGGTTGAACAGTTCATCAACATCACCAGCACATTCCGTCATTGACAAACAGACCTCGCCACCAGAGATAAACTTCCTTCCCCACCCCTATCCATTTTCCGTAAAGATCGTTCCCTCCACAGCTACCTAGTCATGTCCACGCCCTCCAACAACCCACCTTCCCCTCCTAGTACCTTCCCCTGCCACCACAGGAACTGCAAAACCAGCGCCCACACCTCCCCCCTCACCTCCGCCCAAGGTCCCAAAAGAGCCTTCCACATCCATCAAAGTTTCACCTGCACTTCCACACATATCATTTAGTCTATCCATTGCTCCCGACGCGGTCTCCTCTACACTGGGAAGACTGGAAACCTTCTCGCAGAGCATTTCAGAGAAAAT
The DNA here is from genome assembly GCF_020745735.1 of Hemiscyllium ocellatum. Classification (NCBI taxonomy): domain Eukaryota; kingdom Metazoa; phylum Chordata; class Chondrichthyes; order Orectolobiformes; family Hemiscylliidae; genus Hemiscyllium; species Hemiscyllium ocellatum. Next base: position 53,916,126 of record NC_083425.1, read on the forward strand.
CTCCAGGACACCCATACCAATCAACTCCACCACCCCGTAGCCAAACATCTCAACTCCCCCTCGTACTCTGCCGAAGATATGCAGGTCCTGGGCCTCCACCACTGCCACACCCGACATCTGGAGGAAGAACGCATCGTCTTCCATCTTGGTACCCTCCAACCCCAGGCCATCAATGTGGACTTCACCAGTTTCCTCATTTTCCCCTCCCCCCAACATACCCCAGTTCCAACCATCCAACTTGCAAAATCCTCATGATCTGTTCTACTTGCCCATCTTCCTTCCCATCTATCCGCTCCACCCTCCTCACTGACCTATCACCATTACCCCCACCTCCAACCACTTATTGCACTCAACTACCTTCCCCCAGCCCCAGTCTCACCCCCATCCCATTTAGCTCTCCACCCCCGAGGCACTCAGCCTCATTCCTGATTAAGGGCTTTTGCTTGAAATGTCGACTCCCCTGCTCCTTGGAAGCTGCCTGACCTGTTGTGCTTTTCCAGCACCACACTCTCAACTCTAATCTCCAACATCTGCAGTCCTCACTTCTGCCTACAATTTCTCCTCAACCCACTGAGCTGGATTTGCCATCCCACATTTTGTAAAACACCTTTACTGCTCTTTGTGCCATTTGCTCCTCCTCCGCTAACCTTGGGTAGGTGACTGGCTAATATCCCCACCAAGACAGGGGCCAGCAAGTCGTACCTAGAAGTATGCAAGAACGACCTGCCAGATTTCTCCACCATCTTCCTTGCTGTATGGCCTTTGCCTCAACAGCAGTATCAGGATGAGGAACTCACCATGCACCCTCCCACCATATGTACTTTTGCCTTTGGGTTGACCGAGACAAGGGCACCCCACCAATTCGAAGGGGCAACTTGTCAGCTATGGGTCACGTTCACAGTTTGTAGCACCACAGATGGACGCCATGTGATCAAACACCCAATTGTCTCTTGAGAACACTAACCGTGGCCCAGTTCTGTCTGGGCGTAAGTGCCGATGATCTGCTGGGTGTAACACAGGTGCAGCCATTTCTCTTTCTGCTCTGAAGTGCATTGATTCTCCAGGGTGGGTATGAACATACCAAAGTGGAGGGTCAAGGGTTCTACTCTGGATGCCAGACAAATTCTGTAGGGTATAATGAATACATGACACGGGATAACGAGTCACTGTTTTGATGAACATAGCATTATATAAATGTTTACAATCAAAGTTTCAGACGTTTCAGAAATCCATACTGCAATATTCTACATGAGATGAGAGAAAAATCATTGATCAGTTAAGGGCGTTGGATGACAAAGAACTTTGGCAAGGTGAAGATTCATAGGATCAGCAGTAAGGACCTTGTTGTTTCATCCAAAAGACACCTCTTCAACAATGCCGACCTTCTTCTGAGAAAACTTATATACGTAAACACCACTCATACAAAAAGAAACAAGAAATTTCAATTGTAAATTTAGACTGCACCTGGAATAGTGAGAGTGTTTTGGTCTCCGTATTTCAGGAAAGATATTATTGCCAAAAGACAGATTGCAACAAATGTTCAGAGTCTTGTTCCCATAACAGCAGAACCGCCCTTTGAAGAGAGATTGGACAAACTGGACTATGAATTCTTTGAAGTTTGGAAGAGTGAGAAGTGATCTCATTGAAATTTACAAAAAACTTTCAAGGGACAGCATAGATGCAGTAAGATGTTTCTCTGGTTGGGGAGTCTAGTAGCATCCTACAAAGTAAAGGGAATGTCATTTCAGTCCGAGATGAGGAAAATATTTTTCACTCGAAGTGTGGTGAATATTTAGAAGTTTTCAACTCAGAAGGCCGTGAAATCTCAATCTTTTAAAAACTACACTTTAAATATGTTAATGCTTTAATACCAATGATGTAAAAGAGATGGTGTGTGTAAAAGTGTTTGATCAGACATAATGTTAGTAAATCACAGGACAGATCCGATGGGTTGAATGGCCTACTCCTATTTGTATCTGCAAATGTGTTGCTGGTCAAAGCACAGCAGGCCAGGCAGCATCTCAGGAATAGAGAATTCGACGTTTCGAGCATAAGCCCTTCATCAGGAAGGGCTGATTCCTGATGAAGGGCTTATGCTCGAAACGTCGAATTCTCTATTCCTGAGATGCTGCCTGGCCTGCTGTGCTTTGACCAGCAACACATTTGCAGCTGTGATCTCCAGCATCTGCAGACCTCATTTTTTACTCCTATTTGTATGTTCACAACAGGCAGAGAATAAGACCAGGAAACTATGCCCAGTTTCCCCTTTAAAATACAAGTTGTGAAATAAGTGTTGATGTTCAAAGAGATCAGATTTGCTCATCTAAGGAACACAGGATGCTGGTAAGAAGAAGCAACAAGCAATCTGAACAGCATAGGATCTGTTGGCCTTTATTACAAAGGGTTTGGAGTGCAAAAATGAAGGTTGCCAGGTATAACTGAATAGGTAGTCTCTCACGAGATCATATCTGAAATACGTTGTGCAATTTGGTCTCAATATTTAAGGATGAATACACTTGCAGTGGGGGCACCAAGCACAAGTTAGCTCGATTAGTTCCTGTAATGAGAGGGTTATCCTATAATGAGAGGTTGAGTATTTTGGAGATCAGAAGAATGAGAGCTGACCTCATTAAAACACACAAGATTAAAACACAAAAGGGTTTGACACAGAAGTTGTTGCTAATAATCAAGGAGTCTCAGGAGAAGAGAAAAATCATTTAGGGTAGAGATGAGGAAGTACTTCACTCCATGAGTCCTGAATCTGAGGAATTCTCCAACCCAGAAGGCTGAGAAAGCTGTATCATTGAACATATCTGAGGCTCAACATGTTTAATCCTACAGAGTTCGATATGAAGAATGGTTGAAAAAGGGAGGTTGAATCCCATGGTCAGCCTTGGTTGCACTGAATGACAGGACAGATTCAATGGGCTAAATGGTTTTCTCTTGCTGCTTTCTCCCTTGTGTTCATGTATGAGGGTTGGCTGGTCTGCACTGCTCTCAACTACAATGGAAAGTGCTTGCTCTGCATCAGATATTCCTCCAAACTGAGCTACAGAATTAATATTAGTGAGTGAAACATACCAAGACTGACAAATCAGTGCCCGGAAGAATTGTATGTCACATGTATGTCACTGTCACTAAATTCAGTGGCTGCACTAAAGACAATGTTTTGGAACAGATTGTTCGCCTATGTTGTCATCTTCAGAGGTGGAATTAACAATGCCAGTTTCCACAAGAAAGTAGCTTGCTACGTCATTTTAGAGGATAGTTGAAAGACAACATCCACACTTCTGTGGATCTGGAATCCTACGCCAGACCAGGTAAGGACAGCAGGTAAGGGGAGACAATGGCATAACGTAAAATGTATACTAACTAGGCTTGTGATCAAGACGACCAGACAGGGGACATGGATTCAAATCCTACATTGGCAACTGGTGGAATTTCAATTCAGTTCAATAAAAACCTGGATTTATAAACCTACTTTAAATGATTATTATCATGGAAACCATTACCAGATTGTTATAAAAATCCATCTGGCCTGACCTCCATGTGATTCTAGACCCATAGATTGTAATCGATTGTAGTCTGCCCTCTGAAATGGCCTTGCAATCCATTCTGTTCAAGAGCAATTAGGCAAGGTCAATAAACACTGCACTTGTCAGGGATGCCCACATGCTAAGAAAGTGTTTTTAAAAAGTCCTTCCCTAACACTATTTTAAATCTAATAGAATTATGGTCGCTGGCTCCAAAGTGCTCCCCCACTGTCACCTCAGTCACCTGTCCTGCCTTATTCCCTAAGAGTATGTCAAATTTTGCACCTTTTCTAGTAGGTACATCCACATATTTGAATCAGAAAATTTTCCTGAGCTCACAAATTCCTCTCCATCTAAACCCTTAGCACTAATGGCAGTCCCAGTCTATGTTTGGAAAGTTAAAATTCCCTACCATAACCCTATTATTCTGACAGATAACTGAGATATTCCAAATTTGTTTCTCAATTGCCCTCTGACTATTATTGGGATTATATTATAGCCCCCCTATTGTGCTCATATCCCTTTCTTATTTCTCAGTTCAACCCAAATAACTTCCCTGGATGTATTTTGGGAAATAAAGACACAAAGAATATAGTTGGAGTCTTAATACAGCCATATCCATGGGCATTTTTCACATGAGAATACCCCTGTACTTAAATGCAACGTGGAGGTGTTAAGGTGTAAGACTGTTTTAAAAATGGCTCTAAAACACATTAAGTGTATCCATTTTGTTTGCAGATTAACAAATGATGAATGAGAAACCCTGAAGACCCAACTTCTCTAGCAGTGCATGTGTTAAAATGTTATGTGCTCTGTCACAAGGTTATACATGACGCAGATGACCCAACAGCCCAGGGCATTGCCCTTTGATCCAAGTCCAATATCAGCAAGTAGACAAACAGTATGACACTGATATCAACGATATCAGAGCCAGAAAGTCACATGCAAGAAAATCTTTATCCCCATTACATAGACACAGTGGCAATGAAATTATCCCACTGTTATTGTTCAGTTAGTTCAGGAGTTGTGTCATCTGCAAGAGTGTACTCGTAATATAAAAGGTGCCAAAGAAAGGTAATACTCCACTAAAACAAACCATAAAAATAAAATTGACACCTTACCCCCTCATCTCCAATCTTAGCCCACGTAAGGACCACATGAATTAACAACACTGAAATAATGCGCCAAGTCAAGGGAGCCATCTAGCAAGCTGTGCAGTTCTCACACAACCTTTCTGCCATATTAAATACAAAATGTGCTGTAGACCACAGCGGGTCAGGCAGCATCCACGTTGAGAAAGCAAGCGAACATTTCAAGTCTGGATGACTCTTCATCCTAAAGTATCGTGGTAACATTTCAAAACTTCATTGGCTACGTATCAAGTTTCCCCATAAATACCTCTTTGCTATTCTCCTCCTATTGGACAGTGGATTCCACATTCAAACCATTTCTGAGTAAATGTGTTTTTCATGAATTCCTCACTGAATTTATAAATTAATCACTATCTTCAATTTACCTCCAGTTTCAGATTCATAGTCAAGCACAAAGCTTTCCTGGTCATAGGGGTTTAATTCAATGGAAATGGTTATTCTCTAGGTCAAAGAGCAATTATTTACAGGGCTTTACATACAGACTATGCTGGCATTTTCTTTTTTTAATTGTTTATTCATGGGATCTGGATATCGCTGACTGGGCCACCATTTATTGCCCATGTCAGGTTGCCTTGGAAAAAGTTGGTGGTGAGCTGCCTTCTTGAACCATTGTAGTCCATGTCGTGAGAAGAAATGGTGATATATTTCCAACTAAGGACAGTGTAGGACTTGGAGAATTTGCAGGTGGTGGTGTTCCTATGGATCTGCTTTCCTTACTGTGACAAAGATTGCAAATGCAATGTTGTGACCCAGTGCCATGTGACATCATAGGATATGAAAATAAGAATCTCAGCTTCAAATTTCACCTAGGTTCTCCCTTTCCTCTCTCTAATCTCTGCGAGTCCCACGACCCTCCAAGAAATCAGTGTTCCTAAAACTCTGGTCTCTTCTACTTCCCAAATTTAATCACAAACTCTAGAATTTCCTCCCTAAACATCTTCACCACCTTCTCCTCCTTTAAGCCACTCCTTAAAAACTTATCACTTTCACCAAACTTTCAGTCAGATGACTTATTATCTCACTTTGTTTTGTAACATTCACACGAATGTTTCATTATATTTACATGGGTTAGATTAGATTAGATTCCCTACAGTGTGGAAACAGGCCCTTTGGCCCAACAAGTCCACACAAGAAGAACCCACCAAGACCCATTTCCCTCTGACTAATGCACCTAACATTATGGGCAATTATGTGCCACCGTGCCATCCATTGAGCATGGCCAGTCCGCCTGACTTGCACATCTTTGGACAGTGGGTCCATTTAGCATGACCAATTCACCTAGCCTGCAGGAGGAAACCAGAGCACCCAGAGAAAACCCATGCAGGCACGTGGAAAACGTGAAAACTCCAAACAGTTGCCAGAGGCTGAAATCAAATTCAGGTTCCTGGTGCTGTGAGGCAGCAGTGCTAACCGTGAGCCACCTGGGACAAAATTAACAATGATGCATTATAACATGGATACAAAGCTAGCTGAGTGACAAAGTTAGACAGTAATGACTTATGAGATTTTATCAGGTTGGAGGAAGGTTTATAATGGCATTCCCCAAGGGTCAGATTTGAAATCTTCACTTTTCCTGATATGGTTCTATATGTACATGATCTAGACATGGTGTACAGTGCACAACTTCAAAATTTGTAAATAATGTAAAACTTGGAAACATTGTAATCCATGAGGAGGACAGTGTAGAAATGTAAGGAGATGCAAGTTTGTAGAAGGGATGGAAACTTGTAATAGGTCACTAGTTTAGCCTCAACTGACCATTCTGTGTACATTTCTGGGCAGCAAATATTAGGATCTTAAAGAATTGAAGAGTGCAGAAATATTTATGAGAACGATTCCAGGAAATTCAGATACGAAGACAGATCAGAGAGTTATGATGCCCATTTAACATCTGTTAATGAATCAAACAGAATTTTAAAAAGAACTGATCAGAAAATAAACTTGTTAAAAACATATTAAAAACAAATAACATCAACTCTAAAAGGGAATCAAAAGGTTAATCCAGGGTTCCCAATAAATGATCATCGACTTACTATTGCTGTTAAGTATAAATGGGATCCTAGAGAGGATGTAATTTTAAAGACCCTGACATATGGACAATGCTTCTACCAATGCATGCTTTCTATTCTCCTGCATTGTACCCTGACTAGCATACAAATCAGGAGAAAGTGAGGACTGCAGATGCTGGAGACCAGAGTTAAAATGTGTGGCGCTGTAAAAGCACAGCAGATCAGGCAGCATCTGAGGAGCAGGAGAGTCAACATTCAGGCATAAACCCTCCATCAGGAATGTGTACCAACAGCATACAAATCAACTTGTTAAACAACTGAGGAACAGAACACATTTGCAACCCACAGACTGCCTGCATCAACGTGCAGACAGCCTGCCTTGTTTGGCAATGGAACTAATGCAAAAGGTATTAGCTTGGTAAGCAAGAAAAAAAATAGAAAACAGACAAAGTGTTATTTTGTGAAGTTATTTAAATCAATGTTGCTAGCAAGACTCCGCAGAGATCTAGGGATGTGGAGGAGAGGATCGGCAAAACGATTCTGGGTAGCAGTGAAAGGAACAGGGTGGTTATTATGGGGGACTTTCACTTCCCCAACATTGACTGGAAATGCTATAACTCTAGTATGTCAGATGGATTAGTTTTTGCTCAATATGTGCAGGTGAGTTTCCTGACACAGTATGTCGAAGGGCCGACAAGAGGGGAGGCCACACTGGATCTGGAGCCTGGTAATGAACCAGGCCAGGTGTTTGACTTAGTGGTAGGTGGGCACTTTGGACAGAGTGACCATAATTTTGCTACATTTAGTTTAATGATGGAAAGGGATAGATACATGTCACGGGGCAAGAGTTATCGATGGAGCATGGGCAATTATAATGTGATTAGGCAAGACTTAGGATGCATAGAACAGGGCAGCAAAATGCAAGGGATGGGGACAATCGAAATGTGGAGCTGGTTTAGGGAACAGATACAGCATGTCCTTGATAGGTATGTCCCTGTCAGGCAGGGAGGAAGTGATAAGGTAAGGGAACCGTGACTTACTACAGAAATTGCATCTCTTGTTAAGCGGAAGGAGGCAGCTTATGTGACGATGAGACAAGATGGTTCAGATGAGGCGATGGAGAGTTACAGATCAGCTAGGAAGGATTTAAAGAGAGTTAAGAGCAGCAAAGAGAGGACACGAACAGTCTTTAGCAAGTAGAATAAAGGAGAACACTAAAGCTTACTATAGGTATGAGAGGAATAAAAGCATGACTCGGGGAGGAATAGGACCAGTCAAAGACATAAGTGGGAAGTGTGGATCCTGTGGAGAGGTGCTAAATGAATATTTCTCATCTGTTTTCACTCAGGAAAAAGAGAATATTGTAGAAGAAGAATGGGATGATATATTTGACTAGAAAGGATCGAGGTTAGTAAGGAAGAGGTATTATCAATTCTAGGAGTGAAAGTAGGCAAGTCACCCGAGCCAGATGGGATTTATTAGAGGATTCTCTGGGAAGCTAGGGTGGTGGCTTTGGAGCCTTTGGCTTGATCTTTGAGTTGTCATTGTCTACAGGTTTAGTACTGGATGATTGCAAATGTTCAAGGGCAGGAGAGATGACCCAGGTAATTATAGACCAATGAGCCTTACTTCTGTTGTCGGAAAAGATTATAAGAGATAGGATTTATAATCAGCTAACAAGCAACAATTCAGATAGTCAACATGGTTTCATCAAGGGCAGGTCATGTCTCATAAAACTCAATTTTTTGAGGTGACCAAGCATGTGGATAGGATAGGGCAGTTGATGTGGTATACATGGAATTCAGTAAAGCCTTTGATAAGGTTCCATATGGTAGGCTGTTGGAGAAAACGCAGAGACATGGGATTGAGGGTGATTTAGCAGTTTGGATTAGAAATTGCCGTTCTATAAGGAGGCAACAAGCGTCGCTTGATGGAAAATATTCAGCCTGGAGTCCGGTAACTAGTGGTGTGCCACAAGGATCTGTTTTGGGACTACTGCTGTTTTGTCATTTTTATAAGTGACTTAAACGCAGACATAGGTGGATGGGTTAGTGAGTTTGCAGATGACATTAAAGTCAGTGGAGTAGTCGACAGGTTGGAAGAATGTTACAGGTTACAGGGGGACTTGGATAAACTGCAGAATTGGGCTGAGAGGTGGCAAATGGAGTTCAATCCAACTAAATGTGAGGTGATTCACTTTGGGAAGAATAACAGGAAGGCAGGATACTGGGTCAACAGAAAGATTCTTGGTGGTGTGGATGTGCAGAGAGGGATCTTGGAGTCCATGTACATAGATTTCTGAATGTTGCCACCCAGGTTGATAGTGCTGTTAAGGCGACATACAGTGTTAGGTTTTACTGGTAGAGGGATTGAGTTCTGGAGCCGTGATGTCATGCTGCAACTATACAAAATGTTAGTGCGGCCGCACTTGGAATATTGTGTGCAGTTCTGGTCAACCCATTACAGGTAGGACCTGGAAGCATTGGAAAAGTTGCAGAGATTTACCATGATGATGCCTGGTCTGGAGGAAAGCTCTGAGGAAAAGCTGAGACACTTGGGTCTATTCTCATTGGAAAGAAGGCAGCTAAGAGGGGATTTGATAGAAACATACAAGGGGTTCAGATAGGGTAGACAGAGAAAGTCTTTTTCCTCGAATGATGTCGTCAGCTTGTACGAAGGGGTATAGCTACAAATAGAGGGGTGATAGGTTTAAAACAGGCATCAGAGGCAGGTTCTTTACTCAGTTGTGAGGGCATGGAATGCCCTGCCTGCCAATGTAATTAACTCAGCCACATTGGGGGCATTTAAAGAGTCCTTGGAGAAGGACATGGATGATGATGGGGGATGGGCTTCGCTTAGTTCACAGGTCAGCCCAACATTGAGGGCCGAAAGGCCTGTTCTGCGCTGTAGAGTTCTATGTAAATCATCTAAGCAGAAGATTAGATGCTTTTCCCCAAGCTTGGGTTGTTCTTCATTGGAACACTACAACAAGCTCAAGACACAAATATTAGCAGAGTAGTTAACTGAAATTGCGTGCAACTAGGTGGTCTGGGTCATTTCTACAGACAGAAAGGAGGTGTTTGAACAATGTCTGTAGAATATCCATTCTCTTTAAAAGTTAAAAATCACAACACCAGTTTATAGTCCATCAGGTTTATTTGGAAGTACAAGGTTTCAGAGCTGCTTCTTTGTCAGGTAGCTTTAACTTTGTCCACCCCAGTCCAATACTGGCACCTCCACATCATTCTCTTTAAAGCATCATTGTTCCATTTGTAACAGCTAGTTCCACATTCCCAAGATTCTATGGTAAGAAATTCCTCCTAACACAGATTTATGCTCTTCTAATACTATCTTGTCTTCCCTTTCCTTTGCAGCTTTCTAAAGGGAACACTCATTCTTTGATAATTTGGTTCACTCTTCAACCACCGTAACATGTCTCCCATTCCCAACAGCAAAGACTCCAGAGACTACTTTTACCTCACCACTCCTAACAGCCCAAAGTCCCTCCTTCCAAATGAAAGAATGAGTTACTTGTTTTCCTTTTAATTTGTGACAGTGTATTAGCTACAAGAGGAGGCCTGAACATTGAATCAAACTAGAACAGTGACCCCAAGCTTCCAGGGTGACCTGCCATTTAAATTCTCTGCCCCACTTCCATGTTGTCCAAAGAGAGCGAGCGAGTGAGGGAGAGAGCTTGTGAGAGAGCATAGTCATAGAGACGTACAGCATGGAAACAGATCCTTCAGTCCAACCCGTCCATGCCGACCAGATATCCCAATGCAAAATAGTCCCACCTGCCAGCACACGGCCCATATCCCTCCAAACCCTTCCTGTTCATATACCCATCCAAATGCCTTTTAAATGTTGCAATTGTACCAGCCTCCACCAATTCCTCTGGCAGCTCATTCCATACACGTACCACCCTCTGTGTGAAAATGATTCCCCTTAGGTCTCTTTTATATCTTTCCCCTCTCACCCTAAACCTATGCCTTCTGGACTCCCCGACCCTAGGGAAAAGACTTTGTCTATTTATCCTATCCATGCCCCTCATGATTTTATATACCTCCATAAGGTCACCCCTCATCCTCCGACCCTCCAGGGAAAACAGCCACAGCCTGTTGAGCCTCTCCCTGTAGCTCAGATCCTCCAACCCTGGCAACATCCTTGTAAATCTTTTCTGAACCCTTTCAAGTTTCACAACATCTTTCCGATAGGAAGGAGACCAGAACTGCACGCAATATTCCAAGAGTGGCCTAACCAATGTCCTGTACAGCCACAACATGACCTCCCATCTCCTGCACTCAATACTCTGACCAACAAAGGAAAGCATACCAAACGCCTTCTTCACTATCCTATCTACCTGCAACTCCACTTACAAGGAGCTATGAACCTGCACTCCAAGGTCTTTTTGTTCAGCAACACTCCCCAGGACCTTACCATTAAGTGTATAAGTCCTGCTAAGGTTTGCTTTCCTAAAATGCAGCACCACGCATTTATTAGCCAGAATGCCCTCAGTTCCCTCATCTAGATCATTAATGCATAAAGTGAGAAGTTGTGGTCCCAACACTGACCCTTGCAGGACACCATTTGTCACCAGTTGCCATCCTGAGAAAGACCCTTTTAGCCTTACTCTCTGCTTTCAACAGCCTTGGGGCCAACTACACTAGAATGAAACCTGTACAGTTGAGGATTTTAGCGTAGGTTTTACTTAGTCAGGTTTTAAAAACTGATGTAAAATGATTTACTTGTTATATTGGGCCACTTGGCTGAGGTTCTACCTACTTGCAGTAGTTTCAGGCGTTCTGATCACCATAGCCTGCCTAAGGTGGAGGAGATGAAAATGGCAGTGAAGATTTCAAGATGGCTAAGCTAAGACAAAGGTGATGAAAACAAATTAACAAAATCATAATCAGTGCAGCAACAAAACTGCTTAATATGCCTGGTCATGAAAACAATCTCATCTGTCATTAAAAGTCAAAGCTTGGGCCTGAATCTGTGCTAATACCATCTTGCATTTTCATTGGTCAGTTCTGCATTCTTCAATATTAAGCTTTGAACTTCTACGATTGAGATTTGGATACAGTCAAGAATATTAACTGAATGCTGCTGAGGGAAAGCTATTTCTAATAATAATACTTAGAGACTAGGCAATTTTGACTTTCATCATCCAATCATTATACAAAAGACCTTAATTGATCTAAAGGAGGTAAAATTAATCTAAAATGGATGCCACAGTCACTTGAACATATATTGAGACAACCTAAGACCCATGTGAATAAAACTAAACTGTATGGCACTTAAATTACCATTTTTTTAATGCAAAAGCTCAAAATAGGAAACAAAATCAGCTTTGTGAAGTTTGCCATTTAAGTCACACATGATATCACTTTTGGGAGATTAACCAGCAGGCAAGCCTTTCATCACCTTGGAAAGAAAATGGAGCAGATTCTGGAATACACACTGAAGAACATTCCAGCACCTGTTTCTGAGTAGAAGAGTAGAGAATGTTGAGGAAACTTAAAAAAACATGAGGCCATGGCTGAAGGAAAACATAGATCTTGGAAAGTTCACGGTTCAAGAAATTTGCAGAATTAGATTTAGGTGAGGCATTAAGAGATCTGAACACAAGGTTTAAATGACTCATTAAGTCAATGTGTGCCTGTGAGAGCACAGGTGTAGTGGGTCTCCCAAACTGGTGGATAAAACACTGAATCATTGCTTTCAAATCACTTACTGAGATCTTGCATTGTTTACTTTCTCACAGGGTAATTAACTGGCTGAAAGCAGAACAAAGATTTGTGCCACTTTCCAATCAAGCTTCGATAATATTAGCAACGCCAGAATTGTAATTAGAAGATCATAGCAATACTTAACAGCAGCACCTTTGATTCAAGGTGATCACCGAAGAAAGTGTGTGCTCCCAAACATACAGGACCCATGAGTGACATAGCCATCTGCAACTGTTGAAGGAGATGGACTCCTATCTTAGCTGGAAATGAGTTTAATGAATGGTTTGACTCTAGATTTTATACAATTATTCACAATGCTCACTTTAATTCCAAACAGAACAGTTACTTTAATCAAACTGGTTTACCCGAGGACATAGCCAGCACGATGATTGGCACTGTTGAGTTACAGAGCCAGGGACCTGGGTGACTAACTGTGGGAGTCTCAGTGTTTCCGTGAGTTTCTGCTGGGAGCTCCAGTTTCCTCTCTCAGTCCAAAGATGTGCAGGTTAGCCGGATTGGCTATGCTAAATTGCCCAGACTTTCCAGGGATTTGCAGGGTAGGTGGATTAGTCATGGGAAATGCAGGGTTCCAGCAATAGGGTGGGGAGGTGTGTCTGCGTAGGCTGCTCTTCCCAGGGTTAGTGCAGAGTTGATGGGCCAAATGGCCTCTATCTGCACAGTAGAGCTTCTATGATAGGAGTGGTTTAGTCCTCAAACATCTCCATTTCACTTACCGATCAAAGGTTTTACATAACACACATGGACTGCAGCCAATCTCCATGACTAAGCAGAAACTAGTAAAATTTGACACGTTACAGAACTCGGGGTTACTGAGAACTTACCTAATCATTAACTGAAACAATAGTTAACTGCTTTGCAACTGCTCAAACAACAGTTATGAAGAATTATTGAATTCAAAACAATCTCTTGCAATATGCTGCCAGACTTAATGACTTTCTCCAGCATCCTCAGTTTCTTTAACTATTATATGACAGTAATCGTCTATGGTACAATACACTGGAGTGTCAACTCAGCTATTAAAGTTGCTTATTTTGTCACTAACTCTTTCTCAAGTGGCAGGGACTCTTAGCAAATAACTGCACATCCAAATTGACAGTGCTGGTTCCTTGGTAAAGTAGACACCGGCTTAATATTGTAAGTTGTGAAGGATCATTCATTATAACACGTAGGCAGATCCTGGAGAGCATATGAACTGAGACCTTGGAGAACAGCAATTAGCCATTCAGCCTCTTCAGCCATTCAATTAGATCAGTAAGTAAAGAGAAAACTGTCGAAATAGAGGGGAAACCTTTTTAGGATTCTGAAACTTCTACCTGCAATGACCAAATATTGTCTGATATGTACAAATCTAGGACTAATACATTTTTTGATTTAGGGATGTGGGAATAAGGCAGGGCAGTTAAGACTATAGATTTATCCAAATCACACTAAATGGTGGAGAGGGCCATTGTGCACAGCTTTCTCCAGCTTCTATTTTGAATGGCTAATTGGTACCTCAATGCCGTTTACCCATTTTTAGTCCACAGGCACCTTTACCAAACTAAAATCTATTGAATCCAGTTTTAAAATCTCCAATTACCCACCACCTACAGGTTTTAAGATTTCCAGATTCCCTGTACACACACTGTACAAAACAAGGAGCTCTGCTATTCTGCTCTTAACTAGCCAAGGCCCATTCCAAGATGATATCCTCTCATTCTTAATAACAAGCATTCTTAAACACCACAATCAAATCACCCTTTGATCATCTATACTTAAGAAAATACAAGGCAAGGATTCTCACAAATTCCCCAACATCAATTTGATTTCTATTGTATCATCAAATTCAGGAAAGATAGCAAGTCACACTAACAAATTGTTTTCTCTCTTTACTCGTTCATAGGATGTGGGTATCATTGATAGGGCCAACAACTGTCACCCATCTCTACACACTTTGATTGGAGTGGCTTCCTTGGCCATTTCAAAGAGTTAATCATATTGATTTGGGTCTGGAGTTACATGTAGACCTGACCAGGTAAGGACAGCAGATTTCCCTCCCTAAGGACATCAGTAAACCAGATGGGTTTTTACAATAATCGACAATAAGGGGAGGTAATGGTCCAGCAGTGTTGTCACTGGATTGTTAATCCAGAGACCCAGGAAATGGGAACCTTGGTTGAAACCCCAGCATAGCAGTTGCTGGAATTTGAATTCAATAAAAATCTGGAATTAAGAGTCTATTTATGACCACAAAACAATTGTCAGGTTAAAAAAAACCCATGTGGCTCACTAATGTCCTTTAGGAAAGGAAACTGCTATCTTTACCAGGTCTGGCCCAGGTGACTCCAAATCCACAGCAATGTGGTTGACTGTTAACTGCTCACTGGGCAATAAACGCTGACCTAGCCAGTGACGCCCTCTTCCTGTGAATGAACTAAAAAAAAGGTTTTAACTATCTCCATTACTTACATTAGCTTTCAATTCCAAATTTATTAATGAAATCTACTGTCGCTGTGGTGGAATTTGAACCCATAATCCCAGAGGCTTTAACTGCTGGATTTCTAGTCCAGTCACATTATCATTACCCCATCAGCTTCCCACATGACTAACAAGCGCACACACCTCTTAAACCATATGATTTCCTCTGGATTCGAGATGGCATGCTCCCTGATCTTCCTCACCATCAGAGCACTCTTCTTTACCGCCACATCGTATCTTTCACTGCGAGACAGAAAGTTCAGGTCTTCGTGTTGCAGCTCAGGATCATTGAGCACGAGAGCTTCTAAAATGTAAAAGGAAGAGAGCTTAGAGAAATCAGCCTCCAACATTACATCCAATCAACCTCCGTCCATTACAGATTTTGCCAAGCATAGGCTATGATGGTTCACTGTAGGGACTTCCAATCACTACAACGAGCGGAATTCGGTCATTTTATATTCTTGAGCGAAGCCCAATCTGGACTCAGTCTACATGCTAACCGCAATTAGGCTCTTGTGACACAGTAGTAGCGACCCTATCTCTGAGTCCCAGCTGCTCCAGTAATAACATTGAGCAGGTTGATTAGAACCCTGAATGCCCAACTCAAATGCAGTCTTAAAATAAGAGATTAAACAGAGTTGTAGTGCAAAAGGTGGAGATATTCAAATCATTTAGAATAGCAATGTACAATTTCTCTTTAGAAAAGCAAACTGAGGCTCATTTCGTGTGGAACTGCAGAGAAATTATTTTCATGTTAGAACATTGATTTACACTGCAGTTCTTAGGTTGTTTAAGAATGTCTTTATAAAAAGATTAAAGACGCCCTCAATCCTTTCAAAATTCTGCAAATTCCTTCCACATTTTTCATCACAGCTCTGTTAAAAAGGGGTTTGAAAGATTTTCTTTTTGACAAGGCTGCCTAATGTAATGAACATTCAGGTGATTGGTGATGGGAAACTATTTTTAGTTGCGAGGTAATCCTACAGGTGCAGCAACATGCCTGTTGAATATTTAAACACAATACTCAGGCAAGAGTGGGTCAGTGTAAGGTCAAGATCAGCAGCTCCTTTTAGTGACACCAATACCTTTTCAGGTGTAACACTTCACTACCTGCTTACTCAGTACACAGTTATTGAGTGTCTCAAAATCATCAAGTCATAAAGATCTACAGCACAGAAAAAGGACCTTTGGCACATTGCAATGCAAGTCAAAAACAACTACCTAAGAATTCTAACCCCACTTTCCAGCACTTGGCCCATGGCATCACAAGTTTACATCTATATATAACTTCAATGTTGAGGGTTTCTGCCTCTCCCATCCTTACAGGCAATGAGTTCCACATTTCCACCAGCCTCCGGGTAAAAACATTTTCCACATATCTCCTCCAAACCTTCTGCCCCTCGACACAGATCCCTCCATGAAGGGGTAAAAGTTTTCACTTATTGTCTGCCTGTTCACTGACTGGAGCATCACCAACTCACTGCCTGGTCTGCCATTAGAACTCGGGCAGTAATTGGGATCACAGCTTCAGTCATTAGTTGTTATGACTGAACTCAAGCGAACAAAGCTGAGCTTTATCATGGCTGACATGCCTGCCCTTCGCAGCTGCCATTCCACTACCTGCAGCACCCTCACGCCTAGTCTTATTGTCTTTGGGGTTTCTTGTCTCTTCTCTCAGAGTTCCCAATCTGAAGCAATCATTAGGTGCCAGAGATGACATGGGTGCAGGATGCTAAGATGGAGTCTTAAATCATGAGAGGTGTATGACGTTCAGAAGAATAGGAAAGTAGGTAAAGGTGGAGGTGTAACACTGGTAATCAAGGATGACATTAGAGATGATCTTGATTCAGGAAATCAGGGTGAAAAACAAATTTGGATGGAGATGAGAGATAGTAGAGCAAAGTCGTCACCGATGGGGATTGTCGACAGGCCCCTAATAGTAACTGCAATGTGGGACAATATAGAAGACAAAATACTGGGTGCTTGGGATGAAGGGACAGCAACAGAGGCACTCATACAGTATGGAAACAGTTCATTCCACATATGAACCACCATGTGAGAGACAACGTTGCCCCTCAGCTCCCTTCTAAATCTTTCTCCTCTTACTTTAAAATTATGCCTTCTAATTTTGGACTCCCCTACTCTAGAGAAAAGACCTTTGCTATTCACCTTATTTATAACCCCACACGATTTTATAAACCTCTATAAGATCACCCCTTAACTTCCCACACTCCAGTGAATCAAGTCCCAGCCTCTCCTTATAACTCAGACCCCCCAGTGGTGGTAACATCCTTATAACTGCGGTCTCTTCATTCTAGAAGAATGACTTAGGAATGAATTGTTGGACACTTACAAAATTATACAAGGGTTTGTTGGGTGCAAAGACTTCCACTTGTGAGCATGTCCATAACTAAGGCCACAAATAAATCAAATAAAGAGTGCACAAGAAACCTCTACCCAGAGAGTGAACAGAATGTGGAAGCTGCTCCCACATGGAGTTCTGGCAGTGACCAGCACAGAAATATTTATGGAGACAGTAAATGCAAGACAGGACCAGAAGACTACGTTGATGGGAGTGATGCAGTAAAGTGTGTGCAGCCCTCCAAGCTGACCATTATTGGTCTTGGCTCCACACCCAAGCCATTCCACATTGTGCAAAGGAATTCACTGTATGGGCTGGATTGGCAAAAGGGGAGTTGCATGCAGCAAACTCTGCCAATGGATGGCTAAGCCAATTCTGGGACCTCATGGTAACCTACATCCTTCAGCTTGGAGAGGTTGACATTCCTCCTTCAGTATCGGAGGCTCTGCTGCGCAATTTCTAGTTGCACCTCACTCCCAATCTTTAGCCAACCAGCACCAAAAGGAGGCCAGACAGATGAAGTGAGCTCTTCTTGACTTTGCCTTTGGGCCTGTAAAAGATTGCTTGGCAGTTGACAGTCCTTCAACCTGACACGCTGTCCCTCTTCTGCAGTTGTTTCTGTAGCTGCGGGTCACTGCAGAAGAGAGTAAATGGTGTTCACCAATAATCTGAGGACTTCGCTCAACAGTGGACACCGGGAGGACTGGAATGCATCACCCACCACAGAAATGCCATTTTAATTTGAATTACTAAGTTACTTTTAAAAGTTTGCTTTTTTTTGTTGTAGGGTAAGGCTGTTACAGGGTTCTCCAAAAGACACATAAGTAATGTTGGGTTTGGAGGTGCTTGCTTGTAACGTGTGTCACGTTGTCACCAAACAAGTATGTAACAATTAGGCTCCAGTTCTATCCTTTGCTGCCTGGTTATCTGGAATAAAGCATTTGACCAATATTTGGGACATTTCTGTATGAAGTGAGTAGTTACAAGTACCTGGAAGGTCAGTGACAACAATAAGATGTATGATAATAGAAACTAGACTACATTTTAGCTGTGGTTAGAGAAATTGGAACAGGTGCAGGAGAATGCTACATCACCACAAAGTATCTTTAAAACTGGAAGGGCGAATCTTCAAGACAATTTTGATACTGGCTTTGTTATTCGATATGGAAACATGGAGGAGAACATTGGGTAAAGGGAACAACTGGACACTATGGAGGAGAGGATGTTGAGATAGATGAATGGTGAAACTAGGAAAGACCAAATCAGAGCCAATCCAAGAGAGCGAAACAACATTGTCGTCTACTACAAGGACATGGAGGAAATGGACAAAACAAAAGACAGAGATGGGACTGCTAGGAGGAGGAAGAAGGACTAAGACTAGACAACAGGATGCAGTAGCCAGATACTTACACACAGCAGGACAGGAGGAATGGGTGACTGACAGAAGGAAACAAAAAAAAAGGTGACAAAGCAGCATTATGGTTACCTTGAACTAAAATAGCAGAAGCCAAAAGATCAGGAAGCTTCCTGCGTGCAAACTTGCTGTGGTTTCTATGTTGCAACAAAGATTTGCTTCAAAAATATTTCATTGGCTGTAAACCATTTTGAGATATCCTAAGTCTGTGAAAGGTGCTAGGTAAAGTATTTTTCATCTACTTTCAGCTGCTTTTGCATACAGAAGGGTTTTAGGATATACAGGTAAATGGTAATTCTGGGAACACAATATCAAAGCAAAAATGCTCAATACATACTTGAATCTCAACGAACATGTCAGAGTCATACAACACGGAAACAGGCCCTTCAGCCCACTGTGTCTATGCCAACCAACAAACTACACAAATTCAGATTATAGTCCAACAGGTTTATTCAGAAGCAATAGCTTTCAGAGCACTGCTCCTTTATCAGGTCGTTGCAGAACAGGATCATAAGACAATTTATAGCAAAAAGATACAGTCATGCAACCAAAATTATATATTGAACAAACCTGGATTGTTGTTAAGTCTTTCATCTTTTAGAATGGAGTTGCAGGTTTCAGTTCATTAAAATGTAAATCCTGAAGTCAGCCTTGGAGGATAGTCACCCGAAGATCCCAGGAGAAATGTCCCTGACCGCTGAAGTTTTCCCTCAACTGGGAGGGAACACCCCTGTCTGGTGTGCTGCCCAGCCTTCAGGACAACATCAACCACAACACCGCACAACGCTTCCATGTCAACCACTGCAAGACGTGTCAGTGTTGACACAGATACCGCCACTACCTGTAAGGATATCACCCCACCGTGTACTCAGCAGGTACTCACATGACTCAGCCAACACAGTCTATCTTATATGCTAGAGGCAAAGATGCCCCAAGGCATGGTACATTGGCGAGACCAAGCAGATGCTATGAAAATGGACGAATGGACACCGTGCAACAATCACCAGGCAAGGGTGTTCCCTCCCAGTCGGGAAACACTTCAGCAGTCAGGGACATTCGGCCTCAGATCTTCGGGTGACCATCCTCCAAGGCGGACTTCAGGACAGGCAACAATGCAAAATGGCCGAGTAGAGGCTGATAGCCAAGTTCCATACCCATGGGGATGTCCTCAACCAGGACCATGGGTTCATGTCACGCTACAGGTGATCCACCTCACTATACACACACACACACTCGTACACTCACGCAGACCCCCTCTCATAAACACACACATAAACCCCACCACACACATCCACGCACACCCTCTCACAGGCTTATACTCATTCACACCCACTTTACCAAGCTTTCACACACATCAACACACACTCACTCAAACACACGTCTATGTGGTGAATTTGTAGTTGCAGATGATTCTATTTTGCTCAGAAAATGCACAATCTGCAGGCAGAAATAGACTGGTTCTTTGGAAATAGAACCAGTCTGATTCAAGATTGGGATACAGCCAGAGTCGAACTTCACACAATTAATGCATTGTCCGAGCTGAGATATTACCTTTTAAGATTAGATTCCCTACAGTATGGAAAAAGGCCCTTCAGCCCAACAAGTCCACACCGACCTTCCAAAGAGTAACCCACCCAGACCCATTCCCTTACATTTACTTCTGACTACTGCACCTAACACTATGGACAATTTAGCACAGCCAATCCAGCCAACCTTCGCATCTGTGGACTGTGGGAGGAAATCCATGCAGACACAGAAAGAACATGCAAACTCCACACAGACAGTTGCCCAAGGCGGGAATCGAACCCGGGTCCCTGGCGCTGTGAGGCAGCAGTACTAACCATTACTAAAACCTTAAGTTATGGTGAGAAGGTGACTCAAAAGTAGTTGTGGAACTTACATATTAATTAACCAAAACCTGCAACCCATTTTAGAAGATAAAAGACTTAACAACAATCCAGGTTTGTTCAGTATATCAATTCAGTTGCATGACACTGTAATCTTTGGCTATAAATTCTGTGTCTTATGGTCTTATTCTCCACAACCACTTGATAGAGGAGCAACGCTCCAGAAGCTAGTGCTTCCAAATAAGCCTGTTGGACTATAACCTAGTGTTGAGTGATTTCTAACTCTGTATACCCCAGTCCAACACCAGTTCCTCCACATCATACACTAATCCCATTTACCTGGGCTGGATCCATAGCCTATTGTGCTTTGGCATTTTAAGCGATCATCCAGATCTAAATATTCTAAGAGTACCTGCCTCTACTACCCTCTATGGCAGCACCTTCCATATTTCTACCACCCTCTGGGTTAAAAAAATTCTCAGATCTCCTCTAAACCACTTACTCCTCACCTTACACTTATGCCATCTGTCTGAGATATTGCTAAGTTTGACTTCCCTTTATTCAGAAGCCAACAGTATAATTTTATCATCCTGTACAGTGAGGTACATTGTCCGTAACCTTTGTAACTTACATACAGGTTCCTTGTCTATGATTTCACTCTGTGTAATTTAACTGAGAGGCAGGATCCGTCACGTATTTAACGTGACTTCTGCCCCAGTTTTTTTTTTAAACCAATTGTAGAGCTCAAGTTACAATGGCATAATCAGAGTAAGTGCTCACATTGAGGCATTCAAGCAAACATCTTGAGAACAATCTGCATACATCAAGAAGCTTTTAACTAGCTTGACCTACATATGCTGTGTAGCATATTCAAAGAATTTGATCAGTTTTCGGTAAAATACAAAATGTTGCATAAACCAGAGTGTAGGAGACTGAAAATTGACCTCAGAGTTACTGAGCGAAAAGGAATCACCAGGGTAGATATAGAGAAATTAGTTCTGTGGGGGAGAATCTAGACTAAGAGGACATGACAAAGTTGGAGCTATGAGTCCACCTCTTAGCCCTCTCATTACAACAAACAAACTTGTTCAGTCTTCCCAGATAATAACATCTCAACTCCAGCATCAACCTTACACTTTCACCAGGGAAGTTTAAGTCCTTTCTGTAATATAGACACCATGACTTAAATTGGACTGCGTGGTCTAAGAAAGATTCTGTATAAGTGTACCTCAACAGTTATAACCAACAAAACTAATATCTGCTATCTGGAATGCTTGGCGCTGGTTAATCAAAGATCTTGACTAACTCAAAGTTACATTATTCCAAACATGGATCATGATGCCGGTCTTCGAGAGGAAGCAACTGGACGATTAACAGGGTACCACTAAAACATTCACAACTGAACAGTCTTAACGAAGGATTACTGAACCTGAAACATTAACTCTGCTTTTACAGATGCTGCCAGACTTGAGATTCTCCAGCAATGAGTTTTTGAACCATAACTATAAAGCATAATTCACACCACAACCACCAAGCCAGCTTTAAAACAAAAATGAATTATCAGTTTCATTGTTGCTCCAAGCAGTAGCTGGGTCAGTTTTGGTTATACCAATAATTCTATAATTGTTACAACGGGCTGTATTTTCTTAAAAACACATCATCTGAACATTTTAAAAACTAGAAGTCACAAGCTGGCAGAAAAGCTAGTTACTAGAGAACTCCAGTTAACAGTGGGCCAGGCAACATAAGATTTCATGTTATCGAGTCTCACATGCCTCCAATAGACATGCTGGACTCGCACCTTCAAGTATTGCCAACCACTCTTCTCAAAGTATTCTTTATACATAAACATAATTTGAAACTTTCCAGACAAACGTGTAGGAGTTTCTCTCAATAACAATGCATAGTGTGGGAGGGAAAACACTGTTCTTGATCAAAACATAAACAGTCAATAAGCCAAGAGAAAACACAGAAGAGTCACAGGCAGGGAGTAGAGGTTCTGCAGCTTTTTACAATACAGGAAGTGGAGTGAGGATGTATAGTCCAGATAACTATGGGAGACAGTGGGATCGATGACATCGTTGGGGCTACTCTCTTTGCACTGTCTGGAATTGGAAAATATTTTATCAATTTTACTTCCAATTTGGACCTTGCTCTCACGTTCACCTAGTCCATCTCTGATTCTTCCTCAACATCTGTTTCCATGTCTGGGAATAGTTTTGCTACTGATGTCCACTGCATACCCACTGACTCCCACAGTTACCTGGACTAGACATCCTCACACTCTGCTTCCTATAGGGTCTTCTTACAAATCTCCCCATTTTTCCATCTCATTAGTTCTGATGATGCCACCTTCCAAAAGGAAGCCTCTGAAAACGCCAAACTTTTCCCTCAACTGTAGATCTCCCACCATCATGGTTGTCAGATACTAAGGGCTCTGCCATGCTTCCTACACTTCTACCCCCGGCCCCTTATCTTCCCTCCCAAAACAACAGGGTTCCCTAGTTCTCACTTTCTGCATCACCAACATCCACATTCAAAAAGATCATAAACTGTCATTTCCGCCACTTACTGCGGCATGCCACCAGACATCATCCCCTCCCTTTCCTTGTCAGCATTCCCTCTGAGACAAGCTTGTTTACTCAGGAGAACTCCGCGGCACCTTCTCATACAATTTACCCTTTTACTTCCTCCCTCCTCACTATCCAAGGTTCCAGAGTGTTTTACCTGCATTGCATATCTAGTCTGTTGTCCTCACTGCTCACACTGTGGTCTCCTCTACAATGTGGAGACGAACACAGGTGTTCTGCAAAGCAGTCATCCTGTCTACGTTCAAGCCATAAATACAGACCTAAATTTACAAATGCCTGCCACTTCAACATGCCACCGTTCCCTAGTCAAACATTTCTGTCTCAGGCTTATTGCAGTGTTTTAGCAAGACTGTGGTGTAAACTGGAAGAACATTTCACCTTCCACATGGGGATATTGTAAACAACTTTAGAGGGTGAACATCTTTTTCCATACCTATTTCCACCCATCCCAGCTCCTTTCAGTAACACCAACCCACGATCACCTAACTAGCTTATCCTCTTCTCTGGCTTACCATCCGCAATTCCTTTGTCTGACCACCTTTCTTCTCTGTCACTCTCTCTGGGCTCCCTCTCCACTTACCCACTCACTCCTTTTCTCTCCACCTCTTCTATCCGTCTTGAACTGGACTCAAGAGCTTAACTCTGCTTCCTCGCCACAGATAAGGTAGACCTGCTCAGCTTCTCCAGCAGTTTTATGTTTTTTAAATATATGTAGCGAGTTTGTCAAAGGTAGTGACGGTGTGGAGAGGTGTTATAACTGACCTCGGTCTTTGTGGAACAAAAACAGAAATTGCTGGAGTTTTACTAACAATTTTGATTTTTGTTTCTGATTTCCCAGCATCTACAGTTCTTTGGATATTTGATCTTTGTGGAATGCGTATGAGACAACAGGTGTACAAACAGCGCTATATTATCATTTGAAAAGAAAAGCATTCATTACTCCACATGACTGACTTGTTACAATAATGCCAACAGCTCACAAAGCTGTCGAAAGGCTACAGTTTCCAGTCAGCCTCAGAGCTCCTCCAATACAACACAATCTTCCTTAGTGTCCTGCCGCCACCCTCACACACTCAAACATATGCTTGCATCCAAATGCTGGACCGTGAGGGTAAGAGATACAGTTAGTAAGTTTGCAGATGACATCAAAATTGAGGTGTAGTGGACAGCAAAAAGGGTTACCCCAGATTACAACAGGATTTTGATCGGATGTGCCAATGGGCCAAGAAGTGGTAGATGGAGTATAATTCAGATAAATGTGAGGTGCTGCATTTTGGAAAAGCAAATCTTAGCAGGACTTATACACTTAATGGTAACGTCCTAGGGAGTGTCGCTGAACAAAGATCAGAGTACTGAGTACAGGAGTTGGGAGATCATGTTGCGGTTGTACAGGACATTGGTTAGGCCACTGTTGGAATATTGCATGGAATTCTGGTCTCCTTCTTATTGGAAAGATGTTGTTAAACTTGAAAGGGTGTCACGGTGGCTAGCACTGCTGCCTCACAGTGCCAGAGACTCGGGTTCAATTCCCGACTCAGGCGACTGACTGTGGAGTTTGCGCATTCTCCCCGTGTCTGCGTGGGTTTCCTCCTGGTGCTCCAGTTTCCTCCCACAGTCCAAAAATGTGCAGGTTAGGTGAATTGGCAATGCTAAATTGCCCGTAGTGTTAGGGGCAGGGGTTAAGTGTAGGAGAATGGGTCTGGGTGGGTTGCGCTTCGATGGATCAGTGCGACTTATTGGGCCGAAGGGCCTGTTTCCACACTGTAAGTAATCTAATTTAATCTAAAAAAGATTTACAAGGATGTTGCCAGGGTTGGAGGGCTTGAACTACAGGGAGAGGCTGGGGTTGTTTTCCCTGGAGGGTCGGAGGCCGAGGGGTGACCTTATGGAGGTTTACAAAAATTATGAGGGGCATGGATAGGGTAAATAGGCAAAGTCTTTTCCCTGGGGTCGGGGAGTCCAGAACTAGAGGGCATAGGTTTAGGGTGAGAGGGGAAAGATATAAAAGAGACCTAAGGGGCAACTTTTTCACCCAGACGGTGGTACGTGTATGGAATGAGCTGCCAGAGGAAGTGGTGGAGGCTGGTACAATTTAAGAGGCATCTGGATGGGTATATGAATAGGAAGGGTTGGAGGGATATGGGTCAGGTGCTGGGAGGTGGGACTAGGTTGGGTTGGGATATCTGGTCAGCATGGACAGGTTGGACCGAAGGGTGTTTCCATGCTGTACATCTCTATGACTTCCCTCCACACTTTGCTTGAACTCCAGCCCGCTCCTCCACCTCCCCCAACATTCCTCACCATTGCATCTCCCGCCCCAATGCCTCCCTCTCCTTTCCCCCCACACCCCGGCCCCGATCCCAGATGGACCCCGTGTTCCGGGGAGGGTCTCACCGATCTCCCTCCGGCGTCGGGTTTTCTCGGCGCCTCCATCGAGAATGTGTGTCAGGCCCTCTGTGAGGAAACTCGCCGATTCCCGCTCCTTACGCAGCTCCGGGTTCATGGCGGAGGTCCCGAGCCGCCTGGGCCCACAATGCACCGCGGCCCGGCACGGGGCCCACAATGCACCGCGGCCCGGCCCCGCCCCTTCGTCCCCGTTCCTGCTTTCGCCAAGGTCAGTGCTTAAAGGGGCAATGTAAACACAAGCAACATGGGGACCACAGGAACTCTTAAAGGGGCAATATACACTCAGACTGCTGAATTTCTCCAGCACTTTCTGTTCTTGTCCTACTCTGATATGGTGCAAATCACAACAGCACTTTTTGGCATACTCATACATGCACACTCAGCATGAACCCCTTTCTGGCACTTTCACATTGTGTTTAAATTTTGCTACAATCCCAGATCTCCTGATTTTCTTCTTGGCTCCATGATCACTGATGGGAGTGAGTCTGAATGGGATGCTCTTTAGAGTTAGGATTCGATGGGCCAAATGGCCTGCTTCCACACTGTAGGAATTCGATGAATCACTGCTGGTGCTGGAGTAGGGTAATAAATCCTCTTTTAGTTTATTATTTCTGTGAGAAATTCTCACATTTCTCATTGAGACAAGGAGAAAATTCTTTCCCAAAGGTTCAGTAATCTTTTCCCAAGGACATTGGAGGCTGGAATATTGAATATATCCAAGACTGAGTTAAACAGATTTTTCATTTCCAATGGAGTCAAGTGTCTTAGAATGTAATCTTAGAATCCTTACAGTGTGGAAACAGGCTCTCTGACCCAACAAGTCCACACTGATCCTCCGAAGAGTATTCCACCCAAACCCATTCTCCATTACTCTACATTTGCCCCTGACTAATGCACCTAACCTACACATCCCTGAACACTATGGGCAATTTAGTATGGCCAATTCACCTAAACTGCACACCTTTGGATTGTGGAGGAAACCAGAGCATCAGGAGGACACCCACGCAGGCATGGGGAGAATGTGCAAACTCCACACAGTCGCCCATGGCTGGAATTGAACCCAGTACCTGGCGCTGTGAGGCAGCAGTGCTAACCACCGAACCACCACGGATGTTGCTGGGTGTAGCAATAGGAAGGTCATAATCAACTCAGCAATGATGTTATTGGTATGGAATATAAAATTCTGGATTAGAGTGGTGCTGGAAAAGCTCAGCAGTTCAGGTAGCATCCGAGGAGCAGGAAAATCGACGTTTCGGGCAAAAGCCCTTCATCAGGAATATAAAAGCCAAGTGATTTTGATAAACCTATATAAAACAGTCCAACCCATTGTGACTGTGGTTTCCAATTATAGATACCCAAAATTTGCGAGGGGGGAATAGGGCACCCAGAATAAAGCAAGGACTAGGACCTATGATTTCTCTCGACAGTCCTGATCCCAGGATAGTGAGACCATCTGATTCAGAAATGTACAATCTGTCATTAGCATAATTTGGGTTATTCCTGTATGTTGTTCAGGAATAGGTGAGGAGGGAGACTTGGCTTTTTATCCACTAGGAGAAAGTGAGGACTACAGATGCTGGAGGTCAGAGTCGAAAAGTGTGGCAAGGAAAATCACAGTGGGTCAGGCAGCATCTGAGGAGCAAGAGAGTCAATGTTTCAGACATAAGCCATAAGCTTATGCCCACACTTCTGCTCCTCTGATGTTGCCTGAACTGCTGTGCTTTTCCAGCGCCACACTTTTAAACTTGTTACCCACTGCCCCAACAGTCACAACAAAGCTTTTTATTTCACAGCTGGCACAATTCAATTATTAGCGACTCCACTACAATGGGAAAAAGACCTTGGCTGTTCGCCCTATCCACACCCCTCATAGATTTATAAGACTCTATAAGGTCTACCCTCAACCCTCAACAATCCAGGGAAAACAACCCCAGCCTATTCAGCACCTCCCTAAAGCTCAAACCCACCATCCCAGCAATATACTTGTGAATCTTTTCTGCACCCTCTCAGGTTTAACAACCAGAATTGAACTCAGTATTCCAAAAGTGGCCTGACCAATGTCCTGTACAGCTGCAACATGACCTCTCAACCCTTATACTCAACGCACTAACCAATAAAGGCAAGCTTACCAAATGCCTTCTTCACTACCCTGTCTATCTGTGACTCCATCTTCAAGGAACTATGAGCCTGCTCACCAAGGTCTCTTTGTTTGGCAACACTCCCCAGGACCCTACCAGTAAGTGTGTAAGTCTGTCCTGATCTGCCTTGCCAAAACGCATCATATCATATTTATCTAAATTAAACTCCATCTGCTACTACCTTTGAGTTCTCAGTGAATACTTGCTTTCCCAATTTCTTTTTTTAACCAGGCACTGTTTCCAAGAGGCTAGAAGAAATTCATTTCTCTTCTATGTCTAGTCCATTGTCTTTCTAAGCTGAAACCTTTATGCAGTCTCTTAGCAGTTATTTTAATATCTCATGTATGCACTATATCATACGAGTATGAACTAAAGAGGACATGTGAATGGGTGTGTCCTTTCTAACCAAATCCTTTTTGTGCACTAAAGTGTCCAGAGCCACATATGTATTGACCTTCCACTATTTATTCATTTATTACCTTGAATTTACATGTACTGGCTACATTTCTCAATCTCATTGTTAGTGTGGCCTCACTTGAAATACAGTATTGTGTACAGTTCTGGTCGCCCCATTACAGGAAGCATTGGAAAAGGTGCAGAGGAGATTTGAGCTGAAAATGTGTTGCTGGAAAAGCGCAGCAGGTCAGGCAGCATCCAAGGAACAGGAAATTTGACGTTTCGGGCATAAGCCCTTCATCAGGAATGAAGGGCTTATCCTTCATCCTCCCGCAACACATTTTCAGCTCTGATCTCCAGCATCTGCAGACCTCACTTTCTTCCTGCAGTGGAGATTTACCAGGATGTTGCCTGGTGTGGACTGTAGGACTGAGGAGGAAAGGCTGAGGGACTTGAGTGTGTTCTCATTGGAGAGAAGAAAGCTAAGAGGGGATTTGATAGAGACATACAAGATGATCAGAGGATTAGATAGGGTAGACAGTGAGAATCTTTTTTCTAGGATGATGACGTCTACTTGTACGAGGGGGCATAGCTGCAAATTGAGAGATGATAGATTTAAGACAGATAGATGTCAGAGGCAGGTTCTTTACTCAGAGTGGTAAGGGCGTGGAATGCCCTGCCTGCCAATGTAGTCAACTCAGCCACATTAGGGAGATTTAAACAATCCTTAGATAAGCACATGGATAACGATGGGATAATGCAGGGGATGGGCTTAGATTAGTTCGCAGGACAGTGCAAAATCAAGGGCCAAAGGGCCTGTTCTGTGCTGTATTGTTCTGTGTTCTATGTTCATTCAGAAATTATCAACAGGTTTATTGTGATTATTGTGTCAGTCTCTGAAATTCACATCAGTGGACCTGATAATTTAACTTTGGCTGAAAATGTAAGCTGAACGTTTCCAAAACCATGTCTGGGTTTCAGTGATCACCATTGCCCATATCCCAGGTATTGTAAAAACCACATTGCTGGTGCCGTCTTATGATTCCAAATATTCAAAATAATATGACAATAGCTGTGGCTTCTGTTACTGTTTCATTTGTTGGGTGGGGAAACTGAGGAAGGGAATAATGGTTCCCAGTTGAAGCAGTCCATGTCCAAACACAGCAGAATCTGAACAATATCAAGGCTTAGGTTGAAAAATTGTTCACTGTACCTCCATACATGTAACAATAACAATTGAAATCAAATCAAATCATTAGTGCCACACAAGTGCCAGACAATGACCATCTCCAACAAGAGAGAATCTAACCACTGTCCCTTGACATTCAATGGTGTCACCTCACTGAAACCCCGACTGTCAATATCCTGGGGGGTACCATGAACTTGACTCTCTATATAAATGCAGTCGTGGTCTTGCTCCTCACTTTGGACAACCCTGCACTATAGGTATGTTATGTTAAATCTGGCATTTTCAGAAAAAAGGACAGCAATTTTTAGGTACTTCCAAATTTCAGATTGGTAGGCTGAGGCTGAGGCTGTGCATAGTTTGGTCAATCTAGGACAGGTGGGGTCAAGGGTCATTTGGAGCGTGGGAAAGAGTAAAAGGCAAAGTGATGAAGTGAACTGCTCTGGAGCCACACCGTTCCAATGAAGCCATTACCAAATTACCCAGGCAAGGTATTTTTTTAAAAAACTCTTATTCAATTAAAATTGATGCAAAAAGTGACCAGTTTTCAGATAACTCTGATTGCTAGGATGCTAGGTTTGAGGTTGCCTGCCAGTGTTATTTTCAGTTATAATAAAAATCTATCACTGTTAAAACAAACAAATTCCATTTGCAGAAGAAAGTATAAAATTTCTAGTTGTCTTTGCATGTGGAAGTAATTGCTACTTTCACTCCTGAAATTACGGCACGCCACAGTCTGTTCATGTTCGCTGTATTAAAATTTATCAAGAAATCTCAAGAGTGCAGTTGAAAGAAATGTATTGGATGTACCAAGGAATATCCATTTTATCATGTGCCTCAAGAAGACTTATAAAAGTTGAACTAGTTAAAAGTTATTGGAGGCAATGACTCCCTATTGATGTGGAGAGTTGGGTGCGGAAAGGGGTCGGGAGGACAGAACAAGAAGAGGGTTCAGTGTATTTTAAGCTGCATAAAGCATAGAATACACATAGAACATAGATTAGTACGGCACAGGAACAGGCCCTTCGGCCCACGATGTTGTGCCTGATGTGATGTCAAATTAAACTAATCCCTTCTGCCTGCCCTTGGTTCCATATCCCTCCATTCCTTCCATATTCATGTGCTTATCTGAAAGTCCCTCAAATGCCTCTATCATCCCTGCCTCCACCACCAAACCTGGCAGCACACTCCAGACTCCTGCTTCTCTATGTGTGAAAAACTTGTCCCTCACATCTCCTTTGAACTTTCCCCTTCTCACCCTAAATGCATGCTCCCTAGTATTAGATACTTCAACACGAGGAAAAAAATTATGACCGTCAACCCTATCTATGCATCTCACAATTTTATAGCCTTCTATCAAATCTCCTGTCAGCCTCCACCACTCCAAAGGAAACAACCTGAGTTTTTTCTAGCCTCTGTGGGCAGAGAAATGGCAGATGGAGTTCAGCCTGGGCAAATGCGAGGCGATGCATTTTGGAAGATCCAATTCAAGAGCAGACGATACAGTAAATGAAAAAGCCCTGGGGAAAATTGATGTACAGAGAGACCTAGGTGTTCAGGTCCATTGTTCCCTGAAGGTGGCAATGCAGGTCAATAGATTGGTCAAGAAGGAATACAGCATGATTTCCTTCATCGGACAGGGTTTTGAGTACAAGAGTTGGCAGGTCATGTTACAGTTGGATAGGACATTGTTCGGCCACATTTGGAATACTATGGAATTTCTGGTCACCGTATAACCAAAAGGATGTGGTTGTTTTGAAGAGGGTGCAGAGAAGGTTCACCAGGATGTTGCCTGGTGTGGAGGGTGTTAGCTATGAAGAGAGGTTGAGTAGATTAGGATTATTTTCATTAGAAAGATGGAGGTTGAGGGGGGACCTGATTGACATCTACAAAATCACGAGAGGTATAGACAGGGAGGGTAGCAAGAAGCTTTTCCCTAGAGTAGGGAGATATGCGTGGAAAGTTCTTTATGTAAAGGGTGGTGGTTGCCTGGAACACGTTGGCAGCAGAGGTGGTAGAGATGGGCATGTTAGTGTCATTTAAGATGTACCTAGACAGATACATGAACTGGCAGGGAACAAAGGGATACAGATCCTTAGAAAATAAGTAACAGGTTTAGATAGAGAATCTGGATCAGCGCAGGCTTAGAGGGCCAAAGGTCCTGTCCCTGTGCTGTAATTTTCTTTGTTCTTTGTTCTCCCCTTATAGGTCATACCTTCTAATCTAGGCAGCATCTTGGTAAACCTCTTCTGCATCCTCTCCAAAGCTTCTACATCCTTCCTGTAACATGGCAATCAGAACTGAATGCAATACTCTAAGTGTGACCAAACCAAGGTCTTATAAAGCTGCTACATACCATCCTGATTGTTATACTTAAGTCCCTGACCAATAAAGGCAAGCACGCCATATGCCTTCCTTACCATTCTATCTACTTGTGTAGCCACTTTCAGGGAGCTATAGACTTGAACACCAAGATCCCTCTGTACATCAGTGTTGTTCAGAGTTCTGCCATTAACTGTATACTTTTCATTAACATTTGATTGCCCAAAGTGTAGCACCTCACACTTACCCAGATTAAGCTCCACGTACCATTTCTCTGCCCATATCTGCAACTGATCTATATCCCATTGTATCCTTTGACAACTTCCTACACCATCCACAACTTCACCTAAAGTTGCAGTTAACACTATGCCCAAGATAATTTTGCTGAGATTTTGTGCAATACTCCATTTACAGAAAGGAGTTGTGACTTGATGCAGGAGGAATGGTATCCAAATTTGATGATGAAATGAAATGAAAGGCTATGACAAACAGTGAGGAAGAATGCAGCACAGCAATGACATGATTCCAGAGTGGGCAGATAGGAGGCAGGTGCAGTTTAACACTAAGGATGTCTTCTGTAGATAACCCAAATGATAAAATTCTTTACAAACAGGAAAGATCTAGAAAATCATAGCCAGGGGTAAGGTTTATCACACTGGGGATTGAAATTAAAGGAATTTCAGGGTCTGTGATTGTAAAATTACTTTAAGTCTATTCACAAACCCCCATTCTCTGCTTTTGAGGAAATAAGTGTAAATAGATCAATGACAGCAGTGGCATAGTTGGTAACATCTGGTATTCAGGATCACAAGTTTCCATCCTCAAGTCTCATGACAAGGCTAGGACACAAAATGCCTGGCTGGCAGTTTTGTGTAGCGTTGGGGGTGGGGGGGGGGGGTACATTGTCAGATGTGCTGTCTTACAGATCAGATGTAAAACTGAAGTTCTGTTCACCAATCAGGAGGCTGAATCTCAACAAAAATCTTCTGGTACTACTATGAAGAGAAGCAGGGGAAATCTTGTGGTGATTTGGCCAATATTTTGGGATCTATGTCAATGGATGCCTCAAAGTTGCCACCAGGGTTGATAGGGTTGTTAAGAAGGCATACAGTGTAGCTTTCATTAGCAGAGGGATTGAGTTTAAGAGCCATTAGGTTATGCTGCAACTCTATAGAGCGCTAGTTGGACCACACTTGGAGTATTGTGTTCAGTTTTGGTCACCTCATTGTAGGAAGAATGTGGAAGTTTTAGAGAGGGTGCAGAGGGTTTACCACAATGCTACATGGACTGGAGGGAGATCTTATGAAGAAAGATTGAGAGAGCTAGGGCTTTTCTCATTGGAGCGAAGAAGGATGAGAGGTGACTTGATAGAGATGTACAAGATGATGAGAGGCATAGAAAGAGTGGATAGCCAGAGAGTTTTTCCCAGGGTGGAAATGGATATCATCAAGGGATATAATTTGAAGGTGATTGGAGGAAGGTTTATGGGAGATGTCAGAGGTAGGTTCTTTATACAGAGAGTGGTGTGTGCGGGGAATGCACTGCCAAGAGTAGTATTAGAGTCAGATACATTACGGACATTAAAGCAACTCGTAGATAGGCACATGAATGAGAGTCAAATGCAGATTAATCTGATCTTAGAGTAGGATAAAAGGTCGGCCCAACATTGAAGGGCGAAGGGCCTGTACTGTGCTGTCCGCTTCTCTGCTCTATATACAATCTGTTCTGCAATTTGGCATTGGCCCCAGATCCCAAACCTTCCTTTGGGATTGTGTGCCCCACAATTGGAGCCAATGCCAAGGAAGTTCCCTCTGTGCCTTTTGGAATGGTACAGAGGTGCTTCTGAATAGGCTGCTTTTGCAGGCTCTCCACCTCACTGTTGTTCGAAATTTTCCTTTCTCTATTTTCTAGCAGAAAGTGAGGACTGCTGGAGAGGCAGAGTCGAAAACTGGCACTGGAAAAAGCACAGCAGGTCAGGCAGCATCCAAGGAGCAGGAGAGTCAATGTTTTGGGTATAAGCTCTTCATCAGGAATGTGGAGGGGAAGGGAGCTGAGAGATAAATAGAGGAGTGAGGATGGGGTTGGCGGAAAGGGCAGGTGAAATGGCGATAGGTGGATGTAGGTAGGAGGTGATTCTGATAGGATAGACAATAGACAATAGGCGCAGGAGTAGGCCATTTGGCCCTTCAAGCCTGCAAGACCATTTATTATGATCATGGCTGATCATCCACAATCACTATCCTGTTCCTGCCTTATCCCCATAACCATTGATTCCACTAGCTTTTAGAGCTCTATCCAACTCTTTCTTGAAAGTATCCAGAGACTGGGCCTCCACTGCCTTCTGGGACAGAGCATTCCATACACCCACCACTCTCTGGGTGAAGATGTTTCTCCTCAACTCTGTTCTAAATGGCCTACCCCGTATTTTTAAACTGTGTCCTCTGGTTCTGGACTCACCCATCAGCAGAAACATGCTTCCTGCTTCCAGAGTGTTCAATCCTTTAATAATCTTATAAGTCTCAATCAAATCCCCTTTCATCCTTCCAAACTCAAATATATACAAGCCCAGTCGCTCCATTCTTTCAACACATGATAGTCCCACCATTCCGGGAATTGACCTCGTGAACCTACGCTGCACTCCCTCAATAGCAAGAATGTCCTTCCTCAAATTTGGAGACCAAAACTGCACACAGTACTCCAGGTGCAGTCTCACCAGGGCCCTGTACAGCTGAAGAAGGACCTCTTTGCTCTTATACTGCTTGCTGCATCTGTTGCTCTCCATGTGGTCTCCTCTATATCAAGGAGACCGAGCGCCAACCCACGAAGCAGTTCAGGGAACATCTCTGGTCTGCATGCACCAAACAACCCCATCGCTCTGTGGTCAACCACATCAACTCCCCCTCACACTCCCCCAGGGACATGCAAATCCTGGGCCTCTTCCACTGTCAAATCAAAGCCACTGCCAACTGGAGGAAGAACGCCTCATCTTCTGCCTACAACCACGCAGCATCAACATCGACTTCACCAGTTTCCAAACCTTCCCTCCCCTGACGTCATCCCAGATACAACCCTCCAACTTGGCACACCTCATGACTCCACCTACCTGTCCATCTTCTTTTCCACCCCTCCGCTCCACCCTCCCCACCGACCAATCGCAATCACCTTCAACTTGTATCCACCTAACGCCATCCCACCCACCTTTCCCCCACCACTCTATTTATTTCTCAGCCCCTTTCCCCCTCCACACTCCTGTTGAAGGGCTTATGTCCGAAACGTCGATTCTCCTGCTCCTCGTATGCTGCCTGAACTACTGTGCTTTTTCTACTTTTTAACTTATCGCTATGATCTGTAATGCTGGACATTTTATTTCTTTGTTTTTCTATTTCTATTTTCCTAAGAACTGAAGAATCTGTGTCTGGGTACTTTGTACTTAAGATGGTACTGTAAGTGGCGATTTGTAAACTTTTCTCTATGTTCATTTGAATATATGTGACAATAAAGCTAATTCAATTTAATTCAATTGCTCACCTTTATCCCCTGTTCAAATGTATCTAGAGACCATTAGGCAACACAGGGGTTGGACTGTGTACTGATTGTAATGAAGTTGGTCAGGTGGACCTCATAGAATATGAGTTCTTTGATTGGGGTTGTTAACCTGTAGCAATCAGGGAACCCTGGCTGACAGATATAAGCTGGAGTGTCCAGACTGTGTTGGTTCACAGACTTCCAGCCCAAATGCCTGTTCTGTGGTGCTGTGGAGTCCTGGACCATGTATATATTCGGTGTGAGGGTTTGCACCCCCTTTCTTATTTTCTTAAAAACGTTCTCCTCTGTTTTTGGTTGCACATCAGTCCCACGCTCCTGATTTTTGGGTATCCGGTGCGGAGGGGGGAGCGTAGGTCAGAGGATCTTCTCGTGGGTCTGCTCCTTGGCCTGGCCAAACTGACCATAAACAGGCCCAGGCAGCGGGTCGTGGAGGGGGTCGTTAGGGCCGATTGCCTGCTCCTCTTCAGTGGTTATGTCAGAGCCCGGGTGTCTCTGGAGAAGAAGCACACGGTGTCCACCAATACCCTTGAGCTGTTCAGGGAGAGGTGGGTGACGCAGGGAGTGGAGTGCATCATTTCCCCCTCCAACTCTATTTTGATCTAATCCCTGCCCTCCCCTTCACCATTTGATCATACAGCATTGCCCTTTGATGTGAAGGGCACTGCTTATTACTGGCCACTCGGGTGTTTCCTTTCTTCCTGGTGGTGGAAACTGAATAAAGATTTACACCCTTGTTGTTCTGCACTGTGTCTGACACTTGCGCACACACGACATGGGTACTGGGGAAAAATAAGTACTACTGCAGTTAGGTGGTCATGTGGTAAACTAGAAAAAGAAGAAAAAAAGAACATGAGTGTCAGACATCCCGTTCACCAAAAAAATAAGGTTCTGTCCATTCTGAGAGCTGGCTCTGAGGGAGCTGGGTCAGTGACAAGGATGTTCCACATGTAAATAAAGGGTGACTTGATGATGGGATACCGCCCTCTATGGGGTTATTTCCGAATGTATCATCACCTCCAGAAATAACAGTTTAATTTCATCTTGATAAGTTTCGTTACAGTTCTGTCAGTTTCCATGAACTATGTGAATGTTACAGTGCCCTAGTGAACTTGTTTAACATCTTTTTTAAAACAATAGAAAACCTCTTTCTGTCCAAGACGAAAAGGCATCTGACTGCAACACAAGTGATTTGCAAACTCAATTCCACATTAACAGACAATCCCCATTTCCAATGCCTTACTGAAAATGGCAAGTTGACAGGTAACTGCAAAGGAATTGTCAAGGTGGAATGATGCGTGCCATCTTGCTGAGAGACAATAGCAGGTTTCTACTCCAGACAGCCGCTGCCACTCCCCAAGGGGATCTGTTCAAGGGCACCTTGCTGGAACCACATTAGCACATTGCAATCCACAGCCAAGATGGAGACAGTCTGAGCTTGTGTGGGAATACTTTGACAATGACTTTATAGAAACGTAGAAACTTGAAGCAGGCCACTCGACCACTTGAGTCTTCTCTGCTATTCAGTATGATCGTGACTGATCCTAGATCTCTGTGTGAGCTTCCAATGCTGCTTGTGTGACAATAGAAACTTCTAGATCATGGTCAGACACTGCATCATGGAGAGGTTCACAAGTATGCATCAGAGTTGACTGTCTCTTCCAGACTAGAAAAGATGGGCTCCAGATTCAGTGTAACAGCCTCTGTTAAGTGTTCCCGTGTTCGTTGGGATAAACAGCATGCTTTCTGGCATGTTCCCAATTATGTGCCTTCATCTGTAGTCTTTTTAAAATTCATTCTCCATATGCTTCAGGGAAAACAGCCCCAGCCTGTTCAGCCTCTCCCTATAGCTCAATTTACAAAATAATGAGGGGCATGGACAGGGTAAATAGGCAGTCTTTTCCCTGGGGTCGGGAAGTCCAGAACTAGAGGGCATAGGTTTAGAGTGAGTGGGGAGAGATATAAAAGAGACCTACAGAGCAACTTTTTCACACAGAGGGTTGTACGTGTATGGAATGAGCTGCCAGAAGATGTGGTGGAGGCTGGTACAATTGCAACATTTAAGAGGCATTTGGATGGATATATGAATAGAAAGGGTTCGGAGGGATATGGGCCAGGTGCTGGCAGGTGGGACTAGATTGGGTTGGGATATCTGGTCGGCATGGATGGGTTGGACCGAAGGGTCTGTACATCTCTATGACTCTATGTGAGTTTGGCTGGAAAAGCCACTATTTATCACTATCCCTAATTGCCCCTTGCTAGCGACGATGAGTCACCTGCTTGAACTCTTATCATCCATGTAGTATAGGTACCTCACAATGATGTTAGGGAAGAGATTCCAGGACTTTGACCCAGTGACACTGGATGAATAGTGATATATGTTTCTGAGTCAGGACAGTGATTGGCTTGGAAGGGAACTTGCAAATAGTGATGTTCCCATGTATCTGCTGTCCTTGACTATCTAGATTGTGGAGTTGTGATTTGGAGATGCCAGTGTTGGACTGGGGTGTACAAAGTTAAAAATCACGCAACACCGGGTTATAGTCCAAAGTTTTATTTGGAAGTACACTAGCTTTCAGAGCGATGCTATTTTTCAATGTATAATTTCAGTTACATCACACTGTAAATTCTTGCTATAAATCCTGTGTTACGATCGAGCCCTCCACACTCACCTGATGAAGGAGCGTCACTTTAAAAGCTAGTGTGCTTCCAATTAAACCTGTTGGACTATAACCTGGTGTTGTGTGATTTTTAACTTAGATTGTGGAGGTACAGGTTTGGAAGATACTGTTGAAGGAGTCTTGACGACTTGGGTGTGGAGAGAATGCTTGTTCTTTATGAGATAAGCAGAAAAGTAAGGGATCAACCAGCTAAGAGAGAGATGAGGTAAAAAAAAGTACTCTGCATGAGTCATAGAACTTTGAAACTCTCGTCCTAAAGTGGTGATGAAGACAGACTCCTTGACTATATTAAGACAGAGATGGATAGATCCTTAAGGGATGAAAGTTTATATGGGGTTGACGGGAATGCAAATTGTAATTCCAATCAGCTCAGAATGGTGGAGCAGTTTCTGGGGCAATGAACTCCTGCTCCTGACTGCCTGATCAATGTCCTCCATAAATTAGGAGTAAACAGACTGAGTCCGAATTTCTGGTTCGGACGCTTTGTGGGGAGGGGAGATGTGGAATGTTACTCAACAAGTGCTAATGATCAGGAATTGATTATTTACGAGGCTGGTGAATTCACCATGAATTGACAAGTCAGCTTGGAATGGTTTCCAAGGTCTGCTCCACCTACAAGGCGTAGAAGTGGTGTTCAAGGTGGAACAGAGTAAGGTGAGTTTCTGGTTATCTTTCAGGGTGGCGTGGTGGCTCAGTGGTTAGCACTGCTGCCTCACAGCGCGAGGGATCTGGGTTTGATTTCACCCTAGGTCAACTGTCTTGTGTGGAGTTTGCATGTTCTCCCTGTGTCTGTGTGGGTTTTCTCTGGGTGTTCCAGCTTCCTCCCACAGTTGAAAGATGTACAGGTTAGGTGGATTGCCTGTGCTAAATTGCCCATAGTATCCAGGGATGTGTACGTCAGGTGGATTATCTATGGGAAACGCAGGGTTACAGGGATAGGGTAGGGGGAAATAGATGCTCTTCGGAGGATTGGTGTGGACTTGATGGGCTGAATGGCCTGCTTCCATACTGAAAGGATTCTATCCTACTCAGTCCTTGGAAATGATACTGCCTCCATTATTTGGAACAGTTTCCAGAGTGAGACAAGAACACTGGGACCATGCCTCCTCTCTTCCTGCAGTCTGTCAGTTTATTCATCTTGGCCCACTTTGTCAGGCTTTGTCTTGGATCAAATAGCTGCCATATTTAGCAACATATCAGCAATTTATTTTTCAAGGTTATTAGATATTTCTGAAATATGTGAATGAGAACAAAATCTTTCTTTCTTTCAACAGCGTTCTTAAACAAAAGGTTTATTGAAACAAAAACAGAAATTGCTGGAAAAACTCAGCAGGTCTGGCAGCATTTGTGGAGAGAAATCAGAGTTAGCATTTCAGGTCAAGTGACCCTTCCTCAGACTTGATTAATTTAATCTTGTTTGCAACCGGGCAGGGTATCAGTTAGGTTTAAACACAGAATTGGCCAATTCCCTCAGTGACATCCCAGGTAAACGACCTTTGGCCCTTTCATGAAATGCCATAGGCACAAAGATTACCTTTGACCTTTTTACTTGTCCCCAAAACAGAAGGGAATTCGTATCCAATTTCTGAACGAACACAAGACTTAGCTATCTTAATCACATGCTTGTTTATTAAAACAATTGTGTCATATTAAAATGAACATCTTAGGACATAATCATTCACATCCGGCACCTTACAGATCTCTGTGTATTTAATAAAGAAATGTATTGCAGCAAAGAGAAAATAACAGAGCATTAACATTCCCCCTATAGTCTACATCTATATTTATGTTAAATATAAACATAAACAAGATTTGAGTAGGATAGCCTTAAATCCCATGGGAAAGTATGCAAGGAGATCTAGAACTACAATACATTGAGTAACTAACAGGAAGTTAGGCCTACAAATTATTGGAGACACAAGAATAACACTCAGTGGCATCAACAGGCAGTGATTAGTATGCATTGTAATATGTTGAATAATGGGATCTGTTGTCAAAGGGGCTTATTGATTGATAGTTGGACTGTTGACCAGGCTCTGAGTTGACCGGGAGAAGCAGGTGGCCAGAGAGTTCATCTCTCTGACAGCGACTCATTAGCTCTTTGTAATGGACTTGCTCCTTCGTAATCGGGTCAGTGAGATTCTTGGGATAGTTGGATTCATCCTGCAGTATCCGGGCGATGTTACTGTCGATCATTTGGGTCTTCAGAGCCTCTGTGAGGGACACACGGCCTGAATGGTTGGGGTCCACCAGGCCACCGGTGAGGTACTGGGCCTCCAGATACTGCTGGGCACTGTCTGTGGGTATCCAACCCTTCTGGACAGCCAGCCCCACAGAAAGTCGTTCTTTGGTGACAGGGTCTTCGAAGCCAGTGAAGGCCTTTTGCGCATTTGCTAGCCGTTTCTGTTGGGTTTTGTTCACAAGGTTCCTCTCTATGGCCTTGTGGACCGAGTGCCTCTCCCTGGTCCCCACATCGATAATCCCTCCTGTAGCTGCCTGTGCTTCCAGCAGCCTCTGAGCAGTGATAGGATCCAGTAGCTGCCTGTTCATGGCGTTTGTGATGGACAGCCGTGAGCCAGTGGTGTTATCATAGATTCCAGCAATGGGGAGCTGATCCCTGTCAGTATGTGTTCTGTAAGTGGTGTAACCTGGGCTGGAATAGTTTGATGTTTGATACGTAGGACTGATTGGTAGTGCCGAATTCAGTGAGCCTATCTTCAATGCAGTTGGCTTCTCTTCACCTGCCACGAGCAAAGCAAACTCTGATATCGGAAGCTTTCCCTCCCTGTAACGTTGGAGCTCCTCTCTAGTGATCCTCCTGTCCTTCAGGGCAGCCTCAATGGAATATTTCTTGCCGCTCTTCTTGTCTCGAAGTACACTGGTTTCACTTGATGGTCCGTGAGTGGAAACCTCTTCCCAGTCGCATTCCAACTCCTGGAGGTGGATGTACTGTGCCCTGTCGATTATATTCCGTTTGTAAGCTTCATAGGGCGACAAATCCTCCCCAGTAACTGGATCCACAATGGATATCTTTGTCGACAGGTTGGTTTCTCTCATCTTCAAGTCTTGGTGACGAGCCTCTTCCCTGTTGATCTGCGACTCAAGATCTCGGATGGTGTAGTCCTTCTCATGGATTTTGTCCTTCTCCTTGATGATCTCTCTCTTGATCCAGCTCAGCTTAGCATCCAGCTCATGTTTCTTCTGCTTCGTTTTCTCATGATACTGGCTCAGGCGTTTGAATTCCTCATCGTGCACCAGGATCTTCTGCTGCCTGTCTGTCTCGAGATTCTTCAGGTTTTCCTCCAGGGTGGCCCTCTCGCGGAGTGCAGCCTCCCTGGTCTGCTTCAGCTCAGATTCCACACGTGACCGCGATGCCATCAAGTCTTCCAATTTCTCCTGCCGGTCTCTAATCCGTCTTATTTCCTCCTCCAAATCCAGCCTGGCGTTCTTCTCTTTGTTGTACAAGTCTCGAGTTCGGGCTCGTTCTTGCTCCAAAGCCTTATCTTTCTCGATCCGGATCACCTCTCTGCAGATCAGCTTCTCCTTAGATTTCTCCTTGTGCAAAACCTCCAGTTGGAGTTGCGCTTTTCTAATCTCTTTGTTCAGGTTCGCTGCTTTATTTCTTTCCTGGTCCAGCTGCTGACGTAGGCTCCCGGCTAGTTTCTCCAACAATGGGTCCTTTTCCACTTTAAGGACTTCTTCAGTGACGATCTTCTCCTCCATCGGCGGAGGGTTAGATTCCAATTCAGCTATTCTGTTCCTGATGTGCGTGGCTTCGCTCTCCACTTTCTGCCGGACACCCTTTTCTTCCTCCAGGTTCAGCTCTGCCTCTTTTTCCTCCACTAGTGCCTTTAGGTGCTGAACCTCTCTCTCGAGCTCACGCCTCTGTCGGCGTTCCTCATCCAAGGTTTTGCCCAGGTTATTGTGTTCCACGGTGAGTTTGGGATCCTTCTCCAAACGCACCATTTCCTTAACAACAACTTTCTCTTCTGGTTTCTGCCTCTCCAGCTGTGAATACAGATTCTGCAGGTCAAAGACCAGTGATTCGAAATTCCGGCGTTTCTCTGATTCTTCACGAACGATATTCCGGAGACGAACCATCTCCTTCTCCAGAATCGGATCGTCTTCATATTTTGTGACTTCCTTGGTCACCACCTTGGTCTCAATCTTAGACTTCTCCTTCCGCCATTCATCTCTTTCAGCCTTCAACCTCTTGATCTTGCCTTGCAAGTCACTGTAGTCATCATCCATTTGAGGCAGCTGACGTTTGAGCTGATCTATTTCTTTGAGCATTTCTGGGCTCTTCTGAAGCTTCACAATCTCTTGGGTGATGTCTTTGTACTGGATTTGAGGTTTCCTATCCTTGAGGACTTCCAGATCTCCCTGTGCGATGGTGATCTCCATCTCCACATCTCCCCTCCTCTTTGCAGTTTCTCGAATTTCCTTCTTTAACTTTGTTATCTCTTGCTCCGTCTCCGGAAGGACACAGAAATTCTCACGGACTATCTCTTTCATTTCCACTTTGGGTTTCTTGTCAGCGATGATTCTGTATTTCCTCTGCAGATCACTCAGCTCTTTCTCTAGTTCACTATTACTCTGACTTTCATCCTCGTAAAGGTTTCGCAGTTTGGCCAAATCTTTCTCCAGTTGTGGATCTGTTTCCACCTTCTTGATCTCCTTGATCATGACCTTGGGGTCAGTCTTCCCCGATTTCTTCTCCAGAGTCTCGATTTGTGTTCTTATGAGCCGAATTTTCTCAATCAAGGACTGCCGTTTCAGATTCTCATCTTCAATCTCATTTTGGAGACTTCGCGAAGCCTTCAGCATGACCGGGTCCTTTTCCACCTTGACCTTTTCCACAGTGACCAGCTTTTCTTTGACATTGACTGGTTTCTGCTCAAGGATGGTGACCTCTCTGGTCAGTCGATCCCAGTCGCCAATGGTGATTTGCCTTTCTCTTCTCAGGGTGTCGATCTCACTGCGTAGATTTTCAGCTTCAACATCCAGTGCAGGGTTCCTCTCAACTTTTTTCACCTCTTTGATGACCTGGCCAGTTTTGGCATTCCTTACCTCATCTTCTAATTGATTGATTTTCTCCTTTGTTGACTTGATGTCACCCTCCGTTCCCTGCCTGTGTCTCCTCAATTCATGGATTTTGTTCCGCAAGGCAGTAAGGTTGTCTTCAACCTTGGGATCCCTGTAATACTCCACTACCTCTTTCTCTTCTGTTCTGTCCACAGGCCTTTGTGCCCTTAGAAGACTAAGTCGTTTGCTATGCTCCTCTAGAGTAGCTTCCATTAACTTGGTCTTCTTCTGTTCTTCTTTAACCTGGCTTTCCAGTTCAGGGCCTTTCCGAGCGAACAGCGTGTTTTGTGACTGCACGTTCGTTTGCGAGATCACTTCGTTCACTGGACTTTCTTGTTGCTTGGGAGAAAAAAGAATAAGAGGTTTCAGAACTTTGATTCGTACTGTACACAGAACGTGTGATGTTGCAGAAACAGTCCATTTGGCCCACATGGTCTATACTAGTGCAAACCTCCTCCCACTTCAATTCATCTCAGCCTACCCTTCCAGTCTCTTCTCCCTCATGTGTTTACCTCACAGAATCATAGAATCCCCACTGTGTGAAAGCAGGCCATTCAGCCCATCGAGTCTGCATCAACCCTTCAGAAAGCATCCCATCTAGGCATAACCCTCCACCAACTCTGTAAACCCTGCATTTCCCATGGCTAATCCACTTAACTTACACATTCTGAGACTCTATGGATAATTTAAGATGGCCAGTCCAACTAACCTGCATATCCTTGGACTGTGGGAGGAAACCGGAGCACCCAGAAGAAACCCATGCAGCCACGGGGAGAGTCTGCAAACTCCATCCAGTCGCCTGAGGCTAGAATTGAACTCAGTTCCCTGGCGCTGTGAGGCAGCAGTGCCAACCACTGAGCAACTGTGCTGCCCTATGATGCTTCAGTGCATCACATTAAACCTGACAGCACAATGGCTTCATGGTTAGGACTGCCGCCTTATAGCGCCAGGGACCTATGATTGATTCCACCTTCAGGTGACTGCCTGTGTGGCGTTTGCACACTCTCCCCGTGGCTGCGTGGGTTTTCTCTGGGTGCTCCGGTTTCCTCCCACAGTCCAAAGTTGTGCAGGTTAGGTGGATTGTCCATTTCCCCATAGTGTTCAGAGATATGGAGGCTAGGTGGGTTAACTGTGGAAAATGCAGGGTTGCAGGGATAGGGTAGGGTGGGGGGGTGGGTTTGGGTGGGATGTCCTTCAGAGGGTCAGTGTGGACTCAATGGGCCAAATGGCCTGCTTCCACAATGTAGGGATTCTATG
Organism: Hemiscyllium ocellatum; assembly: GCF_020745735.1. NCBI lineage: Eukaryota > Metazoa > Chordata > Chondrichthyes > Orectolobiformes > Hemiscylliidae > Hemiscyllium > Hemiscyllium ocellatum. Next base: position 53,960,254 of record NC_083425.1, read on the forward strand.
ATTCTGTGACATTCATCTGTAATGTTGACACTCAATAAGAAACCTCACATTCAGTGAAGAACCCACTTAGTACTAGGACAATAAGGTGAAAGTGAGGACTGCAGATGCTAGAGATCACAGTCAAGATTGGAGCGGTGCTGGAAAAGCACAGTAGGTCAGGCAGCATCTGAGGAGCAGGAGAATCAGGAATGATGAAGGGCTCCTGCCCGAAACGTCGATTTTCCTGTTCCTTGGATGCTTCCTGACCTGCTGCGCTTTGCCAAAGCCAAATAAGGGAAATAAAACCAGATGCAGCTGGAAATACACAGCAGGTTAGGCAGCATCTGTGGAGATAGAAACAGGGTTAAGGTTTTAGGTCAAACAACCTGTTATCAGAATTCTGTCCTGTCCTGGTGTATGTTTGTGAGGTGTTCATCAGTCACGTTCTCATTGCTCTGCAGTGGCCCTTTGTGAAAGTGCCCACATATTAAGTGTCAGGTTTCCACGGCAACTTCTACAAAGTGGAGTTGTCCCACTCACAAATCACTTATCGATGTAATTCCCTGTGGAAGATATGGCAAGATGTGATAATTAAATAAAAACTGAAGGAACTGCGGATGCTCTAAATCAGAAACAAAAACAGAAATTGCCAGAAAAGCTCAGCAGGTCTGGCAGCATCTGTGGAGAGAAATCAGAGTTAATGTTTCGAGTTGAGTGACCCTTACTCAGAAAGGTCATCAATCCTTCTGCCAGTGAGGGTGATTTCTTTTCATTGAGTTTGTCTGCACCCCTCATGACTTTGTCGCTAATCCTAGGCCCTATCTACCAGCTCAGGGAGGTGGAAAAGATCCCATAATCTGACAGGAGAGTGGGGGAGAATGTGGGGAGGGGCAGTGATGCTCCCTGGTGTAACTCTAGGCAATACGCATCCCTCAATCATCAATATTGCTCCAACAGATCACTATTGCTTCAGGATTTGTGGGATCTTGCTGTGCAGACATTGGCTGCAATGTTTCCCACATTACAACAGAAACTGCACTTCAAACTCTGAGGCCAGAGCAGTCGCTATATGAAAGAAGTCTTTTCGTTGCAGAGGACTAAGATATTCCGAAGGGGTCATTTGCCTCCATGTAGCTGGCTATGGAATGTCAGCCGGGAATGGGCAAACTACTGTCGGCACCATCCCAGAACTGCGTGAAGTCAGTCTATAGTGAGGAGAGTCTGTGAGAATGTCAATGTCTTGGATGTAAAACCCCAGGGCTGGGGTGAGTGACATTACCTTTTGCTTAACCTTCGCCACAAAGTCCAGCTGATTGAGCAGTTGGTCATTGCATGAGGAGACTTCAGCAAACCGTTTAACTGCGTCCTTCTCCTGCAAAAGAAGAACATTATATTGCGGAGCTGTGAGAGTTCACTGGAATCTGCAGCTGGGAATGTGCCATGGGCGAGGGATGGGGAGTGGGGGATGTGGGGGGAGGGAGGGAGGGGGAGAGAGAGAGAGAGAGATAGAGAGAGAGGAGGAACTTTGCAGTCACAGGACATTCAATCCATTTTTTCTGTGCAGGATCTTTGAAAGGCCAATTAGGTCAATTGTCCTGGTCTTTCATAGAGTCTAACAGCATGGAAACAAACTATGCAGCCCAACTCATTGAAGCCGACCCTGTATCCCAATCTAAATTCATCCCACTTGCCTGTGTTTGGCCCATGTCTCTCTAACCCATTCCTATTCATGTCCAAACGTCTTTTAAATGTTATAACTGTGTGTGTCTCTACCACCTCATCTGGAAGTACATTCCACATATGAATCACCATCTGTGTGAAAAAGTTGCCCCTTATAAATCTTTCTCATCTCGCCTTAAACCTATGGCATCTAGTTTTGAACCCCACCACCCCTCCCCCACCCCACCCTGGGGTAAACACCTGGTCTATTTACCTTACCCACGCCACTCCTGATTTTGTAAACCTCTATTTGGACCCCCCCCACCCTCCTACGCTCCAGTGAGAGGTCCCAGCCTACCCAGCCTCTTCTTGGAACTCAAACCCTGCAGTTCTGGTAAATACATGCAGGTACATCAGAACATCACCACCTTCAAGTTCCCCTCCAAGCCACTCACTATTCTGACTTGGAAATGTGTCATCTTTCCTTCACTATTGTTGGGTCAAAATCCTGGAATTCTCTCCCTAATGGCATTGTGGGTCAACCCACAGCCGGTGGACTGCAGCGTTTCAAGAAGGCAGCTCACCTTCTCAAGGGGCAACTACGGACAGCAAATAAATACTGGCCCAGATCCCTGAAATGAATAAAAAACTTTGCTGAACCTTCTTTGATTGAGTAATACCTTTCCTATAGCAGCCTCCTAGTTCCTCACTTTTGAGTATTCCTCCAATTCCCCTTCGAAACGTAACATTGAAGGCTTTTCCACTGCCATTTCAGACAACATATTCCAGACCAGAACAAATCACCGCATAAAAATAATCCTCTATTTTTCCTCTGGTTTTTCTGATGATTATTTCAAAATCAATGTCTGCCAGTTATGACTGCTGAGCTTGTGAAAACAGTGCCTCCTTATTTACAGTGATGATCCTTCATAAAGACTTGACAAATATCCACGCCTGATGCAAAACTGACTAGACTGAGCTCATAATTGTACTGTCAAGCACTTGCTACTTGCTTTATGATGTGATTAAGAGCGCTCCTGAGATCTCAAGTTAGCTGCCACATCTCCTGCATGACGAGTCTTTGGGATATTCAGCAGCTTTTGAATCGGGCTATATAAATGAAAGATTTTTTTAATCTATTCTCCTTTAAATTGAGTTATGGGGTAGCGAGTTTAAAGTTTTAACAACTTTCTGGATACAAATAGTTCCTTCTGAATTTCTTATGGGTTTTATTAGTGACTTAGTGGTGCAGGTACATAGTTCCTTGAAAGTGGCATCACAGGTAGACAGGGTGATGAAGGAAGAGTTTGGTACGCTTACCTTAATCAGTCAGTGAGTATAGGATTTACCTGTACGTGACATTGGTTAGGCCACTGTTAGAATATTGCATACAATTCTGATCACCGTGTCAAAGGGAGGTTGGTGTTAAACTGGAAAGGGTTCAGAAAAAAATTCACAAGGATGTCACCAAGCCTGGAAAGTTTGTATTATAAAGAGAGGCTAGGACCTTGTTTTTTCCTGGAACGTAGGAGGCTGGGAGGTGACCTTATAGGGTGTATAAAATCTTGAGGGGCAATGACAAGGTGAATAGCCAAGTTCTTTTCCCCAGGGTAGGGGAGTTTAAAACTAGAAGCCATAGGTTTAAGTTGAGAAGGGAATGATTTAAAAGGGATCCGAGGGGCAACTTTTTCCACACAGAGGCTGGTGCATATATGGATCGAGATATCAATGGAAGTGCTGGAGACTGGTACAATTACAACATTTAAAAGACGTTTGGATGGGTACAAGAATAGAAAAGGTTTAGAGGGGTATGGGCCAAATGCTAGCAAATGGAACAAGATCACATTGAGATGTCTGGTCAGCATGGATAAGTTGGACTAAAGGGTCCATGCTGTCTGACTCTATGCTCTATAACTCAACCTTTCACTTATGTTCACTGGCTTTGCCCACAGGTGTACTCCAGCAAGGTTGCCACCTTCAGGAGGGGAGTAAAGCAAATGACTGAGAAAGAAGAGAAACACAACATGTATTGGTGACAGTCTCTACTAAGTGATTTGTACCATACCTATTGCTCTTACCTGTTCATTGATGCTGTCTTGCAGAGTCTGGGTCCTCAGCTTTTTCACATTAGATGCGCCAGTGGCAGGGTCCAGTGAGGCTCGATATTTGTCGTTGTTAGTTTCGTAATTCTTTAAAAATGAGAGAAACATTACTTCTTCAAGTTACACTGGCTGGGAAGGGGGTCTATAATGTCCTAATGTCCTGGTCCACCCTCCACTCTGGGAGGTAGGGCCTTTGGCTGACCAAAAGATTCCCTTGAGGATGATGGAAACTTTCTAAACCTAGCATCTGTATGTCAAGTGAGATGAGGTAAATGGAGTACAGATCAGACTCACTGGTGGATATAGCAACAGCAATGGTTTGAACTGTCCTACTAAGGGAACATTGCTGGGGTGGGAAGGGTGTCCAATTCAGACAGTAAGAGGTCAATCCATGCCCCGTGGAGCATGTCTGTTAGTTCATGGCTGATCCACACCTGGACTCCATTGAACTGCTTGAATCCTGAAAGCCCAAGCTTCCACAGTTGCATTGTGGGAAAAGAATCTCTGGCCTGTGCATAAACACTGCATTAAATGAGCCCAGAGAGAGCCTCATTCCCTTGACAACCGACTTTGGTGGGTGTTAGCACTGAACGGGACGATCCAGGCCAAACCAAATTTGGGAATGAATGTCAGAATGAATGCCTTGGGGGAAGAACTGGAGTCACATTGAGGAGACAATAAAAAAGAATCCATGGTGCTTGAGTTTACAGTTAACAGCAGAAATTTGGAATTCTTTGCTCTCTGACTTCCTATTTAATTGAATTTCATACAAATCTGATTATTGATTATGTAATCAATACCACTCAGCTAAAAGGTTCTTAATATTTTCATTGCTTTTCTCTTAGTAAGGTCTTATTTACTGAGATGATTGAGCATTCATGAGGGTTCAATGATAAAAAGCAAAGCTCCAATCACTTTGACAAAATTGACTTTTGATTCTTCACCAGCCAACATTAGCAAAGGTTTCCTGACACACACATGTGTTTATACAATGCCTTTCATAACCTCAGCAAATCACTGAAGAGCCATTAAAAAAAAACTTTGAAATGTAGTCACTTATTTAGGAAATGCAGCAGCCATTTTGTGTACAGCAGGCTCACAGAAACATTAATGTGATAATCAATGTGATTGGATAATTCAGCTTAATGGTGCTGTTTGAGGGATCCGTATTGGCCTGGACGCTATGGAGAATCAGCGAGCTTTGAGAAGATTTGTAGCTGAGGTTGAGGTTCTGGGTGTAGGTTTGTTCACTGAGCTGGAAGGTTCATTTTCAGACATTTCGCCACCATACTAAGTCACACCTTCAGTGAACCTCCGAACCTTCCACCTCAGCGAGCAAACCTACATCCAGCTATGGCGAATTATCCCGTAACAAAAACAGAAGTTGCTGGAAAAGCTCAGCAGGTCTGGCAGCATCTGGGAAGAGAAATCAGAGTTAACGTTTCTGGTGACCCTTCCTCAGAACTGATGGTAGCCAGGGAAAATGTCTGTTTCTAATGCAGAAGATAGGGCAAGGGGAGGGGGAAAGGAATAAACAATAGGTGGGGTTAGAGCCCAAAGAGAGAGAAGAACAGCTGGACTGACAAAGGCATGGATAATGATCTGGCTGGAAGCTGTTGATGCTAGCAGCTAACAATAAGTAGTGTATAATGGCAGACTATGTGATAACAAGGCCTGGTGGGGATCCCTTACCCCAGGACCTGGGAGAGTTCAGACCTTCAAATTATTGAACTTGATATTGAGTCCAAAATGCTGCAGGATCCCCAAATGGGAAATGAGGTGTTGTTCTTCCAGATTGCGCAGAGCTTCGCTGGAGCACTGCAGCAAGCCTGAGACAGAGATGTTGGCCAGGGTACAGGATGGTGTGTTAAAGTGGCAGGAAACTAGAAGCTCAGGGTCTCTTTTTCAGGCAGAATATAGATTTTCTGTGAAGTGGTCACCCAGTCTATGCTTCATTTCCTCAGTGTCGAGGAGACTACATTGTGAGCAGCAAATGCAGTTGACTGGATTATGTGCAGTGCAGGAAGCGTGCTGCTTCATTTGGAAGCGATGTTTGGGCCCTTGAATACTGAGGAGGGATGAGGTAAATCGACAAGTGTTTCATCTTCGGTGATTGCAGGAGAAAATGCGATGGGGCTGTACAGGGGTGTGGGAGTGAAGGAAGAGTGGACCAGGGTGTCCCGGAGGGAATAGTCCCTGTGGAAGGTGGACCAGGAAGGGGAGGGACATATGTGCCTGGTGGTGGCATCTGGCTGGACGTGGCCGAAATGGCAGCTGCTGACCTTCTGGATGTAGATATTGGTGGGATGGTGGGTAAGGATATGGGGGGCCCTATCGCTTTTGCGGGATGTAAGAGAGGGGGTGAGGGGCAAAGTGCAGGAGACTGGTTGGTCCCGTTTGAAGGCCCTGTTGACAATGGTGCTGGGGAATCCTTAGTTGAGGAAGAAGGTGGCCATTTTGGAGGCTGCCTTGTCGAAGTTGACATCATTGGAACATATGCAACAGAGACTGAGAGAATGGAATGGAGTCTTTACAGGACGTAGGGTGCGAGGATGCCTAGTCCAGGTAGCTGTGGGAGTTGGTGGGTTAACACTGGATATTGGTGGCCAATCTATCCCCAGAAATGGACCAAGTTAAAAATCACACAACACCAGATTATGGTCCAACAGATTTATTTGGAAGTACAAGCTTTTGGAGTGCTGCTCCTTCATCAGGTAGCTATCTTGGTTAACATCTGTAATTTTAAAGTGTGGCCCCTCTCCTTTCGCTAGATATAGATCTTATCCATCACAATGAGATACTGTTACCATCTAATATCTTTGGTTCAAGAGCCATTTATTTTTGAGTCGGAATATCTCTGACAGACTCTTTGGACAGTCCTGAGTTTGTGAAAGGCAGTATATAAAGGCAAGTTGTTTCCTTTTTAAACCTATTATTGATGTGGCTTTGTAATTTTATTTTTACATCAATGAAAGGCAAGGCTACAACTGGTACCAAGGATAGCCCCAGAAATTGAAATCAGCACCAACCTTCAAGGCTGCCTGGAGGTCATCAGACAGATTGATGAGGGCGTCCTTTTCCAATTCCTTCTTTTTGATGTCGTTCACCACTTTCTGTGAGGAAACAGATGGAGACAACTCAATGAGACGCGGTGTATTATTTACTGGCTCAGTGGTTAATTGCACTCTCCATTTATGTCGTGTGGAGCACTAACTCCAATACATTCTGAGGCCTTGCAACCATTTGGTGTCCTGACTATCAGTGTGACCCAGTGAGGTGTGCATTACCCACTGGGTGGGGAGGCTTATGGCCTAGCATAATTTGGGTGCCAGTTGCAATGTTTCTGGCCCCTCTGTGCCAGATTGGGTTTCTCCCGTTTTTATCTCCCTTTGGAAATCTTCACCTTCCATTCATTCCCCCCTTCCTCCTACTTTGGTTTTCATCTCTCTCGTTCGTCACTTTGACTCTTCCTCCATCTCCCAAGATGTTTGCTAGGTCAGCATGGTAACTCAGTGGTTAATACTACTGCCTCACAGCGCTAGGGACCCAGAGGCAACTGTCTGGGTGGAGTTTACATATTCTTCCCATGTGTGCTTGGGTTTCCTCCCACAGTCCAAAGATGTGCAGGTTAGGGTGGATTGGCAATGCTCAATTGCTTTGTGGTAAACAAGGATGTGCAGGCTAGGTGGATTAGCTATGGGAAATGCAGGGTTATAAGTGTTGGGTCTGGGTGGGATGGTCTTCAGAGGGTTGGTGCAGACTTGACAGGCCGAATGGCCTCTAACTACACTATGAGGCTTCTATACTGCACAGAGAAGGCTGTGGGGCAAATGAGAGGATAGATTGGGAAACAGCAGTACGCAAAGAGTCAAGTCCCACCTGAACTCTCTGAGTGTATTAACCAGCAGAAGGAGTACTCCAGTGTCTGAACCCATCAAACTTTGATGGTCAAAACTCCTGGAAAATGTGAAATGGACGGCCGCAGAGTACAAACACATGGACGGAGAAAAATGCAGCGTGGAACAATTTGTACGTTTAGAAAGCACCCACCTTCTGAGCTTCCAGTTTGGCATTGACTTCATTTAGGCTGGCTGTAGGCTTCACCTCATTGTTAGGAAGATTATTCATCCAGGCATTGAGATCTTTATGAGCAGTTTTATAACGCTGGTATGACATGTCAGCATTCTGAAGCATGTCCTCTCTAGAAAGAATTAAAGCACAGTGTGAGTAGATGGAGCAAGGGAAGGAAGAATAGCAATGACGGAGCACAGCGTTAGAAAATCAATCCAAGATTCTTGTCTCAGTGCAGCTTGATGTGGACAGTTCCAGGTGTTTGTTCTCCATCTGCTTCCTCCCCATGACATAGTCCTGACTCATTCAGTGGTGGAATCCTTGTCACCAAGGCAGAAATTTAAGATGCCCTTCCCACAGCCAAAGACTTGAAAACAAAATGCAGGCTGGTGCAGCACAGAGGGAGTGCTGTCTTGTCTAAAGCATCATCTTTCAGATCATCCATTGAACTGAGGCTTTATTAATATTCAAGGATATGGACCAAATGCAGGAAATTGGGATTAGTGTGTATTTAGTGGTGGTTATTGTCAATGCAGACTCTATGGGCTGAAGGGCCCTTTCTGCATTGTATGACCCAATGGCTTCCCATTCTCTCAAGTGGATGCATAAGATCTACTAGATCACTATTTTTGGCAGGACGGGTGGTGGGGTGGAGGGGAGGGTGTTGGGGGGGGGGGTGAGGGGTGGGGTGAGGGCTGTGGTGGGTGGGGATGGGGGTGGTGAAGGCCTTCCTGATCTGTGATCTGTGCCCGGGCCAGTACCTGAAACAACTACTGTTTGTCCCTCATAAAGTCGTAGAGTCCTATAGACTGAGATAGGTCTTTTCCGTGCCAAACAAAATGTCCATCCACACTAACCCCATTTCCCTGCACTTGGCCGATATCCTTCTAAGATTCTGGATCAGTGGTGCTGGAAAAGCACTGCAGTTCAGGCAGCATCCAAGGAGCAGCGAAATCGACGTTTCGGGCAAAAGCCCTTTATCAGGAATAAAGGCAGTGAGCCTGAAGCGTGGAGAGATAAGCTAGAGGGGGGTGGGGGTGGGGAGAAAGTAGCATAGAGTACAATGGGTGAGTGGGGGAGAGGATGAAGGTGATAGATCAGGGAGGAGAGGGTGGAGTGGATAGGGGGAAAAGGAGATAGGCAGGTAGGACAAGTCCGGACAAGTCATGGGGACAGTGCTGAGCTGGAAGTTTGAAACTAGGGTGAGGTGGGGGAAGGGGAAATGAGGAAACTGGTGAAGTCCACATTGATGCCCTGGGGTTGAAGTGTTCCAAGGCGGAAGATGAGGCGTTCTTCCTCCAGGCGTCTGGTGGTGAGGGAGCGGCGGTGAAGGAGGCCCAGGACCTCTATGTCCTCGGCAGAGTGGGAGGGGGAGTTGAAAGGTTAGGCTACAGGGCGGTGTGGTTGATTGGTGCGGGTGTCCCGGAGATGTTCCCTAAAGCGTCTGTTAGGAGGCGCCCAGTCTCCCCAATGTAGAGGAGACCGCATTGGGGAGCAACGGATACAATAAATGATATTGGTGGATGTGCAGGTAAAACTTTGATGGATGTGGAAGGCACCTTTAGGGCCTTGGATAGAGGTGAGGGAGGAGGTGTGGGCGCAGGTTTTACAGTTCCTGCGGTGGCAGGGGAAGGTGCCAGGATGGGAGGGTGGGTTGTAGGGGGGCATGGACCTGACCAGGTAGTCATGGAGGGAACGGTCTTTGCGGAAGGCGGAAAGGGGTGGGCTGGAAAATATATCTCTGGTGGTGAGGTCTTTTTGGAGTTGGCTGAAATGTCGGCGGATGATTTGGTTTATGCGAAGGTTGGTAGAGTGGAAGGTGAGCACCAGGGGCGTTCTGTCCTTGTTACAGTTGGAGGGGTGGGGTCTGAGGGCAGAGGTGCGGGATGTGGACGAGATGCGTTGGAGGGCATCTTTGATGGGCGGCACGGTGGCACAGTGGTTAGCACTGCTGCCTCACAGCGCCTGAGACCCGGGTTCAGTTCCCGACTCAGGCGACTGACTGTGTGGAGTTTGCACGTTCTCCCCGTGTCTGCGTGGGTTTCCTCCGGGTGCTCCGGTTTCCTCCCACAGTCCAAAGATGTGCGGGTCAGGTGAATTGGCCATGCTAAATTGCCCGTAGTGTTAGGTAAAAGGGGTAAATGTAGGGATATGGGTGGGTTACGCTTCGGCGGGTCGGTGTGGACTTGTTGGGCCGAAGGGCCTGTTTCCACACTGTAAATAATCTAATCTAATCTAAACCACATGGGAAGGGAAATTGCGGTCTCTAAAGAAGGAGGCCATCTGGTGTGTTCTGTGGTGGAACTGGTTGTCCTGGGAGCAGATACAGCATAAGCGGAGGAATTGGGAATACAGGATGGCATTTTTGCAAGAGATAGGGTGGGAAAAGGCATAATCCAGGTAGCTGTGGGAGTCGGTGGGTTTGTAAAAAATGTCAGTGTCAAGTCGTCGTCATTAGTGGAGATGGAGAGATCCAGGAAGGGGAGAGTAGTGTCAGATCCAGGAAGGGGAGGGAGGTGTCAGATTCCTGTCCATGCATTTGCTCAAATACCTTTTAAATGTTGTTAATGTACCCACCGCAACCACTTCTGTTGGCAGCTCATTCCATATGCGTACCACCATCTGTGTATACAAGTTACCCTTAGGTTCCCTTTTATTCTTTCCCCTCTAACCTTAAACTTTAGTCCTTGATTCCCCAACCCTGGGAAAAAAGACTGAGTGCATTCACCCTATCCATGCCTCTCACGTTGTTATACACTTCTATAAGATCCCTCCCCCCTCATTCTCATTTGGTCTAAAGAAAAATGTGCTTGCTTGTCCAACCTCTCCCTATAATCAGACCGCTGAGTCCTGGCAACATCCTTGTAAATTTCTTCTGCACTCTTTCCAGTTTAAATCCTTTCCATATTAAGGTGACCAATACTGAACATAATACTCCAACTGCAACCTCACCAACTGCAAGATAATTTCCCAATGTCTATATTCAATGCCCTGACTGATGAAGGCCAGTGTCAAAAGCCATTTTCACTGCCCTGTCTACCTGTGACTCCACTTTCAGAGCACTGTGCACCTGATCTCCAAGGTCCCTCTGTTCCACTACACTCCTTAAGGTCCCAACATTCACCATGCAATTCCTACCTTGATTTGACTTACCAGAATCCAAGCTTATCTATATGAAACTCCATTTGCCATTTCTCGGCCTGCTTCCCCAGCTGATCAAGACCTTGCTGCAATTTCTGATAAACTTCCTCCCTGTCCATGATACCGCCTATTTTAGTGTCATCTGCTATTCATCCATTGTGCATTCTCATCCAAATCATTGATATAGATATCAAACAGCAATGGGCCCAGCACCGACCCCTGAGGCAATCCACAGTTGACAGCATCCTTCCACTATTACCCTCTGCTTCCAGCATCAGGCCAATTGTACATCCAATTTGCAAGCTTCCCTGTATTCCATGCAATCTAACCTTCCAGAGCAGCCTACCATGTGGAACCTTATTAAAGGCCTTATTGAAATCCATATAGACTACGTCTACTCCTCTGCACTCAGCAAACTTCCTGGTCACTTCATCAAAGAACTCAAACAGATTTGTGAAGCATGATCTACCACTCACAAACCAATGCTGACCACTCCTAATCAAACCCTGTCTTACCAGATGCATGTATATCTCATCTCTCAGAATCTTCTCAAGTAACTTACCTATCGCAGATGTTAAGCTTACTGGTCTATAGTTCCCGGTTTTTCTTTGCAGCTCTTCTTAAATAAGGTTTCAGCCTTATTCCAGGAACTTCCAGGATCTCACCCGTGACCCAAGCACAAATTATCCACATGTGGGATCTTGCTGTGCACAAAATGGACAGATTAATTGCCCTTGGACTGAGTGCCTTGCTCAGCCATTTCAGAAGGAAGCTAAGAATCAACTACATTGCTGTGGGTCTGGAGTCACATGTAAGCCAGACCAGGTAAAGATGGCAGATATCCATCCCTGAAGGACATTAATGAACCAGATGGGTTTTTATAACACTTTATGTTAATTTTCACAATCACTATGAATGAGACTCAGTTTTACTCTGGACTGTGTAAGTGTAAGAACTGAGTTCAAAAAGTGCCCACCTTGAGCTACTCATCTTCAGAACCCATCCAGAAAATCAGGTGAGTCGATTGGGTGGGGCATGGTGGTTGGATACCAGCAGTGCCTACCCAAAGCCCACAACACCAACAGGGCAATGTTTCCTTCTGACCCATTAGCGAATGAAGGGCAACATACAAGTTGGTGGGAGAAGTCCACACGAAGAGGGAGCGGCAACGGGATTTGTGTGTCAAGTTTCACGGGGCGAGACATTGCAAATCAAACTGTTGGGTCAGGACAAGTGATCATTCACTGCAGCAACTTGCCAAGGCTCCTTAGACAGTGCCTTCCAAAACTATGACAACTTCCATCTAGAAGGACAAGGGCATCTGATACCTGGCAGCACCACCACGTACAAGTTCCCATCCAAGTCACTCACCATCCTGACCTGGAAACATACCACCGTCCCTTCACTGTCACTGGGTCAGAATCCTGGAATTCCCTGCCTCAGGGCATTGTGGGTCAACCTACTGCACATGGACTTCAACAGTTCAAGAAGGCAGCTCACCCCCCACTTTCTCAATTACAGATGAGAAATGATTTGCTAGTTTTGTCAGCCATGTTGACATTCCACCAGCCAATTGTAAAACAGAGGACAGCGTACCTCAGGTCGAGCTGATCGCTTGCATTCTGAAAGCGTTTGTTCAGCTTCTGCACCTCGGCCTGCTGTTTCTTGATGTCAGGACAGTACTCCTGGAAGTTGAGCTCCAGTGGTTTGCAGCTGTCCTCAGTCCTCTTCATGTCCTGGTTCATCTTCTGCAGTTTCCCTTGGTCGTTGTTTAAGTCCCGTCTCAATCTCTGAAAGAGCAGCAAAATGGAACAATGAGAGAAGGGAAAAGCAAAGGATCTTATGGGAGTTTTACAAATGCTCCTTCTATTATGTATTTCTTCCATTCACTTTGGCTGAAGTGAAAACAAAACAAAAATATTCAGTTCACTAGAAAGAGAAACACAATCTCCTGGTCCTTGTAAAGCTGCCAAGTAAAGGAGATTGGTTGGATGAACATACTGCCATCAATCACCTCCCTCCTTCTTGAGGCTACCTTTTAACAGCAAGAAAGGATGGCGCAGTGGCTCAGTGGTTATCATTGCTGCCTCACAGGACCAGGGCCTCGGGTTCGATTCCACCCTCAGGCACCTGTCTGTGTGGAGTTTACATATCCTCCCAATGTCTGCGTGGGTTTCCTCCAAGTGCTTTGATTGTGTCCCACAGTCCAATGATGTGTGGATCAAGTGGGTTGGTTATACAAAATTGCCCAATAGTCTCCAATGACGTGCAGGCTAGGCGGATTAGTCATGGGAAATGCAAGGTTACTGGGATAGGGTTGAAGAGTGAGTCTCGGTGGGATACTCTTTGGAGGGTCAGTATGGGCTCGATGGGCCAAATAGCTTGCTTCCATACTGTAGGGATTCTATGAAAAGTGAGGCTTAGGACAAGCAGAGAGTGGAACTCTCTCCAACCTCCATCACCAACTGTTAGAGGAGGCAATTTCTTATGGTATTATCGCTAGAATAGTATTCCAGAAACTCAGCTACTGTTCTGAGGATCTAGATTCAAATCCCACAATGGTGGATGACGGAATTAGAATTCAACAAAGAACCTAGAATTAAAGGTCTAATGACAACCATGAACCATTGTCGATTGTCAGGAAAACCGATCTGGTCCAATAATGTCCTTAAGGGAAGCAAATCTGCCATCTTTGCCTGTTCTAGCCTACAGGGGAGTAAGGTAGATAGGCCTCATCTATAAAAGGATTTGATGTGCCTTTTATTGCTGTGAAAGGGATTTCCAAACAACAACAATTTACAGTTGTGAGGTAAAATGGATGAGTTGTAGAGATGAAGACTCACAGCAATGTTTTTGATTCTTAACTACCCTCTGGGCAATTAGGGATAGGCAATAAATGCTGGGCTGGCCAGTGACACACAGATCCCAGTTCATGAATTTAAAAACCCTCAAAACCAAGAGAACACGGGCTGACTGTAATACCTTTGAGCAAGTAGGTGAAAGTAAGGACTGCAGATGCTGGAGATCAGAGTCCTTCCTGACGAAGGGCTTTTGCCTGAATCGTTGATTTTCCTGCCCCTCGGATGCTGCCTGACCTGCTGTGCTTTTCCAGCACCACTCTAATCTAGACTGTAATACCTTTGATGACAGCCAAGCTAAGGGCAGACAGAGGGCCCTGTTGTAGTGGTCATGTGCTCTGGTTTTCGCACTACTTCATAGCAATGGTCAAAAGCCCAAGATCTGCCTGTCAGATAAAAAGTGAGTCTAATAGAATTAGTTTGCTATTTGTGACACCAGTGAATTGAACTCCTGTAGATACTCCAAGTAGGTGAGACCAGAAATAAATTTGTGGAAAATGATCGTTAATCTCTACAACTCATCCATTTTACCTCACAGTTGTAAATTGTTGATGTTTGGAAATCTCTTCAACAGCAATAAAAGGCACATCAAATCCTTTTATAGATGAGGCCTATCTACCTTATTCCCCTGTACAGGTCTATCCAAATACAATGGAAACCAAATATAACCTCTAGGTGAAGGGGTGCCAGATGCTAGGAGAACTGAAAACCTGCATGTTTGTAATTCAATCAAATTCGTCATTGTCTCATTATTTATAGAAAGCATATTTTGACAAACTAAGTTGTTTAGACAATAGAATATCTCTGCACTACAAGCTGGGCAGTTGGCATGACACTGCCACCAATGGCAAGAGACTGTAATTACAACCACATGCACAATTTTCATTTTAAATATTGACACAGAAATTCATAATTGACATAGAAATATATTGCACAAGTATCACATATAAGAGACAACTAGAAGAAACTGCATGATTTCATCTTGGCAAAGGATCTTCTGCTCAGCCAGAGGTCATTGCCCTCAAGTTGATATCATCACCACTGGCATCAGGAACTAATCGGGAACATTGAGCATTGGCAATTGATTCTTTGATTCGGGCATCTCACAGTTCCAGCAAAAGGTGGGATTGAGGATAGAATCCCTACAGTGTGGAAGCAGGCCATTCGGCCCATCAAGTCCACATTTACCTTCCAAAGGGCATCCCACCCAGACCCAGTCTATCCTTGCATTTCCAAGGCTAACCCACCTAGCCTGCACATCCCTGGACAACATAGCCAATCCATCTAACCTGCACACCTTTGGACCATAGGATGAAACCAGAGCACCCACAGGAAACCCATGCAGACCTGGGGAGAACATATAAACTTCACACTGGCAGTCTGCCAAAGGTGGAATTGAACCTCAGTCCCTGGCACTGTGAGGCTGCACTGAGCCACTGTGCCATCCCAAAGTGGTGAAAGTTTGGAGTTACGAATAATGGGTAAAGGGCCAAGATTTCTTTTTTAGTTCATTCCAGAGTATGCAATGTTCCCTGGTCTCTCTGGAGTCAATACCTGCAGCTCAGTCTTCCTCTGCTGCATGGCATCTGGACTGGCAGGAATTGCAAAGTCATCGGCCAGGTTGGATTCAATTTTCTTGAGGGCATCATCGACCTTCTCAATACTGTTCTCCAATTCCAGCTGACTCTTGGCTCTGGTCAAGGCAAAAGTAAATTGGTCACAGGTCTGTCTATATCAGTTGCCTGGCTACCATTACACAGTCGATAAAGTGTGGCACTGGAAAAAGCATCAGTTTGGATGTCAGGCAGCATCCAAATTGATGTTTTGGGCATAACATTTCATCAGGAACGCTGACTCTCTTGCTCCTTGGATGCTGTTTGACCGACTGAGCTTTTACCACCACTACACTTCATCGACTGACGCTCCAGCATCTGCAGTCCTCACTATTTCCTATCATTACAAAGTGACCCCCAGCAGCTACACAACAAGTGGTCCGATATAGGGTGTAGGTTTGCTCACTGAGCTGTAGGTTTGATATCCAGACATTTCATTACCTGGCTAGGTAACATCATCAGTGGCGACCTCCAAGTGAAGCGAAGCTGTTGTCTCCTGCTTTCTATTTACATCTTTCTCCTGGATGGGGTTCAGAGCCCCTCAGAAAATGAACCGGAAATGACATCACCACAAACCCCAGGAACCCCATCCAGGAGAAAGATGTAAATAGAAAGCAGGAGACAACAGCTTCGCTTCACTTGGAGGTCGCCACTGATGATGTTACCGAGCCAGGTAATGAAACACCTGGGTGTCAAATCTACAGCCCAGCGAGCAAACCTACACCCTAAACCTCAACCTGAGCTACAAACCTTCACAAACCTTGAAAAGTAGTCCGGCTCTGAGCACAAACCAACCCAATAATGACTCCAGAACTAAACCCGTGATGGAATTGCACAGATCAAACATTGCGTCAATCACATTGGATTACATACAATATACAGCATTTAAACAGTGGGGAAATAATTCAGGGGCCCTGACTAAGATACTGGGGACATGGTTCAAATCCCACACCAATAGTTCGTGGAACTTCAATTCAATTAACAAATCCAGAATGGAAAACTAGTCTTAATAACAGTGACCAAGAAAACTGACATCAATTATTGTAACACATAATCTGGTTGATTAATGTTCTTAAAGGAAGGAAATTGTGTGCAGTTTTGGTTTATTTATCTGAGGAAGGATATTTTACCTGTGAAAGGAGTACAACAAAGGTCTTTCAGACTGGTTCCTAAGATGGCAGAGTCAAAATGTGTGGTGCTGGGAAAGCACAGCCGGTCAGGCAGCATCCAAGGAGCAAGACAGTCTTGTTTTGAGCATAAGCTTTTATTCAGGCATCTTCATCACATTCCTGATGAAGAGCATATGCTCGAAACATCCACTCTCCTGCTCTTCAGATGCTGCCTGACCTGCTGTGCTTTTCCAGTGCCACACCTTTTGACTCATCTCCAACATGTGCAGTCCTCACTTTCTCCTAAGATGGCAGGACTGATGTACAAAGAGAGACTGGATTAGTTAGGAACTGGTGTTTAGAAGAATGAGGGGGGATCTCATAGAAACCTATAAAATTCGAACAAGATTAGATAAAGTATAAACAAGAAGGATGTTCTCTAGAAGGATGAGTCTAGAAGCAGGGGTCACACTCTAAGGATATGGGCGAGGCCATTTAGGACTCAGATAGGGAGGAATTTCTTCACCCAGAGAGTGATGAGCCTGTGGAATTCGTTACCACAGAAAGTGGTTGGGGGTAAAACATTGAATGTTTTAACAAGAAGGAGCTAGATATCATTCTGAGGGCTAAAGGGATCAAAGTGTATGGGGAGACAATGGGAACAGGGATTGAGATGGTTGATCAGCTATGATCATATTGAATGGTATAAGGCTTGAAGGGCTGAATGGTCTGCCCCTTTGTTCCATGTTTCTATGAAATCTGCTGTCCTTATCCATTCTGGCCAACACGTACTTTAGATTCACAGCAACGTGAAATGGGTAAGTAAGTGATTCAGTTCCAGGGAAATTAGGGATGGGAACAAATGCCAGGCTTGCCAATGATGGCCACAGGTCCCCAAAAACTAAAATTCTACTTCACATTTTCACATTTACACAGAGGATTAATCTGAGTGAGAACAATTGCCTGTTATGGTAGTCCTGGCATACTCACTTGTTCTGGTATTGGTCAGCCAGTGACATGACATCTTTGTACTTATCCTTCACATTGTTCAATTTGGTTGGAAGCTGTGATGAGGAGGCACCCGCAGGTTTCTTTGAGAGGAAGGACTCACATTCTCGCTGTACCGAGTCCTTCTCTGTTCCAATCTTCTGCAAGCGCTTGTTCATAGTCTAGAATAGAGTCAGAAGCTGACATTACACACTGTGTAACATTTTAGTGCTGATTCCTCATCACTGTTGCACATGAAGTGAATCTTCACAATAACCCATAACTGATCAAACTCTACACTCAATCTAAACATGGACGTCAACAGGACAAACAACATGCCTCCCAAGCCTTGATGTTGGTTTAATCTGTAAACTACACCTCACAAAGATACTGCAGGAGTACACATGCCATCACGGTGATCCTGATTCGGATGATCTTGTTGTTTAATTGGACACTTCTAAACAAAACCCTAGAGTAAGCACACTGTGTCACACAGGAAGCAGAGCTGAAACAATACAATCTAATTGTTCTTAAGAATGGCAGTGCAGATACAATGGACCAAATGGCCACTTTCTGCACTATAGCCATTCTATGAGTAGACCATAGGGCAACGCAGTGGCTCAGTGGTTAGTACTGCTGCCTCACACCACCAAGGACCTGGGTTTGATTCTACCCTTGGGCGATTGTCTATGTGGAGTTTACACGTTCTCCTCGTGTCTGCGTGGGTTTCCTCCGGGTGCTCTGGTTTCCTCCCTCAGTCCAAAGATGTGCAGGTTAGGAGGGTTGGTCATGCTAAATACAGGGTTACTGGGATATGGTGGGTGGAATGCTCTTCAGAGGGGTGGCATGGACTTGTTGGGCTTAATAATTCTATAAACCTCTATAAGGTCATCCCTCAGCCTCCGACGCTCCAGGGAAAACAGCCCCAGCATGTTCAACCTCTCCCTGTAGCTCAGATCCTCCAACCCTGGCAACATCCTTGTAAATCTTTTCTGAACCCTTTCAAGTTTCACAACATCTTTCCGATAGGAAGGAGACCAGAATTGCATGCAATATTCCAACAGTGGCCTAACCACTGTCCTATACAGCTGCAACATGACCTCCCAATTCCTGTACTCAATACTCTGACCAATAAAGGAAAGCATACCAAACGCCTTCTTCACTATCCTATCTATCTGAGACTCCACTTTCAAGGAGCTGTGAACCTGCACTCCAAGGTGTCTTTGTTCAGCAACACTGCCTAGGACCTTACCATTAAGTGTATAAGTCCTGCTAAGATTTGCTTTCCAAAAATGCAGCACCTCGCATTTATCTGAATTAAACTCCATCTGTCACTTCTCAGCCCATTGGCCCATCTGGTCAAGACCCTGTTGTAATCTGAGGTAATCTTCTTTGCTGTCCACTACACCTCCAATTTTGGTGTCATCTGCAAACTTACTAACTGTACCTCCTTTGCTCGCATCCAAATCATTTATGTAAATGACAAAAAAAGTACTTGAATGTGAAATTCTGAACGGGCACAGCTCCTGGGGTTTGGAATATTCCAAAGATTCATCACCCTTAGGGAAGGAGCTTCACCTCATCTCAGTTCTAAGTAGCTGACCATTTCTCCTGAATCTGGGCTTTGAATTGCTTTGTCACAGGAATTCCTCCCAGCAGAAGAATTCTTAACACTTTCAAACCAGTTGGAATGTTTGAGTTTCCGAGTATGAAGCACGTTCCCATGAGGCAAGCCCACCTCATGATCCTTTAGGCGTTTGGTGATGTCCTTATTGGGAGCACTTTGGTCAATTGGTACACGCAGTTGGTTGATGATCTGTTTCTCAGCCTCTCCCAGGTCTCCATGGACCTTGTCCAGTTTGGACAGGAGCTCTTTACTCTGGGGGTCATCCTTGGCTGAGGCAAGGCTGTAACCTGTAAAGAGACAAGGGACAATGAGGAACCGCAGGAGGGAAGCAAGCAGCAAAACAGATACAAGCGATCGAGTGGGGTAAGGTCTAGGGGTTAGAGCAGGCCCAAAGGAGGATTGTGCATGTCTAACTCACATCACCACAAGGACAGTGAGTACTACAATACAGTGAAGCTGCCTCTATACTGACCCCACCAACACTCCCAGGACAGGGACAGCAGGCAGTTAGATACAGTGTAAAGCTAACTCTACACTGCCCAATCAAACGTTCTTAGGACAGGGACAGCACGGGGTTAGATACAGAGTAAACCTCCCTCTACATTGTCCCCATCAAACACTCCCAGGACAGGAACAGCACAGGATTAGATACAGAGTAAAGCTACTTCTACACTGTCTCCATCAAAACACTCCCACGACACGGACAGCAGGTAGTTAGATACAGAGTAAAGCTAACTCTAAGCTACCCCATCAAACTCTCCCAGGACAAGACAGCACAGGGTTATATACTGAGTAAAACTCTCTCTACACTGTCCCCCATCAAACACTCCCAGGACAGGGACAGCACGAGGTTAGATACAGAGTAAATCTCCCTCTACACTGTCCCCATCAAACTCTCCCAGGACAAGACAGCACAGGGTTAGATAGAGTAAATCTCCCTGTACACTGTTCCCCCATCAAACACTCCCAGGACAGGGTCAGCACAGCATTAGATACAGAGTAAAACTCCCTCTACACTGTTCCCCCATCAAACACTCCCAAGGCAGGGACAGCATGGAGGCTAAAACTGCAGCTCCAGACCCTGGACATGAAAATGTAAGCTATCAGAGTTGGGTTGGTGGTTGGGCCACACACTGGGCAGACATTCTATTGAATGTTTAATGAGTGTCCAAGGGATTTAAGATATTTTCTAACTGACCAGCTCAGAGATGTTATGGTGCAATGTGAACCCAGGCCTCCTGGCTCAGAGGTAGAGACATTATCACTGTGCTACAAGAGCAACTCCATCCCAGCCAAGTCTCACAATGTTGAGGGATTTCGCTCACCTGGTACAGCAGTCTGATTCAGCAGGCTGTTTTCATTGGGTTGTTTCAGTTTGTTCAACTCATTGTAACGGTTTCTCAGCTTGTTCTCAGTGTCTGATCGCTTCCTCTTTAAATCGTCTAAATCCTTCGCCAACCTACAAATAGATACCACACACAGACAGAACTATCACTGCACCTGGCAACACTGCAAAAGGAGTCCCATGAATTCAATCTGAGATTTTCAGTGACTGATGGCGCTATGTGGAGGGAGGTTTACTCTGTATCTAATCCTGTGCTGCCCCTGTCCTGGGAGTGTTTGATGGGGACAGTATAGAGAGACATTTACACCGTATCTAACCCCATGCTGTCCCTGTCCTGGGAATGTTTGATGGGGACAGTATAGAGAGACTTTTACTCTGTATCTAACCCCATGCTGTCCCTGTCCTGGGAGTGTTTGATGGGGACAGTGTAGAGGGAGCTTTACTCTGTCTTTCACCCTGTGCTGTCTCTGATGAGGGGTAATCAGGGATTAGATTAGATTAGATTAGATTACTTACAGTGTGGAAACAGGCCCTTCGGTCCAATAAGGCCACACCGACCCACTGAAGCACAACCCACCCAGACCCATTCCCTTACATTTACCCCTTCACCTCACACTACAGGCAATTTAGCATGGCCAATTCACCTAACCTGCAATCCAAAGATGTGCAGGTCAGGTGAATTGGCCGGGATAAATTGCCCGTAGTGTTGGGTAAAGGGGTAAATGCAGGGGTATGGGTGGGTTGCGCTTCGGCGGGTCGGTGTGGACTTGTTGGGCCGAAGGGCCTGTTTCCACACTGTAAGTAATCTAATCTAATCTAATCTAATCTTTGGGCTGTGGGAGGAAACCGGAGCACCCGGAGGAAACCCACGCAGACACGGGGAGAATGTGCAAACTCCACACAGACAGTCGCCTGAGGCAGGAATTGAACCCGGGTCTCTGGTGCTGTGAGGCAGCAGTGAGGGAGGGTATAACTCCCAGAGCAGCTTGTTAGGGTGTGGAAAGGCACCTTACCCTCTTACACAGATATGGAACTGCCTTTGCTGCGCTCACTGGAGATTTCCTTGGGGATTGCCTTGACCGAATGGAAATCTGCCTGGAATTGAGCCTCATTCTGATACAAGTTAAGACTCATTCAGTAACACCACGATGTGATAGTGGGTATAACATGGAAGTGAGCAAACAAGGGAGATTAGGAAATTGTATTTCTACACTGCTGAAAATGGAAGGTCCTGGGTGTACCATTAGCCAATTGTTGCTGGAATGACATTGGGCACACCACATTGAAAATCAGTACAATCAGCCATTTGTTAGATCAGAACTTGAGCATTTCTGAATATAGACACATTGTGTTGAAGCTTTTCATTTTGCACTCACAAACTGCAAGAATTCCAGTGAAAAGAAAAACAAAATCAAAATTTTTAGATTAGATTACTTACAGTGTGGAAACTGGCCCTTCGACCCAACAAGTCCACACTGACCCGCTGCAGCGCAACCCACCCAGACCCATTCCCCTACATCTAACACTACGGGCAATTTAGCATGGCCAATTCACCTAACCTGCACATTTTTGGATTGTGGGAGGAAACCGGAGCAAACCCACGCAGACATGGGGAGAATGTGCAAACCCCACACAGAGTGGTCTGAGGCGGGAATTGAACACGGGTCTCTGACGCTGTGAATCGGCAGTGCTAACCACTGTGCCACCGTGCCGCCCACAAATCCTATGATATGAGAGGAGAGTTCTAATTGGTTAGCAAGTAGACCCTGATTGGCAGAGCTGGGGAATGCAGAAATGGCAACACTTCCAGCAATTAGTGCCAACTTGACAACCATTGAATACTTTCTTCTCATATAATACTAACGTTTTTTTGTTCCCTTTATTGGTATTCTTGCAAATTGTCCTGATTAGTACAAAATGAAAAGCTTCAACAAAAGGTGTACATTTTTGGTCAGTGCTCAAGTTTCAGGTTTGTTGAGGGGGGGTTTTCTTCACACTTGGCCACTACCAACTGGTTAGCCCACCCTCTCCATCATCTCCATGGCGAGCATTCTGTAAGTAAAAACGTCTTGGATAAGCAAGAAGGGACATGAAAATGAGCTGACCTGTTTACAAGGGCTGTGGCCTCTGGGTCAGGTGGAGGGATGTTGAAACAAACCCCGGGGGCACATTTGGTCTCTTTCGCACTGTTCATCACCACCCAGCTCTCAGGGTCCGAGTTGTTCTGAAGCATCAGCTTTTCACCTCGGCTGATCTCATTCTGTAAAAGACAAAGAAATATTCTCCTCAGATCGATGGGACTGCCAGCTTGGCAAGTATCTCAGCCACTTACAGAACCTCAGATCGAAATGTGATCCTTCACCCTGCAGACAAATAAGTAAGCCCAAAGTTTCTGATTGTACAGCGACCTGAATTCTTTTAGCTTCTTTAATGTAATATACAAAGTCCCAAGGTGCTTTGCAAGGTACATAATCTGATTAAAATTACCTGAGGTCTGGACAGATGACCAGAAACATGGTCAAAGATGCAGGCTGAAGGCATGGCCACTTGTAAGGGGGTGAAGGCATGGTCACCCACAGTGGGGTGAAGGCATGGTCACCCACAGTGGGGTGAAGGCATGGTCACCCACAGTGGGGTGAAGGAAATCAAGGATGCCCAAGGTCATGCGCAACATTGAGGTAAGGCAGCATATTGAGAGGGTTGTTGTGCTGCAGAAGAGTAAAGAGGTGGGTGTGAGGTTAGGAAATACTGTGATTGGTGGGGTGATGAATGAACAGGACGTGGTGTAAGTCAGGATATAAGCATCAAAGCTTTGGATGGGCTTACTTTTTAAATTTTTTTATGGGATGTGGATATTGCTGACTGGAGCAACATTACCACCCATCGCCAAGCTGCCCTTGAGATGGCGATGGTGAGCTGACTTCTCATTTTATGTTATATAATTCCAAGGGGTGTGTGTGTGTGTGTGTGTGTGTGTGTGTGTGTGTGTGTGTGTGTGTGTGTGTGTGTGTGTGTGTGTGTGTGTGTGTGTGTTGGGGGATGTGTACCAGTAGATGGAGGGCAGCATGGTTGCTCAGTGGTTAGCACTACTGCCTCACAGTAGGGAGGACCCGGGTTCGATTCCAGCCTCAGGCGACTGTCTGTGTGGAGTTTGCATGTTCTCCCTGTGTCTGCAGGGTTTGCTCTGAATGCTTTGGTTTCCTCCCACAGTCCAAAGATGTGCAGGTTAGGTGGATTGGCCATACTAAATTGCCCACGGTGCTAGGTGCATTAGTCAGAAGGAGATGGGTTTGGATGGGTTGCTCTTCGGAAGGTCGGTATGGACTTGTTGGGTCAAATGGCCTGTTTCCATACTGTAGGGATTATAAAAACTAATGTGCATGCGTGTGGGTGTGTATGTGTGTGAACCAGTAGATGGAGTGTATTTGGATGTCCAAAAGCAATTAGCTGAAATGCCACCCAAAAAGTTATTGCACAAGCTCACAGCTAATGGTCTTGTGGATAATATATAATTGTGGATAATTATCAGGAAATAGAGACTTGGGATAAGTGGATCATTTTCAGGTTGATAAAGTAAAACTAGTGGAATTCCACAGGGACCAGTGTTGGGGCCTCAATTGTTGACAATCTATATTAATGTAGTGGGGAATAGATCTGACTATTGTGGATGTAGGTTTGCTCGCTAAGTTGGCAGGTTCATTTCCAGACGTTTTGTTACCCTACTAGGTAACATCTTCAGTGGGCCTCAGGTGAAGCACTGCTGAAAATTCTTGCTTTCTATTTATATGTTTGAGGTTCTTTGGGTTGGTTTCATGTGTCAAAATACCGTGCAAGGACTGTAAAAAACACTATGTTGGTCAAACAGGCAGAAAACTAGCCACCAGGATACATGAACTCCAACTAGCCACAAAAAGACATGACCCTCTCTCACTGGCATCCTTACACACAGATGAGGAAGGACACCACTTCGACTGGGACAACACATCCATCCTAGGATAAGCCAAACAAAGACATGCACGAAAATTCCTAGACAAAACATCTGGAAATGAACCTTCCAGTTCAGCGAGCAAACCTACATCCAAAACCTCAAACTGAGCTACAAATCTTCTCAAAGCTCACTGACTATTGTAGGCAGAGTTGTTTGCAATGTAGAGATAGGCAGAAGAGCAAGTTATGAGGAGCATTGAAATAATTTGTAAAGTGTTATAGATAGATATGTGAATGGGAAAAAAACTGACATTTGGGAAAATGTAGGGTCATCTAGGGTGTAATAGAAGAGCTTATCTCATAAATATTATTTGATATTTTATTAGAAAAAGCTACTCTGTCTTTGAAATAATCATAAAGGGTCTTACAAAATGGCTGCCAGAGGGCACATGACTTCCCTCATACATTTAACTGGCTTTAGAACCAGATTATACTTATTTCAAAAAGAATTGCAAAAAGATGTCTTGAAACTCAATGAACATTTTGAGGGTTAATATAAACTCATTGGTAATTGCTTCCCTGGAGTTGTAAATAGTTCTTCTGATCTTACCAGTAAATGAAAGAGATTTAGAGTGATTCAAGTTAATTGCTGAGAAAATTATAAAGCTGATTACCTTGACTAATAGACAATAGATGGAACTATGCTCCAGACTTGGGCAAACCCAATGCCTAATATAGAAACATGACCCCTGCTGCAGCATTACAATCTCGCTGTTAAATATTGTAGGGGCCTGATCAGGTCAAGTATCACTGACTCTCATCTGGATTCAAGTCTAATTTGAAGATCTTATCAATTCTACAGTATCTTGTTCTTGTCAACAAAAGATTGCTTTCCTTTGAGTTATCCTTTTGAGGCTGGAATCTTGTTCCACCATGCTGTTTTTCTTTCCCACTTTGTTTTAAAACCTTTCCACCTCTTCAGAGTCATATAGTCAGATCTATCGTGTGATAGATTTAGGATTTAAGGGGATAGGATGTCCAAAGATATGAATGTTAGGTGAATTGGCCATGCTGTCCAGGGATGTGTAGGCTAGATGGATTAGTCATGGGAAATGTATGGTTACAGGGATAGGGTAGGGGTAGGTGTAGGTGGGATGCTCATCAAAGGATTGGTGTGGACTTGATGGGCTGAAAGGCCTGCTCCCACACTATAGGGTCTCTACGGTGATTTAATGAGCTGTTACTTTTGTATTGCGGCTTAGTCGTTACTAATTTTACCACTTAATGAATGAATAAGCTTCTTTGTAGTAAGTGGATTGTTTTTGCATTAACTACAAGAGGCTGCTGGACATTCCTTTTATCCTGGGTAGCAGAAGAAGGAAGAAATAAATTGACCAATTTGGTGGTTAAATAAAACTGTTACACTCTGATACAATCTGTGAAATAGTGTTTCTTGATTTCCAGTGTACTCTCACCTATAGAGTCTAAACAGTATTTGGTCCAATGTGTATAGTCTTTACTTCAGGAGATATCTAATTCCATTGGAAGTGTTCAGAGAACATTCACTGGACTAGGATTAAGGGTTGTCTTCTGAGGCAATGTTGAGTAGGTTGGATCTAAACACATGAGAGTTTAGAAGAATGAAGGGGTCATCTTATTGAAACGTGGCAAAGTGAGTGCTGTCAGGAAGCTTCCCCTCGAATAGAGGACACGGGAAAAGGAAGACAGTTTATAAATTATAGGGGCTGTCCGATTTAAGAGGGAGATGAGGAAGGATTTCCTCTCAGAGAGGACATTAATCTTTGGAATTCTCTCCCCTTGGAAGCCGTGGAGACCGGGTCATTGAATATACTCAGGTCGGACAGGTTTTTGACCAACAAGTGAGTCAATGGCTTTGGGGCCAGACTTGAAAATCAGATCTACTGGGATTATACTGAATGCCTCAACGGACTCAAGGGGCTGAATGGGCCACTCCTCTTCCTATTTCTGCTGATTTTATGAAGGGTGGGGCTTGGATCTTCAGCAGTGAAGTCAGGAAGTGACCAACCTAGGATTCAGAAACATCAATTTCCAAACTGTGTGGACACAATGGTCCGATTATTAATTCTCAAGCTAGACGTTGTGTTGGTTTAAGGGTATCGGGGGATATGTAGAAGCAATTTGGATGAGGGCTGAAGATACAGATCGGCCGCCATCTATTGAACAGCAGAACAGATTTCAAGGACTGAATGGCCTGCTCCTGTTCCTATGACCTTCCGCTGATCTATGTCTGAGGATACCTTTCACTGTTTGCTTTCAGATTTGGCGGACTGTCAACTTTAGGAAATCCATTGCTTGTTGGTTGTGTTTCTCTGCCTCACCTGTCCATCTTCCCAGTCACACAGGGCATCCACTGGCAGGGGTTTGGAGACTGGGGTACGCCGGGCTTTCAGTGGTACAATCTGCTGGCTCCGTCTCTTCAAATCATTTATATCTTTGTCCATTTGGATGATATTCTTCTCATCATTCTGTGTACAATAGAAAAAAAGAGTTTGAATGAGTGGCCGCAGTCAAAAAGAATAGTGGGATCTGGGAATCCTTTATCTGAAAGATTCTGAAAGATTTTGATAGTGTAGATATTGGGAGAATGCTTCCTTCAGTGAGGAAGAGGCCATCAATAAAATACAGAGACCAATAAATCCAAATGGGAATCCTGACAGAGGACGTTGAAATCAATGAGAAACTAATTCCCTTTGGTGGAAAGATCAAGAACCGGAA
The DNA here is from genome assembly GCF_020745735.1 of Hemiscyllium ocellatum. Lineage (NCBI taxonomy): Eukaryota > Metazoa > Chordata > Chondrichthyes > Orectolobiformes > Hemiscylliidae > Hemiscyllium > Hemiscyllium ocellatum. Next base: position 53,987,429 of record NC_083425.1, read on the forward strand.
GACACCATTGTGATTGGCAAAGGAACCAAAAGGGCATGGAAAATCTTCTACACAGTGAGGGCTTAGAACTGGGAATGTTTGAGAGTGCGATGGAGGCAGGTTCAAACCTGTTTTTAAAAAAGAAAACTGATTAGTCAAATGCCTGACTAAATTCCAGGCTACGGGGAAAGGCAGGGAGTGGGACTAGTTGAGCTGAGTCATTACGACTCCAATGGGCTGATGGTTTCCTCCTGGAAGCTATCTATAGATCATACATTTGCAGACAGAAAGAACAGAAAAGCACTCTGTGCCTGTTCCAACTCTACAAAAACATATGAGCGCCTTTCTCTGGTGATGCTTGGCCAATCAAAGTCAACCTGTCCGATTTAAGTTTAAACAATACTCGGCAGTTAACTGCCAATCATCATCTAACTGGTGCATTTTCCAAGGTAGCACCTCTACCAGTCAGAACCCAGTTGCCGACCAATCAGCGCTCTGTTTTCACATAAAACGTTGTTCCTCTTTACATTATGAATTGCCCTCATGAGTGCTTGAAGTAAAACTTAAACAAATTGTGTCTTTTTCTTTTAAAAGCATACTCAAAAAAATAATTTTAATACTGGAGACTTTGGCAACACTAGATTTATTCCTGCTTTTAACTGCCCCATCAGGGTTATATGACGACAAGTGAGTGGACTTGAAGAGAAAGTGGTTTGATCCATTGGACGCCTGGTTCTTCATCCTCACCTCGAGCTGGTGAAGCAGGTCAGACACAAGCCGAGTATTATCCTTGTTGTACCTCGAGAACTTGTTGTCCAGATCGGTATTGTGCTTTTTAATGGATTGAGCAAGGGTGTCAGCATCATAGTGGAACTACAGAAGGGAAGGAGGAGAGGATAAATAATTACACTTATTTACAGTTACAAAACAACTTAATTTTATATGGCGCCTTTAATGTAAGAAAGCACCACAAAGTGTTTTATAGCGCCTGTAAATACAACAACACTGAGACACTTGAAGAGATATTAGGGGAGATGAACAAACGTTTGAACAAAGCGGTATAAGGCTGGATAGTCTGGGACCTTTTTCCAGTGGAGTGTAGGAGGTTGAGTGGTGACCTTACAGAGGATTATAAAATCATGAGGGGCATGGATAAGGTGAATGGCAAGAGTCTTTTCCTTCGGGTGGGGGAGTTCAAAACTAAGAGGAATATTTTAGGGCGAGAGGAGAAAAGACATGAGGGGCAACATTTTGACACAGAGAGTGGTTTGTGTGTGGAATGAGTTGCCAGAGGAAGTGACGAATGTGGGTATAGTCTGCGTGGGTTTCCTCCAGGTGCTCCGGTTTCCTCCCACAGTCCAAAGATGTGCAGGTTAGGTGAATTGGCCACGCTAAATCGCCCATAGTGTTAGGTGCATTAGTCAGAGGGAAATGGGTCTGGGTGGGTTACTCTTCATAGGGTCAGTGTGGACTTGTTGGGCCAAAGGGCCTGTTTCCAAAAAGAAAAAACTGCATGGAATCTAATCTACATTTGGATAAGTTCATGAATAGGAAAGGTTTGGAGGGATGTGGGCCAAGTGCAGGCAGGTGTGATTAGTTTGGTTTGGGAACATGGTCAGTGGAGACTGGTTAGGCCTAAGGGTCTGTTTCCATGCTGTATGTCTCTCTGACTTTATGACTACTCCTAAGATGCATCTTAAATTCAGAGAGACAGGGGGAGAAAGAGATAGAGATGATGGAAAGGTGTAGAAGGAAGATTCCAAAACTTGGAACCTAGGCAACTAGGTATTGTCGCCAATGCTGACATAATTCAAACTGGAATGCACCAGGAGGCAGTTAGCAGGGGGGAGATCAGTACCTACAGCAGGGGTTCAATCCCTGTTCTGGCTGAGGTGATTTTGGCACTTGGCTCCCCGACTTACCCCATGGTGGAGGTGACAGTGCAGAGGGTCTGACCTGTTGTCAGGCAGAGAACTGATAAAGAAGAAATCAGAATTGGAGAAGGCCGAAATCTCTGAGGTCGGTGGTTTGATGGGAATAGAAAACAGAGGTGAGAATTTTAAAATTGAAGCAATGCTGGACAAGGAGCCAGAATGATCTTCAGTAAACTGAGCTAAAGCTCACCAAACCAGTGTTATAATACAATGATAAATAATAATCTGACAGAGGGCGTAACAATAAAACATTGTGTCCCAACCCCTCAGCCAAAAGTAATTAAGACATTGAGTTACTCCCTATTGTGTAAGAGTTGGGTGTGGTATGTCGTGTTCTTGGGTAAAAGGTAAACAAAGTTCTCCTTCACAGTTGTGTTTAGTCATTAATGAGAAGCACAATGACAGAGGAAGGCAATCAGATCAAAGATGATGAAGAAAAAAGCAGTGTTTTACATCTAGTGACTCAGACACAAAAAATTATACCATCAGGCTTTTAACCATTCCTTAAATGTCCTATTTTCTTAGTAAGCTTGTTCATAGATTCACATCTGCCTGGATGGACATACTGGAAGGGGTGGGTGGGTGTATGTACAGTGGCTGTCCTGTTTAGAGACTGTAACTATTTTGATACTCAGAGTAACTGGATATCTGTAAGTCTCCTTGCACCAAGCCCTAGAGATTGCAGGGTGGGATAGTACAGGGTACTGAGCGAATCGATTGAAAGGGGTTAGCAGCATCAACTACAGTTACTGAGACTGCTGTATAATATGACTGCCACATTCCAAACTGTGCAAACACATTTTCACCAGGGACTACTTGGGTCATTGTTATGGGGAGAGAATTCCTGCCACTATTACACCCAATGCCTTTACATCCACAAACACCAACATAATGAAAAACTTTCCACACTGCACGGGGATAAGCTCAGAGTCTCTTGGAGCCATCTGCCAGTTTGTTACCTTTTTGTAGTCCTCCACGTTCTTCAGGTGTGCCTCCTGGCAGATACAGAGATTTAGAAATTGTTGCCATTCATTTTTCACAGCATCCTTATGGGCCTGAAAGACAGATCCTATACATGTTACAACCTCTGTGCAAATGCATGGTGAGGTACAGTCATAGCAGAGAAAAAGACCCTTCAGCCCATCAGTCAGCATGGACTGGCTAGACTGAAGGGTCTGTTTCCATGCTGTATGACTCTATGGCTCTTGTACCTAACTATTGTCATCACCTTTAGAGGTTTGGGTCACTGATTGTCTGTCAATTATTGCTTAACAAGAAAAAAGGGCTCAAGCACCCTATTGCTTCTTTGCAGCCAATTGATTTGGGGCAGTAAAGAACTAAGCCATGTACGAAATGAACCAAATACTCCATCTTGTCATGGTTCAGCTTCACCAGTGACTGATGCCACACTGCTCTGTCCCCAGACCTCCCTCCATATCACCACCGCCCCCCCCCCCCCCCCCCCCCCCCCCCCCCCCCCCCCCCCCCCCCAGTCAAACATGAACAGTAGTCAGGAAGAAGTCTCTGGGAGGTATGGGATCATTAAAAACAAGCCTAATTGAATGGTCCAATCAGAAGAACAAAAACCGCACATTGACTGACAATGAGCTGCAGTGAGGCAATTGTGCCCAGTCTTCATTGCTCCTGTTGGTGGACTTGTTCTTCATTTTTATCCCTGACGGTGGCAGCCCCTACCCCCTTGGGTACTGCTGAACCGTCATGAGCTGGGAACCAGGCTGACTCAGGTGGCTAAAAACCTGGGGCCTTTCTGATGAAACAATGTCTATTGCCATTTTGGCAGCACCACTTATCCAACATCCTGTTTGCTCATGATGAATTCACTGTGGATTTAGTGTGCTTTTGTGGCCTTGACAGGCTTTCATTTGAATTTTGGTAAAGTTCCAATTTGATTGGCTAACACACAATTTGGTTTGGATTGGTTCAGTTGGGTTGGATCGAAATGGATCGGTTCGAAATGGATTAGAGATGCCTAAGCCTATCGCAGGTCTAGCCTGGATCATTTGGTCATTGAGTCTGTTCATGGGTTTGAAAGGGTTGGTTTGGATAGTTCTGTTTATCTGTCTGGTTTATTTTCACCTCCCCAGTGCGTGAGTGTGAACAAATTTGTACCTCAATTGTCGGACTGCCAGGGTGCTTCAGTTTGATCAGTCTCTCCCCATCATCCTGAATCTGATTAACGGTCGCTTCCTCATCCAACAGACCATTGTCTTTAAAGCTCTGCAGGAAAGTGAAGCAAAGGGTTAGGAAATAAACGTGCTGCGTGCATCTCATGGCAGGCAGGTAGCATCTGGAGAAGAGAGAAATAGCATTTTCAGGTCGATGACCTGTTCCCTCCCCATAGGCCTTTGCTGAAAATGCTGAAGAATCAGAGAACTTAAAGCCACAGTAACCCATCACACAGGAGTGATGCAGAAGTGAGAAGGTAACTTTAAATAAAATAAGTCATCTTATTTGTTCATGTTCAACCAATTCATCCAATAGTGAAAGGAAGCAGAAAGATAAACTTAATAAATGTAATTAAAACGTCCTACAAATGCTGATGGTTGTATGATGAGAGCTAGAAGTGACAATATGAATATAACCTTCCTATCTCCTTTAAATTCGAGTCATAGAGATTTACAGCATTGCAAACAGGCCCTTCAGCCCAACTTGTCCATGCTGTCCAGTTTTCACAATTAGTCCAGGCCCCTTTGTCTGTGTTTGGTTCATATTCTTCCGGACCTATCCCTCCATATATTTGTCCAAATGTTCCTTAAATGACAAAATTGTACTCACCTCCACCAAACTGTGCAAACACATTTTCACCAGGGACTATTTGGGTCGTTGCTATGGGGAGAGAATTCCTGCCACTATTACACTCAATGCCTTTACATCCACAAACACCAACATAATGAAAGACTTTCCACACTGCACGGGGATAAGTTCAGAGTCTCTTGGAGCCATCTGCCAGTTTGTTACCTTTTTGTAGTCCTCCATGTTCTTCAGGTGTGCCTCCTGGCAGATGCAGAGATTTAGAAACTTACCAGCAGGGTGAAAAAAACTGCCCCTCTGCACATTTTGTGTTTCTCCCCTCTCACCTTAAACTTATCCCCTCTAGTTTTGGATTCCCCTCTCATGGGGAAAAGCTGTTGGCTATCTACCCTATCTATGCCTCTCGTGACTTTATAGACCTCTATAAGGTCACCCTCACTCCCCTACACACCAGGGGAAAAATTCCCAGCATATCCAGCCTCTCCTTATAGTTCAAACCTTCTAGTCCAGGTAGGATCCAAGTAAGTCTTTTCTGCATTTTAATAATATCCTTTCCATGATAGGGCAACCAGAACTACATAAGGTGCTCCAAAAGTGGCCACACCAACCATTTACACAAAACCATTTCAAACTCTTCACTGCAATGCTGAACAATCACTTTATGCTCATATCTTCAATGGTTATTTGTATCCTGTATTCCACACTCACCTCATACTGCCTGCGGACCTCCTCTGGCACAATCATCTTATCAGTCCAGTCTTCCTTAATGATTTTTTCTTGTTGATCGTTCAGTAGAACCAGCTGTTTGGTGCAGCCCTGCATGTAGTCATAGAGACTCTCCAGTTGATGGCCTCGCAACTGAGTGGATTCCTGAATAAAAACACCATACCTCCTTTAGACTCCAACAACACTTCCCAAACTCTCAGTATCTACCACTGAGAGGGAGAGCAGCAGCAGCTACATGGGAACACCACCCCCTCCAAGCCACTCACCATCCTGACTTGGACATTCCTTCAGTGTCTAGATTAGTGTGGTGCTGGAAAAGCACAGCAGGTCAGGCAACATCTGAAGGAGCAGGAAAATCCACTTTTCGGGCAAAAGCCTTTCCTGATGAAGGGCTTTTGCCCAAAAGATTGATTTTCCTAATCCAGCACCACTATCACCTGATGAAGGAGCGACGCTCTGAAAGCTAGTGTGCTTCCAATTAAACCTGTTGGACTATATCCTGGTGTTGTGTGATTTTTAACTTTGTACACTCTAATCTAGACACTGATCTCCAGCTTCTGCAGTCCTCACTTTTGCCCATTCCTTCAGTGTGGCTGGGTCAAACTCCTGGAACTCCCTGCCTCATGAGATTGTAGGGTACCAACATGCCAAGGGCTAAGGTGTTTCAAATAGGCAGCTTACCACCACCTATTCCAGAGCAATTAGAGGTGGGTAATAAATGCTGATCGCATTAACAATGGCCACATCCCAAAAGTGTGGGGTGACATAGTCGCTCAGTGGTTAGCACTGCTGCCTAACAGTGTCAGGGACCTGGGTTCGATCCCACCCTCAGGTGACTGTGTGGAGTTTGCACGTTCTCCCCGTGTCTGCATGGGTTTCCTCTGGGTGCCCGGTCTCCTCCCACAGTGCAAGTTGGGTGGATTGGCCGTGATAAATTCCTCATTGCATTCTGGGGTATGTGGATTAGTAGGAATAAGGAATAGGGTAGAGGGGTGGGTCTGGATGGGATGCTCTTCAGCGAGGGGGTGGCAGTGTGGACTCAGTGGGCCACATGCAGGGATTCTATGGTCCTATGGGATAAAGCAGAGATCTGCTCCTTCTCTGCAATAGAGAAATGGGTGATTATAGCTTTCAACAATCATGCATCGACAGAGTCACACAAATACTAGGCGAAGGTACTTGGCCAGTAAGAGCCATGAAAGGGACTGAAGAACAGAACATCGATCAGGTAGATTGGGTAGGGGATGGAACAGCCATGGGGCTTTAGGGGAGACAGATACAGAGATCCATGTGTGGCAAAGGTACAGAGTCCCAAGACTGACGGAGGCACCAAGAATGAAAAATCTTGCATTGACAGGAAGTTAAGCTGACAGAGAGGAAGTGACTCCCAGGAAGTCAGGTTGAATGACTCTCTAAGCACAGCAACAGGAGAAAAACAGAAAAAAAGAGAGATTCAGAAGGTTAGAGGGTCGATGAAGGAGAGAAACAATCTGAAGTGAGAGGTTACTCACAAGGTTCCCAGCACCAACATCTTTAGCTTCAGGCTGTGTGGTGTGATGGACAATAAATCACAGAGTTGATAGGAAACATCAACTTAAAATGCAGCACGGAGTGACAGAACACGGTCTGCAAAATTCATCAAGAGAGCTCGTTCTTTCCAGTCCTGAGGGGTACACAGGACAGACTGAGCCTGAAGTCACATGTGCTATAAGCTCACCCAGGAGCAGCTAATAGGAACTCACCACTAGGTTCTTGTACTGCTTCTGGACAGACTTGAGCTCCTCCTGTAAGGCAAAGAAAAGACATACACTTCCTCACATTTTTGCATCATGAGTTGTAAACACTTGTCGCCCACCTCAAACTGCACTGAGTACCCCACACAGCCAGTTCAGAGACGGCTGGGAGTCAACCACATTGCTGTGGGTCAAGAGTCCTGTGTAGGCCAGATCAGGTAAGGACAGCAGATTTCCTTCCCTGGAGGATATTGTGTATCAGATGGGTTTTTACAACACTCACCATCACCATCACAAAGACTAGCCTTACATTCCAGATTTGTTTTTTGATCTTAAATTCTGACAGCTGTGACTGAGGGCTTTGTCCCATGTCGAGCTCTGAGATTACTGTCACAGTGATAGTTCCTCCACACCACAAGTTCCCTCTAACTTTGCTCCCTATTTGTCATTCAAATGCTGTTTCACTGGTTGGTTGATGTGAGACAAGTTAGCTGCCTGTTAAACCCGTCCCCTATCTTTCTGGGACAGAAGTCCTCTATTTGTTGTTTTCCTGCATCCACACTTGGATGTATTTAACTTTACAGAGGCTCTTCGTACATCTTCCAGTGTGAGGATGATCCAACATCAGAATCAACAAGCATCCAGCATTTATGTTCCTCAGATGTCATCAGTTCTAATCCCACCAAGTTGTAAAAACAACAGGCTGTATTCATAGCCAATACCAATGAGAACTGAATTGATTCCTCAGTTCAGACTAATCCTGACTCCCAGCCCTCACCCCTCACCTTGACTATGAGTAATTTTATACCAATTACCATTGAGCACCCAGAAAGGTTTACTGTTCAGGAGATTTAAAATGGAAGGTGAGACGCACCCACTTCCTAATGCTGTTCAAAGTGGCACAAGGCAATCCTCAGGAACAGACTGGGCTATCTCTGTGTCAGACGCATTTTTGATTGAGATGGGACAGGAGTCACAACAAAACAACACAGATTGTAACTCTGTGCATCCATAAAGCACTGCAGCTAGACCAGTCTGAACCAGTGGCAAACTGCTCCATCCAGTTTGACTCAGAGCACAAACTCGTCAACAAATTCACTCCAGCACCAGTGTGCAGAAGGCTCCAGGTGCTACTTTGAATGCATTGAAAACTCAGACACTATAAAAATGAATTTTTCATGAAAATGAACCTCTGTTTAGCATCGTAGCTTTGACAGTGTGGTACTCCCTCAGTATTGTCTCTCTGACAGTGTGGTGCTCCCTCAGTACTGACCCTCCGACAGTGCATCACTCCCTCAGAACTGACCTTCCGAGAGTGCAGTGCTCCCCCAGAACTGACCCACCAACAGTGCGGTGCTCCCTCAGCGCTGACCCACCAACAGTGCGGTGCTCCCTCAGTACGGACCTTCTGACAGTGCAGCACTTCCTCAGAACTGACCTGACAGTGCATCACTCTCTCAGAGCTGACCCTCTGACAGTGCATCACTCTCTCAGAGCTGACCCTCCAATAGTGCCACGTTCCCTCAGTGCTACAGGTGTGGCTACATGGGCCATGTTCTCAAGTCATACAGAAACAGACCCTTCAACCTAGCTGATCCATGCTGACCAGGTTTCCTAAATTGAACTCGTGTTTTCTGATTCAGTGGTGAGCCATCCATAACCCTCACCGGTCAGGAATTCAACTCTGGCTCACACAGTTTTACTGAGGAGCTAACAAGGTAGTTATGTGTGCTCTAACCTCTGCTAAATGCCCCTTGTCCCCATGCCTAGCCTGCTTCCTTACCGGGTTTCCGATGGACTGGCAGTTAATCTCTGGGCTGTAGGCTTCAACCTGTTTACTCAGTATGTGGTGACATGCAATCTGTCTCTCCAGTTCCGACAACTGGGGTCCAAATCCGCCATCATTGACTTCTCTCTGTGGACACCGAAACAGAAGATGTTAAACAGAATGGAAGGTGGTGATGGTTTTGGACAGTAGAGTGCACCAGGGCCTGAGGTAGAGGTGAGGGCAGAGCACTGCAGACAGCTGTAGAGGGAAGGTGAAAGCTGGGGTGCATTGTAACCAGTGCTCAATACCTTTGAGACATAGGGAGACAGTTGTGTGTCGCATCCTTTCCATTGCTCATTTGCTGGTGATATACTCATAGAGTTATACAGCACTGAAACAGACTCTTCAGTCCAACTTGTCCATGTTGACCAGATAACCTAAATTAATCTAGTCCCATTTGCCAGCACTTGGCCCATATCCCTCTAAACCCTTCCTGTTCATATACCCATCCAGATGCTTTTTAAATATTGCAGTCGTATCCACTTCCAACACTTCCTCTGGCAGCTTGTTCCACACATGTACCACCCTCAGGTCCTTTTAAATCTTTCCCCTCCTAAACCTGCGCACTCGAGTTTTGGATTCCCCTACCCTGGAGAAAAGACCTTAGTTATTCACTCCCTTCAAGCCCCTCTTGATTTTATAAACTTCTGTAAGGTCACCCCTCAGCCTCCGACATGCCAGGGAAAACAGCCCCAGCCTATGCAGTCTCACCCTGTAGCTCAAATCCTCCAACCTTGGCAACATCCTTGTAGATTGTTTCTGCACCCTCTCAAGTTTAACAACATCCATGCTGTAGAATTGTACAAGCAGAATTGTATGCAGTATTCTAAAAGTGGCCTCACCAATGTCCTGTACAACCGCAACATGGCATCTCAATGCTCAATGTTCTGACCAATGAAGGCAAGTATGCCAAATGCCTTCTTCAACACCTTATCTACCTGCCACTCCACTTCCTCCTACATCCCCAGTTCGTTTTAGGTTTGGAGTGTCATCCAGTCAGTCAGCACTATCCATGCGATCAATTCTCCGGAGCATAATCTGAAAACATTGCGCACTGGTCACATAAAGAGATCTTATCGAAAGCAAAACAGGAGATCAAGGAGCAGGAACTGGCTATTCAGCACCTGCAATCTACTCCTCAGTTCACAACTGATCTCATTATAAGCTGAAACCACTGTGGATACCGAAGATATCTGAAACAAAAATAGAACGTTCTGGAAATACTCAGCACTTCCATCAGAATCTGTTGACAGAGAAACAGTTCATGTTAGTGGTCTCACTTCAGAAACATCAAGAAACACGGAATAACGCAGTATAGGAGAGGCCCTTCGGCCCATTGAGTCTGCACTGCATTCTTGACCTGAAACATTATCTGTGTACCTCTTTCTCCAGAGTTGCTGACAGACCAGAGAAGTGTCTCCAAGATTTTCTGTTTGTTTGGAAAGAGTGCATAAGCAATTTACAAGAATGCTTCCAGGAATGAGAAACTTCAGTGATGAGGATAGATTGAAGACACTGGGGGATGCTCTCCTCGGACTGAAGAAGGCTAGAGAGGAGATTTGACAGAGGTTTTCAAAATCATGAGTGGGCTGGAGAGAGTAGATAGGGAAAAACTGTTCCCACTCATAACAAGAATGACAGGGAATATATTTAATGTGATGTACAAATCGGAGAGGTGCCAAAAATATTTTGAGACAATGACGATTGGGACCTGGAATGTACTGAGAGTGTGGTGCTGGAAAAGCACAGCAGGCCAGGCAGCATCCGAGGAGCAGGAAAGTCGATGTTTCGGGCCAGAGCCCTTTATCAGAATCGATTCCTGATGAAGGGCTCCGGCTTGAAGCGTCGATTTTCCTGCTCCTCGGATGCTGCCTGGCCTGCTGCGCTTTTTCAGCAACGCACTCTTGACTCTGATCTCCAGTATCTGCAGACCTCACCGTCGCCCACCTGGAATGTACTGCCTGGAAATGTGATTGGGACAATTGAAGTATTCAAGAGAGCACTGGATGGTTATTTGGATAGAAGTGGTGTACTGGGATGCCGGGGGAAAGGAGGTTAGCGGTAGGGCATAGAGCCAGTGAAGGCATGGTGGACTGAATGGCCTCATTCAGAGTCATGATAATTCTGAACCTCTGTGTTTTCATGGAAGAGAGGATGAACAGTGATAGATTGAAAGACAGTGAGAGTGGAAGAGGAAGAGAAAGTAGGGAAAGAAATTCAGACAGAGGCTGATGAGGCCCACATACAGAGTTGGGAACTGAGGACATGCAGTGTCCTCTGAAGCTTATTGGTCTCAGGAAGGTTACACCCACAGGGGGAGGCGGAGGCCAGGGCTGATGTTAAAAACAAGGTGAGGATTTGGACTGCGATAACTTCTGTCAGTGAAAAGAGGAAACAGGACATTGTGAGTTAGTGTGCAAGCCTTCAATGAGCTTGTGTTGTGCACAGGGCAGCGAGTTAGTTCGCAAGTGATGGGGTAGACACTGTACCTGCTTCTGTGCCAAGATGTCAGACCATTCCACGGAATTATATCCTTTGGGGATTTCCAGCTTCTCATAGAGGTCTCGAAATGCTGTGCATTGTTTAGCCCAGAGTTCATGCATTTTCTTGACACTAAACAGACGTGGAACACACATTAAAAATACTGACCAAGTCTGGAGTGGTTAACCCTGCAGCCATTTCTAATGCCACATTGATGCCAGCCAATTATCAATAGTCAGCTGTGGCAAAGTAATATAGCCTCAGTGAAGCCCCTTCCCACTGAGTACCTCAATTAGATTCCAGTCTGTAATTCATTCCCTGCTATCTGTTATTCTATATATGAACCAGTCTGATCTCCACCATTTGATTCCAGACTCACTCCTGGATATCTGTTGTTCTACATATAAAACACTCTGAGCCCTTCAATTAGAATCAACTCTGTAAGTCACTCCCAGGTACCTGTTATTCTATATATAAGCCACTAACCCCTCGATTAGATTCCAATGTGCAAGTCACTCCTAGGTATCTGTTATTCTATATATAAACCACGCTAACCCTTTGATTAGATCCCAGTCTGTATCTCGCTCCAGATATCTGTTCTTCTATACATACACCATCCATGGCTCTAAATTAAATGTCAGCCTATACCTCACTCCTGGTTATTGTCTGTATAAACCACCCGATAAGACCCTAATGTATATCACAGTCGCTGACAGCAATCCTTCTATAGATAAGCACCCTGAATTAAATCCCTGTCGATGACTCACACCTTCCAAATCCCTGCTCAATCTGTGGGTTTTGTTCCTGGCAGTAACTTTCAAAGCATTGGGCTGTAACCTCCCATTATATAATTCCTGAATTTATGTAGTGCCTGAAATTTCAACTGATCCTGACCTGGAAATGTGTACAAATGCTGCGCAAGTGTGCATTGACTGCATTGTCAATATCCTACACCCTATTAAATGATTCTTATTTTCAAATATCTATTCAGTTCTCTTTAAAAGGTGTAACCACAAAGTTGTTGGTCAAGCAAATCCTTGTTATGAAGGATCCTTTATTTGGACCAATCTGCTGCCCACCTCTTCATTCTTTTGGGAATTCTGTGGAGATAAGTTCTAACACCCAAGGATTTCCAGTAAAATTTGGATCCATGGAATAAGGGTGTGTTAGTGAATGCACTAAAAACATTAGATTAAGAAGAAGACATGGCATGGTGGCTCAGTGGTTAGAACTGCTACGTCGCAGAATGGGATGGTGCAGTGCTCCCTCAGGGGGGTGGGGGGAGAGTGGCCAGTGTGGTACAGCTCCCCCCCTTGGCTGACTGTCTGTGTAGAGTTTGCACATTGTCCCTGTGTCTAAGTGGATTTCCTCTGGGTGCTCTGGTTTCCTCACACAATCGAAACACAGGCAGTTTAGGTGGATTGATCATGCTAAACTACCCCCAGCGACCAGGGATTTACAGATGGATGAGCCATGGGAGAAAATCCATAATGTGCAGCTCTACATGGATTAGCCATTGTAAATGTGGAGATAGGTTCTGGATGGGATGCTCTTTGAAGTGTCTCTATGGGCCAAATGGCCTGTATCTGCACTGTAGGGACTCTATGACCTATGGGATTCATCAAAATTCTGAAGTAGAATCCAGACCATCACCCATTTTCATGGAGCCAGGATTCCCAATCACTTTGAGGACAACCGGGAATCTGAACCAGTCTATATGGGTAAAAACCTGAGTCACATTAAGTCAGAATTGCATAGGACCTAGATAAATTCCAAACTGACTCAGTTTAATTATTTGTCTGCACCTCTCCCATTTTTACAGTCCAGCACTATCGGTATGAGCCCAAGTTTGGAATAAAATGTGATTTTGAACTAACTTTAGTAATTCTCGGGCTGGACATTGGCATCACTAGATGGTGAGAGCATATTTATTGCCCATCTCTGATGGTCCGGAGGAATCTCAGCTCATCTACACGTTTGAAGATCATTTCAGAGAAGAGTAAACATTGGTTTTGAACTGGAGTCACACGTCAGCCCAGGGTTTAGATCAGAGTGGTGCTGGAAAAGCACAGCAGATCAGACAGCATCCGAGGAGCAGGAAAATTGAAGTTTCGGGCAAAAGCCTTTTATCAGGAATGATGAAGGGTTTTTGCCCAAAACGTCGATCTTCCTGCTCCTCGGATGCTGCCTGACCTGCTGTGCTTTTCCAGCACCACTCTGATCTAAACTCTGGTTTCCAACATCTGCAATCCTCACTTTCACATGTCAGCCCAGACTGGGTAAGGACAATAGGATTCCATTGTGAAGCAGTTAGGTTTGTAGGACAATCTGACAGTTTCATGCTCACTGTTACAGACAGAACCTTTTCACTCCCATATTTTCTCCAATATGAATCCCCAAACTGTCCTACTGAGATTTTAACTCATGTTCTCTGCATTAATCATCCATGACACAGCAGTGTCCCTTAACTTTCAGCTTACTCAGTTTCGATTATGTTAGCCTGTGGATGTTTCAGCTTCTTTGCCTTGTCGACATCCAGGAAAAGATGCTTAAGGAGTTCCTCTGATCGACACAAATTTTTATTGTTCACAGTCTCGTATTTGAATGGGCGTTTGTTCTGGTAGTTTATTCTATCCTGAAAAAAATCAATCAAGAGAAACAAACATTGTCAAATTTATCAAAATATATCCTGCCTGCAGACACGGTTTGTTAAGAATCCATCCTGCTGTTGGGTCTTAATGGCATTTTGTGCCAGTTTTAAAGTTTTTATCAATTTATTTAACATAACCAGGGAATCTAGAGAGATTTGTCTTTCTCAGTTATGTGGCAAAGTATCAGACTGGCCATCCAAACATCGCCCAGAAATTCCCTGCAATTAAATATTGGATAGATTGAAGCCACTGTCTTCAAGTACTCTGTTTCCTTGTGACTGACTCAGCCGGGCTGCACGGTGAAGCTTAACCACATCTTGAAGCCTTTAAAAATGTAGGGGCAGAAATCAGCCATTTTGACAGCCAAGTCTGCTCCACCATTTAAAGAATTCATGACTCATCTGTTAATCCTCAACTCCACTTTGCTGCCTTTTTCCTGAATCCCTTACTGATTAAAAATGTGTCCATCTCAATCTTGAATATACACAATGATCCAAATTCTGGCCTGAAATATTTACCAAAGTCTTTGAGGAGGTAACAAGCAGAATAGATACGGGGGAAGCATTGGATGCAATAAAGTTAGATTTCCAGATAGCGTATGATAAGGTACCACATGTTAAGTTACTTAATAAGATAAGTGCCCGCGGTATTGGGGGTTATACGTTAGCATGGATAGAGATTTGAGTCAAAAGTGTGGCACTGGAAAAGCACAGCAGGTCAGGCAGCATCCGAGGAGCAGAAGAATCAATATTTCAGGCATACGCCCTTCATCAGGAATTCTGGAAAGGTCGACTGCCCTGCTCCACCAACCAGATATCCCAACCCAATCTAGTCCCACCTGCCAGCACCCAGCCCATAACCCTCCAAACCCTTCCTATTCATATACCCATTCAAATGCCTCTTAAATGTTGCATTTGTACCAGCCTCCACCACTTCCTCTCGCAGCTTATTCTATACACGCACCACCCTCTGTGTGAAAAGGTTGCCCCTTAGGTCTCTTTTATATCTTTCCCCTCTCACCCTAAACCTATGCCCTCTAGTTCTGGACTCCCCGACCCCAGGGAAAAGACTTTGTCTATTTATCCTATCCATGCCCCTCACAATTTTATAAGCCTCTATAAGGTCACCCCTCAGCCTCCGACACTCCAGTGAAAACAGCCCCAGCCTGTTCAGCCTCTCCCTATAGCTCAAATCCTCCAACCCTGGCAAAATCCTTGTAAATCCTTTCAAGTTTCACAACATCTTTCCGATAGGAAGGAGACCAGAATTGCACACAATATTCTAACAGTGGCCTAACCAATTTCCTGTACATCTGCAACATGACCCCCCAACTCCTGTACTCAATACTCTAACCAATAATGGAAAGCATACCAAACACTTTCTTCACTATCCTATCTACCTGCGACTCCACTTTCAAGGAGCTATGAACCATCACTCCAAGGTCTCTTTGTTCAGCAACACTCCCTAGGACCTTACCATTAAGCGTATAAGTCCTGCTAAGATTTGCTTTCCCAAAATGAAGCACCTCGCATTTATCTGAATTAAACTCCATCTGCCACTTCTCAGCCCATTGACCCACCTGGTCAAGATCCTGTTGTAATCTAAGGTAACCCTCTTCGCTGTCCACTACACCTCCAATTTTGGTGTCATCTGCAAACTTACTAGCTGTACCTCTTATGCTCGCATCCAAATCAATTATGTAAATGACAAAAAGTAGAGGGCCCAGCACCGATCCTTGTGGCACTCCACTGGTCACAGGCCTCCAGTCTGAAAACAACCCTCCACCACCACCCTCTGTCTTCTACCTTTGAGCCAGTCTGTATCCAAATGGCTGGTTCTCCCTGTATTCTGTGAGGTCTAACCTTGCTAACCAGTCTCCCATGGGGAACCTTGTTGAACGCCTTACTGAAGTCCATATAGATCACAACTACCGCTCTGCCCTCATCAATCTTCTTTGTTACTTCTTCAAAAAACTTCAAAGACCTGCTGTGCTTTTCCAGCACCACACTCTCGACTCTGATCTTCAGCATCTGCAGCCCTCATTTTCTCCATGGGTAGAGGTTTGGCTAACTAATTGAAGACAGTGAGTTGTCTTGGAGCATTTTCAGGGTGACAAATCACTGCTGGAGCCAATTTTTTTACAATATATATGACTTGGATGAGGAGAGTGAATACACTAGCCAAGAAAACCAAAGAACTGCAGATGCAGGAAATCAGAAACAAAAACAGAAACTCAGCAGGACTGTGGAGAAAAAAGCAGAGTTAATGTTTCAGAAGAACAGTCACTGCACCCGAAATGTTAATACTACTTTCCCACTCCACTGCTGGACCTGTTAAGTTTTTCCAGCAATTTCTGATTTTGATAGGATAGCCAAGTTTGTGGATGACATAAAAATAGGTGGGAAGGCTGACATGAGGTGTGGATGACACAAAGAGTCTGCAGAGGGATATAGTCAGGTCAAGTGAGTGGACCAAAAGTTGGCAGATGTGGAACATAATGTGGGAAAAAAATGAAGTTATGCACCATGGTAGGAAGAATATTATTTAATGGGGAAAGATTTCATAAAACTATAGAAGACCGCATGACAGCTCTGGAGCTGCAGATGTACTCATCCGTGATGCTGAGGAGGTCATGGACAGCATGTTTAGTGAATTGGTCACATCGTAGGTTAGGGAGAAAGGTAACGAAAAGGCGGAGAAGAAGCAGGAAGGCAGTGCAGGTGTCCCCTGCGGTCATCTCCCTCCAAAACAGGTATACCATTTCGGATACTGTTGGGGGAGATGGCTCACCAGGGGAGGGCAGCAGTAGCCAAATTCATAGCACCGTGGTTAGCTCTGCTATACAGAAGGAGAGGAAAAAGAGTGGAAGGGCGATAGTCAGAGGGGATTCAATTGTAAGAAGAGTAGATAAGCATTTCTGTGGTCAAAAACAAGACTCCCGAATGGTATGTTGCCTCCCAGATGCACAGGCCAACGATGTCTCAGATCGGCTGCAGAACATTCTGAAGGGGGAGGTGAAGCAGTTGTTGTGGTGCATAGAGGCACCAATGATATAGGCAAAAATGGGATGAGGTCCTACAAGCAGAATTTAGGGAGTTAAGAGCCAAGTTAAAAAGTAGGACCTCAGAGGTGGTAATCTCAGGATTGCTACCAGTGCCATGTGCTGGTCAGAGTAGGAATGAAAGAACAGGCAGGATGAATGCGGGGTTTGAGAGATGGTGCAGGAAGGAGGGGTTCAGATTTTTAGGACATTGGGACTGGTTCTGGGTGAGGTGGGAATATTACAAACTGGATGGTCTACAGCCATGCCAGACTGGAACCAATGTCCTTGGGGGTGCTTTTGCCAAGACTGTTGGGTTGGGTTTAAACTAATGTGGCAGGGGAATGGGAACCAAATGAGGAAGTTAATGGACAGTAAGGAGGTAGTAACTAAAGCCTCTAAGGAACTAATAACCATGGCTAAGGGGAAGAGTAGGCAGGGAGCAGATGATGAATGCAAAGGGATTGGTGGCCTGAGGTGCATTTGTTTTAATGCAAGATGTGTAGTGGGTAAGGCAGATGAACTTAGGGCTTGGATTAGTATCTGACAGTATAGTGTGATTGCTGTTACTGAGACTTGGTTGAGGGAAGGGCATGATTGGCAACTAAAGATCCCTGGATACCAATGCTTCAGACAGGATAGACAGGGAGGTAAAAGGGGTGGAGGAGTTGCATTACTGGTCAGAGAGGATATCACAGCTGTGCTGAAGGAGAGCACTATGGAGGACTCGAGCAGTGAGGCAATATGGGCAGAGCTCAGAAATCTCAGAAATAGGAAGGGTGTAGTAACGATGTTGGGGCTGTACTGCAGGCCTCCCAACAGCAAGCGTGAGGTAGAGGTACAATATGTCAGTAGATTATAGAAAAATGTAGGAGCAACAGGGTGGTGACAATAGGAGATTTTAATTTTCTCAACATTGACTAGGATTCACTTAGTGTTCGAGTTCTGGATGGAGCAGAATTTGTAAGGAGCATCCAGGAGGCTTTTATAGAGCAGTGTGTAAATAGTCCAACTCAGGAAGGGGCCACACTGGACCTGGTGTTGGGGGATCAGCCCGGACAGGTGGTTGAAGTTTCAGTAGGGAATTCCTTTGTGAATAGTGATCACATTATCAGAGGTTTTAGAATACTCATGGACAAAGATGAGAGGGGTCCTAAAGGAAGGCTGGGGGAAGGCCAACTGTAGCAAAATTCAGCAGGGGCTAGGGATTGTAGATTGGGAGCAGCTGTTTGAGAAATTGTGAGACTAGCTAAGAAGGAATAGAAAGCATACATAAGGTCTGACAACTGAAGACAGACATAGCTTTGGAAGAATATTGGGAAAGTAGGACCAATCTGAAATGAGGAATTAAGAGGGTTAAGAGGGGTCATGAAATAACTGTAGCAAATGGGATTAAGGAAAATCCCAAAGCCTTTTATTTGTATATAAAGAGCAAGAGGGTAACTAGGGAAAGGTTTGGCCCACTCAAAGACAAAGGAGGAAAGTTATGCGTGGAGTCAGAGAAAATGGGTGAGATTCGTTGCATCTACTCGTATTCACTGAGTAGAGGGACATGACAGATGTTGGGGTTAGGGATAGATGTTTGATTATTCTAGGTCAAGTTGGCATAAGGAGGGAGAAAGTGTTGGGTATTCTAAAAGGCATTAAGGTGGACAAGTCCCAGGTCCAGATGGGATCTTTCCTAGGTTACTGAGGGACGTGAGAGAGGAAATAGCTGGGGCCTTAACAGATATCTTTGCAGCATGCTTGCACGGAGGACTGGAAAATTGCTAATGTTGTCCCCTTGTTTAAGAAGGCTAACAGGGATAATCCTGGTAATTATTAGCTGGTGAACCTGATGTCAGTGGAAAGGAAGCTGCTGGAGAAGGTACTGAGGGATAGGATCTATTTACATTTGGAAGAAAATGGGCTTATCAGTGATAAGCACATGGTTTTGTGCAGGGAAGGTCATGTCTTACCAACTTGGTAGAATTCTTTGAGGAAGTGACAAAATTGAGGGAAGGGCTGTAGATGTCATACACATGGGCTTCAGTAAGGTGCATGATAACATTCTCCATGGTAGGCTGATGGAGAAAGTGAAGGTGCATGGGATCCAGGGTGTACTAGCTAGATGGATAAAGAACTGGCTGGGCAGCAAAAGACAGAGAGTAGTAGTGGAGGTGAGTTTCTCAAAATGGAGAATTGTGACCAGCAGTGTTCCACAGGGATCTGTGCTGAGACCTCTGTTGTTTGTGATATAAATAAATGATCTGGAGAAAGGTATGGGTAGTCTAATTAGCAAGTTTCCAGATGACACTAAGATTGGTGGAGTAGCAGATAGTAAAGGGGACTGTCAGAGAATGCAGCAGAATATAGATAGATTGGAGAGTTGGGCAGAGAAATGGCACATGGGAGTTCAATCCGGGCAAATGCAGGGTGATGCATTTTGGAAGATCCAATTCAAGAGCGAACTATACAGTAAATGGAAAAACACTGGGGAAAACTGATGTACAGAGAGATCTGGGTGTTCAGGTTCATTGTTCCCTGAAGGTGGTATAGTTGTATAAGACTTTGGTTTGGCCATATTTGGAATACTGTGTACATTTCTGGTTGCCACATCACCAAAAGGATGTGGATGCTTTGGAGAGGGTGCAGAGGAGATTCGCCAGGATATTGCCTGGTGTGGAGGGTGCTGGCTATGAAGAGAGGTTGAGTAGATTAGGATTATTTTTATTAGAAAGACGGAGGCTGGGGGGGACCTGATTGAGGTCTACAAAATGATGAGACATATCGACAGGGTGGATACAGAAAGCTTTCTCCCAGAGTGGGGGAACTCAATTACTCGGGGTCACGAGTTCAAGGCGAGAGGGGAGAAGTTTAAGGGAGATATCTGTGGAAAGTTCTTTATGTAGAAGATTGATGCCTGAAACGCATGTCATTGGGGGTGTAGAGGTGGTCATTGGGTGTGTAGAGGTGGTCATTGAGGTGTAGAGGTGGTCATTGGGGTGTAGAGGTGGTTGTGATAGCGTACCTTGACAGAAACATGAATGGGCAGGGAGCAAAGAGATACAGAACATTAGAAAATAGGCGATAGGTATAGATCAAGGATCTGGATCGCGCAGGCTTGGAGGGCTGAAGGGCCTGTTCCTGTGCTGTAATTTTTTTGTTCTTTTTTCAGGGGATTTGAGAGTCCTCGTATATAAATCACACTGTGCAACTTTGGGGAAATGGTTGACTCTGAAAGGAACTACCTCCACCGTCACAGTGACTCAGTGGTTAGCACTGCTACCTCACAGTGCCAGGGACCCAGGTTCAATTCCAGCCTCAGATGTCTGTCTTTGGAGTTTGCACATTCTCCCCGTGTCTGTGTGGGTTTCCTCCGGGTGCTCTGGTTTCCTCCCACAATCCAAAGATGTGCAGGTCAGGTGGATTGGCCATGGAAATGGCATGGTGATAAGTTGGGGATGTGAGTCTGGGTAGGATGCTCTTCACAAGGTTGAGGTGGACTTGATGGGCTGAATGGCTTGCTTCCACATTGTGGGGATTCTTGGTCTGAGCTCACCCTTTGACTGTGTTTTCATTCCACCCACACTGGACTTTTGGCAGCATGTTGCTGACTATGTCCTTTCCTCCATAAATGCATTCCAAACTCTGCTGCCCATCTCCTCACTGTTCACCCTAACCCCTCTCTGGTGCACGGGAAAGATCCCGATTAGATTATTTCGAAGAACAAATAGGAGTTTGTGTGCTTGGTCTCCTGACCAATAGTAACCCTTCATCTTATCCAGTCATGTACCTCATTACTGACTGTGGGATCTTGCTGAGTGCAAATTGGCAGCCCCACAGTCCATGGGACTCTACTTTCAAAATACTTAACATGTCAGAGAGATTGGTGTTTTATGGAGAATTCATTTTGATAAAACTCTTTGTTTCACTTGATGCTTCTTTCTTGTTGAACTTCTCAGCCTTTTCAGTTATGTTTATGGCCCTCATGGGGAGCCCCTGTCTAGCGCTTGCAATTAAAGAAATTGTACTCACAACTCGCAGCTTCTCCTCCACCTCCAGGATATCCTTTTCCACCTGGTCGCCATCAGTCTGCATATGGGAAATCAGCACAGCCAGCTCACTGAAATAAACAGGACATTGTCACACAGGGAGAAAGGGAAAGACTACATACCATCATCAACAGATATGACACAAGAGGCCACTTGGACCAATGTGCCTGAACCAACTCTTTGCAAGGGTTATATTAATCTTAGATTTCACCCATTGATCTGTAAATGTCTTCCTGTCATATATTTACCCGATGCCCTTCTGAAATTCACTGAGGGATTGCAATCCAGATCATTACAATGCACCTAGTTGCTCAACATTCTCTTTCTCTTGTGAGTTTTTTTAATGCTGGAACTCTGGTCACTAGCAGTGACCCAATTGAATCCTGTTTCAAATCGTAACTCACTGACTGACCCTCACTCACTAACTGACCAACCATCACTCACTCACTGGCTGACCCTCAATCGCTGACTGACCAACCCTCACTCACTCACTGACCGACCCTCAATCGCTGACCAACCCTCATTCACTCAAAGACTAACCCTCACTGACTCACTGACCCTCACTCACTAATTGACTAAATGACTGTAAGCGAGGTGGTTGGGGGTTTCTGAGTTCAGGAGTGGAGGACCCTCTGCCCTTGACCTTGTCCAACAGATATGAGATTTTTGCTCCCTGTATGGATGAGAAAAAGGGTTGTGGGCAGGATGAGCCAGCTGACCACGGCATCATGGTGCAGAAGGCCATTCAAGTGGTAGTTACAGGGGATTCTATTATTAGGGGGACAGGTAGCATCCTTTGTGAGACGGATCAGGAGACCCACAAGGTGTGTTGCCTGCCCAGCGCCAGGGTGCAGGACATCTCTGATCGGCTTGAAAGGATATTGGAGCGGGAGGGGGAGGATCCAGTTTTGTGGTGCACATTGGGACAATAATATAGACAAGGCTGGGAAGAAGGACCTGTTTGGGGACTATCAAGCACTAGGGAGGATATTGAAGAACAGGTCCTTAAGGGTTATAATCCCCGGATTACTGCCTAAGCCACGTGCTAAGTGGTATAGTGATAAGAACATTAGGGAATTAAACACACGCCTAAGAGATTGGTGTGGGAAAGAGGGATTCCATTTCATGGGACATTGGCATCACGTTTGGAACTGGGACATCTGTACCAATGGGACAGTCTCCACCTGAACTGATCTGGGTCCAGTGTTCTGGCAAAAAGGAACATAGTGTGGTCACTAGGATTTTAAACTTGTGAGTCGTGGGAATGGGAATGGGAAAGCAACAGCGTACATGGAGTCAAGTAGAAAGATAAGCAGCAGGTTAGCATGTGTGCAGGGTTTAAGTTCAACACAGACTAGGAATGAAGCAAAAAGGAACAATAACTTAGGACATATTACTAGAGATGTTGGAATTCCTGAGGATATGAAAATTAGCATTAAGGCGCTTTAGCTAAATGCTCTTAGATTACTTACAGTGTGAAAACAGGCCCTTCAGCCCAACAATTCCACACCGACCCTCCGAAGACCAACCCACCCAGACCTATTCCCCTACATTTACCCCTTCACCTAACACTATGAGCAATTTAGCATGGCCAATTCACCTAACCTGCACATTTTTGGATTGTGGGAGGAAACCGGAGCACCCAGAGGAAATCCATGTAGGCACGGGGAGAATGTGCAAACTCCACACAGACAGTTGCCTGAGGTGGGAATTGAACCTGGGTCTCTGGCGCTGTGAGGCAGCAGTGCTAAGCACCATACTACTGTGCCACCCATCTCGTAATATTTGTAGCAAAGCAGATGAATTAACGGCACAAATCATCGTGAATGATTATGATGTGGTAGGCATCACAGAGATGTGGTTGCTGAGGGTTCAAGACTGGCAGTTAAACATCCAAAGATTTACAACTTATCGAAAAGACAGGGAGATGGCAGAAGGGGTGGGGTAGCCTTGTTATTTAAGAATGACATTAAATCTATGGCACTGAATGGGATGATGTGGAGGGTCAGATGATGTGTGGGTGGAGTTGAGGAACCACAAAGGCAAAAAAACCATAATGGGAATTAGGCACAGACCTCCCGGCAGTGGTCAGGACCAGAGATGCAAGATGTACCGGGAAATAGAGAAGGCATGTCAGAAAGGCAAGGTCACGGTGATCATGGGAGACTTCAATATGCAGGTCGACTGGGTAAATAATGTTGCCAGTGGATCCAAAGAACGGGAATTCATGGAATGCTTACAGGATGACTTTTTGGAACAGCTTGTGATAGAGCCCACAAGGGAGCAAGCTATTCTGGACTTAGTGCTATATAATAAACCAGACTTTATAAAAGACCTTAAAGTAAGGGAACACTTAGGAGGCTGTGATCATAATATGGTAGAGTTCAGTCTGCAGTTTGAAAGAGAGAAGACAAAATCGGATGTAATGGTGTTACAGTTAAATAAAGGTAATGAGGGCATGAGAGAGGAACTGACAAAAATAGGCTGGAAGCAGAGGCTAACAGGGAAGACAGTAGAGCAAAAATGGCAGGTGTTTGTGGGTATAATTGAGGACACAGTACAGAGCTTCATCCCCAAGAAAAGAAAGATTATCTGGGGAGGGATTAGACAGCCATGGCTGACAAAGGAAGTCAGGAAATGTATTAAAGAAAAAGAGAGATCCTATAAAGTGGCCAAGAGCAGTGGGAAATCAGAAGATTGGGAAGGCTACAAAAACAAACAGAGGATAACAAAGAGAGAAATAAGGAAGGAGAGGATCAAATATAAAGGCAAGCTCGCCAGTAATATTAGAAATGATAGTAAAAGTTTCTTTCAATACATAAGAAAACAAATGTGAGGCAAAAGTAGGCATTGGCCTGCTCTAAACTGATGCAGGAAGGCTGGTGCTGGGAGATAAGGAAATGGCTGAAGAACTAACTAAGTACTTTGTGTCAGGCTTCCCAGTGGAAGACGTGAGTAATATCCCAACAATTAAGAAGAGTCAGGGGACAGAATTGAGTATGGTAGCCATTACAAAAGAGAAAGTGCTAGAAAAGCTAAAAGTTCCAAAAATCGATAAATCTCCTGGCCCCGATGAGCTACATCCTAGAGTTCTGAGGGAGGTAGCTGAGGAAATAGCGGAGGCACTGACTGTGATCTTTCAAAAATCACTGGAGTCAGGGAAAGTCCCAGATGATTGGAAGACTGCTGTTGTAACCCCCTTGTTCAAGAAATGATCAAGACAAAAGATGGAAAATTATAGGCGGATTACCCTAACCTCGGTCGTAGGTAAAATTCTAGAAACCATCATTAAGAATGGGATTTCTAAATTCTTGGAAGTGCAGGGTCAGAGTAGAACAAGTCAGCATGGATTTAGTAAGGGGAGGCGGTGCCTGACAAACCTGTTAGAATTCTTCGACGAGATAACAAGTAGGTGTAACAACCAGGGAAACCCAGTGGATGTGGTCTTTCCAGACTTCCAAAAGGCCTTTGATAAGGTATCTCACAGGAGGTTGTTGAGTAAGGTGTGGGCCCATGATGTTTGAGGTGAGTGACTGAGGGTCAGTGAGTGAGTGAGGGTCAGCGAGGGAGGGTTAGTCAGTGAGTGAGGGTTAGTTAGTGATGAATGAGAGTCAGTCAGTGAGTGAGTGAGGCTCTGTAAGTGACTGAGGGTCAGTGAGTGACTGAGGGTCAGCGAGTGAGGGTTAGTCTGTGAGTGAGGGTTAGTCAGTGATGAGTGAAGGTCAGTCAGTCAGTGAGTGAGCGAGGGTTAGTGAATGAGGGTCTCACAGTGAGTGAGGGTCTGTCAATGAGTGTGGGTTAGTCAGTGAGTGAGGGTCAGTGATGAGTGAGGGTCTGTCAGTGAGTGAGTGAGGGTTGGTGAGTGAGTGAGCGAGGGTCAGTAATGAGTGAGGGTCAATCGGTGAGTGAGTCAGGGTTAGTCAGTGAGAGAGTGAGGGTCGGTCAGTGAGTGAGTGAGGGTCAGTCAATGAGTGAAGGTCAGTCAGTGAGTGAATGGGGTCTGTCAGTGACTGGGGGTCAGGCAGTGAGTGCATGAAGGTTTGTCTGTGAGTGAGTATGGGTCTGTCAGTGAGTAAGTGAGGGACAGCGAGTGAGTGCATGAGGGTCAGTCGCTGAGTGAGTCAGGGTTAGTCAGTGAGTGAGGGTCAGTCACTGAGTGAGTGAGGGTCTGTCATTGAGTGAGTTAGGGTTGGTCAGTGAGTGAGGAGGGTCTGTCAGTGGGTGAATGTAGGTCAGTGAATCAGTGAGTGAGTGAGGGTCTGTCAGTGAGTGAGGGTCTGTCAGTGAGTGAAGGTCAGTCAGTGAGGGTCCATAAGGAGTGGAAGCAAGGCCATTCGGTACATCGAGGCCACGCTGCCATTCAATCATGGCTGATGGGTATTTCAACTCCACTTACTCGCATTTTCCCTGTAACCCTTAATTCCTTGCGAGATTAAGAATTTATCAATCTCTGCCTTGAAGACACCTAATGTCCCAGCCTCCACTTCTCTACAGGCCTATCACTGTCTGGCTGAAGAAATGTCTCCTCATTTCTGTTCTAAATTGATCCCCTCTAATTTAAAGGCTATGCCCACAGGTCCTAGTCTCCCCAACTAATGGAAACAACTTCCCAGCGTTCACTCTTTCTAACCCATGCATGATCTTGTAAGTTTCTATTAGATCTTCCCTCAACCTTCTAAACAATCCCAGGATCCTCAGCCAATTATCATATGTTAGGCCTACTAATCCAGGGATGATCAGTGTGAATCTTCGCTGGGCACACTCCAGTGCCAGTATGTCTTTCCTGAGGTGTGGGGCCCAAAATTGGACACAGTATTCTAAATGGGGCCTAACTAGAGTTTTATGAAGTCTCAGAAGCATATCGCTGCTTTTATATGCCAACCTTCTTGAGATAAATGACATCATTTCATTTGCTTTCTTAATCATGATTCAACCTGCAAACCTTTAGAGAATCCTGGACTAGCATTCCCAGATCTCTTTGTACTTTGGCTTTACAAATTTTCTCCCATTTAAAAAATAGTCCATGCCTGTATTCTTTTTTCCAAAATGCAAGACCTCGCACTTTAGATTAGATTAATTACTTACAGTGTAGAAACAGGCCTTTCAGCCCAACAAGTCCACACCAACCGTCCGAAGAGCAACCCACCCAGACCCATTCCCCTACATTTACCCCTTATCTAATACTGCGGGCAATTTAGCGTGGCCAGTTCACCTGACCTGCACACCTTTGGACTGTGGGAGGAAACGTGAGCACCCGGAGGAAACCCACACAGACACGGGGAGAATGTGCAAAATCCACACAGATAGTTGTTTGAGGCGGGAATTGAACCCAGGTCTCTGCCACACTTGTTCACGTTAAATTTCATCAGCCATTTCCTGGACCATTCTCCTAAACTGTCTAAATGTTTCTGTAGCCTCCCCACCTCCTCAATACTACCTGACTGTCCGCCTAACTTCGTATCATTGGCAAACTTTGCAGGAATGCCCCCAATCCCTTCATCCAGATCATTAATAAATAAAGTGCACAGCTGCAGCCCCAACACTGAACCCTGCGGGACCCCATTTATCACCAGCTGCCATTCTGAAAAAGAACCTTTTATCCCAACTTTCTGCCTTCTGTCAAACAGCCAATACCCAATTCAAACTCACTCATTCACTAACCCTCACAAATATGGGTCAGTTAGGATTAAAACTCAACCTTCTGACCCAGAAGTATGGACACTACCACAGTGCTGCAGGAATCCTAACCCCATGTTTGTAAACTCTCAATAAAAGCTCTCACATCAATTAATTTGAATTGAGGAAAGTGCAGTGAGCAATCTTATTGGATGCATGTCTTCCAGAATCTAATTGAAATGAGCACCCTCACTCACTGACCCATGTCACTCACTCACTGACCCTCACTCACTCAGTGACTGACCCTCGCTCACTGACTCTCACTCACTCACTCACTCACCAACCCTCACTCACTCAGTGACTGACCCTCGCTCACTGACTCTCACTCACTCACTCACTCACTCACTCACCAACCCTCACTCACTCAGTGACTGACCCTCGCTCACTGACTCTCACTCACTCACTCACTCACCAACCCTCACTCACTCAGTGACTGACCCTCGCTCACTGACTCTCACTCACTCACCAACCCTCACTCACTCAGTGACTGACCCTCGCTCACTGACTCTCACTCACTCAGTCACCGACCCTCACTCACTCAGTGACTGACCCTTGCTCACTCACTGACCAACCCTTACTCACTCCTTGACGAAACCTCACTCACGGACTGACAGTGTCGATGGGTTAAAATCCTGGAATTCCTTCCCTCGCAGGCTTGTGGATGTGCCTATAGCACAAGGCTTATATCGGTTGTTGTTACGGTGGAGCCATACCACTACCCACCATTTTGGATGACTTTCTGGTCCAGTTTGCTGCCACAATCTCTTTCCTGTGGGGATCTACAGATCCTGCTTGGTCTTGTTGAGTGAAAAAAACTTTGATAGCCCATTGAAGCCCACATTCTGAAAACAAACAAACCAGCACCAGCCGGTCTGCGCCATTTTCCCAGAGGAGGGATTGGTGTTGGATGGGCTGTTTGTTCACATGGGTCAATTCTAGTCAGTGACTGAGCTATTTAGGCCAATTAACAAAGGTCAACCAGACTTTTCCATTTGGCCTGTTATCGGGTTCTAGGCCGAAAGCCTGGGGATAGCCTACCGGTAACATAGCTGGAGGTCAGCACTCCAAGCAGGCATTGTTACCTTTCCTGGAGGCCAGGCTTCTCCTGTGGCCACATCCTGGAGGTGATTCCCACAATGATGGCTCGTGTGGACATTTAGAATTGCTGAGGTATCACCTCGCAGAGGAAGTGCCCACTCTCTGCCTTCCTTCAGCGCTTTCTGAGCTGACCACCTCCTCACTCCCTGAGCTGTCACTGGGCGATTAAATCCTTTGGCCATTAACAGGACAACCTGGGGTCAAATATTATCAACTGTTTCCCACATGATGTGGGGTCACTACCCATCTCTGACACTGATTTAGCTTCCCATCACAAAATCCTGCCCTCAGCTTATATAGGAACAGGAGTAGACCATTAAGCCCATTAAGTCTGTTCTGCCAATTATTATGATGGTGGATGATTGAACATTTCAATGCCTTTTATCCACACTATCTCCATAAGTCCCTTGCCATTGACAGTCAAATGTTTATCAACCTCCATTTCAAACTGAAAGACTGAGCTTCCGCAGTCCTCAGGGATAGGGAATTCCAAACATTCGCCACCCTCCCCCGCCCCCCCCCCGAGTAAATTTAATTCTTCTCATCCTGGTCCCAAATGGCATTCCCCTTACTTTTAAATCGTGCTTCTGATCCTAGACTCCGTGGCTCGGAGAACATCTTCCAGTATCGACACTGTCTATGCCATGAAGTATTTTGTAAGTTTCAATGAGATCTTCTCTGATTCTTCAAAACTCTAGAGCCCTTTTAGGACAGTCCTGCTATGATAAGACCCCGCTATCTTCCTTGAGATAAGGAGACCAAAATTGCACACAGTACTCCAGGTGAAGCCTAACCAAGTTTATATGCAGTTAAAGCAAGATTTCACTATTCCTGTCCTCAAATCCTCTTGCAACAAAGACTAACATGCCATTTGCCTTCCTAATAGCTTGCTGCACTTATGTCTGTTAGACTTCAGAAACTTATTTGCAAGCGATATGGACAGGTTGGACCGAATGGTCTGTTTCCATGCTGTACATCTCTATGACTCTATGACATCAAGGTCTCTTTGTACCTCTACATTTTCCAGCCACTTGCTATATAAAAAATATAAATGCCTTTGTTCTTCCTCACATTTTCCCACATTGTATTCCATCTGCCATGTTCTTGTCCATTCACTAAGTCTGCTCAAATACTGCTGAAAAATATTTTACACCTTCCTCTCACACATGTTCTTTCTTAACTTTGGATCATCTGCAAATTTGGAAATATCACATGTGGTCCCCGGATCAGTGAAACACGTTATGTACAGCTGGGGCCCAAGTACTGATCCTTGTGGTACTCCACTTAGTGACAGGCTGCCGATGTGAGAAGGACCCATTTATTCTCTTCCTCAAACAGCAGTCAATGATATTTCAAATTGTTAAGTTTAAATCTGAGATAGACAATTTTTTAATTACACAAGGGTATCGAGGGATATGGCCCCAAGTCTATATGGGTATTTAGACTTAGGCCACAGATCAGCCATGATCTTACTGAATGGGGCAGCAGGCTCAAGGGGCTGAATAGCCAACTTTTGTTCCTATGCTCCTCGTCCATGTAAAACCTAACAGCTAACAGACAGGATCACAGCAGCATCAGTTGCCTGTATGGCATCTGCCTTGCCAGTGTACCGCAATCACCTACCCAACTCAATGACCAATGGGTATACCCCAACAGAAACACCAAATACTGAGGGCAGCTCACCTTTGAGACACCCTCACCCAAATTGGGTATTGGTTTAGATTAGATTACTTACAGTGTGGAAACAGGCCCTTCGGCTCAACAAGTCCACATCGACCCGCCGAAGCACAACCCACCTATACCCCTACATTTACCCCATACCTAACATTACGGCCAATTCACCTGACCCGCACATATTTGGGCTGTGGGAGGAAACCGGGGCACCCAGAGGAAACCCATGCAGACACGGGGAGAATGGGCAAACTCCACACAGTCAGTCGCCTGAGGCGGGAATTGAACCGGGGTCTCTGGCGTTGTGAGGCAGCAGTGCTAACCACTGTGCCACCGTGCCACCCACCGTTTAGCTCAGTTGACTGGATCGTTAGTTTACAGAGCAGTGTGCTGCTAACAGCGTGGGCTCAATTCCCATCACTTGGATGTGCTGACCTGCTCTTGGTGGATCTTCATGCTGGCTTCAGCCTAATGCCAATTCAGGGACCAGCCAACCTCAGAGCTATGGCCTAAACAGCTGCCCGCAGCCCTGGACAGGGAGTTCGAAACACAGTCAGGGTGACTGTGAAGAAGGTGGAAGGTCGTACACCTGTTTATTAAGAAAGTGCTGTTGGGATGCTATGGGTTTGCCGCAGCGGACATATACTGCCTGCAGGATTTCCCTGGGGCAGGCAACTTTGATGTGACCTTCAGGAGTGTGAAGCAGTGCGAGCAGCTCCTGAAGGTCTTCAAGGAGAAGGAAGGGGAGCCGCTATTCTCCATCTTGTCGGCGGTCCCATTGTGTGTGCTTCCTGCACAGAGGAGTCGGGTTGTTACAATCCATATGCACAACCCCTATGTTCCAGCGGCTGATGTCCTGACCTTCCTGGGAAGGTACGTCCAAGTTGAGGGAGAAGCCACTGACGTGATCGACCTCTTTGGGATCTGGACCAGTAAACGGCAGGTCAGGGTAACTCTGAGGGTCGATGATAATGGGAACATTCTCCACCACACTCGAGCTTCGCAATTGGAGGGAGCAGAGGCTACCTGACATATGCAGGGCAGCCGAAAGTGTGCCGAACCTGCGGGAAGGTGGGACACGCGGTGGCGGATTGCAAGGTGACCATCTGCAGGAATTGCAAACAGGAGGGTCACCTGACTAAGGACTGTCAGGAAGCGAAGAGCTGCAACCTGTGCGGATAGGTGGGCCACATGTACAAGACCTGCCCAAGACAGGGGGGGTCCCCACTTACGCACAGATGGCTGGAGGTGGCAGTGTGAGCCGTGGACCCCCAAAGACCAGTAAGGTCCACCCAGACAGCAGGGAAACGGAGACAGTTGGCACCCAGAAAGAAGAACAGGCTGGAGTGGAGGAGACAGCAGCCAGCGGAGACACACAGCAGCTGATCCTAGCTCTAGCTGGGCAGATGGAAGCAATGGAGGAGGAGGTAATCGAGAAGGCAGAGGAGTGGATACTTGTTAAAAACAGGAAGAGAAAATCCTGCCAGGCCCCCAAAGCCTCCCAGCAAAGGGGGAAAAGACAGCTGTACGGGGGAGAGATGGTCGGTTCTTCGGATAGGAAAGACGGGCACAAAGAAGGTCGTCATCACCAGAAGAAGAGACAGAGCGCAGTAGGTAAAGAGGAGGGCATTTCCTCCCAACCAGGAAACAACGGACCCCCCCAAAGTCCACCCTCCACCCAGTGAGAACCAGGGGGTACCCACTGCCCCACAACGACATGTAACTGAAAGCTGTGATCCTCTGACAGTCCCATTGTCAGACACAGAACTGGACGGTGCGGACCCTTGCCTTGGCTCAATGACACCAGAGCGGGTAAATGACCCCAGTGAGGAGCTGGATAGCTACCTCAGCCCAGCGAAGGTCCAGCAGTTCGTGCTCACCATGGGGATGCAGACAGCTACCCCAGAGACAGGACAGTCAAATGGACAATGGTAACCCCATAAACTGGGGGTTAAAGAAGGTTCCTTTGCTATCGTATAACAGGGCACCCACTCACTAGGTGGGTTCCACTGAAGCCACAGCTAAATAATGAGAGACTGGATGGTTAATAAAGGAAACTGTAAATAGGAAAACTAAATTCGAGTAATTCAATCTGTTCTTTGTAATGTTAAGACATGCAATGTATATATCTATGAACAACATGACAAATTGTACAGGTACCAAAGATTTTTTTCTATGAATAAAGTATATTTTGAAATTTAAAAAATCACTGTTTCGAGGCTACTGTGAAGGACTCTCCTTTTCAACCACTTCCCTCACCTGTGGTCTGGTGGCCATCAGGTTAAGTCGCCACCAGTTGCTTCTCTGTCTAATGAGAGAGCAACCCCCTATAGTCTGGTAAGACAATGTTAACACAAGGTTCTGGATCAGTGGTGCTGGAAGAGCACAGCAGTTCAGGCAGCATCCAAGGAGCAGCGAAATCGACGTTTCGGGCAAAAGCCTTTCAAAAGGGATAAAGGCATTGAGCTAGAAGCATAGAGAGATAAGCTAGAGGGGGGTGGGGTGGGGAGAGAGTAGCGTAGAGTACAATGGGTGAGTGGGGGGAGCATCCAAAAGCTGCAATGCCAGCAGTGGCCACCACCAGGGGTGGTGCTACTGAGACTGTGAACTGTTCTGATTGGGTGAGAAGCTCTCGGGCTGGGCTGCTATCTGACATTGGATACCCTGTCAGGGTGTTGCCCTCAGTAACCCATCGACTCCCAGGAACAGGGTCACCCCCTAACCATTAGTACCCCAAGGTGGGGGCATTTCAAGGCTCCACCCTCTACCCAAAATATTGGTGGAGTAAGCCATTTGGCCCTTTTGAGCTTGCACCACCATTCAACATGATCATGGCTGATCATGCAATCTCGGTATCCCACTCCCACTTTCTCTCCTTTTCCCTTGATCCCTTTAGCCGCAAGAACCACATCCAGCTTTCTCTTGAATATATCTAACAAATTGACCCAACAGCTTCCTGTGGGAGAGAATTCCACAGGTTCATGACTCTCTGAGTGAAGAAATTCTTCCTCATCTCAGTCCTGAATGGCTTCCCCCTTGTTCTTAGACTGTGACCACTCATTCTAGTCTTCCCCAACAATAGGAACATTCTTTCTGCATTTAGCCTGTCCAGTCCCTTCAGAATTTTATATGTTTCTATGAGATTCCATTCCCCCCCCCACCACCACACACTTCTAAATTCCAGTGAATACAAGCTCAGTCAATCTAGTCTTTCCTCATATGTCAGTCCTACCTTCACTGGACTCCCTCAGTTGCCAGAATGTCCTTCCTCAGACTAGAAGACCAAAATTCATTTCAAAATTTCCATTTGCGGGGGAGACCAGGACAATCAATAAACAAGAGTCACAAATATAACCAATGGAAAGTTTGGGAGAAACCTCTTTCCTGAGAGTTAGTTAGGATGTGAAACCCTCAATAGTCTGTTTGGGTGCTGTATGACTCTAAGACTCACTATCACAGGGAATGGTGAATAACACAGAGAAGGCCGAGACACAAGGGGAAAGGACCAGACTGATGTGTGACTGGGGTTGGGGACCGAAGAGGGTCATCAAGTCGGGATAAATGAACTGTGTGGTAAGTTGTTGTTGTACTCCAAGCCTTGTGTATCTAAACTCTGACACACCGCTCCTGCTGTGAGTTCAGGCACTGAGGAGGGACAGGGGTGGCACCAGGTGTTTGGAACTGGTCAGGCTGGATCGCTGGGATATCAATGTACGGCAGAGCCCTGGGGGCTGGAAAATGCAGCCAAACTGCATCGGCAGGTTGGTGTTTCTGTAGCCAAGCCACCCACTCAGGCTCCTTTGTGACAGCCAACGAGAATGTGATTGGCAAAGGAAGGAATCCTGCTCGCTCAGTATTGAGGTGTGGTCGCCGAGTGTTTACAAGAGCAGGTATATGGGCAGGTACAGTGAGAAAGAAAGATTTGCATTTTGATAGCACGTTACGGCCAATGCAGTTCTGCTTTAAAATGTGGTCCCTGTCGTAAGGCAGGAGATGCAGCAGCACAATTTGCACAGGGCAAGTTTCTATAAACAATAACTCCACGATAATGTGGTAATCTGATTTGTAAATGATATCAGATGAGGAATAATCATAATCCCAGAGACTGGGAAGAACTGTCCTTTTCTGCTTCAGAGTAATGCCATCAGATGCCATTCACGCAAGACGGAGAATGACTCAAAACTTTGATCTCCCAACCTTCGATATGTTTGAGGTCATAGAGTCGTAGAGATGTAGAGCATGGAAACAGATCCAACTTGTCCATGCCGACCAGATATCCTAACCTAACCTAGTCCCATTTGCCTGCATTTAGTCCATATCACTTTAAATAATTCTGATTCATATACCCATTCAGATGCCTTTTAAATGTTGTAATTGTACCAGCCTCCGCCACTTCTTCTGGCAGCTCATTCCTTACATGCACCAGCATTTGTGTGAAAAGTTGCCCCTTAAGTCCCTTTTAAATCTTTTCCCTCTCACCCAAACCTATGACCTCTAGTTCTGGACCCTCACCGCCTCCACCCCAGAGAAGGGACCTTGTCTAATCACCCTATCCATTCCCCTCATGATTTTATAAATGTCTCTGAGGTCACCCCTCAGCCTCCAACGGTCCTGGGAAAACAGTCCCAGCCTGTTCAGCCTCTCCCCATAGCTCAAACCCTCCAACCCTGGCAACATCCTGAACCCTTTCAAGTTTCACAACATC
The DNA here is from genome assembly GCF_020745735.1 of Hemiscyllium ocellatum. Classification (NCBI taxonomy): domain Eukaryota; kingdom Metazoa; phylum Chordata; class Chondrichthyes; order Orectolobiformes; family Hemiscylliidae; genus Hemiscyllium; species Hemiscyllium ocellatum. Next base: position 54,021,757 of record NC_083425.1, read on the forward strand.
CACACCATAGGAGGGAGACCAGAATTGCATGCAATATTCCAAAAGTGGCCTTACCAATGCCCTGTACAGCTGCAACATGACCTCCCAACTCCTATACTCAATGTTTTGACCATTTAAAACTCTGTCCTAACTTGCAGCAAGTTGTTAAGCCCACCCCTTGTCAATACTGTGTTGGTTTGGTCCCAGCACAATGACATCCAGATTTATAAATTCTTATTCGAGTTTGCAGATCCCACCATGGCCTTCAATATCCCCATAATCTACTCCAGCCCTACCATCCTCTAAGACATTGTGTAGATCCTCGATTTTAATCTCTTGGCCCTGCCTTCACCTGGGATTCCCTGCTTACTTTGGGAAGGCAATGGCCTAGTGGTATTATCGCTGAACTGTTAGGAAATGCTCTGAGGAAACTGGTTCAAATCCTGTCATAGCAGATGGTGGAATTTGAATTTAATAAAGATCTGGTATTGAGATTCAATTAATAACCATGAATCCATTGTCAACTATTGAAAAAAACTCATCCGGTTCACTAATGTCCCATAGGGAAGGAAATCTGCCATTCTTACCCGGTCTGGCCTACAATCAACTCCAGACCTACAGTCATGTGGTTGACTCTTAACTGCCCTCTGGGCCATTAGGGATGGGCAATAAATGATAGTCCAGCCAGAGATGCTCCCATCCTGTGAATGAATAAAAACAAATTCTCTCTCCCCCTTAAAAACCCAAGTGGCCTTTTCCTACTCCTATGTCTTGTGATGTTATATCCTGTCTGGCACAACATCAGTCTTTGTTTGATAATGCTCCTGTCAAACACTTCAAGATGTTCTATTCTGCTAAACCGGGGCTTCATAAGCATAGTTTGTTGTTGTTGTCACGATTGTATCATCTGAACGATGACACCAGTGGAAATCGTTCCTCTGTATTTCTCCATTCAAATCTGCCTCGATCAGATTACCCCCTCAAGTTCCTGAACTCAGTACAAGACAACAGCTTCAGGCTGTCTCTGGTTGTATCCTGGCCCATTGCTCAGGGGTTGGAAGTCAAACCTACCATTTAGACTCTGTGCTCTTATTAACCTGCAGTAGTTCATTGTAATCTGAGGAAATTCCTGCTTCACAAATTACATAACATAATCCGAAATCCTAATACACAGCAATGCGCATTGTGTTCTTTGGTAAACTGCAATTGAAGGTGACAGACCAGTCCCTTTCTGAAAAACAAACGTCAGTTATGGCGTGGCTGTTTTTATTTGGATCTGTCAGGGGAAGTAAACTCTTACACATGGAGCTCCCGTGTGGCTAGCTGTTTGTGTTTACTATTGGCTGAGACCTTGGGTTTTAATGTTTCACCAGAAAGAGAACACCTCTGACTCTGCGGCACTCCCTCAGTGCTGGAACTTCAGCCTGGTTTTGGCCCTCAAGCTGCTGGAATAGAACTTAAGAAACCTTTTAACAGAGACATGTTGGCATGACACCAACACAGTGCTTCCCAGACATTGTCCCAACATGGCCACATCTCAAGGCTTGAAACTATAGTGATCCCTCGGTGAGCAGTGGGGGTGTGGGCCTATAACAGCAGAAGTAGGCCATTCAGTTCCAACTTTAATTGAGATCTGATAATTCTCACCTCCACTTTCCTCATAACCCTCGATTCCCTCTTACTGATTAAAAATATGTCTGTCTCAGCCTTGAATTTATTTAGTGACAGCTGCAAAGAATTCTACAGCTTCACTCCCCTCAGAGAGAAGAAATTCCTCCTCAAATTTGTCCTACATGTGCGACCCCTTTTTCTGAGATCACACCCTCTGGTCCAAGACTCTTCCACGAGGGGAAACAACCTTTCCACATCTCTCCTGCCACGCCCTGCTAAGAATCTTGGACCTGGAGCAGAGGGATGTGCGGTAATGGGGTAGGGAATGGATTGGTCCTTGCTGACTCAGACTCAAAATCTTAGCTTGCCACACTTCCTGGGGTCACTTTGGGAAGCACAGCACTGGCATTGGCTTTCCTTATTCCAGTTACAGACTCCCACACTGGCGGATTGCTTTTGGTTCTTCAGAATCCCGATTAAAGTCCTGAGTTTCCGGTAGAAATTCCTGTAAAGTTTAGTTTGGTGTCAGCAGCGTAAAGACAAAGTCCTTACCTTTAGGAGTCACAACAACAAAACAAAACAACGAGCAGGAGTCAGGGATAGACAGACACAGTTCTGACAAAGAGTCGCTCAACTTCAGACATTAACTGTTTCTCTCTTCAAGGATGCTGCCGAGTTTCTCCAGCATTCTCCATGTTTGCTTCAGATTTCTGGAGCCTGCAGGCTTTTGTTTTGATTTTGTGGGAGGACAGGCACTGTGTGTCAACTCTGGGGTTGTCACTGCTCTCTATTGCTCTTAATCTCACCTCCAGGTTAAAGTTCAAGTCTCATGGCAAGCACAAAATGATAATTGACACGTCAGTGCAGTAGCACGGGGGTGGACGGTCAGTACTGAGGGTGTTCCTCACACCAGAGGGTCAGTGCTGAGGGAGCGCCGCACTGTCTGAGGGTCAGTACTGAGGGAGTGCTGCACTGTTGGAGGGTCAGTGCTGAGGGAGTGCTGCACTATCAGAGAGGGTGTGAACTTTCAGTTAAGCCAAGCCCCATCCTCTGCCTCAATTGGATGTGAAAGATTAACTCCCCTTCAAGTAGAACAGGCAAGTTCTTAACCCCTCTTGACTTGCCCCGGTCTGGCCTACTTCTAACTCCAGACTCATAGAGTTGCTTCTTAACAGCCCCTGAAATGGATTACCGCAGCATTCAGTTCAAGGGCATTTCAGGATGGGCAATAAATACTGGACTTTACCAGAGAAACTCACATTCCAATAATAAATACAAACTCCCGGGCTATAAAAAAGCATCCAGTAGCTGGTCACTATCACAGTGCTGCTTGTGGGAGCTTGCTGTCAGCTAACTGGCTGCTGCATTACAACAATGGCTGCCCTTCAAAAGGACTCCATTGGCTGTACAGTAAAGCCCTTTGAGATGTCCAGCGGTTATGAGGCGTCACCGTATAAATGTAAATCTTTTTTGCTTTCTTTCAGAAGAGGCATTGGATGGTTATTTGGATCGAAATGGTGCGCAAGGATGTGGGAGAAAGGCAGGAGATTGGCCTCGGTAATAGAATCAGTAGGACAAGTTGGGGATAGTAAATGTACAGACTTGTATATAAGAAAAATAAATGTTGATGTCTGTATGTAAAGTAATGACATGTGTGCACAAGAATGGCGTGACCAATTGAAAAGAGACCCAAATAATTTTATGAATAAAGTTTATTTTCGAAATTAAAACAATGTTGGACTGAATGGCCTTTTCTATATTGTAATAATTCTGTGATTCTGTGGTATTCTGTTGATATTTATCTCCCAGCCAATGGAACTAGAATCATTGGAACAAATGATCTTGCCATTACTGCTTCCATCGCCCAGTAGTGCTGTTAGTGAGATCTTGCTGTGTACAAATTGGCTGCTGCGTTTCCTACATTGCAACAGTGATGACACGTTATTGGATTGAGGGTGTCTTGGAACATCGTGGAGGACACAAAATGAATAGCTGTGTTACTCCAACCTGTGATCTCTGACCCATACCTCAGACTGAACTGGAATTCATCATCACAAAATGAAGGTGCAAGGGACAGTCTGGTTCATGCTCCAGCTATAAAGCTGCCTTCTCAAAGCTCACTTGTCTTGCCTTTCAGCTGTTCTGAACATGTCAATGGTCTAGTATCACAACAGCTGGCTCCCAACTGCCCAACACTGTGAGGGCCTAACTTTCAGGATTACATCAGGTTATTGTTAATGTTATCTCTTGTGGGAGAGACCAAAATGAGGGACACAGTTTAAACAGAACCCTCTTACGATGGAGATAGAGCAGTACAACACAGGAACAGGCCCTTCGACCCATGATGCAGAGAACATTTCTTCACTCAAGCAGTTGTGAGCCTTTGCAACTCTGTTCCCCAACAGGTGACTAAAGGTTTTCAAAGCGCTGCTTCTTCGTCAGGCCACTATGGAGTATAAGCTGGTGCTTCCAAATAAATCTGTTGGACTATAAACTGGGTGTTGTGTGATTTGTAACTTTGTTTACCCCAGTCCAACACCGGCTCCTCCAAATCATGGAGTATTTTTCAGATCGAGTTAGATAGATTGTTGACCAATTCAGCACCCAATTGGCTCACAGTAAGCTCTCAGAGCAGCACTGTGATAATGACCAGAGGCATTTAAGATGATCAGGAGTAGGCAGGAGAGTGCAGTTGAAAACACAGTCAAACCAGCCTCGGGCCTATTGAATGTGGAGCAGGTTCAAGGTGTTAAAGGGTCTCCTGCTCCTGATTCCTATGTTCAATGCTAATTCCATCGCAAATATGAATGATACATGTTGTAAATTATAAAGCTGAACGCCCAAAAAAAAGAGGAATAAAGGAATTCGATCCATGATGTTAACATACAGGCACCAGGAGCAGATTTTACCTGTGTCTCTCTTAAGGATAACTACACTGTGGCCTCCATCATGAATGTAGAAGACTAAGGAATGACCTACCGGAAGTGTTTGGAATGAATGAAACAGTTGACCAGATTGATAAACAGAAGCTCTTTACTCTACAGGAATAAACAATTAACATTCAGGCATGGTTCTTCACACACATGACAGTGGGAACTGATCCCTTAAAAGAGCCGTTGAGGATCAATTAAAGGTTTAAATTTAGATTTTTTTTCCGTCAGTGGATATGGGTATTAAGGGTCATGGAACTTGGTGGGTAAAGGGGACACAGAGCAGCCAGGAATTAACTGCATGATAGAAGGGGCTCGAGGGGCCGATTGGCTGTTTCTGTATTTCGACAGTATGGGGCTTGTGGGACCACAGTTTGAATCTAACATGATATAGGGTTATAGTGTGTCCGACTGGAATGATAGCGTTTGCCTATTCCTATCCCACTGTCTGGATTCACATTAATAACAATGAATTTCCTGTAGGAAGGAGGAAGTGGTCCACCCATGGGATCTTCACTGTTTCCCTCCTTTACATAAAAATGAAGGAATGTGGGGATTTGTCTTAATGTCTGATAATATTGTTCACTGAGAGTCTGGGGGGGGGGTAAGGTTATTGTCAGTTTGTTAGCAGTTAAAAACGCACACTGCTTATGGATGAGCCAGTTCAGTAGGTAGCTCCAACACATTGATTCAGAATTAAAAATCACATAACACCAGGTTATAGTCCAACAGGTTTAATTGGAAACACTAGCTTTCGGAGCAACGCGCCTTCATCAGGTGGTTCATCACAACCATCTGATGAAGGAGCAGCACTCCGAATTGCTTCCAATTAAAACTGTTGGACTATAACCTGGTGTCGTGTGATTTTTAACTTTGTGTAGCCCAGACCAGCATCGGCATCTACAAATCATGACTGATTCAGAAAGTCATTTGGCCAAGTTCCCACTCCCAACCCGTGGGCACAGAGCCCAGGCTGAGACATCAGTGACCCACTGAAGGACAGCTGCAGGGTTGGAGGTGTTATATCCTTGGGCTGTTACGTTAGACCGAGGCCAATGTCATGCACAGGTTTCACAAGAGTACCTTACCCAGCTGTAATCATATTGTGGTTTCTCTGGGGTTTGCTGTGTGTACACTGGATCCTGCAGTTCCAACATTACAACAGCAAATGCATTTCAAAAGTATTTAAATGCATTTGGAGATGTCCCAAGATTGTGAGAGGTACAATATGAATGCAAGTTATTTCGTCAGATGATCTCAGTCAGGAGGCAATCAGGGTGTGCCAACTAGTCTCAAAGCTCCAAGCTAGGGAGAGGATGTAAAGAGAAACCAGGCTCCTGGTCTTAATCAGTGTCTAGTGTGTGTCTGTGTATGAGGACCACATCACTACATCGAGCCCTGTGTGACAAGCACTTCTGACAAATGGCCACCCAAGTGAGACCCACTGGGGCCCACACACATCTCTCTCAGGATTTCCAACAGACAGGAGTTTGAAACAATCCACAGTCCCCTGAACTCCATTTCTTTAAAAAAGGTTGAACGTCCTCTGGCAAAGAAAAGTGGAGAGATGGGAAAGACCATTGCAATTCAAGGGGCTGTCCTCAGCTCACCCACTAACATACCACTCAGTGGAGAGCTGGTGCTGTGGTACTTATATCACTGAACTCATTACCCAGAAGACCATGTGGGATATGGGTTTGAATCCCATTCAATTAATAAATGTAATTAAAAAAAAGTCTCAATGACAGTGATCATGAGGTGTGACAGATCGACCATGATCCAGTTGAATGGTGGAATAGGCATGAGGGCCGAATGGCCTACTCCTGTTCCTGTTCCTGTTCCTTATGATGATGATCAATAAATTATCAATTGCTGAGAGGACACTTTTGGTTCATTCATGCTCTTTAAGGAAGGGCATCTGCCATCCCTACCCAGTCTGGTCTGCATGTGACTCCAGGCCCATGATTTTAAATTATGCACTCACACATTTTCTTCTATTCATTCATTCATGGATTGAGGATATCACTGACTAGGCCACATTTATTGCCTGCCTCTAATTACCCAGAGGGCAGTTACGAGTCAATCACATTGCTGTGGGTTTGGAATCACATGTAGGCCAGACCAGATAAGAATGTGAACCAGAAGAGTTATTTCAACAATTGACAATGGACAACATGAGTCTCTTAATTTCAGATTTTCCTTTTTGTGCATTGAATTCTAATTCTACCATGACAGGATTTGAATCCAGGTCCCGGAACATTACCTGGTCTCCGGATTATCAGTCCAGCAAAAATACCACTAGGCCATTGGCTCCCTGACATTTAAATAAAGTGTGGTGCTGGAAAAAGCACAGCAAGTCAGGCAGCAGCTGAGGAGCAGAAGAGTCGACGTTTTGAGCAGGACATTTCATCAGGGTCCTGCCTGAAATGGTGATTCTCTTGATCCCCGAATGCTGCCTGACCTGCTGCGCTTTTCCCAGCACCACTCTTTATCGATTCTGACTCTCCAGCATCTGCAGGCCTCACTGTCTCCCTGACATTTCAGACAGAAATGAGGAAACATTTATTTTTTCTCTCTCAGACGCTTGCGTGTCTATAGAAATCTCTTCCTCGAAAGGTAGTGGATGAAGAATCTGTAAATATTTTAAGGCGGTGGTAGATAGTTTCTTGATTTCCAAGGGGATGAAAGATTATCGGGAGATGCAGGAGTGTATAGTTGAGGTTAAAATCAGATCAGCCATGATCTTGTTGAATGGCAGAGCAGGTCCGAAGCGCCAAGAGGGCTCTTCTTGTCTCTTGTTTGTGTTTTGGTAGTATGGGTGAAACTTAACTGCCCTCCAAAGTAGGCCATCAAGTTAAGTTTATTGTTTAAATATTTAAGACAAACCTTGGTGTTTTGTACTTTCTCCGTTATGTGTCCTCTAGCCCTTTGTTGAGGTATCTCCAGCATAAAACTGCCCAAAGAGTTTCCTGTTCCAAGTTCCCTGTCTTCAGACAGCCACCCCTTTTCCTGCAGTAACCCAGTCAGAACAAAGCAATGGTGAAATTGGAGGGAGAACTTCTATTTCATAGGATTTGGGTGTTATTGGTAAGGCTCATATTCATTGCCCAGCCCTAATCGCCCTTGAACTGAGAGGCAAGCTAGATCAACCACATTACTGTGGTTCTGGAATCACATGTAGGCCAGGCCGGGTAAAGATGGCAAATTTCCCTCTTTAAAGGATATTAGTGAATGGGATGGCTTTTTTACAGCAATTGATAATCATTGTCATTGAGACAGGTTTTAGCTTCCAGTTTTAAATTAATTGATATTCCTTCAGGTGCTGTGGTGCAGTCTGAACATATGTCCTCAATGTCTACACTTGGGAATGTTAGCATTTCAATGACAGCTCCCCAGTCCCTAGTCTGTGGGGCTCATTGATCTCATGGTTAGGTAACGGCAATCAATCAAGGAACAGGAAATTCGACGTTTCGGGCCAGAGCCCTTCATCAGGCTCTGGCCCGAAACGTCGAATTTCCTGTTCCTTGGATGCTGCCTAACCTGCTGTGCTTTAACCAGCAACACATTTTCAGCTCTGATCTCCAGCATCTGCAGACCTCACATTTTACTCAACGGCAATCAATCCCCAAGCATATCCCTTTCCAGCCTGACTTCCCACTCAGCTAAGAATTGTTCGATAAGCCTTGTCACTGGAGAGAATTCTCGTCTTTTAGCCTTCAGGTTATGGGTCTGAGCCCAGATCCAGGCGCTTAAGCAGAAATGCAGGCTCACACTGTGATGCTGCACTGAGGGAGTGCTGCTCTGCCAACAGTGCCTTGATTTGGATGTGATATGAAACTGCCGCCTTGACCCCATTTGCATTATTCAAATAAGAGCAGGTGATTCACCCCTTCCCATTACTCAGCCCGAGCCAACACCTGAAACAAATCATCGCCAAGTTTCTGTTTCTGGAATCTTGCTGTGTACGAACTGGTTTTGATCATCCCAAAATTACACTTCAATTTATGGTTTTAACTGTAAAGAGCTTTGAGATGTCCTGAGGTGTTGAGAGGCACTGTGGAGATGAAACTATTTCCTTTTCTTTCTCAATTAAAGTTGAAGTTACAGGGTGTGTGAATTTGGATCGGGAAGATATCTGGTTTGAATTACAGTCCCAGGAGAGTTAGCGGATCTCAACTGGGCTGCAACAGAGTTGCTTTAGTTCATGAAGGGGGAAGGAAAAATCTTCAAGATTGTCATTTTGTGACCATTATCAAATATGAGTATGTTGTGAGCAACTGCCACATACAGACTCAGGCTTAGCTCTGATGCCTATCACTGTTGAATAGCTGGTCAGCAATCCTTGTGAGTCAGGGACTGCCTGTGAGGGTACTTAAGGGGGACTGTTCGACATAGCTGACAAAGAGGCGGGCATAGCTAGGGCCCATCCGAGTGCGCATGACCACTCCCTGCAATTGGAGGAAATGGGAAGAGTTAAAACAGAAGTTACTGAGGGTGAGGACCAGTTTGGTGAGGCAGAGGAGGGTATTGGTGGAGGGGAAATGGATGGGTCTGTTGAAGAGGACGAATCAGAGGGCGTCGAGGCTATCCTTGTGGGGTATGGATGTGTGTAAGGACTGCAGGTTTTGGACAGACGTGTGAATAATGGTTACATGGGCAATGATAGGAGGGTGGTTTGATCCTGTGAAACTTTGCCCATGAAATGGTTTGAGCCTCAAGAGGGGCCAATGAATACAAGAGGAGGTGGAATTTTTAATGGGGGGAAAAAAATCACTCCCAGGGAAGGGTTTGTACATTTGCCGACTGCTGACATGGAGAAATGAGTGATTATTAAACACTATCTATGACTATTTATTTGTGAACCTTTATCGTGTTTGCTTTGTGGCAGTGGTCCAGCACCTTCAGATTGAAGTGATTTCACTTTCTATTAAAAGATGATGTTTGCTATGGAAATGGTTGTACTTATTACACCCTGAGTGTCCCCTCCATCAGCAAACAGCCATCTTAAACTGACTGCCCCCCATCCCGCACTAGTAATGGGTCACAAACAGGCAGAGCCTGTCACCACAACTCCGATAGTGCCTGGTCTGACTCGCTTGTGGGATGACGAGTTAACAATGCTGATCATTCTATTACATCTGAGGAATGGGGAGTAGTCCTCACATGACATTACATTCTCCCCACCCTGGATTCCTGGCATTCTTGTCGACCATTTCAAAGTCAGGTGACTGCAAAATATTGATGAAATAAAACAACGTTGAAATGGGAGTTTTGGAAGAAACATTCAACCAGTAGGAAATAGGAACAACAGTAGGCCATTTGGCCCCTCGAGTCTGCTCCCCCATTCACCAGGATCGTGATTGATCTGACACGTGCACATCCACTTCCTTGCCCTTTCCCCATTACCCTAGATTCCTTGACTGAACAAGAATCTCTCTAGCTCATCCTTAAATATACACAAGACTCAGTCCCCATAGTTCTTTGTGGCAAGGAGTTCCAAAGAGGGAAAAGGGCCAAATGTTGACAAATGGGACTAGATTAATTTTGGATATCTGGTCAGCATGGATGAGTTGGACTAAAGGATCTGTTTCCATGCTGTACAGCACTATGACTCACAATTCTCTGAGAGAAGACATTCTCCCTCATCTCAGTCTTAAATTGGTGCCCCTTTATTCTAAGACTATGCCCTCTGGGCGTAGACTCTCCCAAGGGGGGACCCATCCTCTCAACATTTACCTTGTCAAGCCCTTTAAGAATCCGATATGTGTCAATGAGACTGTCTCAGTCTTCTAAACTCCAGTTTAGACCTTTAAGCCATTTAACCTTTGCTCATAAGGACAATCCTACCATACCATGGATTATCCTTTGTGAACTTTCTTTCAAATACCTTGAATGAAATAATATCTTTCCTCAGTGTAATCCTCTTGCAACTTGTCATTTCACCTATTTTTGTATCATCTGCAAATTTGGCTACAGTGCATTTGTTTCTTTCCTCTGTCTTTAATACAGGTTGTAAACAGTAATGAGTCCCAATGCTGATCCCTGTGGAATCCCACTGGTCACAGATCGCCAACCTTAAAAAGAGCTCCTTATCCCCACTGGCTGTTCCCTGCCCATTAACAAGACAGTTTCCAACTCATGAGAAAATCTATTGGCCAGATTTGCCCCTGAAATATGTCATTATGCTTTTTTAGGTGCCACTTCCAAGTGGTTCATTTGTATACTGTATTGTTCAGGTCCCCCAGCACTTTAAGTACTTATCAAAACGGGGAACATCTCTGGGACACACGCACCAAACAAACCCACCGCCCTGTGGCCGACCAATTCAACTTCACCTCCCACTTTGCCAAGGACATGCAAGTCCCAGGCTTCCTCCACTGCCAAATCCACTACCCGACACCTGGAGGAAGAACATCTCATCTTCTGCATTGGGGTCTTCCAATGACATGGCATCAATGTTGACTTCACCAGTTTCCTTATCTCCCCTCCCCCCACCTTATCCCAGTTCCAACCCTCCAACTCGGCACCGCCCTCTTGAACTGTCCTCCCTGTCCATCTTCCTTCCCACCTATCGGCTCCACCCTCCCCTCTGGCCTATCACCATCACCACCTCATCTGCATCTAGCTATCACCTTCCCAACTACCTTCCTCTCATCCCCACCCCAGCCTCCTATATATTTCTCAGCCCCCTTTCCCCCACAACATTCCTAATGAAGGGCTTGTGCCTGAACTGTCAACTCTCCTGCTTCTCAGATGCTGCCTGACCAGCTGTGCTTTTCCAGCATCACACATTTCAACTTTGGATCATTAACCAGTCTGACAATGGGATCACACCACAGACTAAGCCAGATCGTATTGACAACTTGTCATTACACAGCACTCCTGCAAACTTAGACACAAAGAGCTTTGTGACCAATGAAGTAAGGCAGGAATCTCAGCAGACAATTTCAGCACAGCAGGATCCCAGAAACAGCAAGACACAGACCAGACCACCTGTTAGGGTACAATATTGGGAGCAACTGTCTTTGAATCGTGCATCTTGATCCTCAACGCTGACCTGAGAAGGCAGCTGGGGCCTCCATTTAACACTTCACACAAAAGGTGTCACCTCAGAGCAGCACTCCCTCAGTGCTGCATTGGAACACTAGCCTGAAATAGCAGCCTCTCACCAGAAGCAAAAGGTGTTCCCACTGTGCTAAGACACACGTTTACACACAAAATACCAATCAGCAATTTACTCAGCAACCATCTATGACTGAGCAATATCCTTTGTTTCCATTTTTATCTCCTGTTTTAAATTTAATTTGAAAGGTTCAAGTCCACCTGCTCCAGAGGTGTGTAATAAATCCCTGAACAGGTTGCTTCGAAAATAACTAGAAATGTGGCAAATATCCAGCCCACAGAACAGGAATGAGTTTATGTTCAAGGAAAATATGTTGAAACTCAGATTAAGCAAAGTGAGAAGCTTCTATTTATCTCCAGGGTACACATCAAGATTGAGAATAAAGGCATTGCTGTCTGTACAGCATTTCTTCAGGAGTTGTGTTAACCGTACAGCTCCCAGAATTCACCATCATCCAAAACTTTGAATATATGGAAATAGATAGGTAGCAGGCATTTCTCGAATCCACAGTGCACCAACAACACAGTGCCTATACAGAAACAGCCATACCTCAGCACCTGCCCATACATTATACTTCTAAAAGTACAATTCCCCAGAACAGCTGTTTTGGTGCAGTGTTAGTATCTCTGCCCCTCAGGCAGGAGACCTGGGTTCAAGTCCCACCTTGTATGCCATAACATCTCTGAACAGGGTGACTACAATTCCCCAAAAGTCACAGACCATACCAGCGAATGGCCTATGAACAGCTATCAAACATACAGTCCAACTCCAAGTCCATCTGAATGGAAAAAGTCAAGATGCTGTGAACATGGTTAGCCTGCAGGACACGAAACAAGGAGTTGCTATAAGAATGGTGTGTTCTAAGCAGCTTCCGCAGTTGTCCAATCCACTTTGACTGTAAACAATGTGAACGGCCCTAAAGGCTATAGCCAATTACAAGATGACCAGTGGGTTTTTAATCTGGTGTAGATGTAGTTATGGCAACCTATTGAAATTTTTGTGAAGGTTGAGAATTGTGATTCAGAGCAGGATGATGGATTTGACGCCTCCAACCTGAAACTATAAAAACCCTTGCTGCTGTCAGAGTGCCTGGTGTTGGGAGTTCATAACACTTAGACAGGAGAAAATATTTAATGGAAGGGTCTTTGGAGAGAATTGCTTCTTTGATGGAGCTTTCTTCTACTCGGCTCTAATTGCCCATACCTGATGCAAATGACTTCTTTTGTCAGAGGAAAGAGGATGAGTTTTGATTATTCAGCCACACACCCATGACAGCCAAATCACCTCTGTCACAGAGTCATAGAGATGTACAGGAGAAAACAGACCCTTCAGTCCAACCCATCCAAGCTAACCAGTTATCCTAACCTAATCCAGTCTCATTTACCAGCACCTGGCCCATATCCCTCGAAACCCTTCCTATTATATTAAATTCTTCCCTTCCCCCCAGTCCCTACGTGATCATGTAAGTTGCCATAAAATGTCGTCACAATCCAGATTCCGAGTCTGAAAAGAAATCCAAATTCAAACAATGACTGACCTCTGCTTTCATGCAGAACTCCTGAATACTGTTAAAAACTGTACAATAAAATAAGACATGAGCTTCAGTCTAAGGAACCATTAGCTATTTGAACAATATTTGGAAAATTTTCAGATTTTACTGCTGTAAATGCTACTTGTAAATCTTTTGAGACCCATTTCAATTAGTATTCTGTTACATTTTACTGTAATAATTTGTTTTAATGCCTAACAATACACTGGGCAGTAAAGCCAGGAATCAGCCAATAATGAATATCATACTTTTGCATTAAGCAATCAACTTGCTAGTCAGAGGACTCCCATTGTATTCACCACCATCACCAGCAACTCTATTCTAGACATTGGTGCCATCAGCTGTAACCAGATTACTAGGACAAGGATTGCTACTCACTTCGATGGCTTGCTGCTCTGGGAGATCTTAAGCGTGCTCTTTTTCGAGAACATGTTGCCAGAGTGTTGCCTCTGATGTCAATGAATCCCTGTTATTCTGATTCTGTCTGTGTGGCTCTTCCTGTGCCTGTCCGAGGCTCTGTCTTTACACAAATACCCACATGCAGATACGCACACAGTGTGTGTGTGTGTGAGCACAGCAAATTCCAACTCTCAGTGAAAGTGGGGCTTGGAAGGAGGCTCCTTTTCAATGACAGGTGATCCAAGGAAGAGCAAGCACAGAGTTTCAGGTTAATGTGAAACTTGTAGAACTGGTTCAGAAGAGAATGTGACTGAGAGAAGGAGAAGCCAGTTACTCCACCCACCTCAACCCAATGAATCATGAAGGTACACAAAGTCCAATTGCCAGGGAGCTGAACTTTCAGGCAGTCAGTAATTTAAAAAGACTTCAGTTGCATTTCTGATCTCAAATGGAAGGGTCGCACACCGAGTGGGAAGTGAAGGGTTTGGTGGAAATGGGGATAGCAGGAAGAGAGAAAGAAAGAGATAGAGAGAATGAGAGTGTCAGAGTGAAACAAAGAGGAGAGAATGACACCGAAAGAAAGAATAGGGAGAGAAAGTATGAAAGAGAGAGAGAAAAAGAATTGAAACAGAGAGAGAAAGAGAGAGAGAGAGAGAGAGAGACAAAGAAGAAAGAGAGAAAAAAGATAGAAGCAGAGGAGAAATAAAATAAATAGAGCAAGAAAGAAAGGAAACTAGAGAGAAGGAAAGAATGAAAGAGAGAAAAAGAGAGGCTAAAGGTCTCCAGCACAAAAAAAACTATTGCATGATTCTCCGATTCTCATTCTGTGATTCAGAATGTAGTGCAGAAACTCAGTAGATCTGGCAGCAACTGCGGGGAAAGATATAGAGTTGACATTTCGAGTCTGGTACAACTCTTTTTCAGAACTGGGTCTCCAGCATCCATGATAATTTGCTTTTGTCACTCAAGAGAACTGCTAACCCTAGAATCACTTCATCTGCATACTCCTAAGAGGAGGGAGAAGGGTCTTATCTGAAAGATGGTATTGCTGACCTGTATCATACTCTCAGGGTGCTTAGAATATCAGTCTGGACTGCTCAAGTCCTGACAGATCTCCTGATTTTACTGAGTTTTGTACATGGGTTGGAAAGGGTTAATCCTGAGATGTGCCATAAGCACTGCCCACCATGTTGATGTCATCTGGCCTTGTGGGTGGAACAGCTGATGACCTCGAAGGATTGAGCCAAATACCCAGGTCCCCTTTGTAGTCTCTTTATCAAACTCTAATGTAACTTTAACTAGTAATGAATATACAAGAAACAATATCTTATTAACAACAAGAGACTCTTCTAGTTGGCCCAGGAAGTGGCTTTACTCTCCTACTGGAGTCCAAGCTGGACCTGGAATATCCCAACGTAAACAGGATGGTAGCAGTGCCCCTCACCATGAACTGCTACAGTGCAGTGAGCAGCACTGCCCATCCAGTACCAAGCAGCAGACCTTCCCTGTCTGAGCGTTTGACAATGAGATGGTTTAATCTGAGGAACGTGCTTCATAAGACAGGGCTGACATGAGGAGGAATATTCATCATTCCCTAAGCTGTGAAGCTTTGGAATTCTGTATTCCAAAAGGCTCTGAATTATCAGTCACTGAGTACTCAATCATTACTACTGAGGGCTATGAATGCTCAGTAATTGAGTACTCAATACTGTACTGTGGAATGAACTTCTCCAGGAAGTTGTGGATGTGTGCTCAATTACGTTTAAAAAAACATTGGAGAGATACATGAAGAAATGTGTGGAGGGATATTGGCCAAGCGCGGGCAGGTAGGGCTGGTTTAGTTTCGGATTATGGTCGTTATGGATTGGTCGGACCAAAGGGTCTGTTTCCATACTGCACTGCTCTATGGCTCTGAATGAGCAGTCACTGAGTACTCAGTCACTTGTACTGAGGGCTCCTGGTGTTCAATCATTGAGTACTTTCAAGACAGAGATGGGTAGATTTTCAGACATACGGTGGCACAGTGGTTAGCACTGCTGCCTCACAGCACCAGAGACTCGGGTTCAATTCCCACCTCAGGCGACTGACTGTGTTGGAGTTTGCACATTCTCCCCATGTCTGCGTGGGGAGGAAACCCACAGTCCAAAGATGTGCAGGACAGGTGAATTGGTCATGCTAAATTTCCCACAGTGTTAGGTGTAGGGGCATGGGAGGGTTGCAGGTCAGTGTGGACTTGTTGGGCCGAAGGGCCTGTTTCCACTACTGTAAGTAATCTAACTAAAGGAATCATAGATTATGGGATTGTTAAGGAAAATGCTGAACAGGTCAAAGTTGATCCAATAAGTGGCAGAGCATTCCTGATGAAGAGCTAATGTTCTAAACGTCAACTCTCCTGCTCCTCGGATGCTGCCTGACTGGCTGTGCTGTTCCAGCACCACATGTTTTGACTCTGACTGCAGAGCATTTGTGTCAAGAGTGTGTTACTGGAAAAACACAGCAGGTCAGGCAGCATCTAAGGAGCAGAAGAATCAATGTTTCAGGCATAAGCCCTTCATCAGGAATCAGCACAGCATTTGGGCATAGTAAAACCATAGTACAACTCTACCGCGACTTTATTCAAACCTTATTCAATCTTAAAATAACTATTGTACCCACCACCATTAACCATACCTTGTGTTGGTTATCAAATCAAACTGGCCTTGGTCTGTCCATCACACCTTGGCACGAGAGATGGGTAAGGGACCTACTCAGCTTGCTCTGAGTTGATCTGTCGCTGAAGATCTGAAGAAAGATCAGCATCAGGGAGATGGCCAGCCTCGATACATCTTGGGCAAAGGCCTTGTATCTCGTATACCCCAAAAAAAATGCATCAGACTGTTGCCTGAATATCCTACCTGCTCCTATTTCCTATGTTCTTATTCCCTGTGACTCAGCGTGCTCATGGCAGGCTTCACAAACTAATGTAGAGCTTTGTGTCATAGGATGAGCTGTGTCAGGCCACTGGGGATGTCCAAGTGAGATGGGGACATAGACCAGACACAGTGTTAATCTGTGGACCATAGTCAAGCATTTCCATAATGTCCTTTCAGCAAAATATATTGAATTGATAAAACATCTCAAATTACATTCCCAAACAATTCAAATTGGACATTACGTAAAATGCAATAAAAGGAAACTTTTCTCTATTGAGCATGTCGCATTCTGAGGTGCCTCAATTTAATTGTTTTAATTGTGACATGTATAATATACAATCAGTGACAAACATGCATATAAGGTACCAGCCCCTTGGTTTACCATGACTGAAAGGTCTTAGATAGTGACCTTTCTTCAATGTACTTTTACACTGGCTGCTCCTAACTCTGGTGCATCCCTCAGCACATTGTTCTGAATGCTGGAGTGTGTCAGTCTGCAACACTCCATCACGGACAACTCCTTTCACTGGAAAACCAGCAGGTTTCGGAGAGACCAAAGAGTGTCTTTCACTGAGTCAATGGTCCTCCAGGTACAGCCTTGCTGTGTGTCCCTGGGAACATCCTGTAGAGCACACAGTCACCGAGTTCCTCAGAATGACCTCCTACCACTCCATTTCCCACCAGACCTTCTCTATCTCAACACATTCCAGAAGGAGGTGTGCAATGGTCTCTTCACCACTGCAGCTGTCTTGAGGGCAGCATATGGTGACACACAGAGTCCGGTCAAGCATAAACAATCTGACAGGTTTGTCACCATCAGGCCTTCTCACCATCAGCCCAGCTACCTCTTGGTGCTTGCTTCAAAGTTATGGTCATGAGGTATTCTGCCAAATGATTGACAGTCTGTTCAGGGAACAACCTGACAGGATCTACTATCTCTACTTCCCACAGGGCCTTGGGGATAATGTCTGCTGTCTGATTGCTATTTCCCAATTATTAGAATCATAGAATCCCCACAGTGCAGAAACAGGCCATTCAGCCCATCGAATAAACATTGACCCTCCAAGAACATCCCATCCAGATCCAACTCCCCTATTCTATCCCATAGCCCTGCATTCCACATGGCTAATCCAACAAGTCTGCACATTCCTGGACAGTTTCGGCAACTCTGAATGGCCAACCCACTTAGCCTGCACATCTTTCGACTTTGGGATGAAACTGGAGCACCCAGAGGAAACACACAGAGACAGGGGAGATTGTGCAAACTCAACACAAACTGTTGCCTGAGAGTGGAATTGAACCCAGGCCCCTGGTGCTATGAGGCAGCAATGCTAACCACTGAGCCACCATGCCACCCCACTGTAACTTAATCACAGCTGATGCAGGCTCTGGATTAGAGAGTCATAGAGTCATTGAGGTCTACAGCAATGAGAAAGGCTCTTCTGCCCATCCAGTCTGTGCCAGTTATAAACAACCACCTGACTATTCTAATCCCATTTTCCAACACTTGGCCCACAGCCTTGTATGTCTTGGCATTGCAAGTGTAGTGGATGTAGGTTTGCTCGCTGAGCTGGAAGGTTCGCTTTCAGACGTTTTGCCACCGTACTAGGTAACATCTTCAGTGAGTCTCCGGATGAAACCGGTGGTAAAACGGTAAGGCCTGCTTTTTATTTATGTGTTTATGTTTCCTTGAGTTGGTGATCTCATTTTCTGTGGTGATGCCATTTCCTATTTTTTTCTCAGGGGTTGGTAAATGGGACCAGTCAATGTGTTTGTTGATAGAGTTCCAATTGGAATGCCATGCTTCTAGGAATTTTTGTGCGTGTCTCTGTTTGGCTTGTCCTGGGATGGATGTGTTGTCTTAGTCGAACTGGTGTCCTTCCTCATCTGTATGTAAAGATAATACTGAGAATGGGTTATTTTGTTTTGTGGCGAGTTGGTGTTCATGTATCCTGGTGGCTAGTTTTCTGCCTGTTTGTCCAATGTAGTGTTTGTTACAGTCCTTGCAAGGTATTTTGTAAATGACATTAGTTTTGCTTGTTGTCTTTTTAGGGTCTTTCAAGTTCATTAGCTGCTGTTTTAGTGTGTTGGTAGTTTTGTGGGTTACCATGATGCCAAGGGATCTGAGCAATCTGGCAGTCATTTCTGAGATGTCGTTGATGTAGGGGAGAATGGCTAGTGTTTCTGGATGTGTTTTGTTTGCTTGTTTGGGTTTGTTACTGAGAAATCAGCGGAATGTGTTTATTGGGTACCCATGTGTTTTGAATACGCTGTACTGGTGATTTTCCTCTGCAAGTGTACATCTAAATACTTCTTCAATGTGATGACTGTTTCTGCCTGTACCACCCTCCCAGGCAGTGAGTTCCAGATTCCGACTATTCTCTGGCTGAAAAGATTTTTCCTCACATCTCCACTAAACCTCTTGCCTCTTAAATCTATCTCCATCAACGGGAAACGTTTCTTCCTGTCTGCCCTATGTCCCTCATAATGTTATACAGGCTTAAACATATGTACCAACAGGTTCAAGAACAGTTTCTTCCCCGTTGTTATTAGACTGCTGAGTGCACCTAATTTCAAACCTCCTGCTGATCTTTCTTTGTATGTGTCCTGTGCAGCTATAACTCTCTATGCCTCTCTCTGTTTAAGCATTCTTTGGCCCTTGTATGTTATGACCTGCCTGTACTGCTTGCAAAACAAAAGTTTTCACTGTTCTTATGTACATGACAACAATAAATCAAATTAAGTCTCAATTATATCGTTTCTCAGTCTCCTCTGCTGGAAGGAAAACAACCCCAGTCTGTCCAATCTTTTTTCATAACTGAAACTCTCCAGTTAGAGCAGCATCTGTGGGTGGCACAGTGGTTAGCACTGCTGCCTCACAGCGCTTGCGACCTGGGTTCAATTCCTGCCTTGAACAGTCTGTCTGTGTGGAGGTTGCACATTCTCCCCGTGTCTGCTTGGGTTTCCTCTGGGTGCTCCGGTTTCCTCCCACGGTCCAAAGATGTGCAGGTTAGGGTGAATTGATTATGCTAAATTGCCCTTAGTGTTAGGTGCATTAGTCAGAGGGGAAATAGGTCTGGGTGGGTTACTGTTTGGAGGGTTGGTGTGGACTTGTTGGGCTGAAGGAAATCTAATACTGTAGGGAATCTAATCCTAGTAAATTTCCTCTGCACCTTCCCCCGTGCTATCATACCTCTCCAAAAATGTGGGTTTCAGCATTGCACACAATACTCTAGCTGTGATTTGGTCGTCATTTGAATGCAGAGAATGTGATTCTCACTCATTCACACACATTCCTCACATAGTTTCTGTCAGTACCCAGTGCACTTTCTCGATTTTCTAGTCCTGCGATATGTTCCAGGTGGAAATGTACCTCAAAGAGGATGATACCTTTCTGAGAGAGGGACAAGAAAATTGGCAAAAAGAAATCTAAAATAAACAAGAACAACCCAGTCCTTGCCTTGAGTCTTCAGCCGTGGCTCAGTTTTAGTCAGAGGGATCTCTGTTTAAATCCCACCCCAAAAATTGGAGTATAAGATAAACGGCTGACAACTCCTATGGAGTACTGCGTGATCTGTGATGCCATTCTTCACAGGAAATGTTAAACCAAGCCCTGTTCAAGTGAATATTTTTTTTTAAAAATCACATGGCAATGTTTCCAAAAATAGAAATTGGGGTTTCCACCCTGTCTCCTCAATAATATTTTATCGCTCAACCAACCTCACAAAAACAAATCATCTGCTTATTAACTTCTTACGGTTAGTGGGATCTTGCTGTGTACATCTTGGTTGCTGTACTTCCTCTAGAACAATGACAATATTTCAAAAGTACTTCACTGACAGTGGAGTATTTGAGCCATTCAGTGATTGTACAAAGTGCTAGATAAATTCAGGTCATGCTGTTCTTTGGAAGGTCATCCCAGATGCTCTGGGTTGGGTTTAAAGCTATAATTGTCTCTCTGGAGCAGGAGCCTGACTCTGAAGCTACAACTGACACACCATTGGGAAATGCCACCATCAAATGGCTCCCAGTGGTCTCAGAAGGAAGCAGCATTCAGTTACTCTGAAAGGTGCAAATGTTGAACTTAGTTAGTGTTTTTTTAATATATTTTTATTAAAAAAAATAGATTTTTAAATATAACAAATACAAAACAATGCAATTCAAAACAGTACAAAAATAGTACAAAGCTAAACCCAAATAATAAAAATAAAACTCCCCAACCCACCCTCCTATACAAATGTATAAACATATATACAGAAATATAAAATTTAAAAAAAGCTAAAGTAGCTATTTAACTAACTAAATAAATACCTAACAACAAACAAATAATAGTAACTCAGCCCAGCCAAACAAAACACTCATACATTCACAGTTCCTCCTCCCTGGATATTGGACTCATGAAACACAATCATTATGGCTATATAAAATCCCTTGTTAGTGTGGGCAGATAAATCTGTGTCCAGGTATTTCAAAAAGGGTTGCCATGTCTTGTAAAAGTTCTCAGTTTTGTGGTGTACCATATTTGTGAGAAAATCCAGGGGAATATGCTCCATAACAATCTTCCGCCAACCCGACAGGCCTGGGGGGTTTTCAGATATCCAACCGAGCAAAATGTTCTTCCTTGCACAGAATGTAAGAATATTGAAAAGTTTTTCCTTATGCGAGGCTGCAGGAAATACAATGGGTCGGCCCAAAAGGAGCGAAATAGGGTCCTTCCCCACCCCTACACCTAAAATCCTCTCCATTGCACCCCCACAGTGCTCCAATATGTTTGAAGCCTGTCACAAGACCAAAGACAATGGGTAAGAGTACCCGTACAGACCTTGCACTTGGGACATGCTGAAGATACCCCTGGTTTAAATTTTGACAAACAGTCTGGGGCTAAGTGGACCCTGTGGAGAATCTTCAACCATAAAGCATGGGTCCTATTGTAAACTGATATCTTCCTTGCATTCTCCCAAATATCCTCCCATGCCTCTGAAGAAACTTCAACACCCAGCTCTCTTTCCCACATCTTGCAGAGTCGATCAGACTCATCTGAGGTGGCACCCCCAATTGGTGATATAGAGAACTGACAGAGAGTGTACTCTTAGCCCTTAGTACCCCTCTTTCTATGTCAGATTTGTAGGGATCAGTGTGGTCCTTTTTTGAATAAAATCCCTAACATGAATAAAACGAAAGAGATCTCTATTAGGTAACTCATACTTCCATACTAACTGATCGAAGGACATCATTACATCTCCCTCAAATAAATCACCCATGCAAGATACACCCCTAGCTGCCCAATGTTTAAATCCTGAATCTATCATACCTGGTTGAAAACTCGGCACACCCACTAAAGGTGTAAACAAAGATGTTTTGCCAATATTACCTTCCCTCTGCCGAATTGCCCTCCAAGCTTTAACAGTATTGATGACTATTGGGTTATGGCAATATTCCCTAACTGTCCTCACCTTGTCCAAAAACTGCAAACTGGTAAGGGGGCACCTTGCCTGGGAGACTTCGATATCTAGCCATATTGAAAGAGGGTCCTCACAAACTCAATGACTTACGTAGGTCAAAAGCGAGCTTAAGTGGTAATTTTTAATGTCCGGAAGGTCTACTCCCCCCAATCTGTGATGCAACTGCAGTTTGGCTAATTTAATGAGGGGCCGTTTACGGTGCCAGATAAAGGAGCTGAACCAACCGTTCAGTCTCTTGAGTGTTTGTTTATTGAAAATCAGGGGGAGCATCCGTATAGGGGAGAGCAGACGGGGGAGAATATTCATCTTAAGAAGCGCTATCCGACCCAACCATGAGACTGGAAGTGCCTCCCATCTTTGGAGATCTTGTTTAAATTTTTCAAATAATTGAGTAAAATTGGCTTTGCACAGCCAATCCAGAACTGGAGTAATGAATATGCCCAAATACACACAACCCCCACCGTGACCACCTAAATGGGAATCTATAGGCACTCTCAAGAGCCAACTCTTTCGTAAGACCACCCATAGGCATAGCCTCTAATGTAGCAAAATTAATCTTATACCCTGAAAAAGCACCAAACGCGTGAATGCATTGTATAAGGCAAGGTGCTGAGACTGCTGGATTTGTCAAGAAAATTAGAACATCATCTTCATACAGCGAGATCTTATGTAATTTTGATCCCACTTCTGGAGCTGATATATTGAGATCCCCATGAATGGCCTCTACCAATGGTTCAATCACCAACGTAAAAAGTAATAGTGAAAGGGGACAGCCCTGCCGGCTGTCCCTAGAAATATTAAAATTTCTTGACCATACCCCGTTGGTAATGACCGCCACGAGAGGTACACTGTAGAGAACCTTTACCCATCTTATGAAAACTTCGCCCAGACCAAACCGGTCTAGAGTATAGAAAAGGTACGGCCACTCAACTCGGTCAAATGCCTTCTCTGCATTTACAGAAATCACCAATCCCTGTATTGACTGCTGTTGGCATGCTTGACTTATGTTAAGCAGCCTCCTAACATTATTGGAGGATCTGCGACCCTTTATGAAGCCCATCTGATCCTCTTTAATAATAAGAAGGTAACACAGTCTCCAGCCTTAACGCAAGAGCTTTAGAGAGGATCTTTAAATCCACATTTAAGAGTGAGATGGGCCTGTATGAAGCACAGTCTTCTGGATCCTTCCCTTTTTTAAGGATAAATGAAATATTGGCCTCTCTCAGAGATGGCGGGAGACAAAAACGACTGTATGAATCATTAAACATATTCAGCATTGGGCCAGACAGTATACTTATAAATTCCTTATAGAGTTCACTGGGAAGTCCATCAGGACCGGGCGCCTTTCTACTCTGAAGCTGCCTCACAGCTTCCTGCACTTCTTGCTCTGATAATGGGGCATTGAGAAAGGACTGTTGTTTGGGAGTCACACCCGGGAGCTTCAGATCTCTAAAAAAGGATTCCATTTTGCCCTGCCCCTCCTCACAATTCTCAGACTGATATAACTTAGAGTAGAATCTCTGGAACGTCACATTAATCTTTTTAGAATCACATGTTAGGTTTCCAGAACCTTCCCTAATCACTGTAATGGTTTGTGGGGCACTTCTCTTTCTGGCAAGGTATGCTAAGTATTTGCCTGGCTTGTCGCTATGTTCGTATAACCTTTGCTTTGCAAAAGCCAGCTCCTTCTTTGCTGTCTGAGAGAGCATGGAATTTAGTGCCGACCGCAGTGCCGTCATCCTGTGTCATTTGACCAACGAGGGTCTGTCAAAATTGGCCTTCTCAGCTGCCTTCAACCGTGCTTCAAGGAGACATTGCTGCTCACCCTTCTGCCGCTTCCTACTGATGGAATATGAAATAACTAACCCTCTGGCATAAGCTTTGGCAGTTTCCCAGAGAACAGATGAGCTATCAACCGAGCCTATGTTGATGTCTAGGAATGCCCGAAATTCCCTAGAGAAATACTCCACAAACTTGCTGTCCATGAGAATAAAGGGGTCCATTCGCCAGTACCTTGAATCCACTGTAACATCTTTAATTTTAACCATGAGGTACACTGGAGCATGATCAGAGATGGCAATGTTACCAATCGTACAGGATGCCACCAGACCCAGGGTTACCGCAGGGGTCAGAAAAAAAAAATCAATCCTCGTGCGACATCTGTGCGGATTGGAGAAAAACGTGAAATCCCTACCTGTAGGGTGGAGACACCTCTAGATGTCCACCAATCCTAATTCCCCACACAAACCCAATAACTGTTTAGTTTGTGCAGAGGGTATCAAGGGAACCTGTCTACTGTGGGGTCCTTGAGGCAGTTAAAATCTCCCCCTATAATGATGTGCCGAGACTTGAGACTTATCAGTTTAAAAAAAGCATCTACCAAGAATTTAAGAGGATGAGCTGGGGGACAATAAACATTTAAAATGCCATATTCTTCCCCATTTATCAAGGCTTTAAGAATTACAAACCTCCCGTATGTGTCTTTAACACATTCCAACAATTTAAATGAGAGATTTTTCCTAACCAATATAGCCACTCCCCTACTTCTGGTATTAAATGATGAAAAATAAACTCAGTCAAAGCCATTCTGCTGTAATTTCAGATGCTCCTTGTCATCCAAATGTGTCTCCTGTAACAAAGCAATATCCACCTTCTCCGTCTTAATTGGTGAGTGACTTCCCTTGATATTCCAGGTACACCATTTAATCAAATCATTAGCCATAATATTCTGCAATTACATTTAAATTCCAGAGGAGGAACCCAAACCACAAATTGCTGAGCCTTAGTGCCGCATGGTCCACCAAATATAAAAACTACATAAACTAAAACCACTACATTTAACAAACATACAAAATTATTAAAAATAAAAAACAAAAACCAGAAAACAATCCAACATATAAAGCACCAAAAGTGCTGAGTAGGGGAACTCACCCCCTGCCTGGAGGGGGCAACTACCCGTCCCGAACTGCCCATAAATAGGCATCTAACCATCTCAACCTCCTTCACTTCTCCCAGCTAGAGCCACATCACAAGCACAGGCTAAAAAGAATAAACACCCCATAGAATATCAATATGAATAAAAAAAAATTCTTTTATAAAAAAAGGGGAATAAATATCCCACCCATCCTTTGGTATGTCCTAACTTAGAAATTTAAAATGTACTTCTTAAGCACTGGCAGACATAGTTTAAACAAATTATTATCAATAGAGGATAAAAAAGGGGAAAAACAAAGCTCCATTTCTTTTACAGAATGATAAACACATACCCAAACAACAATATTTATACATACTACAATTGTTTAAATTAGGTTAGTTTGTCCACAGAGTCTCTTGCCTTCTCCGATGTGTCAAAGAGATACATGGATCCATCTAAGGTGATCCGAAGCACTGCCGGATATCTCAGGGAGTACTGAATCCCAAGCTCCTTCAATCTTCCCTTGACACCATCATACAATTTTCGTTTCTGGATCACCGCCGCTGAAAAGTCCTGAAAAAACGTGATCTTAGGCCCCTCATAAACTAGGGCCTTTGGATCCTTCCCCTGGAGTCTGGAATCCTCCATGACTCTCTCCTTATCCCGGTAACGATGGAACCGCACCAGGAAAGGACGAGGGCGTTGACCCAGACCCGACCTCCGTGCTGTGACCCGGTGAGCCCTCTCTATCTCCAATCCTCTCATGCCAGTCTCCAAGTCAAGGAATTTCGGAAACCAATCTTCACCAAATTCCGCAAGCCGCCCACCTTCCTTACCTTCGGGCAGACCGATGATCCGAATGTTTTTTCTCCTGCCCCTGTTTTCAAGATCATCCACTTGGTCATGCAAATTACGAACCTGCGTCTTCAGGGCTTGGATCTCTTCCTTGAATGAACTGGCATCAGCTTCCACCACTGTGACTCTGTGCTCCACCTTATCAGTCCTCTTCTCCAGGTCTGGAGCCAGCTTCTCTTCAACCTGCTTCCCCACCATCTCCTGAGATTTCAAGAGCTGGTTCACCAGGTCCTGGAGAGTAATCGGCTCCGAGGCTCCTGCAGGCTGAGCTGCAGGCCCGGCCCCAGATGCTCATCCTCCCTTTTTAGGCATTTCTGGACAGCTGAAAATACTGGTAAGTCAATTTTTAAATGTTTCTTGGGGCTCAATAATCTTTCCAATACCCCAAGAAATCATGATGATCTGAGTTGGGCGGGGTAAAGGACCGTCCTGCTCCTGCTGTGATGTGAAGCTCTGCAGTGTGATCTTCTCAGATCGCCGCCATCTTAGATCCCCAGTTACAGTTTGTTTAACTTCCTTCTTCGTGACCATGGACGAAGGTCACCTTTTGGAGACTTAACTCACACAGCTCTCTGCAATCTCACCCACACAGCCCCTTCTTCAAATGTGTGCTGTGCAGCTTTTCAACACCTGGGAGCTGGCATAATGAGAGTAAAGGCAGGAAAATTATATCAACAATCATTGTTTGTAGAGATGATGAGGATAGGCTGTCTAAATGTGAAAAGAAAGCATTTGTATGAGTGGAACCTCAGTGTTAACAGCAGCTGGCTGATATAAATGGGGGATGGGGCTGGGGGTGAGGTAGCTAGGAAGACAGTAGGTGATTGCAGGTGGGGGTGAAGGTGATTGGTCAGAGAGGGATTGTGGAGGGGATATGTAGGAAGGAAGACGGACAGGTGGGACCGGTCAAGAGGGCAGTGCTGGGTTGGAGGGTTGGATCTGGGACGGGACGGGACGGGGTGGGGTGGAGTGGAGGGGAGATGAGGAAACTGGTGATTCCTTGTGGTTGAAGGTTCCCAAAGAAGGTGAGGCATTCTTCCTCCGGGTGTCGGGTGGCTAGGATTTGGCCATGGAGGAGTGGGAGGGGGAGTTACAGTGTTCGGCCACGGCATAGTGGGTTTGAGAGTTCTGGAGATGTTCTCTGAAACGTTGGCACCCTGTCTCCCCCATGGAGAGGAGATCACATTGGGAGCAATGGAAACAGTACATGAGGTGTTTGGATGTCCAGGAAAATCTCTGCTGGATGTGGAAGGATCCTTTGAGACCTTGAATGGAGATGAGGGGGAGGTGGGTGCACAGGTTTTACACCTCCTACGGCAGCAAGGGAAAGTGCTGGATGTGGATGGTGGATTAGTGGGATTGTGGAACTAATGAGGGAGTAGCAGAGGAAAACGTCTCTGTGGAATGAGATTGATTAGGGTGAGTGGGAGCTAGAGGGTGAGGGGGAATTGGGGAGTAGGGGTGTTGATGGGGGTGGGGGTGGTGAGGAGATGGGGGAATTGTGGTGTTGATGAGGGGGTGGGGGTGTTAATGGGAGTGAGGGTAGGGAGATGAGGTAGTGGGATGTTGATGGGGGTGAGGGGGCCACATGGGGGAGTAGGGGTGGAGAGATGGGAAATGGGGGTGTTAACAGGGGTGAGGGTGGTGTATTGATGCGAGTGAGAGGAGGGAATGGTGGAGTGGGGGTGGGGTGGGGGTAGAGAGATTGGGGAATGGGGTTGTTGATGGGGCGGGGATGGAGAGATGGGGGAGTGGGGTTGTTGGTGGGGGCGGGGATGGCAAGATGGGGGAGTGGTGTATTGATGCAAGTGAAAGGAGGGTATGGTGGAGTTGAGGTGGGGTGGGGGTGGAGAGATGGGGGAGTAGGGATCTTGATGGGAGTGAGACAGGCAGCATGGGGAGTGGGGTATTGATGGGGGTGAGGGGAAGATGGGGGAGTGGGGTATTGATGGGGGTGAGGGTGGATGGGGGAGTGGGGTATTGATGGGGAGGAGGGGAGATGGGGGAGTAGGGTATTGATGGGGAATGGGGGAGTGGGGTATTGATGGGGGTGGGGGAATGGGGGAGTGAGGTATTGATGGGGTGAGGAGGGATGGGGGAGTGATGTTTTGATGGGGCTAGGGGGACGATGGGGTAGTGGGGTATTGATGGGGTGGGGGAGAGCGGGGGAGAGATGTATTGAAGGGGGTGGGGGAGGATGGAGGAATGATGTATTGATGGGGTTGGGGGAACGATGGGGGAGTGAGGTATTGGTGAGGTGGGATGTGGGAGTGGGGTATTGATGGGGATGAGGGGGTTGGGGGAGTGGAGTATTGATGAGGGTGAGGGGAGATGGTGGAGTGCGATATTGATGGGGGTGAGGGGGGATGGGGGAGTGGGGTATTAATGGGGTTGATGGGGGTTGGGGAGTGGGGTATTGATGGGGTGAGGGGGATGAGGGAGTGGGGTATTGATGGGGGTGAGGGCAGATGGGGGAGAGAGGTATTGATGGGAATGTGGGGAGGATGGGGAGTGGAGTATTGATGGGGTTGAGGGCGGATGAGCGAGAGTGGTATTGATGGGGGTGATGTGGGTGGGGGAGTGGAGTATTGATGAGGGTGAGGGGAGATGAGTGAGGGGGTATCGATGGGGGTGATGTGGGTGGGGGAGTGAAGTATTGATGAGAGTGAGGGGAGATGGGGGAGTGGGGTATTGATGGGGGTGAGGGGAAGATGGGGGAGTGGGGTGTTGATGGGGTTGGGGGATGGGGGAGTGGGGTGTTAATGGGAGTGGGGGGATGAGGGTGATGGGGTGGGGGAATGGGGGGTGGAGTATTAATGGGGGTGGGGGGATTGCTGGGTGGGGTATTGATGGGGGTGAGGGGAGATGTGTGGGTGGGGTATTGATGGGGGCGAGGGAGGATGGACAGTGGGGTATTGATGGGTATATGGTGGACTGGGATGGTCAGGGTTTTGTTGGGGTTGTGGGTGGGAGTGTGGGGGAAGCTGGCCTGACAGTGCCACGCCCTCTGGAGCTGCTGTCCTGTGTATGGCCCTGAGCAGCTGGAATGGTGGCCACCTTTGTGTGTGGCTGCATCAAACTATGCATAGACCCTCATTATGCAAACACCAAGTGTCATGGCCGACTGTGGTTCTACCTGTACCCAACATTACCAAGGATGGGTCTGGCGTCAGTGCCACGGGACCCTCCAAATAGTTCAACGTATCACCTGTCCTTCAAGGAAAGATTTATGAAGAAAAACACGTTCCACCACAGGTCCATAGGGAAGTAGTCAGCACGTAGTGTTCTTGAGACTCTGCGGAAAAGTAGAGTGATCCTGTCAGGTTGTTCTCAGAGTAGAATGTCAGTGATTTGGAAGAATGCCTCATTGCTAAAACTTTCCAACAAGCTCCCAGAGATGACTTGGCTGGTGGTGAGAAGGGCACTTACTTTGAGATCCCTCGTGTACACCCAGACCCTCTGTGCCACCGTACGCCGTCTCATCTCCTTCTGGAATGTGCCACTTCGACTACTCAATCAGATCATAAGTTAACCCTTTCCATTCTGGTAACACACCAGTCAAACTGTGCAACTCCAAGATAACTCCAACGTGAGCCACTTCCTGAGGTGTTAACTATAGAACTGTACACACTGTTTCAGATGGGATATAATCAGAGATCTAGAGGTGGAGGATTCAAAGCAAAATACCCAATTCATAGAAGGTTCAGGATCACATTAAGGGACTAGAACTAAGAAGGAAACCTCTTACCCTCAAAGAATTGTCAGTTTAGATGATTTCCCAAGCGATCCTGCCGACTACGCCAAGTTGTGGGATCATGTTTAAATAACAACCAGAATTGATGAGTGGCTAAAATAGCCTCGTTATTCAGCAATCACAGCACAGGTTCGAGGTGGTAATAGAATCCTGGAATACAGTTCATACAAGAACCCTTTTATATACTGTTCTTACATATATTACACCCACCCATCTCCCCTCACCCTCATCAATACCCCACCCACCCATCTCCCCTCACCCCTAGCAATACCCCACTCAGCCATCCCCCCACTCCCATCAATACCCCCCACCCCCCATCATTACACTTTTTTTTATCTCTAGTACACAAAGGTTTCAAGGGCTTCTGTCCTGGGAGACAGGAGCTGGGTTAAAGTGTGCTCAGTGCTGGCTGCTACTTCTGATGGGATGTCTGCCCAGTCTGCTTGTACAATTAGGAGGTGTTAGTCCTTTTGTCTTTTAAGTTAGTAAATACTAGTAAAAATGCCAGGCTAGTAAATGCTAGTAAAAATGGATTACTGCAACTGGGTTGTGAGATTTATTTAGTATTTACCGGTGTTAGTTTCATTCAGTCATGCAATTTCATGCAAGCGCTGTTTTGTCAGTTGGTTTCTTAAAGAGATAATGACCCAGTTAAAAGGTATTGAACAGGTGCTTAATCTATTCAGGTCCAGGAGACGGTTGGTAAGGACTGATAATGTTTCATGGAGACTCGATGGGATGGTATTGTTCCATGTGAGATAGTTGGTAAGAACTGATTAATATTATACTACCTTGTGGAGACTCAGTGGGGATGGTATTGTTCTGTATGCTGAGGCAAACACAGTTTGTAGCAGGGGCTGATAAATTGTGGGAATGCAGTGGGGTTTGAAAGGGTTGTTTTTAAATTTGGATGCTACAGAATCACAGTTTTATGAATGAAACTGTGTTGTAGTAAATAACAGGTTAGTAAAGGGTTATGAATGATTGAATGGGAACCCAGTATTAATGAATATTGCGAGCTGGTGAATGAGTTAATAAAGATAACGTATAACACAACATCTCACGTAAGTGTGCTGTTTTGGAAAATATGGGGGTGATGATGGACTCTCAGGGGAATGTAGCAATGACAGCCAAGTTTCTGGTACTGAGTTTGGTTATACTGTAACATGTCAGGTACCAAGAGATTGATTGTGATAGGGAACTCTCCAGTCAAAGGCATAGACAGATGTTTCTGTGGCCGATAATGAGATATCAGAATGGTGTGTAGCCTCCCTGGTACCAGAGACAAGGATGTCTCAGAGAGAGTGCAGAATATTATCAAAGGGGAGAGGGACCAGCAGGAGGTCAGTCTACACATTGGAATCAATGACATAAGAAGAGAAAAGGATGAGGTTCTGAGGAGAGAATATAGGAAATTAGGCAGGAAGTTAAACAGCAGGTCCTCAAGGGAAGTAATATTTGGACTACTCCTGGTGCTACGAACCAGTGACTGTAGAAATAGGACAATGGAACAGAGAAATGTGGGGCTGAGGAGCTGGTGCAGTGGAGAAGGATACACATTTTTGGATCATTGGAATTTCTCCTCAGGTAGAAGTGACTGTAAAAGAAGGATGGGTTGCACCTGAAGTGGAAGTGACTACTATACTGGTGAGGAAGGCTGAAACTGGTATGGGGGATTGGACCCTGAAAGATAGTGAGAAAGAGATCAGTCTGAGACTGGTATAGGAAAAGAAATATGTTAAACAACTAGGGCAGGCAGAAAGAAAGCAGAGAATGAGGTAGGAACGGATAAATTAAACTGCATTTATTTCAATGCAAGAGGCCACAGGGAAGGCAGATGAACTCAGGGCATGGTTAGGAACATGGGACTGAGATATCATAGCAATTACAGAAACATGGCTCAGGGATGGGCAGGACTGGCAGCTTAATGTTCCAGGATACAAATGCTACAGGAAGGATAGAAAGGGAGGCAAGAGAGGAGGGGGAGTGCCATTTTTGATTAGGGGTAACATTACGGTTGTACTTAGGGAGGATGTTCTGGGGAGTACATCCAGGCAAGTTATTTGGGTGGAACTGAGAAATAAGAAAGGGATGATCACCTTATTGAGATTTTACTATAGACCCTGCAATAGTTAGTGGGAAATTGAGAAACAAATGTGGAAGGAAATCTCAGTTATCTGTAAGAATAATAAGGTACCAGTGGTAGGGAATTTTAACTTTCCAAATGTAGATTGGGACTGCCATAGTGTTAAGGGCTTGGATGGAGAGGAATTTGTTAAGTGTGTACAAAAAGAAAATTGTCTTATTCAGAATGCGAATAGACCCACTATACAAGGAGCAAACCTTGACCTTCTCTTGGGAAATAAAGCAGGGCAAGTGACTGAGGTATCAGTGAGGGAGCACTATGTTTTACAGTAATGATGGAATTCTCTGATCTCTCTTAATCCAAAGTGAACAGCTTACATTAACATTGAATTCCACGTTGTTCCCAGTCACTATATCTATCAATGTCTCTTGGCAAGTCCCTTTGTAGTATTCTACTCCTGGGCAGTGTGCACCCTGGTATTTATTATGCATCTTTAATTACCCTCTATAAGCCCCTCCCGAAATGCCGCAGTCTCTTGGTGTACATACTCGTTATTTGGATGGGAATTCTGGGTTTTTGCCCTCATGTTAATGAAGGACCAGTGATAATTATAAACATAGAAACATTGAAAATAGGTGCAGGAGTAGACCATTCGGCCCTTCAGGCCTGCACCACTGTTCAATATATCATGGCTGATCAAGTAATCTCAATATCCCATTCCCATCACTTGATCCCTTTAGCTGCAAGGACCACCACCAGCTCCCTCGTGAATATATCTAACAAACTGACTCCAAAAGCTTTCTGTGGAGGAGAGAATTCCATTTATTCACAACTCTTTGAGGGAAGAAATTCTTCCTCATCTCAGTCCTGAATGGCTTTATCCTTAATTCTTAGACTGTGACCCCTAGCTCTGAACTTCCCCAACACTGGGAACATTCTTCCTGCACCTAGCCTGCCCAGGCCCATCAGGATGTTATACATTTCTGAGAATCCCCCTCATTCTCCTAAATTCCAGCTAATACAAACCCAGTCGATCCAGTCTTTCCTCATATGTCAGTCCTGCCATCCCAGGATTCAGTCTGGTGAACCTTCACTGGACCCACTCAATAGCAAGAATGCCCTTCCTCAGACTAGGAGACCAGGAATAGTGATGGAAAAGGATAGACCAGATCTAAAAGTTGAAGTTCTAAATTGGAGAAACGCCAATTTTGATGGTATTAGGCAAGAACTTTTGAAAGCTGATTGGGGCAGATGTTCACAGGTAAAGGGACGAATTGAAAATGGGAAGCCTTCAAAAATGAGATCGTGAGAATCCAGAGAAAGTATATTCCTGTTAGGGTGAAAGGAAAGGTTGGTAGGTATAGGGAATGCTGGCTGACTAAAGAAATTGAGGGTTTGGTTAAGAAAAGGAAGAAGCATATGTCAGGTACAGACAGGATAGATCGAGTGAATCCTTAGAAGAGTATAAAGGCATTAGGAATATACTTAAGAGGGAAATCAGAAGGGCAGAAAAGGGACATGAGATAGTTTTGGCAAATGAAATTAAGGAGAATCCAAAGAGTTTTTACAAATACATTATTGACAAAAGGGTAACTAGGGAGAGAATAGAGTCCCTCAAAGATCAGCAAGGCGGCCTTAGTGTGGAGCCGCAGGAGATGAGGGACACACTAAACAAATACTCTGCATCAGTGTTTACTGTGGAAAAGGTCATGGAAGATATAGACTGTAGGGAAATAGATGGTGACATCTTGAATAATGTCCATATTACAGAGGAGGAAGTGCTAGATGTCTTGAAACACATAAAAGAGGATAAATTCTCAGGACCTGATAGGTGTACCCAAGAACTCTGTGGGAAGCTGGAGAAGTGATTGCTGGGCCTCTTGCTGAGATATTTGTATCATCGATAGTCACAGGTGAGGTGCCAGAAGACTGGAGATTGCTAACGTGGTGCCACTGTTTAAGAAGGGCGGTAAGGACAAGCCGGAACTATAGACTGGTGAGCTTGATGTCAGTAGTGGGCACATTGTTGGAGGGAATCCTGAGGGACAGGATGTACATGTATTTGGAAAGGCAAGGACTGAATAGGGATAGCAACATGGCTTTGTGCGTGGAAAATCATGTCTCACAAACTTGATTGAGTTTTTTGAAGAAGTAACAAGGATTAATGAGAGAGGTAGACGTGGTCTATATGGATTTCAGTAAGGTGTTTGATAAGGTTCCCCATGGGAGACTGATTAGCAAAATTAGATCTCATGGAATACAGGGAGAACTCGCCATTTGGATACAGAACTGACTCAAAGGTAGAAGACAGAGGGTGATAGTGGAGGGTTGTTTTTCAGACTGGAGGCCTGTGACCAATGGAGTGCCACAAGGAACGGTGCTGGGTCCACTACTTTTCATCATTTATATCAATGATTTGGATATGAGCATAAGAGTTATAGATAGTAGGTTTGCAGGTGACACCTAAATTGGAGGTGTAGTGGACAGCGAAGAAAGTTACCTCAGATTACAACGGGTTTTGATCCGATGGGCCAATGGACTGAGGAGTGGAGTTTAATTTTGATAAATTTGAGGTGCTGCATTTTGGGAAAGCAAATCTTAGCAGGGCTTATACACTTAATGGTAAGGTCCTATGGAAAGTTGCTGAACAAAGAGACATTAGAATGCAGGTTCATAGCTCCTTGAAAGTAGAGTCACAGGTAGATAGGATAGTGAAGGAGACGTTTGGTATGCTTTCCTTTATTGGTCAGAGTATTGAGTACAGGAGTTGGAAGGCCATGTTGCGGCTGTACAGGACATTGGTTAGGCCACTGTTGGAATATTGCGTGCAATTCTGGTCTCCTTCCTTTCAGAAAGATGTTGTGAAACTTAAAAGGGTTCAGAAAAGATTTACAAGGACATTGCCAGGGTTGGAGGATTTAAGCTATAGGGAGAGGTTGAATATGCTAGGGCAGTTTCCCCTGGAGCGTCGGAAGCTTATAAGAGGTTTATAAAATAATGAGGGACATGAATAGGATAAATAGACAAGGTATTTTCCCTGGTGTGGGTGAATCCAGACTAGAGGGGATAGGTTTAGGATGAGAGGAGAAAGGTATAAAAGGGATCTAAGGGGCAATGTTTTTACACATAGGGTGGTGTGTGTATGGAATGAGCTATCAGAGGAAGTGGTGGCGGCTAGTACAATTGCAACATTTAAAAGGCATCTGGATGGGTATATGAACAGGAAGGGTTTGGATATGGGCCGGATGCTGGCAGGTGGGTCTAGATTGGGTTGGGATATCTGGTCGGCATGAACCAAAGTTGGACCAAAGGGTCTGTGTCCTAGCTCAGCGAACAGAACCACAACAACGAGCACCCGAGCTACAAATCTTCTCACAAACTTTGGTCTGTTTCCGTTCTGTACATCTTTATGACTGTCAGATGAGAGGGGCAGTGGTGAGGTAGAGCTGGGAGATACTACCTGTTTGAATATGAACAGTGTGCTTTAAGGTGTGGCCAAGGGGAGTGTGAAGCTAAGGAGTAGGAGAAGGGGGAACAATATTAACTTGTGGAGAAGGCATCAGCAATAACAGGGCCGAAGGAGGATGAGAAACCATGTTTCCCATGATCCCCTGTTCCTCCTGGTTATGATGAGATGGTTCAGAGTGGAGCTAGGTGACAGCAGTCCCACTGACTTTGACAATTGTGGAGGAGGGTGATTTGGTCAGCTGGGTGACATCTGAGAACAGGTCAGGAAAGGATGAAGTTGGAATGTTTACCTTGGTCACAGTCACACAAATGTGCTCAGAATGTGGTCAAACAGGTCGATGGTCAGCCTGTTCCAATCTGCCTGTTGGAAGGTGGTCACCGTGAGAGAGCCTCCTAGTCATCTGTCCCATGGAAGGCAATGGTAACAGTCAGGAGACTGTTGAACACACAGGCTGATGTCTAGGATGTCAATTAAAATATAAATATCAATAGCACATTCTGCTATCTTTAACTACTCAGAGAATAAGACGTGATTTGGATTTTACTGCAGTTTCCTCCCTTTCCCAGTTATCTGATCTTGATAATTGTTCCTGGTCTTCAGAATTAGTAATCCAGAATGCCAGGTTAATGTATCGAGGACATGTGTTCATATCCCGTGATATTTGAATTCAGTTGGCGTCAAAGGGAAATGCAGCATGGAAGCAGGCCCTTCAGCCTAACACACCCATATCTACCAGGTTTCCTAAACTGAACTAGTCCTGTTTGTGAGCATTTGGCCCATACCCTTCTAAACCCTTTCTATCCATGTACTGGCCCAAAGGTCTTTTAATGTTGTAACTGTATCCGCCTCCACCACTTTTTGGGCAGCTTATCTGCCCTCCCCCCCAACACACACAAACACACACATCATCCTGTATATGAAAACTTGCCCCTTTTAAATCTTTCTCCACTCACCTTAAACCTATGCCCCCTCTTACTCTGAGGAAAAGATCTTGGCTATTCACCTTATCCATGCCCCTCACGATTTTATAAACCTCAATAAGGTCACCCCTCAGCCTCCGACGCTTCAGGGAAGAAAGTCCAGGCCTATCCAGCATCTCCTTATAACTCAAACCTTCTGAAAGGCAGGTGTCTAGTCACCAAGTCACCCTTTATTTACACATGGAGAGTCCTTGACACTGATCAGCTCTCAGAGTGAGCAGAACCTCCGATACATCTGTTTATATCTGTCAGCTGGGGTTCCCTGATTGGATCAGATTAACAGCCCCAATCGGGGAACTCATATTCTACGCAAGACACCTGGTTGACCTTGTTACAATCACTACACTTTCCAGTCTCAGTAACATCATTGTAAAACTGTTCTACAACATTTTCCAGTTTAATAACATCATTCCTACAGCAAGGTGACCAGAATTGTACACAGTCCTCCAAATGTAAGCTTTCCAATGTCTTGTACGTCATGTCCCAACTCCTGTACTCAATGCTCTGACTGACAAAGGTAAGTGTACCAAATGCCTTCTTCACCACCCTGTCTACCTGTGACACCACTTTCAAGGAACCATGTGACTGCATCCCTAGGTTTCTCTGTTTAACAACACTCCCCAGGGCCCTACCATTAACTATGGAAGTCCTGTCCTGGTTTGTTTGACCAAAATGCTACACCTTGCATTTATCTGAATTAAACACCATATGCCATTCCTCAGCCCACTGGCCCAGTTGATTAAGATCCTGTTGTAATCTTAGGTAATGCTCTTCACCGTCCTCTATACCACCAATTTTAGTACCATTCACAAACTTATTAACCAGGCCTCCCATATTATCATCTAAATTATTTATATAAATGACGAACAACAGTGGACCCAACACTGATCCTTGCAGCACACCACTGGTCACAGGCCTCCAGTCTGAAAAAAGCACCTGGAATTAAAAGCCAGCCATTCTCAACCAATCAGCAGCCTTTTACCCCTCTGCCAAAGACCATTCTGCAGTTGTTCAATGGGATTGTTCCTCAGTTTTTCTAGGCAGTCATAGCCAGGAGATCACATGCATTGCTCCAGTAAGCAGTGAATAATTATTATCAATGGACGCAAAATTAATTTGAGCATTCTTTGAAGTTTTTTTTGGCAAGTTGATGTATTGGAGTATTGCGAGCTGATGGCAATTATCAGGAGCACGAGTAATGGGGAGCAAGGTGTAAACATTGCATTGCACATTGGAGCATGCCCTCTGCTAGTACGTATTGGTTAATTATGATCCATAGTTCACTCAGCGCTGAAAAATAACAGGGAACTCCGTTATGCACTTAGGGACCCAAATGAGAAGTTTTATTTTTATCATCGGGCTGTGAATCTTCGACGTTCTCTACCGTAGAGGAGCGGAAGCTCAGTCATCGAGTATGTTTCAAGATTGACCAATAACATATTTTTACACACCCATGGGACATGGGCGTCACTGTCTTGACCAGTATTTATTGTCCATCCACAGTTGCCCGGTGAGAAGATATCGGTGGACTGCCTTATTAATCTAGGTGAAACTGAGGACTCCAGACACTGGAGATTAGAGTCGAGAGTGTGGTGCTGGAAAAGCACAGCAGGTCAGGCAGCGTCTGAGGAGCTGGGGAATTAGTGATCTGCTGCAGTCTATATGGTTAGGAACACCTACAAGTCTGTGAGAGAGGGAGTTCCGGGATGTTGTCGCAGTGCCAGTGAATGAACAGTGACATATTTCCAAGTCAGGATGATGAGTGGCGCAGACAGGAACTTTCAGTAGTGATATTCCCATGTATCTGCTGCCCTTGTCCTTCTAAATGGAAGTGGCTGTGGGTTTGGAAGGTGTTGTCTGAGGAGCCTTGGTGAAAAAGTATACAAAGATACAGAGACAGTGTGAGTGAAAGGCATTATTGTGCATGTCCAGCCTTAATTGTACTGAATGGCAGAACAGAGAACTAAGGATGTCTACAGACTTGGCACCTGCTAGAGATAAAAAGCATAAATGGAACAATCCTAGTCTCAAGTTAAAACTTAACACTTGAAGTGCTCTAAGGATTTTGAAGATGTCTGGTCTTGATCTTTCTTTTTGTATTAGACACTCTCCTCTTTTTATACTTTATTCACGTTTCTGTGGGAGTGTTTACTGCTGTGTTTGATTATGCTTCTTGGAATTACTGTGGAAAAGGATATGGAAGATATAGGCTGTAGGGAAATAGATGGTGACATCTAGCAAAATGTCCGTATTACAGAGGAGGAAGTGCTGGATGTCTTGAAACAGTTAAAAATGGATAAATCCCCAGGACCTGATCAGGTGTACTCGAGAACTCTGTGGAAAGCTAGAGAAGTGATTGCTGGGCCTCTTGCTGAGATATTTGTACCACCGATAGTCACAGGTGAGGTGCCGGAAGACTGGAGGTTGGCAAACGTGGTGCCACTGTTTAAGAAGGTCGGTAAAGACAAGCCAGGGAACTATAGACCAGTGAACCCGACCTCAGTGGTGGACAAGTTGTTGGAGGAAATCCTGAGGGACAGGATGTACATATATTTGGAAAGACAAGGACTGATTAGGGCTAGTCAACATGGCTTTGTGCGTGGGAAATCACGTCTCACAAACTTGATTGAATTTTTTGAAGAAGTAACAAAGAAGATTGATGAGGGCAGAGCAGTAGATGTGATCTATATGGACTTCAGTAAGGCGTTCAACAAGGTTCCCCATGGGAGAATGATTAGCAAGGTTAGATCTCATGGAATACAGGGAGAATTCACCATTTGGATACAGAATTGGCTCAAAAGTAGAAGACAGAGGGTGGTGGTGGAGGGTTGTTTTTCAGACTGGAGACCTGTGACCAGTGGAGTGCCACAAGGATCGGTGCTGGGCCCTCTACTTTTTGTCATTTACATAAATGTAACCGAGGGGAGAGGCCATTCTAGATTTAGTGCTCGGAAATGAGCCGGGGCTGGTATCAGATCTTGTGGTGGGAGAGCATTTTGGTGATAGTGACCACAACTGCCTCACATTCTACATAGCTATGGAGAAGGAGAGGATTAGGCAATATAGGAGGATATTTAATTGGGGAAGAGGAAACTATGATGCAATTAGACATGAGTTAGGAAGCATGGATTGGGGGCAATTGTTCCATGGTAAAGGCATTATAGACATGTGGAGACTGTTTAAGAAACAGTTGTTGCAAGTGATGAATAAATATGTCCCTCTGAGACAGACAAGAAGTGGTAAGATAAAGGAACCTTGGATGACGAGAGCGTTGGAGCTTCTCGTCAAAAGGAAGAAGGTAGCTTACGTAAGGTGGAGGAAGCTAGGGTCAAGCTCAGCTGTAGAGGATTACAAGCAGGTGAGGAAGCTCAGAAATGGCCTGAGGAGAGCCAAGAGGGGGCTCGAGAAAGGCTTGGCAGAACGGATTAGGGAGAACACAAAGGCATTTTACACTTATGTGAGGAATAAGAGAATGGTCAAAGATAGAGTAGGGCCGATCAGGGATAGCATGGGGAATTTGTGTGTGGAGTGAGGAGGTAGGGGAAGCCCTAAATGAGTTTTTTGCTTTTGTCTTTATGAAAGAAACGAACTTTGTAGTGAATGAAACCTTTGAAGAGCATGTATGCATGTTGAAATGGATAGAGATAGAGGAAGCTGATGTGATGAAAATTTTGTCAACATTAAGATTGACAAGTCACCAGGCCCGGACCAGACTTGTCCTCGGCTGCTCTGGGAAACAAGAAATGCAATTGCTTCGCACTTGCGAAGATCTTTTCATCCTTGCTCTCCACTGAAGTCGTACCGGAGGACTGGAGAGAGGCAAATGTAATTCCTCTCTTCAAGAAAGGAAATAGGGAAATCCCCGGCAATTACAGACCAGTAAGTCTCACTTCTGTCGTCTGCAAGGTGTTAGAAAGGATTCTGAGGGATAGGATTTATAACCATCTGGAAGAGCATGGCTTGATTAAATGCAGTCAACACGGCTTTGTGAGAGGCAGGTCATGCCTCACAAATCTTATTGAGTTCTCTGAGGATGTTACTAGACAAGTTGATGAGGGTCAAGCTGTGGATGTGGTGTATATGGACTTCAGCAAGGCATTTGATAAGGTTCCCCATGGTAGGCTTATTCAGAAGGTCAGGAGGAATGGGATTCAGGGGAACATAGCTGTCTGGATTGGCTGGCTAACAGAAGACAGCAAGTGGTAGTAGAAGGAAAATATTCTGCCTGGAAGTCTGTGGTGAGTGGTGTTCCACAGGGCTCTGTCTTTGGGCCTCTATTGTTTGTAATTTTTATTAATGACTTGGATGAGGGGATTGAAGGATGGGTCAGCAACTTTGCAGATGACACAAAGGTTGGAGGTGTCATTAACAGTATAGAGGGCTGTTGTAGGCTGCAGTGGGACATTGACAGGATGCAGATATGGGCTGAGAGGTGGCAGATGGAATTCAACCTGGATAAATGCGAGGTGATGCGTTTTGGAAGGTCGAATTTGAAAGCTGAGTACAGGATTAAGTATAGGATTCTTGGCTGTCTAGAGGAACAGAGGGATCTTGGGGTGCAGGTACATAGATCCCTTAAAATGCCCATCCAAGTGGACAGGGTTGTTAAGAAAGCATATGGTGTTTTGGCTTTCATTAACAGGGGTATTGAGTTTCAGAGTCATGAGATCTTGTTGCAGCTCTAAAACTTTGGTTAGACCGCATTTGGAATATTGCGTCCAGTTCTGGTTGCCCTATTATAAGAAAGATGTGGATGCTTTGGAGAGGGTTCACAGGAGGTTTACCAGGATGCTGCCTGGACTGGAGGGGTTATCTTATGGAGAGAGGTTGACTGAGCTTGGACTTTTTTCATTGGAGAAAAGGAGGAAAAGAGAAGACCTAATTGAGGTACAAGATAACGAGAGGCATAGATAGTCTCTGGCTATCGACTCTATTTCCCAGGGCAGAAATGACTAACACGAGAGGTCATAGTTTTAAGCTGGTTGGAGGAAAGTATAGAGGGGATGTCAGAGGCAGGTTCTTTACACAGAGAGTTGAGAGAGCTTGGAATGCGTTGCCAGCAGCAGTTGTGGAGGCAGGGTCACTGCGGACTTTTAAGAGACTCCTGGACAAGCATATGGTCACAGAAATTTGAGAGTGCATACATGAGGATCAGTGGTCAGCACAACATCATGGGCTGAAGGGCCTGTTCTGTGCTGTACTGTTCTATGTTCTATAAATGATTTGGATGCAAGCGTAAGAGGTACAGTTACTAAGTTTGCAGATGACACCAAAATTGGAGGTGTAGTGCACAGCAAAGAGGGTTACCTCAGATTACAACAGGATCTGGACCAGATGTACCAATGGGCTGAGAAGTGGCAGATGGAGTTTAATGCGAGGTGCTGCATTTTGGGAAAGCAAATCTTAATGGTAAGGTCCAAGGGAGTGTTGCTGAACAAAGAGACCTTGGAGTGCAGGTTCATAGCTCCTTGAAATTGGATTCGCAGGTAGATAGGATAGTGAAGGTAGTGTTTGGTATGCTTTCCTTTATTGGTCAGAGTATTGAGTACAGGAGTTGGGAGGTCATGTTGTGGCTGTACAGGACCTTGGTTAGGCCACTGTTGGAATATTGCGTGCAATTCTGGTCTCCTTCCTATCGGAAAGATGTTGTGAGACTTGAAAGGGTTTAGAAAAGATTTACAAGGATGTTGCCAGGGTTGGAGGATCTGAGCTACAGAGAGAGGCTGAACAGGCTGGGGCTGTTTTCCCTGGAGCTTCGGAGGCTGAGGGGCAACCTTATAGAGGTTTACAAAATTATGAGGGGCATGGATAGGATAAAATAGACAAAGTCTTTTCCCTGGGGTCAAAGAGTCCAGAACTAGAGGGGATAGGTTTAGGGTGAGAGGGAAAGATATAAAAGAGACCTTAGGGGCAACTTTTTCACAGAGGGTGGATTGTGTATGGAATGAACTGCCAGAAGAAGTGGTGGAGGCTGGTACAATTGCAACAATTAAGAGGCATTTGGATGGGTATATGAATAGGAAGGGTTTGGAGGGATATGGGCCGCGTGCTGGCAGGTGGGACTAGATTGGGTTGGGATATCTGGTCGACATGGACGGGTTGGACCGAAGGGTCTGTTTCCATGCTGTACATCTCTGACTCTGGTAAGTGATTTGTCCAAGCGATTTTATTAATGGGCACTGTTTTGTTTGGACAGAGTCTGAGTGTGAGATTGAGAGTGAGACAGTAGTGTCCTGGTTCCACTGTTATAGATACATTTTTTCCTCCCTCAGCTCAGTCCCTGAAGCTGTTCTCTGAAATGCAAATCCTTTATGTATTCCCATGTGTTTTCACTGCTTTTCCCAAGTTAGATAATCTCGAGCGACTTTCACCCCAACATATGAAACTTCCAGAAAAGTACATATCAAACTACGTAAGATCCAAATGATTAGATTCAGTCATTTTGATGATGTTAATTTCAGTTCAAATGGGGTCTTATTTATTTATTGATGGTTTGATGGGTTTGGCTTAATGTGGTCAGGTGACCACTATTGCCATCATAAGTCAGTCT
This sequence comes from Hemiscyllium ocellatum, assembly GCF_020745735.1. Lineage (NCBI taxonomy): Eukaryota > Metazoa > Chordata > Chondrichthyes > Orectolobiformes > Hemiscylliidae > Hemiscyllium > Hemiscyllium ocellatum. The sequence goes on from NC_083425.1 coordinate 54,064,330, forward strand.
CTTTTTAAACCCATTTCAGTTCTTCAAAGGTTCCCAATGTTAAAATCAGATGGTGGAATTTGAAAATGATTGTCCATTTTTAACATTACCATAATGGGGGCAGCACAGTGGCTTAGTGGCTACCACTGCTGCCTCACAGCACCACAAACCTGGGTTCAATTCCAGTCTTGGGCGACCATCTGTGGAGTTTGCTCATTCTCCCCCTGTCTGTGTGTGTTTCCTCCGGGTGCTCTGGTTTCCTCCCACAGTCCAGGGATGTATAGCCTAAATGGATTGGCCATGGGGAATGCAGGGTTACAGGGACAGGGTAGGGGAGTGGGTCTGGGTGGGATGCTCTTTGGAAGGTCAGTATGAATTCAATGGGCCAAATGGCCTGCTTCCACACTGTAAGGATTCTATGAAAAATAACCAGTTCTTTTTCAAAGTTATATTGATGCTGCTTTAACCAGTCTTTCAGGCAACACATTCCAGACTCTCTGTGTAAGAATATTTCGATTTGCCCTCTGATTCTTTTGCCAATCTTTCAAACTAAATCTGTTTTCTATGATTTTCAGCTTACCTGTCAATATAATGTCTCCCCTATCAATTCTCTCCAACTCTATAAATGAGATCAACATAGATAAAAATGAATCTACAGTTCCCTGGATGACAGCAACCAAGCAACATTTATTTAGCTGACTAAATTTTCCCTGTCCAAGCTCTGTGTGATTATTCAATCATGGACATCCCCATTCCAAAACATCTGTTAATCTCTTACTCAGAAATGCTCATTTTCTTCCTGACACTTTCCTGAAACAATACCAAGACAATTTGCCATCACATTTCAATATTTTTGATTCTTTTGGCTGGAAGTCATTTTGGTTTAAGATTTTTTAGATGAAACCTGATTCAGGATTCTCAATAGTTCTAGAAGAGGAAGGTTCAGCGGGCAACTGAGAGAGCAAACGAGCGAAAAAGTGTGAGAGTTTGAGAGTTGGGACGTTATATTGAAGTTGTTCAAGATGTTCTGCGAAATGTCAAGGGTCGAAGAGTCTGTACTGCGCTGTAATGTTCTATGTTCTATGCTCCATGTTGATGTACTGGTGTACTGTGTCCAGTTCTGCTCGCCCTGTTATAGAAAGGATATTAATAAAGTTAGAGAGGGTTCAGCAGAGATTTAGCAGGATTTGGTAAATTGAGGGTTTGGGTTGTAAGAAGAGGCTGGATAGGCTGGAACTCCTTAGACCGGAGTGGAGGAAGTTGAGAGGTTTATAAAGTCATGAGAGATATAGATAAGGTGAATGACAGGTGTCTTTTCCCTGGGTGATGGAGGAGCAGTGCTCTGAAAGCTTGTTATTACAAATAAACCTGTTGGGACTATAACCTGGTGTTGTGTGACTTCTGACTTTGTCCACCCCAGTCCAACATCATGTTTTCCCTAGATGGGTGATTTCAAGTCCAGGGGCACATATTTGGGGTGAGAGGAGAAAGATTTAAATAGGGTACAAGGGGCAACTTTTTTTTTACACAAAGTAATTCAAAGAACAAAGAACAATTCATACAGTACAGGAATAGCCTCTTCAGCCCTCCAAACCTGCTCCGAAATGTTTAGCCCTTCACTTACAGGATCCATATCCCTTTATTCCCATCATATTCGTGTAAGTGTCCAGGAGTTTATTGAATGCTGCTATTGTGTCAGCTTCCATCCCCTCCTCTGGCAGCGTGTTGCAGGCACTCACACCTTTTGTGCGAAAAATGCGTCTCACACATTTCTTTTAAACTCCCTCTCCCCCCCCCCCCCCCCCCCCACACACACACACACATTGAACCTGTGCCCCATAGTAATCGACTCCTCCATCCTGGGAAAAAGCCTTCCACTCTATCCACGCCATTCACAATCTTCTATCAGGTCACCCCTCAACCTGCTGCATTCCAGTGAAAACAAACCCAGTCTATCCAACCTTTCTTCATTGCTAAAATCCCCCAGACCAGGCAACTTCCTGGTAAACCTTTTCTGTACCCTTTCCAAAGCCTCCACATCCTCTGGTAGTGTGGTGACCAGAACTGTACGCAATATTTCAAGTGTGGAGCCTAACTAAAGTTCTATAAAGCTGCAGCATAACTTGCCTATCCTTCCAATGAAGGCAAGCATGTCATAGGCCTTTTTTACTACCTTACCTACCTGCGCTACCACCTTCAGTGGATCTGCACACCCAGATCCCTCTGCATATCAATACTCCTGAGGGTTCTGCCATTCAGTGTATAATTTCCATCTGTACTTAACCTTCCAAAATGCATCACTTCACATTTATCTGGATTAAGCTCCATCTCCACATGTGGAATAAACTTCAAAAGGATGTAGGTACAATTAAAATGTTTAAAAGATATTTGGATAAGTAGATTAATAAGAAATATTTGGAGGGAAATGGCCAAGTGCAGGCCAGTGGGACAAGTTTAGTTTGGGATTATGATCACCGTGGACTGGTTGAACCAAAGGGTCTGTTTCCCTGCTGTATAGCTCCAAAAGACTGGAAGCTAAGATGAAAGTGAATCTAAAAGTCACCTATAGATATATAATATTAAAAGGTTTGAGGGATGGAGCTAAATTGGGTACAAAATGGGAATTTACGCAGGGAGCTTAGTTGGGTGTTTAAATGTATATTTTCCATAGATCTTCATGAAGGAAGATAGTGTTGTGTTATCATGGTGAAAGAGAAATTAATTCAAACACTTGAAGGGCTTAACAATGATAAGGTGGTGGTATTGGATAGGCTGCTGGGCATATTAACTTGACCATTTCGGTGACAGATGCATTTTGTCTAAATATTGAAGCTCTTTGAGGAAGTAACAAGCAATGTGAATATAGGGGAACCTGCGAATACGCTGCACTTAGATTTCCATGAAGTATTTGGCAAGATCCTATAACACAGGTTATAGTACAAAATAAGAGGTCATGGTGCTAGGATAACATGTTGGCATGGAAAGTGGATTGGTTAGTCAAATAGACAGCAGAAACAGATGGGTCACTTTTACATTCAAAGATACAACAATCAGCATTATGCATGGACCAGGGCTGGGTCCTCAAATATTCACAACTTTTTATAAATGACTATGATGAAGTTTGTCACAGACTAAAATGATGTAAGAAGTCTGGAAAAGAATAGAGATAAATTAAGGAAGTTGACAAGAATTGGATAGATACAGTATAGTGTATTGTACAAAAGTGTGAAGTTGTTCACTTTGGCAGGAAGGAGAGAAAAGCAACATATTCTTAAAATGGAGAGAGATTGCAAAACCCAGAGATACAGAGGGATATGGGTGGTGTGGTATATGAATCACAGATAGTCGGTATATACAGCAAGTCATTAGGAAGGCAAATGGAATGTTGTCTATTGCAAGGGGAAATGGAGTATAGAAGAAAGGATGTTTATTATAGTTACACAGGGGGTTGGTGAACCACATCCAGAGTCCTGTTTGTGGCTTGGGTCACATTACTCAAGAAAGAATATAAATGTGTTGAAAGTAGTTCAGAGAAGGTTCACTCAACTCATATTGGAATTTACCTTATGAGGAAGGATGGTTTGGGTCTGCATTCATTGGAGTTTAGAAGATTAAGAAGTGATCTTATTTTGTACAAACACACAAACAGGGAAACGAATAGGCCACTTGGCTTTTCAAGTCTGCTCCTTATTCAGGGGGATCATGGTTGGTCTGACTCACACCTTATCTTTATATTCCTACATATAGAACATAGAACATTACAGCACAGTACAGGACCATCAGCCCTCAATGTCGTGCCGCTCTGTGAAAGCAATCTAACGCACACTATTGCATTCTCATCCAATGACCATTTAAATGCCTGTAAAGTTGGCGAGTCTACTACTGTTGCAGGCACTGCATTTCATGACCCTACTACTCTGAGTAAAGAAAGTACCTCTGACATCTGTCCTATATCTATCACCCCTCAATGTAAAGCTATGTCCCCTCGTGCTATCCATCACCATCCAAGGAAAAAGGCTCTCACCCGATCTAACCCTCTGATTATCTCACGTCTCAATTAAATCACCGCTGAACCTTCTCTCTAACGAAACCAGTCTCAAGTCCCTCAACCATTCTTCGTTAGACCTTCCCTCCTTGCCAGACAACATCCTAATAAATCTCCTCTGAACCCCTCATTTATGGTGGAGGAGATAACATATCAGCATGGATGGATGACAGGCAGCTGGCTGCCTGGATGAAAACACAGGGTGTGTAAATGTCTGTGTGTGAGATTGTCAGGTGAAGTCTGTCTGGTGCCTTAACATTGTCACAGTTTATATCAATTATCTTAGATGAAGGCAGTAGAGGCACGAGTGGCTAAAGGTAAGTAGTAAAGTACTTTAAGAAGAGGGCATAAGGAGGTTGTGACAGAAAGGTGAGGCCAAGGGACGATCAATCTGCCAGGTTGTGCATAATGTGGGAAAATGTGAAGTTGCTCTCTTTGGCATTAAGAATGAAAACTTAGAAATGAAACAGATGAGATCATCTACAGAATTCCAAAGTGCAGAGAGATCTAAGTGTCCCAGTGTATGAGTCATTATGGTTAGTATGCAGCTGCAGCAAGTAGTCAGGCAGGCCAATGGAATGCTATCTTTACTATGAGAGGAGTTGAACATAATGGTGAGGTCAATGTACTTTCTTTAAAGAGGGCATTGGCAAGATCACATCACGCAGTTTTGTTCTCATTATTTCTAACAGTGAATGTACTGGAGGCAGTTCAGAGGGGATTTGTGATATTGATACGGAAATGAGCTGGTTGTCTCATGAGGAAAGGTGGACAGACTGAGTTCATTTCCACTGGAGTTTCCATGAGTGAGGAATGATTAGTGAAGAATGTATTGAATGGTCTTGACAAGATGGAAAGGATATTTCCTCTTGTGGTTCCTGCCAAGAATTGGGGGCCTGTTTTGAAATTAGATGCAGAGCTGAGAAGAAATTGTACAACTTTAGAATTCACTGCCTCAAAAGATGGTGGAGACAGATCATTAAGTATTTGAAGGTGAAGATGGAGAGATTCTTGTTAGACAGGGGATCAAAGGTTATCATCAGGGGAGGGTGGGAAGGTGGGAATTTAACAAACAGACCAGCCACAATCTTATTGAAGAACAGAGCAGCTTGAGGGACTGAATTCTCCTCTTCTGCTCCTATTACAAATGTTCACATACGCACCTTGGAAATGAGTGTTCACTCGAAAAGAAATTTGTAGTTGAGAAGGCACAGCAAGAGCTGGGAAATACTGGGCACGTCCTCAAAGAGAACAAAGGGCTAATGTTTCAGCTTCTCCTACATGAAGGAGAAAGTGAGGACTGCAGATGCTGGAGATCAGAGCTGAAAATGTGTTGTTGGAAAAGCGCAGGTCAGGCAGCATCCAAGGAGCAGGAGAATCGATGTTTCGGGCATGAGCCCTTCTTCAGGAATTCCTGCTTGAAGATTCTCCTGCTCCTTAGATGCTGCCTGACCTGCTGCGCTTTTCCAGCAACACATCTCCCCCATGAACACAATCTCTTTCCAGACATATGTTTGTTTTTTCCCAGTGATCTCAGTCTAGGTTTCTAGCATCAATCAGGACAGCAGCTACAGGGAAGCAGGGAAGAAGATACATCTGGGAATCTCTCTGCAGTGGCTGTGAAAACTCACCGGTTGTAAAGTTGTTCATTTGATATTTATACTGCATTTGTAGCTTCTATTAATCTGTCACCCAGTGACAGGTTAGAAACTTCACTGCGTGGACACAGAGTGCACTTGAAGGTGAGTAATCTGTCACAGTTGAACACATTGAAAGATAGACTCCCAGACTTGCATTCATAAAGCACTTGTCACAACCTCAGATGTTCCAGAACGTATGACGGTTTCATTGCTGCAGTGTAGGAAATATGACCATCAAACTGCACACAGCAAACTCCCAAAGAAACAATGACCAGGACACCTTTTACATGGTAACTCAGGGAGAACCCCTCGAGTGTTGCAAACAATGCACTGGGACCTTTGATGTCCATCTAAGAGGCCTCCTGCGCCCCTTGAGCACTGCAATTCTCCCTCAGAAACATCAGCCTGGATTTTGTGCTGGATTCTCTGAAACTTGTCTTGAACCCCAATCTTCCAGTTCAGACAAGACAGAGCTGCACATTGAGAGCTCTCACACATGGAGGTGTATAGAGACAGAGGTTAACAATACACATATTGAACCCTTCAGGTTTCAGTAACAAGAAGTTTGCAACATTCCTCTCTGCATTCCTCAGTTTAACAAACCAAAGTAGGTGTGGTTCAAGAACAGCTCAGATAACATTTGATATCACGAACCATAATGGGAAGAAAGCCACAGCGCCCATCCCTAAAGTTATGCAACTTCACAAAGAACTCCAATAAATATTCACAGACACTACATGAACCATTATATCCTCAAAATGAACCAGCTACAACAGGAGTAAGTTGTAAAACAAACACAAGGACCAGACTATTCCTAGGGATAGGTGAGAAAGAAATTCTATTCATTTAACAAGTTTCACAATCTCAACACAGCCTAAGATGCTTGGCACCCACAGTAAAATTTGTTAAAAATATGATGTAGGAAATATCGCAGATCTATTCAGCAAGATCCCTCTTATGAAATATTGTGGGTGGCACGGTGGCACAGTGGTTAGCACTGCTGCCTCACAGCGCCTGAGACCCGGGTTCAATTCCCACCTCAGGTGACTGACTGTGTGGAGTTTGCACATTCTCCCCGTGTCTGCATGGGTTTCCTCTGGGTGCTCTGGTTTCCTCCCACAGTCACAAAGATGTGCGGGTCAGGTGAATTGGCCATGCTAAATTGCCCGTAGTGTTAGGTAAGGGGTAAATGTAGGGGTATGGGTGGGTTGCGCTTCGGCGGGTCGGTGTGGACTTGTTGGGCTGTAGGGCCTGTTTCCACACTGTAAGTAATCAAATCTAAAGTAATCTAATCTAATTGACCAGAGACCAGTTTTGAGTGAAGTTAGTTTTGAGATGTGATCAAAATGAGCATGAACCCCCCCCTCCCAACAACACCCCCCCCCCCCCCCCCCCAACACACATACACACCCTGGTGCTATTCTTTTATTTCTGGTGTGAATTTTTTTTACATCCAACCGACAGAGGGTCTTATTCAACAGAACAAATGATTCTTACCTTGCTGTTAGAAGGTCAACTCATTGAGGACCATGGTCAGGATTTTCACTCAGCGGTCTTCGTAAAGTAGTGTGAAACTTTCATTCTTCAAGTTTTTTACCGAATCTCATTGGTGTAAACTGGCCCAGAATACCAATGGTAACAAGTTACTGCAGCAGATTACTGGATTCACTTTACCTTTCATCCAGTATTTTACTCAACAGAAGCAAAATTGATTTTGATAAATCCAGAGTTTAATGGTATAACAGAGGTCAAAGGACATCTTTGGTCAAGTGGTTCATGCACTACATTGTATTGAACTCCATTAGCATGTCCTCTATTCCTTTCTCTCCTGTCTATTTCTTAGTTTGCTTTAAAGACATTGCTGTGGTGTCTAATCTTACTAATCTCCGGTGAAAGTGTTCCTCCCGCAATCCCTCCAGTCATTGTCCTAGTTCACACCACAAATTCTGGTCTCATCTACAAACTGGTCCAGGGTTTAAAACGACCACACAGAGTGGTTTCTGCAGCCCGGGATAGGGCTGTACATCAAGGGACCATCACTGGTCTGGAACCCTCTTAAAAAGCCCCTTCAATGGTTCTAACTCTGATAAGCTTTATAGTAACCACTTAACTCACCACTGAACTCCCTGAACCCTGACACTGCTACGGACATGAACACCAACCCCTACCCTATTCACACCCCAGACACAAAGCTGTCAACCTGGAACATCCCTGAATCAACCCAAAACCGCCTACCTTCCAGACCCTATCACCTACCAACCCATCCTGAGGACCCATCAGTTCCATTTCATTTATCAGCCAGATCAGACCCCAAACCCCCGCAACAGACCACACTCGCACCTCCAACCCACTCAACACCCTGCACACCCCACTGACCTACCCCAAGCATTCATCCATTTCTTTGGTAGTCTCGCTCCCAACCCCTTCCCCCAACCCAACAGGAATTCATCATTTTGTGGTCACTCTGCTGTTCCGCCCATCGTGATTGGTGTCCGGAAGGTTCCGGAAGCCAATGGGCCTTGGAAGTCTGCGCAGACAGCAAGAAAATCAGAGAGAACACTGAACACCAACAAATACAGAATGGACCCAGATCATTGTAGAATCAGTTTTAAATTCATTCATGGGATCTGGACATCACTGGCTGGACCAGCATTCATTGCCCCATCCCTAATTGTTCTGGAGGTGGTGGTGGTGAGCTGCCCTTTTGAACGGCTGCAGTCCGGGTGGTGTCGGTACACTCAGAATGCCCTTAGGGAGGGAACTCCAGGGTTTTGACCCAGCGACAGTGAAGGAATGGTGATATATTTCCAAGTCTGGATGGTAAGTGGCTTGGTGGGGAACTTTAAGATGGTACTGTCCCCATGTACCTGCTGCCCTTGTCCTTTTAGACGGAAGTGGTTATGAGTTTGAAATAAGCTGTCTGAAGATCTTTGGTGAAGTTTTGCAGTGCATCTTGTAGACAGTACACACTGCTGCTACTGAGTGTCGAATGTGGAGGGATGGGATGCTTGTGCCAATCAAGTGGGCTGCTTTGTCCTGGATGGCGTCAAGTATCTAGAGCGTTGTTGGAGCTGCACCCATCCAAGCAAGTGGGGAGTATTCCATCACACTTCTAACTTGTGTCTTGGAGATGGTGGACAGGCTTTGGGGAGTCAAGAAGTGAGTTACTTGCCACAGGGTTCCTAGCTTCTGGCCTGCTGTTGTACCCATTGTGTTTATGTGGGGAGTCCAGTTCAGTTTCTGGTAAATGATAACCCCCAGGATATTGATAGTTGGGGGTGGGGGTGGGGGTGGAATTCATTATGCTAACCCAATTAAATGTCAAAAAGTGATGGTTAGATTACCTTTTACTGAAGATGGTCATTACCTGGCATTTATATGGTGCGAATGCTATTTGACACATGTCAGCTCAAGCCAGGACATTGTCCAAATCTTGTTGCATTTGATCATGATTGCTTCAGTAACTGAGGACTCATGAATGGTGCTGACCTTGAAACGTGGAGTCACAGGTAGAGTACAGGAGTTGGGAGGACATGTTGCAGGTGTACAGGACGTTGGAATATTGCGTGCAACTCTGGTCTCCTTCCTATCGGAAAAATGTTGTGAAATTTGAAAATGTTCAGAAACAAAGATGTTGCCAGGGTTGGAGGGTTTGAACTAGAGGGAGAGGCTGAACAGGCTGGGGCTATTTTCCCTGCAGCCTCAGAGGCTGAGGGGTGACCATATAGAGGTTTACAAAATCATGAGGGGAATGGGTAGGATAAATAGACAAAGTCTTTACCCGGGGGTGGGGGAGTCCAGAACTAGTGGGCATAGATGTAGGGTGAGAGGGGAAAGACATAAAAGAGACTTAAGAGGCAACTTTTTCACGCAGAGGGTGGTGTGTGTATTGAATGAGCTGCCAGCGGATGTGGTGGAGGCTGGTCCAATTGCAACATTGAAGAGGCATTTGGATGGGTATATGAATAGGAAGGGTTTGGAGGGATATGGGCCGGGTGCTGGCAGGTGGGACTAGATTGGGTTGGACTGAAGGGTCTGTTTCCATGCAGTACATCTCTATGACTTTCAACATTATGTAATCCTCAGCAAACATCCTCAATCCTGGCCTTATGGAGGGAAGGTCATTAATGAAGCAGCTGAAGGTGGTTGGGCCTAGGAATTGCCCTGAGGCACTCCTACAGAGGTTCCCTGCAGCTGAGGCAACTGACCAACAATCTCGGCCATCTTCCTATGTGTCAGCTATGACTCCCAACTAGTAGAGTTGTTTTCCATTTCCCACGCATTTCAGTCTTGCAAAATTGTCTTAATGCCAGTCTTGGTGAAATGCAGTCTTGATGTCAAGGGCTGTCCCTCTCACTTCACCTCTGGAATTCAGCTCTTTTATCCATGCTTGAACCAAGGCTGTAATGAGGTCAGGAGCTAAGTGACCCTGGTGGAACCTAAACTGAGCAGGTTATTGCTGAGCAGGCGCTGCGTGATAGCTCTGTGGATGATACCTTCCATTATTTTACTGATGATAATGGCTCTTTAATGGGAAGCATTTCTAGGATGGCTGGCAAGGTGGGTCAGTGGGCAGATTGGAAATGTAGCAATTGGAGTGATATGGCTATGGTTTGTGGAATGTTTTGTGATATTTTATTAAAAAGTACATTTGAAGAGGCCCAAAAGATGTCTCTAAGAAGAAAAAAGAGCCATTTTAAAAGGAATGAGATAAATTCTCACTCACCAGTGCAGATAGAATAAATTCACTGCACCATTGCCTGCTCCGAATTCTCTAGCTCACTTTAGTCATAGTTGTTTACATACAGGAGTCACTGGCAAGGCCAGATTTGTTGGCCTATCCCTAATTGCTCAAGTGGCTTGTTTGGCCAGTTAAGAATCAACTACTTTGTTGTCGGTCTACAGTCACACACCTCAGACAGTATCACAGAATCTCTACAGTGTGGAAAGAGGCCATTTGGCCCATCGAGTCCATGCTGACCAAGGCCCCTACCCTATTGCTGTAACTCTACATTTTTCATGGCCAATTCACCTAACGTGCACATCTTTGGACCATAGTAGGAAACTGGAGGAAACCCTGAGGAAACCCACACAGACACGGCGCGGAGGTGCAAACTCTACACAGACAGTCGCCCCAGGGTGGAATCGAACCTGGGTCCCTGCTACTGAGGTAACAGTGCTAGCCACTGAGCCACTGTGTCAATTGGGTAGAGAAATTCCCTTGTTGAAGGAAATTAGAGAGACAGACCAATTTTCAATAACAATCATTGATGGCTGTCGTGATGGTCATTATTAACACTAGCTTTATATTCCAAATTTGTTAAGTTAAATTCCGTCAGCTTCTGTTTTGGAATTTGACCGCATGTCTCAAAGTGACAGCCTTGGCCTCTAGATTAACATCCCAAGTTCAGTATCACTGTGCCACCATCTCCCCTACATAGTCCATTTTGCGACAAAACAAAAATAAATGTCTCGTGTCCTACAGAATCAGATGGATGTTTCCTGGAAAGCAGTAAAGCACGTGTGCTGACTGTGTGCTTACTTCATTATGCCCTGCAAAGACACACTTGGGAGGAATCAAGAACGGTTCAATCTGATCATCCAACTCAGAACGCCATATTTACAACCTTCAGCTTTTTCTGAAAGTCTCCAAGCACAAATAAATAAAACACTACTGTGATCTGGACTCCAAAAGGTAAAGAAGACTTTATAACAGTCAGACAGATCAACAACTCCTCGATGGAGGTGATCAAATGTGTCATATATCCAGCTGTAATGTCCTTGGGTAGAAGACAGCACTTGTAAAATTGGCTAACAGTGGGAAGGCAACATATATAAAACAAAACTGACAACATTTTAAATTCAAAACTGGTTTTTAAATGCACAATATGGAACACTTTGTTTAATTATCAATGATGAAAACAAGGCTTATTTATATGGTTCCAGGGTTCTGGGGAACAATATGCTGCTTGTCAATTGACTGCTTTTGTTCTATGTTTTAGTCAGTGTTGTTGAATGTGGTGTCTCAATTAACCCAGACACTATGCCGTAAAGGGAGTAATAAATATAACCTTTATAGAAAATCTTGACAAAAATAGAAGGCAGTACATCCCTCTCCACTGCACATCCTGTCACAAACGAAATCTGCCATCCTTACCTGGTCTGGCTGACAATGTGATTCTGCACCCGTAGCAATATGGTTGACTTAATTCTGAAGCAGCCTTACATGCTTGTAGGGATGAGGCGATAAATGTGTCACCCACATCCCATGAACAAATAACATTGTAACACCATCCTGCTTTCTCCATACCAATACCACTCCTTCATTGTTGCTAGGATCAGTGTTCTAGGCTCCACTATATACCCTCATTTTGGGAGCCTGAGAGCTGCAGTTGTTGGAGAGAAAAGCCCATTATCACCGTTCCAGACTGACTAAAGGTGGCTAGTTGTAGGTTTGCCATAGTGCCCACATTCACAATGCAGTGAAAATAAAGTGCAAGAATCAAGTCAGAAAGGTCTCAAAGGATACAATATACAAGAGGCAGTCAAATTCACCAAAGATCCTCAGACAGCACCTTCCAAACCCATGACCACATCCAGCAGATACATGGGAACACCAGCACCTTCAAGTTCCCCGACTACTCACCATCCTGACTCAGAAATATATTGCTGTTCCTCTACTGTCACTGGGTCAAAATCTCAGAACTCTCTCTGCAATGGCATTTTGAGTCAACCCACAGCAGGGAGACTGTAGCAGTCCAAGAAGGCAGCTCAACACCACCTTCTCAAGGACAACTAGGAACAGGCAATAAATGCTGGGCTAGCCAGCCATGCCTACATCCCACAGATGAATTAAAAGTAGTTTATTGTGAGCACATCCATGTTCAAGATTACCCAGACAGGGTGAAAACTTAAGGAACACAGCAAATGCCGGTATTGGAATGGACTGCTGACTCCATCTTGTCCCAACCAGCAACATGGAACCAGGCTAGGTTGAAAACAGGAACACGAATGAAACTGGCAGCAGAGTACAGAAACAAATTAGTTCACTAGTTTTGGAGCTTTTAGCTGAAGGAAAATAGCCATTTCAAACTGACAGCAGGAACCATACCAACATTTTCTGGTAAGATATCTATTGCACAAGGATGAGAAATTAAATTCACACACCACCTCCATCAGGAGCATCACAAAGCATACTATTAACCTAATTCCCATTACTAACTCATATCAACTACTGAACATATTGACATGTCTCAAGACACTGCACAGGAACATTGTGGTAAAACAAGGCATGACACTGAGTGACACGAGGAGATATTGTGTTAGATGACTAAAAGCAGAAACTGAAACAAGTGAAGGGAAACCACCAATTGTACAATAGGTATATAATTGGGAATGGCAAGGACATCAGAAGTAAAAGAGTGTAGGTATCGCAGAGGGTTGTGGGGCTGGAGGAACTTTCAAAGATGGGGTAGGGAAAGACCATGGAGAGATTTGAAATACAGCCAGAGAACATAAGCGTCAACTTGTTGCTTGACTGAAAGCCGATGTACACCCGTGAGCACAAGGGTTTGAGGTGCGGACAGAATAGAAGCAGTGACAGGTGAATGGGACTGCTCCTATTTACAACATGGACTTGTAGTTTTGAATGGCCTCAAGTGTACGGAGGGTGGAACGTGTACTGAGGGTGGAATGTGAGACTAGTCAGGGTTGTACTGGAATCGTTCAATCCAGATGAAACAAAGGTATGGTAGAGAGTTTCAGCAGATGAGCGGAGGTGAACTTGCACCATATTATGGAGAGACAGTGGTGAAACTAACAAAACAATATGGAACCAGAATTGCTGTGGATTTTAAACTCTGCATTGCTTTCACTGACTTATAGAAACTGAACATCAAATAAGCACAGCAGCAAAGGGAGGCTGAAGGAACTCTTGCAAATTATACCCCCATTTTCTTTTTAGGCTTTTAAAACTTCCAATTTCACTTGTCATCATAATTTGCAACTTGTGTGACAGAAACGCAAAGCAGTCTCTGCTAAAGGGGTCATATTAATCAAAACATTTGGGACAGTAGAAACCTGTAACTCGCTCTATCAAAATAAAACAAAACTTGCATTACATGGTGTCTTTCATACCACTGAACATTCAAAGTACATTACAACATGTATAATGGTAAACAGTACAACCATTTTGTACAGAATAGCGGGGGGGTGGGGGAGCGGTTTAGTTCAGTTGGCTAGATGGCTGTTTGTGTTGCAGAGTGTAAGCAACATGAGTACAATTCCTGCATAAACTACAATGATTCTACTTTTCAACCTCTTCCCCTTGCCTAAGGTGTGGTGACCCTTAGGTTAAACTGACCAGCAGTTGTCAGTCTGTCTCTCTGTAATGAGAGCAGCTGTATGGTCCAGTAAGACTATGGTGACTTTACCCTTTTAACTGGTTGAGAAGTAAATATTATCAGGACATGAGAGAAATATTACTCCTCTGCTTGTCAAATACTACTAGTGTTCATGGAGGTGCAGAATATTTCACCTGGTTATGGACATGCTCCTGGTAAGGTGAGTTACAAATTACCCAGATCTACAGCACAGAAAAAGACCCTTCAGCCCATCAGTTCATAAACCATCTAACTATTCTAACCTCATTTTCCAGCACTTGATCTGTAGTCCTGTATGCCTTGGCATCAAGGGCACATCTCAATGCTTCTGAAATGTTGAGGGTTCCTGCTTGTTCCACCCTTACAGGAAGTACCACATTTACCCCATCCTCTGGTGAAAATTTTCTTTCCTCACATCTCCTCTACACCTTTTGCCTCTTACCTTAAATTTATGCCCTGCTCACTGGTGCTTCCAACAAGGGGAAATGTTTCTTCCGATCTAGGCCCTCATAATATCATACATTTCAATCATTTCCCTGGAGTGTCAGAGGCTTGGGGGAGGGCGGGGGGGGGGGGGGGGGGGGGCGTGACCTAAATCACGAGGGGCATGGATAGGGTGAATAGCTGAAGTCTTTTTCCTAGGGAGGGTGAGTCCAGAACTAGAGGGGCAAGATTTAAAAAGGGACCTGCAGGGTAACTTTTTCATGTAGATGACAACATATGTTTGGAAGGAGCTGCCAGAGGAAATGGTGGAGGTAGGTACAATTACAACATTTAGAAGGCATCTGGATGGGTACATAAACATGAGAGGTTTACAGAGATATGGTCAAATGTTGGCAATGAAACTATATCAGTGTGGTCAGCATGGGCACTTTGGACCAAGGTCTGGTTCCGTGTTGAATGACTCTATGTAGCTCCCTCAGTCTCCTCTGTTCTAAGGAAAACAACCCCAGTCTAATCAATCCCTCTTCATAACTAAAGCTCTCCAGCTCAGGCCCATTCAAAACGTCAGGGACTATGAGATGAGAGATGTAAAACACGTGTGCTTAATGATCTATGTTTGATCTTATGCAAATCCAACCGAATGGTGGTCTGGGCTCCACCTGAAAGTCCAGTAACATCCACAAACTTATGACCAGAAATAGAGAAGTAATTTACCACATGACCACACCTGCTTTGCCTTATTTTTGCAGACTAGTAGAATATACAAAAACCCAAATGCCCAGATAACTGGGTTAATTGAAAGCTTAAGGCTCAGAATTAAACTGAGGTCATTCCTGACTTCTCAAATAAACATTACAGATTCTACAGCGCCATACCCAAGAGAAGCAGTGGGTTCTTCAGTGGCCAATAATGATTCTTCAAACAATATTACAAAAGCAGACTATACACTCATAATCTCATTGCTGTTTGTAAATTGGCTGCTGCTTCTTGTATTATAAACGTGACTGCCCTTCAGAAGTGCTTAATCAACAGTAAAACACAGACAACTGTAGGTCATTAGAGACACTTCAGAAATGCAAGTCTTTTACTCACCGAGCATCGCCAGGGTCACATTGCTGCCTGTGCAAGGAAAGTGGCTACCACATTGGTTGCTTTTTTTTTGGTGTGGCTTCCCAGGCCATTTCAAAGCTCAGTTAAAGAGTTAACCATATTGCAATGTGTCTGGAGTCACCGTAAGAGATATTAAACAATGCCTACATTTCAAATGATAAGCATACAGCCCCCTTGAGCTAGCTCTGTCATTTGATAATAGCTGACCTGATAGCACCCTCAATTTCTGCATAACCCTGCATTCTCTCTCCCAGAGAAAATAATTCTACAGTCTACTTACCTTTACAGAAATTACTTCCCACTTTCATCTTAAATATTATTTTTAAACTGCCTCCTCTTGTTCTAGGCTCCCTCATAAGGAGGATCATTCTCTCAGTTCCCATATGGTCAAGAACACTCAGGATCGTAAATGTTTAAGAAAGATCATGTGAAAGGTATTATATAAAAGGCAATTGTTAATAAAATTTGGAGGAATTGAAAAGGAAGGAAGAAATTAAGTCATTCACTAGTTGAAATACTTGGGTTTGAATTACAGGAAGCCAGGCAACATTCTTGCTAGGTGCCAAATTGTGGCAATGCACTTAACTAGATCCACTGGTTGATCCAGACAGAACTATTATCTTGGTTAGACAAGCCAATGAATCTTGTACACGCAGAGTGTGGGCATGTACAGGTAACGACTTGCATTCTTCTGGCATCTCATGCCTTCTTTGCAGAAACATCCTGTGGTGTTAGTTACCTCACACCAAGCGCTGTTGTATTGTTTGCTATTTCACATGCAAAAGTGCCACAGGGATGAATGACCACTCAATCTGATTTTGGACAATATTGGTTGAAGGAGGAATTGTGCAGGAATTGGATCTTTGATGTTTACTTCAATCACCAAGACAGATAGATTGGACAATCATGTTAACACCTGCAGCATTCTGTCATTCCTACACTAAGCTGTCAACCTAAATGTTGCGGTCTTAAGTCAGGCTTGAGTCTACAACATTCACACTCAGAAATATGAATGTTGTCAAAGCTGAAACCTTATGTAGCTCACTAACTGCCTGGTATATATCTATTTGTTTTGGGTAAAGCTGTTAACGAGCAATAGCTGATGGGTTAGTTCAATCAATTCAAATGCTCATTGTAGTTTAGTCTTTATTTCAGGATCTTTGAAACAAAAAATAAAATTCCTATTTTCTACTTTTATCCATTTATAAGAACTGCTCATTAAAGACCAGGCATAGTACAACAGAAAAGGCTCAATGTTCATCAATTTCAAATCTTGGAAGATTTTAATTCCAGTTCATTCAGAAACAATATGGGATTCTTCTCAACATTTCAAACTTTTTAAAAAATCTTTACCTGTGGAATGATTCCAGGTTGCACTCATTTTAACACAGACACTGAACAAACTCATTAGTCTGAGCTATTCGCCAAGATCTTCACCTTTTCAGTCAGTGACATTAATTAATTTGATGAGGAAAGAGGAGCTGACAGCAGACTGAACTGATTGCAGCATCAGGCTGGTTCCTGTCCACAGGCAGCAGCAATCTCACACTGTTTAAAGCACTGGCGAGCTGGCATTGCAGCAGTCCTATTCTCTTCACTTCCGCAAATGTCTGTCTATATGCAGCAGCAGTAAGAGGGAGTGAGACAGGCACTTGTGGGGTTGGCAGGTTCTTTGTGGCTGTGTCATGTCACTGGATGTAGCAGATGTACATAATATTGCTTTGGGAATCCCCAGCAATCTCCTTTTATCACATGCCCTGTTTGAGAACATGTCAGACGGGCTGGCTTTTGCACAAACTGGAAGAGAGTTTGGGTTGGAGGCAGGGCAGTGTCCATCTAACTCCAGTCTTCAAACGTAGCAGGTGGACAAAAGTGACACTCGTTTCCCCAGCTCAAAACAAGGGAGATGGCGGCAGACTAGATAGAGGGCGAAATGAAAAACTGAGCTAGCATGACACTTGTGAAAGATCCAGATCCTCAACATCAATAACAAGAGATTCTCAAACCTAATGATTAAAAATGCAACATAATGAAGCACGCAGTGAAAAGTCCATGTGGTGCTATGTATACATACCATGATAAGGAGCTCCTCCTTCTCAGGACAGAACATGAAATACTATTATTACACAGCCCTCCCAACTGAACTTCATCTGGGTACTTTGCAACTTAACCATCTTCAGAGCTACACTTTTTTTAAAAAAAGGGGAGGTTACACCAATTTACAGTATACTCCAAATCCTGTTTGCGAGGAGATAAAGAAGGAAAGTATCAGAGATCCTGCTGTTTCCTAGGACTCCCATTATTTTGGGGGGGGGGGGGGGGGGGAGGGGATGTTGAAGTGGTACAGTATCTAGCTTCAGATTGCCTGTATGGAAAAGTACATCAGAAGAGGAGTCTTCATTTTATCGTTTGAGGACACTATGTTAGTCATTTGCTTTCTTCAATTGCTGAGAAGAGATTGAGACTTTCACTGGTACATCTGTGGGAAGGACTGGACACTTCATGCTGCAGTTAGAACAACAGAGTTGAACAGTTTGCAAAACCCAAGAAGAAATAAGGATCTTGTGAGACTGTGCTATTGTTCAGTTCAGTTTGCTGTGCATCCCTCGGTTTCTGGTTACATTTGAAGTATTAAACTCCATTCAGAAATACTGAACATTCAGAGCAGGACTCGAACCATTACACGATACAAAATTGTTTTAATCCCTTCCAGCCTTTCCAAACTTCAGCCGCGGAAGCCAAAGAAACCTTTGATGTAGCCAGTGAAGCCTCCTCGCCCTTTCTGTTCCACTTTGTCCTCCAAGGCTGGGAATGTTGCATGGTTGAGAGCCAGGTCAAAGAACAGAGGCTTACATGGAATTGGCTGGAATTCCGGTGGAAACCGCACCAGATTGGCATTTTTAGTGACCAAAGAGGGATCGATGCGAAAAACATCCAAACATTCTCTGAGAGGCTGCGAGAGAAACAGAGTTTAGTCACATCTAGAGCCCTAACATGCAAAGACACAGCTTAAACAGTGATCACCAGAGGGACTACCATCACAATGTGTGAGCTCAGTAATCCTGGTAGGTGAACTGGGTTATCGACCAGACTTTTCTCCAATGTCACCTCAGCACTTCCTAAAACCACATACTTCATTTCCTAAACTTTCTCCAACTTTAATTTCACACTTTTGAAGGTGGTACATTATAGTACACATTAGTGGAACTGCAGACAAAGGTCACTGCTCTTTGTGTACTAATTAGACTAAGGGGACAGTCCTGTCTTCAACAAGTGTCCACACACAACCAGCCACTTGGTTTGTGCTGCTTCTTCCTCAGCTTGCTCAGAGACTGTGAAGCCAACCACAATGCCACAAATCATTCCAAGTTGGGAGAAACAGATTCAATGTCGACAGACTATGGGCTGCGTGGTTCATAGAGATTTTTACCCACTAACAGAATAACTGAACACATTCCAGCACAGTGCGAGAGATCACTGACAAAATCTTATGGGAGTTTTTTGCTGTTGAGAGTGATCATCTGGAATGTACTGCCTGAGAGAGTGGTGGAAGCAATTTTGAAAGCAGACTTGCAAAATGTAATGCTCTCAACCTATTAAATGGAGGAAACAAAATACAGGGAAAAGGAGAAGGAGTTATGGGAAAGGCTGTGATGAGATTAATTAAATATCTTTCCCCAAAGAGTTGGTAGCCACACTGAATAAATTGCCCCTCTTGGTACTGCTTAATTCTAACGACAGGAGGAATATGGGGTAAGGGGAGGTTAGAAGCAGACAGCATGTCCGCAACAGTTGCAAGGCACTAATAGCTTCATTTCTTGGGCTTTTGCATTTTTAACCTAAAGGTTCCACTCTACTGATAGCGGTCCCCTGAAGACCACAGAGCAGTTCTTAACATCTAGAACATTCTCTTCCTCGGTCAAATATGTGCAAGAACAAGGAACAAAATTAAACAAAGTTTCCATTCTGTCAGCATCACTGCTTGCCTCCCTTAGGTCCTCCTTATAGTACTCAGTTACCTGGGCTGAAAGGACAATCCACTGAAATCTCCTGAGGGTCTAAAGAGGAAAGATAGCAAGCTACATTTATGCAGATGTGCTTGATCACAGTCAGAAGGACGATTAGATTACATTCAGCATCTTAGGCAGGCTGGTGCTGGAAGATCCCATTTACAACTATTAAACCTTTTCAGTTGATATACAGATCTCCCAGACTGTGAAAGGACAAAGTCCTCACTGCAACACGTAGTAAGTTACTTTACTAAATACAAACAGATATACAAAACAAAGCCCGCTCAATAATCCAACGAAAGCTGGGAGAACAAGCATAATCAGGTTTATCCTCCACCTGAGACGCGGACAAGGTTCAATGCCCTACTTTCAGTTTGTAATGAGCGTAATAATGGAAGGCTGGATCATTCTAAACCACCTCTAAATAAATGGCTATGACAGCACACAACACACTCATCCAACACTCAAGTAAATGTCACTACAAGATGCTCTCCTGTTTACTCTCCATGACCTTGAATATTCCTATTTTTCAAACAACTTCGAAGTAGATTGAACAGATCTGTTTAAATCACTATAAAATTTCATATAACAGGCATTCCTCAAGAGAGATTTATTTCCCCAAAACAGTTTTTATTCCCTGAGAGTAATGCTGATTAAAAAAAAGAAACATTTTGAGGAAGCTGTTCACCAGAATTCATAAGAAATACCAAAGTAAAAGGAAAACATTGTACCATACGAGATGGAAGAGCTGATAGATAGACCAGTAGACTGTTAAAATTTTAAACTCATCAGGTTGATGAAACTTAGCAGTTAACTATCAGTCATCATCAATGGGTGCATTCTCCATGCCCACTGGACAAATAATCAACACACTTCTCTCATACAATAGAAATGACATTTTTCCTTTACATTGCTAATTCTTGAGAACTCTCTTAATGAGTGAAATATGAAAAGCTTTGACAGAAATGTATGTTTTTCAATATTTGAATTCTGTACTACCAACGAATTCTTGTGACTATCTTGAAATGTGTGTTCTGATTAGGAAAAAACTGTAACCCTTCATAATTTTGACGAACTCTAGGGAATCACAACAGAAATTCTCTGAGCAGCTGTGTACACTTAACAGCAATGTTTCTCTGTGGTGATCGCAACTTCAACAGTCTCAAGATGGGAATATACTCTGCCAAACACTTGATATAGTTAATTTGATTGAACAAATGTGGTGATTTACAATTTTGTTTGCGCTATTCTTTCTGACAATTTGTTTGCCATATCTTCAAATCCAATTTCGAGTGACAGCTGCCACAAGTGTCTGGGAAACCCTTACCTTGTTGTCTTTGACTTGAAGCTGTGACACCATCTCGGAGACATCCTCTGTGTCTGTGGACGGTGGTTATGAAAAACATAATTGCATACCATAAGCAATTTACAATACCTCCACATGCATAGGACAGTACTAAAGTTACTTATGCCGAAATATCCTATATTCCTTCATGGGACATAGCTTTACTGCTAAGGCCAGCATTTCTACTCACTCTTAACCGCCTTTAACCTGACTGAGTTGCTCGGTCATTTCACGGAGCAGTTAAGAATTTATTACACTGCTGGGAGTCTGTAGTCATACATAGTCCAGACTAAATAAGAATGCCCAATTTACTTCACTAAAGCACATTAGTGAACCAGACGCATTTTTACAAGAATCGATGATAGCTGTCATCATTACCATCACCAAAACAAGCTTTATACTGCAGATTTATTTCAATTTAAAATCCACCAAGGTGGGATTTGAACAGATGATTAGCCTGGGTTTCTGGATAACTGGCTATCAGTATTACCATCCCACCACTATCCCTCCAATGAGCATCAGATTCTCAATCTTTCCTGGATTTCCCCATCCATCTTGTCTGAACAGCTAATGATTTTGAATATCTGTACCAAATCTCCACTTTTCTCAAAGAATAACCATCCTAACTTCTCCAACAAAACAACATGTCCAACATGGAACCATTCTCACGATCTTTTCTGTACTCTAATCCCTTCACATAATTCCTGAACAGTAATGCTCAGTACTGCTTGTATCACACTAGTCAGAGCTAACCCAATGATTTTCACAGTTGTAATATTACCTTCTTTGCTTTTGTAATATAGGTCCGTGCTGAGGAATCCCAAGTCGTCATATACTTTAGAGTCCACTCACTCAACCTGTTCTACCACCCTTAATGCTTTATGCATGTATGCATCAGGGTCCTCTGCTCCTATACCCCCTCTACAATTTTACCGTTATCTTGTATTGCATTGGAGTACTGCCTACCAAAATAAATCACTTCGTACCCCTTCATTTTTTTCTACTACTTATGCATACATTTCACCAACCTATGTCCTTTCAAAATTCTATACTAGCTTATGATTTGCAATGGTTCCAAGTTTCACATAAGCTGTAGTTTTTAAACTGTGCCTTGCAGACAAGGTTCAAGTCATTAAGATATATCTGGTGGACCATGGAGCCTAACGCTGACCAGCAGGCAGCTCAGATATAAGGGTTCCTTTATCCATATTGCAACTGTACCTTTTATTCCATAAGTTGTAACTTTACTAAGCATATATGCAATGAGCAATTAGCCAACTATGCACACCAAGTACAGATGGTGACAACTATTGCAAAACCTTCTGTTGCTAGGGAGCTAGCGTGCATCAGTATACAGAAGGGAAGTATTTTTTTCCTTCAGAGATTAAATTACCTTCTCCATTAAATAAAGAAGGAATCCCAATACAAAGCAAAGAATTCCAGTATTTTTTTCCAATACATCCCTGCAAATAAGCCCACTACCTCTCCATGACATACACATTTAAAACAACCTCCCAACATATGCACCACTAAAATAGTAAGATACTTCGCATAGAGGAGCAATTAATGACCAGAAGTTGACACTGATCAGCATGAAAGGCTCTTAGGATAGTTGATTAAACTTGATCAAAAAGAAAGCTTTCAGCAGTGTCTTTAAGGAAGAAAGAGGCAGAAAAACAGAGGTTTAGTGAGGGAATTCCAGAGTTTTGGGATAGGCATTGAAGGCATAGCCACTAAAGGTAAAAGGAAGATGTGCAATTGGTCTGAACTGGGAATGTACAAGGCTCAGGCAATTTAAGGACTTTGATAAGGAGAAATTTCAAAACAAGGATGAAAACCTTTACATTGACAGACTGTTAGATTTGAGGTACGATGCAGATCAACAAGCACAGCTGATGGATAACAGAACTTGATATGAATTAGGATAGAAGTAGCAGGAACTGTATCTGAGCTCAAGTTTATGGAGAGGCCAAGGTGTGAGATTAGCCACAAGGTCACTGAAACAGAGAGGTCTGAAGGTAGCAACAGAATGAATGAGGCTTTCAGCCGAACTGATGCAAGGGTGGAGCTCATCACACCATGAGGGTGAAAATAAGCATTTGGGTGCCAGAGTGGTCTGTGGTAGGATGTCCAGTATAAGAATTAAATAGGAGCTTACAGTTTCAGTAACAAACAGAGGACAGGCAGATGTTCTGGTATCAGTGGCCAGGGAGTGGATTTTAAGCTAGGGATCAAAGACAATGGCTTTAGCCTTCCTCAATAGTTCAACTGGAGGAAATTTCTGCTAATCCAGTGCTGGATGACATACAAGTCAGACAATTTAGGGAAGTGAAGGGGGTCAAGACGGAAATTATTCCTTCCTGCCCAAATTTGGCTGTTTCCATTTTATTGGAAGTTCCACATAGTTTGAGATAACTATCATGCAATTTTTGAGATGTTGGAAGAACTGAAAAAACAACACTACATCGGACAAATAGCAGGAAACTTGCTACCATCATACATGAACACCAACTAGCCACTCTCACTAGTTTCCATACAAAGAAGGACACCACTTTGACTGGGACAACACCCACATCCTAGGACAGGTGAAACAAAGACCCGCACGAGAATTCTTAGAGACATGGCATTCTAACCAGAACCCCATCAATAAACACACAGGACCTAAATCAATCTACCTTTCCTTGGGAAGAACCGGAAATGACATCACCCACCTTAAGAAACCAAGAGCTATAAATAGAGAGGTGGGACATATCACCAGTGCTTCACCAGAGATTCTCACTGATGATGTTACCTAGCATGGTGACAAAATGTCTGAAAACAAACCTTCCAGCTCAGCGAGCTAACTTACATACTTATGCTACATGATTAAATGCCCAGGTACTCACCTAGAATAGCAGCTGCCTGTACTGAGTATTTCTCAGCATTGACTCGTGCTGCTAGGTCCTTTACATCAGGGAGATCCTGCACAGAAGTAGCACCACATTAATCAAATGCTTCTGTACAAGTGGTCAGGAGTTAACTTTGTGGCATCTACATTACATTTTTCTCAACAGCTTCATAGTTCTCATAAATACTGCTTTTGTATTGCAATGCAAACACTGTACTTGCCCACAGCTGCACGATCAGAAATTATGCTTACCTGCACTCAATTCAATACTCATTTAATTCTGAGACAGATATTACATTTGGAGAGCACATTGGTTCAAACTTTGTATAATTGAGACACGAAGCAAGGAAATGTAACAAAACACAATCAAAATTAACATAGGAGAAAATTTTGCAACGTTTCATAAAAACATCTTCAGATACAATATTTTAGAAAACTAGTTTAAATAGCAAATTCGGGCTACTGACCAACCCGAAGCTGCCTTACTTAAGCAGTGGTTTCCAGAAAGGGCACCATTTATTGAAAACACAATGTTCAGTTTCCTGTCACTAAATGACCATATTCATATAGGAGCTTCGAGAGTGAACCTCAGTAACCTATTCAATCATGGCAGGTGGCACAATGGGGCCTGATTACCTCTGCATCTAACATCCATACAGTCTAAAAGAGATCACAGGATTGCTGTCAGGAACAAAAAGCTGGCCGATTTACACATCCCTTGCCGATAAAATAAAAATCACTCCAAAATCAGTGTGCCGGTCGAAGGCAGTAAACAGGAGGCAGGGCCTGACTGAGAAATCCCATCCTGCAAATAGTACCTAACATTTCAAAACTCTCCTTTACCAGAATACCTGTGTAGAGCTTATTTCACTGCTCATTACTCTACATAGCTTTGATAAACATAATGCAACCCAAGAAAAGATTAGGTCATTCTCAAAGTTAAATAGCATTAACCAAATATTTTGATCATACTGGAAGTTTTACCAACAGATGAGAGACAGAGAAAGAGATTTAGTCTCAACAACACTGTTCGAGTGAAAGAGGTGTAAAGTAATAAATGCTTAGACCAACTTAGAGTATTGCTAGATGGACAAAGCTTAGAAGGAATATGGTGACAAGTGGTTAAGCCAATAGGAGAACTTCCTTAGGATTCCTTCTATCTTTAAATTTCATTGACGTGATTCATAGTCTGTTACTTTTGAAGGGCAAATGTTATTGTTTAAAAAGGAAGATGAAGCAGCTGACTGGTGCATATGACCCCAGAGAAGTAAATCGGAGGACAGAAGAAACAGTTTGATGTACTGAGCAGTCTTTTCTCAAAAGTGACATCACCTTGCGTGGAATTTGGGTCTGTATTTGATAGTTCACACATTCTACTCAACAATATGGGAGCCCAGGGAAAATACCAAAACACAAAGTATGAGTTACTATGTGTTTTAGCTGTCTGATTTCCCAAAAAGTCTATTTAGATATCCTGAACCAGCCAGTGGAAGCAATGTCCAAAATAACAGCATTATTTATGGTGCTTTTGCCATTGTTTACAATCTGAAAACACAAATGACAAAATGTAGCATACAAAATGCAGTACCTGTATATGATTTGTAAATTTTGCGGTCTGTGTCTGTGCCTCAGATGTGTATTTAAGGACCCGCTCGTACAGGACCAAGGCTTCACTCCACTTCTTCACAAGGACATAGGATTGGGCAATGAAGAAGCACCTGGAAAAGAGAGAGGACACAGAGACCAATGCAGAGAAAGCCCCTTTTCCAGAACACAAATATCTTACAACTCTGGAGTACATTGTGAAACAAACAAACTGATTCAAAAGTTCCTGATGACCTCAAACAGCTTCTGAATCTGATATATCAGCATCTGGGCAGTCACTTTAGTGAAAAGATGATTTTGAATTTATGAAGCACCATGGCATGCCACTAAAACCATTAACATGAAACTGACTAAATTATGTAGTTTAACCTATCAGTGTAAACAAGATGATCCCACGGGCAAAAAGTAGGTTTTTAAACCACAATATCCAGAATGTTTTGAAGTTCTGAAGATTGCTGTGAACAGGTCAGTTCTGAAGAATGGTTTATAAGCTGCTTCGGTTGATTGGCCAGGCCATTGTGCTCATCTGCCCTTTTCAGAATCCCCCACACCATACCTCCAACACCTACGGGAAACACTCCGAGTGTTCAACCTTTCACAAATATTGGCTTGATGCAGTTACTATTTTAATTTATCTTTCAAAAGATGATCTTGCCAATTATGCAGCACTCTCTCAGGCATGGGCTAATTTCAATGACTGGAGTGGTCTTAAAAGACTCAACCTTCAGCCTGATGCTATCAGTGGAGCCTCACAGATATCAGACTCTGACATTTCTACAGTGGCAGTGCAAGCCGACTGGACTTGCCGCCTTCTCTGCTGTTCTTGCTGCCTGTAAATTCTGTTGGAACTGGGGGCAGAAGCATTCCGATGGAAGGGAGGTAAAATCAAATTTACAAATAGCCCACTTCTAATTTTGTTTTGAAGATCTGAAGTTCTTTGGGCATGACAGCCAAACGACCGTCCCACTTTACAGCAGCAAGGTGCGCCTGGGAATTCCCTGGCCCTTTGATGACAGATATCTGGGGAATGCTGACAGTGGGGCAGGTGCTCAGTCACCCCCCCCCCTCCATGAGCAGGACCCCACCCTGAGATTTGGGGTGAGGTTACAGCAGACCAACAGGTTGAAGCCCCACCCTGTTGTAATTGGTGGCAGGGCAGCACCTCATTTTAAGTCAGGGCCATATTAATTTTTATTTGCTATTCACCTGGGAGCTTTTATTCTCTAGGCGGGGCTGCCAAACAAGAATACTACTTGTTTAATTTAAATCCACCTTTGTTCCATGATACATTTTTAAGTGATCTCTAATGATTTACTCCAATATTGGCTCACTACACCCCATTGCACAGGTAAGATTGAAAGAGCTAGATACTTTATCATCCTCTTTAGAAACTTTATGATACACCTCTGAAGCAGGTGGGGCTTGAACCAAAGCCTCCTGGCTCAGAGTTAGGGTCACTGCCACTGCTCCACAATCACGCCTAGTAACTAAAATGGCTTGTTATTTTTAACCAGCCTGTTCAGACATCTTATGACACATACCTAAGGCAGTTGGGACTGGAACCCGGGCCATCTTGCTTTGAAGCAACAACACCACTATTGCACAAGAGTCATAGAGATGTAAAGCACAGAAACAGACTATTCGGTCCAAATCATCCATGCCGACCAGATATCCCAACCCAATCTAGTCCCAAATGCCAGCACCCGACCCATATCCCTCCAAGCCTTTCCTATTCATATACCCATTCAGATGCCTTTTAAATGTTACAATTGTACCAGCCTACACCACTTCCTCTGGCAACTCATTCCATACACGTACCACCCTCTGCCCCTTGGTCTCTTTTATATCTTTTCCCGCTCACCCCAAACCTATGCCCTCTAGTTCTGAACTCCTCCACCCCAGGGAGGAGACCTTGTTTATTTACCCTATCCATGCCCTCATGATTTTATAGACCTCTATAAGATCACCCCTCAGCCTACGACGCACCAGGGAAAAGAGTCGTCTGAAATCGATATGTTCCTTATTTTGCTCTTTTCACAGAGATGTTATTATCTCTGGAGTAGGTGGAACTTGGAACTGGGTGTTCCGGTTCAGAGGTAGGGATGCCAGCATTGCTCCACAACAGTCCCATGTGACCATAAGGGCTACACAATCAGGCCTGGTTATAGTCTATAGCTGGCTATAATGGATTCAACTATCTCATAATAAATAAGGTGCACTGTTGAAGCCGCTGACATTAGAAAATACCCCACGAGGGAAGATGGTGGCTGGGGAACTTGACTGAAAAAGAATAAGGGAGCGACAACTGAAGGGTGGTTTACCTTTTAGTGGAGAAAACGGCTGAGCTACATTTCAGTGGATGTGGGACTGCTGGGTACGCCTGTGTTTTGAAGAAAGAAATCCTGAAGGTCAAGCTCGCTCTGTGAGGATGACCTGAAACCACCGCTGATAAAATAGGTGATTACTAGTCATCTGATTTTAAATCAATGTGAATAATTCTAACCTGTAGAGCTACTCCATTCAGAATATTCAGTATATTCTCTAATTTTGGTTGTATTTCAGGTTTTGAAATACCTGAAATAAAACCAAAACTTTGCACAGAATATACTGAATATTCTGAATAGGAAATTCAACCAAACTTTCAACATGTGAAAAGTTAAATATTTGCACTTTAAGAATACTTTGCTGTTAATGAATGCCTGAATGGGTACAGAGGGATTTTCTTATGAGACATTGAGTAGGTTGGTTTGTACTGGAATTTAGAAGAGACAAGATCTTATTGAAATAGTTTCTTAGGGGGCTTGAGGAGATGACACAGAGAGGTGGTTTCCCCTTGTGGGGAAGTCTAGGACCAGAGGGGCTAAATCCAGAATAAAGGGATCACACACCTAAGACACATAAAAGGAACTTCTTCTCTCAGAAGGTAGTGAATCTGTAGAATACTTTCCAGCAGCAGGCTGCTGAGGCTGGGTTGTTAAGTTTATCCAAGGCTGAGACAGGGAATCGAGGACTATGGGAAAGTGAAGATTGGGATTATCAGATTAGTCATGACCTTGAACAGCAGAGCAGACTTGATGGGCTAAAAAGGCCTACTTTCTGCTCCTGGTTAATACACTTTGCACCCCACAAATCCATGCAACAGAAAGAGGAGGTTCAGTTTCAAAGATCACTCCTGCATTGTATTTAATTTAGAAGCATAGGATCGTTCGAAATTCCATGTTTAAAATGAAAAGATTGGAATTTAGCTTCCAGTTCTTTGCCTCTGATTAAAACACAGCCAAACCAATGTGGTTTCTTACTTGCAGATAGTGTACCTAAGTAAACAAATCAGTTAGCACAATCAAATGTTAGGAACAATGAACATCCATCAGTGGGTTACTTTGCAATGATATCACTAATTATAATCAAAGTACTGTCAATCAGGTTGGAGGTGGGAGAGGGTGTGGTGCAGGATTTAAAAGCAAATAAGCAAACAAAATCTATTTACAATAGCAGGAACTTGTAATTAACACCATAAAACTTTCCAAGGGACTCAGCCATGGCATTATAAACATTCAATGCAAGTCACATTACTGTAATTCAGGAAAGCTAGGTCAAAGAGGGAGGAGGGAGATGTGAAGAAAGGAAAAGTCAATAGGAGTTCCAGAGCTTGGAGCTTGGAGCTGAGGCAACTGCTCTGACATTTTGGGGTCAGAATTAGATGGACACCCATCTCAGAGCACAGTGGGTTTGAAGGGGTTTACAGAGATAGAGAAAGGCGCGGCCATAGAGATCTTAAGCAGCAGGTGAGTTATTACATATAGGCCATTCGGCCCACTGTGCATGTGATCCATTAGATTTTTGGTACAACTTTTCTTGACTTACCTGTACGTTATTCTATTTTGATTAGATTAGATTACTTAACAGTGTGGAAACAGGTCCTTCGGTCCAACAAGTCCACACCGACCCTCCGAAGAGCAACCCACCCAGACCCATTCCCCTACATTTACCCTTTCACCTAACACTACGGGCAATTTAGCATGGCCAATTCACCTAACCTGCACATCATTGGATTGTGGGAGGAAACCGGAGCACCCGGAGGAAACCCACACAGACACGGGGAGAATGTGCAAACTCCACACAGATAGTTGCCTGAGGCGGGAATTGAACCCGGGTCTCTGGCGCTGTGAGACAGCAGTGCTAACCACTTAACCCTCTAATTCTGTTCAGAATGCTTTGACTGAACCTGGCTCTAAACTTACTTTTCAGACAGTGCATTCTAACCAGTCATTATACAAAACAAAAATCCTCATAGCACTTCAGTTTCTTTTACTAATTACTGAAATCTGTGACCTCTCATTCTCAATCTTTTCATGTCTGGGAACATTTTCCCTATTTACTGTGTCCAGATGCCTCAGGATTTCAAAAACTTCAATACATTCTGGCACAGTCTTTTATTCTCAAAGTGTGTTTTTATTAATGTATCCACGAGCTAGACCAACATTTATTGCTCATTCTTCAGTGTGCTTGAGATGGTGGTGGTGAGCTGCCTTTTGAACTGCCACTATTCAGAACATGGAGGTACACACACGTTGTTAGGATGGCATTCAAGGATTGTGATGTGGTGATATATTTCTAAGTCAGGACACCGAGAGGCTTCTAAATGGTGGCTCTGCCATGTACCTTTTGCCCTCATCTTTCTGGATGGTAATACAGATGACAGAGGGACAAAGTCAGCAGATCCATTTGAAGCAGTACCAGCTGCAAGTTCCCTATACGTGTATAATACAAATTAATCATTTTTCCAGAGAATTGCAGCAAAAGGATCAATCCCAAAGGATAACAGCAGTGCAATCTCCTGGAGAGAATGATGTGAGCTTGCAGTCTCAAACAGTGGTCTCATTAAATTCAGCCAAATAGAATAATGGCAGTACATGACAAAGATTACAGCAGACTATTACCATTAATTCAACGCATGTTATTGGACTGGGTGCCATTCTGACTGTAGCAAATGGAGGAGAAATCTGTTTTACCAGCAAGAATACCTGCCTAATCCCATGAATATAATCAAAAGGAAACAGCCAGTCCTGCTCAGAAAAATGTTTATCTTTAGCTAAGAACATTTGTAAGGAAAGACAAAGACATTCAATTGGCTGATTGTTTCACAGTACAGCATTACATGGAATGGTCTGAACAATTTGCAGTTCAAGCGAACTACGTAGAATATTTTTAAATCAACCTATTCAGGGATGTAATTAGACACCTCTAGAGCAGGTAGGATTTGAACCCAGGCCTTCTGCTATCTATGCATAAGCTTGCTTTAATTTTGGTCTGCTGACATAGCATGCTATAATCATTCCTGAAATGATGGGTGCATGTGCACAGAAAGTCCCAAGAGCAATGCAGTAATGAAAAGGGAATATAGGTTATACTGTCAAAAGATACTTTGTAAGTAAGCTCACAGGAAACACAGGCATGGCTTTGGAATTAATTTGAACCCCATCCAAAATTATGTGGAGAATTCTGTAACAAACAGTATAAGTGAATTTCATTGCAGTGTAACATTTGGCCCCGATTGTACATACATCCAGATTCCAATATATTCAGGCATGATCACTAACAGCTAGATGATGTTTTTCAGCTGATGTGTCAGTCATTGAAGAAAAGATCAATTCATCTTTCCAGTGTTATTACAAAGATATCATTTTTAGGGAGTCATAATTTGAAGGAGCCGGTGTTGGCCAGGGATGGACAAAAGTTAAAAATCACACAACACCAGGCAATAGTCCAACAGGTTTAGAGGTACTAGCCTTCGAAGCACAGTTCCTTCATTTCGGGAGGACATGGACAAACCTTAATTAGTGATTAATTTAAATACTTATTCTTCTCTAATTACCCCCAGTCCTTTCTTGAAGGTACTGACTGATTCATTCTAGGGTAAAAAGAAAATCAGCCTTCCTCAGGTTCAGTGACCAAATTAAGGAAAATATACACATTTGGACATTATGCCTCTCAATTGTGGCTGTCAAGTGAAGCAAGACTATATGGATTTATGCCTGCCTGAAGCAATCATCATCTTCAGCTAAGCAAGCAGTAGAAACTGAAGAATTATACAGCAAGAACTGTTTAATGGAGGTGGTGAGAATGAAGGTGTTCTCCTCCTACCTACCTGTAGGCCTTGTAAACCAAAGTCTTCAGCTCCACCTCTGCCTGGAAGCTTTTATCATCTTCCAAGCCTGACAGCTGGGGCAGCTCTGACAGATTCTGTGCATGAACACAATGCCCAGTGTTAGAAGCACTCTGGTACAGTATATACACCATACTATATGTCCACCAATTGGTACTTGGAACTATCCAGCCCAGGAGTGTCGAGCCGTTCAAGCTGCAAATATGGGCATCAGAGATGCTGCTATTATTTGTCCAGGTTCAAAGACCAACAGTCCATCTTATTTTTACAGACAATCTGTCCTCTTTATCAATTTAAATGAGTCTACTGCATGTGGTCTGAGTGGGGACTTAGAGTGCGGCAAAAACTGTGCAGCTTGGAAAGAACATTGTCCAAGATGCTCAGTGATAAAGGACAAGCCTATCAATTCCTGATAGTATCCCCCAGGAGCTCGTTGTAGGCTCTTGCCTCACAAGTGTTCACTGAAAATCCTATATCCGACTGTGCACTAGACCTTTGAAACTGCATTTAAAAATGAGCTGGCAGGAAAAGACAGTTGTTAAATGCTAATGGCGCTCAGGCAGCAACCAAGTTTTGGCACTGCTAGTTACCATGCTTCCAGGCACTGCTGACCATCTCATTTCTGTTACATACAAAAACCAAATGCTTTTCACTTGCTCAGTTCGATGTTTTCTCCGAGAATCCCTCCCTGTCCAAGCCTGTTCTCTTCCTCTTCTGTATGTTTCTCATTCTCTGGTAATTTGTATACTTTTCTTTGTTTTCCAATTCCCCATCTCCTCTCAACTCCTGCATTCTCTTTTGGGAAAATTCAGTCAACATGGAAACACTTCAGATTACAGGCAGAGAAATGGGGCCCTGTATGGATAATCCCTGTATGGATAATCCCTGTCCAGAACTATCCCTGTCTGGATGAGGCTCCCATTCATTGTTGAAATGCTGGTAGAACTACAATTGTTCTCAGCACAGGAAGTGGTTGCACATCTCACACAAGCTGGGCAAAGAATAATGAATGGGGATGAGTAGGGAAAGGCAATGGCCTAGTAGTATTATTGCTGGACTATTAATCCAAAGACCCCAGTAATAATCGGGGACTTGGATTCCAATCCCCTCATGGCAAAGTAAGAGTCTAATGATGACAGTGAAGTTAGTGTCAATTGTCAAAAAAAAACTCATCTGGTTCACTAATGTCCTTCAGGAATGGCAATTTGTAATCTTTTCTTTGTCTGCTCTACATTTGAATCCAGACTGACGGCAATGTGATTAACTCTTAACTGCCTTCTGGGCAATTAAAACCAATGATATCCATATCCGATGAATGAATAAAAAAAGAAAGATCAAACCAGAGAGGGATGTGAGGCTGACAACTCAGCTGTCAGGGAAGGGAGGCAACAAGGGTGCACCTCCAGCCATAGTCATACCCACTACATTCAGAGACCACGATCTAGTGAACTGGGGGTGGTTTGCCATTTGACTGTCAGAGTAAACTCTTCACTAATTGGTATGTTCATTAGTCTTCAACCACAGCTTGTGGGCACATCATTTCCAAAGGCAAATATACTTAGTGTTTTGGGAAATTGGGGTGTTCCAGCCACTCAAAATCATTCAGCTACCTCAATTACACCAAGCAAATGCTTAACTCTCATCCCTCTTCCCTTCCCATATTCCTGATGGGTTTATTCCCAAA
This sequence comes from Hemiscyllium ocellatum, assembly GCF_020745735.1. Taxonomy (NCBI): domain Eukaryota; kingdom Metazoa; phylum Chordata; class Chondrichthyes; order Orectolobiformes; family Hemiscylliidae; genus Hemiscyllium; species Hemiscyllium ocellatum. The sequence continues at coordinate 54,097,626 of NC_083425.1, forward strand.
ACGTCGACTCTCCTGCTCTTTGGATGCTGCCTGACCTGCTATGCTTTTCCGGTGCCACCCTTTACGACTCTGACTCCCTAGCATCAGCAATCTTCAGTTTCTCCGAAATGTTTAAAGATATACCACTCATCATAAAAAAACAATTCCCCCATTTAATTATGAAACATAGCAATAGTTACATTTCTAAATGAAAAGTAAAATACCATGGATGCTGGAGATAGTAAACTAACTGAAAGTGCTGCAGGACCCAGCAAGTTCAGCAGCATGGGTAAAGACAGAAAACAGAATTAACATTTTGAATCATAGAATCCTACAGTGTGGAAGCAGGCTACTGAGCCCATCAAGTTCACACCGACACCCAAACAGTAACCCACCCAGACACACTCCCCTCTCTATACCAGTCACCCTGCATTTCCCATGGCTAATCCACCTATCCTGGATATCCCCGGATACTATAGACAATTTAGCATGGCCAATCCAACTAACGTGCACATCTTTAGATTGTGGAAGGAAACTGGAGCACCTGGAAGAAATCCACGGGGAGTGCATGCAAACTCCACACAGTCAGTCAGCTGTAATCAAATTCAGGTCCCTGGTGCTGTGAGACAGCAGTGCTAACCACTGAGCCATCGTGCTGCAAATCCAATACTCGTCTTCAGAAACAGTTGTAGAACATTTCCAGCAATCTTTCTTTCATTACTTCTACTGGTTCAATGTGATCATGTGACCCACAATATCACTATGATACATGAGCCAACAAAATGCTGTTGTAATTGCCCCAGCGCACTCAGTGTGCACATACCAAAGAATTAAAGTCAGAAGTTTGAAATAATGAGATGCAATAAGACTAGTATAAATTACTAGAATTCAAAAGCACTGCCAAGCTGCTCGTACAGGTGTCCTCATCCCAGGCCCACCCTCTGCATATCCTACACAGCAGACCATTTCTGATCGAGTTATTTTAATGCAAGTTGCAGCAGTCTGGATTTAAAGGAATAACCCACTGTGGAGGAAATTTTGGTTTTCAAAAATACAAACGGTTGCACTTACCTGCAGGATAATGTCATACAGTCGGATTAGGTCTTGCGGCCGCAGCACTCGCTTTCCCTCGTCTTTTACTGGCTCACTTAGTTGCTTCTGCAAAGCCTCAGCCATGGCAACATTGCGTTTGATCGCAGTGGAAAGCTTAATGTATGTAAGATAACTGCATGAGGGGAATTAATAATGAGTGCATGATAATCTATAACCGAGCAAAGCCTCTTTCAAACTTTAATAAAGAATCGGTTTCGGACATTCAAAACGTCTAATGTGGTATATGCAGAGCAGATATTCCCTTTGGTGAGACAATTGGAACTTTCAAGACAGAGCTAGGTAAGAATTTTTAGAAGTAAATGCTTCAAGATAGACAAAGGTAGGACTTTACAACAAAGATGTAGATCAGATAACAGAATCCCTACAGTGCACAGAGACATCATTCAGCTCATTGAGTCTGCACTGACCCTCTGAAGGGGAGCCCACCCAGACCAAGTCCCCTAGTCCATTTCCATAATTCCACATTTATCATGGCTAGTCCACCTCTCCTGCACATCCTAAGACACTACGGACAGTTTAGCATGGCCATTCCAACTAGCCTGTACACCATTGGACCAAGGGAGGAAAGTGGTACTGATAAGGGGGGAAACGTGCAAACCTCATATAGCCAGTCACCCAAGGTACGGCAGCAGTAACTACCAAGCCACCGTACCACCCATCATACCATCTGTGATATGATCCAACCGAACAGCAGATTATGCTCAAGAGTATCCTAGTCTCATTCCTAAACAATTACATTATTTATTAAATCTCAACCCTCTTGAAGGACCCTCTAGCTTGTATTTCACTTACGATTGTGTTGGACAGTAATTTATCATTTTTGGATTAAAACCCACTGCTGCAGGATCAGGCCAATTAATAAATGTAAACATTCCGCAGGAGTGCTGGGGATGCACCAAAATTAATACTAACATTCAAGATAAGTCTGTTGATTAAACTTAAAATATAAACCATAGCTATTAATTTAACCTGGGGCAATGTTTTGTAGAGGGATAAGATGGTGTTACTCTCTGGGTCTGTAGATTGTGAAGGAGCAAAAATGGCCGTTGCAGTGATATGTACTTCTTGTCAGGTGTGGGAATTTGAAGAGAGTTTAAGGGTTACTGCGGATTATATCTGCCAAAAATGCTGTGATGGATGGCAGTTATAGAAAGTCTCAGATACAGTCACATAGATGGGTTAACTCCAGGACGGGTAAGAGAGGTAGGCACCTAAGGCAGGAGTCTTTTGTGGATATACCCATTTCAAACTGGTATGCCGTTTTGGAAAATGTAGGGGGTGATGGATTTTCAGGAGAACGTAGCACGAACAGCCAAGTTTCTGGTATTGAGGCCGGCTCTAATGCAATGAGGGGGTAAGTCGGCTGCCAAGAGATCGTGTTAGGGGATTCTATAGTCCAAGGTACAGACAGATCTTTCTGTGGCCAGCAGGAAAAAAAGCAGAATGGTGTGTTGTTTCTCTGGTGCCAAGATCAAGGATGTCTCAGAGAGGGTGCAGAATGTTCTCAAGGAGGGGCAAGAGGGGCCAGCAAGAGGTCATTGCCCACATTGGAACCAATGATATAGGAAGGCAAAAGGTTGAGATTCTGAAGGGAGATTACAGAGAGTTAGGCAGAAATTTAAAAAGGAGGTCCTCAAGGGTAGCAATATCTGGATTACTCCCAGTGCTACGAGCTAGTGAGGGCAGGAATAGGAGGATAGAGCAGATGAATAATACATGGCTGAGGAGCTGGTGTGTGGGATTCACATTTTTGGATCATTGGAATCTGTTTTGAGTTAGAAGTGACCTGTATAAGACGGATGGATTGCACCTAAATTGGAAGGGGGCTAATATACTGGCAGGGAAATTTGTTAGAACTGCTTGGGAGGATTTAAACTAGTAAGGTGGGTGCGTGGGACCCAGGGAGATAGTGAGGAAAGAGAACGATCTGAGACGGGTACAGCTGAGAACAGAAGTGAGTCAAACAGTCAGGGCAGGCAGGGACAAGGTAGGACTAATAAATTAAGCTGCATTTATTCTAATGCAAGGGGCCTAACAAGGAAGGCAGATGAACTCAGGGCATGGTTAGGAACATGGGACTGGGATATCATAGCAATTACGGAAACATGGCTCAGGGATGGGCAGGACTGGCAGCTTAATGTTCCAGGATACAAATGCTACAGGAAGGATAGAAAGGGGGGCAAGAGAGGAGGGGGAGTGGCATTTTTGATAAGGGATAGCATTACAGCTGTGCTGAGGGAGGATATTCCTGGAAATACATCCAGGGAAGTTATTTGGGTGGAACTGAGAAATAAGAAAGGGATTGTATTATAGACCCCCAAAGAGTCAGAGGGAAATTGAGAAACAAACTTGTAAGGAGATCTCAGTTATCTGTAAGAATAACCGGTTAGTTATGGTAGGGGATTTTAGCATTCCAAACATAGACTGGCATTGCCATAGTATTAAAGGTTTAGATGGAAAATCGAAAATAATTTGAAAAGCAACAGATACATTTGTCTGCCCAGTCAGGTTTTGAGAAACAGCTATTGGTCTTGTTTAGTCATTCTTTATGCAAATCCTAACAGCTGGTACTGACGGTGTGAACAGCAAGGCATCACAGATAGGCCAAACTGACCCTTCATTTAAACACACATTCATTGCTGAGTTTAGCCACCACTTGGGTGCAGTCAGCCAACTCAGTACGAATGCTTGAAGGTCCTTCTTAGTGTATACAGTTCAGCTGCTCACTGCATGAAAAGCAGCTACGGGCTTGGTCAAGTTTCTCTTTGCACTATGAGCATGACTGGTACCTGTGAAGATATTGTAGACTGGACACCTTTCCTGAATCAGGCTCCAGAGAACGCTCTCGCTGCTTCTGTGCCTGAATAAACAATAAATAAAGAGCTTGCAATGTTACAATCATCTTTGTTAATGCTACTGACATAGCTAGTACACCCTTCTCTTCCAAGACTGCTAGTTCATAACAAACCCCTGCTCGGAATACCCAAACAAAACCAGCCTGTATCTGTATGGATTGGTTAGCTTCACTTTATTCACTTGGAGCTAAAATTCAACATTACTGCATCTAATTTGACACCCGATCTATCAGCCCATCCAGGGTGGAATTAATTTTTTTATTAGGTATGACTTTACAATTACAACACCCTGGAGCAGGGGGCAAATGGGGTTGGGGTAGAAGAGAAGGGAGTGTGCGAAAAGGGTGGGGTGGGGGGCAGGGGAGCAAAGGAGGGGGAGAATGTGAGAAAGAGGAGGTGACTGTATAGGGAAGAGGGTTGACCAACAATATCCTTGGATACATTTTTCAAAACAATATTTCACATAGTATTTGTCACATTCTGGTTTAACTTACTTTGTGACTTACATCAAATAGGGATGCACAGAACTGTACACTATTACATTGTTTCTTAATATTTATGATAAACCAAACTCAATTTGCTTTGAGATCTGTATGGCCCATCCCTTCTTGTCATTGTCCATTTATTTTTTCCCAGATTAATTATTCGTCCATTAAATGATCCCCTCTTTTTGGATCACTGTAACTTCCCAAATTTGGGCTCTTGCCCACACTTTATTGATTTAAACCCGCTCTACTTCCTAGCTATGCAGTTCGCAAGAACAGCAGTCCCATTACGATATTTACATATTATTACCTTTGAAGTTCGGCTTCTTTATTTGATGCTTAGTTCTTCACATTGACTATGCAGAACCATTTTCCGAGTACTACCTATGTAATTGGTGCCTGCATGGACCATGATAGCTGGATTCTCTCTGCCCCCAAACTGCAAGCTCTTCTCCAGCTGAAAGCAGGTATCTTGAACCCTGGCACTGGGCAGACAATACAGCCGTCTCTTGCTATTTTTTTTGCAGAGAACAGTGTCAATGTCCCCAGCTGTGCTACTCCCTCCTACCACCACATTCCTGTTGGCTCCCTGTAGCGCATGGTCACTTCATTCACCCATCCTAGAGCTCCCGCTCTCACCCAAACAAGCTGAGAGAACATCAAACCTGTTGAATAATTACAGGCATTGACACTCCTGCACTCTCAGTTCCATTACCTATTCATATGCAGTTACATCATCCTATCCCTGACCACTGGCCATACCAGAACACCCTATCCTAACAGGAAGGGCTACCTCCTGGTACAAATAACCTCAGGTAACTTTCCCTTTCCCTAAAGAACCACAGTGTCTGTAGTTCAGCATCAGCTCATAACCTCTGAGCAGAAGTTGTTGGAACTTCAAACATTTTCTGTAGGTATGTTTGCCTTGAGGTATATCCTGCATAACTCCCACATACGACAGATTTGACACATGACATGCACTACCATTCTCAATTATTTTCAAATTATTACTTTATTATTCACTTACGTTGCTTTTTATGTATTATATTAACTTTACCACCAATGTGTATAATGTTACAACTTGGGAATCGAGTAGGCTTCAACCAGTTAACAGATACTCTCTTTATAAACAAGCATGTTGGAGGTCTGCCTCCAAATGTTCCCTTTCAATACTAGCCAATGAACCTATAAACTTTCTGTGATGTCACTCTTGCGTGATCAACAAGAGCTAATGGCAGGCCACTCTTCATAGTCTGACAATTAAAAAATGTCAACGTTGATGGAAAAAGGTCATTTACTCTTTGCACAGTTCTGTGTGCTATATATCCATGTGATGCAAAAACCTCAATCTCCTGTTCTACTTTGAGGTTCAAACCTCAAGCCAGATGAGCACACTCTATACGAGCCAGTAGTCTAAACTTCTTAATTCTGAAAACAGGCTTGGTCAGACCCCATTGGGTGAGCTGTATTTAGTTTTGGCTATCATACTTTAGGAAAAATATCTTGGTTTTGAAATGGATGGAACACAGATTAATGAAAACAATAGTTCATCTTAGTGGGCTTAAATTAAGAGAGTAAGTTACTTAAAGATGGCTTTCCTTGAATATCAGTAACTCAGAGGTGATCTGATTGAGGTGGTTAAGATGATTAAAAGATTTCAGACACAAAGAAACAATTCTCTTTAGTGAGGGGGACAAACTTAAAATTAAAGCTTTGAGCAAAGTTTCAGACCCAGAATTAGGAAGCACAATTTCACACAAAGGGTAACAGAAATATGAACATTCCTCCGGGTGTGAGAGCGTGATGAGCTTTTGAGGATTCAAGACTGAGATTGTTAGGCAAGCTTTTAAAAGGAAACAGAGTCAAAGCACAGTTGAAGTGCCAAACAGCCATGATCTAGCTGAATATCAGAGCAAGCTTGAAGGGCTGAATGGCCTAATATTATGGTACAGACGAAAACTGTGGAAATACAAGGTATCATCATCAGTGACTGAAGAGCTGTTCTGTCGACATTTCTCTCACATTTTCACATTCACTTACCGGATCGACTCTGAGCTCCTCACGAACTGCCTGGATGGCATCACGGCACTCACTCAACAGACTCTCGTAGAGTCGCTCCTTGGCCTCATCAGTTGTGGTCTGAAAAACACGAGTAGTCAGAACACAAATTAGAGCTGCCTCCTGGGAATATTACACCAAATCACACAGGTAGACCTTATTTCATACCTAGTAGGACTCTCATGTTTTGTAACCTATATACACACAGGTATATGACAGATAAAGTATTATAGTGGCACTCAGTTGAACAGTCAGCTGGTACTCACCACCTACTGTTGGACTGGTACTTGGGGGAAAGAGCAAGACCAACCAGCATTGGTGGAAAAGAGTCACAAAGACAGGAGAGGAGCAGATAAAAGGTCAAAAAGACCAACCCCAGCACATGGCCATTCCCTTTTCATTTAATATCCCACTTTCTAAAGAAACCGTTTAATGCCATCTTTAGGAAAACTAATAGATCTGCACTTAGGAACAGTTTGTGGTGGAGACTTGCATATTCCAACCATCCCTTTCATCTCAGTAATTGGTGAAAACAAATCATCATTTATACCATTTTCTTGCTGCAAGATTCCAACCCTAATGCATCACAAAATACCATCCCAACGACAAGTTGCATGTGCTCCAATGAGACCAACTTCAATAAGGGAGCCTCTGAAACATCCATCTTCCTCCTCAACTGAGGATTCCCCAGCACCATCATCAACAGGGCTCTCAGCTGTGTGCAACCCATCTCCCGCACTTCAGCCCTCACCCTCTCACTTTCCTCCTGCAACAGTGATAGGGTTTCCCTTGACTTTACCCACTATCCCACCAGCATCCAAATCCAGAAGATCATCAGCCACCATTTCCAACACCTCCAACAAGATGTCACCAGCAAACACACATTCCCCTCCCCTCCCCTGTCCACCTTCCATCTGGGACACCCTGGTTCACTCTTCCTTCACTACCAATATCTCCTCCTCCCGCAGCCAAACAGCACCTTTCCCTGTAGCTGCCAATGGTGCAACAACTGCTCATTTACCTCCTCCTCCCTCAGTATTCAAGATCCCAAACTTACCTTCCAAATGAAGGAGCACTTTACCTGCACTTCCCTCATCTAGTCTACTGTATTTACTGCTCACAATATGGTCTCCTCTACACTGGGGAAATGAGTGGGCAACTGCTTCACAGAACATTTACATTTTGCCTGCAAAAACAAAAGACCCTGAGCTTCCAATTGCCTGCCACTTTAACACATCACCCTGTTCCCTGGCCAACATCTCTCTCTCTGCGGTGTTCCAGCAAAGAGCAGTGCAAGCCATAAGAACACCACCTCATTTTCCATTTGGGGACCCTGCAGCCCTCCAGATTACATATCAAGTTCAATAATTTTAGGGCCTGACCTCTCCCACGTCCTAACCCTTACCCCAAACACCAGGCCTCACACAATCTGCTAACCCACTGTCAGCCACTAGCAGTCCCCATTAACAGCTATTCACCCTCCTAGCCGGATCATTATCCACTCCTTTGTCTGTCCAGCTGTTCTCTCTCTTTGGGCTCTATCCCCACCTGTCCTTACCCTCTCCCCCCACCCTATCTTCTGCAAATAAACAGACAAAACTTTCCTCACTATCATCAGTTCTGTGGGAGAGTCAACAGACCTGATACATTAATGGTGATTTCTCTTCACAGATGCTTCCAGACCTGCTGAGTTTTTTAGATTAGATTAGATAAGATTAGATTCCCCACAGTGTGGAAACAGGCCCTTCAGCCCAACCAGTCCACACCGATGTTCCGAAGAGTAACTCTACCCAGACCCATTTCCCTCTGACTAATGCACCTAACACTATGGGCACTTTAATATGGCCAATTCACCTGACCAGCACATCTTTGGATTGTGGGAGGAAACTGGAGTCCCAGAGGAAACCCCCACACAGTCGCCTGAGGCTGGAATCGAACCTGGGACCCTGGTGCTGTGAGGCTGCAGTGTTAACCAGCCCCAACTTTTCCAACAACTTCTGTTTTTGTTACTGATTTACATCATCCGTAGTTCTTTTTTCATTATCCCGACAAGACCAGCTCCAAACTAAAGTACTTCAGTTAAATTCATCATCCTCCCAAAGTACAAATGCTTGATGTCCTGTGACAGCATTTAGCAGTGTCTTCAACATACTGGTCTCCTGGCTTCATCCAACTCCTCTGACAGCTTATTTCAGATTCCAACCACAATCTTATTCAAGGAAATATTTGCATCAGTCTTCAACACTCCTTCCTTTTTGTACAAATGAACTCTCGGGATGTGGATTTTTAAGGGTTAAGTCGGATTTATTGCCCATTTCAAGCAAAAGACAATGTTGAATCAAAAAGTGGATGCTGGAAAAGCACAGCCGGTCAGGCAGCATCCAAGGAACAGAAGTCAACGTTTCGAGCATAGGCTTTTCATCAGGAATTTGATAAAGATGCCTGAAGAAGAGTTTATGCTCAAAACGAAGACTGTTCTGCTCCTCAGATGTTGTCTGACCGGCTGTGCTTTTCCAGCGCCACACTCTTCAATTCTAACATGGTACACAACATAACAGGATATGAAATGAAGCAGAGCAAGATGGCAGACAAAGACACATCCCTCCCTGATGCGATCAATGTTCTCTATGCTTGGTTCAAGCAGAATGCCAGTGGCACAGTGTCACCTGCCCTAGACACACCTGTTCCCTCTGTCACCACTGCAGATATCGGATTGGTCTTCATGAGAGTTAACCCAAGGAAAGCAATGGGCCCAGATGGAGTCCTTAGTCATGCACTTAGACCCTGTGCGAACCAACTAGCGGAGGAATTCACTGGCATCTTCAACCTCTCCCACCTACAAGTTGACGTCCCCTACCTACTTCAAAAAGACCACCATTATCCCAATTCCTAAAAAATCACTTGCAATGTGCCTGAATGATCATTGTCTAGTGGCTCTGACCTCCATAATCATGAAGTGCTTCCAGAGGCTGGTCAGCGCCCACATCAACTCCAGCCTCCCAACCTGCTTCAATCCACTGCAATTTGCCTATCAACAAAACAGGTCTACAGCGGAGACCATTTCTCTAGCCCCGCACTCATTCCTGGAACAGCTGGATAACAAAGGATACCTATGTCAGATTCCTGCTCATTTACTACAACTCCACCTTCAACACCATAACCCCTTCCAGACTAATTTCAAAATTCCAAAACCTAGGTCTTGGCTCTGCCCTGTGCAACTGGATCCTCAGCTTCCTGACCCACAGGCCGCAATCAGTGAAGATAGACAACTGCGCCTCCTCCACAATAACACTCAACACTGGAGCCCCCAAGGATGTGTTCTCAGAACCCTACCTGTTGCCAAATTCTCAACGAATGCCATCTACAAGTTTGTTGATGACATCACCGTGGTAGGACAGATATCGAACAATGAGTCAGAATATAGGAAGGAGATTGAGGGTTTGGTGTCATGGTGCAATGAGAACAACCTCTCTCCCAATGTTGGCAAAATTAAAGAACTGATCATTGACTTCAGGAGGAAAAGAGAATGACTCACCCTCATCTACATCAATGGAACTGACGGGGAGAGGGTAGAGCGTGTCAAGTTCCTAGGAGTAACGATAAACTGTCCTGGATTTCCCACGTAGACGCAACAATCAAGACAGCACAGCAATGCCTCTTCTTCCTCAGGAGGCTGAGGAAATTCAGCATGTCCATAAGGACCCTCACCAACTTTTACACATGCACCTAGAAAGCGCTCTATCCAGGTGTATACCAGCTTAGTACAGCAACTGCTCTGCCCACAACCGTAAGAAACTACAAAAGGTTACCTGCACAGTGCTAACCATCAGGGAAGTCAAGCTCCCAACCATGGACTCCAATTACATTTCTTGTTGCCGCAGAGACTGCAAAGACCCCTCCCAACCCGGTAATACTCTCCTACAGCCTCTTCCGTCAGGCAGAAGATACAGATGCTTCAACACATGAACCAATAGGTTCTAGAAGTGTTTCTTCCCTGCCGTGAATGGACTCTCTAACTTCAAATAATGTTGATCTTGCATAGCATATCCCCTGTGCAGTGTAACCTGTATGCCTTGCTCTATGATCTGTATGTCCTTGTTTGCTTTGATCTGCCTGTACTGTTTGCAAAACAAAGCTTTTCACTGTACTTAGATACATGTAACTACAACAAATCAAATCAAATTAAATGGCAGGGAAATTATCGGAGAGAGTTTAATAGGAATAGGTTTAATAGGAATAGTCAGCATAGCTTAGTCGGAGGAAGGTCGCGGTTAACAAATCTGGTGTAAGTTTTGGTGGAGATGACCAACTGTGTAGATGAGGTTAGAGCAGTTGATGTAGATTTCAGCAAGTCCTTTGACAAGGTCCCAAACTGGAAACTTATATAAAGTAAGCAAACGTCCATGGGATCCAGGCTAACTGAGCAAGACGGATCCAAAATTGGTCGAGTGATAGGAGACAGAGGGTGACGACAGAAGTCTGTGTGACTGCTTCTGGGTGTGAAATGGCGTACCACAGGGATTAGTGCTCGATCCCTTATTGTTTGTGATATTCATATATGATGTGGATGAGAATGTGGGGAGGCACGATAAGTAATTTTGGAGCTGACAAAGACTGGCTGTGTTGTTGATAATAAGGGATGTGCTGAGTTACAGAAGATATCAACAGATGGGCAGATGGAATTTAATGTTGATAAATGTGAGATAAGAAAGAGAAGGCATGAGAAAATGCTGGCAGGCCAGACTGGGGAAAATACCAAGATATTCTATAAGTACAGTAAGAGTGAGAGAATAACCAGGGAAAGGGTAGGGCATTAAACTCGGGGAAGAGGGAACAAGATAAGTCAATGAATGGCAAGACACGAGCACGCTCAAACATAATGTGAAAGGCAGGAGCTTTAGAGAGGATTTGAAGAAAGACAGAGGGTGGTGTGTGCGTGAAGTGCATGGCTTTGGGAGGGTAGTTGAGGAGGAAATCCTCAGAGCCTTTAAAAAGCACTTTTGAAATATCATAATATTCAAGCCGTAGGCCTAGTGTGGGAAAGTGGGACTAGTGTGTGCAGAAGATGATTTTTGGCGATACAGCCGTAACAGGCTATGATTCTATGTTTCAATGATTCTAACTGGTCTCCGATTCTTCAATTATGGGTGGTTGCCAACATTGACTAACAAAGTTCCAAACACTAAACAATAAAGTACTATTTTCAAGAGAATACTTGTACTACATTTAATAATTCTAATAAAATCAGCCACTATCTGTTATGTACAAGAAAAATGGAGTCATTCAAGGGCTTTGTAACGTTGGCTATACAGTTCAGCAGGTTTGTAAGCAACCAAGTGCCCAACCCAAAGGTGTTTGTACCTGAATGTTGAATAGCCTGTTGTACTGGTTAGCAATATGCCCGAAAGGTATTGGCTATTGCATCTCTAAATGGGATCAGTCAGCCAGAGGTGCTCAAGAACACAAACCCTCCCCTCCCTTCAGTAAATATTGATCAACAGTACAAAAGGTGGCAGTAAGCAATTTGGGTCTGTATTTCGCGTTGGTGATTTGAAGTCAGACTGCAGACTTACACAGATAGGGGTCCAGCACTAGGTGAACTGCTCACATGGAGAGTGGTAACAGACAGACACAATGTACGAAGAAAGGTCTCCTTCTGTGCCACAACCATTCTGTGGAAACTCGGTGCATGGCACGTTTTGTTTATATTAAATAGTCTGACAAAGGTGCTGAGGAGGAATCTGAAATAGGAACTTCTCAAATCAGAAACCAGCTGAAAGTCAGGAAAATATTTTGTGCTGATGCAGCACCAACAGGAAGGGAGGAGCCAGCTGGGCCTGTCAGAATTGCTGCTGCAAATTACTTGAAGCATAAGTAAAGTTGCTTACCCAATGTGCTGGGGATATCATCTAGTATGGTGCGGGGAGGGGGGGCAACAAATTGCTTCGCAACACTGTCAAATCCTGTGAATGTGAAATACACAGGAAGCCTGAGATAAAGATCAGACAGCATTTGTAGTGAGAGAAATAGAGATACTGTTTAGTCAGAACTTAACTGCTATTGTAGGGCTATAGCAAGGGTAACCGGTGATTGATAGCATCAATGATGCCCATTTCCTGAGAAACTGGTTTTCAAACTTTAGGAGCTTCTGAGTTTCCAAACACCACAGTGATTTGTTTTAAACCAACTTGATGCACTCCACATCCACATTGGCTGATCTGACCAAAGAACACACCTGTGAACTAAATACATTGATCAGGACTTTGTATCAGTCTTTCAGAGTTCCCTACGCACACTCCATCCCACCTACTTTGCGCATAGGCAACTTCTGCTGCCTTCCGAAGGTACACAAAGCCAATACACCATGACATCTCATCGTATCAGGCAATGGGACCCTGTGAGAGAACCTCTCTGGCTATGTCAAAGGCATCTTGAAACCCATTGTACAGGGGACCCCCAGCTTCTGTAGCGACTACAGATTTCTGGGAACATTCCTCGTCACAATGGACACATCATCAGCATCCCCCACAATGACGGCATCATGGCAACAGCCTCAGTACTCAACACCAACAACTGCCAATCTCCAAACACCATCCTACAACTCATTCGCTTTATCCTCAATCACAATGTCTTCACCTTTGACAACCAGCTCTTCATCCAGACACAAGGGATAGCCATAGGGACAAAATTTGCACCCCAATATGCCAACATTTTCATGCACAGGTTCGAAGAGACTTCTCCTCCAAGCAGGACCTCCAACCAACATTATACACCAGGTAAATTGATGACGTTCTCTTCCTCTGGGCCCATGGTGAGGAGTTACAGAAACAAGTACACAGTGATATCAATGTGTTACATCTCACCATCAAGCTCACCATGAACTACTCTCTAATATCTCTCTCATTCTTGGACACATGCGTCTCCATCAAGGATGGGCACCTCAGCACCTCACTCTACCACAAACCTACGGATAACCTTCTCCAGCTTCCACCCGAAACATATTAAAACAGCCATCCCCTATGGACAAGCCCTATGCATACACAGGATCTGTTCAGATGAGGAGGAACATGACAGACACTTGGAAGTACTCAAAGATGACCTCATAAGAACTGGGTACGATGCTCAACTCATGTTCAATGTGCCACAGCAAGGAACCGGAATGACCGCCTCAGGAGACAGACACGAGCTGCAACTGACGGGTACCCTTCATTACCCAGCACTTCACAGGAGCTGAAAAACTACAACATGTTCTTCGTGACCTGCAACACATTATCAATGAGGACGAGTACCTCGCCAAGACCTTCTGCATGCCTACATTTCTCGCCTTTAAACAACCAGCAAACCTCAAACAGATCATTTTACGTAGCAAACTGCTCGGCTTTCAGGACAACTCCATACAACTCTGTCACGATAGACACTACAAGACGTGTCAGAGTGTCAACATGGATATCGCCATTACACATGGGGACACCACCCACCGTGTACGCGGCAGGTACTCATGTGACTCGGCCAATGTGGTCTACCTCATACGCTGCAGGCAAGGATGCCCTGAGGCATGGTACATTGGTGAGACCGAGCAGAGGCTGCGGCAACAGATGAATGGGCAGTGCACAACAATCAACAGAAAGGAGTGTTCCCTCCCAGTTGGAGAACACTTCAGCGGTCCAGGACATTCGACCTCGGACCTTCGGGTGACCATCCTCCAAGGCAGACTTCAGGATAGATAACAACTGTCGCATAAACCAAATTATCCACCGACATACTGCCACTTCCAAACGGACCCCACCACCAGGGATATATTTCCCTCCCCACCCCTTTCCGCCTTCCGCAAAGACCGTTCCCCCCCATGACTACCTGGTCAGGTCCACGCCCCCCTACAACCCACCCTCCCATCCTGGCACCTTCCCCTGCCACTGCAGGAATTGCAAAACCTGCGCCCACACCTCCATCCAAGGCACCAAAGGAGCCTTCCGCGTCCAAAGTTTTACTGCACATCCACTAATATCATTTATTGCATCCGTTGCTCCCGATGCAGTCTCCTCTGCATTGGGGAGATTGGATGCCTCCTGGCAGAGCGCTTTAGGGAACATCTCCGGGACACCCGCACCAATCAACCACACTGTCCTGTGGTCCAACATTTCAACTCCCCCTGCCACTCTGCCGAGGACATGGAGGTCCTGGGCCTCCTTCATCGCCGTTCCCTCACCACCTGACGCCTGGAAGAAAAACGCCTCATCTTCTGCCTCAGAACACTTCAACCCCAGGACATCAATGTGGACTTCAACAGTGTCCTCATTTCCCCTTCCCCCACCTCACCCCAGTTCCAAACTTCCAACTCAGCACTGTCCCCATGACTTGTCCTACCTGCCTATCTTCTTTTCCACCTATTCACTCCACCCTCCTCCCTGATCTATCACCTTCATCCCTTCTCCCACTCACCTATTGTACTCTACGCTACTTTCTCCCCCACCCCCAACCTCCTCTCATTTATCTCTCCACCCTTCAGGCACTCTGCCTGTATTCCTGATGAAGGGCTTTTGCCCGAAACATTGATTCGCCTGCTCCTTGGATGCTGCCTGAACTGCTGTGCTTTTCCAGCATCACTAATCCAGAATCTGGTTTCCAGCATCTGCAGTCATTGTTTTTACCAACAACGAAAAGTGGCCAACCAGAGGTTGACAGCCAAGTTCAGTACCCATGGGGATGCCCTCAGTTGAGGGCTAGGGTTCACGTCACACTACAGGTGACCCCACTGCACACACACACACACACACACACACACACACAGACCCTCGCTCATACTCACACATATCCTCTCAGACCTATACCCTTTTACACTCACTTTCACAGGCACTCGTAACCCCGCACACAGCCTTATATGTACGTACGTACACACAGATTTGTGGATGAATTTGTACTTGCAGAATTACATTTTATTTTGCTCAAAAACTGCACAAATCCATGTACAATTCTGTAAATCCCTACTTTAGATTAGAATCAATCTGAACATTGGACCACAGACAGCTTCACACAAGGCACCTCACATGTTCAATGCATTAACAAGGCCTACATGGCACCTATTGTTAAAGTTCACTTGAGAATGTCACTTTTAAAAGGTTCTGAGATTTAAGATTTACATATGAAAGAACTGAAACCAACATGTTCATTCTAAAAGATGGGAGACTTAAACAATCAAGGTCTTTTTCAGTACACCATTTCAGTACACCATTTCAGTAACATCACACAGTAAACCTTAGCTATAAATTCTGTGTCTTACGGTCTTATAATCCAAAACCACCTGAAGGAATGGTGCTCCAAAAGCAAGCGCTTTCAAATAAACCTGTTGGACTATAACCTGGTGTTGTGATTTCTTAACTAATTACATTCACGAAAACCAGGACATCGCCAATGTGACCAGTTACTGCCTTATCAGTCTACTCTCGAACAATTTGTGTTCTACCAAGACCACTAAGACTCTGACCTGCTCCAAACATAACAGACGAGTTAAATTCCTGAGGGGAGAGGAGAGTGACTGTTCTTTACATCAAGGCAGCAAATAAGAATAAAAGAAATAGGAGCAGGAGCAAGCCATTCAGCCCTCGATTCTGCTTTGCTTTTCTACAACATCATGGCTCATCTGTCCCAGACCTCAACTGCTTGTGTACCAGTTCCTCATAGCCCTCAATGTCAGCTGCAGAGCCAGGGACGCCTGGCTGCAATCGCACTGGCCACGAGTGGGGACTTCTGGTATCAGCAAGGCAACGACTGAGCTGAGGACACCATTGCAGGGCAAGTGTGGGTTCAGGTGGCTACTAAAGTTGGTCGAAAAGTGTGGCACTGGAAAAGCACCGCAGGTCAGGCAGTGTCTGAGGAGCGGGAAAATTAACTTTGCAACTTTTTCATCAGAAATGTTGATTCTTCTGCTCCTCGGATGCTGCCTGACCTGCTGTGTTTTTCCAGCACCACATTTTTTGATTCTGATCTCCAGCATTTGCAGTCTTCACTTTCTCCTGCTATAGTGTGGTAGCTCCGACGATGATCGGTCCAACTCAGGCAGCAGCGAGTCAGTGGAGATCACTCTGGTGGAGGCTGGGTGTAATGAGGACTGAGTTGTAAAGACAGTTATTCTGAACCTTTTTTTCTTCATTTTTCTAACTTTTTTCTGAAGAATTTCTTAAGAATCTGTACCCAGGTACTTTCATATCCAAGATGGTGCCGTAAATGTAGCAACTTACAAATTTTTTTTTTACTGTACTCAGCATCATAGAGATGTACAACACGGAAACCGACCCTTCGGTCCAACTCGTCCATGCCAACCAGATATCCCAACCCATTCAGACCCACCTGCTAGCAGTTGGCCCTTATCTCCAAACCCTTCCTATTCATATATCCATCGAAATGCCTCTTAAATGTTGCAATTGTACCAGCCTCCACCACATCCTCTGGCAGCTCATTCCATACATGTACCACCCTCTGCGTGAAAAAGTTGCGCCTTAGGTCTCTTTTACATCTTTCCCCTCTCTCCCTAAACCTATGCCCTCTAGTTCTGGACTCCCCAA
Organism: Hemiscyllium ocellatum; assembly: GCF_020745735.1. NCBI lineage: Eukaryota > Metazoa > Chordata > Chondrichthyes > Orectolobiformes > Hemiscylliidae > Hemiscyllium > Hemiscyllium ocellatum. Next base: position 54,114,675 of record NC_083425.1, read on the forward strand.
CCCCAGGGAAGAGACTTTGTCCATATACCCTATCCATGTCCCTCATGATTTTATAAACCTCTATAAGGTCACTCCTCAGTCTCCGACGTTCCAGGGAAAACAGCCCCAGCCCGTTCAACCTCTCCCGATAGCTCAAATCCCCCAACTCTGGTAATATTCGTGCAAATCTTTTCTGAATCCTTTGTTTCATATACAAAAACACTCAGAATCCTTGGCACTGCATTGTTTTGGAGTCTCTCTCCATTTAAATGAGACCATTTTAAGATCTTTTCTACTGAAGTACATGCCTTTACACTTTCCTAGATAAAACTCCATCTGCCAAATTTTTGCCCAGTCATTATGCTGATCCCTTGCCAATTCCTTAGGTCCTCGTCCTCATCCTCATGACTTACATCCTGCTCTTGCAACACCAGCAACTTTGGATACATTACACTTTGCCCCCCTTTCCAAGTCATTGATATAAATTTTAAATAATTGAGTGTCTCGGGATAATTCTTGTGGCACTCCACTAGTCACATCCTTCGAACCTCTCAAAGACCCATTAACCTTCAGTCAGTGTTTTGACCAATCCTCAATCTGTACTAATTTCATTACACTCAATAATCTGAGTTCCTATCTTGTGCAATGATCCAACAGCATCCATTAATTCTCCTTCAACTGCCTGTTATATCCTCAAACAACAAGTAAATTTATCAAACACTTTCCCCTTCATGAAACCATGTTGATTCTGTTTCATTGCATTAAGCTTTTCTCAATGTCCTGGTACATTTTTCTTAATAAAGGGCTCTAGCGTTTCCCAACAGATATGGCCAAGTGTGACATCAAGCAGCACTGTGAATGGGAATTGGAGGAACACTCTCCACTGGTTGGAGTCATAGTTGGCACAAAGTTATTAGTGGAGGTTAGACCTATCAGTCCAACTGCTGCAGGGGCTCCTCAAAGCAGTGTGTTCGGTCCAAGCACCTTCAGCTGCTGTGATGCCAGAAATGAGAATCTCCCCATGACTTTCAATGCCTTCATAATCACCAAATCTTTCACTATCATCATCCTGGGGGATTACGATTGACCACATACCGAACATGGTCAGCCACAGAAATACCATGGCTACAAGAGCAGGTCAGAGACTAGGCGGCCTGCAGCGATTAACTCACCTTCTGATTCCCCAAAACCTGTCAATTATCTACAAGACATAAGTCAGGAGTGTGATGGAATACTCTCCACTTGCCTGGGTAGGCGCAGCTCCAACAACTCAAGAGGTTCAACACCAACCTGAAGATAGATTAATTGGCCACGTGCCCACTCACTGAAACATTCACTTCCTTTGCCATCGATACACTCTGGCATTAAATGTATACCACCTACAAATGCATGGCAGGAAGTGACCAAAGTTGTTTTGACAACACCTTTCAAACCTGCGACCTCTACCACCTGGAAGAAAAAGGACTGCATGGAAAGACCACCATCTGAGCCACACAGCACCATGACTTGGAACTGCCCCATTGCTGACACTTGGTCAAAATACCGGAATGCTCTCCCTAATAGCAACATGGTGGATCTACAACACATGGACTGCAGTTTGATTAGGAGGCAGCTTACCAGCACCTTCTCAAGGGCAATTTAGAATGAACAATAAATGATAGCCCAGCCAGCAAGACCAACATCCCATTGAACAATTATTTTTAATAAATGCTTATTAAAATAGACAAGAAAACTGAATAAAAAGACGAGGTAAGACACGAATGTCACCACAGCAGCTTCTAATAATGCTCAATACTTTCAAAAACCTCACCAGCAACTTTGACTGAATAATGTTCCAAAGCCTCCCTTATAATTTCTGTTGTCTAAAATTTGAAGTTTCACATTGCCAATTTATTTTCTCTAAAACACACCAACATGTCTCAATACAGAACACTTAACATAGTAAAAACACCAAGAGACACTGCTCAAGAAGCTGATTCTCTCTTTCGGGCAAAACATCTGATTTTGCAAAATTCCCTCAGTTTTGTGGAACGGGACGTGAATGTAAAACCTGCCGTGTACCAACTGGGCCACTTTGATAGATTATTTCAGAAGGAAACAATATAAAGGAGAGCTGAGAGAAATTCTAGACACCCAAGCACAAATGCTTCAGCAGGCAACACCTCTATTATAATCAGGGCATATGTATCCCACAAGTGTGCTAACCCAGTCATCTTCAAAGTCAAAACATTACATTCTATTTGAGAGAGCACAGAAGAGGTTCAAAATAAATATTTTTCTGGGATTTAAAAGTAGAACTGATTGCAAAGCCCCAGTGTGAACAGCCATCTACTACCGAGTCCCAAACCACCACTTTACCAACTGCAAAAGGCTTGAGCTCAACCCTGATTGACGTTACAATGGACAACATACACAGGGAATGCTACCTTACAGATGGAGTATTAAATTGAGGCTGGGTCTTCCCCCTCAGGTGGATACCAAGTAGTCCACAGCTGTTTTGAGGAGGACAGGGGAGTTTGTTCTGAATTTTGGCCCAAATTTATTCATCAATTCCAAAGACAGATGAGCTGGTCATTTATCGGCATTCTTTTGGGATCTTGACATGCTCAGATTTGCTATTATATTTCTTCAATTTCACAGGTGACTGCTTCAAAAGCACGTGAAACATTTCGAGATGTCTCAAAGGGGTGAAGTACACCACAAGTTCGGTTTGTTTGGTAAACACGATATGCACATTCACAGCCAGTATTCTATCACAGAAAGGGCAAAGTTTAAGGTTTTATCTTTGCTTCCAGGGTTTGTGCTTCCACAGAACAGTCAGCCTTTGAGCGATAATAAGGACAGATAACACCATTAACTTGCTCACAACCACACTGGCATTCTTGCATCATATATGAAAACCGAACTTTTGACACCGTTCAATTTGATTAGTACACATATGCTGATTGGGGTTTCCAAAGGACGTGTCACAATTAGTAGAGCAAAGGTGTCACACAAATGCACCGCACCCTCATGCGAATGACAGCAGGATTGCAATGAATCACTAGCACCCTCCCAAGAAAGCACAGGAACCTAGAAATTTAGAAACAAATGTGGGGATTCTCAATGTAAACAGTGTTTGTTATTCTAACAGATTCCACTGTTACTATCAGAGCGGTCATTTACATAATGTACCTAGTAATGAAGATCCATGGAATTTATCTACAGTTAGGTTGCAGTTCTACATTACCAAAGACTTGCCTGTACGGAGAACTGAGTGGTGAATTTTGGAATCCAACAAGTTAAACACAGAAAAGTTTGCATTTATATGGAACCTTCTATGACCTCAGGAAATCTCAAGCGTAAACTTGAAGAAGTCATTTTGAAGTTTAGTCACAGTTATAGTGTAATGAAAGCTCCAGCAATTTCCACACAGCAAGTTCCCACCAACTTGAGCATGATGGTGACCAGGCAATATGTTCCTGCAATGCTCATTCAGGAATATTGGCCAGGACCCTGGTTGCTCAGTGGTAAAAGATGGTTGAGATGGAGTGATGGTGAGTGGGATGGGGAAAAAAAAAGGGAGGATGTGTTTGGGATGTAGCAAGTAAGTGGTGGTAACCTGCCCAAAGTCTCCAAAATGCAGAAAAAGCAGCAACTGAATAAACTGCCCTTCAATGCTCTCCTCTCTATGAGGCAGGTGGTAAACACCACTCAGCACGTTCTCATCATAGCTGGATTTGTACTGATGGCACAGCTTAAGTCATATTAAAGCAAAGTGTGCCATCAGCAGGAATAGCAACTTGCTTTTGTTATGGACACTGCTCAAGTCAGAAGTCCCTGGAAAGGAAGGGAGTTGCATTTAGAAATACCCTTCACATCATTAGAACATCCAAAGGTGCTTCATAGACAATTACCTCTGAAACATAGTCATATGTTAGTTTGAGAGGAAACAGAGTCAGGCCTTGTTCACATGAAACCACGTAACGCCACTAAACAATCAGTGACATGGAATGAATTTAAAGTGACAGACAATAACAAATGGGTCAAGTTTGAGTATTGTTGGTTTATTAAACCATTAAATGACAATCATAGGTTCTTCTTCACTCCTTTTATTCAGTTGCTGGGGTTGCCCACAACTTTGCCAAATAGTTCAGGACAGGTATCAGCAGACACACCCCTCAACTTCCCTCATTAGACAAGTACGGCTAATTTTACGAAGCAGCAAGTGAGAGTCATTACTTGCGACAGGAAATTCAATCGTACTGAAGGTAACAAGCACACACTAAACACAGTATCGCCGTTTAAATCTGAACCAACATTCCTTTGTCCTCACCACACTATAGTGTCTTGTAAAGCAGATAAACAGCATTGCCAAGTAATGTAGTCATACCAACTCCTCCTGGGCTGGAGGGCAGTTTCCCTCTCGCCTGCTTGAAATAACCTAGAAACCAGTTTCATTTCAACAATGCAATTACCAGAGTTTTCAGCCTGAATTGGTAAAACATCCAAACTGATTAAACATGTTCACTACCGTGGCTGCGTAACTAAGCTGATAAATCATGCTAATCATTCTGTCATTGCACATCCCAGCTCTAGAAACTTTAAAAGGTCACATTATCCTGACTTGGAAGTATGTTGCTGCTCCTTTAGTATGACTGGGTCATAATCCTGGAAATAACAGCATAATGGCATTGTAAGTCTACCTACAGCACATGGGGTGCAGCTTAAAAGTAACCATAGTCCCAGAGGACCATAGGGATGTTTTGTCATGGGAAAGACATTGCCATTGGTCAGTTTAACCTGAGGACCACCTTGAATGAGGCAAGGGATGACGTTGCGAAGGTGGATCTTCATGATGACATCAGTCAGTACGGGTAATGTATCCACACACTGTTCACATCACTCTGCAATGCAAACCAGCCACCCAGCCAACTCAGCTAACCAACCCCCAACAGTTCTAAAGACAGCTCACCATCACCTTCTCAAGTGCAAGTAGGAATAGGCAATAAATGCTGGCCCAGCCAGTGAAACACACACCCTGTAAATTAACAAAACAAAGCCAGCAACTTCTTCTGCAACCTCTACTGCTGAGAGTGCTGTTGTGGGCCTGGGGGAAGGTAATAGCATGAATAGTGAGGCAGACCTAAGCCAGCCTGAAAGTTTTTTCCAAATTGTATTCTATGCTAAATACTCCTACTCCTTTCCCTCCTCTCTGAAACCTTGCTGGATTAAAACTGGATGTTCTTTTTGAACTTATTTCAGCCATTACCTCACTACTGTTACCTCATTTTTCATGGCCTGGCCCATCTGAATCACCTCCACTCCAACTTACAGCCTTTAAATATCCAAACTGAGCATCAATTGCTCTTCATTCTTAAACTCTACACTGAAACCCTCTAGAATAGATCTGCGCATATTAAAAAAGCAATAGCACCGTCTACTGACAGGAAACTGTACTGTGATTCCAGTGATTGTAAAAAGGTCTATCGCTGCAGAGCTAAAACCTTGACAGCACAAAGCCAATACTTAATTTAAAAAATCACTACTACAAAGAATATTTTTTACAGGAGTGAGTATTAGAGACATACAAAATGGAAACAGGCCCTCTAGCCCAATACATCATGTCGATCAGATTTCCTAAAGTGAACGAGCCCCATTTGCCTGCGTTTGGCACATATCCCTCTAAACCTCTGCTATCCAAGTATCTATCCAAATTTCTTTTAAATGTTGTAATTATATCCACCTTCCCCACTTCCTCTGACAGCTCACTCCATATACAAACCACTGTGTATGTGAAAAAGTTGCCCCCTCTGATCCCTTTTAAATCTTTCCCCCTCACCCTAAATCTATTCTCTCTAGTTTTCAACTCCCCTACCCTGCGGAAAAGACCTTGGTTATTCACCTCAGGTATGCCCCTCATGATTTTATAAATCTCTATAAAGGTTAGCCCTCAGGCTCTCACTCTACAGCGAAAAACGTCCCTGCCAATCCAGCCTCTCATTAAAGCAGTCTTGGTAACATCCTTGTGAATCTTTGCAAACATTCCAGTTTTATAACATTCTTCCTATAGCAGGGTGACCAGAATTGAAGGCAATACTCCAAATGTGCCCTCACCAATGTCTTGTACAGCTGTAATATGACGTCCAAATAACTATACTCAATGCTCTGACCAATGAAAAAGAGCACATCAACCACCTTCTTATCTACCTGTGAGCCACTTTCAAGGAACTATATACCTGCAACCAGAGGTCTCTATTCAACACCACTTCCCTCGGTTCCTATCTTTAATTGTATTCGTTCTGCCCTAGTTTGTCTTAGCAAAATGCAACACCTTGCATTTTTAATGTGAATTAAACTCCATCTGCCATGCTTCAGCTCATTGGCCCAGTTGATCATGATCCAGTTGTATTCTTAGACAACCTCCTCCACTGTCCACCAAACCAACAATTTTGATGTCATCTTCAAATTTACTAAACATACCTTCTATATTTTCTTCCAAACCACTTATATAACTGATGAACTACAGTGGACACAGCACCGATCCTTGCAGTACATCACTAATCACAGGCCTCCAGTCTGAACAATAACCCTCTACCACCACTATAATTAAATTTACAACTTCTTCAGGCTATGTTGTCAGTGCAAACAAATTGTGATACAGAAGGCAAAGGAAGCATGGTGAATGGAAAATAAAACAATAAAATTAACTCTGCGGAAGCATATTTTACTGAAGCTGAGGATTTAGTGTCCTTCTGTCTATTCCACACAACATATGACCATAAGACATAGGACCAAAAAAAACAGGTGCCAGGAATTAAGAAAAATAGAAATTGCTGGAAAAACCCAACAGATCTGTGAGAAAACAGAGTTAACATTTCAGGTGTAGTGACTTTCCTTCAGAAAGTTAAGACATAGGGTTAGTCGTAGGTCATTCAAATCATTGGGTCTAGTATGCCATTCAATACCTAATCTGATAATCCTCAACCTCACAATTCCTGCTCTTTTTCCACAACTCTTAATTCTCAGGTTTATCACAGCCTTGAATATTCTTAGTGACGTAGTCTCTAGATCTCTGTGGTAAAGAATTCCACAGATTCATTACCTTCAGGAGAAATTCTTTACTTGTCTTAAATGTATAACTCTGTACTGTGAGATTGTGCTCTTCGGTCTTGGACTCCCCACAACGGAAAATAACCTCTCCACATCTACACTATCAAACCACCAAAGAACTTTAAATATTTCAATACATCTTCTCTCATCCTTCTCAACTTCAATGAGTATAAGTCAGACCTACTCAATCCTTCCATTAAGACAGTCCTTCCATACTTGGCATTAGCAAGTAAACTTTCTCTGGACATCTCCAATGCCAGTATGTCATTCCATAGATATAAGGAACCAAAGCTATTCACAGTATTCCAGCTGTGGTCTGACTGTATAATTTTAGTGAGACCTCCTTATTTTCATTCACAAAAGAATATTTCCAGATTGAGGGATAAATATTATTTTCTATAAGAGGGAAACCTACCACTGCTGTTCTTCAAATTGGTGCCATGAGATATTTTCCTTTTACCCAAGATGGCAGACGGTCTGATAAAATAAAGAGAGTTCACACAGATGGAAAAAATCAAACAAAAAATACAGCAGATCCTTGGTTAAGAGGAGTATGGCATAAGGTATCAATTGCTAATCCAATCCTTTCCGTCTATCCATCCCATAAATTCTGTTTGAACGCCTTTTACAATCACTTTGCTCCAAGCATAAAGCTGTACCTGTGCAATTGCAGCCTCGTTGTCTGCCAGTCCAAGGAGGAAGATCCGCACTTTGTCGATTTTCACTGGGATGACCCGGCCCCTCCACTTCACTTCACTCATAGTGGCAGCATGCTTTGCTCTGGTCTGTGTTAGCAGTGACTTTGAAAAATGCACATAAATTAACCTCAGAATGAATAAAGTCTCAGAACAATATTTCTAATACCACTTGATCTCAACAAATCCTTTAGCATAAATGAAACAGTGAGTCATAGTGAAAACTGCTCCAGGGATGAGTTAGCTTGGATATAGTGAGCCAAGTGGGCTTTGTGCTGTAAACTCTGGATCAGTGGTGCTGGAAGAGCACAGCAGTTCAGGCAGCATCCAACGAGCAGAAAAATCAACGTTTCGGGCAAAAGCCCTTCATCAGGAATAAATGCAGAGAGCCTGAAGTGTGGAGAGATAAACTAGAGGACGGTGGGGGTGGGGAGAAAGTAGCATAGAGTACAATAGGTGAGTGGGGAGGGGATGAAGCTGATAGGTTGGGGGCGGGGGGCGGGTGGAGTGGATAGGTGGAAAAGAAGCTAGGCAGGTAGGACAAGTCATGGGGACAGTGCTGAGCTGGAAGTTTGGAACTAGGGTGTGGTGGGGGAAGGAGAAATGAGGAAATTGTTGAAGTCCACATTGATGTCCTGGGGTTGGAGTGTTCCAGGGCGGAAGATGAGGCGTTCTTCCTCCAGGCATCTGGTGATGAGGGAGCGCCCAGACTCCATGTCCTCGGCAGAGTGGGAGGGGGAGTTGAAATGTTGGGTCACAGGACAGTGTGGTTGATTGGTGCGGGTGTCCTGGAGATGTTCTCTAAAGCACTCTGCTAAGAGACATCCGCCGACATTTCCGCCACCTCCAAAAAGACCCCACCACCAGGGATATATTTCCCTCCCCATCCCTTTCTGCCTTCCGCAAAGACCGTTCCCTCCGTGACTACCTGGTCAGGTCCACGCCCCCTACAACTCACCCTCCCACCGCAGGAACTATAAAACCTGCGCCTACACCTCCTCCCTCACCTCCATCCAAGGCCCTAAAGGAGCCTTCCACATCCAAAGTTTTCCCTGCACATCCATTAATATCATTTATTGTATCCGTTGCTCCCGATACGGTCTCCTCTACATTGGGGAGACTGGACGCCTCCTAGCAGAGTGCTTTAGGGAACATCTCTGGGACACCCGCACCAATCAACCATACCGTCCTGTGACCCAACATTTCAACTCCCCCTCCCATTCTGCCGAGGACATGGAGTCTGGGCCTCCTTCACCGCCGCTCCCTCATCACCAGACGCCTGGAGGAAAAACGCCTCAACTTCCGCCCTGGAACACTCCAACCCCAGGGCATCAATGTGGACTTCAACAGTTTCCTCATTTCCCCTTCCCCCATCTCACCCTAGTTCCAAACTTCCAGCTCAGCACTGTCCCCATGGCTTGGCCTATCTTCTTTTCCACCTATCCACTCCACCTGCCCCCGACCTATCACCTTCACCCCCCACCCCACTCACCCATTGTACTCTATGCTACCTTCTCCCCACCCCCACCCTCCTCTAGCTTATCTCTCCACGCTTCAGGCTCTCTGCCTTTATTCCTGAAGGGCTTTTGCCTGAAACGTCGATTTTCCTGCTCCTCGGATGCTGCCTGAACTGCTGTGCTCTTCCAGCACCACTAATCCAAAATCTGGTTTCCAGCATCTGCAGTCATTGTTTTTACCCTTTGTGCTGTAAACGCCTATAGTTTTAACAAGTGATGACTACACATCAGTGCAAAGCCTCATCAATAACTACAGGATACTGGAAACCAGAAATGTAGCAGCATTATCTCAGGTAGCACTCCAGCAGGGAATGTAGCTGGATTAGTCACCCAATATGCTAAATACGAGCTAATGAGGCAACTCTATACCTGTGCATGTGGATGAGAAAGGATTTATACAGTAACAAAAACCAAAGCTTAAAATAAATGGTGCCAGAGTGTTGAAAATAATGCTTTCAATCAATAATATCAAGTGCAGGAGAGGTTCTCACTGTCAGGAACAGCCCTGATTAGAATTGGGGGCTGCTTAAATCAAGTTTGTAGTGGTAGCCTTAGATTGTCATTGTTAACCACACTGTAACACAGCAAGTTTAGCCTTGCTGCTGGACCACCCCAGAAGCACAGGATAATCCAGTATACAAACAATTCAATACATCTAAAAAGGTACTGCATCAAAAACATTATCCTCATTTTCAGACAGTGCAGGAAGAGTCCCGGTTTGAGCAATTGCGTATCCCCTGCTCTCTCTCTCTCTCTCTCACCCCGAACAATCAGCAAACAAAGCAAACTGAACAACAAACTTTGGAAGCAACCAATCAGAAAAGGTTACAATTACAACCAATGAAATTTACCCTATTCAATTACAAACGGATTATAAACAGTACTCCTTACATCCAGCAACCCTCCAGCCTCTCCTGATTTCATTCGCATCTGAATCAGTTCTTTCATTGCAGACTGGTCACCTGTTAACAGAGAAAAGTTTTCTCCATAAATATAGACTTCACACTTCAGCACTCACTGCTCTTCTCAGATGGGCTGTGTCGTAAGACAGTCGGAGCATTCTGAAGCAATACTTCAGTTCCTGACTGCTCCACACAGATCCAAGTTTCAGGTCGTAACAAGTAACCTTTAAAATAGACTGAACCACTGACTCCCACACTGAGGGAGAAGGTGGCAAAAGAGAGGGGGAATGAAGCAACACGAAAGCTGATATATTGGGAGGGTCAAAGATAGAAGTAGCAAAAAAATCAGAACAATTCCTACAGTGTGCAAGCAGGCTATTCAGTCCATTGAGTCCACATCGACCTCTGAAGGAGCATCCTATCCAGACTCACTCCTGTACCCCTACATTTCCCATGGCTAATCACAGAGCCTGCACAAAGCCTGGACACTATGGGCAATTTAGCATGACCAATCCACCTAACCTCCACATCATCGGATTGTGGAAGGAAACTGCAGCACCCAGAGGAAATCCATGCAGACAAGGGAAGAACTTGCAAACTCCACACAGTCGCCCAAAGGTGGAATTGAACCCAGGTCCTTGGTGCTGTAAGATTAGATTAGATTAGATTACTTACAGTGTGGAAACAGGCCCTTCGGCCCAACAAGTCCACACCGACCTGCCGAAGCGCAACCCACCCATACCCCTACATTTACCCCTTACCTAACTCTATGGGCAATTTAAGCACGGCCAATTCACCTGACCTGCACATCTTTGGACTGTGGGAGGAAACCGGAGCACACGGAGGAAACCCACGCAGACACGGGGAGAACGTGCAAACTCCACACAGTCGGTCGCCTGAGTCGGGAATTGAACCCAGGTCTCAGGCACTGTGAGGCAACAGTGCTAACCACTGTGCCACCGTGCCGCCCACAAGGGAGCAGTGCTAACCATTGAGCTGCCATGCTGCCCAAATGTACCTAAAGATTGGAATATACCCTCTGAAATGTGTCAATATGTCCAGGGTTTTGCTGGCAGTTGCTGAGATTTAACGTTGAGATTAGGCTTCGAGGAGAATATTTCTCACCTTGGACTATGGGCGACATATATGGCAATGCCAAAAGATAGGTTGCTGCACTTTGGTTATAATGATGCCGCACAATTTGATGCAGAACAATGTTAACATCTGACCTGCAGATGTGTGCACGCGAGAGAGAAAGAAAGACACTAGGAGAGTGAGAGACACAAAACTGTGAGAAGTTCGTTTTAACACACCTCACCAACCTTGAAAAATTTCCAAATTTATGGTAGGAACAGCAAGAGGAAAAATGAGTTTAATGTCATGAGTTGCCCAGGACCATATCTGATGAATGTCCACGTGCACAAGTTATTGGAGATCTACTGTGGAAATCCAGAACTCCAATATGAACACAAGGGTTTCAGATAAGGAGTGGAGATTGGTGCAACAACACAATCATACGGGAAGTGTAGGAATTGTTCAGCTGGTCAAATTGAACGCCTCACTGGGACTTTGTTCACGATCTTACCTATATTATAATCGCAGTAACGTATATTAGGTGAGATCTCCTCCACACGCTGATGGTATAATACCGCCTGTTCATCTGTAAATGCACTAGCTAACTTCTCATAGATTGTCCTGTCAAACATAAAGGCAAATTAGGGTCAAAACTTCCATACTGCATGTAGCTGGGCACTGGAAAAGTGCTGCATGTGCAAGTGTTTGACTGGTCCAGCTGAAATAATGGAGGCAACAGACAGTCACTTGGGAGGCTGTGTATTTACTACCCAACTTTTGACAGTGCTCATTGCTTTTCAACAACAACATGCATCAATGCAGTGCTCTAACACGGAAAAACACTGCAGGCTGTTCCAGTGAGATAGACAAAAATTGAAACTGGTTGACCAAACTAAAGAGAAAGCAAGAACTGCCTATCATATAGTGGCTTGTTTCACTTGAAAGGTAGAATTTAACATATTATAAACAATAGGAAAATAGAAGTAAAGAGATTGGACAAGGAATACCAGAGATAGGGCCGATATGGCTAAAGGCATGATCAGCAATGGTAGGGGGAGGCAAATGGGACGCATAGCTTATAGCTTAAAAAAAATTATATTCTAGTAAAATGCAATGGTTTTTGATGTTTAAATTTGCATGTTCAAATTGAGAAAAACAGTAAGCAACAGTCAAAAACTCAGAAGAACAAAACACTGTGGAGGTAGTGAAGTGGCACAATCTGGTTACAACGTGTTTGTTTCTCACCTCCCCACTGTCCAGAATCCCATACCTGATGAGTAAACAACAGGCAGCACTAGCCACTGATCTGCTGGATGACCAACTTTTCAGTTTCAGGAGCTCAAGGAGTAGATTTGTCAGCTACCCTCACCTCCAGATCAAGTTGGCAACTGGAAAACCCTTTCACAATAAACTGTCTTTACTAAACACAGCAAATTACAGACATAGCAACCTGCAGATGTTAGCGGTACCTGCTGCGTTAAGTCCAACGCTGGTAGATAAATTGAGGAAAATAGGAAACTATCCCTTTGACTGAAGCCTCTGAAGAGTAATTCAAATATACACCCACCCCTTTTCTCACTGCTTCACTGGAATGCACTGCCCGAGGATGGGGTGAAGACAGGGTAAACCGAGGTTTCCGAAGGGAATTGGATCGTTATCTATATAGTAAAACATTGCAGAGCTATGGGGAAAGGGCAGGGCAGTAGGTAAGCCGAGTTGTTCTTTCAAAGAGTGAGCATTGACACAACAGGCTTAATGGCCTCCTTCCATGCTACAACTACTTACTACCCTAACATCATTCACGAGAAATCCTGCCACACCCACCTCCATACTTCAACCTTACGCAAATCCTGTAATGAAGAATATCGAAATGATTGCTGCTAAAGATAATATATCTTGATCTTGGCATTGAGGAGGTTAGGTCAAGGTGCTTAGAACTGACAATGTCCACATCATTCAACAAAATATCTTCAACAGTCATGGAATGACTTGGCCACCACTTGTCTTGGGCTACTGACCACTAGGTAACAAACATCTGAAGAGATGTTCCAGACTATTGTCTGAAATTTCCACATCTGCCCAGTCTCCCCAACCATCAAGATAACGCACATCACCATTAACCAAAGGTTTAACAAAAATAGCCACATCAATAAATTACAATAGGAAGAGGACATGGGTTTGATATTCCGCAATGTGAAGTCAGTCAATGAGCCACTCAAAGTTCCCTATAATATACAAGTCTCAAGTCAGAATGGTGCTATTATAATACCTCAAGAACTTTAACACCAATCAATTGGTACATCTGCAAAGGATGTGCAACCACCCGTGCTTTTACTGCAACATGCTGGTTGTAGTATGAATGATTGACTCATTCAGCTGACTTTGTCAGTACTTCAATATCCTGAAAGAGCAACAACGGAGAACAAGAACAGCAACGAGATGGAAATCCATTTTTTGAAATTAGAGATAATTCTGCTTGGACATTTATCGTGCTTTCATTGAATACCGAACTTAACTCTCTTGTGGGTTGTCACTGGCATAATGGCTGAAGTGCTGCCAGGTGGTATTCCATCATCACCACAAAAGATGGCAACACGTGCAGAACGCCAACGTTGACCGCATTCCCAAAACCAATGAAAAAAACCTCATACACCCAGGACCAAACAGGAAGCAAGACTATGGCATGATATTGACAAGGAGGTGGAAGGCAGTGGGAGGGCATGGAACAGAACCACACATGGTGTACATTGAGAAGGTGAACATAAAGAGTGCTGCTGTAAAAATGAAAAATCACTCACTTGCATTTGTGCAGAGCCTGCATAGCACTTTTCCAATCCTGTAGCTCAAAACTCAGCATGCCCTTAAGATAGGCAGTGTATGCCTGAAATAAATGCAAAGCAGTCAGCACAGAAAGCATCTGCTATGATATAACAACAAGCAACAGAGCCATACAACACTTTAGCCCATCAAACCGAGTAACAAAACAGGGATCACGGGCAAAATGTTAATAGCAGGTTCCCACTGTAGTTTCATACTGCTGGATGATGAACAAATATGCGCAATACACAGAATTAACAGAGACAGACCATTTGTCACAACTGAATGTGTGCTGATTCCACACAGGCTTCTATCTCTTCTGACCATGCACTGATCTCTCTCCAGTGCCTCTCACTCATGTCTGCAACAAGTTACCCCTCTGTCACCCCATGGGACAGCCAGAGTAGCTTGACCAGCTGCTCTCACAGTAGTATAAACTGTGCCAGCAAGAATTTAATGTGTAACAACCTTGTCTTTTCATTTTAGTGTTCGTTAAAATTTGTGTAGTGAAATGAGAAAGAATTGTTTCAAAACCAGTTTTTTCAAAGGAGTTTGCCTAGTTGGAAATTACCTGATAGCCATGGCAAGTATCATAAACAGTTGTTTCTAAACATAAGGGGGGGGGATCAGAAGGGAATTAGAGTTTTAATTACTATGTTAAATTCTGCTGGTTTATAATAGTTAACCTGCAACGAAAGTTTAATAACTTGTAGAAAATAATAATAAATAGTCACTCTTGTTTTGTACAGAAACCTGATCTGCAGTTTCTATCAATGCAGGTCTGAAAATCAGGTAACTTTCAGCTGTACTTACTGTAGAATCTTTAACTTTTGCAACAAATCTAGAAATAGCAGTGCTACCCTCACGAGTCGCAACTATGGACATCTGACAGCTCTGTAGAGTTAGTCTCCTGTTTGAGAAGATGAGAAGTGTCCTGAATGTGGAATGGGTATCCTTATAGTCACTGTTATGGTGAAGCAATGGGAGGGAAGAATGTTCTGCTTGATGCAAGGGAATAATGGACGACTCACAGAAAGATCAGAGTAGAAGCTCCAACAGAGCTGATTGGTAAGTAGTTGCTAAGGTCAAGTATATCTTCACAACTTCTAGTGGTTTTTAATTTTGACGGGCTGCATTCTGTAATAACAAGGAACAGGAAAAAAAAGGCCCTGGAGAAACTGACATTATTTTATATTAAACATCTTCCAAAAGGGTTAAAAACTGGACAAGTTATACCTGGGCAGGACTGAGACTGATATCCTAAGGGGAGTATTTGCCAGCCTAGTTGGGGAGGATTTAAACTAAATTGGCAGGGGATGGGAACCTATATAAAGAATCAGAGGAAGGGGACAAGAACGGAAGACACGAAGACGAATAAGTGAAGTGACACACAGAGGAGTCAAAGGCCAGAACCAAACAAGACCATACTAAAAAAAATAGCAGGAACAGGAGAAGGAACATTAAACTGACAAGCTTTAAGACTTTATGCCTGAATGCTTGGAGCATTCAAAACAAAGTGGATGAATTAATCGCAGAAATAGATATAAACAGGTATGGAATAGTTGGGAATTACTGAGACATGGCTGCAGATGACCAGAGATGGGAACTGAACATCTCGGGGTATTCAGTATTTGGGAAAGACAGACTAAAAGGAAGAGGTGGTGGTGTTGCATTACTGGTTAAAGAAAATATAAACACAATATTGTGTTTATATATCAGCACAGACAATGTCCAACCAGTGTGAGTAGAAGTGAGAAATACCAAGGGACAATAAACATTAGTGGGGGTGATATATAGATACCTAAACATGAGGATGTTGGGAATGGCATTAATTATGGGTGACTTTAATCTGCATATAGACTGTGCAAATCAACTCAGTCACAATACCATAGAGGAGGAACTCCTAGAGTGAGTATGGGATGGTTTTCTGCACCAATATGTTGAGGAACTAACTAGAGAACAGGTCATCTTAGACTGGATGTGATGCAGAGAGAAAGGAATAAAATCGGTAATGTTGCTGACAGACATCTATCAGGGATGAGCAACCATAATACAGAATTGAGGTCGTGATTCATTCGCTGAGCTGATGTGTTTTCTGCAGACATTTTCTCACCTTGCTAGGTGACATTGCCAGTGTGTCTTCAATAAAGTGTTGGTGCTCTGTCCTGCCTGGTATATATGTGCCTCTGTTTTTTAGTACTTTCGGTTCTGTGCCTGAGTGATTCCTAAAGTAGAAATCTTTATAAGGATGGAGAGGGAGTAGTTGATTCTGAGACCTGCGCCCTGAACCTTAATATGGGTAACGACAATGATATGAGGTGTGAGTTGGCTATGGTTTGGGATATTATCGAAAGGAATGACAACAGGTGGGCAATGGCATATATTCAAAGAGAGAATGGATCAATTAAAATATTGTTTATTCCTGTCAGGTGCGAAAGTGCAAAGAGAACATTGGCCAAACCACGACTTATGAAAGGAGCTAAAAGGAAACCAATAGAGCTGAAGCTTGGGAACAATTTAGAAGTCGGCAAAGGAGGACCATGGGATTGACTAAGGAGGGAAAATAGAATATGAAAGAAAGTTTGCAAGGAATGTTAGAGACAACTGTAAAAGTTTCAACAAGGTACATAAAGGAAAAAGATTGGTGAAAACTAATGTAGATCCATTACAGTCAAAAACAGGGAACTTTACAATGAAGAACAAAGAAATAGCCGCCAAAGTAAATTTGTGGTTTACTCCCCTGCCTTCATGATGGAGATCTCAAATAACATAGCAGAAATGATGGGGAAAGTAGGGTTTAGTGAGAAGGAGGAACAACCAAATCTGTTTAGTAGAGAAATGGTGTTGGATGGGATTGAAGGCTGATAATCCACAGTGCCTGATAACCCAAATCCCAGAGTACATCAGTGGTCAACTTCTGAGGTTCTTCAGACTCTGGGACAGTTCCTGCAGATTGAAGGGCAGCGAATGTAACCTCACTGTTTAAAAAAGGGGGTAGAGAGAAAACAGGGAATTATAGATCAGCGAGTCTGCTGTTGGGTACTGGGGAAGATGCTGGAGTCCATTTTCAAGGATTTTATAGCGATGCACTTAGAAAACAGTGGTAGAACCAGACACAGTCAGCCTGGATTTACAAAGGGAAAATCATGTGAACAGATTTAATTTGTTTAAGAATGTAACTAGTGAGTTGATGGGGAGGAGCCATGAATGCGGATTATTTGGACTTTCTGAATGCTTTTGACAAAATCCCCACGAGAGGTTAATGTGCAAAATTCAAGTGCAAGAGAGTAGGGGCAGTGTATTGAGAAAGTTGGAAAATTGGCTAACAGGCAGGAAACAAAAAGTGGAAATGAATGGCAGGCAGTGACCAGTGGAGTACCACAGGGATCAGTACTAGGAACCATAGCTATTCACAATACGTATTTAATTATGTTAATAAACTGAACATAATATCTCAAAATTTGCAGATGACACAAAACTGGGTGCAAAGGGGATCTGTGAGAAGGCTGTAGAGATGCTACAGTGTGATTTGGTCTGGCTGAGTGAGTGGGAAAATGCATGGCCTAGATGTAGTACAGGTAGTTACAGAGTCATAGAGACGTACAGCATGGAAACAGACCCTTCGGTCCAACCCGTCCATGCCGACCAGATATCCCAACCCAATCTAGTCCCACCTGCCAGCACCCAACCCATATCCCTCCAAAATCTTCCTATTCATATACCCATCCAAATGCCTCTTAAATATTGCAATTGTACCAGCCTCCACCACTTCCTCTGGCAGCTCATTCCATACATGTACCAGCCTCTGCGTGAAAAGGTTGCCCCTTAGGTCTCTTTTATATCTTTCTCCTCTCACTCTAAACCTATGTCCTCTAGTTCTGGACTCCCTGACCCCAGGGAAAAGACTTTGTCTATTTATCCTATCCATACCCCTCATAATTTTGTAAATGTCTATAAGGTCACCCCTCAGCATCCGACCCTCCAGGGAAACAGCCCCAGTTCTTCAATAACACAATGGTTGTGTTCTTGTGTGACTCTGTGCTATATAAAAATCACGCTGTAAAAACAGCACAGAGTGTAGGCGGTGCAAACAAGTTACAGCCAACACAGGTTTTAAAAAGTTTGCGCTTGAGAAACAGCATCCCCTATTCATCAATCATGTTCCAGCCAATTCGCATTGATGAAATAAGCGTGTTATAACAGAATGACCTATGTAATGTGAATAAATGATATACACCCTGGTAGCAAAAATAGGAAGGCAGATTATTTAAATTGCTGTAAATGTTCAATAAGATCTGGGTGTCCTTGGGCGCCAGTCGCTGAAAGTAAGGGTGCAGGTGCAGCAGGCAGTAAAGACATCAACCTGTATGTTGGCTTTCCCAGCGAGAGTACAGAAATAAGGATACCTTACTGCAACTGTACAGGAAATTGATGAGGCCACACCTGGAATACCGTGAGCAGTGTAGGTCTCCTTATCGGAGGAAGGATGTCCCTGCTGTAGAGGGAGGGCAGCAAAGGTTTAACTAATGGATTCCTGGGATGGCAGGACTGGTGTGTGAGAACAGACTGTGTTGGTTGGGATTACATTCACTGAAATTTGGGGGATTGGAGAGTCCATTGAAATCTTTAAATTCTGACAAGACTAAACAGGTTAGATGCAGGAAGGATGTTTCACCCAAAGAATGGGGAGTCTCTGGAACTTGCTACCACAGAAAGTGGGTGAGAATAAAACATTTTATGTTTTCAAGGAGGAGATAGCTCGTGGTTAAAAGGTTCAACAAGTGTGGGGAAAGATAGGATTAGGGTATTGAACTCTGTGATCAGCCAATTCCATAACCAATGATCGAACTGGCTCAAGGAATTAAATGACCTTCTCCTGCTCCTACATTTCTAAGTAGAGCAGGGCAGAAGAGTCTCTCTGTATTAATGGGAGCTTGAGCAGAGATAAAGCAACTGGCTTCTGGAAACAAAGGGTGATGCAAAGATCACAGCTGCTGAACGGGGTCAAAATCTTCCCAAAATATAAAAGCACCGAGAGCGAAGGACGAAGCTGCCACTGCGTCCCCACCACTAAAATAAAATAAACTGCCAAAGATTCGATTCTTCTAAAATTACTCTCCCCCATTTTGTTTACCTGAGCTTCCAATTTTGTTTTTGCATCAACACGGTCACTCTCACACAGACGTTCCAGCTCCTCTGCATGCTTGACAGCTTTCCGGAGCCGAGAGAACAGATGGAATCGTTTCCGCGGTTCAGTATTTGCCTCCTGTTTTAACTGCATGGCGTAACTCCAGGCTCGCTCAGCATCCATTAGAACCAGCAGTAAATACCTACACATGGGGGGGGGGGAAAAGAGGAGGAGGCTGATTAGACTGGGCACTGCACATCCACCAGTAAATTCAACATTCACAACATGAAACACTGCTGACCATAGTCACTCACTCAGCTCTCAAAGCACCTTCCACAGTTCAGATAGGTACACAGTTTAAGCAGTAATCTGGGGTTGGATGATCCACAAAAACTCTGACTGCCCTATCTTCAGTGGCCATGCTTTCAGCCACTCCAGTTGTAAGGTCTGGATATGCCTCCTTCTATATTGCAACAAATTTATGAAACCTCTCCAGCTCCATTTCTCCTCCAAGATCCTCCTTAAAACCTCTTTTCTTAGTTACCCACATTAATCTGCTTTGGACCAACAGCACTTCAGTGAGGTGTTTTGGATGTTTTCTTGTTTTAGATTAGATTACTTACAGTGTGGAAACAGGCCCTTCGGCCCAACACGTACACACCGACCCGCGGAAGCAAAACCCACCCGTACCCCTACATTTGCCCCTTACCTAACACCGTGGGCAATTTAGCGTGGCCAATTCACCTGACCTACACATCTTTGGACTGTGGGAGGAAACCGGAGCACCCGGAAGAAACCCACACAGACACGGGGAGAATGTGCAAACTCCACACAGACAGTTGCCTGGGGCGCTGGCGCTGTGAGGCAGCAGTGCTAACCGCTGTGCCACCGTGTTTTATGGGTAACAAGTCAGTTATTACGTCAGAACACACAACTGTTAAGAAAATGGCTCACTGTAAGTTCTGCGTGCTCATTAGCTGAAACTGGATTACAATGTTTACATCACAAGAAAATCCACCTTTATGTATTGATGGAATATATTATTACCAATTCATCATGTGTGTACATAGGGTTTCCATCATCATTGCACACAGCATGAAGCCACAAGTACCACGAACCCTTACAATTATTAATGAATACATGTATTCATTAGCAGATAATTTGAGGCACATTAACAACAGACTGTGATTGGGGTTCGATTAAAAATGAGCTAACAACACTGAAGCAGTTCCTTCAAAAAGTCACCCAAACTCCACTAATTTGAATGAGGAACAAACAAAATAGAAATTATATTATAAATAGGATTGCACTTCTTGGATTTGGAGGGTCGGACCCAGGGATAGGTTGTCTGAGGGTCTAAGGTTAAACATCTACATCCCCAATGTTGTTTTATTCCAAATGCTTCAGTACCCAGGCTTCGAGATTTGGGAAGGATTGTTACTTTTCTCAGCACTCCTGGGTTATTAATTTATAAACCTTACATCAAAACATCAGTCTCCATTAGGTTACTATACCTACCATGTTTAAAACAATTAGAAATTTTGTTTGGGAAATGATTTGAATCAGCATTATTTCTATCAGCTGTATTACTGGTGGCTTTGCAATAGACATGGTGGAAATTCGCAGACTGTAGTGTTAAGTACTAGGATTCCTAGTACCTCACTAGAAACGAACAGGTGGAACTAGGGGAATGTGTTCTGCCAGCTTGCAATAAATAATAGCACCCACCATTCCGCAACAGCATAGCAACATGATAGTTTATTTTGTGCAGTTTCTTATAAAACATAAACACTTCCCTTCTCTGGAACAGCACAATATCTCTGCAGATTGTGTTTTAATTCGCTACAAATGTATTTGTACAAAAGTGCTAGTGCATTGGACATACAAAGTACTAAATTAGTTCCATTCTATCTCAGCAGAGTTGGACCTACCTGACCATAGTGTCCCACTTGGAGACTCAGGAGGGGATTGGAAGCAGCTCACGTCATTCACGAAGAGCCACAAACAATAAAAATTTTGTGGCCGAAGTTTCCCTCCAGCACTGAATAGACTAGCTTCTTATGGATACCCACACATTAAGGATGAAAGTAGAGATTTCCAGTCTCCTACCTGTTATCTGACAGAATTTCTGTGGTGACCTTCTTGCCTGTGAACTTGTGTTTGTTCCCCATTTTAAAGCCAAGTGCCTTTCTGAGGCGACGGAGTCTGCGTGAACAGTAACCCCTACAGCCAGGTAAAGAGAAACAGTTAGTGATGACACAGTCAGCCCTCACCATAAATCCGTGAACAGTACAGGAACTGCAGCCAAACAGCCACCACAACACTAATGCAGATGTGCACATAAAGCAATAACCACAACATCTCCACAGGTGCAGAGGGGACAATAACTGAATGCTCATAAAATCACAGTGTAGAACAAAGTCATACAGCCCATCGGTCAGTGTCAGTTTTTTGACAGCTATTCAGTCCCCACTCCCTTAGACATTTACAAGGTTTCTGACTCTAGCCATTTTCCCCACATTTCAGAACTTAGCTGTAGGCAAAAAAAAAAAAATTCATGCCTAGCATTGTTGATATACAATAGTATATCCCAATTAACAGAAGACACATGATCACTGTCCTCCAAACTTAACAGCGTCAAGGTTAAAATGTATTAATTTAGCCTGGACTGAACACTGCTATGTACAAAGAATTGTATGCAGATGTACTTAAAAGGCAAAAATATGCCTATCCAAGAGAGGATAGATGGCAAGGGTTTGCAAGTGATGAAGGAAAAGCATGGTCTAAGCCAAAAGCACAAAAGGATTAAAGGAGGAAACAGATGTTTTTGAAAAGAAGTAGAGAAGACAGAGAAAATCTTTTGTCTCTATCATAAAGAAAATCCTTGCTCAATTCTAGTTTAAAAAACAGCAAATAAGTTTGATTCAAAGGGTTCTCAAAATATTTATTTGATCAGATCAGAGAGGGGAAAGGTCCACTCAGCCTCTCAAATCAATTCCAGCATTCAGTCAGATCAAGGCTGATCTGCGCCTCAACTGCATTTAGCTGCCTTTGGTCACATATCTTCAAAGCTTAAGCAGGTTTTGACCATGAGATTTCTGTTTACAAGGAGAAATCAACGATCATCTTAAAACACAAAAGGATTGTGAAAGAGTAGCAAAAACTTCCAGCTCGGCGAGCAGAACCACAACAACGGATACCCGAGCTACAAATCTTCAATCAGATTTTAAAGTATGAAAATATTTTGGCTGAATAGCCTCTTATTGCATTGTGGGGATTCTATGAAAATAGAGATCATTGGTGCTATGCGTTGGCAATTCCCACAACACCGTGTCAGTTTGAGGGCATCTTTTGGCTGCTTATCAAACAAAGCGCATTAACAAGGTCCTGAATTTCTGTAATCTATTTGGTTTTGGAAGGAGGTTGGTTTAAGTAGCAAGACTGGCCTATAATCTATGGTTGGTTACTATCTCAATATGCAATTTGGGAAAAGGAAACAGAGTGGGAACCCTTCACTGGAGAAAGATATTCACATCTCACACTGAGTAACTGTGTATTTAAACGCATGGGTGGAGAATGTAATCCACAGCTCTTTGTCACAATATTACTGTATACTAGTAAAAGTATAGGAATCAGGTTACCCTGGAAACTCCTCACTGCAAAAAACACACTGCTGGGCCAAGTGGAATTAGCTTGTGGGGGAAGAGTGGTTAAAAATTATGGCATTTTTCTGTACCATTTGCACTGATATTGTCTGACTATGGTTCCCCAATCTGTCATATGGATATAACTGGCCACACCAAGAAAATGTAATCCCAACTTCCATATCCTGCACATGAACATCAACAGAGTATCATAACCCATCCACCTGTATCTTTGGTAGTCTTCATGTCGTAGGCCATGTTGTTGCTGAGAGTCCTTAATGATCTGCAGGACTAGAATTCAGATATTGAGGAAAATAATTTGTAAATGACAAGGGGCTTGGCTGCTTCACTCAAAGGCAGTGAAATGCATAAAGTAATCAGTGGTGCCAAATAACGCACGCCAGGATAGCGGCTTCTTGAAATCAGATTTGACCTGGTCTTGCCGTAGCAGCTGGCCAAGATCTACAGTCGAGGGAGACAAAAACAGAAGTTACTGGAAAGGCTCACAAGGTCGAGCAACATCTTTGAAGAGAAATCAGAATTGATGTTTGACGCTTTCTCAAAACATTAACTCTGATTTCTCTCCACAGATGCCGACAGACACGCTGTGCTTTCCCAGCAATTTCTGTTTTGGTTTCTGATTTAAAGCATCCGCAGTTTTTTTTTAGATTAGATTAGATTAGATTACTTACAGTGTGGAAACAGACCCTTCGGCCCAACAAGTCCACACCGACCCACCGAAGCGCAACCCACTCATACCCCTACATTTACCCCTTACCTAACACTACGGGCAATTTAGCATGGCCTATTCACCTGACCCGCACATCTTTGGACTGTGGGAGGAAACCGGAGCACCCGGAGGAAACCCACACAGACACGGAGAGAACGTGCAAACTCCACACAGTCAGTCGCCTGAGTCGGGAATTGAACCTGGGTCTCAGGTGCTGTGAGACAGCAGTTATAGTCATAGAGATGCACAGCATGGAAACAGACCCTTCGGTCCAATCCGTCCATGCCGACCAGATATCCCAACCCAATCTAGTCCCACCTGCCAGCACCCGACCCATATCCCTCCAAACCCTTCCTATTCATATTGTCCTGGCTAGTGTTGAGGTTTTGAGTATTGTTGGAACTGCACCCATCCAGGAGAATTCTATTACATTCTTGACTTGTACCATTGTAGATGACAGGCTTTGGGGAGTCAGGGAGTGACTTAATGTCTGCAGTTTTCCTAGTCTCTGACCTGCTCTTATAACCATTTGTGTTTATATGCTGGGTCCAGTTGAGTTTCTAGTCAATGGTAACCTCCAGGATATTGATAGTGGGGGAATTCAGTGGTGGTAACACCTTTGAATGTCAAGAGGTGGTGGTTAGATTGTCTCTTATTACAGATGGCCACCGCTGGCTTTTATGTGGCGCAAATGTTATTTATCCCTTGTCACCCCAAGCCTGGATATTATCCAGATCTTGTTGCATTTGAGTATGAACTGCTTCAGTATCTGAGGAGTCGTAAATAAAGCCATAGAGATGTACAGCATGGAAACAGACCCTTTGGTCCATGCCGACCAGATATCCCAACCCAATCTAGTCCCACCTGCCAGCACCCGGCCCATATCCCTCCAAATCCTTCCTATTCATATACCCATCCAAATGCTTCTTAAATGTTGCAATTGTACCAGCCTTCACCACATCCTCTGGCAGCTCATTCCATACATGTACCACCCTTTGCATGAGAAAGTTGCTCCTTAGGTCTCTTTTATATCTTTCCCCTCTCACCCTAAACCTATGCCCTCTAGCTCTGGACTCCCTGACCCCAGAGAAAAGACTTTGTCTATTTATCCAATCCATGCCCCTCATAATTTTGTAAACCTCTATAAGGTCACCCCATAGCCTCCGACGCTCCAGGGAAAACAGCCCCAGCCAGTTCAGCCTCGCACTGTAGCTCAAATCCTCCAACCCTGGCAACATCCTTGTAAATCTTTTCTGAACCCTTTCAAGTTTTACAACATCTTTCCAATAGGAAGGAGACCAGGATTGCACGCAATATTCCAACAGTGGCCTAACCAATGTCCTGTTCAGCCGCAACATGACCTCCCAGCACTCCAATGTCTATGAATACATGAATTCATACAGTAAAGGCAGTACTATGCAGGTTCACTCTGGTGTCAGTTTCTTTCTCTCTCCTCCTGCACTGTCCTCACCACGTGCTGTTCTTCTCCCTTTTAAAACTGCTGTTGTTTTGACTTTTTTTCCCAAAGTTCCAAAACATGCAACAGCATATGAAACAGTAATTGTTGCTCCTGGAATTTGAGGAAATCACCTCCAACACTTAAAATACCTCAAAAAAAAGTCTATAGGTTTTCTACAGCTGAGGTAATTACGCTGTTTTCCCAACCACCCAAGTCCCTGCCATGGTCAACCTCTCTCCATTCCCCCTAATGGTTTATCTACCTTCTATCATATCACCTGCTTCCCCTTTTGCCGTCCCCACCAGGATACCCTAATTCTCCATTTACACCCCCCCCCCCCCCCATTTCCCTTCTCCCACCTCTCCCCTTCCCCCTCTGGGGGCGGGGGGGGAGGGGAATCACCCTTCCTCCCCTCTCCGGCCCCCCGCTTCTCCCTCTCCCCACGCCCCTGTCTCCCTGCCCCTGGGGCCTCCAACCCCCTCTGGGCACTGACACGTAATCCTTGATGCCGGGACCGCTCTCCACCGGCGGCTGCCCCGAGCCCCGAGCCGAGACCGCGGTCGGCAGCTCACTGGGCGCGGCCCCGGAGAGCAGCGCGCTCAGGCCAAGGATACTCTCCAGGCTCAGAGTGGCTCCCAGCTCCACCACTTGGTTATCCTTCTCATCAGCTGCATCCTCCCTCGTTGTCGCCATATTCACCGGCATGACGGGAAATCGGAGGACCGGCCAGCCGCGCCGCACGCCGGGATATTGGAGGTCTTGTGGGAGGGGCGGGGGGGACGAAGGCATGAGATCCCGGGATGATGGAGGACTGGCAGACCGCATGGCATGCCGGGATAACAGAGGACTGGCAGACCGCATGGCATGCCGGGATAACAGAGGACTGGCAGACCGCATGGCATGCCGGGATAACAGAGGACTGGCAGACCGCATGGCATGCCGGGATGATGGAGGACTCATCGTCTGCTGCTGGACTTTCAAGATGTAAATAATGGAGTTTCTAACTGTTACTGTGACAACCGGAGTGAAGAAAGCTCAGGCTGTAAGTGTAGCTGTATGTTTTTAAGCGGAAGAAAATGATGCATGTAAATAGGATATCTTAAAGCAGCAATCTAGATCAGAGTGGTGCTGGAAAAGCACAGCAGGTCAGGCAGGAGAATCAATGTTTCAGGAATGAGGCAGGGAGCCCCTGGGACTGAGAGATAAATGGGAGGGTGTGGGGCTGGGAGAAGGTAGCAAAGAGCGCAGTAGGTGGATGGAGGTGATAGGTCAGAGGGGAGGGCGGTGTGGATAGGTGGGAAGGGGGATAGGCAGGTCATGAGTGTGGGATATAGGTAAAGTAGTGTTACTTCTGCAAGGTAAATGACCTCGCACCAGTGTATAATTGTTTCAGCCAAGAGCTAGAGTCAACAAGAATGGAAACTATGTGAAGGAAATACATAATTGTTTTTGTATTAGCTGAAATGTGCCTGTAAAGAATGATAGATATTACAGACAAACAGATAATGTGCTGTGAGGGGAGGGGGTTAAGCTGGATATGCCAGTACAAACAGTAGTTATAAGCACCTGTATCCCGCTTCTGCAAAAACAAGAACAAACCACAATCAAGAAGTCATAAGGTCATAAGTAAGGGAGGGTATACCTAACAATGGCCCATAGCAGGATGTGGTCAAACGGCCTTGTGAGGCCAGAAATAAGCATTTTGTCACAGACAAGGACGGATAAGGCAAGAGATGAACAAGAATAATGGGCGCCGGTCTTAGAGAGGTGGGAGATGTAAACAGAGGAGGAGCAATGGGAGGAGAGAATAGAAACCAAATTACATTAATGTTGTGTACTGGTTGAATTCAGTGTGTGTGTGTGTGTGTGTGTGTGTCCCTGCCTTGTGGACAGTGGACACCACATCCTTTTGCAAGAGTAAAATAAATGACACTACTGATTCAGATCTTGTCTCGGACTGAAATTATTGAAGTGAGTGAGCTTTGTTTCTCACATGGGGACAGTGCTGAGCTGGAAAATTGGAACTGAGGTGAGGTGGGGGAAGGGGAAATGAGGAAACTGGTGAAGTCCACATTGATGCCCTGGGGTTGAGGGGTCCTGAGGCAGAAGATGAGGCGTTCTTCCTCCAGGCATCGGGTGGTGAGGGAGCGGCGGTGGAGGAGGCCCAGGGCCTGCATGTCCTCGAGTTGCAATGTTGGGCCATGGGGTGGTGGGGTTGATTGGTACAGGTGCCCAGAGATGTTCCCTGAAGCACTCTGCAAGAAAGCATCTAATCTCCCCAATGGAGAGGAGACTGTATCGGGAGCAATGGATACAATAAATGACATTGGTGGATGTGCAGGTGAAACTTTGGATGTAGAAGGCTCCTTTGGGGCCTTGGATGGAGGTGAGGGAGGAAGTGTGGGCATAGGTTTTGCAATTCCTGCGGTGGCGGGGAGGGTGGGTTGTTGGGGGGCGTGGTCCTGACCAGGTAGTCACAGAGGGAATGGTCTTTGCGAAAAGGGGTGGGAAGGGAAATATATCCCTGGTGGTGGGGTCCATTTGGGGGTGGCAGAAATGTTGGCAGATGATGCAATTTATGCGGAGGTTGGTAGGTGAGGACCGGGGGAGGTCCTGTCCTTGTTGCAGTTGGAGGGGTGGGGTTTGAGGGCAGAGGTGCAGAACGTGGATGAGAGGCATTGGAGGGCATCTTCAACCACATGAGAAAGGAAACCACATGTGTTCTGTGGTGGAACTGGTCCTCCTGGGAGCAGATACGGTGGAGGTGGAGGAATTGGGAATACAGGATAGCATTTTGGCAGGAGGCAAGGTGGGAGGAGGTGTAACCCAGGTAGCTGTGGGAGTCGCTGGGTTTGTAGTAAATGTCAGTGTTAAGTCAGTTGTCATTGATGGAGGTGGAGAGGTCCAGGAAGGGGAGGGAGGTGTCAGAGATGGTCAGAGTGAATTTAAGGTCAGGGTGGAATGTGTTGCTCAATCACCTCGCGAGAGCACTAGATGGCGCCAATGCAGTCTTCAATGTAGCAGAGGAAGAGGTGGGGAGTGGTGCTGGGGTAACTATGGAAGATGGACTGTTCTATGTAGACGTATCTCAACACTCGACGCCTGGAGGAGGAACGCCTCATCTTCTGCCTCAGGACCTTTCAACCCCAGGGCATCAATGTGGATTTCACCAGTTTCCTCATTTCTCCTCACCCCACCTAATTCCAGTTCCAACCTTCCAGCTCAGCACCATTCTTGTGACCTGTCTCATCTGTCAATCTTCCTTCCAACCTATCAGCTTCACCCTCCTCTCCGACCTATCATCTTCATCCCCACCTCCATCCACCTATTTCACTCTTGGCTACCTTCTCTCCAGCCCCACTCCCCTCCCATTTATCTCTCCTCCCCCGAGGCTCCCTAATGAAGGGCTTTTGCCCGAAACATCAATTTTCCTGCTCCTCGGATGCTGCCTGACCTGCTGTGCTCTTCCAGCACCACTCTAATCTAGACTCTGATCTCCAGCATCTGCAGTCCTCACTTTCATCCTGTCTTAAAGCACCACCCAATTAATGCACAGCAAGATCCCATAAGACCACAATGTGACAATGATCAGATTGGGAGTGACTTTGATTGTGGGGTGCATTTTGGGTCCGGGATATTACTACTGGAACAAAGGGAGACTTTCTTTGAGTGAATGGAGAATGATAGGCTTTCAAAATTATTTCCGAGATGAGAGATAACAGGTAATATTTTCACATTGTAGGATTTTTCTGCCTTTTCATCCTTTTTCTTCCTCTTAGTTTTCACACCATTAAGTTATGACCATTTTCTTTTGCAGCAAGGGAGTTATGTCAGTACAAGCAGCACAATATTGGTGAAGATTGTGCTGCTTCACAACACTCTTAAAATTTTAGTGATGCAATAAGGGAAAGATTGGCATTAGAGTAGCGACAGGTTTTAATATAATATTTTAAAAGAACTGTAAAACCTGGTAAATTAATAGACTGGAGCAGACAGAAAGAACCTTTGTTTTTCAAAAATGAGTGGCTATTATATTCCGTGTCTGAAACCTTGCTGGCACATGAAATAATAAAATGTTCACCTGGAGTAGATTAGAGTAGCTTTTTATTTGTCATATCTACCATATACAACAATTAGAGTAACGAATATGCTATGAATATAACCTGTGTAAACTGATGTCATAAACTGCATAAACACAGGAACAAATTGAAGACAATTTGAAAACCTACTCAATGGTATTAAACAAAAATATTGGCTATTGTGGGATACAGCAACTCATTTTCTGCTTGGAGACTCTGCAGCCTTCAGGACTCAATATTTTTAAGGCCTGATCACGTCCTTCCATGTCTTTACCCCAATCCCACACACCAGGCCTTGTCATCACATGGGGGTTGCTACCCATTATCAGCTATTAATGGCCCCACGAGCAGCTGTTGATTTTCCCAGGCTGATCTTCACCCACTCCTTTGTCCATCCAATAATTGTTTTCTGTTTCTTTGGACTCCACCATCTCCACCATCATTTCCTCTTTCCCCTTGCCTCCACACACCATCTTCAGCATATGCCAACTTTTCCTAGCTACCATCAGTTCTGAAGAAGGGTCACTGAACCTGAAATATTAACTCTGCTTTCTCTCTACAGATGCTGCCAGACTTGCTGTGTTTCTCCAAAAACGTCTGTTTATGTTGGGGAGAAAAATATTATATAAAATTAGAGAGGCAGTGGTTTCGGCAAGAAGGATTGGAAACACAGCAGCTGAAACAACTTTACACAAGGAAAGAGGGAGACAAGCTACAAAATTATTGGCTAGGGAGCCTGACATTTGTCCTAGGAA
Organism: Hemiscyllium ocellatum; assembly: GCF_020745735.1. NCBI lineage: Eukaryota > Metazoa > Chordata > Chondrichthyes > Orectolobiformes > Hemiscylliidae > Hemiscyllium > Hemiscyllium ocellatum. The sequence goes on from NC_083425.1 coordinate 54,144,546, forward strand.
ATTTGCATCAATCCATTGTTCAGGAGGATACTTAGAAAACCATAATGTGATCAGGCAAAAACAAAACTGTTTTGTGAAAGGGAAATTGTCCTTCAGTAATTTTTTAAAAGTTCTTTGAGGATGTAACAAAAAGTGTTTAATAAAAGGTACATGTGGTGTACGTGGATCTTCACCAATATTTGAATGTGTGCCACTTAAAATATTACGACATAAAATAAAAACTAAGGGTCTGTTAATTAAGGAATGGGAACACGAGGAGGCCATTTGGCCCCTCAAACTTGCTCCACCATTCACTAGGATCATGGCTGATCCAACATTCTCAAGTCCACTTTCCTCCCTTTACCCCACAACCTTTGATTTCCCCCAATAATCAGGAATGTAGTTATCTCAGCCTTAAATATACACTAGGGCTCTGTCCACACTGCTCTATTTGGTAAGGAGTTCCAAAGACTCTCAACCCTTTGAGAGAAGAAATTACTCCCCATTTCAGTCTTAAATTGGCACCCTTTTATTCTGAGATAATGCTGTCCTAGACAGTCTGATAAGGGGAAACATCTCAACATTTACCCTGTCAAGCTCCTTCAGAATCCAATATGTTTAATAAGATCATCTCATCTAAACTCCAATGAGTAGAGTCAAGGTTAGAGATGTGCTGGAGAAGCACACCAGGTCAGGCAGTATCTGAGGAGCAGGAAAATCGATGTTTCGGGCAGGAATCCTTCATCAAGAATGAGGCTGCGAGCCTCAGGGGTGGAGAGATAAATGGGAGGGGGTGGGGCTGGGGAGAAGGTAGTTGAGAGTGCAATAAGTGGAGGGAGGAAGGGGTGAAGGTGATAGGTCAGAGAGGAGGGTGGAGCGGATAGGTGGGAAGGAAGATGGACAGGTGGTACAGGTCATGAGGATGGTGCTGAGCTGGAAGTTTGGAACTGGGGTAAGGTGGGGGGAGGGGAAATGAGGAAACTGGTGAAGTCCACATTAATGCCCTGGGGTTGAAGCGTTCTGAGGTGGAAGAGGAGGCTTTCATCCTCCAGGAGTCAGGTGGTGAGGGAGCGGCGATGGAGGTGGCCCAGGACCTGTATGTGCTCGGCAGAGTGGGAGGGGGAGTTGAAGTGTTCGGTCACAGGGCGGTGTGGTTGATTGATGCGGGTGTCCTGGGGATGTTCCCTGAAGTGCTCTGCAAGAAGGTGTCCAGTCTCCCCAATGTAAGAGGAGACCACATCGGGAGCATAAGATACATTAAATTACATTGGAGGATATGCAGGTGAAACTTTGGATATGGAAGACTCCTTTGGGGCCTTAGATGGAGATGAGGGGGGAGGTGTGGGTGCAGGTTCTAGTCCCACTTGCCAGTGCCCGGCCCATATCCCTCCAAACCCTTCCTATTCATATACCCATCCAAATGCCTCCTAAATGTTGCAATTGTACCAGCCTCCACCACTTCCTCTGGCAGGTCATTCCATACACGTACCATCCTCTGCATGAAAAAGTTGCCCCTTAGGTCTCTTTAATATCTTACCCCTCTCACCCTAAACCTAAGGCCTCTCGTTCTGGACTCCCCGACCCCACAGAAAAGACTTTGTCTATTTATCCTATCCATGCCCCTCACAACTTTCTAAGCCTCTATAAGGTCACCCCTCAGCCTCTGATGGTCCAGGGAAAACAGCCCCAACCTTTTCAACTTCTCCCTATAGCTCAAATCCTCCAACCCTGGGAACATCCTTGTAAATCTTTTCTGAACCCTTTCATGTTTCACAACATCTTTCCGATAGGAAGGAGACCAGAATTGCACACAGTATTCCAGCAGTGGCCTAACCAATGTCCTGTACAGCCGCAACATGACCTCCCACGTCCTGTACTCAATACTCTGACCAATAAAGGAAAGCATACCAAACACCTTCTTCACTATCCTATCTACCTGCAACTCCACTTTCAAGGAGCTATGAACCTGCACTCCAAGGTCCCTTTGTTCAGCACGACTCCTTCGGACCTTAATATTATGTGTATAAGTCCTGCTAAAATTTGCTTTCCCAAAATGCAACACCTCGCATTTATCTAAATTAAACTCCATTTGCCACTTCTCAGCCCATTAGCCCATCTGTTCAAACTCCCGTTGTAAACTGAGGTAACCTTCTTCGCTGTCCACTACACCTCTAATTTTGATGTTACCTGCATACTTACTAATTGTACCTGTTATGCTCACATTTAAATCATTTATATAAATGAAGAAAATTAGAGGACCCAGCACTGATCCTTGTGACACTGGTCACAGGCCTCCAGTGTGAAAAACAACCCTCCACCACCACCCTCTGTCTTCTACCTTTGAGCTAGTTCTGTATCCAAATGGCTAGCTCTCCCTGTATTCCATGAGATCTAACCTTGCTAATCAATATCCCATGACGAACCTTGTTGAATGCCTTACTGAAATCCATATAGACCATGCCCACGTTTCTGCCCTCATCAATCCTCTTTATTACTTCTTTTAAAAACTCAATCAAGTTTGTGAGACATGATTTCCCAAGCACAAAGCCGTGTTGACTATCCCTAATCAGTCCTTGCCTTTCCAAATACATGTACATCCTGTCCCTCAGGATTCCCTCCAACAACTTGCCCACCACCGACAACAGGCTCACTGGTCTACAGTTCTCTAGTTTGTCCTTACCACCTTTCTTAAACAGTGGCACCAAGTTAGCCAACCTCCAGTCTTCTGGCACCTCACCTGTGACTATCGATGATCCTAATATCTCAGTACGAAGCCCAGCAATTACCCCCCTAACTTCCCGCAGAGTTCTAGGTTACACCTGATCAGGTGTTGGGGACTTATTCACCGTTATGTGTTTCAAACATCCAGCACTTTCTCCTCTGTAATATGGACATTTGTCAAGATGTCACCATCTATTTCCCTACAGTCTATATCTTCCATGTCCTTTTCCACAGTAAACACTCTTGCAAAATACTTGTTTAGTATCTCCCCATCTCCTGCAGCTCCACACAAAGGCCACCTTGCTGATCTTTGAGGGGCCCTATTCTCTCCAGTTACCCTTTTGCCCTTTATATATTTGTAAAAACCCTTTGGTTTCGCCTTAACTCTATTTGCCAACGCTATCTCATATCCTTTTCTTGCCCTCCTGATTTCCCTCTTAAGTATACTCCTACTGCCTTCATATTCTTCTAAGGATTCACTTGATCGATCCTGTCTATACCTGACATATGCTTCCTTCTTTTGAAAGTTCTTGCCTAATACCGTCAAAATTGGCCTTTCTCCAATTTAGAACTTCAACTTTTAGATTTGGTCTATCCTTTTCTGTCACTATTTTAAAACGAATAGAATTATGGTTGCTGGCCCCAAAGTGCTCCCCCACTGACACCTCAGTCACCTGCCCTGTCTTATTTCCCAAAAGTAAGTCAAGTTTTGCATCTTTTTAGCAGGTACATCCACATAATGAATCAGAAAATTTTCTTGTACACATTTAACAAATTCCTCTCCATCTAAACCATTAACACTATGGCAGTCCCAGTCTATGTTTGGAAAGTTAAAATCTCCTACCATAACCACCCTATTATTCTTACAGATAACTGAGATCTCCTCACAAATTTGTTTCTCAATTTCCCTCTGACTATTGGGAGGTCTATAATACAATCCTAATAAGGTGATCATCCCTTTCCTATTTATCAGTTCCACCCAAATAACTTCCCTGGATGTATTTCCAGGAATATTCTCCCTCAGCACAGCTATAATGCAATCCCTTATCAAAAACGCCACTCCCCCTCCTCTGTTGCCTCCCTTTCTATCCTCCCTGTAGCATTTGTATCCTGGAACATTAAGCTGCCAATCCTGTACATCCCTGAGCTATGTAACTGCTATGATATCCTAATCTCATGTTCAAACCATGCCCTGGGTTTATCTGCCTTCCCTGTTAGGCCTCTTGAATTGAAATAAATGCAGTTTAATTTCTCAGTTCTACCTTGTTCTCTGCTTTGACCCTGCCAGCCCTGACTGTTTGACTCACCTTTGTTCTTAACTGTACTAGTCTTAGATTGATTTCTTTCCTCACTATCTCCCAGGGATCCCCTGTCCCCCACACCCACCTAACTAGTTTAAATCCTCCCAAGCAGTTCTAGCAAATCTCCCTGCCAGTATATTAGTCACCTTCCAATTTAGGTGCAATCCATCCTTCTTGTACAGGTCACTTCTACCCCAAAAGAGATTCCAATGATCCAAAAATGTGAATCCTTCTCCCATGCACCAGCTCCTCAGCCACGCATTCATCTGCTCTATCATCCTATTCCTGCCCTCACTAGCTCGTAGCACAGCATGATGCCAGAATGTCTGATCAGCACTCTCCCAATACACAGCACTCAGGCTGGTTGTAACTGGTCCACCTTGAACACTTGTCACCACTATTTGTAATCCATAGTTGCTGGCTGGTGTTTAGTTTAGAAATTTTCTCTCAAGCCAGATTTCTCTGGCTGTGGGTCAATGTTGAATGTCCAATTTTGGTCCATACAGATTTCTGTTGTATTTTGCCATTTAAGTTAGGGACATTTAAACAACTCTTGGATAGACATATGGATGATAGTTAAGTAAAGGGTATGTAGGTTAGTTTGACCTTATAGTAGGATCAAAGGTCGGCACAACTTGAATTGTACTGTTTATGTAAATACTACTGTGTTCTTTTATTCTCCCTTCCAAAATGAACAACTTCATATTTTCCCACATTCCATTTGCCAACTTCTTGTTCACTTCCTTAAGCTATCAATATCTCTCTAGAAACTACTTGTATCCCTCTTGTATCTTGCCTCTCCATTTAATTTTGTGTCATCTGCAAATTTAGCTGCAGGATGTTTGCCTTTGTCATCTAAATCATTATATTTTAAACCGTTGTATTCCCAGCACCAATCCCTGCTTGACCCCATTGATTACAGGCTGCTAATATAAAAAAAATTCCTTACTTCCGCTGGCTGTTTCCTGCCCATTTGCTAATTCTCTATCCACGACAATATACTACCTCCAATAACTGGGCTCTTATCTTATGACTTAACCTTTGTGGAGTACCTTGCTGAACATCTTCCTGAAATACAAAACAACACATCAACTGGTTCCCCTCCATCTACTGTGGTTGAGAGTTCCTCAAAAATCTCTAAAGGATTTTCCTTTCGTGAAGCCACACTGAGTCTGCTTGATTAGATCATGATTTTCCAAATGTGCTGCTATTACTTCCTTGATAATTGATTTCATCGTTTTTATAACAATAGGTGTTAGGAGCGGCAGCATATAGCAACTCACTTTTCTCCTCACTCCCTTTTTAACTACGTGTATCACATTGGCACTTTTCAGTTGTCCAGTACTTCTCCAGAATCTGAAGATCTTTGGAAAACTACAACCAATGCATCCATTATTTCTGTAGCTTCTTATTTTAGGATCCTAGGATGCAAGTCACCAGGGCCAGGGATTTTATCTGCCTTTAGCTCCACTAGTTTGTCTAAGTCTACTTCTCTCATGATAGTATTTAATTCCTCCCCATATTCTTTACTATTAATGGGATGGTCAATGTATCTTTCACCATAAACACTGATGTAAAATATCTGTTTAACTTCTCTGCCTTTTCCTTGTTCCTCATTACTATCTTGCCAGATTCATTTTCTAAGGGGCCTGAGTTCATGTTGACCTCTGTCTTCCCTTTTATATATTTAAAGAAGCTACTGTCAGTTTTTATATTCCTTGCCAGTTTGCCATTATAGCTTATTTTCTCTCTCTTCATTATCTGTTTAGTTCTCCTTTGCCAGATTCTGAATTTATTTCAGTCTTCTTGGCTATCACTGACTTTTGCCTTCTTAAAGTTCTTGGTTAGCTACGATTGGTTTATCCCTCTCCAAGAATCTTTCCTCCTCACAGGTTTGTATTTTTGCTGAGAGTCACGATTTACTTCCTTAAATATCTGCCTTAATATCATTCCTGATTGCTTAGTATCATTTCTGCTAATCTATCTGCCTGGTCCACATTAGCTAACTCTATCCTCATTTCATTGTAATTTTCTTTATTTAAATTAAACACAATTGTTTCTGACCCAAGTTTCTCGTACTCAAACTGAGTATTAAATTTTATCATGTTATGATCATTATTTCCTCAGGTACTTTTCCTCTGAGATCATTTATTAAATCATTATCCATTACCAGATCAAAGATAGTCTATTCTCTGGTTGACTCCATGACATATTGCTTTAGGAAACTACCCCTAATGTACTCTATCAACTTGTCATAGTTGCCCCTTCCAACTTGATTGACCCAATGAAGATTAAAGTCACTCATAATGTTATTGCTCTATTCCTTTTACATGTTCCTATTATTTTTTGATGTCCAAAAAGTGATGGGAGACAATAACTGGCTTTCTTCAGGCTTCAGGTACTTTTACTGTATAGAGACAAAGACACAGATCTTGTTCTTCCAGCGATCCAGAAGTTTCTTCATCCTGTTGTAGACACCCAAGCTGTTCAGCTGCCCAAGAGCCAATCAAGAGCTATCATCAGACTGAAGGCATCCACCATCCACAACTGGTCACATTTACACAAACCAGTCAACAACCTGCTGCTGGCCGAATCTTGGTCTGCACATACACCTCAGTGCAACGCCGTCTTATCTCTCCTTCCCCGGCAATTGAATAAAGCTGCAGTATAACCACAACTCTCAATCAGTCTTGTTCCTCTTTTTTAAGACTACGGTAATTCTTTCCACAGTACTTAAGGGGTGAGAGTAATTCTTTTGTATTGGAGATGGTCACTATTGTCATTTGTGTGGTACAAATGTTATTTGCCACATGTGCTGGGGAAGCTGGATATTGTCCAGCTGTTAGTGCATTTAGACATGGACTGTTTTTGGTACCTGTAACGGTCATGAACAGTACTGAATATTGTGCAAACATTGGCAAAAGCCCAACTTCAAACCTTATCTTGGAGGGAAGATCATTGATAACTGAAGATGGTTGAGGAACGTTACCCTGAGGAACTCCTGCAAGGATGTCCTCGAACTGAGATAACTGACCTCCATCAACCAAGCCATCCAAACAATGAAGAATTTTTCCTCGATTCCTATTGATTCCAGTTTTGCTCGGGCTACTTGACGCCAAACTCAGCCAAAAGTGGCCTTGATTCAAGGACTGTCACTCTCACCTCACCTCTTCCATGTTGTATCCAAGGCTGGAATGAGGTTAATAGTGGACATACTATCAAGTTGAATCTGATCTCCTACAGGAAGCCATCGTGCACCTTTGATATACTGTTCTCTTATATGATGTAGGTTTCTCTGGATAGTCCAGCATTTGTTGACCATGTCTAATTGCCCAGAGGGGGCTTTTGAGAATCAATCAAATTGCTGTGTCTGGAGTCACTTGTACACTCAAGTAAGGACAGTAGAATTCCTTCCCTGAAGGACATTAGTGAACCAGCTGAGTTTTTAGACAATTAACAGCCATTACATTAAACTAGCCTTTTATTCCAGATTGAATTGAAATGTTCATTGAATGGTGGCATTTGAACACATGTCCCCAGGATTTTAACCTGGGATTCTGGATTACTGCTACACCACCACCTTCAATCTGCAGTATTTACTATCTTGACTGTTTACTAGTTACTGTTCATCAAGTTTGAGTTTAACATCCGCTGCAGAGTTTACAGGGCCATCCTTCCCTACATAGTTTAGACTACAACCTGCAAGAAACATTGTTTGCAGCAAGTCTCCCCAAGGTTTTACAGATTGTTCCAGCAGAAATCAACCTTTACAAGAAAGTAGCAGTGGCTGGCACTATTACCTTATAAGATATACTAGCAGCGGTGATATCCTGACAAACAGATCTTCGGTTCGACAGAAGTCACAGTGATCTGAGGAGAAGGAAGAAGAAAATATTCTGTAAGAAAATTGTGAGTGACTTTTAAATATTCAGCAGCTCATAAGTGCGCAAAACCTGTCAGCTTCTATGAATGTGACAGCCAGCGGGTAAAAGTACAGCAGAACTGATGCCTGCCTATAAAACATTTTAAAAACTAGACATCAGGAAAGGCTTGAGAAGATAATGGGAGTCTAACCAAACTATGATAGGGTAAATTTCACAATTTCAATAACTTCATAGATCAACAAAGATAAACTGTTATACATGGACAGAAGCAACAATAGCTCTGCAATTCAGAGTTTATTGAAATGAAAGGGACAACAAGAAGCTGTTAGAAAGGAATTAGAAACAGCATGTGAATTAACCATTTCTGGGAAGAAACAATATGAACAAGCTGTTTGTTGGGAGAAAGGAAATAACACTTATTAGGTTAGGGTGGTTAGCACTGCTGCCTCACAGTGCCAGGGACTAGGGTCTGATTCCACCTTCAGGTGACTGTCTGTGTGGGGTTTGCATATTCTCCCTGTGTCTGTACAGGTTTCCTCCAGATACAAAATTTTTCCTCTTACAGTCCAAGGGTGTGCAGGCTTGGTGGATTGGCCATGTTAAAGTGTCCATTGGTGTCCAGGGATGTGCAGACTAAGTAGGTTAGGCATGGGAAATAATTACAGGAATAGGAGTCTGGGGGGATGGGTCTGGGTGGGATGCTGTTCGGTGTGACTCAATAGGCCAAATGGCCTGCCTCCATACTGTAGAAATTCTACGATTGTATTTGATAACCTGCTATCTCATGACAAATGGGCAATTAACATCTGCCTGCATAAGTAATGTTCTGTAGTGAAAGGGTTGAATGTAGGAAGAGGTGTGTTTTAAACAGACAGCCATCCCCTAATGCAACACGGATTGGTAGAACTACTTCTGATAAGAGGGCAAGCTGCAGACCTGAGGTCTCCATAATCAATGTTAGGGATTAAAGAATCTAAAGGATATTAATAATGCCACACGACAAACTTGAAAGAGAGAAAACTGTATAAAAATCCAACACTGGAACAGCAGAACTTTAGAGAACAACACTGCACCAAGGATCAAACTTTGAACATTTCCAGAGACAGGCATTGTTGGTTGAAATCCTTACCACCCTTCTTAAACAGTGGCACCACATTAGCCAACATCCAGTCTTTCGGCACCTCACCTGTGACTATCGATGATACAAATATCTCAGTAAGAGGCCCAGCAATCACTTCCATAGCTTCCCACAGAGTTCTAGGTTACACCTGATCCGGTCCTGGGGAGTTATCCACTTTTATGCATTTCAAGACATCCAGCAGTTCCTCCTCTGTAACATGGACATTCTGCAAGTTGTCACCATCTTTTCCACAGTAAATACTGATGCAAAATACTCATTTAGTATCTCCCCCATCTCCTGTGGCTCCGTTCAAAGGCTGCCTTGCTGATCTTTGAGAGGTCCTATTCTCTCCCTAGTTACCCTTTTGTTTTTAATGTATTTATAAAAACCCTTTGGATTCTCCTTAACCCTATTTGCCAAAGCTATCTCATTTCCCCATTTTGCCCTCCTGATTTCCCTCTTAAGTATACTCCTACTGCCTTTACACTCTTCTAAGGATTCACTCGATCTACCCTGTCTGTACCTGACATATGCTTCTCTCTTTTTATTAACCAAACCCAAAATTCTTAATTGAGAAGCTAAAAGGAGGATCAAAACACTATATAAAACAAATAAGTATATTAATAATTGTTTGAAAGTATGAAAATAAATCTTTGTAAAAAATGATACTTGTTAAGAAAATTGGGAAAACTGCAGTGTAAATCGACTAATAGAGTCATACAGCACAGAAACAGACCCTTTGGTCCAACTCGTCCATGCCGACCAGATATCCAAAATTACTCTCGTCCCATTTGCCAGCAGTTGGCCCATATCCCACTAAACCCCTTCCTATTCATATACCCATCCAGATGCTTTTTAAATGTTGTAATTGTATCAGCCTCCACCACTTCCTCTGGCAGCTCATTTCATACACATACCAGCTTCTATGTGAAAAAAGGTGCCCCTTAGGTCCCTTTTAAATCTTTCCCGTCTCACCTTAAACCTACACCCTCTAGTTTTGGACTCTGCCTCCCTTGGAAAAAAATCTTGGCTGTTCACCCGATCATGATTTTATAAACTTCTATCAGGTCACCCCTCAGCCTCTGATACTCCAGGGAAAACAATCAGTTATCATTGAAAAAATCATGAGTTGGAAAACTTGAGTTTATCAAAGAAGATGTTCCGAAAGGAAAAATATATTTTTATGGCTCAGCTGAAAATATTTATATAAGAAGTGCATATCATTTTTAACTGAAATGCAAAAAGGCAAGAAGATCACGAAATGCCCAACGTTTTAAAAGGGACATGGAATCACTAAGAAGAAGAAGGAGAAAACAATGCAAAGTAACAGTCTTCCTTCCACTTCGGGAGAATATGTAAATTATAGTGTTCCTTCATTTTAAATACTTAAATGATCTTTCAACACTTGAAACAATGTTCATTGCAAACAGGAGGATAATTATGGAATGATTTAGAAGTTCTTAACTTTGACAGAGATAAAGAAAATGTCCGGCAAGAGCAATAAGTGAAAAAAGTTTTTAAAAATCTTCATAAATACAATAAAGGATAAGGATAAGCCTTTATTAATAATCATCTTTGTTTTCCAAGAATGAAAGACAATAATGAAAATCTTGCTGAATAAAATTCAACATGTAACACTGCTGAGGTGATGTAAATTACTGAACAGTGAAATTTATTCAATCTACAGAAAGAGTCCTGGAACCGCTTTCAAGTAAATTATTTAAATTGGAGAAACAAATTGATCTAAAATCACAAATCCTTCAGACAGGAACTGAACTAGATTACATGGAAAAGACAATAATTCTGGATTATTATAGAAATTTAGAGAAGAACAAGTGAACAAATTTCTTTGTTGTATAGTTCTGGTTACAAATCAAATTTTAACATGACAAAATATAAAAGAAGAGACAGACCTCTTAGATAATGTTATAAGAACTTTTGACAATTACTTTGCATTAAGTATCAGTTGTAGAATAGAGAGATCATGATTAACAGAAGAATTACAGCTTCCTGGAAAACTTGCTGACAATACTATTGAGGTAAAAAAGGGTAAAAAAAAAGTCCTGATGAAGGGCTTATGCCTGAAACGTCGAATTTCTTATTCCTTGGATGCTGCCTGACCTGCTGTGCTTTAACCAGCAACACATTTTCAGCGACAATACTATTGAGTAAACTTATGAGCAGATTTTATGAGAGAGTCTGTGACCAAGTGCGATTATTTGCTGGACTGTTAATCCAGAGGGTCTGGTAATGTTCTGGGAATCCAGGTTTGAATCCTGCCATGACAGATGGTGGAATTTGAATTCAGTAAAAATCTGCAATTAAGAATCGAATGATGACCATATATTCCATTGTCAATTGTTGGAAAAACCAAACTGGTTCATTAATGTCCTTTAGGGAACAAAAATGCCATCTTTACCTCATCTGGCCTACATGTAACTCCAGACCCGCAGCAATGTGGTTGACTCTTAACTCCGAGCAATTAGAGATGGACAAGGAATGCAGGCCTAACCAGTGACATTCTCATCCCATGAATGAACAAAAAACATTAATACATTGTCAGAATTTTGTGATTATGGTGATTTATAACCATGTTTATTCTAGACAGAATTGTGTCAGAATTTCTGATTCATCTCTTTCAAGTAAAATTGTGTCTTACACTGGAAGGAGCTATCTTGACGGTGGTAGAAGCTGAAATTCAAAAACAGTATGAGAGGATGATGGGAACAGCAGGTTATCTTAGCTCAGGAAGAGGATTAGACTTTAGTCAACTTCCTAAGGTACAAAAACACCAAAACATGACTGGATGGGCTAACACAAAACATCTTTAAATCCTTTGAAACTAGAAATTACCATTCCAGATATGAGGTTATTAAGACACACATATGACAAACAATATCCTGCTTCATCCCATCAATGCAACTTTGGGGAAATGTGACATTTCCTGAGAATATATAGGAGTGAAAAACAGCAACTGAACCACAGAGCTAGTAATGCTTACATCCACATCTTAAGCAAGTTCTGTAGAGGAAAACCAGAATATCAAGGCTTCCCTTCATTAGAACACATATCATCAGATGTTTGTCAGAGAAATTTGCCCAATGAAGCAGAGACCACACAAACCAGATCGGGTGAAATTGACAAACTGTTTGTTACAAGCGACATTGCTGGAAGAGAAATTGACTAGGCTGACACAGCACTGACAGTCTGTGCAAGAATTTCTCTTCCCCAACCTGAGGAAGAAGCCAGTTTTAATTTTTCTTGGTCCCTGCTGAGGCATTCTGGGTGTTTTTGGTACAATTTGGTCAAGTTTGCTTTTGTAGGGCCTATTATGGGTTGGCAGGGTGGCAGATCTTTTCCCACATCTGTAGAGGAAAACCAGAATACGAAGACTTCCCTTCATTAGAACACATATCGTTAGGTGTTGGCTTTGGAAAATATGAATCTGTATCTGTTCGAGGTAACAGGTGACTTATCTAAATAATGCAAAGGTCAGTAACTTCAAACTTAACGCCAGGGTGTGTTTCATGATATGAGGACTGAGAAAAGACTTGGATGGAAAGAACAAAACTACAACAAACTGACAGAGAACTACAGGATGCAGACATACCAGCACTCAAAGTAAAAAGAATTATGAGCATTCTCTTAAAACTGTGTCACCAATTCTGTTTGGAACAGACACACATCGTCAGAAGCTAATGCTTCTTCCTTCTGATCAGAAACATATACTTGGCCTTTAAAATTCTACAGACTTTTGAAGAACATAAACCAGCTTAGAAGGGCTGAGGAGTGATGGATGGAGTTTCATTTAGATAAGTGTGAGGTGTTGCATTTTGATAGGACAAACAAGGGCAGTTAATGGTAGGGCCCTGGGAAGTGTTGTAGAACTGAGGGGCGAGGCATTCAAGTACATAGTCCATTGAAAGCTGTGTCACAGGCAGACAGAGTTGTAAAAAAGGCGCTTAGCATGCTTACCTTCATTCCTCAGACCATTGAGTTCAAGATTTGGCATGTCATGTTGCGGTTGTACAGGACATTGGTGAGGCCAACTTTGGAATACTGTGCCCAGTTCTGGTCACCGTGCTGAGGAAGGATAGTATTAAATTGGAGAGGGTGAAGAAAAGATTTATCAGGGTGTCCTGGGACTGGAGGGGTTGAGTTTGAAGGAGAGGCTGAGACTTGCTCCACTGGAGTGTATGAGGTTGAGTGGTGACCTTATAAAGGTTTGTGAAATGGTGAGGGACATAGGTAAGGTGAATAGCAAAGGTCTTTTCCCTCAGATAGGTGAGTTCAACACAAAAGGGCATGATTTTAAGGTGCGAAGAGAAACATTTAACAGGGACCTGAGGGGCATTGTTTTCACACAGAGAATGGTTCATGTCTGGAATGAATTGTCAGAGGAAGTGGTTAATGCAGGTACAGTTACAACAGTTAAAGTATATTTGGACAGGTACATGAATAGGAAAGGGTTAAAAGAATATGGGACTGGTTTAGTTTGGTAAACTTGGTTGGCATGGACGAGTTGGGCCAAAGGGTCCGTTTCTGTTTTATATCCCTCATAAGTCAAATACCAGTGATCAACAATAACTCTACTCAGCAAGAACCACTTCCCAGCTCTCAGAAGTACATTTATTGAACCTGGGAAATCTGTACAATTGAAATGACTTACACAGTTGTACAACAACACAACATGATTGAGAATTCAGAAGATATTACTAATTTCACCAGGAGGAGGAATTATTTAATGGCTCCCCCCTTCTATGGAGAAATCTTTAAAGTCTGATTATGGACATGCTTGATACCACAACTACCAGCAGTTGGTGCTATACTCCTGGTATAGTCAGTTCAGAGCAAGTAGTACCAAGACAATCAGCTTTACAATCTATGACTGAATTTGATACAAGGTCAATGTTATCCAAATGAAAATGTGAGCAGTTGGAAGGACGCATGCAGTTCTACCTCATTATAAAGAACAGAGGAGAAGCTTACCTCTTTCAGTTACATAACTATCTTCTCTGACATCATTTAAGGAAACTAAAGATACTCCAAAAGAGTCAATCATTCAAGAGAAACATCAATGCCAGAACATATCCCCTGTGTGGATCACCCCGAGGATCTAGGAAACCAAGGATTTACTAAGGTTTGAAAGTATAGTGACAAATTGCATATGAATTGATTAATTGGTTTATAAATTTATTGGAGTCACATGTACCAAGATATTGTGAAAAGTGTTGTTTGGTGTGCTTATATAGGCAGATCATACTATATAAAATGCATCAGGTCATCCTTAAGCAGCAGACTTCCAATTCAACTGGATGATCAGTTCTTGATAAAGTCAGAGAATTGTGATGAATGAATAACAAGTCTGCCTGGAATAGCTTCCTCTATTTTCCTGGCCCTCCCCAGCTTCATGACAATCTCTAGTGTTGGGAAAATTCAGCCCTCAGTTTGACCAGGTTAATAGGTGCACTGGGAACAAGGTGAAGGGAAGAATGATATATCACTGGTCAAGTCGTGTCAAATGGATAGGAGTTGTGAGACGACTAGTTGATTTCTCTCCAACCAATCAAACATGAGTAAATCCATCATTTCATCCTGGATCACCACTTGCCCTTGTCCACTCTTCTCATTGTTCTGCCCCTAAATGTTCTTCTTTTACAAAAAGTCATTTCATCTTATCTCCTCATTGACACATGAGATTAACCTCCCTTCCGGGATGGTGGCCTCAGCCAAGTCCAGTCTCCCAACAGCTCCAATATCCCTTTCTGCCTTGACATCTGACTCTTAATAATCACCACTGTTAACTACCTCCTACAACAGCATCGGTGTTCTGCAATTTTATTATTTTCAACTCATCAAGCATTATCTTCAAGTTTTTATTAAGTTATCTGTTTTAAATGGACCTAAAATAACAATGGGAAAATGTATTTCTTCCACCAGTGCCAGGCAATATTCTTGAAGAACATTTTACTGCCCATGATATTTACTTAGAGAGTTAGCATCTTGTTCAATGTGCTCTATTATCGTCATTAAACACCCACAATAAACCAATCCAATGAAATTATATTAAATACACTGCTCTGTCACTCACTATCCCCTCCATCATTCACTATCTCCTCTCTGGAACTCAATATCCCCCCACCCGAGACACTCTCATTCCCCTCTCTATTATTCACATTTCCCTCTATATCACTTACTATTTCCCTCTCTGTCACTCACTATTACTCTCTCTGTCACTCCCTATCACCCTCTCTGTCACTAACCCCCTCTGCCGCTTACTATCTCCCACTTTGTCACTCACTATTCCCCTCTCTATCCCTCACTATCCCCCTCTATCACTCAGCAATCCCCACCCTCTGTCACTCATATTCCATTTGTATCACTCACATTCCTGAGTCACTCACCAATCCCCTCTCTGCCTCATTTGCCAATCTGCTTGTGATTCCACTCATTAAGTTCCTTGTCGTGGCACTTAAATGCCCCTCACTGCTCACTCCCTACATCCCTCATCACACCCTCATCACCCATTCACCCTTCCCCCAATCATATTCTCCCTTGTTTACCCCCTCACCACCCAACTGGATGCTCCCTCCCTGCCCTTACCGGGGAGTGCAACAGTGATTGGCTATGAGGTAGGCAGTGGGAGCTCAGGACTGGGATGAGGACTGGAAAGATCGATTTAAGGGGACAGTAGGAGTGAGTTGAGTGAGACAGTAAGTGAGGCAGCAGAGAACAGGACAACAATCAACAACAAACAGGTCAAAATCTCAGTTTCAGGGCGAATGGAAATAGGAAATACATTTCTAAAGGGAGTGAAATTGTGATAAAACTGTGGGAGATATTGCTAGTGGCTATATGAATAATCAGAACATCTCCTAAAACAAGTGCCATAGGAACAGGAGTAGGCCATTCCGACTCTAGAGCCTGTCCTGTCACTCAATGAAATCAGATGGAGTTTAATTTAAATAAGTGTGAGGATTTGCATTTTGGTAAGACAAATCAGGGCAGGACTTATACCGTCAGTGGTAGGGCTCTAGTGAGTGTTACCAAACAGAGATCTAGGGGTGTAGGTGCATAGTTCCTTGAAAGTGGAGTCACAGGTAGTCAGGGTGGTGAAGAAGGCATTTGGCATGCTTGCCTTCATTGATTAGTAAGGGTAGGAGTTGGGAGGTCATGTATAGCACATTTGTTAGGCTACTTTTGAAATATTCGTGTAATTCTGGTCTCCCTGCTATAGGAAAGATGTTAAATTTGAAAGGGCTCAGAAAAGATTTACAATAATGTTGCCAGGGTTGGAGGGTTTGAGCTATAGGGAAAGGCTGAATAGGCTGGGGCTGTTTTCCCTGGACCGTCAAAGGCTGAGGGGTGACCTAATAGAAGTTTATAAAACCTTGAGGGGAACGGGTAGGGTGAATAACCGAGGTCTTTTTCCTCGGGTAATGAGAGTCCAAAACTAGAGGGTATAAGTTTAAGGTGAGAAGGGAAAGATTTAACCGGGATCTAGGGGCAGAGGGTAGTGTATGTATGGAATGGGTGCCAGAGGAAGTGGTGGAGGCTGATACAATTACAGCATTGAAAAGGTATCTGGATGGGTATATGAGTAGGAAGAATTTAGAGGAATATGGGCCAAATGCTGGCAAATAGGATTGGATTATCTGGTTGGCATGGACAAGGTGGACCGAAGGGTCTGTTTCCCTGCTGTACATCTCTATGACTGATCTGTGGCCTTACTCCATATACCTACCTTTAGCTTGTAACCCTCAATACCTTTACTTAAAAATGTATGTACATGGATGAGTACTTGGAATGTCATAAAATTCAAGACTGAGCCAAGTGGTGGAAAGCATGACTAGTGTAGATAGGTTGGTGTAAACCCGATGGGCCGAAGGTCCTCTTCTGTGCTGTATGACTCTATGACTAAGTTTTCAACATCTCACGAGGGCTGTGGACAGAGTGGCTATGGAGAAACTATTCCTGCTCATAAGAGGATCAGAACAGATTTACAGCGCTTGACAGAAGAAGTAAATGCAAGGTGAGAAAAAAAGGTTTTAACTCAGCAAATAGTTAGGGTCTGGAGTGTACTGCCTGGAAATGTGCTGGAGACAGGTTCAACTGAGGCATTGAAGATAGGCATTGGATGGTTATTTAAGTAGAAACAATGTTCAGGGTTACAGGGAAAACAAAGCAATTTGACACTAAGTTAAAGTGCTCAGAGAGCTGGAGAAGACATAATGGGCTGTCCTCCCTCTGCACCATTACAGTCCTTACACCTAATGGGAGGCTGAGGGGCTGATTACGATGTGTGGAGCTGTGAGTCAAAGGAATAATATTTACTTTACCTGAGAAAATGCTTAAAAGTCATTCATTTGTCGGATTATAACTTGGAAGGCCCTGTTCTAGCTCACCATCAACAGAAGTTAAATCGTTCTGTCACAGCCTGTGTCAGTTCAGGTTCTTCCATGATCCAAATATCTCACTCACTCTCCTCAAATGTTCTGCACATAGCTGTTCATTAGAACTCTCTGACAACAGTTGCAGCAGACACTTGTTTGAATAAAAATCCCGAAGACATGAGTCATTTTAACAGGGATCTAAAGAACACAGTTAATGCCCATCTAGTCTATCCACTGCAGGTCTCAACAAAGTGTGAGGAGGGGCATTAACCTGGAAAAATCACTGAAACCTAAAATTACCAGAATAAAGCCAAAGAACACTGGAGGGTGCTAGTTGTTTGCAATTCATTTTTAAAAGGAACTGCAGATATGACACTAATTCTCTATAAAAGACATTTTGGAAAAAGAAGTTTCATTTTGGAAACAGTATGGGAGATTTATTTACAATAGATGAACAAAATATCGTATTTATAGATTTCAAGTTCGAAGCTTTTAAAGTATGTCTTTGTACTTGTACAGCCTTATAATTTACGCCACCTTATCTACCTAAAGTGAAAGCCCTGCTAAAATCTGACACATACCGAAGCTATTATTTCTCATCACTTCGTGGATAAGTGCAGCCGCAACAACATTCAAGGAGCTTGACAACATCCAGGACACAGTACTCTGTTTGATTGGCTCCACATTCACAGCCTTCAGATTCACTCCCATCCACTTCACAATGGGAGGAGTGTGTATCATCCTGTACACCCCTGTCCAACCGTTTCACTTTTAAAATAATTTTTTGTAAATTTATCTCAATCACTGGGCTGGTATGTATTTTTCAGGGGGATAAAATTTGGCATAGCAGTCAACACGTATTTTAGGGTGAGGAGATCAATTACAGAGCAATAAATTAATCATTTACTTAGCCAACCTTCCCAGTTAGTCTCTTGTTCACCAGCATCACCAAACTACCCTCCCTTCCCCCTCCACCACCACTAATCAAGTCAGTTACATCTCCACACCCAGCTATCACTGTGAGTGTTGCAGTAGTATCAAGTATGGTACTCACTCAGTGGTCATGACATGGATTTCTCTGTACCCCTGGTAGGTGGTGAGGAGCTGAACATTGAGTATCACATCCATACAGCCTCAGTCTGCCGTGTTAGAGACCGTCTTCACCTGGAGTGAGAGAAGAGATTGAGTGAGATGTAAGTGCGTGGCATAGCTGTTATTGCTAGAGTAGGGAAAGGTGTTGAGGTGTTCTGAGCGAGTGAGTAGGCAGCACAGAAGATGTGCATTGGGGTGTGTCACAATAAATGACTGAAGACATTGCAGACAATGGTCAGAGTGGTGGAGCTTGAACTAGAAGAGTTCATAGAATCATGATCATAGAATACAGCATGGAAACAGAACCTTCAATCCAATCCATGTCGACCATAATTCCAAACTAAACTAGGCCCATCTGCCTGTTACTGGCCCTTATCCCTCCAAACATTTCCTATTCACATAAATGTTGTAACTGTACCCACATCCATCACTTCCTCTGGAGGTTCATTCCACACACAAACCTCTGCCTGTGTAAAAAAAATTGCCCCTCATGGCTTTATTAAATCTCGCTCCTTAAAAATATATCCCTAATCTTGAAATCCCCCACCTTAGGAAAAAGACACCTGCCCTTCACTCTATCTCTTGCCTTCATTATTGTATAAACCTCTGTAAGATCACCTCTCAATTTCCTACTCAGATGAAAAAACATCCCAGCCTATCCAGCCTCTTCTAATGCAAGCCCTCCATTCCCAGCAACATCCTGGTAAATCTCTTCTGAACTCTCTCCAATTTAATAATATCCTTCTACAACAGGGTGACCAGAGCTGGACACAGTACTCCAGGAGAGGCCTCACAAACAGCTGTACAACCATGCAGTAGCAAAGAAAGAGTTGTGTGTGGTGATCGAGAGACGAATGTGGCACTTACTCTGGTGCAGCAAGGGAAGGTAATTGATCTTCTCTTGGCCATATTGGCTGTTCCTCTGGAGGCTGGAGATGGCACTGCCTTGGGTGGTTACCTCAGACCAGACTGCCCAAGGCCAGTAGTGCAGCCTTCTCCACTGGTCCTCCACTCCATACACCAGAATCTCCAGGTCCCTGTCAGAGAATTGTGGGGCCATCTTTCTTTCCCCCTTCCCCTCTCTGACATGTCAGGGAAAATGTCAGAAGCCATTGTTAAAGGTGTTATAATAGAGCACATGGATAAGTTCAAGGTAATCTGACGGGACCAACTTGATCCTGTCAAAGATAACTAATTTATTAGAGTTCTTTGAATAAAGAATGTGTGCTGCAGATAACAGGGAACCAGTGGATGTATTGCATTTAGTTTCTAGAATGCATTTGATAAAGTGTCACATCAAAGGACATTGGGGAAAGTAAAAGTTCATGGTGTAGGAGGTAACATGTTTGCATGGACAGAAGATTGGCTGGCTAACAGGAAGCAGAGAACAGGAATAAAAGGGATTTTTCAGCTTGGTGGAATGTGATGAGTGGTGTGCTGCACATTTACTGCTGGGGCCTTAACTCATACAGTCATAGAGATGTACAGAATGGAAACAGACCCTTCAGTCCAATTTGTCCACGCCGGCCAGATATCCTAAATTCATCTAGTCCCATTTGCCAGCATTTGTCCCATATCCCTCTAAACCTTCTTATTCATATATCCATCCAGATGCCTTTTCAATGTTGTAATTATACCAGCCTCCATCACTTCCTCTGGCAGCTCATTCCAAAACACACACCACCCTCTGCATGAAAAAGTTGCCCTTTACATCCCTTTTAAATCTTTCTCAACTTAAACACATGCCCTCTAGTTTTGGACTCCCACACCCTGGGGAAAAGACTTGGTTATTCTCCTATCCATGCCCCTCATGATTTTATAAACTTCTATAAGGTCATCCCTCAGCCTCTGATGCTCCAGGTAAAATAATCCCAGTTATTCAGCCTCTCCCGATAGCTCAAATCCTCCAACCCTGGCAATATCCTTGTACATCTTTTCTGAACAGTTTCAAATTTCACAACATCCTTCCTATATCAGGGAGACCATAATTGCACACAGTATTCCAAAAGTGGCCTAATCAATGTCCTATGTAATCGCAACATGACCTCCCAACTCCTATATTCAATGCACTGACCAGTAAAGGTGAGCGTACCAAATGCCTTTTTCACTACTCTGTCTACCTACGAATCCAATTTTTTTAAAAGATATTTTTATTAGAAATTTAACATTTTTACAAGTTTACAAAAATAAACAAAACTCTCAAATACAAACATTGATGTACAATTAAATCAAATATACAATAGTCAAAATTTAACAAAGAAAAAAAAACAACATAAAATAAAAAAAACAAAACTCAACTTTCTACTAATCTAACCTATAACTAACCAGAGTGTATACTTAAGTCTCTTACATGCTCGGAATGTATTAACATCAAATGTAATAAGACCCGTATTCATGCGGGATTCCTCTCCCAAGGGGCCCCGGAGCAGCCAAGTTTGTAATCTTCACTAAATAAAGGCCCTTGTTAGGATGGCCGAAATTTCTGCATTTATGTAATTCAAAAAGGGCTGCCATATTTTATAAAATAATTCAGTCTTTCGGTGCACCATATTTGTAAGGAAGTCAAGGGGAATACATTCCATAATTAATCTGTGCCAATTTACAAGTCCAGGGGGGCCCTCAGCCACCCAGTTCATCAAAATATTTTTCCTTGCACAGAAAGAGAGAATAGAAAATAGTCTCTTCCCGTGCATATCCAGGGAGGAAAAGTTCGAAAAGCCCAAAAGGAGAGATACAGGGTCCACTCTAATTTCCGTTCCTAAAATTTCTGTCAGGGTACTTGCTACTTTAGTCCAATATCTACGGATCTTATGACAAGTCCATAGGCAATGTACAAGAGTGCCCACCTCTATTTTGCATTTGGGACACATTGGAGATGCTCCTGCCTTAAACTTTGCCAATCGAGCCGGTGCTATATGGGCCCTATGAAATATCTTCAGCTAGATAGCCTGGGTTCTGTTACAGATAGTAATTCTTCTAGCATTTTCCCAAATATCATTCCACGTTTCTATAGAGATTTCTAGTCCCAAATCCTGATCCCATGTTTTAAGCAGATTGTCCACATCTCCCGACACTTCATCATGTAGTAAATGATAAATAGTACTAACGGAGGATACCCCCACTGGTCGTAGGGCATTACATTCTCTATCTGATTTATAAAGACTATCTATTAACGTAGTCTTCTTCTGTATATAATCTCGAATTTGGAAGTATCGAAAGAGGTCTCCATTAGGTGATCCAAATTTCTGACGCAGCTGTTCAAAGGACATCAGGACCCCATCTTTAAATAGGTCCCCTAAACATGAGATACCCCTGGATCTCCAGAGTTTAAAAGTGGCATCTGTAAACCCTGGTTGGAATCCCCATGCCCCTACTATCGGTGCATGGGGGGATGTTTTATGTAAATTACCCTCATTTTGCCGCATTATATTCCAGGCCTTAATTGTGTTTAGTATTATGGGGTTTTTACAGTGATCTGTAATGATTTTCCTCTTGTCTGAAAATAAGAGGTTAATAAGTGGGTATTTTACTTGAGAGGCCTCGATGTCCAGCCAGATTGATTGTGGATCAGACAAGACCCAGTCAGCTATGTAACTTAATAGGGAACTTAACTGATATTTCCTAAAGTCTGGGAAATCCAGTCCTCCCCTTGCCTGTGGAAGCTGTAGCTTCTTCAGCTTAATAAGGGGCTGTCTATGATTCCAGATAAAGGAACCCAGTCAGCCATATAATTTACGTAGGGCTATCCTTGGCAGCATCAGCGGGAGCATTCTCATAGGATATAAGAGACGGGGCAGAACATTCATTTTAATTAGTGCTATTCTACCCAACCAGGAAATTGGGAGGTCTCCCCATCGCTGGAGGTCCTGCCTTATCCTTTCCAGTAATTGCACAAAATTAGTCTTATACAACTGACCAAATACTGGAGTAATAAAAATACCTAAATATAAGAAGCCCTCCAGGGACCAACGAAAAGGAAAAAGGGATCCGTCCACTAAGTGGGGTGTCATAACCAGGCCACCCATTGGCATAGCCTCCGATTTTGAAAAATTAATTTTATAGCCTGAGAATGCACTAAATGTATTAATAACTTGAATTAGACGAGGTACGGACATCAGAGGATTATTGAGGAATAAAAGAACATCATCTGCATAAAGGGTAATTTTGTGTTTACCTGTACCAATCCTCGGGGTCGTTATATTAGGATCAGTCCGTATAGCTTCTGCTAGTGGTTCAATTATTAGCATAAATAACAATGGCGAGAGAGGACATCCTAGACGGCAGCCCCTACCCACACTGAAGCTATCCGAACCTAATCCATTGGTAACCACAACTGCTTTGGGATCACTATACAATGTTGAGACCCATTTGGTAAACACCTGTCCAACGCCAAACCTTTCCAATGTGTAAAACAAATATGACCATTCAACCCTATCGAATGCCTTTTCCGCGTCTAATGAAATTACTACTCCTGGTATCTTTCCCTGATGGCAGGCTTGGATCATATTCAAGACCCTTCTAATATTATTGGATGATCTACGGCCCTTAATAAATCCCGTCTGATCCTCCTTTATAATATATGGCAGTACCCTTTCTAGTCTCAGTGCTAACATTTTAGAGAGGATTTTAAAATCTACATTTAGCAAGGATATTGGTCTATAAGATGTACAGTCTTCTGGATCTTTTCCTTTTTTGAGGATAAGAGAGATATTTGCCTCTTTCAGCGAAGGCGGGAGACAGCCCTGACTATATGCAAAGTTGTACATGTCCATAAGTGGATCAGCCAATATTTCTGTAAATTCTTTATAGAATTCAGCTTGAAAACCATCTGGACCCGGTGCCTTTCCGCTCTGGAGTTGCCTAATTGCCTCAAGTATTTCTTGGACTGTTAGAGGAGCATTTAGGGCCGATACCTGTTCCGGAGTCAAGCCCGGAAAGGTCAAATTTTTTAAAAATGACTGCATCCTCCTAGTCCTATCTTCACAATCCTGCGATTTATATAACTCAGAATAAAATTCTCTAAAGCTCGCATTAATCTTTTTATGATCATGAGTCGAGGTACCTGTACTTTCCTTGATAGACGTAATAGTCTGAGGGGCCTTCTTTTTCTTTGCAAGAAATGCTAAATATCTACCCGGTTTGTCACCATATTCATATAACCTTTGTTTTGCAAATAATATTTCCCTCTTAGCCATTTGAGTAAGCGTAGTGTTCAGAGCTGTCCTAACGCCGTAATCCTTTGCAATTTTATAATAGAAGGTCTATCAGCGTATGCTGTTTTAGCTGCTTTTAAGCGAGCTTCGAGCAGACGCTGTTGCTCTCCCTTCAGTTTCTTCTGGGTCGCTGAGTAGGAGATGATCAAACCTCGTGCATAAGCTTTGATGGTCTCCCACATCATTGATGGGTTGCTAGCCGTACCTGAATTAATTTCTAAAAAAGTTTTAAATTCTTGGGAGAAGTACTTTACAAATTTACTATCTTTTATCAGGAAGGGGTCCATACGCCAATGCCGAGCAGATGTCCCATTGTTCCTTGCCTTAGTTTCCATATATACAGCGGCATGGTCGGAAATCGCTATAGTACCTATTTTACAGGATAATATGGAATTTAAAAAAATCGATGGGGCAAAAAACATATCAATTCTACTATGACATTTATGTGGATTAGAGTAGAAAGAAAAATCTCTACCCTGTGGATGAAGACATCTCCATACATCTACCAATCCTAATTCTTTATTCAGATCCGCCAATTGTCTAGATCTGGGAGATACTCCGGCAGCACTCTTGGGAATCCTATCTATTTCCGGATCCATAATACAATTAAAGTCTCCCCCTATAATTGTATGACGGGCACCAAAGGCCATCAATTTTGAAAAAGCTTCCGTTATAAATTTAAAGGGGTGTGCCGGGGGACAGTACAAATTTAGAATCCCATATTCCTCTCCATTTACGAGGGCTTTAATCAAAATATATCGTCCAGATTCGTCTTTTATCTGATTTAGAATTTTGAAAGGGAAATTCTTCCGAACAAGAATAACAACTCCCCTGCTTTTTGAGCTAAAAGAAGAGAAAAAGGCCTGATCAAATCCACCCTGCCGTAATTTTAAGTGTTCTTTATTCGACAGGTGTGTCTCCTGTAGGAGAGCTATGTCAACTCTTTCTTTCTTAAGATTTGATAATATTTTCTTCCTTTTTGACTGGCGAATTACTCCCCCTGACATTCCAGGTGCACCACTTAACCGATTGATCAACCATAATCATCTAGGCAGATCCGAGACCCCTTGGGAGGGGAAACCCTATCTGGAACATCCCGAGCATGGAGCATAAAAAATTTACAAAAATAAAGGCTCTCTAATACACTCACAACAATATAATAAAAAACTATTTCTTAATAAAGAAAATATAAAACGTACCTAAATGGAGATTTTCCCCCTTGTTCCCAGGGAGCGTCATTTCCTCTCCAAAAGTCCATCTTATTCTCTCCCAACCAATGCCCCACCCTTGACCCAGGTGCTCCTCAATAAAATGAGGAGAATTCAACTATAATACAAAGCTAGAGTTAACAGTGAGCACCCTACCCCCGCCCACACCAACACCTGGATATATTTGGGAATGTTAATACCATATATAAATATATAACTATAAAATTACAATCTCAACAAGTAATAATTAGATATAATAATACAAAATAACCAGGGAAAAACAACCCCGCTCCTAAAGACAGAGGTAAAATAGGATAAGGTAACCACCTCCCCCCACCAACATTAACCAAACGCCCCAACATATATAAACATACATACATACCCACATATATACATAAAGTAATAAAAGAAAACAAACCCAAGCGGGGGGGGGAGAAAATCAAATCCTCTCCCCACCCCCGTGATAATATTAAACAATGAGGTAAAAAAAGAGAGAGAAAAAGAGGGGGGGGATATAGACCAAAGCAGGGGGAAAGGCAAACCAACATCCACAATCTCTTACAGTTTATTTAAGCGAGTCCAAGAATTCCTTAGCCTTCTCTGGTGATCCGAAGTTATATATGGATCCTTCGTGGTTAAAGCGTAGCGTTGCTGGATAGCGTAAGGAGTACTGAGTATTTAAGTCCCTTAAACGCTTCTTCACCTCATCGAATGCCTTCCTCTTTCGGACCAGAGCTGGGGAAAAGTCCTGAAATAGCATGATCTTGGATCCTTTATAGATCATGGCTTGGGGATCTTTTCCAAGATTTCTTGAGGCTTCTAGGAGCATCTGCCTCTCCCTATAGCTCTGCAGCTGGAACAGAACCGGGCGTGGGCGCTGGTTTGAGCCGGGCCCACGTATTGCGACCCGGTAGGCCCATTCCACCCTTACCTGGCCTGATCCAGCATGCAGATTTAAAAGCTGTGGCAGCCACTGCTCCAGGAATGCTGTAAGCTGGCCTTCCTCTTCCCGTTCGGGAAGGCCCAGCAACCGAATATTTTTTCGACGACCTCGATTATCGAGGTCGTCAATATGATTTTCTAAGGTCCGAACTCGCTGCTCGAGAGTCCGGACCTGATCTGCGGCTGATTGAGCTGCAGTCTCAGAGGTTGACGAATCCAATTTTAAGAATCTGTGAACCTGCGCTCCAAGGTCTCTTTGTTTGGCAACACTCCCCAGGACCTTACCATTTAGTGTATAAGCACCTCACATTTATCTAAATAAAACTCCAACTGCCACTCCTCGGCACATTAGCCCAGATGATTCTGCCTAATCCAAGATGGAGAATAAGAAATATTGTGACTGTAGGAAATGTCCCTTTTTTTGCAGTATTTTCAGTGTTGGAGCTGATTTCCTTAAATTTTAGAAGCAGTAATTTCTGTTTATAAGCTGATGCACTGATATGGGAAAAGAAAAGGTCAAAACAGCAGCTCTTTAAAAAGGGGGAAGAGAGACAAAGACAGTGAAGGAAGTAAAACAAGTGGAGAAATAAACCTGCACAGCTATCTGCCCCAGCAGAGAACCTGCACAGCTGTCTGACCCAGCAGAGAACCTGCACAGCTGTCTGACCCAGCAGAGAACCCGCACAGCTGTCTGACCCAGCAGAGAACCTGCACAGCTGTCTGACCCAGCAGAGAACCCGCACAGCTGTCTGACCCAGCAGAGAACCTGCACAGCTGTCTGACCCAGCAGAGAACCCGCACAGCTGTCTGACCCAGCAGTGAACCCGCATAGCTGTCTGACCCAGCAGAGAACCTGCACAGCTGTCTGACCCAGCAGAGAACCCGCACAGCTGTCTGACCCAGCAGTGAACCCGCATAGCTGTCTGCCCCAGCAGTGAACCTGCATAGCTGTCTGACCCAGCAGTGAACCCACACAGCTGACTGCCTCTGCTGTTTGGTTTTAAGTATCTCTGGACATTGGAATGCATCTTGAGAAAAATGAACAAACAGCAAAATTCACAGCTGACTTCGCAAAACCCTATGTGTGAAAGCTCCCAGCATGGGGAGCAACTAAGTGGTTAGTTTTGAAAGTAACCCTTTGCAATTTATAGAAATTATTTGGTGATTGAAAGTATGGAGCTAAATTTGCTGATGTCACAAAGATAGGTAGGAAAGTGAGTTGTGAGGAAGATAAAAGGAGTTTGCAAAAAGATATTGATAGGTTAGTGATTGGGCAAAGACCTGGCATATGGAAGATAAGTGGGTAACAGTCCATTTTGGCAGAAAGAATAATAAAGAAGCATATTATCGAAATGATGAGAGGTTGCAGAGTTTTGAGATGGAAAGAAATCTCCTGGTGCATGAATCACAGAAGGTTAGTGTGCAGGTACAGCAAGTAATCAGAAAAACTAATAGGATATTCTGGTTATTGTGAGGGGTAGGGAGGGTATGCTTCAGTTATACAGGGCATTGTCTGGAGTACTGTCTACAGCATTACAGAAGGATGTTAATGCTTGAGAGAAGGCTTGCTAGACTAATGCCTGGAATATTCCTTATGAGGAAAGGTTAGACAGGCTGGGTCTGTATCCTCTGGAGTTTAGAGGAGTCAGAGGTGACTTAATTGAAACATAAAATCCTGAGTGGACTTGACCAGGTGGATGTTGAAAGAATGCTTTCCTTTGTTGGAGAATCTAGAACTAGGTGTCAATAGTTTAAAAATAAGGGATCTACTATTTAAAACAGAGATGAGGAACTTTTTAGGCTCAGAGGTTGTGAGTCTTGGAATTTCCCTTCCTCAAATGAGAACCTTTAAATATTTTGAAGGTGGTGATAGATTCTTGTTTATCAATGAAAGATCATCAGGAGTGTGCAAGGATGTAGAAGTGAGATTAAAATCAGATTAGCCACAATTTTATTGGAGCAGGTTCAAAGGACCAAGTGTTTATGTTGAGAATCTGTCTGCCAGCAAGCAGGGCAGCTTCAGAATGTCAGTGCTGGTCTGGGTGAACAGCCAGCTTTCAAAGATGGCATAGCTGCAAGGGATGATGGTCTTTCAGCAGGTAGACGGTGAGCAGTGAGTTGTTCTGGGAATGGCACGTGAAGGTAGGGTAGATTTGGATGTGAGGGGCACCATAGGGGTGGTGTTAGTAATTAATGTGGTGAATTTGTTAAGATATTGTGAGAAAACTTGCTTTGCCTCATGGAAAAAAACTCTCTGATGCAACTCAGACTTAGCCAAATAAATGTAAAATTGAGACTATTGTTTTAGTTAACAGGCTGTTGTGTGGAATATTCCTGAATGCCTCTCTTGTCTACCATGTTGGTCACCTTCAGAAACTAAATCAGCTTGGTTTGTGAGACCTGATTTATCCTGTACCAATTCTCATTTGCTGTACCTGTCTGTATACTGAGTCACTCTGACTCTAATAATAGATTCGACTATCTCCCCACTGCTAACAGGTTTTTAGTTTTCTAGTTTATTTCTTCTACCATTCCCAAAAATTGAGTGACATTGACAATTTTCTAACCCAAGGGGTAATTCCTTAATTTAAAATTTAGGAAGAATGTGGCCAATTTCCTCCATTAACATCATGGGCCAAAAATCATCAAATCCTGGAGATCTGTCAACATTTAACAAGATCAATCTATCCCTCAGCTTTTTAAAACTTATATTGAATCGAGTTACACCCTCTCCTTTTCTGTTTAATTTTAGCTGTATTGCTGGTATTTTATTCTCATCTTCTGCCATTTCCTGATCTAAAATTACAATGTTACCTGCATCTGTCAGTAAGGTGCCTATACTCACATTATGCTTAACCCACCCTCTTTCTTATAAAAACCATGACCATTGTCCTTAATAAATCTCACAAGCTTCACTGTATATTCTGTTATGTCTGTTACTACTGCTTTTGTGTTGCTTTGCTGTTCCTAATGTCTCTTCCAGTGGACTGGCCGTTGTATGACACAAGTCGAAACAGAAAAAGAAATTTGATGAGGGGAGAAATGACTATGAGTTTCAAGAGCCAAATAATTATATCAGACCTTAGTAATACTTTGTGCATCAATTCACATGTACAGATAAAAGCCCAAAAGTATACCTGCTAAGAATCTACATTCAATTTCTCACACCCACACAAAATGTTATATAATACTCTTTATATTTCTTTCATTGACAGTATAATTTCCATGATGTTTATTTTCGCATTTCACATGATGTGGCTAAATGTGACATTAGCCTGGTATTTACGGCAATTGTCAGTCTGAACATGTCCTGATCAGTGTTCCCTCCAAGCTGTGAGGCTGCACAGTTGCAAGTCACTGATAAGTTCTAATTGGCATTGGCTTCTGCTTCCAGAAGCTGCTGGTATGGACAGTCCTCAAAGGTCCACACGGTGGGAAAAAATAGTGAGAGGAAACATTGGATCCAATATGTACTTGTAGTGTAAGTGAAATAGAATAGTGCACAGGAGTTTTACTCTGTATCTAACCTATAAGCAATCAGCATTCCTCCCTAACAGAGTATAAATATTGGTTCTCCCCTCTATTCATATTCCTGCAAAATGTCCTGATGAGGTCAAAATGAAACATTTCATCAAAATTGTTTTTTCTGAGCAATAATTAAAACCTTGACAGTTTGTGTACATGAGGAAGCTCCTTTTACTCTTTTTGTACATAGCAAAGCCAGCGAAGACTGATTTAACCCATTTCAATGGTATAGCTTCAAAAGATGTTATTTAACCATCTCCTGTCCAAGTCAGGTGAAATTCTCATGGGACGATACCTATTAGCTTATTAACATTCTAACGCCAGCCCCTGGTGTTTCACTCTGATTGAATCAGGGTCTCTGAGAGAGGGGTGTTTATTATCACGTACACACGCTGAAAGCTGTCTGTTCTCACACACTACTGCATTTCTACTGAGCTTTGCCTTTGTGGATCCTTTATACCTCAGGCCAACCAAACACGTGATGCCCAATGAATGAATGCCCAAATCACGTTGCACATTTCACCCACCATCTGCCTTTACTCAGTGTGTATCACAAACAGGACTAACAATATAGTTCACCAAACATTCAACAAGATAACGTAAAATTGTTTGTTGGAATAAGAGAATAGTTTGATATCATGACGTACCTACCCTAGAGTGATGCTGGACTAGTAGAAAGGGAGCTGAAAAGTGTGTTGCTGGAAAAGTGCAGCAGGCCAGGCAGCATCCAAGGAGCAGGAGAATTGACGTTTCGGGCATAAGCCCTTCCTCAGGGCTTATGACTGAAACGTCGATTCTCCTGCTCCTTGGATGCTGCCTGACCTGCTGCGTTTTTCCAGCAACACGTTTTTCAGCTCTGATCTCCAGCATTAGCAGTCCTCACTTTCTCCTAGTAAAAAGGGAGCTTATAATTCAAGAACTCATATTGTACTTGCCTTGGGAATGTTTGGTGGGGACAGTGCAGACAGAGTTTTACATTATATCCAACCCTGAGCTGAATCTGTCCTGTGAGTGATGAAACAGTGTAGTCCTATTCTGCAGCTAAACCCTGTGCTGTCCCTATCCCAGGAGTATGTGGTGGGAAAAGTGTGGATAAGCCTTACTCTGTATCTAATATCATGGCTGTATAGGTCCTGGGAGTGTTGAATGAAGATGGTGTAGACAGACCCTGTGTTGTCCCTATCCTGCGAATGCTTGATGAGGACAGTGTAAGGCAGCTTTACTCTGTATCTAACCCTGTGCTGTCCCTGTCCTGGGAGTGTTTGACGGGAGGACAGTGTAGAGGCAGCTTTACTCTGTATCAAACCGTGTGCTGTCCCTGTCCTGGGAGTGTTTGACGGGAAGACAGTGTAGAGGCAGCTTTACGCTGTATTTAACCCTGTGCTGTCCCTATCCTGGGAGTGTTTGACGGGAGGACAGTGTAGAGGCAACTTTACTCTGTATCTAATCATGTGCTGTCCCTGTCCTGGGAGTGTTTGATGTGGGACAGTGTAGAGGGGCTTTACCTTCAGGTTAAAAGTCTAGACGGAAGCTAACTCTGTGTCTAACACTGTGCTGTCTCTGTCCTAACTGTATCTATTTCTCATGATCACATCTGCCCTGGGGCTGGTGCTTCTAACCAATGAATGCCTTTGCCTGGCCAACCTGATCAATGGAAGAAATACAATGATCTCTTGATTGGAAGTTTATGATCAGACATTGGAAGTATGGGAAGGTTGGTTCCATTCATGAATTAATGGATGAATGAAGCTGTAAACTCTGTTCCAGGCCTTGCGTTGGAAGTGAGATTGCAATAGTGATCATACTGAATAACATCCGCAGTGAACAAAGAGCAGCATGCAGCTTCTCTTTGAATGAGTGGTGTTAATGTTGGCTCCAATCATTGTCATTTGCTGTTTCTTTAATTGAGGATGATCCTCCTCCCGGCCTGTCAACACATTGAATCTTGAGTCTCAGATGTTTGAGCACTAGGGGCAGGGGAGAGAGTGGGATCTGGAGAGCAGGATTCACTTCCATTCTCTGCTGCGCTTTCCATCATATTATCCCTTGACCTTGGTGTAATTTATTTAGTTCTAGGTTGTCATTGGCAGCACAAGGTAAATCACATTGTATTGATCCTTGTCTTGTACATTCACACGTAGGCTGGTAATGTGGCAAAAGAAACTTGGAACAGAAGGAGGTCCTTCAGCCTGTTTCACTAATCAATTAACAAATGGCTGGCCTATATCTTAGGCCTATTTACACAACTGTTGCTCCAGATCCTTTGATAATCTTCCCAAACAAAACAGTATCGATCTGGGTCTCAGATTTTTGAGGCTGACCATTCTAGCTGTCCACTGCCATTAGTGTGAAGATGTACCTCCTGATTTCACTCCGGAACAGTCTCTCATTTGGCATTTTTGCAATTATCAGGCACTGACAACATGGGGCTGAGGTGCACAGTGAACCCATTCATTCACAGACAGACCGTGAATGATAATTAAGTGGTGTCTTCACCTTCAACACTTGCAAAGTTGTAACCTCCCAAAAAATCAATATTCAGCACAGAATTGTCACAGAGCAGAAAGAGGCCACTGGGCCCATTCCCTAGTGCCAACCCTTGCCTTTTCCCCTCTTCTACACCATTTCTATTGAAAGGCCAGTTTTGTCATAAATTTCTTGTTTCACTGACATGAAGCTATGTTGTCTATTCCATATGAATCAAGCTAAAGGTCTTTGGAATGAAGGATAGAAAACCTACATATCCAAATATACAAGGATACAGTAACATCGGAAAATCACCCAGATTTAAATCAGACACATCTGGTTTACATAGCTAAAGGCACGAACACAAGGCAGAATTTACAGATCCCCACCCAGCAGGTTCCCCACTCTGAGGGAGGGGGTATTCCCCAAGTTGCCCTCTTGCTGTCTAATGGCCCAATATGGAGCTGGTCACAATTTTACGGGATGGGTGAGAATATTATTGGCCAGTTAAAGGTTGCTTTTCGGTTCTTTTCCAGGTTAGGTGGTGCCCTCCAGAATCTGTCTGTCCTTACCCCACAATCCCCTTAGGCTTGTCTTTCAGACCATGACCGCTATACGCTACCACTCACCCACACACAGACTCACACAGCCACACACACAGACATACACACAGACGCACTCTCCAATTTAATAATATCCTTCCTATAGCACTTCTTGTACTGTTTATCCCAGACTGCGATCTCAGTTCACTGTTGGGTTAAATTCCACAACTTTGGTTCATTACTTTGAACCTAAATGAAAACTTTCTGTGTTTCAAGAGTAATTTATTCTACTGTTGCCTACAATCGAATTTTTAGAAAGAAGTACGATATAATTGCATGGAAAAGGTGAATCCAGAGCACTGTTAGCAAGGATAAATGAAACAAAATGGCTGCTCCTGGTCAAACAACTGTAACCAGGGAACACAGATTTAGACGATTGACAGAAATAACTTGAAAGGAAGGCAGTTTTTGCTTGAATATGGTGAGTTGCTCTGGTGTAGATTGTACTATCTGTAAGGGTGGATTCAATGGTAGCTGTCAACAGAATACTGGATAAACACGGAGAGGGTAAAGACATGCAGTTCATTGGGGAAAGGAAGACCGCAAAGTGACTCTTCAAAGAACCAGCACTGGGAGCTTGCACAAGTAGTCTCCCGTGTTGCCATGTTAAATGATTTTGAATTGGCCAGGAAGGATCCTCCTGATATCTCGCCGTGTCTGCGTGGGTTTCCTCCGGGTGCTCCGGTTTCCTCCCACAGTCCAAAGATGTGCGGGTCAGGTGAATTGCCCGTGCTAAATTGCCCGTAGTGTAAGGTAAGGGGTAAATGTAGGGGTATGGGTGGGTTGCGCTTCAGCGGGTCGGTGTGGACTTGTCGGGCCGAAGGGCCTGTTTCCACACTGTAAGTAATCTAATCTAATCTGATTGTCAGGACAGTTGGGCAGACTCTGCTAAACTAACATCAACAAACCCTGCTTCCATTTCACAGCGTGACCTCAGGACATCCCAGATGGTGTACAGCCAATGACGTGTAGTCAGTGTTGCAAAGTAGGAGATTCAGAGGCAAATTGGCACACAGGCAAGTTCCCACAAATAGCAGTCAGACCATGAGGAGATCATATGTGGCTGTAAAGAAGACTCATACTCGACTTGAAACATTAACTCTGTTTCTCTCTCTCTCTCTCTCTCTCTCTGCAGATGCTGTCTGACTGCTGAACTTTTGTTTTTGTTTTAGATGATAGCTATTAGTCAAGCCACCATGGATGGCTCCCCTACAACTGATGGAACAGTAAAAATATTGCAGTTGCTGCAAACCTGAAATAAGAACAGAAAGTGCTGGAGAAACTGGCATCATCTGTGGAGAGAGAAAACAGAATTAATGTTTTGAGTCCAAAACGACTCTTGTGTGGAAGCTCCATACTCTTTTTTTAGATTAGACTAGACTTACAGTGTGGAAACAGGCCCTTCGGCCCAACAAGTCCACACCGACCCGCCGAAGCGCAACCCACCCATACCCCTACATTTACCCCTTTACCTAACACTATGGGCAATTTTAGCATGGCCAATTCACCTGACCCGCACATCTTTGGACTGTGGGAGGAAACCGGAGCACCCGGAGGAAACCCACGCAGACACGGGGAGAACGTGCAAACTCCACACAGTCAGTCGCCTGAGTCGGGAATTGAACCCGGGTCTACAGGCGCTGTGAGGCAGCAGTGCTAACCACTGTGCCACCGTGCCGCCCACAAAGTCTTGTTCAAAGCTCTTGTTCAAAGTCCTGCTGTG
This sequence comes from Hemiscyllium ocellatum, assembly GCF_020745735.1. Classification (NCBI taxonomy): domain Eukaryota; kingdom Metazoa; phylum Chordata; class Chondrichthyes; order Orectolobiformes; family Hemiscylliidae; genus Hemiscyllium; species Hemiscyllium ocellatum. Next base: position 54,178,715 of record NC_083425.1, read on the forward strand.
CGGTAGAATCTTTTCCAGCCACCTGATAGGGTCAGAGCTCTCAGGGTCCCAGGCAGCACAGTGACTGCTATGCAACACGTTGGGCTCAGTTGTTCAGGGTGGGACCTGCTGCGCCAAATGGTTTCCTTATCAACATGTTCTGAGATGTTATTAAACACCTTTAGAACAGGCGAAACCCGAACCCAGGCCTCCTGGATCAGGGGTAGGGAGACTACCACTGCACCACAAGATGCCCTAGATCCAACTTTTTAAGTCAGAGGCATGAATGTTGTGCAGCTGACTACAACAAATGTGAACATTATCGCAGGTCCCTGAACTATCCACACAGACTCAGTCATAAAGAGGCACATTCACACACACACGCACACACACAAACACAGACAGAGGAACACACAAATACAGGGGATTGTACACAAAACACACACACACAGGAACACACACAGACAGAGACACATACATACATACAGGGTAACACACAAATACTGGGGTATATACACCCAAGGGTGTATGGAACACACAGACAGACAGAGGAACACAGACATAGAGGAACACATACAGAGGAACACAGAAACATACTCACACATATAGGAAGAAACATAGCCAAGCTTAACAGTGATCATCTCACTTTCTGCAGGCATTAGCCTCCAAATCAGGCTCAGTGGTGGTCTCTCCCTCAGGAACCAGGTTCCTTTAATTTATTGATGCAGCCAGTCCCTGCCATTCATTCCCTCAGCATCTCCACTGGCACTGGGGACGGGGGAGGTGGACAGCAGCAACTGAGGAAGCGAGTCTCACTCGTGTCGTCTTGGTAACAAGCCAGAGAGAGAGAGAGGCAGCTTTAAAAAGGCAGCAGAGAGAAAGTGGGAGAGAGGGAGAGAGAGAGAGGGAGAGAGAGGCAGTTTTAAAAAGGCAGCAGTGGGGGGTTAGACAGAGAGAGGGAGAGAGAGAGGGAGGGGTAGAGAAGGAGGGAGAGGGAAAGGGGAGGAGTAGGTGACAGCTTTAAAAGTGCAGCAGAGAAGAGGGAGAGAGAGAGAGAGGGGAGACAGATGTAAAAGGGCAGCAGAGAAAAAGGGAGGGAAAGTGAAAGGAGGGAGAGGGAGCAAAAGAGAGGAGGGTGTAGAGAGCGCGGGGAGGGGGTAGAGAGAGAGGGGGGGAGAGAGAAGAGTGGGGGAGAGAGGAGCGGGGTCTGGGCAGCTGCCAGCGACTGAGATGAATATAAGCCAGAGCTGCAGCTCCTGCCAGGGCTGGGAGGGGAGACCCGAGAGGGTCATCGTGCCACTGGTCTTCTGTCTAATCTTCCTGCTGGGTACAGTGGGCAACAGCCTGGTCCTAGCTGTGCTCCTTCGGAATGGCCAGATGACCAGCAACACCACCAACCTGTTCATCCTGAACCTGGGCATTGCTGACCTCTGTTTCATCCTGTGCTGTGTGCCCTTCCAGGGCACCATCTACACCCTGGACTCCTGGGTCTTCGGCTCCTTCATGTGCAAGCTCGTCCATTTCTTCATCTACCTGACCGTCTACGCCAGCAGCTTCACCTTGGCCGCAGTCTCCGTCGACAGGTGGGTCCAATACCACCTGGGCAGGGGCTGGAGCAGGGCAGGGATGGGCACTCGGAGGGTGAAGGGGCTTTTCAAACCGGATAGTATAAGGTATCTAATTAGGAGGGGACAGGATTAGAATTGGGATTGACCCTGAGTCTGGGATTAAATCTGGGATTGGGACTAGGACTGTGACACTCTGTGACCCCGAGTGGAATTCAGGGAGGAACCATTGCCAGGACTGAAAGTCACTAATTCCCCCCTCGGTTTGGTTATTGTGTTCCTGGATCTGATCAAGAGTGAGTATCATGTTGCAGTCTATAGGAACAGGGGTAGTCATGATGTGGAGTTGCTGGTGTTGGACTGGGGTATACAAAGCTAAAAATCACACAATGCCAGGTTATAGTCCAACAGGTTTATTTGGAAGCTCTAGCTTTCGGAGCGACGCTCCTTCATCAGGTGGTTGTGCTCCGAAAGCTAGTGCTTCCAATTAAACCTGTTGGACTATAACCTGATGTTGTGTGATTTTTAACTTAGTAGGAACAGGGGCTGTGTGAGCTGGCCCAGTGTCTCTCTCTTGTGTTTCTGTCTTGCTACTGAGCAGTGACCCATCTCTAACGTCAGTCTGTGCTTTCACCATACCTCCTGCCAATCGCAGAAATGACAGGGTTAGGGCTATCAGCAACAGTGTGTGGGGAGAAAGGCCTCCTGTGAACACGCTGAAGAAACCAGTTGGAGTGGAATCTCTCAGCTTTGTCCATCCAGAGGTTAGTTAACCTCAGAATCAGATCCAGGCAGGACCAGTACAGAGGGTGGTTTTGGAGATGAACAATTTTCAGGAGGTTATTCTGCAACGTCAGCGATTCAGGGGAAAGCTAAAAGAAGCAGATCCAGGAGGCAATTGAATATGAGAGTGTGACAGCACCTTCCAAAATACAGGAAGCTGTTTGAAACGGTCATACCCAGCTTCCTAAATCACTCCTGTTTGCTTGGTATCTTCAGCCGAGTGCTTTTCCCCTATGGGAAGGAATGGGAATGGGTGGAAGGAGGAGCAGACAAATTCTCAAACTCTGGAATGATATCCTGAACACTCCTGCAGTGAGCAACAAGTCCTGGGATGGGACAGAATGCAGGAGAATCTGCCTGACAGGCAGAAATGCTGCACCTCCCCCCCCGCACACACACACACACACACACACACACACACACACACACACACACACACACACACACACACACACACACACACACACACACACACACACACACACCATCCTCTGGAGGAGCCATTCTGAAAGCATCACGTCACAGAATGTACTGAGTGCAGAGAGTTCTAACGAGGACAATCTCTCCTCAGTCAGATGAGGCAGTGTAGGCTGGACAGTGTGAACAGGCTAACCTGCTTGGTTGCTAACTCCTTGGTCGATATTGAACAAAGGTTGAACTGTATCGATAGTAAATACAGTTTCAAAAGTGGCTTTGATTAGAGATTTCACCAAATACAGTACAAGGTTATTTAAGAGTTCTGGATGGATGTTGGGTAGACATTGCATGAGCAGAATATAAACAGGTGGGACCATGACAGGGTGTAGTTTGTGAGGATGCTGAGGTATTGACTAGATTGCAGGGAATTTGGGTGTTGACTGTAGTTTTGGAAGAGTTCGGGTGTTGAATGTGGTCTGTTGGGTGAGGGTGGTGTTGGGTGTTCCATGTAGTCTGTGCGGAGATTGGATGTTGAGTGTAGTCTGTGGGGAGTTTGTGTGTTGAGTGTAGTCTGTGGGGAGATTGTGTGCTGAGTGTAGTCTGTGGGGAGTTTGTGTGTTGAGTGTAGTCTATGGAGAGTTTGTGTGTTGAGTGTAGTCTGTGGGGAGTTTGTGTGTTGAGTGTAGTCTGTGGGGAGATTGTGTGTTGAGTGTAGTCTGTGGGGAGTTTGGGTGTTGAGTGTAGTCTGTGAGGAGTTTGGGTGTTGAGTGTAGTGTGTGAGGAGTTTGTGTGCTGAGTGTAGTCTGTGAGGAATTTGGGTGTTGAGTGTAGTGTGTGAGAAGTTTGTGTGCTGAGTGTAGTCTGTGAGGAGTTTGGGTGTTGAGTGTAGTGTGTGAGGAGTTTGTGTGCTGAGTGTAGTCTGTGGGGAGTTTGTGTGTTGAGTGTAGTGTGTGGGGAGTTTGTGTGCTGAGTGTAGTCTGTGGGGAGATTGGGTGTTGAGTATAGGTTGCAGAGCCTTGCTGTGGCCTATGATCTAACAGCCAGCAAAACAATGTTGTCCATGAATCCAGGCCTAGTGATCCTGCAATGATAAGATGATATCTTCCCCAACATTGCCTCCATAATGTTGAAACCAATATCCAGCAGGAAATGTAATGCAAATATAAAGCATGGGCGGCACGGTGGCACAGTGGTTAGCACTGCTGCCTCACAGCGCCTGTAGACCCGGGTTCAATTCCCGACTCAGGCGACTGACTGTGTGGAGTTTGCACGTTCTCCCCGTGTCTGCGTGGGTTTCCTCCGGGTGCTCCGGTTTCCTCCCACAGTCCAAAGATGTGCGGGTCGCACATTGCCCGTAGTGTTAGGTAAGGGGTAAAATGTAGGGGTATGGGTGGGTTGCGCTTCGGCGGGTCGGTGTGGACTTGTTGGGCCAAAGGGCCTGTTTCCACACTGTAAGTAATCTAATCTAATCATGCAGCCTTGGTGTACTGACCTTGCTGTATTTAATTTGTTCATGGGCCAGCATTTACTACCAAGAGGGCCATCAAGAGTCAGCCACATTGCTGCAGGTCACAGCTGTACTGTCATTGAGGCCTACAGGACAGAGAAAGGTCCCTCAGTCCAACAAGTCTGACCAAGTCAAAACCAACCACCTAACTATTCTAATTCAATTTTCCAGCATTTGGCCATAGCCTTGTATGCCTTGACATTCTAAATACATATCTCAATACTTCTGCAATGGTACTGGTGTTCCTGCCTCACCTACTCTCCCAGGCAGTGAGTTCCAGCCTCCCTCCTTTTCCTCACTTGTCTTCTTAACCTCCTATGCCTTCTCCTGAGTCTGTGTCGTCTGGTCACTGATCCCTCCATCAAGGGGAAACGTTTCTTACCCAGTCTATACCCCTCATAATTTTATACATCTCAATCATGTCTCACTTCAGTCTCCATGGGAGGCGCAGGGTTACAGGAATACAGTTTGGGTGTGAGTCTGGATGGTATAGACTTGATGGACTGAATGGCCTGCTTTCCCACTGTAGGGATACTCTGATGGTGGCTCAGTGGTTAGCACTGCTGCCTCACAGCTCCAGCGACCCAGGTTTGATTCCAGCCTCAGGCAACTGTCTGTGTGAAGTTTTCACATTCTCCCTAGGTCTGTATGGGTTTCCTCCCACCATCCAGAGATGTGCAGGTTAGGTGAACTGGCTGTGGGAACTGCAGAGACAGGGTGTGTTTGTGTGGGATGCTTTTTGGGAGGGTTGGTGTGGACTTGATGGGTGAAATGGGGCTTCCACACTGTGGGAAGCTACAAAATCAGTTTGTTTGATAATATTCCTCTGAAGCACCTGAGGAAATGTTACTGTTAAAGTCAAAAAATTCTGTTATTGCTGTATTTTAACCAGGTTATAAGCATCAATGAGCTTTGCTCTTGGGTAAACAGTGGCAACGTCACTGGATTAGGAATCCAAAATCCCAGGCCAATGTTCCTGGGCATTGCTTCAGTTGGCAGATTTAAATTTGAATTTGATTAAAAATGATACGTCTGAAGTGAAATATGTTAGTCTCCTGATGATGATTTAACCACTGTCAATTGCTGGGCAAACCTATCCAACTTACTCATGTCCTTTAGTGAAGGTCTTACCTGGTCTGGTCTACATGTGACTCCAGACAATGCTTTTTATGCAGTCTACTTGGACATCAGCAAGGTGTTTTGATAAGATCCTGCCTGGGAGACTGACAGTAAAGGTAAGAGCCCATGGGATCCGTGGAAATTTGAAAAACTGGTTCTGCAATTGGTTGAGTGGCGGGAAGTAAAGGATGATGGTTGAGGGGTGTTTTCGGACGGCAAGTCTATGCCCAGTGATGTCCCACAGGGGTCAGTGCTGGGGCTGTTGCTGCTTGTACTTTATATAAATGACTTAGATTTGAGTGTGATGGATTCAGCATGTCTTGTGGCAAAAGGAGATATTTGGACAGGTGACCATATGCAAAAGGAGTGGGTTGTAAGGAGTGTCTTAAAGAAGGAGGTGGAGAGATAAATAGCTTAGAATGGGAATAATGGAACGGCTGAAGGAATATCCACCTGGAGGGCAAAGAACATCCAGCAAATGTATGCAGCCGGGATTGGCAAAGCAGCGAGGGGTGGCACGGTGGCTCAGTGGTTAGCACTGCTGTCTCACAGCTCCTGGGACCTGGATTCAATTCCAGCCTCGTGTGACTGTCTGTGTGGGTTTTCTCCCAGAGTCCAAAGGCGTGCAGGCTAAGTGGATTGGCCATGCTGAATTTTCCCACTGTGGCTGGGGATTTACAGGCTAGATGGGTTAGACATGGTAAATGTGGAGGTACAGGGTCTGGGAAGGTGCTGTCCAGAGGGTTGGTTTGTTCTTGTTGGGTCAAAAGGCCTGCTTCCACAGAGTAGGGATTGCATTTAGTGCAACATTGAGGACATTTTCTTGTCCCCACTGAAATGTGGATGGAGTCTGACTAAACTTGCTTAATTCTGGGACACTTACATAAGCAGGTGGAGGATGCTGATAGGCTGGATTCCTTTGTGTAAAGACCATTGTCTAATCATTGCATTGCTCTGTGGAGAGCTGTTTCTTCAGATCTTGGTGTGACGTGCTGAAGACCAAAGCAGTGAAATGCCTGTTGAATGATTGAAGGAGTTCAAAGTCATGCTTTAGTCGTACAATGACCACTTTTAAAACTTATTTTACTGGACTACAAAGGAAATACACTGCTTTCAATCAAGGAAACTGCATTCAATTGGTCGCAGTTTTAAAATTAAAGGTTGAGATGAGATGAGATTCCCTACGATGTAGAAACAGGCCCTTCGACCCAACAAGTCCACACCGACCCTCCGAAGAGTAACCCACCCAGAATTATTTCCCTCTGATTAATGAGATTCCCCGCAGAGTGGCCCACCACAATAACTATAGAAACCTGGTGAGTATTTCCTTTTAACCTTCTGTCAGTCAGGTAAACTGAGCACTTTTGACTAAATCCTTTCGCATTTGTGATGACTGCTGGTTATTGGAGTACACGTGTGTTGTATACAAAGTTGTATTGCTTTCCTGGGACAATGAGAGTAAAGCAGACACCGTGAAGCTGATGGGCTCTGAGCTAAAGGATCATTCACTAAGAGTGAATTGAAAGGAAGAGAAAGAAAGCAACTCATTGAATCCTGTGGTACAGATGAGTGGAATTGAACTGTTTCTCCCTGATTGTCTTTTTTCACCCTTAATAATCACGTCTTTTTGTGTCTGTATATTTGTGAAGTGGGGAATTTAAGAAGGGGTACCGTTTAAGTTGTAGATTTATATGTTACCAATTTCGGTTTGCTAGTTGCAATTGATCAAAGAAAATTTGTTTGTAATTACCATGACAACTATAGAAACCTAGTGAGTATTTCCTTTTAACCTTAAATCCTTTCACATTTTGTGATGGCTCCCAGAATAGTGGGGCTTGAATTACATTGAATGGTGGAACAGGTTTAAGATACTGAAAGACTAGTTCCTGTATTTAACAGGCTATATTTTTATTGCATCTATATCAGGTTGGTAAAGTTTGCAGACATGCTAGCAGTAGTTTCCAGAGATCTGGCTGAGTATAGTTTAGATAATAATTGAGGAGACTTGTTGCATTTCGGATGTGAGATGTTGTCAGTGATGTTGTAGTCTAAGTACAGTTTACATGTGTTTATTCCATAGTCGGCTGTGTTTCAGTCATTCGGGTAAAGCTACATGCTGTGTCTGACTGGCTGTAATGGCTCCTTTTGACAACATAACCATCCCTTTACCTAAAGAGCAAAAAACATCACTGTGCAATTTGCAAAGAATTTGGAAGGAGCTGGAGATCTTCATGTTTTCTTCAGTGCTATTTAAAATGACAGGAGACTTGTCCATGCACAGTTTCTCTCTGCATTCTTAGACAGGCAGACATTATTTTCAGTCTATGTCAAGCATTTCTGATCAGATAAGATGAATATTTCAGAGAGTGGTGAGATCCAACAGTTGGGAGAACAACAGAAAGGATTTACAAGTTGATAGATTTTGGACCAGCCTCTACTATGCCTTAATTGTTCTACTGTACCAAGTCTCCAACTAACAGACTCTCTCAATGCCCAAACATCCCGGTTACTGCTGACCCTTCCTCAGCCTCCGATGCTCCAGAGAAAATAGCCCCCAGCTTACTCAGCCTCTCTCTATTGCTCAAACTCTCTAACAATGATTTACAGTGTCCTTGTAAATCTTTTCTGAACCCTCTTAATTTTCACAACATATTATCAGAATTGAACGCAGTGTTCCAAATGCGGCCTATACAATGCCTTGTACAGCCACAACATGACCTCCCAACTCCTATACACAATGGAGTGAGCCAATAAATGCCAGGGTACCAATCACCTTCTTCACTACCCTGTCTACCTGTGACTTCACTTTCAAGGAATTATGAAACTGCACTCCAAGGTTCCTTCGTTCAGCAACATTTCCCACTCCCATTAAGCATATAAGACCTGCCCTGATTTGCCCTACCAAAACGTAGCACCTCACATTTATCTAGATTAAACTCCATCTGCCACTCCTTGGCCCATCCGTCCATCTGATCAGAATGAAGATATGTGGAAGTCAGTGTGAGCAAGCATAAGAATTGGACAGCAGGATTGGCAGTAGGCAGGTTAGAATGAGAGGGCATATTTCTTTTACATTTTAGAGCTATTTTAAAAGGTTATTTCATTTACCAATATAGGACTTTGGCATTTATCATATTTCAGTCTACAGGGTAAAAAGATTGAATTTTATTCTCTGATGATGAAGGTGCAGCAGAACCCAACGACAGCTTTTACATTGGTTTCAATGGGAAAATCTGATTCCATTAAAGTCGTTTCAGTTTAAGTCATGCCTTTCTGGAATGAAACTACAACTTGAAGCAAGGACTCACTATAGTTTGTATTGCAACTGAAGCTTCTGTTAACTGTTGCCTAGGCTTTCCTTGGGTTCATTCTCTGAGTAATGCTGTTCCAATCTTGTTGTCTATTGGGCTATCTGGTTCAGAAAGGGTTAATGTTGAACACTACATTGAGTTCCACTCAACCAAGTGATGTCTTACAGGCTTAGGTGAGGAAAGTGAGAAAGGAGGTTGCTAAGCCACTGGTGAAGAATATTTGCCTCCTCACTCTCCACAGGAGTCGTACCGGAGGATTGGAAGGAGGCGAATGTTGTTCCTCTTTTCAATAAGGGAAATCCCTGGCAATTAGAGACCAGTCAGTCTTACATCTGTGGTCAGCAATGTTTTGGAAAGAATTCTGAGTGATAGGATTTATGACTATTTCGAAAATCATAGTGTGATTAAAGGCAGTCAGTGTAGCTTTATGAGTGGCAGGTCATGCCTCACAAATCTTATTGAGTTCTTTGAGGAGGTGACAAGGCAGGTCGATGAAGGTCGAGCAGTGGATATGGTGCATATGGACTTCAGCAAGGCACTTGATAAGGTTCCCCATGGTAGGCTCATTCATAAAGTGAGGAAGTATGGGATACAGGGAGATTTGGCTAAATGGGTTCAGGACTAGTTGGCTGACAGAAGGCAGAGAGTTGTTGTAGATGGAAAGTATTCTACCTGGAGGACAGTGTTGAGTGGGGTCCCACAGGGCTCTGTACTTGGGCCTCTGCTCTTTGTAGTTTTTATAAATGTCTTGGATGAGGAGGTTGAGGAGTGAGTTAGTAAATTTGCAGATGACACAAAGGTTGGAGGTGCTGTTGATAGTATCAAGGGCTATTGCAGGCTGCAGCGCAACATAGACAGGATGCAGAGCTGGGCTGAGAAATGGCAGATGGAGTTCAACCTGGATAAATGCGAAGTGATGTATTTTGGAAGGTCGAACTTGAATGATGAATATAGGATTAAAGACAGAATTCTTGGCAGTGTGGAGGAACAGAGGGATCTGGGTGTGCAAATACATAAATCCCTCAAAGTTGCCACCCAAGTGGATAGGGTTGTTAAGAAAGCATATGGTGTTTTGCCTTTCATTAACAGGGGTATCGAGTTTAAAAGCCGCAAGGTTTTACTGCAGCTCTACAAGTCCCTGGTGAGACCACACTTGGAACATTGTGTCCAGTTCTGGTCGCCCTACTAAAGAAAAGATGTGGAGACTTTGGAGAGGGTGCAAAGAAGGTTTACCAGGATGCTGCCTGGACTGGAGGGCTTGCCTTATGAAGAAAGGTTGAATAAGCCCGGACTTTTCTCTCTAGAAAGAAGGAGGAAGAGAGGAGACCTGACCGAGGTACACATGATAATGAGAGGAATGGATAGAGTCAATAGCCAGAGACTTTTCCCCAGGGCAGGATTGACTGGCATGAGGGGTCATAGTTTTAAGATATTAGGGGAAAGGTATAGAAGAGATGTCAGAGGTAGGTTCTTTACGCAGAGAGTTGTGAATGCATGGAATGCGTTGCCAGCGGTGGTGGTGGAAATATAGTCATTAAGGATATTTAAGTGACTGCTGGACATGCACATGGAGAGCAGGGACTTGAGGGGTGCGGAGGTTAAGTTATTTTATTCTACATTAGGATTAACCCTCGGCACAAATCATGGGCCAAAGGGCCTGTTCTGTGCTGTACTTTTCTATGTTCTATGTTCTATAAGCCAGAACACCTTTGGCTTTTCAGGAGTGAACATTATATCCACAGGTCTCCTCATAGCTGTAGTAACGCTGTCTAACCTAATAACACAATTTGTATTAATTCATTATCAGGCAATAACCTCCAACTTGTTTAAGTTAAGAGTCCCTTCTCATTAAGTCTCAGAAAATGGCAGCAAAACCACCCAAACTGTAAGTAGCATCCCAAAACCAAAAATAACATGGTGGCACTGATGGAATTAGAATTCAGTCAACTGCACCAAACAATCACCAGAATACATGTCTATTTACAGCTTTAAAGAATTTACAGTGTTCAGAATTACTCATGCACCCAGTCAGTAGCTGCAGCAGCTGAACAGTGTGACACTTTGAAGCTCAACATGGGAGAAGTAGCACTTCCTGATAAAAGCCTTTAACTTCAGACCTGGTAAGAGAAGCACAGACATGTGTGAGCTAGATGCAGATCCTACCTGGCAGTTACAGATTTGTCAGGAATGGGAATCTGTAGGAGCAGGCCCTGCCCTGAATCAGAGGCTCAATGAGGAAGGAAACAGCCTCCTGAGAGTAAAATTTAAAGTTTTCCTCTCATGCAGCAGAGATTTATAATTAATGGTGGAAAATGGGGTGGCAAACAGAAGACCTAAACCCAGAGGTCTCTTCACATTCTGAGTAACATCTCCTATCTTACCAATGTGATTGCTAATTTGTAATAAACTGTAGCCTCTTCCCATTAAAACTCAGTTGGAGGCAGATAAATATTCCAAGTGCAAGCTGTCAGTGGTTGATATCCCAAACCTAAATACAATGCTTTCCATATCCACTAAAAAAAGTGCTTACAACCTCATTCCTTTTGTCTGTAACTCTTCCTTTACGCCTAGTTTCTTGATAACCTAGAAATGTTGCAGTCAGCCTCTGTGGGAATGTTCCATCAATCCTGCTGAAAATGGGTCCCAAGCAATTTTCTGTCAAGGGAGCGGTGATCTTTTCCAGAAGGAGTAACTTTCTGAAATCCAAACCCCAGTTCAGACCAGGACCCTGTCCATTTGTGACACATTCCCATAGTACAGCAATTTCTAAAATCTCACATAAAGTCTTCTAATGGAATTACTGTCCAGCTTTCAAAATCTATCTCACCATAGCTAAAAGGCATCCAATATATAATCTTTCTAGTAAATTTCATCCATGAAACCTACTGAAAAAGCCAAACCATCTTCAGTATCTAACAGATGAGCTTCTGGCTCTCAAATACTTTGTCTTTGGTTTTCAGAAATGACTGTGCCGAAGCCACATTGGTCTGGGTATAACCCATAACCACATTTCATATCGCAAACTAAAATACCATTCTCAGATGTGATCGTTCATTCCAGTCACTGTGGCACCCAGCAGTTTTGGAGAGCCTTAGTTGTACCAGTGGATACTGGATGATTCCTCTCCAGGGATATTGCTGCATCAACTCACAAGGGCTATTCTACTACTGAGCAGTACAGGGACTTTGACTTGCTCCATTTTTAACCTGAGCCCATTCGCCGCTCTTCAGCATACCTGGTACCAGCTTCCTTGAGGAGCACCATGTGAACACTGATCTTAATGCAGGCATCGATGGCCAAAAATGGAAGTTACCTGAGAATCTCTGCTCTTTAGCAATCTGCCAGCCTCAACAGGATTCCCACCTCACTCGACTGACTGTGTGAAGTGTGCACGTTATCCCTGTGTCTGCGTGGGTTTCCTCTGGGTGCTCCGGTTTCCTCCCATAGTCCAAAGATGTGCAAGTCAGGTGAATTGGCCATGCTAAATTGTCCGTAGTGTTAGGTAAGGAGTAAATGTGGGGGTATGGGTGGGTTGTGCTTCGGCGGGTCAGTGTGGACTTGTTGGGCCGAAGGGCCTGTTTCCACACTGTAAGTAATCTAACCTAAACATGTACGTCTTAATTGCCCGACCAAGTGTGCCTTTTATAATTTAAAAAAGAGATAAACATCTGAAAAAAAGAATGATCAAGCTCTTTAAAGAGAAATAATTTTACTGACACACAAATAAAAATGTGAGAGGAAACCTATCAAATGAAATTAAAGTATTATTTTAGGAGAGTAACATTGAAATCTAATCCCTCCAGTGTCTATTGTTTGCAAGGAGCCTGGACTGTATCAGAGGATTGTGTAACTTTACACTGTTTTGAATATACCAATAAAACTAACCACTTTGATCAACCATTATGCATTGCAAATGGACATTTAAAACCTTCTTCGATGTTTATGAGGGTTTCTGCCCCTATCACCCTTACAGACAGTAGGTTCCAGATTCCCACCACCCTCTGGGTGAAGATTTCTCCTCGCATTCCCTCGAAACCTCCTGCACCTTCCCAGAAATCCATGCCCCGGTCATTGACCCCTCCATCAAAGTGAAAAGTCTCTTTCAGTTCCCCTCTCCACGCCCCTCATAGTTTTACACATCTCAATCATGTCCCTTTTCAGTCTTCTCTGCTCTCAGGAAAACAACTTCAGTCTGTCCAATCTCTCTCTGTATCTGAAACTCTCCAGTCCAGGCAACGTCCCGATAAATCTCCATTGCACCCTCTCCAGTACTATCACATCCTTCCGATAATATGGATTCCAGAACTGCACACAATACTCCATCTGTGACCCGTAAAAACATAAAAATATAGAAAATAAGAGCAGGAGTAGGCCATTCAGCCCTTCTAGTCAGCTGCACTATTCAGTCTGACCATGGCTGATCACCCCAACTATGTTCCCACTTTCTCCTCCACAATCTCTGATCCCTTTAGCCCGAAGAACTAAGAAGAAATTTCACTCTAATTTACACAATTACTATAAAGTGCAGGGCTATGGACCAAGAGTTGGAATTTGGGATGAGATCAGAGAGGTCTCTTACAGCTGACAAGAACATAAAATGTAAAATAGCTTCTTTGTGTGCTATAAGTTTATCTATGTCTCTATGAATGGGGAGCATTTTCCCTTCAATATTACCTACCAAATCTAGGTCAATGTTGCTAATGTGTCCTACATAATATAACTGTACTGAGGAAGTAATAGGCAGTAGGTAGTGCTCTTAATCTCTGCACCAGAAACTCTGGGTTCAAGTCCCACATCAACACTTATTGACCATGGAAGATGCATTCATAATGTGGCCAAACATTATGTAAATCCTTCCAATACACATGATGGCAGATGGTAAGAGTGAAGGAGATTGCTTGTCAGCCCTCCTACTCAAGGTAATGACAAACCACAATTGTACTTTATCCATTAACAGTCCCAATGTGATAAAGACCATCCCATCCCCATTTCAATGGATGGAGACATCTTGAAAAATGTCCATATTATAGAGGAGGAAGTGCTGGATGTCTTGAAATGCATAATGGTGGATAAATCCCCAGGACCTGATCAGGTGTACCCTAGAATTCTGTGGGAAGCTAGAGAAGTGATTGCTGGGCCTTTTGCTGAGACATTTGTATCATCAATAGTTACTGGTGAGGTGCTGGAAGACTGGAGGTTGGCTAACATGGTGCCACTGTTTCAGAAGGGTGGTAAGGACAAGTCAGGGAACTATAGGCCAATGAGCCTGATGTCGGTGGTGGGCAAGTTGTTGGAGGGAATCCTGAGGGACAGGATGTAATGTATTTGGAAAGGCAAGGACTGATCAGGGATAGTCAACATGGCTTTGTGTGTGGGAAATCATGTCTCACAAACTTGATTGAGTTTTTGAAGAAATAAGAAAGAGGATTGATGAGGGCAGAGCAGTGGATGTGATCTATATGGACTTCAGTAAGGCGATCGACAGGGTTCCCCATGGGAGACTGATTAGCGAGGGTAGATCTCATGGAATACAGGGAGAACTAGCCATTTGGATACAGAACTGACTCAATGGTAGAAGACAGAGGATGGTAGTGGAGGGTTGTTTTTCAGACTGGAGGCCTGTAACCAGTGGAGCGCCACAAGGATCGGTGCTGGGTCCTCTACTTTTTGTCATTTACATAAATGATTTGGATGCGAGCATAAGAGGTACAGTTAGTAAGTTTGCAGATGACACCAAAATTGGAGGTGTAGTGGACAGCGAAGAAGATTACCTCAGATTACAACAGGATCTTGATCAGATGGACCAATGGGCTGAGAAGTGGTAGATGGAGTTTAATTCAGATAAATGCAAGGTGCTACATTTTGGGAAAGCAAATCTTAGCAGGACTTATACACTTAATGGTAAGGTCCTAGGGAGTGTTGCTGAACAAAGAGACCTTGGAGTGCAGGTTCTTGGCTCCTTGAAAGTGAAGTTGCAGGTAGATAGGATAGTGAAGAAGGGGTTTGAAATGCTTTCCTTTATTGGTCAGAATATTGAGTACAGGGGTTGGGAGGTCATGTTGCGGCTGTACAGGACATTGGTTAGGCCATTGTTGGAATATTGCGTGCAATTCTGGTCTCCTTCCTATCGGAACGATGTTGTGAAATGTGAAAGGGTTCAGAAAAGATTTACAAGGATGTTGCCAGGGTTGAAGGATTTGAGCTACAGGGAGAGGCTGAACAGGCTGAGGCTGTTTTCCCTGGAATGTTGGAGGCTGAGGGGTGACCTTATAGATGTTTACAAAATTATGAGGGGCATGGATAGGATAAATAGACGAAATATTTTCAGTGCGGTGGGGAGTCCAGAACTAGAGGGCATAGGTTTAGGGTGAGAGGGGTAAGATATAAAAGAGACTTAAGGGCCAACCTTTTCATGCAGAGGCTGCTACATGTATGGAATGAGCTGTCAGAGGATGTGGTGGAGGCTGGTACAATTGCAACATTTAGAAGGCATTTGGATGGGTATGTGAATAGGAAGGGTTTGGAGGGAGATGGGCCGGGTGCTGGCAGGTGGGACTAGATTGGGTTGAGATATCTGGTCAGCATGGACGGGTTGGACCGAAGAGTCTGTTTCCGTGCTGTACATCTCTATGACTCTATGAGGACATTCAGTTCATAAGGACAGAATGGTGACTGGAAAGGGTGACAGCTGGGAGAATGCAGTGGTCTGGATTAACTAAAGTCTATAGATACGGGACTCCTCAGGGGCCTGCTTCATGTTTGCCCTTGCCCAGGTACCTGCTGGTTTATGATGATATGCAAAACCCATTATCAGGAATGTAAATAACACAATTACTTGGATACTCGGTAGACTGTCTTGGCTATAAGAGGGTGAACTATATCTTGTGAGACATCTTGCTGATCCTGTTGTGGATAATGTCATCTCCTCAGTCTGTCTCCCTGAATCTCTCATGTACAATCATTAATCCCGTGGTTTCTGACTTGCCCTGTCTTGCAGGTACCTGGCGATTCGTTACCCACTGCGATCCCGGGAGCTGCGGACTCCCCGAAATGCCCTGACCACCATCTGCATCATCTGGGCCCTCTCTCTCATCTTTGCTGGCCCTTACCTCAGCTACTATCAGGTGATCCACTACAGAGAGCTGACCCTCTGCTTCCCAGTCTGGGATGACTACAGGCGCAAGATCATGGACATTTTCACCTTCATCTTTGGGTACATCATCCCAGTGTTGATCCTGAGCCTGGCCTATACCAGGACCATCAGGTACCTTTGGACTGCTGTGGATCCTATCGAAGACATGTCTGAATCCAAGAAAGCCAAGCGCAAGGTAACGAAGATGATCATTATCGTGGCTGTCTTGTTCTGTCTCTGCTGGCTGCCCCATCACCTGGTTATCTTGTGTTTCTGGTTCGGCCACTTCCCTCTCAATCAGGCCACCTATGTTTTCAGGCTTTTGTCACACTGCATGTCCTATGCCAACTCCTGCCTCAACCCCATCGTCTATGCCCTGGTCTCCAAACACTTCCGCAAAGGCTTCAAGAAAGTCTTCAACTGCCTCCTGAGGAAAACAGTGGTCAGCAAAGTGCACGTGGTGCAAGTGGCCCACACGGAGGTTGGCTCCACCGAGGCCTTGCACATCATTGAACACCACAACCCAACAAGCAGTCACCAGTGGAGTCAGCCAGCTTCTCCAGGCCATGAGGTGGCGCCACCAGGAACTTTCCTGGCCTTCAGTGTGACCTAAACCTCTGAACATGAGTGAGGGCAGAGGCAGATAGTGAGCTGGTTGGGTGGACTGATTTGCATTCTAAAGTTTTCCACGCAGACAAAACAAAAAGAGGGATTTGTATTGCACACGAAGTGGCACTGGTCTGAGGACTATTAGACAGAGAGATGTTAAAGCGACTGAGATGTGGCTTGCGACACCAACAGTAAAAACATTCTAACAGACAAGCGTATGTTCAGATACGAGTCCTGCCAATACATGGTCTTGACCGAGACATTCTGAGGAAGGCTTGTTCTGAATGTTAAGTGTGTGTGAATCTTCAAAAAGAACACACACAGGAACAATGGAACCATGGTTTACTGCACAGCGATCGTTGTGAAATTATTGACTGATGCTTTTTGTTGTACATATTTCCACCCTGCCAAATATGCCGAAATGTCCACAATGTTTTAAAGCTGAGAGTGTTAAGTTATGAGGAAAGTTGCAACAAATTGTCTTGATTTCTCCTGGCTTGAAAAGATTGAGGGGAGCTGACTAGGATATTTATAATGTTAATAAGTTCTTATCAGATAAATAGAGAGAGAGGTACTAATTTCTCTAATGAGAGTAGCACGGAAGAGTGGATGTCATTTAATATTTATATCTCACTCAAAGAATAGTGGGAATCTGAAACCTACCCTCCCTTAGGGTTGTAGGTTCTGTGAGACAGTTGAAATTTTTGAGAGGTGAATCTCCATGTTGTTATTGGGTATTAAGGAGAAAAGCAAGTATTAGAGTGATCTCGCTAAATGGCCAAACAGGCCTGAGGGGCAGAATGGCCATTTCTTTCCCTGTGTTGCCAAGAGCATCAGCCGAACTGGGCTGGGCAAACATTTCCTGAGAGCACTGCCCTTGCAAGGAACTTGTTACTCATCCCCCTCTCCACCAGTAAGAACTAAGAAATGACTTGCATTTATCTATAATCTTGTCAAGTCTCTCAAACATTGTGAAGTACTTCACATCCAGTGAAAGACATTGCAGTCTAGTGCTCGAGTAAATGAAGAGGCTGTTTTTACATAACCATACAAACAACAATGAGACGTCAACGGAGTGATCTCATTTGGGTGGGATTGGAAGAGGGAGGAATTCTAATCAGGACAACGGGCGTTAAAACATTGTTTTTGTTTGAAAAGTAGTATGTGAATGGCAACTGTCTCCAGAGGAGGATGTCAATGTCATAGTCCTTTTGAACTGAACTGAAATGGCACTGAGATTATCTGAGATTCTGAACTAGGCCTTAAGTCTACAACTTGCCTGACTCATCATTCATAGATGAATACTATTGTACTCATTCCTGATGAAGGGCTTATGCCCGAAACATTGATTTTCCTGCTCCTCGGATGCTGCCTGACTAGCTGTGCTTTTCCAGCACCACACTCTCGACTCTGATCTCCAGCATCTGCAGTCCTCACTTCTTCCAGCATAGGGAATCTGACCAACACTAAGTTGGGTCACTGAGTATAACAGGGTGAGATTAGTGAAATTAATGGCTTAATCTTGTGGGTGAGACTTGAGGATATATTCTATCAGATAGCACCCAGCTGGGGAAAGGTTGGTGTTGTAGATATTTCAGGTAAGAGCCAGGGGGGGCTACAATAGTATTCATCTGTGAATAATATCACCCCCTTCCCCAGTTCAATAATCAGAATTCACTCACCAGTGCCTGTTGAATTATAGAATCATAGAATCAGGCGATTCAGCCCATTGCTATACCTGTAACCCTGCATTTCCGATGTACCTGTCTAACTTCACTGGACTAGGAAATTAGGGAGAAACATCCTGTAACCACTAACCATCTCCCCTCCCCCCCACCCCCTGGGACATAATGGAGGAAGGGGAATTATGCTTGGAGATGATGATTGTTGTGAGTGAATGTTCAGAAGGTGCCCGGAGAGTTACAGCCATAGAGCCATAGAGATGAACAGCATGGAAATAGACCCTTCAGTCCAACCCGTCCATGTGAACCAGATATCCCAACCCAATCTAGTATCACCTGCCAACACCCAGCCCATATCCGTCCAAACCCTTCCTATTCATATACCCTCCAAATGCCTTTCAAATGTTGCAATTGTACCAGCCTCCACCACTTCCTCTGGCAGCTCATTCCATACACACACCACCCTCTGTGTGAAAAAGTTGCCCCTTAGGTCTCTTTTATATCTTTCCCCTCTCACCCTAAACCTATGCCCTCTAGTATTGGACTCCCCGACCCCAGGGAAAAGACTTTGTCTATTTATTCTATCCATGTCCCTCATAATTTTGCAAACCTCTATAAGGTCACCCCTCAGCCTCCAATGCTCCGGGAAAACAGCCCCAGCCTGTTCAGCCTCTCCCTGTAGCTCAGATCTTCCAACTCTGGCACCATCCTTGTAAATCTTTTCTGAACCCTTTCAAGTTTCACAACATCTTTCCGATAGGAAGGAGACCAGAATTGCACGCAATATTCCAACAGTGGCCTAACCAATGTCCTGTACACAACCTCCCAACTCCTGTATTCAATACTCTGACCAGTAAAGGAAAGCATACCAAATGCCTTCTTCACTATCCTCTCTACATGCAACTCCACTTTCAAGGAGCTATGAACCTACTTTGTTCAGTTGTTGTGTGAGGTTTTGACACTGCTGTGTTAGCTGTGTCTTTGTAATTCTGTGGCTGTTTTGTCCATCCAGAGATGGACCGGTGTGTTGCTGGATAGAATTGCATCAAGGTACCTTAATTCAATAAACTAATGACCCTTGCTTTTTGAATAGACCGTATTTGTCGATTCTTTTGACCGAGCTTGAACCAAGAGGCCCCTCTTGAGGGGTCTTAGATCTTCAACACACTCAGCTGTGCCAGTCAGTGTGCATGTGGTGCTGATTGTAATGAGTCCTTTCTGTGACTAACATCACTCTCAACCATGAGAAAATAATTGTATCAGTCTGCTGCTGCTTGAACAAAATGCTGTGTATTGGTTAAATATCTTCCCTATCTGAAAATTTACTCAATGGATTGCAAGTTTCTCAGCTCTAACACTGACAGATATGCTGACAATAGGAATTACTTCTGTCTAATTTAAATATCCAACTTGCAAGTAAACCCATGTGCAGGCCACTGTGAGGGGTTGGATCATGAAAAGTACATTACAAAAGACTTTCGGATGCCCTGGTTTAGAGCACCATAGCCCTCAAGGGATCCTGCTCTCACTTCCTGTAGTGTGACTCCCTCACTTCCTGTAGTGTGACTCCCTCACTTCCTGTAGGGTATCCCCAACAGTTTGAACCGCGAGTGGCCATTGAACATGAATTGAGGTGTGGAGCAACAACATGGGAAGATGGGTAGAATCTGAGCACCAGCCCCAGTGTTCAGATGCCTGCTCTTGGGGGTGAAGGATGTACTCAGACTGGGGAAGGGGTTACACCAATGATGCACCAACTGGGAGAATGCATCCTCTGAGTGCCATACTGCTACCCAGCGGCAGGCATTCTTGCTGACCTTGTAGAATTCTCCTGACAGTCACAGAATTGTTTCTGTTCATCGAGGCCTGAGTGAGTGCTGGCAGAACACGGTCTACCCAGGCTGGAAGCAGAGGCCTCTCGTTGTAGTTTGTTGGGAATGAAGATGTTTGATTTCATGAGGAGTACAGGGTCCTGGTACTGAGGCCAAACAGGACAAGTTAAACTGTTGGCTCGATAAAGTTCATTCCAGCCTGGGGTTCACTTCCTCTCACAAAGCACAAAACCCTAAAACGTTAACCCTAATGATTACTCCAATTCCTCTCAATCACTCATCACCCTGTTCCCTGGCTCCATTTGGTCCCAGGCATCCCAGCCAGACCCCACTAGACACTAACGACTGAGACATTCCAAGAGCAACCTGTCTCAACTAAATGTTGACCTCATGTTTGACTGTTAAAACGCTCCAGTGATAACAGGAAGGATCAGCCATGGTTCAGTGGTCAGCACTATCGTTACCCAGTCAGAAAGCTGTGGCTTAAACCCCTCTCCCTTTCGGGGCCTGAGCCGAGAATCTAAGATGTGTTCAGTTCTGAGGGACTGCAGCACTGTTGCTGGCATCAGTTTTTGACCGAGGTGAGGAACCCTACGTGCACTCTCATGTTGGTGTCAAAGATCCCAAAGCGCCATTTCAAAGAAGATCAGGAATATTCTCCTCACTGTCTTTGTCAATATTTATCCCTCAATCAATCCTCTACCATGTCCAAATTCAAATTACTGCACTTGTGTGGAGGGAATCTGCTGAATCTTTCCAACATTTTTTTTATTAAACACAACAGATTACCTTTTTTAATCACATTGTTGTTAATGAGAGCTTACTGTGTGCAAATTGTTGCCATTTTTCCTACATTTCGTGAGTATTTCATTGGTCCAAAGGTGTTTTAGGACATGCTGATGTTGTAAAAGGTGCGAAATGCAGTTTCTTTCCTGTATTTAAGTCATCCTGAGTGTGCATCATGGCTTTGAGATAGACCCGGCATTATATCCCACTACCCACTGTATTCTAACAGATGAAAGGCTTAACAGACAATCAATTTTTCAATGTATAATTTCAGTTACATCACACTGCAAATTTTTGCTATAAATTGTGTTATGATCGAGCCCTCCACTATCACCTGATGAAGGAGCGTCGCTCCGAAAGCTGGTGTGCTTCCAATTAAACCTGTTGGACTATAACCTGGTGTTGTGTGATTTTTAACTTTGTATACCCCAGAGAAAGTTGTGTTATGATCCCTGACAATCCTGACAATCTGGTCAGGCAGCATTATGTTTTACTTTTAAGAAGGTAACAAAGTTTGAATTCGCAGATACTTACAAAGAGAATAAAGTCACCAGATTCCACATGTTGAGCAAACAAACCAAACGCCATTGGATCCAATGGACCCAGCAGTGGAACAGTCTCTGTGTTGCATGTTACAATATCAACAAGTTGCTGGCTGACACAGCACAACTGGATGCAATTCAGTCAGTGGTGGGAGATAGCCCCCCCTTGTGTTTGCTTTGGTTCTAATGTTTGATTGTGAAGGATTCCATCACAAAGTCAACTCTCTTGTTTTTTTTTACGAGGTAAAAACAATGACTGCAGATGCTGGAAACCAGATTCTGGATCAGCGGCGCTGGAAGAGCACAGCAGTTCTGGCAGCATCCAACGAGCAGCGAAATCGATGTTTCGGGCAAAAGCCCTTCATCAGGAATAAAGGCAGTGAGCTGGAAGCGTGGAGAGATAAGCTAGAGGAGGGTGGGGTGGGGAGAGAGTAGCATAGAGTACAATGGGTGAGTGGGGGAGGGGATGAAGGTGATAGGTCAGGGAGGAGAGGGTGGAGTAGATAGGTGGAAAAGGAGATAGGCAGGTAGGACAAGTCCGGACAAGTCATGGGGACAGTGCTGAACTGGAAGTTTGAAACTAGGATGAGGTGGGGGAAGGGGAAATGAGGAAGCTGTTGAAGTCCACATTGATCCCCTCTCGTGCTCCCGCGAGGAGGTTGAGCAATTCATCAACTTCACCAACACATTCCACCCTGACCTTAAATTTATCTGGACATCTCTGACACCTCCCTCCCCTTCCTGGACCTCTCCATCTCCATTAATGACAACCGACTTGACACTGACATTTTTTACAAACCCACCGACTCCCACAGCTACCTGGATTACACCTCTTCCCACCCTACCTCCTGCAAAAATGCTATCTCGCATTCCCAATTCCTCTGCCTCCGCCGTATCTGCTCCCAGGAGGACCAGTTCCACCATAGAACACACCAGATGGCCTCCTTCTTTAGAGACCACAGTTTCCCTTCCCACGTGGTTAAAGGTGCCCTCCAACGCATCTCATCCACATCCCGCACCTCCACCCTCAGACAACACCCCTCCAACCGTAACAAGGACAGAACGCCCCTGGTGCTCACCTTCCACCCCACCAACCTTCGCATAAACCAAATCATCCGCCGACATTTCCGCCACCTCCAAAAAGACCCCACCACCAGGGATATATTTCCCTCCCCACCCCTTTCCGCCTTCCGCAAAGACCGTTCCCTCCGTGACTACCTGGTCAGGTCCACGCCCCCCTACAACCCACCCACCCAACCTGGCACTTTCCCCTGCCACCGCAGGAACTGTAAAACCTGTGCCCACACCTCCTCCCTCACCTATATCCAAGGCCCTAAAGGAGCCTTCCACATCCATCAAAGTTTTACCTGCACATCCACTAATATCATTTATTGCATCCGTTGCTCTCGATGCGGTCTCCTCTACATTGGGGAGACTGGGTGCCTCCTAGCAGAGTGCTTTAGGGAAAATCTCCGAGATATCTGCACCAATCAATCACACCGCCCTGTGGCCCAACATTTCAACTCCCCCTCTCACTCTGCCGAGGGCATGGAGGTCCTGGGCCTCCTTCACCGCCGCTCCCTCACCACCAGACGCCTGGAGGAAGAACGCCTCATCTTCCGCCTCGGAACACTTCAACCCCAGGGCATCAATGTGGACTTCAACAGTTTCCTCATTTCCCCTTCCCCCACCTCATCCTAGTTTCAAACTTCCAGTTCAGCACTTGTCCGGACTTGTCCTACCTGCTTATCTTCTTTTCCACCTATCCACTCCAGCCTCTCCTCCCTGACCTATCACCTTCACCTCCTCCCCCACTCACCCATTGTACTCTATGCTACTCTCTCCCCACCCCACCCCCCTCTAGCTTATCTCTCCACGCTTCAGGCTCACTGCCTTTATTCCTGATGAAGGGCTTTTGCCCGAAACGTCGATTTCGCTGCTCCTTGGATGCTGCCTGAACTGCTGTGCTCTTCCAGCACCACTAATCCAGAATCTCTGTTTTTTTTGTCAACTGTTACATTTCCTGGTAACCTCCCTCTCCAATGTTTGGGCCATACATAAGACAATTGGAATGAGTTTGACTGAGGACAGGAGACGTGGAACGATAAACAGAGAATCCCAAATCCAGACTACTTGGTTATAGGTTATCCAGTTTGATCTATCACAGAGCATGTGTAGGTGGTGCAGGGCTGTGGAGGGATGTATAAGCGAACAGAATATTGTCAAACCAATAATTAATCTTTTGCGAGTAATCTGATTCTTTTGTCCATTTGCAGGTCTTTTAACCATATCTGTATTTTTCCAAAAAAAAGCTTGACTTAAGTCTCCAACACTGAAATTGAGCACAATGCAGTGGCCACAAATGGCTGATATCTCTCTCTGTGGCTTTCTGTAAACAGGAAGTATTAAAAGTTCTGCTTGAATCAAGATGTCTCCAGCATCCTGACTTCAAACCCACTGCGGTGAAATATTCCCATTCTCTCTTTTTGACTGAAAATAACCTGCCTGGTTTGTCCTGAGGAATTCCTCTCAGCTCTGACTGTAACTTCAGAAGAAACTCAGAAAAGTGAGGCTGCGGGATATGCTTGAAAAATACCTTTGCACTAAATTAAACACGTGCTTCTGATCTGACTCAGCTGGAAGGCTTGTTTAAATTATTTATACATCACCAAGTAATTTCCAGGAATTCATGCCCCAGGTGTGCGACTTTCCTCACAGGGAGTACAGAGAACTGTTCAGGTATCTCAAATCCAGTTAGACCCCTGAGATATCCTGGATCTGAAAATTGTGGAAATTATCCTTCCAAAATGGACCATAAACCTTCCACGAGATTGTTAGAAACGAAGCCCACTCACTTCAATAATTTCAGTCCGAGACAAGATCTGAAGCAGTAGTATCGTTGCAAGAGGGATGTGGTGTCTACTATTTAAAAGGTAGTCACACACACTGAGTTTAATGAGTAACACAATATTTATGTAATTTGTTTCTCTTCCCTCCTCCCATTGTTCCTCCCCCATTTACATTTCCCACTACTCTAAGCCTAATGCCCACTACTCATGTTTATCTCAGAACTCGTCTGGCCTTGTCCATGGCAAAATGTTTATCTCTGGCCTTACAAGGCCGTTTGACCACCTCCTTCTGTGGTCTTATTGTTATATATCCTTCTCCACTGCCATCTGTTACCGAGCCGCCAAAGCAACATTTTTTTTATTCTTTGCCCATACTGAGCTGTATGACCTCATGACCTTTTGATTGTGGTTTGTTCTTGTTTTTGCAGAAGTGGGAAACAGACGCTTATAACTACTGTTTGTACAGGCGTATCCAGCTTAACCCCCTCCCCTCACAGCACCTTACCTGTAGTATCTGTAACATCTACCATTGTTTGCAGGAACATTTCATTCTTGTATGCACATTTTAGCTAATACCAAAAACAATTATGTATTTCCTTCACATAGTTTTCATTCTTGTTAACTCAGCTGAAACAATTGTACACTGATGTGAGTTTATTTACCTTGCATAAGTAATTATGATTGCAGAAGCAACACTGCTTTACCTATATCCTACAAGATTGACAATCGGATTTCTGTAGCTGATCTTCAAATGTTATCCCCACTCCATTGGGAGCACACAGGCCAGTTTCTATTAAAAAAATTAAATATTCAAGACCTACCACAGAAACATGAGCCCAAACTCTAGATTGATGGAATGCAACAAGGTCAAACACAGAGTCTGTAAAGGTAATTAAGTACTTTGATGTGTCGTCACTTGCTGTAGGGCAGGAAACACTGTTGTCACTTGATGCACAGCAAGATCCCACAGACTTACAAAGGAAAGATTTATACAACGTCTTTCATGATCCAGATGTCTCAAAGAGCATTTCAGCCAGTGAAGGACATTTTGAATTGTAGTCACTCGATGTTGCTGATGTGTTTAGTCAAAGTTTTTTCATCCTTAGCCCGAAGTAATACCGAATTAAAGGGAAAATAACATTTATAATCTATGAGAAGAGATTGGTTGCACATGTCTTTCAGCGATGCTCAAGTTCTTTTCCAGCAAATGACTACAGTCACTCAGAGGGGAGGTGACAGCATGTCATTCACGTGTGATTATTAATCCAGGGACCTCGGTAACATTCTGGGAACCTGGGTTCAAATCTTGCCAGGGAATCAAGATTCTAATGGTGTTGACTGTCAGGGGGAAAACACATCTGGCTCACTAATGTCCTTTAGAGAAGGAAGTGGCCATCCTTACCTGGTTTGGCCTACATGTGACTCCAGATCCAGAGCAATGGGTTCTGTTAACTGCCCTCTGGACAATTAGGGATGGGCAATTATCAGTGACTTAGCCAGCAACAAGTGAATGGATAAAAACAAACTCATTGTTGTCATGACTGTTTGAGTTCTAATATTTTACAAGACAAGAGTATTGCGATAAGGACCAGGTAATCCGTTTTTGTCTTTGTGACTGAGGGATAACTTTCTGTTAGAATATTAGGAATAACTCCCTGCTGGCCTTTAAAATAGTGTCAGTTGTGTCCACCTGGGAGGATAAGATGGGGCCTTAGGTTAACATCTGATCCAAAAGAGAGACTTCTGGCAGTACAGCACCCTCTCACTGCTGCACTGGAGTGTTGGCCTGGATTTTGTGCTCAGGTCCTATGAAACAGGACTTGAGTTCTCTGACTGTGAAACAAAAGCACCACAATTCCTGACACAGCCAGGAATGACTCAACAAAATATCAGAGTCACTTCACAAGTTAGTGCTGAACATTTAACCTAAGTTTTTTCTCATCAATTTAAAATTTCATCAAGTTACACACAGTTGCAAAGGTTTGTTTAATTTGAACCATCTGTGAGGTGTCAGGTTAAATTTATGTTCTTGACACAAATGTGTATAACGTTAGCCATGAAGGTCAGAGACGGGCTTGGACCCAGGAGACCATGTGGCCCATCTAACCTATCTTTCCAAAGATACAATGTCAATTTCCGATGGAGTATACGGGGAAAGAATTTCCTTCAGCTGGTGAGTCAGAGAGAAGGGCTCATCAATGTCGAACTGTCACTGAGAGAGTGAGGAAAGAGATTAGGGAATATGTCTTTAAGCTGAAGTTACCGGAGAATGGAGTTTTGTCACAGTGAATGGTCAAGTAGAGGCCATTGTATGTTTTAAAGGAAACTGGATAAATATTTGAAACAAATACAGATACAGGGCAGTGGGGCAAGATGGAAACAAACTTAGTTCCGGATTGCTCTAGGAAAGAGGCAGGTGTATTCTAGGAAAGAATAGGTATAATGTGTCAAATGATTTCCTGTAAAAAACTTTAGTTCCATCTCTCTCCATCCATTGACTTTTACCATGTGACATGGAGTCCCCACATTCACATTCTCAGCACCCACCATTGGTAATGGAATTGGCAGGTGGTTTTACAATCACATGCCCTTTCTGCAGTGAGCCCTTGCCATTGATCCAAAGTGGCACCCACACATACACCAGCTCACCAGGTAGCTGATTCTTCAGCGAAACTTCGATGTTTCCATCATCAAGGTTAAATGTCCAAGAATTGGGTGTAGTGCTCAAAGCCAAGAATTGGACATCCCTATTGCCATGTAACTTCTGATTGCTGAAGGTTTTATCACTGTCCCCTCTCACTGCAATTGGGCTTTCACTAGGGGTACAGAAGAACAGCAGAGATGCATGAATTTGACCCACGTTCTAAGGCCAAGGGGGACATGGCTTTTCACCTTAACATCACAGTGTTGAGTTAGCACTCCTCACAGGAGAGCAGGTTGGGATGCTAAGAGCAATCTCAGACCAACACTCCATCCCCTCCCTCCCCAACCTCCCCCCAACCCCACTAACTGACTCCCCCCCCACCCTCCCCCCACGACAGTGGCCTGGGGGGAGGAGAAACCAATCCACGTTCCTGCTCCTAAGTACAACCAGTGACGATTGCTGATTATTGCACAGGGACACATCAGGAGTCCAAAGACTATTTGCTTCAGTTGTAGTGAGAAAGGAGCCTGACCAGATCCTGGGTTTACACTTGTACGTTTCCCAGGGAGAAAACAGCTCATGCATAGCACCCCAACCAATACCACCACTGGTTAGATGGAAGTGTGAGGAACAAAGCTCACTCACTGCAGTAATTTCAGTCCGAGACTAGATCTGAATCAGTAGTGCCCTTTATTTTACACTTGCAAGTGGGTGTGATGTCCACAAGGCAGGGACAAAACACATTGAATTCAACAAATACTCGATATTTATATAATTTGGTTCCTACATATTTTTTCCTTATTTCATTGTTTCCCCCACTGTTTACACCCTCCACTTCCCTAAGACCAGTACCCATTACTCCTGTTTATCTCGTGTCTTATCCGGCCTTGTCTGTGAAAAACATGCTCATTCCTGTTCTCAAGGCCATTTGACCCCATCCTGCTGAGGGCACATCCTTGCCTTTTCACAGTATCTTATCACTAAGCCCTTTTAATTGGGGTTTGTTCCTGTCTTTCTGTAAAAGTGGGAAACAGATGTTTAGACCTATTGTTTATACAGACATATTGAGTTTAACTGTCTGTCTTACAGTCCCATTTATTTCTTGCATACACTTTTAGCTAATAATTGAGAATTGCAGAAGTAACATTAATTTACCATATCCCACAATTTCCCCTTTTTCTTTAATTACCGTTTGTTATCTTCTGCATTTTTCTTTTAAGCATCACCCCCGAAATTCGCAAGCATCATTCCGGAAATTTCATCCATCTTGGTCTCACTCATCTCCTCGTTATTTAGTTGATAAAGTTCCTCTGTCTGATTTCCTTTTAAGGCCATCTGTTTCATTAAGGCTGTCTCAATCAGTCTTTGGGTGAGCCCTCGTATACAGGGTATGATATAACAGCCAATGGTTACCAATACCCCGACTACTACTATCAGGGAAGTAAGGATGGAAACTACCATGCCCTTCCACCTTCCAAACCAGGATTCAAGCCATCCCGTGAGAGATGTGTCTACCCCTGAATTCTCAGCCAGTTCCTCTGCTAAGGTAGTCAATCCCCTTAAGGCCCAAGTAATTGAACCATCAGGCGCAGTGTTATTAGGAATAAAGGTACAACAGCTTCCTCTTTACATCACACACACCCTTTTTCTGCTAAAAATAATTTCAGCTCCCCCAAATCTCTAGACCGACTTGAACCTCGTCTACGCACACACGATGTGTGATTTCCAACTGCGGCGGAAAATGTGGGAGGAGGTTGTACATCTTTCTTCTCCAAGGGAGGGAACATCAGAGATAGGGAGGTACAATTCCAATCATTCCATGCAGTCTCATCCTGATACAGGGCTATCATACATTTCATGCCCTGCCTGTCTCGCTACACTGGCCTACTGGAGGCACATGCTGAGCAATTGCTTTTGTCCAGACTTTTTACAGTATACTTTACCCATTCAACCCAGGCATTTGCATCCCTCTACCCAGTTTCTATTTCGATAGTGTGTGTCAAGTCCTTTACCTCTATCATTTTTACAACTTTCGGATCAGTGGGAGGGGTGAAAGGTTGTATCTTATTATCCAGTAATTCCACCCGTTTTCCCTGTCCTACGCTAATTCGAAAACAACAGCCCACGAAATCCTTCCCATGTGCTTTCATTTCTGTCCCAAATGTTTCATTTGATTGTATCTCATAGGTGCCCCCTCCCAAAATTGCTTCATGCCACGTGGTTTTCTTTATTGTCAGGTATATTGGGTTACACTTTTTATCGGGACAATCGCGAGCTGGTTGGAAGGGGGCCCGGTGTACTGTGACGTGACTATTATACCAAGTACCATCCCCAAGGCCATCCCCATAGGACTTAACATGTATCTCTGAACTGCGGTACTGTCTCTGAATATCTACATCCCCACAATTTACTAAGCTGCATGCATCAGCGTCTATTACTTGTGGATTATCAGACTCAGGAACCATTAATAATACATATGAAAAGGATATTTGACAAAATCCCAATACTAAGAGGGCTAACATCATAACTCTAAGCATTCCCAGTACTTTAAACATCATACTGAAGTGCAAAACGTCTTAATATACAATCCTACAGAAATAATCCCGCGCTCGCGTCGCCACTGTATAATCAGTTACTCAAAGTCTCTTTAGCCTGAGTTTCAGCGGGTCTTGTGTTGATTCGGCTGTCCAGACTTCTTCCTCAACTGGAGATTCCACTGGCCCTTTGATCCGAGTGTAGTGAGTCCAGCCTTTCTCCGCCGTCCTTATTGCCATTTCAGTCGTTAAAAGAGCCTGGTACGGCCCTTCCCAGTCCGGCTGCAATATAGTCTCTGTCCATGATTTTACTAAGACCCAACCTCCCGGCTGGATGGGATGAACGGTGAATTCTAGGAGTGGAGTCTGTGCCAATAAACCCTGTTTCCTGAGGAAAGACAGAGAGGAGGACAAGCCCAGTATATACTTCTTTAAGAACAAATCTTTAGTTTCGGGAATTGGCAATTCTCCATTCGTTCCCAGATAAGGTAATCCAAATAAGATTTCATAGGGGGATAGTCCCAAATCTTTCCTTGGGGCTGTTTGTACTCGCCAAAGAGCTATAGGTAAACATTTGGTCCAAGGGAGTCTGGTTTCTATTATCAATTTAGAGAGCTGTCGTTTGAGTGTTTCCAGTGGCAGTAGCTAGGGGGTATGCCTCAACCCAACCGGATAGATGATCTACTATGACCAACATATATTTTAGTCTCCCTACCCTGGGTAACTCAGTATAATCTACTTGCATACTCTGGAAGGGTCTCAATCCTGGGTATCTTCCTCCCAGGGTCTGTTTTCTCAAGACTTTTTTATTTACCTTCCTGCAGATTATCAATTGTATATATTCCTTTACATCCATATTCCCTAAGAACTAAATCACACATTGCTTGTACTCCCCAATGACTGCCTTGGTGTAGGACAGCCATAATCTCTCGCATCATCATTTTGTCTGTCCAAATAAATTCGGGATTCTGTAAACCCCTGGGGAGCATAGTCCACCAGTATTGCTGTTTCCATCCTGTCTTGGGGTCTTCCCATTCAAAAGCGAACAAATTCCTACTTCCCTCCGCCAAGAGACAAGCCCAAAAGGCATCCTTTAAATCTATCACACTAAACCATTTGTGGTCATGAGGGATCTTACTCAATCTATAATCAGTCCCTCAATTACTGGCTGCAGTCCTCGTTTACCCTCCATGGAAATGGGATATTGTCGCTCACAGACAATGTCCCCATTCCTTTCTAAATTTACTTCAAGGGGAGGGATCTGTAGTTCTCCACGATTCCCTTCCCTAGCCCATACAATAGGGTCTATCTCTCTCTCCATATCCTCTGTCAACATTGCCATTTGTACAACTAATTCTTTTTCCTGAATTCCAATCTCCAGTCCTAAGAGGATAATTAAGTCTCTCCCTCATAAGTTACTTCCTATATCGGGGATATGCAACAATTCTCCTGTGACCCGGTCCTTAGGACCTTCTATCATCATAGGTTCAAATACTGGGACAGTAAATCCCTCCCCTTTCACCCCAAAACAGTAATTGACCTTGTCGACATTTCTACTTTCTTTGGTTTAAAATTCAGCGATGACCGTGCTGCCCCCCCGTATCTACTAGGAAGACTACCTCTTCTCTACAGGGTCCCACCTTCAAGTTTATCAAAGGTTCCTGGTGGGTCCCCGAGGGCAGGAACCCCTGACACCCCTATTCATTATCAAAATTCATAAGCGGAATTGCCCTTTCTTCCCTTTGTAGATCAGGACACTCCCGCCTAAAATGCCCTATCTTTCCACAATAACGGCCTGTGGAGACCTCCATCACTGCCCCTGTCGCTCAAACCCTCTATCAAATTCTCCCCCTTGTCTTCTTCCTCTCCCCTTTCCTCTCTGCCCTACGTGCTGTCACCCCCTGCTCCGATTGCTCACTATTGGTTCCATTCCTTTCTCAGGAACAGGAAACTCGACGTTTCGGGCCAGAGCCCTTCCGAAACGTCGAATTTCCTGTTCCTTGGATGCTGCCTGACTTGCTGTGCTTTAACCAGCAACACATTTTCAGCTCTGATCTCCAGCATCTGCAGACATCACTTTTTACTCCATTCTTTTCTTAACTACCTCATCAACCGTAGCTTCCATCATTTTCACCTTCTGTTTTTGTCTCTCATCCTCTCTCTTTACAAACACTTTCTGTGCCGCTCTTAACAATTCATCTAATGGTTTTTCACTCCATCCTTCTATCTTCTGTATCTTTCTCTGTATGTCTGGCCATGCCTTTGTCACAAAATGTACTTTCAAAAGACCCTGGGCTACTGGGTCCTCAGGGTTCATTCCAGAATATTTCCACATTGAGTCTCTTAATCTTTGCAAGAAAGCTGAGGGAGTCTCATCTTTCTCCTGACTAACTTCAAAGGCTTTAGTCAGATTTTGCGACTTCGGAACTGCCTCTCTTATTCCTTTTAGAATCAGGTCTTTCAATTCCCTCATTTCTGCTCTATGCTCTGGGTTTTGATTTCCCATTGGGGGTCTCTGAGGGGAAAGTTCATCTCTCCCTGTCCAGCATCCCCATATAAGTCCCCTTTCCTCCCCAGTAAATAGTATATTCAAAATAGACATTAACTCAGCCCACATATACAGACTGAGCCCCAAAAATTGATCAATTTGTTCAGACAACCCTACCGGATCCTCAACCAGGACCTTCATTTCCTTTTTAAATGTTCTGACCTCCCCACTGGTGAGGGGGGCACACACAAACCCAATCTCTTTGTCCCCTATTGGTACCTCCCGAAGGGGATAAGTCATTACGTTCTTCCCCTTTTTCTTTCTTTTAAGAAATATTGCAATATTGCCATTTATGCGGAGGTTGGTGAGGTGGAAGGTGAGGACCAGGGGGGTTCTGTCCTTGTTGTGCTTGGAGGGGTAGGGGTTCAAGGGTGGAAATTCAGGATGAGGATGAGGTTGAGGGCATCTTCAACCACTTGGGAGGGGAAATTGCAGTCTTTAAAGAAGGAGGCCATCTGGTGTGTTTTCACCTGGACCATCTCTGACACCTTTCTCCCTTCCTGGACCTCTCCATCTCCATCAGTGGTGACTGACTCAACACTGACATTTTTTACAAACCCACCGACTCCCACAGCTACCTGGATTACACCTCTTCCCACCCTACCTCCTGCAAAAATGCCATCCCGTATTCCCAATTCCTCCGCCTCCGCCGTATCTGCTCCCAGGAGGATTAGTTCCACCTCAGAAAACACCAGATGGCCTCCTTCTTTAGAGACCGCAATTTCCCTTCCCACATGGTTAAAGATGCCCGACAATGCATCTCATCCACATCCCGCACCTCCGCCCTCAGACCCCACCCCTCCAACCGCAACAAGGACAGAACCCCCTGTGCTCACCTTCCACCCTACCAACCTTCACATAAATCGCATCATCCGCCGACATTTCCGCCACCTCCAAACGGACCCCACCATCAGGGATATATTTCCCTCCCCACCCCAATCCACTTTCTGCAAAGACCATTCCCTCTGTGACTACCTGGTCAGGTCCACGCCCCCCTACAACCCACCCTCCCGTCCTGGCACCTTCCCCTGCCACCGCAGGAATTGCAAAACCTGCGCCCATACCTCCTCCCTCACCTCCATCCAAGGCCCTAAAGGAGTCTTCAAAGTTTTACCTGCATATCCACTAACATCATTTATTTTATCCTTTGCTCCCAATGCGGTCTCCTCCACATTTGGTAGACTGGACACCTTCTTGCAGAGAGCTTCAGAGAACATCTCTGGGACACCCGCACGAAGCAACCTCACTGACCTGTGGCCAAATATTTCAACTCCCCCTCCCACTCAGTGAGGACATGCAGGCCCTGGGCCTCCTCAACTGCCGCTTCCTCACCACCCGATGCCTGGTGGAAGAAAGTCTTGGGTCCCTCCAACCTCAGGGCATCAATGTGGACTTCATCAATTTTCTCATTTCTCCTCCCCCCACCTTATCCCAGC
The DNA here is from genome assembly GCF_020745735.1 of Hemiscyllium ocellatum. Lineage (NCBI taxonomy): Eukaryota > Metazoa > Chordata > Chondrichthyes > Orectolobiformes > Hemiscylliidae > Hemiscyllium > Hemiscyllium ocellatum. The sequence continues at coordinate 54,211,990 of NC_083425.1, forward strand.
TCCATCCTTCCAGCTCAGCACTGTCCCCATGACCTGTCCTACCTGTCAATCTCCCTTCCCACCTATCCACTCCACACTCCCCTCCGACCTATTACCTTTACCCCCACCTCCATCCACCTATTGTACTCTCAGCTATCTTCTCCCAAGCCCCACCCTCTTCCCATTATCTCTCCACTCCCCAAGGCTCCCAGCCTCTTTCTTGATGAAGGGCTTTTGCCCAAAACATTGATTTTTCTGGCTCCTCAGATGCGGCCTGAACTGCTGTGCTTTTCCAGCAACACTCCAACAACAGCACTGTTGGAGGGTCAGTACTGAAGGAGTGCCGTACTGTCGGAGGGTCAGTAATGAGGGAGTGCTGCACTGTCAGAGGGTCAGTACTGAGGGAGAGCCACACTGTTGGAGGGTCAGTACTGAAGGAGTGCCGCACTGTCAGAGTGTCAGTGCTGAGGGAGTGCTGCACTGTCGGAGGATCGGTGCTGAGGGAGTGCTACACTATCAGAGGATCAGTGCTGAGGGAGTGCTGCACTGTCAGAGGGTCAGTGCTGAGGGAGTGCTGCACTGTCATAGGGTCAGTGCTGAGGGAGTGCTACACTATTAGAGGGTTGGTGCTGAGGGAGTGCTGCACTGTCAGAGGGTCAGTGCTGAGGGAGTGCTGCACTGTCAGAGGGTCAGTGCTAGGGAGTGCTGCACTGTCAGAGGGTCAGTGCTATGGACTGCTACACTGTCGGAGGGTCAGTACTGAGGGAGTGCTGCACTGTCAGAGGGTCAGTGCTGAGGGAGTGCTGCACTGTCAGAGGGTCAGTATGGAGGGAGTGCTGCACTGTCAGAGGGTCAGTGCTGAGGGAGTGCTACACTGTCAGAGGATTAGTGCTGAGGGAGTGCTACACTATCAGAGGATCAGTGCTGAGGGAGTGCTGCACTGTCAGAGGGTCAGTGCTGAAGGAGTGCTACACTGTCGGAGGGTCAGTGCTGAGGGAGTGCTGCACTGTCAGAGGGTCAGTGCTGTGGACTGCTACACTGTCAGAGGGTCAGTGCTGAGGAAGTGCCACACTTTCGGAGGGTCAGTACTGAGGGAGTGTTGCACTGTCAGAGGGTCAGTGCTGAGGGAGTGCTGCACTGTCAGAGGGTCAGTACTGAGGGAGTGCTGCACTGTCAGAGGGTCAGTACTGAGGTAGTGCTACACTGTATGGAGGGTCAGTACTGAGGGAGTGCTACACTGTCAGAGGGTCAGTGCTGAGGGAGTGCTACACTATTAGAGGGTCAGTGCTGAGGGAGTGCTACACTGTCAGAGGGTCAGTACTAAGGGAGTGCTACACTGTCAGAGGATCAGTGCTGAGGGAGTGCTGCACTGTCGGAGGGTTGGTGCTGAGGGAGTGCTGCACTGTCAGAGGGTCAGTACTGAGGGAGTGCTGCACTGTCAGAGGGTCAGTGCTGAGGAAGTGTTGCACTGTCAGAGGATCAGTGCTAGGGAGTGCTGCACTTTTAAAAGTTCAGTGCTGAGGGAGGGCTACACTGTCTGAAGGTCAGTGATTAGGGAGTGCTGCACTGTCAGAGGCTAAGTGCTGAGGGAGTGCTGCACTGTCAGAGGGTCAGTACTACGGGGTGCTGCACTGTCAGAGGGTCAGTGCTGAGGGAGTGCTGCACTGTCATAGCGTCAGTGTGAGGGAGTGCAGCACTGTCATAGGCTCAGTGCTGAGGGAGTGCTGCATTGTCGCAGGGTCAGTGCTGAGGTAGTGCTACACTATCGGAGGGTCAGTACTGAGGGAGTGCTGCACTGTCAGAGGGTCAGTGCTGAGGGAGTGCTGCACTGTCAGAGGGTCAGTGCTGAGGGAGTGCTGCACTGTCAGAGGGTCAGTACTGAGGGAGTGCTGCACTGTCAGAGGGTCAGTGCTGAGGAAGTGCTGCACTGTTGGAGGGTCGGTACTGAGGCAGTGCTACACTGTCAGAGGGTCAGTACTAAGGGAGTGCTGCACTGTCAGAGGGTCAGTGCTGAGGGAGTGCTGCACTGTCAGAGGGTCAGTGCTGAGGGAGTGCTGCACTGTCGGAGGGTTGGTGCTGAGGGAGTGCTACACTGTCAGAGGATTAGTGCTGAGAGAGGGTTATATTGTCAGAGGGTCAGTGCTGAGGGAGTGCTACACTGTCAGAGGGTCAGTACTGAGAGAGTGCCGCACTGTCAGTGGGTCAGTACTACAGGGTGCTGCACTGTCAGAGGGTCAGTGCTGAGGGAGTGCTGCACTGTCTGAGGGTCAGTGTGAGGGAGTGCTGCACTGTCAGAGGGTCAGTGCTGAGGGAGTGCTGCATTGTCGGAGGGTCAGTGCTGAGGGAGTGCTGCACTGTCAGAGGGTCAGTACTGAGGGAGTGCTGCACTCTCAGAGGGTCAGTACTGAGGGAGTGCTGCACTGTCAGAGGGTCAGTGCTGAGGGAGTGCTGCACTGTCAGAGGGTCAGTGCTGAGGGAGTGCTGCATTGTTGGTGAGTCAATAACAGGTGCAATGGTCCATAAAATACACCTCCCAGAAACCATATTGACTCTCAGGTGGGCAAGAAAGTTCCTAAAGATATTATTCCCAAGAGGAGCAGCAGCTATTGTCTCAATGCCATCATTAATTCAAACCTATTGCTGAACTCCTGCTGGGTGTACATTGACAGCTGCATTACCTTGATAACATTGATGACCACTTTTCAAAATGCTTTATTTTGTTGTCAAAGATTTTCAGTTTTGACAGCCCTGAGATGAATGCTGCCACAGAAATGTTCATCGTTATCTTGTTAAGGTCGGTTGCTTAATGCGAACCGACATTTTGCCACTGGCACTTATGACACCCCCATGTGTCAAGGTCATTGCTGACTTTTTTTCAGAAATTACGGCCTCACTATTTCAGAGAAAGGTGTGTGTCTGTGAATACATTCCATTTATTATCATTGATGGGGAGCTTTGTGCTGTTGTTTCACACAGTCCTGCCTTGACAGATTAATTATGTACTTATAAGAATCAGTTGGAGACAAATTACTCCTTTGGAACAGTGCACAATAGGAATGATGCCATCTCAGTGTGACACATCCAATTATAAGTAATGGGACTCTAATGTCGTTAAAATTTGTCGATGATGAGTTTGACTTACATGGTCAAGATTTTAACCCCTTAGTGACAGGGGGAGAGGGAATCGCAACACCAGCTCAAAGCTTGTATAACCTCTCCACAAATCACCGTGTCCCACATTTCCGAGACGAGAAGGTGAGTCAGCCATTGACATAACTAGAATTCTTAGAGGAGGCATTGAGCTGAATAGAAAATGGTGAAGCAGCGGATGTAAGATATTTGGATTTTTGGAAGGTGTTTGATAAGGTGCTAGATTTTAGGCCATTTAACAAGGTAAGGTCGTTTGGCACTGGAAATGGCATATTTGTGTGGCAGAGGGTTGTCTAACTAAGTGAAGACAGATAGTTCAGATAAGCCATCAGGTACCAACGTTCTAGCGAAGAGGATAAATAGGGTGGTCAGTAGGACTTTAAACTTCTGAGTTGGGGGGAAGGGAAAGTGAAAGCGACAGGGAGTATGGAGTTAAATGGAAAGGTAAGCAGCAGGATAGCATATGTGCAGGCGGATTTAAAATTGAGGCAGACTGGGAATGCAGCAAAAAGGAAGGATAACTTAGGATATCTCATGAGTTCCAATATCTCTAATGATAAGAAAGTTAGCATTGAGGCACTTTACCTGAATGCTCGTAGCATTCGAAACAAAGCAGATGGACTAATGACACAGATCATCGTGAATGATTATGATGTGGTAGACCGCACAGAGACGTGGTTACAGGGAGGTCAGGACTGGCAGTTAAACATCCAAGGATTTTCAACTTATCGAAAAGACAGGGAGGTGGGCAGAGGGGGGTGGGGTTGCCTTGTTAGTTAAGAACAAAATTAAATCTATGGCACTGAATGGCATAGCGTCGGATGATGTGGAGTCTGTGTGGGTGGAATCGAGGAACCACAAAGGCAAAAAAACCATAATGGGAGTTATGTACAGACCTCCTAACAGTGGTCAGGACCAGGGACGCATAATGTACCGGGAAATAAAGAAGGCATGTTAGAAAGGCAAGGTCACGGTGATCATGGAGGACTTCAATATGCAGGTGGACTGGGTCAATAATGTTGCCAGTGGATCCAAAGAAAGGGAATTCATGGAACAGCTTGTGATGGAACCCACAAGGGAGCAGGCTATTCTGGATTTAGTGCTATGTAATGAACCAGACTGTATAAAAAATCTTAAAGTAAGGGATCACTTAGGAAGCAGTGATCATAATATGGTAGAGTTCAGTCTGCAGTTTGAAAGAGAGAAGGCAAAATCGGATATAATAGTGTTACAGTTAAATAAAGGTAATTATGAGGGCATGAGAGAGGAACTGACAAAAATAGACTGGAAGCAGAGCCTAGCAGGGAAGACAGTAGAGCAAAAATGGCAGGAGTTTGTGGGTATAATTGAGGACACAGTACAGAGGTTCATCCCCAAGAAAAGAAAGATTATCCGGGGAGGGATTAGACAGCCATGGCTGACAAAGGAAGTCAGGAAATGTATTAAAGAAAAAAGAGAGATCCTATAAAGTGGCCAAGAGCAGTGGGAAATCAGAAGATTGGGAAGGCTACATAAACAAACAGAGGATAACAAAGAGAGAAATAAGGAAGGAGAGGATCAAATATGAAGGTAGGCTAGCCAGTAATATTAGAAATAATAGTAAAAGTTTGTTTCAATACATAAGAAACAAACGACAGGCAAAAGTAGACATTGGGCCACTTCAAACTGATGCTGGAAGCCTAGTGATGGGAGATAAGGAAATAGCTGGAGAACTGAACAAGTACTTTGTGTCAGTTTTCACAGTGGAAGACATGAGTAATATTCTAACACTTAAAGGGAGTCAGGGGGCTGAGTTGAGTATGGCTGCCATTACAAAAGAGAAAGTGCTATAAAAGCTAAAAGGTCTTAAAATTGATAAATCTCCTGGCCCCGATGGGCTACATCCTAGAGTTCTGAGGGAGGTGGCTGAGGAAATAGCGGAGGCGTTGGTTGAGATCTTTCAAAAGTCACCAGAGTCAGGGAAAGTCCCGGATGATTGGAAGATCGCTGTTGTAACCCCCTTGTTCAAGAAAGGATCAAGACAAAAGATGGAAAATTATAGGCCAATTAGCCTAACCTCGGTTGTTAGAAAAATTCTAGAATCCATCATTAAGGATGAGGTTTCTAAATTCTTGGAAGAGCAGGGTCAGATTAGAACAAGTCAACATGTTGGAATTCTTTGAAGAGGTGACAAGTAGGTTAGACCAGGGAAACCCAGTGGATGTGGTCTATCTAGACTTCCAAAAGGCCTTGATAAGGTGCCACACGGGAGGCTGCTGAGCAAGGTGAGGCCCCATGGTGTTCGAGGTGAGCTACTGGCATGGATTGAGGATTGGCTGTCTGACAGAAGGCAGAGAGTTGAGATAAAAGGTTCTTTTTCAGAATGGCAGCTGGTGACAAGCGGTGTCCCACAGGGTTCAGTGTTGGGGCTGCAGCTGTTCACATTATATATTAATGATCTGGATGAAGGGAAGTTTGCCGATGATACGAAGTTAGGTGGACAGGCAGGTAGTACTGAGGAAGTGGGGAGGCTGCAGAAGGATCCAGACAGTTTGGGAGAGAGGTCCAGGGAATGGCTGATGGAATTTAATGTGAGCAAGTGCGAGGTCTTGCACTTTGGAAAAAAGAATACAAGCATGGACAACTTTCTAAATGGTGAGAAAATTCATAAAGTCAAAGTACAAAGGGATCTGGGAGTGCTAGTCGAGGATTCTCTAAAGGTAAACATGCATGTTGAGTCCGTGATTAAGAAAGTGAATGCAATGTTGTCATTTATCTCAAGAGGGTTGGAATATAAGAGCACCGTTGTGCTACTGAGACTTTATAAAGCTCTGGTTAGGCCCCATTTGGAGTACTGTGTCCAGTTTTGGTCCCCACACCTCAGGAAGGACATACTGGCACTGGAGTGTGTCCAGCGGAGATTCACATGGATGATCCCTGGAATGGCAGGTCTAACATAGGAGGAACGGCTGAGGATTCTGGGATTGTATTCATTGGAGTTTAGAAGATTAAGGGGAGATCTAATAGAAACTTACAAGATAATACATGGTTTGGAAAGGTTGGACGCTAGGAAATTGTTTCCGTTAGGCGAGGAGACTAGGACCCGTGGACACAGCCTTAGAATTAGAGGGGGTCAATTCAGAACAGAAATGCGGAGACATTTCTTCAGCCAGAGAGTGGTGGGCCTGTGGAATTCATTGCCGTAGAGTGCAGTGGAGGCTGAGACGCTAAATGTCTTCAAGGCAGAGATTGATAAATTCTTGATGTCGCAAGGAATAAAGGGCAACGGGGAGAATGCGAGTAAGTGGAGTTGAAATGCCCATCAGCCATGAATGAATGGCGGAGTGGGCTCGATGGGCCGAATGGCCTTATGGTCTAAGCAAGGCATTTTCAGGATGGCAACCTGTAACCTGTCGAATGCCGCAGGGATCAGTGCTGGGGCCACAATTATTTACAATACATATTAACAACCTGGATGAAGAAAGTATATATACTAGGGCCATGTTTATGGATGATACAAAAACAGGTAGGAAGTCAAGTAGAAGGATTATAGACAGATTCAATGAGTGTGCAAAACTTGGTAGATGGAAAGTAATGTGGGAGAATACCAGGTTATGCATTTTGACAGGAAGAATGGAGGAGCTGAATATTATTTAAATGAAGAAAGACTGCAGAAAGCTACAGTACAGAAGGATTTGGAAGTCCTCATGCATGAATCACAAAAGGCTACCTTCCAAGTTCTGTGAGGAATGAGGAAGGCAAACGGAATGTTGGCCTTTATTTTATAGGGAATGGAGGGGAAAAGTAGAGTTGAGGATTATCAGAGAAATCATTATCTCATTGAATGGCAGAATTGACTCAATGGGCTGAATGGTCTATTTCTGTTCATACTTCTGTCATATGATCTTATATCAGAGGTAAGAGTACTTTCATAGGATTGGGAACCCAAGTCAGAACAATTGACTGTATCTTGGGAAAGCCGACAGTGTAAATGAAGCAGTGCACAATCATGATGTGTGTGTTCCTGTGTGTGTATGTGTGCGTCTGTCTGACTCTCCGTGTGTAGGTTTGTATGTGTGTGCCTGTCTGTGCATAGATGTCTGTGTGTATATCTATGTGTCAGCATGTATGCGTATGTGTCTGTCTGAATGCATGTGTATTGTGTCTGCACGTGTAAGTGTGTCTGTGTGTGTAGGGGTGTGTATAGGGGTGTGTCTGTGCGTGTGTGCGTCTGTGTCTGTGTGTGTAGGGGTGTGTTTCTGCACGTGTGTGTTTGTGAATGGGTGTGCGTGTGTATCTGTGTGTGTGTGTCTGTGTATCTGCACGTCTGTGCCTGTGTGTGTCTGTGCATGTGTGTGTGTGCGTGTATGTGTGCATGTGTGTGAGTGTGTGTGTGTGCGTATGTGTGTGTTGTGAGTGTGTGCATATTGTGAGTGTGTGTGCGTGTGTGTGAGTGTGTGTGTGTGTGCATGTGTGCTTGTGTGTGAGTGTGTGTGTGTGCGTATGTGTTGTGTGAGTGCATGTGTGTGTCTGTCGTGAGTGTGTGTGTGTCTCTGTGTGTGTTTGTGCGTGTGTGTGTTGAGTTTGTGCGCATGTGTTGTGTGTGTGCATGCGTGTGTGTGTTGTGAGTGTGTGTGAGTGTGTGTGCGTGTGCGTGTGTGTGTGTGTTGAGAGTGTGTGTGAGCGTGTGTGAGCGTGTGTGTGCGTGTGTGTGTGTGTGTATGTTGTGAGTGTGTGTGTGTGTGTGTTGAGAGTGTGTGTGAGCGTGTGTGTGCGTGTGTGTGTGAGTGTGTGTGTATGTTGTGAGCATGTGTGTGTGTGTGTGTGACCGTGTGTGTGCGTGTGTGTGTGTGCGTGTGTGAGTGTGTGTGTATGTTGTGAGTGTGTGTGAGTGTGTGTGTGTGTGTGTGTGTTGAGAGTGTGTGAGCATGTGTGTGCGTGTGTGTGTGAGTGTGTGTGTATGTTGTGAGCGTGTGTGTGAGTGTGTGTGTGAGTGTGTGTGAGTGTGTGTGTGTGTGTGTCTGTGTGTGTGTTGGGGGGGAGGTGGGGAACGGGAGGTGGTGGTGGTGGTGGTGGGTCTGCCTTAACAAAGGTTCTGTTCCTGCCGCTGCCTTCTCGGTTCCCTCAGGGAGACAGTCTGCTGACAGCGGCCATGCTGGTTACCCATTCACAGGAGGAGAGCATCACTGACAAAGCCAGCATTCATTACCCATCGCCATTAATGGGAAAGCCAATCAGCATCATTGTGAGCACAGGCCTGCTGTATGGCCAATAGAGACAGGAGGGAAAGGGTCAAAGTTCATCTCACACTATCTACCTGACAGGATCGATCGGTAGAGGTTCAAGTTCCCTCACCTTTTGGAGGAGCAGTGTTTCCACATACACAGATGGTCAGTTGATGATAGGACTCTGTAATCATACAGAGGACAACTCAATGCCTCAGGACCCTGTGACTATGCATCAGCAGCAGCTGCGAATTTATCATCATCCTTAACCTTCTTGTCGCCAGTTCCTCGCAGGAATTAAGTCAGCAGACACTTGACAGAAACAACAGGAATTACATTTACTTTCTGGGGAAGCAATGAAAGCTCTATGTCATCCCCTTTTGGGAATGGCCTGCTGAATTAAATGCCATTCAGGCACATAACTAGACAACAGTGAGCTTCTCTGGGATCAAGGATCACATGGCTGGAAGCCCCTCGAGTCAAGAGCCACTGGCCTATCAGAGGTCTACAATTCTATTGAACAATGGCACTGCTGTAAGACAGTGGCTACTGTAGGTATAACATCCATTATTAAGAAGGCATTTAGCACACTTGACTTTGTTGCTCTCACCTTTGAGTATAGGACTTGGGATGTCATGTTGATATTGTACAGAACCTTGATGAGGCCTCTTCTGGAATACTGTGTCCAGTTCTGGTCTCCCTGTTAGAGGAAGGATATTATTAAACTGGACAGGAATCAGAAGAGACTTACCAGGATGTTGCTGGGAATAGAGGGCTTGGGTTAGAAGGAGAGGCTGGATAGGCTGGGACTTTTCTCATTGGGGCGTAAGAAGTTGAGGGGTGACCTTATTGAAACTTATAAAACCATAAGGGGCATAGATAAGTTGAATGGCAGGTGTCTTTTCCCTAGGTTGGCGGATTTTAAGACGGGGGGTGGGGGGCATATTTTTAAGGTGAGAAGAGAAAGATTTTAAAAAGACATGGGGCACAGAGAGTGGTTCATGTATGACATGACCTTCTACAGGAAGTGGTGGATGCAGGTATAGTTACATCCTTTAAAAGACATTTGGATAAGGGTCAAGAACAGGCAGGTGTGACCAGTTTAGTTTGGGATTATGGTCGGCATTGACTGGTTGGACTGAAGGATCTATTTCTGTGTGGTATGACTCTATGATGCACAGTGGCACAGTGCTTAGCACTGCTGCCTCACAGCGCCAGAGACCGGGTTCAATTCCTGCTTCAGGCAACTGTCTGTGTGGAATTTGCACATTCTCCCTGTGACTGTGTGGGTTTCCTCCGGGTGCTCCGGTTTCCTCCCACAGTCCAAAGATGTGCGGGTCAGGTGAATTGACCATGCTAAATTGCCTGTAGTGTTAGGTGAAGGGTTAATGTAGGGGAATGGGTCTGGGTGGGTTGCGCTTTGGTGGGATGGTGTGGACTAGTTGGGCCGAAGGGCCTGTTTCTGCCCTGTAAGTAATCTAAATCTAAACGAAAGATGTTTTGATGAACACACTGATGGAAATGGAAGGCTTCGGGTATGTCAGGGAAGATGGCTGTAGAGTGGAGAGATAGAGGCATGGAAACAGACCCTTCGGTCCAACTTGTTCGTCTAGTGCCATTTGCCAGCATTTGGTCCATATCCCTCCAAACCCTTCCTATTCATATACCCAGCCAGATGTCTTTTTAAATGCTGTAATTGTACCAGCCTCCACCACTTCCTCCAGCAGGCTCACTCCATACCCGCACCGCACTCTGCGTATAAAAGTTGCCCCTTAGATCCATTTTAAACCTTTGCCCTTTCACTTAAAGCCTCTAGTTCCGGACTCGCCGACCCCAGGGAAAAGGCTTTGCCTATTTACCCTATCCATGCCCTTCATTATTTTATAAACCTCTATAAGGTCACCCCTCAGCCTCCAATGCTCCAGGGAAAACAGCCCAAGCCTGTTCAGCCTCTCCCTGTAGCTCAAATCCTCCAACCCTGGCAACATCCTTGTAAATCTTTTTTGAACCCTTTCAAGTTTCACAACATCCTTCTGATAGGAAGGAGACCAGAATTGCACGCAATATTCCAACAGTGGCCTAACAAATGTCCTGAACAGCTGCAACATGACCTCCCAACTCCTGTACTCAATACTCTGACCAATAAAGGAAAGCATACCAAACACCTTCTTCACTATCCTATCTACCTGCGACTCCACTTTCAAGGAGCTATGAACCTGCACTCCAAGGTCTCTTTGTTCAGCAACACTCCCTAGGACCTTACCATTAAGTGTATAATCATGATAAGATATGCTTTCCCAAAATGCAGCACCTCGCATTTATCTGAATTAAACTCCATCTGTCAATTCTCAGCCCATTGATCCCGTTGTACTCTGAAGTAACCTTCGCTGTCCACTACACCTCCAATTTCGGTGTAATCTGCAAACTTTCCAATCATACTTCCTAGGTTCACATCCAAATCATTTATATAAATGATGAAAAGCAATAGACCCAGCACCAATCCTTGTGGCACACTACTGATCACAGGCCTCCAGTCTGAAAAGCAACCTTCCACCACCACCCTCTGTCTTTTACCAAACGGCTGGTTCTCCCTGAATTTCATGTGGTCTAACCTTGCTGATCAGTCTCCCATGGGGAACCTTGTCGAACGCCTTACTGGAGACAATATAGAACACGTCCACTGCCCTGCCCTCATCAATCCTCTTTGTTATTTCTTCAAAAACCTCAATCAAATTTGTGAGACATGATTTCCCAAGCACAAAGTCATGTTGACTATCTCTAATCAGTCCTTGCCTTTCCAAATACATGTACAACCTATCCCTCAGGATTCCCTCCAACAACTTGCCCACCACCGACATCAGGCTCATTGGTCTGTAGTTCCCTGGCTTATCTTTACCGCCCTTCTTAAACAGTGGCACCACGTTTACCAACCTCCAGTCTTCTGGCACCTCATCTTGACAATCGATGATACAAATATCTCAGCAAGAGGCTCAGTAATCACTGCACTAACTTCCCATAGAGTTGTAGGGTACATCTGATCAGGTCACTGGGACCTATCCACCTTCATGCATTTTAAAAAGTCTGGCACCTCCTCCTTTGTAATATGGGCATTTTTCAAGTTGTTACCATCTATTTCCCGAAATTTAATATCTTCAAATCCTTCTCCACATTAAATACTGATGCAAAATACCATCTTAGTATCTCCCCCATCGCCTGCGGCTCCACACAAAGGCCGCCTTGCTGATTGTTGAGGGATCCTATTCTCTCCGTAGTCATCCTTTCATCCTTAATGAATTTATAAAATCTCTTCGGGTTCTCCTTAACCCTATTTGCCAAAGCTATCTCATGTCCCCTTTTTGCCCTCCTGATTTCCCTCTTAAATATACTTCTATTGCCTTTAAACTCTTTTAAGGATTCACTCGATCTATCCTGTCTATACCTGACATATGCTTCCTTCTTTTTCTTAACCAAACCCTCAATGTCTTTAATCATCCAGCATTGCCTACATCTACCAGCCTTCCCTTTCACCTTGACAGGAATATACTGTCTCTGGATTCTTGTTATCTCATTTTGGAAGATGTCCCATTTTCCAGCTGTCCCTTTACCTGCGAATATCTGCCTCCAATCAGCTTTTGAAAGTTCTTGCCCAATACTGTCAAAATTGGCCTTCCTCCAATTTAGAACTTTAACTTTTAGATCTGGTCTATCCTTTTCCATCACTATTTTAAAACTGGCCACAAAGTGCTCCCCCACTGACACCTCAGTCACCTGCCCTGCCTTATTTCCCAAGAGTAGGTCAAGTTTTGCACCTTCTCTAGTAGGTACATCCACATACTGAATCAGAAAATTGTCTTGTACACATTTAACAAATTCCTCTCCATCCAAGTTCCAGTCTCTGTTTGGAAAGTTAAGATCCCATACCATAACCATCCTTATATTCTAACAGATAGCTGAGATCTCCTGACAAATTTGTTTCTCAATTTCCCTCTGACTATTAGGGGGTCTCTAATACAATCCTAATAAGGTGATCATCCCTTTCTTATTTCCCAGTTCCACCCAAATAACTTTCCTGAATGTATTTCCGGGAATATCCTCCCTCAGCACAGCTGTAATGCTATCCCTTATCAAAAGCGCCACTCCCCCCTCCTCTTCCCCCCCCCTCCCCACCTTTTCTTTCTTTCTATAACATCTATACCTTGGAACATTAAGCTGCCAGTCCTGTCCATCCCTAAACCATGTTCCTGTAATTGCTATGATATCCCAGTCCCATGTTCCTAATCCTCCCCTGAGTTCAACTGCCTTCCATGTTAGGCCTCTTGCATTGAAATAAATTGATCAGTCCTATCTTGTTTTCTGCTTTGTCCCTGCCTGCCCTGACTCTCTTATTTTTTCAACTGTACCCATCTCAGATCGATCTCTTTCCTCACTGTCTCCCTGGGTCCCACCTCCACATCTTACTAGTTTAAATCCCTCCGAGCAGCTCCAGCAAATTTCCCTGCCAGTATATTAGTCCCCTTCCAATTCAGATGCTATCCTTCTTGTACAGGTCACTTCTACCCCAGAAACGATTCCAATGATCCAAAAATGTGAATCCTTCTCCCATACACCAGCTCCTCAGCCATGCATTCATCTGCTCTATCCTCCTATTCCTGCCCTCACTAGCCCATAGCACTGGGAGTAATCCAGATATTACTACCTTTGAGGACCTCCTTTTTAAATTCCTGCCTAACTCTCTGTAATCTCCCTTCAGAATCTCATCCTTTTCCTTTCCTATGTCATTGGTTCCAATGTGTACAATGACCTCCTGCTGGTCCCTATCTCCCTTGAGAACATTCTGCACCCTCTCTGAGACATCCTTCATCCTGGTACCAGGGAAACAACACACCATTCTGATTTTTCTTGCTCTCCCAGATCTGTCATTGATGAATTCCTGCTCTCGTGACTAACTACCGAGTATTTCATCAGCAAAAATAAACCAAGGACTCCTTATGGCGTGCGTTGTAATCCATTACGTTCCATGGTCTGTAGATTGTTAAATTGCAGACTGAGACCAATACATATTAACATCAAGGGATATGGAATAGTGTAGGAAACTAATGCTGAGGGAGAAGGTCAGCTGAGATTGGATGGAACAGTTGTGGGGGTTCAAAGGGCTGAATAGGCTCCTCCCATTTCTATTCCTTAATTTGATTCGTGTATGTGAAATGATTTGTTTTGCGTTCAGTTACCCGCAGATTATATTATACAAAGATCATCGGGTGATTGAACAGAATGAGGAATACGATGTTCCACTGCAGAGAAGATGTACAACAGCAAGATCAACATTTAAACATAATGTCCATTGAGAATGTTCTTGAATCTGTTGGTACATATGTTGAAGCTTTTGAATCTTTCGCCTGACAGAAGAGGGTGGAAGGGATTGTAGCCTGGGGTGAGAGGCTGCCTCCCCGAGGCAGTGGGAAATGTAGATGGAGTCAATGCTTTGTAGATGGTCTGGGCTGTGTTCACTGTAGTTCCTTAGGGCAGAGCAGTTGCCATACCAAGCTGTGATAGAATGCTTTCCACGGTGCATTGAGAAAGATTGGTACACTGCAAACCTCTGTTGCTGAAAGTCTGAGTGACATTTTAGGGGATGTTCCAATGGGTGAAATTTCCAAATACCAGAGCATGAAATTTACAATATGTTGGCTGGAACTTTATCATCTCCTTTCTATTCTGCTGATCACCCACTAGCCCTGAGGAAGCAACAGGGATCCTTCCCTTCAGTAGATGCAATTACACTTGTACCATGGCATTGGTCAGAATTCACACTGAAGGGAAAAGGAAAGCAGGAACGATAATATTAAATGTCAAGGGCTAACCAACTCTCTCAGGAATGTCTCAAAGTGTTTCCCCCTGGAAAGTTGAAGTTCAGTGGCTATTGTTGTGTGGACATGCAAGCAACATTTATAAAGCACCGACTCAGTGACGCCCAGATTGGGTTCCACTGGGGCCATTCAGTTCCTGACTGTGTTACAGCCTTGATTCAAACAGGGACAAAAGAGTTGAATTCCAGAGGTGAGGTGGGACTGGCAATCATTAACATCAATGATCTTTTACCATAAATTCAGTGTCCTCTGATCCTGTGGCCACTACCACCTGATGAAGGAGCAGCGCTCCGAAAGCTAGTGTTTCCAAATAAACCTGTTGGATCATAACCTGGTGTTGTATAATTTTTAAATTTGTCCACCCCAATCCAACACCAGCTCCTCCACATTATCCCCAAAGCCTGTCCACCATCTACAAGGCATGAGTCAGGAGTGTGGTGGAATACTCCCCACTTGCCCTGGATGGGAGCAGCTCCAACAACAACACAAGCAGCTTGACACTATCCAGGATAAAGCAGCCCCTGCTTGACTGGCACCACACCCACAAGCATCCACTCCCTCCAACACCCACGTTCAGGAGCAGCAGTGTGTCGTATCTACAAGATGCACTGCAGACATTCACCAAAGATCCTTAGACAGCATCTTCCAAACATTTCCATCTAGAAGGACAAGGGCAGGAGACACATGGGAACACCAACCCTTGCAAGCTCCCCTCCGAGCCGCTCACCATCCTGACTTGGAGGTGTACTGCAGTGGGCTTGAGAAGGCAACTCATCACCACTGATTCAAGGGGCAACTAGGGACAGGCAATAAATACCAGTGACACTCACATCCACTAAAGTGAGTATAAGAAAATCCCATAAACACAATGCAACCCAATCCCTGACTATTTATACAAACATTGAAAATGCTCCGATCTCTCAGCATTTATAGAGAAAGAGAAACAAAGTTAATGCTTTCGGATACTGACCCTTCATAACAGTGACCTCTTTCTGTGCTATTTTCCATCCTCTTATACTTTGGTAATCTTGGCTGATATTCCAGCGGAGGACTGAGAGAAATGTGGCTAGAGTTTGAATTTGACAGCTTCCCCCAGCAAGGCAGAGACAATGGCTTTTCAAAGTGTGTGTTTGTGTGTGTGTGTGTGTGTGTGTGTGTGTGTGTGTGTGTGTGTGTGTGTGTGTGTGTGAGAGAGTCTGTGTGTGTGTATGTGTGTGTGAGTCTGTGAGTGTGTGTGTCTGTGTGTGCGGGTGTCTGGGTGTGTGGGTGTCTGTGTGTGTGTGTGTGTGTGAGTGTGTGTGTGAGTGTGTGTGTGTGTGAGTGTGTGTGTGTGTGTGTGTGTGTGTAGGGAGGAGTGGATTATGGGCCCACTTCATGGGGGATGATCCTGGGCAATAGAAAGGACAGGGACCACATTCACCATGCACACCCCTGCATTCTCATGATAGTCACAAGTCCAGAAGCATTGAAGCCAGAGAATGTGTGTGACAAGAGAAGGGGAGGGACATAAATTACAGCCAGGCTGAGGTCTCTCTCCCTTTACATCCTTTCCTGTGGGAATGCCAGATGTACACAGCGCACATTTCACTGCCAGAGGAGCAGTGACAGCCCACAGCTAAATGGCAATAGAAACAGGCAACTGCAGTGCATCCAATAGCATGTGTGAACTTGTGACAGTGGATCTGTTTTATCCCAAAGCTATGGGTCCATCCCACTGGGAGTCACATTGGAAATTCATGGGGGCTCTCCCAATATCCTCTGTTGGGGGAGATGGGCTCCCATTTTCACACTCACGGGGTAAGGAGGGGGTGGAGTATGAGGAGGGGGATGGAGTGAGGCGGGATGGAGTAAGATGGGGGGAAGAATAAGGAGGGGATGGAGTGAGGAGGGAATGGAGAAGGGGATGGAGTAAGGAGGGGGTAGATGGAGTGTGAGGAGTGGGATGCATTGAAAGGGATAGACTGTGTGGAGTGGGTGGAGTACGAGTAGGGGTTAGAGTGAGAGGGGGGATTGGACTGTGAGGGGGGATAGAGTGTGAGAGGGAGATGGGGTGTGAGGGTGAGATGGAGTGTGTGGGGAGATGGAGTGTGGGGGGGAGATGGAGGGTGAGGGGGAGATGGAGTGTGGGGGGAGATGGAGTGTGTGGGGAGATGGAGTGTGGGGGGGAGATGTAGTGTGGGGGGGAGATGTAGTGTGGGGGGAGATGGAGTGTGAGGGGAGATGGAGTGTGGGGGGAGATGGAGTGTGAGGGGGGTTTGGAGTGTGGGGGGAGATGTAGTGTGGGGGGAGATGGAGTGTGAGGGGGTGATGGAGTGTGAGGTAGGAGATGGAGTGTGATGGGGAGCGGGAGTATGGGGGGGTGGATGGAGTGTGAGGGGGTGGATGGAATGTGAGGGGGAGGTGGAGTGTGAGGGGGAGATGTAGTGTGAGGGGGCAGGTGGAGTTTGGGGGGGGAGATGGAGTGTGGGGGGACAGATGGTGTGTGAGGGTGGAGATGGAGAGTGGGGGGGGGAGATGGAGTGTGGGGGGAGATGGAGTGTGGGGGGAGATGGAGTGTGAGGGGAGATGGAGTGTGAGGGGAGATGGAGTGTGGGGGGAGATGGAGTGTGGGGGGGAGATGTAGTGTGGGGGGAGATGGAGTGTGAGGGGGAGATGGAGTGTGGGGGGAGATGGAGTGTGAGGGGGAGATGGAGTGTGAGGGGGGAGATGGAGTGTGAGGGGATGATGGAGTGTGAGGGGATGATGGAGTGTGAGGGGGGAGATGGAGTGTGGGGGGAGATGGAGTGTGAGGGGAGATGGAGTGTGGGGGGGAGATGTAGTGTGGGGGGAGATGGAGTGTGGGGGGGAGATGTAGTGTGGGGGGAGATGGAGTGTGAGGGGAGATGGAGTGTGAGGGGGAGATGGAGTGTGGGGGGAGATGGAGTGTGAGGGGAGATGGAGTGTGAGGGGATGATGGAGTGTGAGGGGGGAGATGGAGTGTGGGGGGAGATGGAGTGTGAGGGGAGATGGAGTGTGAGGGGATGATGGAGTGTGAGGGGGAGATGGAGTGTGTGGGGGAGATGGAGTGTGAGGGGGAGATGTAGTGTGAGGGGGTGATGGAGTGTGAGGGAGGAGATGGAGTGTGAGGGGGAGATGGAGTGTGGGGGGGGTTTGGAGTGTGGGGGGAGATGTAGTGTGGGGGGAGATAGAGTGTGGGGGGAGATAGAGTGTGAGGGGGTGATGGAGTGTGAGGTAGGAGATGGAGTGTGATGGGGAGCGGGAGTATGGGGGGTGGATGGAGTGTGAGGGGGTGGATGGAATGTGAGGGGGAGGTGGAGTGTGAGGGGGGAGATGTAGTGTGAGGGGGCAGGTGGAGTTTGGGGGGGGAGATGGAGTGTGGGGGGACAGATGGTGTGTGAGGGTGGAGATGGAGAGTGGGGGGGAGATGGAGTGTGGGGGGAGATGGAGTGTGGGGGGTGGTTGGTGTGTGAGGGGGAGTGTGGGGAGGAAATTAAGTGTGGGGAGGAGATGGAGTGTGGGGGGGAGATGGATTGTGAGGGGGAGATGGAGTGTGGGGAGACAGATGGTGTGTGAGGGTGGAGATGGAGAGTCGGGGGGGGGATGATGGAGTGTTGGGGGAGAGATGGAGTGTGGGGGGGTGGTTGGTGTGTGAGGGGGGAGATGGAGTGTCGGAGGGCGGATGGAGTGTGAGGGGGAGATGGAGTGTGAGTGGGAGATAGAGTGTTGGGGGTAGATGGAGTGTGGGGGGGAATGTGGGGAGGAGATGGAGTGTGAGGGGTGAGATGGAGTGTGAGGGGGGAGATGGAGTGTGAGGGGGGAGATGGAGTGTTGCAGGGTGGATGGAGAGTGAGGGGGAGATGGAGTGTGGGGGGAGATGGAGTGTGAGGTGGAGATGGAGTGTGGGGGTGAGATGGAGTGTGAGGGGGAGGTGGAGTGTGGGGGGGAGATGGAGTGTGAGGGGGAGGTGGAGTGTGAGGGGGGAGATGGAGTGTGAGGGGGAGGTGGAGTGTGAGGGGGGAGATGTAGTGTGGGTGGGAGATGGAATGTGAGGGGGAGATGGAGTGTGAGGGGAGATGGAGTGTGAGGGGGTGATGGAGTGTGAGGGGGTGATGGAATGTGGGTGGGAGATGGAGTGTTGGGGGGTTGATGGAGTGTGGGGGGGAGTGTGGGGAGGTGATGTAGTATGAGGGGGGAGATGGAATGTGAGGAGGGAGATGGAGTGTGGAGGGGAGATGGAGTGTGAGGGGTGGATGAAGTGTGGGGGGAAGATGGAGTATGGGTGGGAGATGCAGCTCTCAGGGTGAACAGAGCCTCTGACACTCCTGTTTATATCTATCAGCCAGGACCTACTGACTGGACCAGATTAACAGCCCCAATTCGGGAACTCATATTCTCTATGAGATCCTCTTGACTGACATTGTTACAATCACTACAGTCAGAAATACTGCTGCTTGGAGTTCCCCCAAATATGAAAGTACAGCAGATCAGAGCAACGCTGGTTGCTGTGCAGATGTGGATTCCCACCACCCATTGACCTTGTTTATGGGATCAGTGCACAGTTAAGTGCAAACAACTTTCTGCCGAAGAGGGTTACATTATACAGCCTTAAAGGATGAATGAGCAATTGGAAAAGGTCATTCATGCATGTCTTTAGAGTCTGGGAGGAGCCAGTCTGATCACTGTGTTTATCATATTACGATGATTGAAGAGCTTAAGTGTGCCATATAACCATGGTAACGGAAGGATTAGGAGAGATTAAGTGTATCTGCCTGTTGATATATCTGGTGTCGTTTAATGAATTGTGATTTAGTAGCTGTGAGTGTGAAATATAGATATAAAAGATAGAATTAAAAGGGGAACATTGAGTGAACCACTTATGTTATAGTCAAATTGGTTTGTACCTGAATCATGGACCCGGTAAAGGTGTTGTGTATTGTTGTGGAATACAGGTCGTTCTGCTATAACACGCATTTCATTAACATGAATTCACTATAACGCAATTGACGAATTGGTGACGCTGTTTCTAAAGCGTGAACTTTTAAAACATGTGTTGGCTGTAAGATGATTACATCGCCAACACTTTAAGTGCCGATTCTAAAGGGCAAGGGGGTCTGAGTAGAATATTATTTCAATGAGCCACCACACACTGCAGAGCAGAGGAACTACGCAGAGCAGAGGAAAATCACCTATTCAGTGTATTCAAAAAGAACGGGTACCCAATGAACACAGTCCGCAATTCACCCAAACAAGCAGACAAAACACATCCAGATACCCTACTCTCTCTCCCCTACATCAACGACATCTCGGAAATGACTGTCAGATTACTCAGACCCCTTGGCATCATGGTAGCCCACAAACCCACCAACACACTAAAACAGCAGCTAATGAACTTGAAAGACGCTAAACAGACAACAAGCAAAATTAATGTCATTTACAAAACACCGTGCAAGAACTACAACAAACACTACATTGGACAAACAGGCAGAAAACTAGCCACCAGGATACATGAACATCAACTAGCCACAAAATGACATGACCCCCTCTCACTACTATCCTTACATACGGATGAGGAAGGACATCACTTTGATTGGGACAGCACATCCACCCTAGGACAAGCCAAATAGAGACACACACGAGAATTCCGAGAAGCATGACATTCCAACCGGAACTCTATCAACAAACACATTGACTTGGATCCCATTTACCACTTCCTGAGAGAAAGAACAGGAAATGACATCACCACAGGAAAATGTCACCACAAGAAATGACATCACCAACCCAAGGAAACTCACACATATAAATAAAAAGTGGGCTACACCACCAATAGATCATCCGGAGGTTCACTTGAGGGTGTTACCTAGTGTGGTGACAAAATGTCTGAACCCAAACCTTCCACCTCAGTGAGCAAACCTATATCCAGAACCTCAACCTGAGCTTCAAATCTTCTCAAAACTCGCCAATTGCTCATAGTGTCCATGGATGTATAGGCTAGATTGCTTAGCCATGGGACTTGCAGGGTTACAAGGATAGGGAAGGGTGTGGGTCAGGATAAGATGCCTTTCACAGAATCGGTGTGGACTCAATGGGCTTGAATGGCCTACTTCCACACTGTAGGGATTCTATGCTGCACAAGTCACACTTCCCAGCACTTGGCCCATAGCCTTGACATTTATTACGTTTCAAGCACTCATATACCCTGGAGTTTAGAAAAATGAGAGGTGATCTAATTGGAACATGTAAGATTCTGAAAGAGCTTGACAGGGTAAGAGGCTGAGAGGCTACTTCCTGTGGCTGGGGATTTGAAAGGACAGGACCATCGTCACAGGCTGAGGCCGACACAGGCAGAGGTTGTGAATCATTGGAATTTTCTCACACATGGGATTGTGGAGTCTGCATCGATGAATATATTTAAAGCTGAGGCAAGCAGACTTTCAGTCTCTCAGTGAATCAAGGAACATGAGGAGTGGGTGGAAGGATAAAGTGGAGAACCATGAAAAGCCAATATCGTATTTAATAGCACAATGTCTTAATAGACTGAATGTCCACTCCAGTTCCTGGCCCTTATGTTCTTGGGAAGGGGTGCACAGTAATGATATCAATCTGTGAGTAATACTGATACTGTTTTGTGGACTATGCATCATAACTGCAGGAACAATTTCTCATTGCTCTCTGAGTCCTGGTTTCATTATTGAGCAGTCTTTCCGTTCAACAAAGAACAAGTAAATTGAATGTAATTGTAATAAATTGGTACTGGAGATCGTATAAGCTGCCATTCCATTATCCTGTTAATACAGTTTGAAAGAAAAAGCAAGATGAACACATCAGGATGAAATGACTGACAGCACAACCATTTAACATTGGCCTCTGAGACATCTCCTTACAACGAGGAGTCAAAATTACCAGATGTATCTGCAGTCTGCTCCAGTGGAATATTAAAACATTTCAGATTTAATAAGTAATAAAACAAAATTATTTTCAAAATTAAACTGAAAATATTCTGAATATTCTGAAGAAGGGTCACTGGACTCAAAACATTAACTCTGATTTCTCTCCACAGATGCTACCAGATCTGCTGAGCTTTACCAGCAATGTTTGAATTAAGTTATGCTCTGGATATGGGTTTGCTGTGGGATTACTGAAGGGCAATTGGCACATGCATTATCATATTAAGAAGGCTAATCCAAAGCTTGATAGAGATGTGAGTTTAAACGATAAGAGGGGGTTGGGGCAGTAGTGTTTAAATATAAGGTTCAGGATTACGCAGCCCAGGGGCATTTTGTAAGGCTTCCAATAGTGGGATCAATGGGAATGGAAGCAGAGGCAAGTGGCTTGGATCAGAGGAAAAGACAGTTCTAGGTAAGGGGGTAGCGGTTCTTGAAGTTACAGAGGAAGGAGGGAGTGAAACCCTGGAGACAATCGATTTGATTTCATTTCTCATGATCATTACCTAGGTACAGTGAAAGGTTTTGTTTTGCATGCAGTACAGGCACTACCATACCATATAAAATGCATCAGGGTAATAGAACAGAGCGAGGAATACAATGTAATGGCTGCAGAGAAGGTGCTCAGAGAGTGAGATCAACATTAGGTTTAAAATTTGAGAGGTCCATTCATAAGTCTAACAATAGCGAGGAAGAAGCTGTTCTTGAATCTGTTATTATGTGTGTTGAAGCTTTTGTATCTTCTGCCTGACAGAAGAGGGTGGAAGAGATTATAACCGAGGAGGGAATGGTCTTTGATGATGTTGATGGCCTTCCTGAGGCAGCGAGGAGTAGATGGAGTCAATGAATGGGAGGTTGGCTTGTGAGATGGGGCAACGTTTATAACTCTCTGTAGTTTCTTATGGCTCTGGGCAGAGTAGTTGCCGTACCAAGCAGTGATGCGTTCAGATAGAATGCTTTCTGTGGTGCATCGATAAAATTGGTAAAAATCTTTATAGGCATGTCATAAGGGGAGTCAACATAGCTCAGTGATGGGTGGACTGAATTGATTATCGGGTCACAGGAAGAAGTAGCAGAGTTTTGCACGAGAGGAGGTTTGTAGGGAATGGAAGTCGGAAAGCCAGTCAGCAGAACACAATTGAGTCTGACAAAGGCAAAAGCAAGAGTTACACCAGCAGATGGGCTGAGGCAAGGACAGAGGTGAGACGAAAAGAAGGAGTCCGTGTGTCTGTGCTAGCCCTCAGCGAGAGCAACTCAACTCAAGCATTTTTTGTAAGCTGTAATTCTGCAAAAGCCTCCCTTTCAAATAATTACCTGATTCCCTTTTGAAGGTCAGGTTTGGACCTGCCCCCGCTACACTACCAGCCAGTGCACTCCAGACCTTAAACATTCCCTTTGGTAAGAAGCTTTTTCTCATGTGTCCCAAACTCCCAGGAGGATCATGGTGCACACGGAGGCCATTCAGTCCGTCATGCTTGCACCTACTCTCCAAACAGGCAACATGAATTAGGCCCATTCTACTGCCTTTTCCCCATACCCTCACGTGTTATTCCGATTCAAATAATCATGAACAGGAAAGGTTTGGAGGGATATGGGACAAATGCAGACAAATGAAACTAGTTTAGTTTGGGAAACTTAGCAAGCCTGGATGATTTGGATGAGTTGGATGTAAGGTCTGTTTCCATGCTGAAAATGTGTTGCTGGAAAAGTGCAGCAGGTCAGACAGCATCCAAGGAACAGGAAATTTGACGTTTCGGGCATAAGCCCTTCTTCAGGAAGGGCTTATGCCCAAAACGTCGAATTTCCTGTTCCTTGGATGCTGCCTGACCTGCTGCACTTTTCCAGCAACACATTTTCAGCTCTGATCTCCAGCATCTGCAGACTTCACTTTCTCCTGTTTCCATGCCTGATGACTCTCTGACTCTCTGCAGCACGGTGGCACAGTGGTTAGCACTGCTGCCTCACAGCGCCTGAGACCCGGGTTCAATTCCCGCCTCAGGCGACTGACTGTGTGGAGTTTGCACGTTCTCCCCGTGTCTGCGTGGGTTTCCTCCGGGTGCTCCGGTTTCCTCCCACAGTCCAAAGATGTGCGGGTCAGGTGAATTGGCCATGCTAAATTGCCCGTAGTGTTAGGTAAGGGGTAAATGTAGGGGTATGGGTGGGTTGCGCTTCGGCGGGTCGGTGTGGACTTGTTGGGCCGAAGGGCCTGTTTCCACACTGTAAATCTAATCTAATCTAATCTCTATCCTTCCACCTCTAGGAATAGTTTCCCTCTAACTACTGTGCCCAGAGCCTTCAAGATTTTGAACACGTAAATCAAATCTCCTCTGTGACAGATGCTTGTAAAGAGATTTGAACCTTTACTCAGAGTAAAGCTACGACTCTGCACTTTATCACAGTGATTTCAGAGCACTGTGAGGTGGAGCCTGGGTCTGTAAGGTTCCAGATAAGATATTCTCTCTTACTATCTTCTGCATATAGTTATGTTAATTAAGCCTGTTGCTATTCACTCTTAAGAATCTAGATCTCCCATTATTAGTGTCCTTCCAGGCCTCACTAAAACCAACTGCAATTTTGTTCAAGATGGATATGGAATCTTTGAAGTGTTGACAGAGATCAAAGATAAGCAGTTCCGGTATTCATGAATGAACTTAGGTCAAAGTGTTGCATTTAATTGAACAAATTTTTACTGTTAGAAATGAGATGAGCAATTAAATACAGTGAATGAAAGAGAAATTGCATTGATGTGGCATCTTAACACAATTTTAAACAGTTTGCATATTCGGACCGGTCTGAAGTGTGGTGACTGCTGTTTTGAAGTCGAACCTACACACAGGAAAATCCAACAAACAAGAATGAGATGAATAAGAAATTATCCTGCTTGGTTTGGCTGGTTTAAGTAGGATTATTAGCCAGGAAACTGGGAGAACTTACACTTGTTGTTGGAGATAGCCAGTGAAGTCTTTAAGATACTCTAGAACAGCTCAATGAACAATTTAAGGCACCCACAGTTACCACACTGGACTCTTAAATTCTGGGATTGAATTCAGCTCATTAGCCTCTACCTCAGACAAGGACTTATGAAGTGAATGAAGCTGGCAAAAGAGAAATTGTCATGTAGGTTTGTAAGATTATCCAAAGTGAAAACTGGATTTAGGGAAGAAAGTGTGGCCGATTTTAAAGTTTTCAATAACTTGAGACACACGGCAAACAACTTGGAATTTCCAATTAAAGATTTTGGCATGGCCTGCTTTCATCAGTCAGAGCATTGAGTATGAAATTGGGAGAAGACAGCTGTGAGGCCACTTTTGGAATACTATGTGTAGTTTTGGTCACTTTACTACAGAAAGGATATTATTAAATTAAAAAGAATGCAAAAAAGATTTACTAGGATGCTTCTTGGACATGGGAGGTTTGGGTTATAAGGAGAGGCTGGAAGGGCTGGGGCTTTTCTCCTTGGAGACTGAGGGATGACCTTATAGAAGTCTATAAAATCATGAGAGGCATAGATAAGGTAGATAGCCACAGCTTTTCCCCGTGGTAGAGCAGTCTAAAATAGAGGGCATAGGTTTAGAGTGAATGGGGAAAAGTACAAAAGGGGTAATGTTTTCACACACAGGATGATAAGTTTCTGGGATGGGCTGTCAGGGGTGGTGGTGGAGGTGAGTACAATTTCATCATTTAATAAATATTTAGACACATGGAAAGATATGGAACAAATGTTGGCAAATGGGACTAAATTAATTGTGAAAATGGGCAGCATGGGAAAGTTGGGCCGAAGGGCCTGTTCTAGGCCTTTATGACTCTATATAATTCTACTCCTGATCCAAAGAAATCAATTAATACATTCTTAAAGATGAATGGCTGACATCAGTTTTAATATTTCCAAACGAAACCTATTCAGCCTGAATGATGCAATAGTTTTTTTTATTTCTGGGTTTGACCACTTACTGATTGTTCATTGAATTTTTTTCAAAGCATCAAAGTTGGAGTCTTCTGATAATAGATAAACTTAAAAATCTCACAACACTAAGTTATAGTCCAACAGGTTTATTCGAAAGTACATGCTTTCAGAGCACTGCTCCTTCGTCGGGTAGCTAGTGGGACAGGATCATAGGACACAGAGTTTATAGTAAAAGATCAAAGAGTCATACAGCTGCTGCAATGTATTGAACAAACCTAGATTGCTGCTAGGTCTTTAATCACTTAGAATGGGGATGCAGGTTTTGATTGACTAATATGTAAATCCCAGAATTTCTTTCAAGTCATAACCCTGAGATAACTTAAGGTTTTATCAGTATATAATGGAACAGCCCAAAATGGGTAACATCCATTTCTCATGGACCATAGGAAAACATCCCATGACACTTGACCGGAGCGTAGTCAGACACAAACCAATCCATTTTCCAATCCAAGATGGTGGCAGGGTAGGATGCTTCAGCTGGGACTCGTCTGCTCCGTCCATTCCTTTTACTTTCTCTTTTTCTTCCCTCTTTGATGGGTTTTTTCTTCTTCTCTCATCTCTCTTCTCAGACTCGGATTCCCAACATCAGCACAGGCTTGACAAAGACATCCTCTCAGCCTGGTGTGGTGTTCTCTCAGCCCGGTGTGGTGTTCTCTCAGCCTGGTGTGGGGGTCTCTCAGCTCGGTGTGAGGGTCTCTCAGCTCGGTGTGAGGGTCTCTCAGCTCGGTGTGGTGGTCCCTCAGCATGGTGCGGTGGTCTCTCAGCACAGTGCGGTGGTGTCTCAGCATGGTGCAGTTGTCCCTCAGCCCGGTGTGGTGGTTTCTCAGCTTAGTGTGGTGGTCTCTCAGCTCGGTGTGGGACTCTCTCAGCCCAGAGTGGTGGTCCCTCAGCCCAGTGTGATGGTCTCTCAGCCCGGTGTGGTGGTCTCTCAGCTCAGTGCGGTGATCCCTCAGCCCGGTGTGGTGGTTTCTCAGCCCGGTGTGGTGGTTTCTCAGCTCGGTGTGGGGGTCTCTCAGCCCAGTGTGGTGGTGTCTCAGCTCAGTGTGGTGGTCTCTCAGCCCGGTGTGGTGGTTTCTCAGCTCGGTGTGGGTGTCTCTCAGCCCAGTGTGGTGGTGTCTCAGCTCGGTGTGGTGGTGTCTCAGCCTGGTGTGGTGGTCCCTCAGCCCAGTGTGGGGGTCTCTCAGCCCAGTGTGGTGGTCTCTCAGCTCGGTGCGGTGATCTCTCAGCTCGGTGTTGGGGTCTCTCAGCCCAGTGTGGTGATCCCTCAGCCCGGTGTGGTGGTGTCTCAGCTCAGTGTGGTGGTCTCTCAGCCCGGTGCGGTGGTCCATCAGCCCGGTATGATGGTCCCTCAGCTCGGTGTGGGGGTCTCTCAGCCCGGTGTGGTGGTCTCTCAGCTCGGTGTGGGGGTCTCTCAGCCCGGTGCAGTGGTCTCTCAGCCTGGTGTGGTGGTCTCTCAGCTCAGTGTGGTGGTCCCTCAGCCCGGTGCGGTGGTGTCTCAGCCCGGTGTGGGGGTCTCTCAGCCTGGTGTGGTGGTCCCTCAGCCCGGTGCGGTGGTGTCTCAGCACGGTGTGGTGGTCCCTCAGCCCAGTGTGGTGGTGTCTCAGCCCAGTGTGGTGGTGTCTCAGCCCAGTTTGGTGGTGTCTCAGCCCAGTGTGGTGGTGTCTCAGCCCGGTGTGGTGGTGTCTCAGCCCGGTGTGGTGGTGTCTCAGCCCAGTGTGGTGGTGTCTCAGCCCGGTGCGGTGGTGTCTCAGCCCAGTTTGGGGGTGTCTCAGCCGGGTGTTGCGCTCTGTCAGCCCAGACATTTGGTTTTGAGGTGATTCCAGAGGAGTGTCCTGGCCTTGTGAACCACGAGATGAAGCCTGACGTGGTTTGGAGGCTTGGAACCTGCGTGGACTGGGTTGGAAAGTCTGTTTTTCTGAACTTAATATTTCTCTATTTTCTTATTTGTTTATACAATGTTGACTTTTTATTTCTTTATTTTTCTAATTTTTTTTATAAAATTCTGTACTGAGGAATCTGTATCTTGGTACCTTGTACCTAACATCGCACTGTTAGTGGCGACATGTAAATTTTTCACTGCGCTCATGGGAGTATGTGACAATAAAGTTAATTCAATTCAATTCAAACTGACAGATTTCTTAAAATATGTGGTCAGAAATGGGTTAAAAAGACAGGTTTAACAAAGGTCTTTGAGAAACCGAGAGGGATGGTGAAAGAGAGAGGGCTGGGGAAAATTCCAGAGACTAAGGCCCAGAGAAGTGAAGGCGGGGTCACAATTAGGGGGCAATTAAAAACCGGCCATCACAGAAACCAGAACTGGAGGAACTGGTTCCCTTGAGCTACAATAAAAGCAAATACCTTTGGATGATGAAGATCTGAAAAAAATACAGGAAATGCTAGAGTCATATTGGACTTGAAACTCTGTTTTTCTCTTGACAGATGCTGCCTGACTTGCTAGATTTCTTCAGCACTTACCGTTTTTATCTTTCAACAGGTTTAATTGGAAGCACTAGTGTTCGGAGCGCTGCTCTTTCATCAGGTGGTTGTAGAGTTCACGATTGTAAGACACAGAATCTTTGCTATAAACTCTGTGTCTTACAATTGTGTACTCAACAGCCTGATGAAGGAGCAGTACTCTGAATGCTAGTGCATCCAATTAATCCTGTTGGACTATAACCTGGTGTTGTGTGATTTTTAACTTTGTTCAACACCAGCATCTCCAAATCATGTTTTTATCTTGGGAAATACTGAGGGGTGAGGCCATGGATGGTCGTCAAAACATGACTGAGAACCTTTCAGAGGTGTGAGTGTTAAACACCGAGTCATGCTTGACAACGCTGTTTCTGAACTAAATCTTTGTGAGGTGCTCAGCCGTGTAAAGCATCGTTAGATCATCTCAGCAACCTATTACTGTAGTGAGGACATTTTATTGACAGCTAATGCTTGTACTGACTTCATTACTTATCAAAACAGAATGAATCTGCTGCTTTTGAACTTTAACCAGTCCTGGCTGGTAGTGGAGTGCCATTAAGAGTACCTGTTTCCTGACAAACAACTTGAATTAGATCAATTAACAAGTAAACACCACTGAGAAAGAGGAAAGGGGCTTATTGAGAGCTTTAAGCATGGCTCTAATTAGTTTGCACTGATCTTGATTAGATCAAAGATTACATGAGGCTTATTACTCAACTCAGGGTAGGTTCATCAAGTCCAACTCAATTAGTGACCACCTCCTGACGGACTGAAGATGATGGTAGGTGAACCACAGCTAAGTCCTTGACTGTTACTATAGTAACATATCATTAAGACCTAAGTCTGACTCACCTTCATGAAGATGCAGTCCAAATCAACAAAGATAATGTACGTCAATTACTGTGAGGGAAATGCTGTCAAAGCCCATACTGCCAGACCCTTACTGGGGAACTCAAACATATGGTAATTATTAACCAGCTCAGAGAGCACCGCGGCTCCAGTGATAGAATTCTTTTTTATTATTTTCTGTTTGAAAGCTTTGTTTCACACTGTTACTAGTTTAACAAAGATGGTTGTGGTGTTTGCACCTCACTCAGCTCAGTCCCAGGACTCTCTGCAGGAGATCCCCATTTCATTAATGAAGGTCAGAAGTGGGGATGTTCGCTGATGACAGCACAGTATTCAGTACCATTCACAACTCCTCAGATACTGATGTAGCTCTTGTTCATCTACAGCAAGATCTGGACAATATTCAGGTTTATTTTAATAAATCACAAGAAATATTAATGCCACACAAGTTGACCATCCTTAACAATAGTGAATTTAACCATCTCCCCTTGACATTCGATAGCCTTATCATCACTGAACCCCTCACTATCAACACCCTAGAGGTTAACATTGATGAGAAACGTAATAGACTAGCCTGTAGCTACAAGAGCATGTCAGAGACTAGAAATTCTGTGATGAGTAGTTCACCTCCTGACTCTCAAAACTTGTCAAAAAAATTCACAAAGCACAAATCTGAAGTGCAATGGAATACTCCCCAGTTGCATGGATGGGTGCAGTTCATAATCATTCAAGACCTTCAGTGCTATCCAGGACAAAGCAGCACAGTTAATTGCACCAGCTCACCATCTTCAACACTCATTGCCTCCACTTCTGACACACTGTGACATACGGTGTGTCCCATGTACAAGATGCTCTGCAACACCTCACCAAGGATCCTTCAATGGCAACTTCCACACCTGCGACCTGTACCATCTAGAAGGTCAAGGGCAGCAGATACATGGGAACGCCACCACAATCTGCAAGTTCCCCTCCCAACCACTCACCATTCTGACTTGGTCACTGGGTCAAAACCCCAGAATTTCCTCCTTAACAATATGTGGCTGTCCATCCCACACCGTGGACCATAGAGCTTCAAGGAATTGCCCTCACCATCACTTTCTCAATGGCATTTAGCAATGAGTGCTGCCTGGTTGGTGATGCCCATATGCCATGAATAAATAAAGCTAAAGAAATGTGACTGAATAACACAAAGTCCTCTTTTTGTTGATGAAAAGGTCCTTTTAAGGCTGAACTTGAGGAATGCTGACAAGACAGAGCCAGATTCCCATGACTGAGACAGGTAGCTCAGACACATCTCAATAGAAAGGACTCCAAATAACATGATACACACTCAGATAGAAACTGCAGGGTACAGTTAGCTAGGCTAGCCCCCAGAAATCAACGAAAAGTCACTTGTATGAATACATGATCCTACTCACATCATGCCCTTTTATGGTGCCCATACAACCTTCTGCCAACTTGCGCCTTTCACCCAGTATACATAATATACAGAATCAATGTGCCATAGAGTAACAATGCTACATGTGGAACTGCTCAGAAAAGAATACCCACTCACAAATCCCCCTTTGAAAACAAAACATTCCTGCAACCATTTAAAGGAGTCACTTAAACAGACCATTATAGTATCAAAATAGGATTTAAATTGCTTCACTTTCTTGTGTAAATAAATATTGAAAAAGAGATCACAGCATAACTTAAAAATGCCAGGCAAGCAAAGTAAACTGTTCTCCACAACCATCCAGATAGGAGTCCCTAAGGTAATGCTTTTATGAGTTTAGGCTCTTAAACTTGCACACTGAAGCTAAAATTAAAAATCTAAGACTCCTGATCGTAAACTGTTCCTTCAACTTTATATAACCTCCAGAATGCCTGTGGGGAATAACTAATTAATCTCCTTGTGGAGCTTATTGAATATGAGTTGCCTTGGAAACAGGCAATAGTCCGCCTAGCTGGAGTTTATCACCTAATAAAACAGACTGAGGCCCATTTTGTCTCTCCCGAATGTGGGATATAGGTAAATTAATGTTACTTCTGCAATTATAATTGATTATATAAAAATAAATGAACTCACATCATGTGTAATTGTTTCAGCCAAGAGCTGAGTCAACAAGAATGGTAACTATGTGGAGGAAATGCATATTTTTTTTTGTATTAGCTAAAAATGTATGCAAGAAAGAAACGGGACTGCAAAACAATGGTGGATATTACAGGCGACTAGATAAAATGCTGTGAGGAGAGGCAGTTAAACTAGATATGCCTGTATAAACAATAGGTATAAACATCTGTTTCCCACTTTTACAGAAACACAGGAACAAACCCCAATTAAAAGGGTCTTAGTGATAAGATGCTGAGGGGGCAGCACAGATGGAGGGAGTAGACAATGGTAAGGAAAGGATGGGATGAGGTCAAACGGCCTTGTGAGGCCAGAAATAAGCATTTTGTCACAGACAAGGCCGGATAAGACACGAGATAAACAGGAGTAATGGGTACCGGTCTTCGGGAAGTGGAGGGTGGAAACAGGGGAGGAAACAATGAAATAAGAAAAAAATGTAGGAACCAAATTATATAAATATTAAGTATTTGTTGAATTCAGTGTGTTTTGTCCCTGCCTTGTGGACATCACACCCACTTGCAAGTGTGAAATAAATGACACTACTGATTCAGATCTTGTCTCGGACTGAAATTATTGAAGTGAGTGAGCTTTGTTTCTCACAATTGGGGGCTCGTCCGGGATGTTCTTCCATCGCCGAGGGAAGTGGCTGACCCTGGACACTGGGAAGACGCGTCCCGTTCGCAATTGAGGAGCGGTCTCGTGTCTCGGTTTGGTCTGCTCCCTTGGGTGACTGGTACGAATCCCACAAGAGAGACATCTGAATCAGACAGTGAAAGGAGGTCGATAGAAAATACGGCAGAAAGAGGCCAGGCAACTCTGTGCACAGACCAAGGTAAGAACATTGACTTTTAAGTATTGCCTTGGTGGCTGGGATTGAGTTTTAGTAGTTAGTAAGGGGCTAACGAAGGAACTCAATATGGGTTGTGCCGTGGATAAGGAAAAAGCCTCCGGGAAAACAAAAGAAGAACAAGGCAATGGAGATGGAGGCAGGGTCCCTTACAACATACCTCCAGAATGTCCGTTGGGCAGGATGTTGTGGAATTGGAAAAATAATACTTGTACAAGGGAAAAAGATGATTAAATATTGTTGCTTTGTATGGACTAAGGAATCCATTTTTGGTCCCGCCATCTTCTGGCCAAACTACTGGTCGGACGAAGACTGGGTTTGTAAATATCTGAATTTATATGTCAATGTGTGAGAGAAAGAGAATGAAAAGAGCTGTACAGCTGGCAGAAAGTGATTTGGTTTGAACGCACATTTGTTTGTTGGTGATTGAATGTTTGCGCTTTATTCCCTGGAGCTTGAGTTCCAGAACTGTTTTGAATCTGATTTTTATTATGGAAGCTTAACATGATTTCTATTAAGGTTAAGGATTTTATAGAGATTATGGAAATAAATGATAACTTCTGTTCTTTTTCCAGGTCATGACTGCCTTACTATCAGTTTCTAACTAATCTCTTTTATCCTTACATAAAAGCGATTTACGGAGGACAGTTGAAGTTTCAGTTCAACATTAGATTAGATTACTTACAGTGTGGAAACAGGCCCTTCGGCCCAACAAGTCCACACCGACCCGCCGAAGCGCAACCCACCCAAACCCTTACATCTACCCCTTACCTAACACTACGGGCAATTTAGCATGGCCAATTCACCTAACCCGCACATCTTTGGACTGTGGGAGGAAACCGGAGCACCCGGAGGAAACCCACGCAGACACGGGGAGAACGTGCAAACTCCACACAGTCAGATGCCTGAGTCGGGAATTGAACCCGGGTCTCAAGCGCTGTGAGGCAGCAGTGCTAACCACTGTGCCACCGTGCCGCCCAATTAGATTGTAGTAAAAACAAAATCCTATGGTTAATATCTGTGACCTTGGATTCAGCCATTGCTCATGCATTAGAAGTTTTTTTTAACTTGGATAGACAAATTTTTTTAAGGCAGCTCTGATTATTTCACGACCTATAGTATTGTAATTGAGCAATGATTGGTCCGAACTACATAAGAAAATTAAGGGACCAAAACTGGGTGATTACAGTGGATTTCAAAATTGGGAACTGTATGCATTTTACATTTTAAATATTAAATACTGAATAAATGAATATAAATATATAAATATGTTTACAAGTTAGGAACAGGCTTTAAAGTTAGTCAAGCATGAATTGATGAATTGGTGTTTGAAGTTATGGGGAGCTAGAAATATTGCCATATTTCTTTAAGAAAGAAAAAGGGGAAGAACGTAATGACTTATCCCCTTCGGGACGTACCTATAGGGGACAAAGAGATTGGGTTTGTGTGTGCCCCCCTCACCAGTGGGGAGGTCAGAACATTTAAAAAGGAAATGAAGGTCCTGGTTGAGGATCCGGTAGGGTTGTCTGAACAAATTGATCAATTTTTGGGGCCCAGTCTGTATACGTGGGCTGAGTTAATGTCTATTTTGAATATACTATTTACTGGGGAGGAAAGGGGACTTATATGAGGAGCAGCCATTAAAATATGGGACAGGGAACACCTGATTGGAGATGGGAATGCTGGACAGGGAGAGATGAAGTTTCCCCTCAGAGACCCCCAGCGGGAAAATCAAAACCCGGAGCATAGAGAAGAAATGAGGGCATTGAAAGACCTGATTCTAAAAGGAATAAGGGAGGCAGTTCCGAAGTCGCAGTATCTGACTAAAGCCTTTGAAGTTAGTCAGGAGAAAGATGAGACTCCCTCAGCTTTCTTGCAGAGATTAAGAGACTCGATGCGGAAATACTCTGGAATGAACCCTGAGGACCCAGTGGCACAGGGTCTTTGGAAAGTACATTTTGTGACAAAGGCATGGCCAGACATACAGAGAAAGATACAGAAGATAGAAGGGTGGAGTGAAAAACCATTAGATGAATTGTTAAGAGAGGCACAGAAAGTGTTTGTAAAGAGAGAGGATGAGAGACAAAAACAGAAGGTGAAAATGATGGTAGCTACACTTGATGAGGTAGTTAAGAAAAGAATGGAACCAATAGTGAGCAACCAGAGCAGCGGGTGACAGCATGTAGGGCAGAGAGAAAAGGGGAGAGGGAGAGGACAAGGGGGAGCATTTGATAGAGTGTTTGAGTGACAGGGGCAGAGATGGAGGTCTCCACAGGAAGGATGCTATTATTGTGGAAAGATAGGGCATTTTAGGCGGGAGTGTCCTGATCTACAAAGGGCAATTCCGCTTATGAATTTTGATGAAGAATAGGGGTGTCAGGGGTTCCTGCCCTCGGGGACCCACCAGGAACCCTTGAAATAAATTTATAGAGGAAAGGGGACATTGTCTGTGAGCGACAATATCCCACTTCCATAGAGGGTAAACGAGGACTGCAGCCAGTAATTGAGGGACTGATTAGAGATTGAGTAAGATCCCTCATGACCACAAATGGTTTAGTGTGATAGATTTAAAGGATGCCTTTTGGGCTTGTCCCTTGTCGGAGGAAAGACTTAGGGGCGGCAAAAACAGCGGATGGGCATTGGATGTTACCTGATGGAAGGGAAATATTGAACAAAATGATGATATGAGAGATTATGGCTGTCCTACACCAAGGCAGTCATTGGGGAGTACAAGCAATGTGTGATTTAGGGAATATGGATGTAAAGGAATATATACAATTGCTAAACAAATATGTGAGGGTTGTATAATATACAGAAAGGTAAATAAAAAAGTCTTGAGAAAAGAGACCCCGGGAGGAAGAGACCCAGGATTGAGACCCTTCCAGAGTATACGAGTAGATTATACTGAGTTACCCAGGGTAGGGAGACTAAAATATATGTTGGTCATAGTAGATCATTTATCCGGTTGGGTTGAGGCATACCCCCTAGCTACTGCCACTGCGAGTGGGGTGTCTAAAACAATATTGGAGCACATCATTCCCCGATATGGGCTAGGACACCATATAGATTCTGACCAAGGAACTCATTTTACCTCTAAAGTATTACAGGGGGTAATGAAAGGGTTGGGAATCTCCTGGGAATTCCATACTCCATGGCACCCGCCATCATCGGGAAGGGTTGAGAGAATGAACCAAACACTCAAACGACAGCTCTCTAAATTGATAATAGAAACCAGACTCCCTTGGACCAAATGTTTACCTATAGCTCTTTGGCGAGTACGAACAACCCCAAGGAAAGCTTTGGGACTATCCCCCGATGAAATCTTATTTGGATTACCTCATCTGGGAACGAATGGAGAATTGCCAATTCCCGAAACTAAAGATTTGTTCTTAAAGAAGTATATACCGGGCTTGTCCTCCTCTTTGTCTTTCCTCAGGAAACAGGGTTTATTGGCACAGACTCCGCCCCTTGAATTTACCGTTCATCCCACCCAGCCGGGAGGTTGGGTCTTAGTAAAATCATGGACAGAGACTAAATTGCAGCCGGACTGGGAAGGGCCGTACCAGGCTCTTTTAACGACTGAAACAGCAATAAGGACGGCGGAGAAAGGCTGGACTCACTACACTCGGATCAAAGGGCCAGTGGAATCTCCAGTTGAGGAAGAAGTCTGGACAGCCGAATCAATGCAAGACCCGCTGAAACTCAGGCTAAAGAGAGTTTGAGTAACTGATTAGACAGTGGTGACGCGAGCGCGGGATTATTTCTGTAGGATTGTATATTAAGTCGTTTTGTGCTTCAGCATGATGTTTAGAATACTGGGAATGCTTAGAGTTATGATGCTAGCCCTCTTAGTATTGGGATTTTGTCAAATATCATTTTCATATGTATTATTAACGGTTCCTGAGTCTGATAATCCACAAGTAATAGAGGCTGATGCATGCAGCTTAGTAAATTGTGGGGATGTAGGTAATCAGAGACAGTACCGCAGTACAGAGATACATCTTAAGTCCTATGGGGATGGCCTTGGGGATGGTACTTGGTATAATAGTCTCAGTATAATAGTACACCGGACCCCATTCCAACCAGCTCGCAATTGTCTCGATAAAAAGTGTAACCCAATATACCTGACAATGAAGAAAACCACGTGGCATGAAGCAATTTTGGGAGGGGGCACCTATGAGATACAATCAAATGAAACATTTGGGATAGAAATGAAAGCAAATGGGAAGGATTTCGTGGGCCTCCGGTAGGCCAGTGGCCCAGGTGGTTCCCTTTCCGCTCGGGTGGAAGCGAGACAGGCAGGGCATGAAATGTATGATAGCCCTGTATCAGGATGAGACTGCATGGAATGATGGGAACTGTACCTCCGTATCTCTGATGTTCCCTCCCTTGGAGAAGAAAGGTGCAAAAGGTCCCCCCACGTTTTCTGCCGCAGTTGGAAATCACACGTCGTGTGTGCGTAGATGAGGTTCAAGTCAGTCTCGAGATTTGGGGGAGCTGAAATTGTGTACAGAGATTAAAATTGTTACCGACACGGAGAAAGGAGGGAACTACTCAGCACTAAAGGTTCCCCAAGCGGATCTGTGGTGCTACTGTGGAGGCAAAATATTGAGACCCACCCTACCTCCGGATTGGAGAGGGATATGTGCAATTGTACAATTGGAAATTCCATTTACCCTGGCATTTGAGAAGGAAAAGATAGTAGGGAAACAGGGAAGGGGGTAAGAGATCACTGTTAGACACTTCTTTCGATGACAGGATTTATCTCGATTCGGTAGGAGTCCCTAGGGGGGGTACCTGATGAGTTCAAGGCTCGTAACCAGATTGCGGCAGGCTTTGTGTCAGCTCTCTTTTGGTGGGTAACAATTAATAAAAATGTAGGTTGGATAAATTACATTTTCTATAATCAACAGCAATTTATAGATTATACAAGGGATGCGGGTAAAGGAAAGTCACACAAGCTTGATGCGACAAGTAGGATGGCATGGGAAAACAGAATGGCCCTTGGTATGATTTTAGCAGAAAAAGGGTGTGTGTGCGTGTGTGTGTGTGTGTGTGTGTGTGTGTGTGTGTGTGTGTGTGTGTGTGTGATGTTAGGAGGAAGCTGTACCTTTATTCCTAATAACACTGCACCTGATGGTTCAATTACTCAGGCCTTAAGGGGATTGACTACCGTAGCAGAGGAACTAGCTGAGAATTCAGGGGTAGACACATCTCTCACGGGATGGCTTGAATCCTGGTTTGGAAGATGGAAGGGGGTGGTAGTTTCCATCCTTGCTTCCCTGATAGTAGTAGTCGGGGTATTGGCGACCATTGGCTGTTGTATCATACCCTGTATACGAGAGCTCACCCAAAGACTGATTGAAACAGCCTTAATGAAACAGATGCCCCTAAAAGAAAATCAGGCAGAAGAATTTTATCGATTAAATAATGAGGGGATGAGTGAGACCAAGATGGATGAAATCTCCGGAATGATGCTTGCGAATTTCAGAGGCGATGCTTAAAAGAAAAATGCAGAAGATAACAAATGGTAATTAAAGAAAAAGGGGAAGTTGTGGGATATGGTAAATTAATGTTACTTCTGCAATTATAATTGATTATATAAAAATAAATGAACTCACATCAGTGTGTAATTGTTTCAGCCAAGAGCTGAGTCAACAAGAATGGAAACTATGTGGAGGAAATGTATAATTGTTTTTTTGTATTAGCTAAAAATGCATGCAAGAAAGAAACAGGACTGCAAAACAATGATAGAAATACAGGCACTGGATAAGATGCTGTGAAGAGAGGCAGTTAAACTAGACAGGCCTGTATAAACAATAGGTATAAACATCTATTTCCCACTTTTACAGAAACACAGGAACAAACCCCAATTAAAAGGGTCTTAATGATAAGATGCTGAGGGGGCAGCACAGATGGAGGGAGTAGACAATGGTAAGGAAAAGATGGGATGAGGTCAAACGGCCTTGTGAGGCCAGAAATAAGCATTTTGTCACAGACAAGGCCGGATAAGACACGAGATAAGCAGGAGTAATGGGTCCCAGTCTTAAGGAAGTGGAGGATATAAAAGGGGGGGGGGGGGAGGAAACAATGAAATAAGAAAAAAATATGTAGGAACCAAATTATATAAATATCGAGTATTTGTTGAATTCAGTGTGTTTTGTCCCTGCCTTGTGGACATCACACCCACTTGCAAGTGTGAAATAAAGGGCACTACTGATTCAGATCTTGTCTCGGACTGAAATTATTGCAGTGAGTGAGCTTTGTTCCTCACACCGAACCAACTCCCCTCCACCTCAAACACCCTTCACTTTTGATGGATTATGAAATCCTCAGGGTCTGGTATCCTGTCATTATTATTTACACATGGAGTCCTTGACACTGACCCGGCTCCCTCAGAGCCAGCTCTCAGAGTGAGCAGAACCTCTGACACTCCTGTTTCTATCTGGTTAACAGCCCCAATCAGGGAACTCATATTCTATGAAGTCCACCCGGCTGACCAGGTTCCAATCACTACAGCTTGTATTGCTTGTGTATCTACATATTGATTTGGCTATACAGATATTTTAAAAAAAGCAGACCATGCCTGAGGCTCTTGGGCACAGTGGTAGCGTCCCTACCTCTGAGCCAAGAGACCCAGGTTCAAGCCCCACCTGCTCCAGTGCTGTGTCATAACATTGCTTAGGGATTGATTAGAAAATGAGATTAAAAAATAATGCAGACCCAATCCCACCTTGTGGGCCGAACGACCCTGGTTTAAGCCGCACACGCTCAAGAGGCATGTAATAACATTGCTGAAGGGGCTGAGTCAAAATAGACACAAAAATAAAATAAAGCAGACCCAAGCCCTCTTGTTGGACAGTGGTAGTGATCCTACCTTTGAACTGGGAGGCAGAGGTTCACGTCCTACCTGCTTCATGGGTGTGTAATGATATCTTACAACAGGTTGACGAGGGAAAATAATGACAATTACAGACCAAGTAGATGCAGGGATGATCTGTAGAACTACCTGTCCTGGCTAGGACTAGTCCATGCACACCATGAGTTATAGGAACAGAATTAGGTTATTCGGCCCATTGAGTACCATTTGATCACAGCTGAGATATATTCTCCTGCCTTCCCCCCACAACCCTCAATCTCCTTATTAATCAAGAACCTATCTATCTCTATCTTGAATACTCTCAATGCCTTGGCTACCACAGCTTCCTGCAGCAATGAGCTCCACGGATTCACCACCCTCTGGCTGAAGAAATCCCTTCTCATCTCCATTCTAAAGGGTCATCCCTTCACTCTGAGGCTGTGCCCTCAGACCCTAGCCCAGTCCTGGGCATTTTACGGCCCGCGGGCCATATCCAGCCCTTTGGTTGTACGTATCCGGCCTGCATGAGGTCAATCTTAAATTAGAACATAAATGAAAAAGTATTTACGCTGTGCACGCAACACAACTGTGTTGCTTTTAGTTTGAAAAAGATGCTTTTTTTATTTATGTATGGTTGCACATGTGTGTGTATGTGCATGCGTGAACAGCTAAAAGTGATGCCTGCTGGCTAGCCCTCAAAATGTCGGCTCACACTAAGACAAGTTATGTCATATCCCACAAAATTGGCAGAAACAGTAAACCATTTTCTGATGGAGAGTTTATTAAGGAGTGCTTGTTGGACTCTGCAGAACTAATATACCTGGAGAAAAAGGAGGCATTTGAGAATGTGCCCCTCTCCCGACGCACTGTAATGAGAATGATTGGGGACATCGCGAGAAACCTCTAGCTTCAGCTGCAGTACAGAGCGGCCAACTTTGAATTTTTTTTCCTTAGCTTTGAATGAGAGCTGCGATGTATGTGACACAGCCCAGCTACTCATCTTCGTACATGGGATAACTACGGACTTTAAAATCACGCAGGAGCCGGCAGCCATGCAGTCAGCGAAAGGAACTGGTAATGATTTGGTCATGGAGGTAAATGCACGTTTGAACATGTTGGGACTAAAACGGGACAAGCTGGTGTGACAACGGATGGTTGTCCAAATCTAACGGGAAAAAATGTTGGACTCTTAAAGAGAATGCAGGATGAAGTGACAGAAATTGACCCTGAACAGAAATTGGTATTTTTGCATTGTATTGTACATCAGGAAGCATTGTGTAAGTCAGTGTTAAAAATTAACCATGTGGTTGATGTTGTAACGAGAATAGTTAACTTCATCAGGGCAAGAGCTTTGAATCACAGGCAGTTTGTTGCACTTTTGGAGGAAAATGAGAAAGGACATCATGACATAGGCTACACACAGCTGTCAGGTGGCTCAGCCTGCGCAAAATGCTGAAAAGTGTATGGGACCTGAGAGAAGAGAGCTGAAAATGTGTTGCTGGAAAAGCGCAGCAGGTCAGGCAGCATCCAAGGAGCAGGAGAATCGCGTTTTGGGCATGAGCTCTTCTTCAGGAATGAGGAGAGTGTGTCCAGCAGGCTAAGATAAAAGGTAGGGAGGAGGGACTTGGGGGAGGGGCATTGGAAATGCGATAGGTGGAAGGAGGTTAAGGTGAGAGTGATAGGCTGGAGTGGGGTCCCCCTCCCACTCCACCAAGGACATGCAGGTCCTTGGACTCCTCCATCGACAGACCATAGCAACATGATGGCTGGAGGAAGAGCGCCTCAACTTCCGCCTAGGAACCCTCCAACCACAAGGGATGAACTCACATTTCTCCAGTTTCCTCATTTCCCCTCCCCCCACCTTGTTTCAGTCCCAACCCTCAAACTCAGCACCACCTTCCTAACCTGCAATCTTCTTCCTGACCTCTCCGCCCCCACCTCCACTCCGGTCTATCACCCTCACCTTTACTTCCTTCCACCTATCGCATTTCCAACGCCCCTCCCCCAAGTCCCTCCTCCCTACCTTTTATCTTAGCCTGCTTGGCACACTCTCCTCATTCCTGAAGAAGGGCTCATGCCCGAAACGTCGAATTTCCTGCTCCTTGGATGCTGCCTGACCTGCTGCGCTTTTCCAGCAACACATTTTCAGCTCTGATCTCCAGCATCTGCAGTCCTCACTTTCTCCTGAGAGAAGAGATTCAAGATTTCTGTGTGAAGGAAGGGAATGGCATTCCACAGCTTTCAGATGCAGACTGGATTGCAGACCTTGGCTTTGCTGTTGGTGTGGCTGCATTTATGACTGAACTAAATGTGAAGCTGCAGGGCAAGGGCCTTTTTGTGCATGAAATGTACAACTTGGTGAAGGCTTTTATGATAAAGTTGCAGCTTCTCTCAAGCCAAATGGAGGACAACATTCTCACCCACTTGCCAACACTGAAGGAAGCCACATCTTCAGCTGATCACCTCCACAGGTACCCATCTATGTTAGAAGCTCTGCATGGTGAATTTTCAAGGTGATTTCAAGACTTTAAAATGGTAGGGAATGAAATGCATATGATTTTTTCCCCATTTACATGCAGTGTGGAGAATGCACGTAGTGATGTTCAGCTTGAACTCATTGACCTGCAGTCTGACACACTTCTGGCAGAGCACTTTAGGTCAGTCTCACTGCTTGATTTTTACTCTTCCCTCAAAGAGGAGAACTTTTCACACATGAGGAGGCATGTTCAGAAGATTCTAGTGCTCTTTGGATCTACCTACATATGCGAACAGACATTCTCGGTGATGAAGTTCAAAAAATCCAAATACCAATCCTCTATCACTGACGATCACCTCTCAGCTGTCCTTCGCACATCCACCTCAGACATTTAAACAGATTTCAGTGCACTTGTTCAAGCCCAAAACAGACTGGATTTTTCTCACTAAACAAGTAAAATGAACTGAAAAATGTCAAAAGCACTTATTGCTTTTTGTATAGAGTTGTTTGTTGTTTTTAATACTGAACAGTAATGAAACAACTTTTCATTATTGGTTTAGACCATAAGACCATAAGACATAGGAGTGGAAGTAAGGCCATTCGGCCCATCGAGTCCCCTCTGCCATTTAATCATGGCTGATGGGCATTTCAACTCCACTTACTCGCATTCTCCCCATAGCCCTTAATTCCTTGTGACATCAAGACTTTATCAATCCCTGCCTTGAAGACATTTAGCGTCCCGGCCTCCGCTATACTCTGTGGCAATGAATTCCACAGGCCCACGATTCTCTGGCTGAATAAATGTCTCCGCATTTCTATTCTGAATTTACCCCCTCTAATTCTAAGGCTGTGTCCACGGGTCCTAGTCTCCTCGCCTAACAGAAACAATTTCTTAGCGACCACCCTTTCCAAGCCATGTATTATCTTGTAAGTTTCTATTAGATCTTCCCTTAACCTTCTAAACTCCAATAAATACAATCACAGGATCCTTAGCCATTCCTCGTATGTTAGACCAACCATTCCAGAG
This sequence comes from Hemiscyllium ocellatum, assembly GCF_020745735.1. Classification (NCBI taxonomy): domain Eukaryota; kingdom Metazoa; phylum Chordata; class Chondrichthyes; order Orectolobiformes; family Hemiscylliidae; genus Hemiscyllium; species Hemiscyllium ocellatum. Next base: position 54,253,738 of record NC_083425.1, read on the forward strand.
ATCATCCGTGTGAATCTCCGCTGGACACACTCCAGTGCCAGTACGTCCTTCCTGAGGTGTGAGGACCAAAACTGGACACAGTACTCCAAATGGGGCCTAACCAGAGCTTTATAAAGTCTCAGTAGCACAACGGTGCTTTTATATTCCAACCCTCTTGAGATAAATGACAACATTGCATTCACTTTCTTAATCATGGATTCAACCTGCATGTTTACCTTTAGAGAATCCTTGACTAGCACTCCCAGATCCCTTTGTACTTTGGCTTTATGAATTTTCTCACCGTTTAGAAAGTAGTCTATGCTTTTATTCTTTTTTCCAAAGTGCAAGACCTCACATTTGCTCACATTGAATTCCATCAGGCATTTCCTGGACCACTCTCCCAAACTGTCTAGATCCTTCTGCAGCCTCCCCACTTCCTCAGTACTACCTGCCTGTCCACCTAACTTCGTATCATCCGCAAACTTCACTAGAATGCCCCCAGTCCCTTCATCCAGATCATTAATATATAACGTGAACAGCTCCGGCCCCAACACTGAACCCTGCGGGACACCGCTTTTCACCGGCTGCCATTCCAAAAAAGAACCTTTTATCCCAACTCTCTGCCTTCTGTCAGACAGCCAATCCTCAATCCATCCCAGTAGCTCACCTCGAACACCATGGGCCCTCACCTTGCTCAGCAGACTCCCGTGTGGCACCTTATCAAAGGCCTTTTGGAAGTCTAGATAGACCATATCCACTGGGATTCCCTGGTCTAACCTACTTGTCACCTCTTCAAAGAATTCCAACAGGTTTGTCAAGCATGACCTCCCCTTACTAAATCCATGTTGACTTGTTCTAATCCAACCCTGCTCTTCCAAGAATTTAGAAACCTCATCCTTAATGATGGATTCTAGAATTTTACCAACAACCGAGGTTAGGCTAATTGGCCTATAATTTTCCATCTTTTGTCTTGATCCTTTCTTGAACAAAGGGGTTACCTCAGCGATCTTCCAATCATCCGGGACTTTCCCTGACTCCAGTGACTTTTGAAAGATCTCAACCAATGCCTCCGCTATTTCCTCAGCCACCTCCCTCAGAACTCTAGGATGTATCCTGTCGGGGCCAGGAGATTTATCAATTTTAAGACCTTTTAGCGTTTCTAGCACTTTCTCTTTTGTAATGGCAACCATACTCAACTCAGTCCCCTTACTCCCTTTAATTGTTTGGATATTACTCATGTCTTCCACTGTGAAGACTGACGCAAAATACTTATTAAAGTACTTCTCCAGCTATTTCCTTATCTCCCATCACTCGGCTTCCAGCATCAGTTTGAAGTGGCCCAATGTCTACTTTTGCCTGTCGTTTGATTCTTATGTATTGAAAGAAACTTTTACTATCATTTCTAATATTACTGGCTAGCCTACCTTCATATTTGATCCTCTATTTCCTTATTTCTCTCTTTGTTTGTTTTTGTAGCCTTCCCAATCTTCTGATTTCCCACTGCTCTTGGCCACTTTATAGGATCTCTCTTTATCTTTAATACATTTCCTGACTTCCTTTGTCAGCCATGGCTGTCTAATCCCTCCCCGGATCATCTTTCTTTTCTTGGGGATGAACCTCTGTACTGTGTCCTCAATTATACCCACAAACTCCTGCCATTTTTGCTCTACTGTCTTCCCCGCTAGGCTCTGCTTCCAGTCGATTTTCGTCAGTTCCTCTCTCATGCCCTTTTAATTACCTTCATTTGACTGTAACACCATTACATCCGATTTTGCCTTCTCTCTTTCAAACTGCAGTCTGAACTCTACCATATTGTCATCGTTGCTTCCTAAGTGTTCCCTTACTTTAAGATCTTTTATAAAGTCTGGTTATAAAGTTTGTGAGATTAACATGTTAAAAATAAAATGAAATACTGAAATTATTGTTTTTACTGTTTATTTCTTCTATATTTGACCTACTCCACAATTTCATATCTTTATTGTAGCAGAATATCCTTATTCTTTTGATTATAAGTTTCAGTGCAAAACTATGTAATTTAGTACTTTTTACAATGGGAGAAAATTAATACTGAACAGAATTATGTTCAACTTATTGTTGGTTTGGCCCTCCAACACAACTCAGGTTTCTCATGTGGGCCCTTGGAAGAGGTCATTGCCCAGCCCTGCCTTAGATGGATCTGTACATCTCTTTGACACGTCGGAGAAGGCAAATTAACTTAACCTGAAAAATTTAGTATGTACAAATAGCAGTGTTGTTTGGGTATGTCTCTGGTTTTTCCTTAAAAAAAGGAGGAAGTTCAGTCAGGGCTTTCTTTTTCTATCTTTTTTATTGGTAATAATCGGGTCTAAACTATGCTCGTTGGTGGTTGAAATGCGTGCTTCCAATTTTTAAATTGTTATACCAAAGGATGGGTGGGCTACTTATCCTTTTTTTTTCAAAATTTCTTCGTTCACTTTGCTATTGCATGGTGTATTTTTATTTTATTTTCTGCTTGTGTTTGCAGTGTGGCTCTAGCTAAGAGGAGGGAAAATGATTGGGATGGCTGGATGCCTACTATGAGCAGTTTATGCCCGTTTCAGGTATTGAAATGCCCTGGCTGCAGTATTGACAACAGGAGGGTAAGGTGGGTTTTGAGATGGGTAGTTGCCCCCTTTGGGCAGGGGCTGAGCTCCCATATTCAGCACCATTGGTACTTTATACTTTTTTTTGGTTTTTGTTGTATACAATCTTTGATGGCTTTGTCGGTTTGTTAACTGTAGTGGTTTTAGTTTATGTCGTTTTTATGTTCGATGGATCTTGTGACACTAAGGCTCAGCAATTTATAATTTGAGTTCCTCCTCACTGGAATGTTAATGCAGAAGGTTATGGCTAATGACTTGATTAGATGGTTACCTGGAACATCAAGGGAAGTCACTCACCAGTTAAGAGAAAGAAGGTATTTCGAGTAGGAAAAGGTGAATATTACGTTGTCACAGGAGACACACTTGAATGACAGAGAGTATTTGAAACTACAGCAGAATAGCTTTGATCAGGTTTACTTTTCATCTTTTAATACCAGAAGTAGGGGAGTGGCTATATTGGTGAGGTAGAATCTCCCATTTAAGTTACTAGAGTGTGTTAAAGACACACACGGGAGATTTGTACTTCTCAAAGCCCTGAGAAATGGGGAAGAATATGGTGTTTTAAATGTCTATTGCCCTCCAGCTAGTTCCCTCAACTTTCTGGTAGATGCCTTCACTAAACTGATCAGTCTCGAGGCCCAGCATATCATTAAAGGGGGAGATTTTAACTGTCTCATGGATCCCACGGTTGACAGGTTGACCAAAGGCCCCCCGATACCCCTGTATAAACTAAACAACTGCTGGATCTGTATGTGGAGTTAGGGTTGGTGGATGTCTGGAGGCAGGGATTTTATGGTTTTTTTCCAATCTGCACAGATGTCACACCAGGATTGATTTTGTTCTTGATCGGTTGTTTAAAGCTAATTTTGTTCAATTATTCAACAAAATTAAACAAGACCTTCAAAGATGGGAGGTGCTTCCAATCTCATAGTTAGGTCGGATAGTGATTATTAAGATGAATATTCTCCCTCGTTTGCTATACCCTGTACGGATGCTCCCCCTGATTTTCAATAAACAAACACTCAGGAGACTGAACGGCTGGTTCCGCTCTGTTATTTGGCATTAAAAGTGGCCCCTTATTAAATTAGCTAAACTGCAATTGCCTCACAGACTGGGTGGAGTGGATCTCCCAGACATTAAAAACTACCAACTAAGCTCATTTTTATCCTACATGAGGGATTGGGCTTGTGGGGACCCTCTTTCAAGATGGTTAAATATCGAAGCCTCCCAGGCAGGGTGCACCCTTATTAGCTTGCTGTCTTTGGACAAAATGAGGACAGTGTAGGGAATATTGCCATAACTTAATAGTCATCAATACTGTTAAAGCATGGAGGGAAATTCACCAGAGGGAAGGCAATATTGACCAAACATCTTTTCTTACACCTATATGGGGCATGCTGGGTTTTCAACTGGTGGAGATATCTTATCTTGCATGGATGATTTATTTGATGGGGACACAATGATGTCCTTTGATCAATTAGCATGGAACTGGGACCTCTTTCATTTTTTTCAAGTTAGGGATTGATTTAAAAGAAGACTACACTTTTAACTGATCCCTACAAATCCAACATAGAGAGCAGGGTGCGCAGTGCTAACAGTACACTTTCTGTTAGCACTTTATATTGTCACTTGGGAGGTGCCCTCTCAGGTGAGTTCGACTGACTCTGCAGGGTGTGGGAGAGAGAGATAGGTGTTGAGGTCTCCTCAGAGGCATGGGAGGATATTTGGGAAAATGCAAGAAAGATATCAATTTTCAATAGGACCCATGCTTTACAGTTGGGTCCACTTGACTCTGGATCGTTTGTCAAAATTTAACCCAGGGGTATCTTCAACATGTCCCAAGTGCAAGGTCTGTACGGGCACTCTTACCTATTGTCTCTGGTCCTGTGGTAGGCTTCAAACATACTGGAGCGCTGTGATGGGTGCAATGGAGAGGACTTTGGGTGTAAGTGTGGAGAAGGATCCAATCATTTATCTTCTTGGCCTGCCCAGTGTGTTCCCTGTAGATGCACATAAGAAAAAGTATTTCAACATTCTCACTTTCTGCACAAAAAAGAATATCTTGCTAGGTTGGGTATCCAAACCCCCCCCACCCCGCACCACCCCCACCCACCCCGCCCACCCCGCAAGTCCGTCAGATTGACAGAAAATTGTGATGGAGTATATCCCCTTGGATTTTCTTGCAAGTGTGGTACATCACCAAACTGAGAATTTCTACAAGACATGGTGGTCCTTTTTGGAATACCTGGACAGAGATTTGTCTGCCACACTAATAAGGTCTTTTATATGGCTGTAACAATTGTGCTGTACGAGTCCAGTAGCTGGGGAGGGGGAGCTGTGAACATATGAGTATGTGAAAATTAATGCTGTCAATATTCGACAGTAAGTGTTTTGTTTTGCTGAGCTGTATTATTATTATTTATTAGCTGGTTTTTAGTTATTATTTATTCAGTTAAGTAGTTAATTGGTTTTTTTTCCCATTTATATTTTTTATACATTCGGGCGGTTTGGATTTTTAACATTATTTTTTGGTGTTCTTTCTTTGTATTGTTTTGAATTGTATTGTTTTGTATTTGTTGTAATATTAAAATATCTATTTTTCAATAAAAATATATTGGAAAAAAAAGACTCTAAAATCCTACCAATTACTGAGGTCAGGCTAATCAGTCTTTAGCATCCTGTCTTCTGCCTCCCTCCCTTATTAAACAGGGGTGTTATATTAGCCATTTTCCAGTCTTCTGGGATCTTCCCTGACTCCAGTGTTCCCTGAAGGATCACCATCAATGCCTCTGCAATCTCCTCAGCTGTCTCCTTCAAAACTCTAGGGTGTAGTCCATCTGGTCCGGGTGATTTATCCACCTTCAGACCATTCAGCTTCCTCAGTACCTTCTCCTGAGTGATGGCCACTACACTCACCTCTGCCCCCTGACTGTCCTGAAGTTCTGGTTTGTTGCTGATGTCTTGCACCATGAAAACTGATGCAAAGTACCTGTTCAGTTCCTCCGCCATTTCTTTGTGCCACATTACTGACCTCCCAGCCTCATTTTCCTACTGTCCAGTATCCACTCTTGCCTCTCTCTTACCTGTTAGATATGTTAAAAAAACTCTTACAATCTTGTTTTATATTACTAGCTAGCTTACACTCATATTTCATCTTCTCCCCAATTATTGCTTTTTCAGTTATCCTCTGTTAGTTTTTAAGGGTTTCCCCATCCTCTGGCTTCCCATTAATCTTCACCACATTGTATGTTATTTCTTTTGTTTTTGTGCTGTCTCTGACTTCCCTCATCAGCTATGGTTGTCTGATTCTCCCCTTATAATTGTTATGAAGATGTGGGTGTACTATACCTTTCAGAGAGTAAAAGTGAGCAGTGACAGCACCAAGTGTTCTCAATAAGGCACAATGTAACATGTGCTCCAGCTACTGAGGCAGCTGGAAACAACAAAGCAGACTGAATTAGGCCAATTAGTTTAACTTATACCCTGAAAAATACTAAATTCCAATCAAGTTTGAATTGAGTATGTTGACAATCTTAAAAACAATTAACACAATCCAATGCTTTGGGGTATAAGGCCAGGAAAAATTGAACAGCTGGGAGGAGAACTGCCACCACACCACCAGCCATAGCAAGCTAGACAGAACTGTCTGAGAGGTACCTGTCTAGAGAAGAGGTTTGCATAGAGAGAAACCTGAACACTGACCTGGAGAGCCAATCTACCGATCGAGATAAAGAGAAGATTCAACCACTGGCTATTTTAAAAATTTGAATTTTTCTGTAAATCTTGATCAGGAGTTTTACCAGACTAGTATTACAGAAGGGAAGGTAAAACATAGGTTCAAGGAAGGAATTGTAAATAGCTGTTAGTTAATTATTCTCTCTTATACTTTAAGAAATAAAGTTGTTAATTTTTACTTTAAATAGTTCTTGGCCACTCAAAGTTTTACAGATTACTGCAAGGGATAAATCTTTTCTGTATTGTTGGTTTTAAATTAAGCAGGAGGGTTTACCCCATGTTGTGACAGTATGTTCCTACAGTGGTGGCTCCATTTTGGTATTCAACAATAAATAATGTCCCTTTCCAGTTGGGTTCTTAGTTATTACAATCATGTTTTTAAATGTTATCTTCTCTTATTGTTTTGGTTTACTGGGTTAGTCTTAGCTTGTTTTTCTCTTTAGTCCTTAATGTTGCATTCGGACGGAGTTTTTATATGTAGCAGTCCATGCCTTATTTAAATGCAAACCCTGTTTCTTCACTATAGTATATCCATAACCATTCCCTTTGGCTATTGAATCATAAAACCTTTTCTTATTTAATCTTCTCAAGCTTCCACCCTGTCAAGATCTTCTCTATTTTTCTTCCTGCTCCTTCCCCAACTAAAAATTGCAAACATTTTTATCTTACTTTCAGTTTAACATCGACCTGAAATATTATCTGTCTTTCTCATTATTGATGGTTCTGAACTTCATTGTCATAGAGATATACAGCAGGAAACAGACCCTTCACTCCAACTCACCCATACTGACCAGATCCCCTAAATTAGTCTAGTCCCACTTGCCAGCATTTGGCCCACATCCCTCTAAACCCTTCCTATTCATGTACCCATCCAGATGTCTTTTAAATGTTGTAATTGTACCAACCTCCACCACTTCCTCTGGCAGCTCATTCCATACACGTACCACCCTCTGCGTTAAAACATTGTCCCTTAGATCCCTTTTAAATCCTTCCTCCTCACCTTAAACCTACGCCCTATTATTTTGTACTCCCCTACCCAGGGAAAACAGCCTCAGCCTATTCAACCCCTCCTTGTAGTTCAAATCCTCCAACCCTGGCAACATCCTTGTAAATCTTTTCTGAACCCTTTCGAGTTTCACAACATCCTTCCTTTAGCAGGAAGACCACAATGATATGCAATATTCCAAAAGTGGCCTAACCAATGTCCTGGAAGCTGTAACATAATATCCTATGTGATGTTTTCCAGTACATTTTTAAAATGTTTGTTGGTAGCTTATTATTTCCTAACTTTGTCCATTCTGCCTGTGTTTTGTCACTTTTAATCAAATCTTCCTTTCTGTCTTTATTTTCTCCTACTATACCTGATTGACTCTGACTTCACCCAATAATGTACACTTGTTTCTCAATCAGGACATTCTTAATATCACAGTCCTTCAATTAAGTAGACACTTTATCATTTGTCTTATGCACTCAGGCCTGAAATGTCCTGTTCCAAAAGAAGGGTGATGTGAGAAATGACCTTTTCACATAGCGAGTAGCAGGGGTATAGAATGCGTTGCCTGGAAATGTAGTGAAGGCAGATTTAAATGAGGCAATCAAAAGGGCACTGGATGATTATTTGTTTCGAAGTGGTGCGCAGGGATGTGAGAGAAATGCAGGAAGGTTGCTGCTCGATGGGAGGAATGATTGGTTGAATTGTCTCCTTCTCCATCATAACAGTGTGTGTGCACAGTGGTTCACAGCACCAGGGACCTGAGTTCAATTCCACCTTCAGGTGACTGCGTGTAGTTTGCACATTCTCCCTGTGTCTGCGTGCTTTCTTCTGAGTGCTCCGGTCTCCTCCCACAATCCAATAATGTGCAGGCTAGGTGGATTGGCCATGCTAAATTATCCCATTGTGTCCAGAGATGTACAGTGTAGGTGAATTAGCCATGGGAAATGCAGGGTTACAGAGAAAAGAAGAGGAGTTGTTTCTGAGTGGGATGCTCTTCAGAAAGTTGGCTTGGACTTGATGGGCTGAATGGCCTGCTTCCACACTGTAGTGATTCAATGATTCTTAAATAAAAACAACTCTGACTTTTTTTTCCTCATGACTTAAGAGAACTGCTTCTAATGAAGGAATCCCAGAAAGTTGGATATTGAAGTCTTCTATTCTTCATGGTAATGCATCCCCCACATTTCTCTACCTCCCTTGGACCTTTGATCAGTATTGAGGAGTAGCCTCTCGTCAAACTATGGGCAGCTGTCTTCCTGCTGCATAAAGAATGAGCAGTCCTTGCCCGAGATGCAGAATTGTTCATTCCGGACCAAGCTCATCAGAGTGGTGTAGTGGTTGCCCGGACTTTCCTTTCACAGGCTAGACCCACGTCTTCCAAAGAGAACCAGATGGAATTCAGCTGTCTTCCTGTCCTCAAAAAGCCAAGACTACAGTTGGAATTTGATACCTTGCATGGTGAGATTTTGAGTGGAGTAGGAGGGAAGTGGGAGGAAAGAGATATTATGAAAGGACCTGGAGGATAAAGGGCCAGTTAGACTTTTACTCGAATTGTAGTTACTCAGCATTTGCTGAAAGTCTCTGTAATGACAATGTCAGAACAAGATAGACCTGGCATTTGAGTATATAGAATCTCTCCTACCCTCTCCTGTGCACAGTATTATGTTTAATTCAGTCTGTGAATGTTCCATCACCTCAGGCTAGACCTGACCTTACAACAGTGCAGTCGTAGTCTCTCTAATTTGTTCGGTTCATGAGTGATTTGTATAAAATTTTCAAGGTATAAAAAGTCACTTACTCAATGATCACTCACTCTTGTATTGTTCTTGCGTCTTCCAGATTGTTCATTGTCACATTCTCACGGGCACAATTACTTACCCCCCAGGAGAAAATGTCTTGACTTATGTTTGGGAGTAAGGCTGCAAATGATGTAACAAATTATTGATGGATCTCACACTTACAGAATCCAATTCTTAATGACTTTTAGTCATGTACTCAGGAAATAATGGGAACAATGTCATTTTCTAAATCTATAAATGTCAGAAACGATGACTGTTTCATTGATTATCTACCAGGCCTGCAGCTACATTTTGGCATTTTATATTTATCTTAATGGAGAAGATTATTGCAATCTTCTAATGATCAATATAAGCTGACAGAACTCACAGAAAAAGTTATCAGTGCTGTATAATTGAGGTTTGGTTATGTTAACATGATATTTTATAAATACAGCCAATGTAGAATTATAGAAGCCCTATAGTGTAGAAGCAGGCCATTCGGCCCATTGGGTCCACACCGACTGTCTGAAGAGCATCTACTCCAGGCCCAGCCTCCTACCCTATCCCTGTAACCATATATTTCTCATGGCTATTGATTGGAATCTGCATTGTGCAGATGGTCTGGATGGAACTGGTTTTGTCAGGTGTGTCCACGAAGGATTCCTGACTCAATGTGTAGATAGGCTGACTCAGGGGGAGGCCATGTTGAATTTGGTGCTTGGCAATGGGCCAGGCTAGGTATCAGATCTCTCAGTGGGAGAGCATTTCGGTGACAGTGAACATAACTGCCTCATCTTTATCATATTCTGGATTAGTGGTGCTGGAAGAGCACAGCAGTTCAGGCAGCATCCGAGGAGCAGGAAAATTGACGTTTCGGGCAAACGCCCTTGATCAGGAATAAAGGCAGAGAGCCTGAAGCGTGGAGAGATAAGCTAGAGGAGGGTGGGGGTGGGGAGAAAGTAGCATAGAGTACAATGGGTGAGTGGGGGAGGGGATGAAGGTGATAGGTCAGGGAGGAGAGGGTGGAGTGGATAGGTGGAAAAGGAGATAGGCAGGTCGGACAAGTCATGGGGACAGTGCTGAGCTGGAAGTTTGGAACTAGGGTGAGGTGGGGGAAGGGGAAATGAGGAAACTGTTGAAGTCCACATTGATGCCCTGGGGTTGAAGTGTTCCGAGGCGGAAGATGAGGCGTTCTTCCTCCAGGCGTCTGGTGGTGAGGGAGCGGTGGTGAAGGAGGCCCAGGACCTCCATGTCCTCGGCAGACTGGGAGGGGGAATTGAAAATTTGGGCCACGGGCTGGTGCGGTTGATTGGTGCGGGTGTCCCGGAGATGTTCCCTAAAGCGCTCTGCTAGAAGGTGTCCGGTCTCCCCAGTTTGGAGGAGACCGTATCGGGAGCAACGGATACAATAAATGATATTAGTGGATGTGCAGGTAAAACTTTGATGGAGGTGGAAGGCTCCTTTAGGGCCTTGGATAGAGGTGAAGGAGGAGGTATGGGCACAGGTTTTACAGTTCCTGCAGTGGCAGGGGAAAGTGCCAGGATGGGAGGGTGAGTTGTAGGGGGTGTGGACCTGACCAGGTAGTCACAGAGGGAACGGTGTTTGCGGAAGGCGGAACGGGGTGGGGAGGGAAATATATCCCTGGTGGTGAGGTCTTCTTGGAGGTGGAGGAAATGTCGGCGGATGATTTGGTTTATGTGAAGGTTGGTAGGGTGGAAGGTGAGCACCAGGGGTGTTCTGTCCTTGTTACAGTTGGAGGGGTGGGGTCTGAGGGTGGAGGTGCGGGATGTGGATGAGATGCTTTGGAGGGCATCTTTAACCACGTGGGAAGGGAAATTGCGGTCTCTAAAGAAGGAGGCCATCTGGTGTGTTCTGTGGTGGAACTGCTCCTCCTGGGAGCAGATACGGCGGAGGCAGAGGAATTGGGAACACGGGATGGCATTTTTGCAAGAGGTAGGGTGGGAAGAGGTATAATCCAGGCAGCTGTGGGAGTCAGTGGGTTTGTGAAAAATGTCAGTGTCAAGTCGGTTGTCATTAATGGAGATGGAGAGGTCCAGGAAGGGGAGGGAGGTATCAGAGATGGTCCAGGTAAATTTAAGGTCAGGGTGGAATGTGTTGGTGAAGTTGATGAATTGCTCAACCTCCTCGCGGGAGCACGAGGTGGCGCCAATGCAGTCATCAATGTAGTGGAGTAAGAGGTGGGGAGAGGTGCCGGTGTAATTATGGAAGATCGACTGTTCTACGTAGCCAACAAAGTGACAGGCATAGCTGGGTGGGGCCCATACGGGTGTCCATGGCTACCCCTTTGGTCTGGAGGATGTGGGAGGATTCGAAGGAGAAATTGTTAAGGGTGAGGACCAATTCGGCCAAACGAATGAGAGTGTCGGTGGAAGGGTACTGTTGGGGACGTCGGGAGAGGAAAAAACGGAGGGCTTGGAGGCCCTGGTCACGGTCAATGGAGGTGTAGAGGAATTGGATATCCATGGTGAAGGTGAGGCATTGGGGGCCGGGGAAACGGAAGTCTTGGAGGAGGTGGAGGGCATGGGTGGTGTCTCGAACGTATGTGGGGAGTTCCTGGTCTAGGGGGATAGGACAGTGTCGAGGTAGGTAGAGATGAGTTCTGTGGGGCAGGAGCATGCTGAGACATGGGTCGGCCAGGGTGGTCAGGCTTGTGGATCTTGGGAAGGAGGTAGAACCGGGCAGTGCGGGGTTCCCGGACTATGAGGTTGGAAGCTGTGGGTGGGAGATCTCCTGTGGTGATGAGGTTCTGTATGGTCTGAGAGATGATGGTTTGGTGATGGGGGGTGAGCTATTGGTCGAGGGGGCAGTAGGAAGAGGTGTCCTTGAGTTGGCGTTTGGCTTCCGCGGTGTAGAGGTCAGTGCGCCAGACTACCACTGCGCCCCCTTTATCCGCTGGCTTGGTGGTGAGGTTGGGATTGGAGCAGAGGGATTGGAGAGCTGCACGTTGTGAGGGTGAGAGGTTGGAGTGGGGGCGGGAGGTAGACAGGTTGAGGCGGTTAATGTCCCAACGGCAGTTGGAAATGAAGAGGTCAAGGGCAGGTAACAGACCAGCGCGGGGTGTCCAGGTGGATGCAGTGTGTTGGAGGTGGGCGAAGGGGTCCTCGGAATGTGGGCGGGAATCCTGATTGTGAAAGTAAGCTCGGAGGTGGAGGCGACGGAAGAAGTGTTCGACGTCACGACGTGTATTAAATTCATTGATGTGTGGACGGAGGGGGATGAAGGTTACCATAGTCATGAAGGGATAGGAACAGACAGTATAGGAAGATATTTAGAAGTAGCAGATGCAGTTCAACCTGGATAAATGTGAAGTGATTCATTTTAGCAGGTAGAATTTGAATGCTGAATACAGGGTTAAAGACAGGATTCTTGGCAGTGTGGAGGAACTGTGGGATCTTGGGGTCCATATACATAGATCCCTCAAAGTTGCCACCGAAATTTAAAGGGTGATTAAGAAGAAGGATGATGTTTTGGCTTTCATTAACAGGGGGATTGAGTTTAAGAGCCACAAGGTTTTGCTACAGCTGTATAAAACTCTGGTTAGACCACACTTGGAATATTATGTCCAGTTCTGGTTGCCTCATTATAGATGTAGATGCTTTAGAGAGGGTGCAGAGGAGATTTACCAGGATGCTGCCTGGATTGGAGGGCATGTCTTATGAAGAGGGGTTGAGTGAGCTCGGGCTTTTCACACTGGAGAGAGGGAGGAAGAGAGGTGACTTGTTAGGGGTGTACATGGTAAAGAGAGACATAGATAGACAGCCAGAGACTTTTCCCCAGGGAAGAAATGGCTGTCATGAGGGTCATAATTTTAAGGTGATTGGCAGAAGGTGTAGGGGAGATGTCAGAGGTAGGGTCTTTATGCAGACAGTGGTGGGTATGGAATACACTGCCAGCAGTGGTAGTAGAGTCAGAGACATTAGGGACACTGAAATGACTGCTGGATAAGCATATGGATGGTAGTTAATTGAGGGATGTGTAGCTTTGTTGACCTCACATTAAGATTAATGCTCAGCACAATATTGAGTGCTGTGCTGTACTGTTCTATGTTCTGTGATCTAATCCACCAGTCTGCACATCCTTGGACACTATGGGCAATTTAGCATGACCAATCCACCCTAACCTACACATCTTTGGACTGTGCGACGAAACCAGAGCACCAGAGGAAACCCGTACAGACATGGGGGGCAGGTACAAACCCCACTCAGACAGTCACTCAAGGCTGGGATCATATCCAGGTCTCTGACGCTGTAAGGCAGCAGTGCTAAACACTGAGCCACTGTGCTGTCCAGTGTGTAGATGGCTACTGTATTTTTATTCATAATTACCCAACAAAAGCTTTAAAGCTTTGATCTTAGACCAGCCCATGGGGGGCAGTAGTGATTGGAAAGTTAAATTGTGTGATATGTCAGAGCCCTGGGACCAAATATCCTCAGAGGGGTTCCGATTTTCTGTGGATTAGCTATGATCAGTGGGCATATTGGATTGATAAATAGAATGTGACAAAATGCGGAGAAAGGGAAGGTGGATTTCTTGGGCAGCTTTTTCCTCCATTACTGGCGAACTGCATCCCCTCTGCTCCTCATAGCCCCCAGTGTTAAAAGGAGGCATTTCTGAGGTGGAGCACAGCCTACTAGTCCTCCTGAATCTTTTGTCACATCATGTTTTTTGGATTCTTTCACAGAATATTGGTGTAGCTTGCTAAACCAGTGTTTATTTCCCTGGAGAAGGAGGTGATGAGCTGCTCTCTTGAACTGCTGCAGTCCTTGGGGTCCACAATGATGTAAGGGAGGGGATTCCAGGAATTTGATCCGGTGACAGTGAAGGAATGAAGGCACATTTCCATGTCAGGATGGTGAGTGGTTTGACGGGAACTTGCAAGTGGGGTGGTACTGCCATACATCTGCTGTCCTTGTTCTTGTCAATGGTACACACATTGAAAGGATCTTTGGTGAGTTGCTGCAGTATATTTTGTTGATATTGTATGATGCTGCTACATGTCGAATGGAGGGGAATGAATGGTGGATGGTGTACAGATCAAACAAGTAGCTTTATCCTGGGATGGTCTTGAGTGTTGTTGGAGCTGCACCCATCAAGGCAAGTGGGGAGTATTCTATCACACTCCTGACTTGTGTCATGTTGATTGTGGACAGCCTTTGAGGACTCAGGAGGTGGGTTACATGCTCCAGAATTCCTCTCACCTGCTCTAGCAGTTATAGTATTTATGTGGCCAGCCTAGTCCAGTTTCGGAGCAATGGTAGTGCCCAGGATGTTGATAGAAGAGAATGAAATCGAATAGCAATTTATTTATTGTCATGTGTATTTTTACAAAAAAAGTGAAAAGTTTTATAATTTGCCATACCACAACACCTGTGTTATTGACAAAAGACACAGATAAGAAAAAAAAGTAAAAATTAAGACAGTTTATTTCAGATCAGTTCCAGTTTGGGGAAAGTCGATTAAGACCAACACTGGATTATCCGGAAGCTACTGCCAAAGAATTCCACATCAATGAGATCTTCACCCCAAGACACAACCGTCAAGCCTGGAGGCTGACATGCCAGGCCGAAACTGTCTCTCCGGGAGACGGTCTTGCTGGGCTGAGACCGCTGTGCCAGGCTGAGACCGCTGTGCCAGGCTGAGACTGCTGTGCAAAACAACAGCACTTTAAAAAGGAGAAAGAGAGACAAAGGTTGTGACCATGTGGAAGGTGAATCAAATGGAGAAATAAACCTGCACAGCTGTCTGACCCAGCAGTGAACCCACACAGCTGTCTGACCCAGCAGTGAACCCGCACAGCTGTCTGACCCAGCAGTGAACCTGCACAGCTGTCTGACCCAGCAGTGAACCCACACAGCTGTCTGACCCAGCAGTGAACCCGCACAGCTGTCTGACCCAGCAGTGAACCTGCACAGCTGTCTGACCCAGCAGTGAACCCACACAGCTGTCTGACCCAGCAGTGAACCTGCACAGCTGTCTGACCCAGTAGTGAACCCGCACAGCTGTCTGACCCAGCAATAAACCTGTACAGCTGTCTGACCCAGAAGTGAACCTGCACATCTGTCTGATCCAGCAGTGAACCTGCACAGCTGTCTGACCCAGCAGTGAACCTACACAGCTGTCTGGCTAGGCAGTGAACTGGCATAGCTGTCTGACTCGGCAGTGAACCGGCACAACTGTCTGACCCAGCAGTGAACCCGCACAGCTGTCTGACCCAGCAGTGAACCTGCACAGCTGTCTGACCCAGCAGTGAACCCGCATAGCCGTCTGACCTAGCAGCGAACCTGCACAGCTGTCTGACCCAGCAGTGAACCCACACAGCTGTCTGACCCAGCAGAAAACCTGCACAGCTGTCTGACCCAGCAGTGAACCCACACAGCAGTCTGACTAGGCAGTGAACCGGCACAACTGTCTGAC
Source organism: Hemiscyllium ocellatum (assembly GCF_020745735.1). NCBI lineage: Eukaryota > Metazoa > Chordata > Chondrichthyes > Orectolobiformes > Hemiscylliidae > Hemiscyllium > Hemiscyllium ocellatum. Next base: position 54,269,280 of record NC_083425.1, read on the forward strand.
CCAGCAGTGAACCCGCACAGCTGTCTGACCCAGCAGTGAACCTGCACAGCTGTCTGACCCAACAGTGAGCCCGTACAGCTGTCTGACCCAGCAGTAAACCCGCACAGCTGTCTGACCCAGCAGTGAACCTGCACAGCTGTCTGCCCCAGCAGAAAATCTGCACAGCTGTCTGACCCAGCAGTAAACCCGCACAACTGTCTGACCCAGCAGTGAACCCGCACAGCTGTCTGACCCAGCAGTGAACCTGCACAGCTGTCTGACCCAGCAGTGAACCCGCACAGATGTCTGACTCGGCAGTGAATCGGCATGGGTATCTGCCTGTCCTGTTTGGTTTCAAGTATCTAACAGGGTGACCTCACCTTTCCTATTTCTAACCTCAGCCCAAACTACCTCATATGGCAAGTCTTCCTCCATCGTCCTTTCCACCGTTGTAATGCTATCCTTGACAAGCAATGCCACATCTCCCCCTCTTTTACCCCCATGTCTGACCCTACTAAAACATTTAAACCCTGGAACCTGCAACAGCCATTCCTGCCCCTGTTCTACCCACGTCTCTGTAATGGCCACAACATCGAAGTCCCAGGTACAAACCCACGCTGCAAGTTCACCTACCTTATTTCTTATACTTCTGGCATTGAAGTATACACACTTCAAGCCACCTTTCTGTTTACAGGCACCCTCCTTCGAAATCGATGCCTTGTTCCTAACCTCCCTACACTCAAGGTCCTGTACCCTGAAGCTGCAGTCCAGGTTCCCATGCCCCTGCAGAGTTAGTTTAAACCCTCCCAAAGAGCACTGTTAGGTGTTTTCTACAGGCCTCCCAATAGTCCGAGAGAAGTAGAGGATAGTATTGTGAGGATGATTCAGGAGAAGAGTGAAAGTAGCAGGGTGGTTGTTATGGGGGACTTTAACTTCCCAGATATTGACTGGGAGAGCTATAGCTCGAGTTCGTTAGATGGGTTGGTGTTTGTCCAATGTGTGCAGGAGGGTTTCCTGACACAATATGTAGACAGGCCAACAAGAGATGAGGCTATACTGGATTTGGTTCTAGGTAATGAACCAGGCCAGGTGTTAGACTTGGAGGTAGGTGAGCACTTCGGGGACAGTGACCACAACTCGGTGACTTTTACTTTAGTGATGGAGAGGGATAAGTGTGCACTGCAGGGCAAGAGCTATAGCTGGGGGCAGGGAAATTATGATGCGGTGAGGCATGACTTAGGATGCGTGGATTGGAAAAACAGGCTTCAGGAGAAGAACACTAATGATATGTGGAGATTGTTCAAGGAACACCTATTGAGTGTCCCTGATAAGTATGTACCAGTCAGGCAGGGAGTAAAGGGTCTTGTGAGGGAGCCATGGTTTAATAGGGAATTGGAATCCCTTGTGAAAGGGAAGAAGGCGGCCTATGTAAGGATGAGGCGTGAAGGTTCAGTTGTGGCGATTGAGAGTTATAAGGTAGCCAGGAAGGATCTGAAGAGAGAGCTAAGAGCAGCGAGAAGGGAACATGAAAAGTCCTTAGTTGGTAGGATTAGGGAAAACCCAAAGGCTTTCTATAGGTATGTCAGGAATAAAAGGATGACTAGGGTAGGTATCGGTCCAGTCAAGGATAGTAGTGGGAAGTTGTGTGTGGAGGCGGAGGAGATTGGTGAGACACTAAATCAATACTTTTCGTCAGTATTCACTCAGGAACGGGACTCTGTTGCTGGTGTGAATATTGAGTCACAAGTGATTAGAATGGATGGCCTTGAGGTATGTAGGGAGGAGGTTTTGGGAATACTGGAAAGGATGAAAATAGATAAGTCCCCTGGGCCTGATGGCATTTACCCCAGGATCCTCTGGGAAGCTAGGGAGGAGATAGCAGAGCCATTGGCCTTGATTTTTATGTCGTCATTGTCAACGGGAATAGTACCAGAAGACTGGAGGATAGCGAATGTGGTCCCCTTGTTCAAGAAGGGGAGTAGGAACAGCCCGAATAACTATAGGCCAGTGAGTCTCACTTCTGTTGTGGGCAAAGTCTTAGAGAGAATTGTAAGGGATAAGATTTATGAACATCTGGATAGGAATAACGTGATCAAGGATAGTCAGCATGGTTTTGTGAAGGGCAGGTCGTGCCTCACAAACCTTATTGAGTTCTTTGAGAAGGTGACTAAGGAGGTGGATGAGGGTAAAGCAGTAGATGTGGTGTATATGGATTTTAGCAAGGCGTTCGATAAGGTACCGCATGGTAGGCTAATGCAAAAACTACGGAGGTATGGCATTGAGGGTGCATTAGAGGTTTGGATTAGGAATTGGCTGGCTGGAAGGAGACAGAGGGTAGTAGTTGATGGACTAGGTTCATCTTGGAGTGCAGTTACTAGCGGTGTACCACAGGGATCTGTTTTGGGACCGTTGCTGTTTGTCATCTTTATAAATGATCTAGAGGAGGGGCTTGAAAGCTGGGTAAGCAAGTTTGCGGATGACACAAAGGTCGGTGGAGTTGTGGACAGTGAAGAAGGATGTGGCAGGTTACAGCGGGATATAGATAGGTTGCAGAGCTGGGCAGAAAGGTGGCAGATGGAATTCAATGTAGCTAAGTGTGAAGTCATTCACTTTGGTAGGAGTAACAAGAAGATGGATTACTGGGCTAATGGTAGGCTACTTGGTAGTGTGGATGAGCAGAGGGATCTTGGTGTCCATGTACACAGATCTCTGAAAGTTGCCACCCAGGTAAATAGTGCTGTGAGGAAGGCATATGGTGTACTGGGCTTTATTGGTAGAGGAATTGAGTTCCGGAGTCCTGAGGTCATGTTGCAGTTGTATAAGACTCTGGTGCGGCCTCATCTGGAGTATTGTGTGCAGTTTTGGTCGCCATACTATAGGAAGGATGTGGAGGCATTGGAACGAGTGCAGAGGAGGTTTACCAGGATGTTGCCTGGCATGGTAGGAAGATCGTATGAGGAAAGGCTGAGGCACTTGGGCCTGTTCTCATTGGAGAAAAGAAGGTTTAGGGGAGATTTGATAGAGGTGTATAAGATGATTAGGGGTTTAGATAGGGTAGACACTGAGAACCTTTTACCGCTAATGGAGTCAGCTGTTACTAGGGGACACAGCTTTAAATTAAGGGGTGGTAGGTATAGGACAGATGTTAGGGGTAGATTCTTTACACAGCGGGTTGTGAGTTCATGGAATGCCCTGCCAGTAGCAGTGGTGAACTCTCCCTTTTTATGGTCATTTAAGCGGGCATTGGATAGGCATTTGGAAGTTATTGGGTTAGTGTAGGTTAGGTAGTATTTGGTCGGCGCAACATCGAGGGCCGAAGGGCCTGTACTGCGCTGTATTTTTCTATGTTCTATGTTCTATCTCTGGACATCGGAGTTTGTTCTAAGAAAAATACGGGCCAAATGCTGGCAATTGGATTGGATTAATTCAGGATTTCTGGTCGGTATGGACGAATCAGACGAAGGGTCTTGTTTCCATGCTGTACATTTCTATGACTCTATGGCTCGATAACTCTAGATGAGCTTCTGAGTTGTCGAGATCATAAACTGCACTGTTACACCATCACAGTCTTACTTCCAGTGGGGGACATCGAGATGGTAAAGTAGCTGAGTGTCAATGAGAGATGGTCAGATTCTGTCTTAGAGATGGTAACTGCTAGGAGCTTATGGCACACAAATGTTACTTGTCTCTTACCAACCCAAGCCTGAATAGGGTCCAGTTTATGCTAACAGACACACTAGGTTCAAAGTTCCTAAAAGTGGAGTTGCAGGTAGATAGGATAGTGAAGAAGGTGTTTGGGATGCTTTCCTTTATTGGTCAGAGAACTGAGTATAGGAGGTCATGTTGTGGCTGACCAGGACACTGGTTAGGCCACGTTTGGAATACTGTGTGCAATCCTGGTCTACGTCTTATTGGAAGGATGTTGTAAAACTTGAAAGGGTTCAGAAAAGATTTGTAAGGGTTGGAGAGCTATCAGGAGAGGCTGAATAGGCTGGAGCTTTGGAGGCTGAGGGGATATCGAAGATAGGGTAGAGGGGGAGAGGATAGAGAATAAATGATAGGTGGAGATAGAGCCTAAAGCGAGAGAATAGTTAGACAGAGGAGTGGGTAACAATCAGCCTAGGAGAATGAATGGCTGCTAATGGGACTGTTAGTGACTAACAATGGGTACTGTGTAATAGCAGACCATGTGATAACCAGGCCTGGTGTGTGGGGGATGGGGAAAGGACATGGGGCAGCTCAAGACCTAAAATTGTTGAACTCAGTATTGAGTCTGAAAGGTTGTAGAGTTCCCAAGTGGAAAATGAGGTGCTGTTCTTCCAGCTTGTACTGAACTTCACTGAGCCTGAGACAGAGATGTTGACCAGGGTGGTGTGTTAAAGTGGCAGGCAATTGGAAGCTCAGGGCCTTTTTTTGCGGGCGGAGTGGAGGTGTTCTGTGAAGTGGTCACAACAGGATTTCACTGGAGCATAGGAGGTCGAGAGTGACTATATAAATGTTTCTAAAATCATGAAAGGCATAGATAAGGTGAATAATCAAGGTCTTTTCCCCAGGGTAGGAGAGTTCAAAACTAGAGGGCATAAGTTTAAAGTGAATGGAGAAGTTTCAAAATGAAACTGAAGGGCAACTTTTTCACACAGAGGGTGGTTCGTGTGTGAAACGAACTACCAGAAGAAGTGTAGATGCAGGTATAGTTATAACATTAAAAAGCTATCTGGACAGGTACATGTATAGGAAAAGTTTAGAGGGATTTGGGCCAAATGCAGAGAAGTGGGACTAGTTTAGTTTGGGAAACTTGGTCGGCATGGACAAGTTGAACCAAAAGGTCTGTTTTCCTGCTGTACGATTCTATGACTTGATCTACTGAAGTTGAATAGCCATTCCATCCTTACTGCTAGGCCCAATATTGGCCTCCTGGGCGAGATAGCAGAGTCTGCCGCCATCATAGAACCAAAGGGCTGGAAGGCAAAAACGAAGGAAATCAAACAAAGTGTCTTTAAGTGTAAAACCATTTAGATTGAATCCTTTTACTCAGAATACAAATGCTTGAATTGTTTCCTTGTCAACAGATTCCAGTTTTTTCCAACTGCAGAGACCAGGTGAACAAATTGTTCATTTGTCTGGCCTTGTGAAGTGCTAGAAATCAGCTACTTACTAATTCCCAGTACTGCTCCTGTGCTGAATGACTAATACTTTAGACAATAGTCCCCCTTCCACTCACCTTCCCTAAATACATCTGGACGGAATCCAGTTGCTAAAATTGCCTCCTGATCATTCAAACACTCCTATTTTTGCTAACTCTTGTTTATTTCCAAACCTCTGTTTCCTGCGGGAATTCAGACTGACCTCAGCTTGAGGCTGTGATGTAACAATAAGCCGAGGCCTTACCTGCCGGAATATGTTCCTGACATTGCCTTCATTGACCCCTCCAGGCTGTAAGGATAGATAGGAACTCTGGAAAAAGCTTCGAGGAGAAAGTGAGGTCTGCAGATGCTGGAGATCAGAGCTGAAAATGTGTTGCTGGAAAAGCGCAGCAGGTCAGGCAACATCCAAGGAGCAGGAGATTCGACGTTTCGGGCATAAGCCCATTCCTGATGAAGGGCTTATGCCCGAAACCTAGAATTTCCTGTTCCTTGGATGCTGCCTGACCTGCTGCGTTTTTCCAGCAACACATTTTCAACTCTGGAAAAAGCTCCTTGTACATTAGAAAACATGAGAAAAACACAGCATTGATAGGAAAATAAAATCCTTCTCAACTAACCAGTTTCCACATCAAGACACACCTTCCTATTGATTAAGATCAGTTCTGACCTCCTGAGAAATGTGGACCATTTTCAGCATCTTGGAAGCTTCCTCTCAACAAAGATTAACAGGGACGATGAAATTCATCACCGCATCCAGCTCAACCTCTGACCAACTGAGGGAAGGAGGATTTGAGAATAAGGTCACACACCCATTCAGAGGTCGTGGCTTATTGGCAGTGATCGCCACAGTCTGATGTGTTTCAGAGACTTGAACGGCCTAAAGCTGGCCTCAAAGCCATGGAAACGTGCCATAAGCTGTTCCTTTAACCTATATACTGCCACACAATGACAGATGTTGGGGTGGTCTTGGTTCGGGCATGGAGACCAAGGTGAAACAGGTTTTTGCTCATCCTGTAGACTAGCTCCACTCCAGCAGTAATATCCATGGAGATTGGAGGGTGAGGGGTGCACGGCGAGTGTTGTAGGACAAAGAGGGAGAACAGTGTTAACGAGTTTTGAGAAGATATGTAGCTCAGGTTGAGGCTCTGGATGTAGGTTTGCTCACTGAGCTGCAAGGTTTATTTTCAGATGTTTTGTCACCATAGTAGTAACATCTTTAGTGAGCCCCCGGATGAAGCACTGGTGGTGTTTCCTGCTTTCTATTGATGTGTCTGTGTTTCCTTGGGTTTGGCGATGTTATGTCCGGTGGTGACATCATTTCCTATGGTGACGTCATTTCCTGTTCTTTTTCTCAAGGGGTAGTAAATGGGATCCAAGTCAATGTGTTTGTTGATAGAGTTCCGGTTAGGATGCTATGCTTCTTGGAATTCTCAATGCATGTCACTGTTTGGCTTGTCCTGGGATGGATGTGTTGTCCCAGTCGAAGTGGTGTCCTTCCTTATCTGCATGTAAGGATACTAGTGAGAGAGTGTCATGTCGTTTTGTGGCTAGTTGGTGTTCATGTATCCTGGTGGCTAGTTTTCTGCCTGTTTGTCCAGAGTGTTGGTGTGACCATGCAGCCATGCCTATGCACATGTTGTGTCTGTGGTGGATCCATTGGGGAGGATCATGACTTGCAGGTCATTTTGAAGCAAGTAGACAATGAAGACTAATTCTTGAAGGCAGCCAAATTGGAGGAGGATGTTCCACAATCTCTAATGGCTGACAGGCTGAAGGGCTCAATGAGATTGAAGAAGGCCTTATGAAGAGAGGCTGGATAGGCTCAGTTTGTTTGCATTGGATCAGGAAGGCTGAAAAGGAATACGGATATGAGTGTATAACATTAAGAGGGACGTGGACATGGGAAGTTCCCCTTAGTTGAAGGTTCAACAACAAGGAGACATAATTTTAAAGTGAAGGGCAGGAGGTTTAGAGGGGGATTTGAGGAAAGCTATTTTACATCAGAGGGTGGTGGGAATCTGGAATGCATTGTCTGGGAGGGTAGCTGAGGAAGGAAACCTTACAAGCAGACACAACACAACCAAAAACTATAGCCACATTACCTTACATCAAAGACATCTCAGAAATGACTTCCAGACTACTCAGATGCCTTGGCATCATGGTAGCCCATAAACCTACCAACACATTTAAACAATGACTAATAAACCTAAAGGATCCACTAAATACTACCAGCAAAACTAACATCATTTACAAGATATCATTCAAGTACTGTAAAAAACACTACATCGGACAAATAGCAGGAAACTTGCTACCATCATACATGAACACCAACTAGCCACTCTCACTAGTTTCCATACAGACAAAGAAGGACACCACTTCGACTGGGACAACACACACATCCTAGGGCAGATGAAACAAAGACCCGCACGAGAATTCTTAGAGGCTTGGCATTCTAACCAGATCTCCATCAATAAACACATCGATTTAGATCCTATCTACCTCCCCTTGAAAAAAGAACCGGAAATGGCATCACCCACCTTAAGAAACCAAGACCTATAAATAGAGAGGTGGGACATACCACCAGTGCTTCAGCAGAGTCCCTCACTGAAGCTCAGTGAGCTAATTTACATACTTATCATCAACCTGAGCTACAAATCTTCTCAAAAATCACTCAAACCTCGCAATCTTTAAAAAAATGGGATGAGCACTTGAAAGGTCACAACATTTAAGGATATGCATCTAGTGCTGGAAAGTGGGACTCGTGTTGAGTTATTGTACCTTTGGCAGTAAAGACTTGATGGTGTTATGGGCCAGACCAAATCCCCTCAAAACATATTAAGGAGACAGCCTGGACCTTAATGTTTATCTTACTTAAAGGCGAGTGGAAGGTGCTGTGTTCTAAATATAATTTGCTTCCACCAGTAGGCTTATACAAATAAACAAAACATTAATCTTAACTCCATTGCAAAACTTAATAAAATAATATATTATTTAACTACTAAACATCAACTGTTCCAATATAGCAGCATCTCATAAACACACCCTTGGCAAAGGCAAATTCAGCAAAACAGATTTCCCTTATGTGGTATCTCCAGCCCAGGAGAAAAGAACACTTTAAAGAAAAAGATCTAGCAGCAGAGAGAGACAGAACTCAAGCTTTTTGATGCAGGGGGGAGACAGTGAGAGAGAGAGAGAGAGCTGTATCCAGCAGCTTCAGCAGCCAGCTACAAACCCCAACTGAAATCAAAATGAAAACCCCTGGGTCTGTATGTGAGCCCGATTCACCCAATCTTGCTGCTTTGGTTTAATATTTAAAAGCACTCCGGGAGCTCAGGGATGCACGGGTATATCACAATGGGCTGAAGCCCCTCTTCTACACTGCAGGATTCCAAGATTCTAAGGCACAGAGGCTGGTACTACCCCCTACACTTCCTTGTCTTTGTTGTAGACTGGCAGTCATGTCCATTGTGCCTCGGACTGGCCAGAAGCAACATTAGGGAGCAGCTCTTTGGTCACAGGGAGGGGATGTTTGAGGAGGATTCTCAGAATGACTTTTACCCATGTTAAACAGCAGAGAAATTTTCACAGTTGGACCTGTCTCCTTTCTTGAAGCTGGTCAGAGTTTCTGAGATCTGCTGGCATGCTCTCTTCCTTCTAGATGAAGGTAACAAGGTAGAACGGACATCTCAATTCCCTGGTGCACCAACCTGAGCATCCTCACTCAGGCCCAATGTCCCCAGTGTCAAGGCATGGAAGACCATCTGCGATGGGCGGGCCTGACACAAGACTCCCTAAGACTCTGAGCTCCTCAATAGTAAACAATTACTAGGTGTCCAGAGGAAGTGCTACAGGAACACCCTGAAAGGTTCTCTCAACAAATGCAATATCCCCACCGACCGTGGGTTTTGTTTACCTGAGAGCACACACACTGGAGAAGCAACATCCACAAAGGCTCCAACCAATTTGTACGTCACTGAGTGGAGCACGTGAAGGGCCAATGTGAGAACAGAATTCAGAGCTTCCATCTGCCCAGCTAAACACCAGCCTCTGGCAGAGTCCGTGGCTCCACGATTGGACAGCTCTGTCACCACAGATCTCAACCCTGAGTGGAAGCAAGTCATCCTTGACCTGGAGGGGCTGACAAAGGAAAAACAGGGAGGCGTCGTCAGGTACGAAACTGCAACAGTGGCAGATGGCAAGGGCAGGTCAGAACACAGACTGCAAAGCAACTACCCTACACGGAATAAAGCAAGGAGCTGCAGAAACTTGAAATCTGAAACAAAAACAGAAATTCTGGAGCAGCTCAGTTCTGATGAAGGGTTACTGGGCCTGAAACATTAACCCTGCTCTTTCTGCTCCTGCCAAGCTTCCTAGATCATTTGTATTTCATAGAAGCCCGACAGTGTAGAAGCAGGCAATTCAGTCCACACCAATCCTCCAAAGAGCAGCCCAGACCCACATCCCATATCCTATCCCTGTAATCCAGTATTTCCCATGGCCAATCCACCTAACCTGCACATCTTTGGACAGTGGGAGGAAACCCACGCAGACACGGGGAGAATGTGCAAACTTCATCCTGGAGTGTAACCAAATTCAAGTCTTTGGTACGGTGCGGCAGCAGTGCCAAGCACTGGGCCACCCCCTGGAGTTTCTCCGGAAATTTCTGTTTTTGTTCCACATGGAATCTAGTGGCAGCAAGAGACTCCCAGGAGGACAGCTGAAACACTTTAGCAACATCCTGAGAGCCTCCCTCAAGAGGTGAAACATTCCCATCGAGTCATGACGAACCTTGCCTTGTGACTGATCAAAATGGAGCTGGTTCATTTAGGAAGGCACCAAACAAAGAGAGGCTACATCCTGGGGGTGGGGGGAGATTGTCTGCTCCTGATGTCTCACGCCTTATCACAATATCCTACCCAAATTCCCCGGGCAGATTCACATCAGAGAAAGTGCCAGATATCTAGTATCCCTTAACAATGTTGGATATCCACAGACTATCAAAGCAAAACCAATCCAGTGGTTCCAGATCTTGACCATGACCTCAGCTGGAAAGTTCACAGAAAAACAAGTTCATGTAAAAATGGGAGGCAATGTGGTATTGTGGATAGATTACTACCCCCGAGATCCAGGCAATGTTTTGGGGACCCAGTTTTGAATCCCATCATTACAGATTAAGAGTCCAATGATGACAATGATACTATTGTTGATTGTTGGAAAAGTACTACCTAATTTAGTAATACTGTCTTTACCTGGTGTGGCTACACTCCAGATCCAGAGTGTGGTTGACTCTTAACTGCTGTCTGGGCAATTAGGGATGGGCAATAAATGGTGACTTCGCCAGTGATACCCTCATTTTATGAATGAATAAGACAAGCAAAAGGGCATCAGCCAAGAGCAGGATTGGGCTTCATTGTGATGTACTCCACAGTTGAACAGTCCATTAATATTCACACTTGAGAAGAATGGTTTGTTCTGACAACTACAAACGCTTTGAGTCAGACAGCATAGAAACAGACCCTTCGGTCCAACTGGTCCTTGCTGACCATCATCCCAAACTAAACTAGTCCCACCTGCCTGAGCTTGGCCCATATCCCTCCAAACCTTTCCTCTTCATGTACTTATGTAAATGTCTTTAACAAGTTGTAACTGTACCTACATCTACCATTTCCTCTGGAAACTCATTCCACACATAAAACACTCTCTGTGTAAAAAAGGTCACTCCTCTCACCTTGAAAATACGCCCGTTGGTCTTGAAATCCCTAACCCTTGGGAAAAGACACCTGACAATCACCTTACCTATGCCTCTCATGAACCATTATAAACCTCTGTAAGGTAGCCCCTTAACCTCCTATACTCCTGCCTATCCTTGTAACTCAAACCCTCCATTGCCGGCAACATTCTGATAAATCTCTTCTGAACTTTCTCCACCTTCATTCCTATAATATGGTGACCAGAACTGGGCACAGTACTCCAGAAGAGGCCTCACTAATGTTCTTTACAACCTCAACAAGACATCCCAACTCAACAAAAACCAGAAGACCTGCAGATGTTGTAAATCAGAAACAAAAGCAGAAAATGCTGGAAAAACTGAACAGATCTGGCATCATAGAACCATAGAATCCTTACAGTGTAGAAACAGGCCATTTGGCCCAACAAGTCTACACCAACTCCCCAGAAGAGTATCCCTTCTCTACATTTACCCCTGACTAATGCACCTAACCTACACATTCCTGAACACAGGGGCAATTTAGCATGGCCAATCCACCCAACCTGCACATCAACGCAGACATGGGGAGAACGTGCAAACTCCGCACAGACATTCGCCCAAGACTGGAATCAAACCTGGGTCCCTGGCGCTGTGAGACAGCAGTGCTAACCACTGAGCCACTGTGCCTCCCCTGTGGAGCTTCTGTGGAGATAAATGAGAGTTAACGTTTTTAGGGGGTGACCATTCCTCAGAAGATCCCAACTCCTGATGTCCCAACTCCTTTATGCAAAGGTCTGAGCAATGAAGCTTAGCGTGATCAACACCTCTTAACCGCCCCGTCTACCTGTCACACAACTTTCAAAGAATCTGAACCCCTTGGCCTGTCTGTTCTACAACACTATCCAAGGCTGTACTTTTAATTGTCTGTCCTGCTCTTGTATGTTTTACCAAAATGCAAAACCTCGCACTTATCCAAATTAAACTCCATTTGCAGTTGTCAAAAACTTTAGAGCTCTTGAGGAGAAAATGAAGGGAGAGTGGTAGGAAAACTGCCAACATGCATCATTGTGTTTATTTATCATTCAGTCATTCTTTAATATCAAGGTTGCACCTGATTGAAAATAATCTCTTCATCAATGAAACCTTACGTTAATGAATGGATTGTAGAAACAAGCTGAATGAAGCATGAGTTAAAGCTTCTAAATTTGATCCTAAAAATATAAAGAATACATCAATTTAAAAGACATTCAAGTCAGTAAGGGAGGTAATGGGAAATAATGGGGCAGAGAATACAACTGGGAAAAGGAGTTGAAGGTCAAAGGCAGGGAAATGCCTGTTGGTTAATGTGTTAGACTGTCTGAACTACAAAACAACTAGCAGCCAAGTTCAGCAGGTAATAGGGAAGGGAAACAGCATGCTGGCCTTTATTCTCAAGGGAATGGAGAATAGCAGTAGGGAGGCTTTGCTAGAACTAGATAAGGCACTAGTCAGAGTACTAGTCCAGCATCTGCAGTCTTCACTTTCTACTAGTCAGAGTACAGACGGAATACTATGAATAGTTTTGATTCCCTTATCTGAGGAAAAACGTACTGTCATTGAAGGCAGTCCAGAGAAGGCTCACTTGGCTGTTAAAGGTATGGAGAGAGAGGTTGAGTAGATTGGGCCTGTACTTGCTGGGATTTAGAAGAATGAGAGGCAATCATATTGAAACAGACAAGGTTCTTAGAAGACTTGACAGATTAGATGTGGAAAAGCTGTTACCCCCTTATAGCACCAGAAGACATAATCTTACACCAGAGACGAGGAACAAGTGGTATAATCTTAGAATAAGGGGTCACACATTTAAGACAGAGATGAAAAGGATGATTTTCTCACAGAGGAGTTTGCAGAATTGTTTACCACAGAAGGCTAGTCTAGTCTGGATCATTATGTATATTCAAGGCTAAGACAGACAGGTTTTTAATCAGGAAGGGAATCAAGAGCAGGAAAGTGAAGTTGAGGATTATCAGATTAGCCACAATCTCAGAGCAGACCCTGATGGGCTGACTGGCCTCTTTCTTCTCCTATACCTTGTGGCCTTATGATCTTATTGACAGATACTTTGTCACAATTCCATTAGAGCAATGCCAGCAGAGCGGGAGTAGATTTGAGGATTCTCTTGGGCAAAATGGTTCAATTATTTCAAAAACGTACATTTTTTTAGGAATTTAGTTCAGAGTTGCAACACAAGCTGAAAACAAATAACTGTGACCAACCTACTGGATCCAAGACATTAACTCTGCTTTCTTTCCACAGATGCTGCCCGACCTGCTGAGTTTCTCCAACAATTTCTGTTTTTCTTTTAGATTTCCAGCATCCACTGTTTGTTTTAAACTTGACCAACCAGTTGACAGACCCAATTTATGAGCATTAATATCATTCTCAAGTTACAGAAGGGCAGCCATATTGGATTCCTACCATTGTAACTGATAGAAAATTCTAAATGACTAGTCTCATTGTTGACATCTCATCCACTTTCAAATCAGCTGCTACAGCTTAGTATTTGATGTGAAGAGACACCTTTGCAAACATCGAGGCAACCAGTGCTATGTGACTATGAGACTGGGTTAGCACACCAATCCTGAATCGATGAACATGCTATTTAATAGATGAGAGTCATCAGTGCAAGTGGCCACTGCTGTGAACCAGGGAGTCTCACGGCAAAATGAACACTGAGTGAAGTCTGACAGCAATGGGAAGTGGCCAATGATGATTTGAAATTGATGACTGTGAGAGATTGATTGCTAAATGACCTTGTTTAGTGTGCTACATCCTGTCCGTGCTCAGCCTGTGTACGACAGTTTGAGAAGTAGGACGTCAACTCTGACTCTTCCCAAAAATGCATTCACAGCCCTGCTGATCGCATTCAGCTGTATAATTACTTCAGACCCACCAGCATGGCTTTCATCACTGAACACGAATAGCCAGTCACGTCTGATAAATGCATATCTTGTTTCTTTCATGTAACAAGCTCACATGGGCTGTATATTTTAGCAAGGTAATTCCTGAGGGACTCAGACTGATGACAGCACTAGGTTACAACTGCAATGATGCTGCTGAACCACTGATTAAGCTTAACGGGGCAGGTAATATGCTGGATGGGTAGCTCATGAAACAAACATGGAAACCATAATGATCTACACAAATGATGCAGAAAAGAGCTTCAAAGGATAATGATAAAGCCACAAAATGGCCTTATCAAGGTGAAAGCTGTCCTAACATCATACTCAATGGGAATAGATAAAACAATGCAGTATACCTTCTGGTGGTGACACAGAGAGAATAAAGAAATTGTTTGGTCTGAAGTAAAACAAAATGGGGTGTAGAAATTGTAACAAAGTCACCCAGATGGACGTCATAGAATATGAGTTTCCTGATTGGGGCTGTTAACCTGGTCCAGTCAACGAGCCCTGGCTGACAGATATAAACAGGAACGTCAGAGGTTCTGTTCACTCTGAGAGCTGGCTCTGAGGGAGCTGGATCCATGCCAAGGACTCTCTCCACATGTAAATAAAGGGGGACTTGGTGATGGGATACCAGCCTCTGTGGAGTTTTGTGCCAAACGGCATTAGCAATAAGTGATGGGCAGAACTAAATACCCCACCACCAACAGATCTGGAATAAGCCCTGTAAGTCCTGTCATAGCCCATTATGATTGGTGTTGGACAATTAAACAAATTACTGGAGGAGGAGGCTCCATAAATATCCTCATCCTCAAAGATGGGAGAGCCCATCAATGGAAAAGATAACCAAAGCAGAAATTGTTGGAAAAACCCAGGAGTTTTGAAAGAGCCTATGGAGTGAAAGCAGAGTTAATGTCTTGGTCAAGCAACCATCCTTCAGAACGCAGCATCCAGCATCCGCAGCTTTTAGTTTTCCCTTAGTGCAAAAGGTATTTGGTATTTGAGTGTAGGTCCGATCAAGAACAGTAGTGGGAGACTGTGTATTGAGTCGGAAGAGATAAGAGAGGTCTTGAATGAGTACCTCATTGAATTTATAAATGAGAGGGACCGTATTGTTGAAGAGGAGAGTATGAAACTGACTGGTAAGTGAGAGGAGATACTTGTTAGGAAGGAAGATGTGTTGGGCATTTTGAAAAACTTGAGGATAGACAAGTCCCCCGGGCCTGATGGGATATATCCTAGGATTATGTGGGAAGCAAGAGAGGAAATTGCAGAGCCATTAGCAATGATCTTTTCATCTTCACTGTCAACGGGGGTGGTACCAGGGGACTGGAGAGTAGCGAATGTTGTGCCCCTGTTCAAAAAAGGGAATAGGGATAACCCCAGGAATTACAGGCTAGTTAGTCTTACTTCTGTGGTAGGCAAAGTAATGGAAAGGGTACTGAGGGATAGGATTTATGAGTATCTGGAAGACACTGCTTGATTAGGGACAGCCAGCACGGATTTGTGAGGGGTAGGTCTTGCCTTACAAGTCTTATTGAATTCTTTGAGGAGGTGACCAAGCATATGGATGAGGGTAGAGCAGTGGATGTAGTGTACATGGATTTTAGTAAGGCATTTGATAAGGTTCCCCATGGTAGGCTTATGCGGAAAGTCAGGAGGCATGGGATAATGGGTATTTGGCTAGTTGGATAGAGAACTGGCTAACCGGTCGAAGCGAGAGAGTGGTGGTAGATGGTAAATATTCAGCCTGGAGCCCAGTTACGAGTGGAATTCCGCAGGGATCAATTCTGGGTCCTCTGCTGTTTGTAATTTTTATTAATGACTTGGAAGAGGGAGTCGAAGGGTGGGTCAGTAAATTTGCAGACGATACGAAGATAGGTGGAGTTGTAGATAGTGAGGAGGGCTGTTGTCAGCTGCAAAGGGACTTAGATATGATGCAGAGCTGGGCTGAGGAGTGGCAGATGGAATTCAACCCTATCAAGTGTGAGGTTGTCCATTTTGGAAGGACAAATAAGAATGCGGAATACAAGGTTAACGGTAGGGTTCTTAGTCAGGTGGAGGAACAGAGGGATCTTGGGGTCCACAGTGTGATGTTAGGTACGAGGTACCTAAGTACAGATTCCTCAGTACAGAATTTTATGAAAAAAATTTTAAAAATAAAGAAATAAAAAGTCAATATTGTATGAACAAATGAGGAAATAGAGAAATGTTTGGAAGGACAAATAAGAATGCGGAGTACAGGGTTAACGGTAGGGTTCTTAGTAAAGTGGAGGAGCAGAGGGATCTTGGGGTCTATGTACATAGATCTTTGAAAGTTGCCACTCAGGTGGATAGAGTTTGTAAGGAGGCCTATGGTGTATTAGCGTTCATTAGCAGAGGGATTGAATTCAAGAGTCGTGAGGTGATGTTGCAGCTGTATAGGACTTTGGTAAGACCACATTTGGAGTACTGTGTGCAGTTCTGGTTGCCTCACTTTAGGAAAGATGTGGAAGCTTTGGAGAGGGTGCAGAGGAGATTTACCAGGATGTTGCCTGGAATGGAGAATAAGTCGTACGAGGATAGGTTGAGAGTGCTAGGCCTTTTCTCAATGGAACGGTGAAGGATGTGGGGTGACTTGATAGAGGTTTATAAGATGATCAGGGGAATAGATAGACAGTCAGAGACTTTTTCCCCAGGTACAACAGAGTGTTACAAGGGGGCATAAATTTAAGGTGAAGGGTGGAAGGTATAGGGGGGATGTCAGGGGTAGGTTCTTTACCCAGAGAGTGGTGGGGGCATGGAATGCGCTGCCTGTGGGAGTGGCAGAGTCAGAATCATTGGTGACCTTTAAGTGGCAATTGGATAGGTACATGGATAGGTGCTTAAGCTAGGACAAATGTTCGGCACAACATTGTGAGCCAAAGGGCCTGTTCTGTGCTGTATTGTTCTATGTTCTAGGTTCTATGTAAGACTGAAGCATTCACAGCAATCTTCAACTAGAGGCGTCGAGGGGATGATCCATTTTGGCATCCTCCTGTGGTCCCCAGCATCACAGATGCTCGTCTTCATCCAATTGTATTCACTCTACATGATATCAAGAAAAGGCCGAAAGCACTGTAAAAAGGCTTGACAACTTCCTGACAATGACATCAAAGGCTAGTGCTCCAGAACTCGCTGTATCTCCAGCTAAGCTGTTCCAGTACAGCTACAACACTGGTAACTACCCGACAATGTGGATAATCGCCCAGGTATGTCCTAGAAAATATTAAAATTGTCCATTTTATCGGGAAGAGTCGAGCTCTGAGCTGTAAAGACATCTGGGTGTCCTTGGTCATGAATCACAAAATTCAGGTATACATGTTAAACAAGTCATTGGGAAAGCTATAATTTACTGCAAGGGGAATGAATGCATAAAGGAGGTCATGTTTCAGTTGTAGTGGGTGCGGGTGAGACCACATCTAGAGTACTATGTTTTGGTCAGCTTATTTAAGAAAGGATGGAAATACACGGAGGCAGTTCAGAGGTTTACGGGCTCGATACTTAGACTAAGCATGGGGAAAGGTTGGACAGAAGAGGTTTGTACCTGCTAGAGTTTAGATGGTTAAGTGTCACTTGATCCTAAAGGCAATATGGTTCCCTTTGGGGAAGAATCTAGAATGGGGGCGCACTGTTTGAAAATCAGGTGTCATCCACTTAAAAACAGAATTGGATACGATTTGTATTTCAGAGGGCGATGAGTCTTTTGAACTTATAGTATTTTTCATGATGTTATGAGTTGCTTGAACCATCACATACAGTTGCGCTTCATTTCTGATTAGTTTCAAATAATGTGAGCCAACAGCGTTGGTGCCCCATGGGCAGAAATGGCTGGCATGCACAGCCTTGAAACTCGGGCAAAGTTTGTAAAGTCGTGGGCATTGATTATATTTTTCAGAGGTTAGGGCAGTTGAATGTTCCTCTTTCAGAATGTGGGAGGTAGGGTCACGATTAATGTCCCTGCTGACATCCTCCGCAGGAAGTGGACCCAACTCCAGCTCCTCGAAAACCACGTTAGGGAACTGGAACTGGAGCTGGAGCTGGATGAATTTCAGATCACTTGGGAAGTGGGGCGAGGTGTGTTATTGAGAGCAGTTTCAGGGAGTTAGTCACATATCAGGTAAAAGAGAAAGGCAGGTGGGTGACGGTGAGGAGCTGGAAAAGGAACTGGCAGGCAGTACAGGGAACCCCAGTGGCTATTTCCTTCAACAACAACGTGGGGTGGCACAGTGGCTCAGTGGTTAGTACTGCTGCCTCACAGCGTTAGGGACCCGGGTACGATTTCCACCTCGGGCAACTGTCTGTGTGGAGTTTGCACACTCTTCCCGTGTCTGTGTGGGTTTCCTCCCACAATCCAAAGATGTGCAGGTCAGGTGAATTGGCCATGCTAAATTGCCCATAGTGTTAGGTGCATTAGTCGGGGTAAATATAGGGGGTTGGGGTGGGTTACTGTTCGGAGGGTTGGTGTGGACTTGTTGGGCCGAAGGGCCTGTTTCCATACTGTAGGGAATCTAATATAAAAAAACAAGTATACTATTTTGGATGCTATTGGGGGGGATGTCCTAGCAGGGTAAGCCATGGGGTACAGGTCTCTGGCACAGAGTCTGTCCCTGTTGCTCAGAAGGGAAAGGGGAAGAGGAGCAGAGCATTAGTCATTGGGGACTCCATAATTATGGGGACAGACAGGAGGTTCTGTGGGAATGAGAGAGACTCACGGTTGGTGTGTTGCCTCCCGGGTGCCAGGATTCATGATGCCTCGGATCGTATTTTCAGGCTCCTTGAGTGGGCGGGGGAGCAGCCTCAAGTCGTGGTCCACATTGGCACCAACAACATTGATAGGAAAAGGGATGGGGATTTAAGGCAGAAATTCAGAGAGTTGGGGTGGAAGCTTAGAGCCAAAACAAACACAGTTGTTATCTTTGGTTTGTTACCCATGTCACGTGCTAGCCAGGTGAGGGATAGGGAGAGAGAGGAGTTGAACACATAGCTACAGGGATGGTGCAGAAGGGAGGGTTTTGGATTCCTGGATAATTGGTGCTTTTTCTGGGATAGGTGGGACCTCTACAAACAGGATGGTCTTCACCTGAACCAGAGGGGAACCAATATCCTGGGGGCTGGGGGTGGGGCTGGGGGTGGGGCGGGATATTTGGTAATGCTCTTCAGGAGAGTTTAAACTAATTCAGTAGGGGGATGGGAACCTAAATTGTAATTCCAGTGTCCAGGAGGCTGAGAGCTGTGAGGTCAGAAATTAGGTTTCAAGGTCACTAGAATTCACCAGCGAGCAGGAGGGTGGTTTGAAGTGTATCTACTTCAATACCGGGGCATCCAGAAAAAAGTGGGTGAACTTGCAACATGGGTTGGTACTTGGGACTTTGATGTTGTGGCCATTTCGGAGACATGGATAGAGCAGGGACAGGAATGGCTGTTACAGGTTCTGGGAATTAGATGTTTCAGTAAGAACAGAGAAAATGGTAAAAGAGGGGGAGGTGTGGTATAATTAGTCAAGGACAATATTATGGCTGCAGAAAGGACATTTGAGGACTCGTCTACTGCTGTAATAAGGGCTAAGGTTAGAAACAGGAAAGGAGAGATTACCCTATTGGGAATTTTCTATAGGTCTCTGAATAGTTCCAGAGATGTAGAGGAAAGGATAGCAAAGATAATTCTGGATAGGAGCGATAGTAACATGGCAGTTGTTATGGGGGACTTTAAGTTTC
Organism: Hemiscyllium ocellatum; assembly: GCF_020745735.1. Taxonomy (NCBI): domain Eukaryota; kingdom Metazoa; phylum Chordata; class Chondrichthyes; order Orectolobiformes; family Hemiscylliidae; genus Hemiscyllium; species Hemiscyllium ocellatum. The sequence continues at coordinate 54,288,787 of NC_083425.1, forward strand.
CAGATATTGACTGGAAATACTATGGTTCGAGTTCTTTACATGGGTCAGTTTCCTGACACAGTATGTAGACAGGCCAACAAGGGGCAAGGCCACATTAGATTTGGTACTGGATAATGAACCCGGCCAGGTGTTAGATTTGGAGGTAGCTGAGCACTTTGTGATAGTGACCACAATTTGGTAAGATTTATTTTAGCGATGGAAAGGGATAGGTATATGCCGCAGGACAAGAGCTATAGGTGGGAAAAAGGCAATTATGATATGACTAGGCAAGATTTAGAATGGGGAAGGAAACTGCAGGGGATGGACATAATTGAAATGTGGAGCTTGTTCAAGGAACAGCTACTGTGTGTCCTAGATAAGTATATACCGGTCAAACAGGGGGGTAGTGGCCGAGTGAGGGAATTGGAGAAGTTGAAGCTGTTGTCAAGAGGAAGAAGAAAGCTTATGTTAGGATGAGACGTGGAGGCTCAGTTAGGGTGCTTGAGAGTTACACGTTAGCCAGGGTGGACCTAAAGAAAGAGCTAAGAAGAGCCAGGAGGGGACATGAGAAGCTATTGGCACATAGGATCAAGGAATACCCTAAGGCTTTCTATAGGTATATAAAGGATAAATGAATGGCCAGACTAAGATTTGGATCAATCAAGGACAGTAGTGGGAAGCTGTGGGTGGAGTCAGAGGAGACAGGAGAAGTGCCAAATAGAGTCACAGTCATAGAGATGTACAGCACGGAAACAGGCTCTTCAGTCCAACCTGTCCACGTCGACCAGATATCCCAACCTAATCTAGTCCCACCTGCCAGCACCTGACCCATATCCCTCCAAACCCTTCCTATTCATATACCCATCCAAATGCCTCTTAAATGCTGCAATTGTACCAGCCTCCACCACATCCTTTGCCAGCTCATTCCATATACAATCCACCCTCTGCGTAAAAAAGTTGACCCTTAGGTCTCTTTTATATCTTTCCCCTCTCACTCTAAACCTATGCCCTCTAGTTCTGGACTCCCCGACCCCAGGGAAAAGACTTTGTCTATTTATCCTATCCATGCCCCTCATGATTTTATAAACCTCTATGAGGTCACCCTTCAGCCTCCGACGCTCCAGGGAAAACAGCCCCAGCCTGTTCAGCCTCTCCCTGTAGCTCAGATTCTCCAATCCTGGCAACATCCTTGTAAATCTTTTATGAACCCTTTCAAGTTTCAAACACCCTTCCGATAGGAAGGAGACCAGAATTGTACACAATATTCCAACTGTGACTCCACTTTCAAGGAGCTATGAACCTGTACTCCAAGGTCTCTTTGTTGAGCAACACTCCCTAGGACCTTACCATTAAGCGTATAAGTCCTGCTAAGGTTTGCTTTCCCAAAATGCAGCACCTTGCATTTATCTAAATTAAACTCCATCTGCAACTTCCCAGCCCATTGGCCCATCTGATCAAGATCCTGTTGTAATCTGAGGTAACCTTCTTCGTTGTCCACTACACCTCTAATTTTGGAGTCACCTGCAAACTTATTAACTGTACTTCTTATTCTCACATCCAAATCATTTATATAAATGACAAAAAGTAGTGGACCCAGCACCGATCCTTGTGGCACTCTACTGGTCACAGGCCTCCAGTCTGAAAAAACAACCCTCCACCACCACCCTCTGTCTTCTACCTTTGAGCCAGTTCTGTGTCCAAATGGCTAATTCTCCCTGTATTCCATGAGATCTAACCTTGCTGATCAGTCTCCCTTGGGGAACCTTATCAAACGCCTGACTGAAGTGCATATAGATCATGCCCTCATTAATTCTCTTTGTTACTATGAATATTTTTCATTAGTATTCACACTGATTAGATTAGATTCATACAGTGCGGAAACAGGCCCTTTGGCCCAACAAGTCCACACCGATCCTCTGAAGGGTAACCCATCCAGACCCATTCCCTCTGACTAATGCATCTGACACTATGGGCAATTTAGCATGGCCAATTCACCTGACCTGCACATCTTTGGAGTGTGGGAGGAAACTGGAGTACCTGGAGGAAACCCACACAGACACGGGGAGGAAAAAGACATTTTTGTCGACTAGCATACTGAGATACAGGCTACTAGACTTGATGGGATTGAGGTTCACAAGGAGGATGTGTTAGCAATTCAGGAAAGTGTGAAAATAGATAAGTCCCCTGGACCGGATGGAACTGATCCTAGGATTCTCTGGGAAGCCAGGGAGGAGATTGCAGAGCCTTTGGCTTTGGTCTTTAAGTCATCATTATCTACAGGAATAGTGCCAGAAGACTGGAGGGTAGCAAATGTCATTCCCTTATTCAAGAAGGGGAGTAGAGACAACCTGGTAGTTATAGACCAATGAGCCTTACTTCGATTGTGGGTAAAGTGTTGGAAAAGGTTATAAGAGATAGGATTTATGATCATCTAGAAAGGAATAAGCTGATTAGGGATAGTCAACACTGTTTTGTCTGGTCATGCCTCACAAACCTTATTGAGTTCTTTGAGAAGGTGACCGTACAGGTGGATGAGGGTGAAGTGGTTGATGTAGTCTATATGGATTTCAGTAAGGTGTTGATAAGGTTCTCCACAATTGCATAAAATACGGAGGCATGGGATTGAGAGTGATTTAACGGTTTGGATCAGAAATTGGCTAACTGAAAGAAGGCAGAGGATGGTGATTGATGGGAAATGTTAATCTTGGAGTTTAGTTACTAGTGGTATACCACAAGGGGGGCCACTGCTGTTTGTCATTTTCATAAATGACCTGGATGAGGGCATGAAAGGGTGGGTTATTAAATTTGTGGATGACACTAAGGTCGGTGGAGTTGTGGATAGTGCCGAAGAATGTTGCAGGTTACAGAGAGACATGGATAAACTGCAGAGCTGGGCAGAGAAGTGACAAAGGAGTTTCATGTGGAAAAGTGCGAGGTGATTCGCTTTGGAAGGAGTAACAGGAATACAGAGTACTGGGCTAATGCAAGATTCTTGGTAGTGTAGATGAACAGAGAGATCTCGGTGTCCATGTACAAAAATCCCTGAAAGTTGCCACCCAGGTTGACAAGGATGTTAAGAAGGCATACGGTGTGTTAGCTTTTATTAGTAGGGGGATTGAGCTTCAGAGCCACGAGGTCATGCAGCAGCCGTACAAAACTCTGGTGTGACCGCACTTGGAGTATCGCATACAGTTCTGGTCACCACATTATAGGAAGGATTTGGAAGCTTTGAATAGGGTGCAGAGGTCATTTCCTAGGATGTTGCCTGGTATGGAGGGAAGGTCTTATGAGGTGAGTCTGAGGGACTTGAGGCTGTTTTCATTAGAGAGAAAAAGGTTGAGAGGTGACTTGAGACATCTAAGATAATCAGAGGGTTAGATAGGGTGGACAGTGAGAGCCATTTTCTTAGGATGGTGATGGTCAACATGAGGGGACATAGCTTTAAATTGAGGGGTGATAGATATAGTACAGATGTAATTTCTTTACTCAGAGAATAGTAGGGGTATGGAATGCACTGCCTGTAACAGTAGTAGACTCGCCAAATTAAAGAGCATTTAAATGGTCATTGGGTAAACATATGGATGACAATGGAATAGTGTAGGATAGATGGGCTTCAGATTGGTTTCACAGGTCGGCGCAACATTGAGGGCCGAAGGGCCTGTAATGAGCTGTAATATTCTATGTCCCATGTTCTATCATCCCTCTGAGGGTGGTGTCTGAGTCAACACTGTTGCTGAGGTAACTCATGTCTTGCTGGTGCTGAGATGTTCTGGACAAGGACTATCCTCATTTGAAGAACGTTTCAGTGAAACTGAGGTACATCACTGCCAAATTCCAAGCCCATGTGGTATTGATGTGGTGTGCACATGGGCATGCTTGTGCCAAAGGGCTTGCAAACTTCTTTCTTCCAGGTGACCAGGGTCATGAGAATGTGCAGTGTTCTGTAGCTGTTGGTTGAACCCACACTGACACAGACATTGCTCTGGTATCTGGAGCATCCACTTCCTCATCAACAGCATTGCCTTCCCCTCCCCTTCATCAGAGAGGACATTTGGTCTCTCCAACCCACCTTCTGAAATGTCCTCACCGTTCTGTTGAGTGAGGTTTGTGCAGGGAGCAACAGACCATAATAATCGTGGATGCTCTCTCTTCTGACGAAGAGTTATCAGAATCGAAACATTAACTCTGCTTTTTTCCCACAGATGCTGCCAGATCTGCTGAGTTTCCCCAACACTTCCCATTTTTGTTTCAGATCTCCAGCATCAGCAGTTCCTGGTTTTATATAATTGAGATTTTGTGTAGATGAGAGTGGGGGCTGTAGGGAGGATGAGTAAACTGACCATAGCACCGTGGGACAGGGATTCATTCAAGAGAGGGGAGAAAAGAGAAATGCAGTTGTATTCAGGGATAGTACAGTCAGGGGAATAGACACTGTTCTGTGTGGCCAGGATCGAGAGTCCCGGGTTTGCTCCCTGGTGCCCGGGTTCAGGATATCTCATCCGGGCTGCAGAGGAACCTGGAGTGGGAGGGGAAGGATCCAGTTACCATGGCCCACGTAGATACCAGTGATATGGGGAGAAAGAGGAAAGAGGCATTGCTGAGGTAATATGAGCAGCTAGGGACTGAATTAAAAAGCAGCATCTCAAAGACAATAATCTCTGGAGTGCTACCTGAGCTATAATTGGCACAAGGTTAACAAGATTAAAGAGGTAAATGCCTGGTTCAAAGATTGGTGTGGGAGAAATGGGTTCAAATTCATGGGACATTGGCACCGATATTGAGAAAGGACGGAGCTGTTCTGATGGGATGGGCTCCATCCGAATCATTAATGGGACCAACGTCCTGGCCAATCACATAACTAAGGTAGTGGATAGGGATTTAACTAAATAGGCAGAAGTGGGAACTGCAGATGCTGGAGATTAGAGTCAAGATTAGAGTGGTGCTGAAGTCTCACTCCTGATGAAGGGCTTTTGCCTGAAACATTGATTTTCCTGCTCCACGGATGCTGCCTGACCTACTGTGCTTTTCCAGCACCACTCTCATCTTTAAACTAAATACAGCCTGTAGTAGAGAATGGCTTCAGCTACATGAAATTTTATAAAATAAAGGTAAAGGAGAAGGTAGGATTGTGGGTTAGCGATGGGGTGGATTGTCAGCAGAAAATTAAAGGAAGGAACAGAACATGTGAATGTATATTGTCCCAAGGAACCATAAAAGTGGAGGGAACTCAATAATAGAAAAATCACAAAGCATTCGGAATAGGGCAGAGGATTGAGATAAGTCAAGGTCACAGGGGCTTTAAATCAGATAAAGCTGGGGAGGGTTCAGGGAGTTTCCAGAACAAGTAATAGGACAGAGAGTATAGATCAGCCTGGGAATCCAACTTCAGGCACAGCAGAGAATGGAACAGCTGTGAGAAAGTCAATGCAGGATGGAGGCTGTCAATATGAACGCACACAGTGTACAAAACAAGGTGTATGAACCTGGAGCACAGATTGGAATTGGCAGGTACAAGGTTGTGGGGATCATAGAGATGTGACTGCAAGGAGATCAGAGCTGGGAATCCAGTATCAAGCAGACACGCTCTATTGACAGGACAGGCAGGTAGGCAGTGGGGGTGGGATTAACTCATTCATAAGAAATGAAATGAAATAAAAAAAATCACACAACACCAAGTTTTAGTCCAACAGGTTTAATTGGAAGCACTAGCTTTTGGAGGGTCACTCCTTCATCAGGTGGTTGTGAAGTACACAATTGTAAGAACACAGAATTTATAACAAAAGTTTACAGTGTGTTGTAACTGAAATTATACATTGAAAAATACAATGATTGTTTGTTAAGTCTCTCATCTGTTAGAATGACCATGTTAGTTTCACTTCTTTCATATGTAAATCACAAAACTTTCTTTAAAAGTTACATTCTCAGGTTAACTTTAACAATTGGTGTCAGCCCAGATAATGTGTTGAGATATTGAAGGTGTTAGCCCCGTGTGTTCCCTGTCTGTGCCATAATGTTTAGACTGATTCAAATCTAAAAAGTGAGTTAACAGAGTCTTATATGGATTCATGCAGTTTTTGAGCAAAATACAATGTAACTCTGCATGTACAAAATCACACGTGTGTGTGTGTGTGTGTGTTTGGGGTGAGGGGTTGTGAACGTCTGTGAGAGAGAGTGTACATGTGTGTGTGTGTGTCAGTGTAAAGTGGTGAGTGTCTGTGAGAGGGTGAATATGTGAGTGTGGGAATGTGTGCCTGTGTGCAGGTGTGTCTGTGTGTATGTGTGTGTATAGGAGTATGTGTGTGCACATAGGAGTATTTTTGTGTGTGTACAGTGCAATGGTCCCGGATGAGGCCCTCCCTATGGGTACTAAACTTAGCTGTCAGCCTCTGCTCAGCCACATTTCCCTGCTGCCTGTCCCGAAATCCGGTTTGGAGGATGGTCACCCGAAGATCCGAGGTCGAATGTCCTGGACCATTGAAGTGTTCTCCAACTGAGAGGGAACAGTCCTGTCTGTTGATTGTTGTGCGGTGCCCATTCATCCATTGCCATAGCCTTTGCTCGTTTTCACCAATGTACCATACCTCAGGGCATCCTTGCCTGCAGTGTGTGGGATAGACAATGTTGGCTGAGTCACATGAGTACCTGCTGCGTACAAGGTGGGAGGTGTTCCCACGCAAATTGGTGATATCTCTGTCCACACTCTGACATGTCTTGCAGTGCCTACCTTGAAAGGGTTGGATGGAGTTGTCCTGAGAGCCGGGCAGTTTGCTACAAACAATGATCTGTTTGAGGTTTGGCAGTTGTTTAAAGGCGAGTAGTGGAGGTGTGGGGAAGGTCTTGGCGAGGTGCTCGTCCTCATTGATAACGTGTTGTAGGTCACAAAATATCAAACCACCAGATAAAGGAGGAGCCATTATCATTCAGAATAGAACAGAATACTGCAAGGAAGTGTACTGCCAACTGACCATCCAGGAACACTTCAGGCAACTACCAGCTGATCCAACCAAAGAACACGCCCTTGAACTAAACACTTTGATCAGGACTTTGGGTCTAGTCCTTCAGAGTTCCCTATGCGCCTTCGTGCCACATACTTCTAGTGTAGGCGACTTCCAACACCCATCTCCCAAGTCCCTCCTCCCTACCTTTTATCTTAGCCTGCTGGATACACTTTCTTCATTCCTGAAGAAGGGCTCATGCCCGCAACGTCGATTCTCCTGCTCCTTGGATGCTGTCTGACCTGCTGCGCTTTTCCAGCAACACATTTTCAGCGTAGGCGACTTCTACTGCCTACCAAAGGTACACAAAACCAATACACCAGGACGTCCCATTGTATCAGGCAACGGGACCCCATGAGAATCTCTCTGGCTATGATGAAGGCATCTTGAAACCCATTGACAGGGGATTCCCAGCTTCTGTCACAACACTACGGATTTCTTACAGAAACTCAGCACTCACGGACCAGTCGTGGGTCCTTGTCACAATGGACATTTCCGGACTCTACACCAGAATCCCCCACAATGACGGCATCGCGACAACAGCCTCAGTACTCAACACCAACACCTGCCAGTCTCCAAACACCATCCTACAACTCATCCACTTTATCCTCGGTCACAATGTCTTCACCTTTGACAACCACCTTTGACACACGGAACATCTATGGGGACTAAATTTGCACCCCAATATGCCAACATTTTTATGCACAGGTTCGAACAAGACTTCTTCTCTATGCAGGATCTCCAGCCAACATTATACACCAGGTACATTGACGACATTTTCTTCCTCTGGACCCATGGCGAGGAGTCGCTGATAAAACTACACAGTGACATCAACAAGTTTCATCCCTCCATCAAACACACCATGGACTACTCTCGACTATCTGTGTCATTCATGGACACATAAGGATGGACACCTTAGCACCACACTCTACCGCAAACCAACTGACAACCTCACGATGCTACACTTCTCCAGCTTCCACCTGAAGCATTTTAAACAGCCATCCCCTATGGACAAGCCCTACGCATACACCGGATCTGTTCAGATGAGGAGGAACATGAGGGCACCTGCAAGTACTCAGGGATTCCCTCACAAGAACGGGATACGATGCTCAACCCATCGACCGCCAGTTCCGACATGCCACAGCAAGGAACCGTAATGACCTCCTCAGGAGACAGACATGTGCTGCAACCAACAGGGTACCCTTCGTTGTTCAGTATTTCCCAGGAGCTGAAAAATTACGCCATGTTCTTCATGACCTGCAACACATTATCAATAAGGACAAGCACCTCACCAAGACCTTCCCCACACCTCCACTGCTCACCTTTAAACAACCGCCAAACCTCAAACAGATCATTGTTCGTAGCAAACTGCCCGGCTCTCAGGACAACTCCATCCAACCCTGTCACGGTAGGCGCTGCAAGACGTGTCAGAGTGTGGACAGAGATACCACCATTACGCGTGGGGACACTTCCCACCATGTACGCAGTAGGTACTCATGTGACTCAGCCAACGTTGCCTATCTCATACGCTGCAGGCAAGGATGCCCTGAGGCATGGTACATTGGTGAGACCAAGCAGAGGCTACGGCAACGGATGAATGGGCACCGCACAACAATCAACAGACAGGAGGGTTCGCTCCCAGTTGGAGAACCCTTCAGTGGTCCAGGACATTCGACCTCGGATCTTCGGGTGACCATCTTCCAAGGTGGACTTCAGAACAGGCAGCAGAGAAAGGTGGCAGAGCAGAGGCTGATAGCTAAGTCCTGTACCTATAGGGAGGGCCTCAACTGGGACCTTGGGTTCATGTCACATTACAGGTGACCACCATTGCACTATACACACACACACACACACACACACACACACTCTCCTGTATACACACATACACATAGACACACCTGCACACAGACACTCACACACACTCCTACAGACACATACACTCCCATACGTACACATGCACCCTCTCACAGACTTAGACCACTTTACACTCACACACACACATATTCACTCTCTCTCACAGACACTCACAAACCCCACCCCAAACACACACATACACACACACACACACACACAAACACACACACACATATACGTTTGTGGGGTGAATTTGTACATGCAGAGTCACATTCTACTTTGCTCAAAATCCATGTAAGACACTGTTAACTCACTTTTTAGATTAGAATCAGTCTAAACATTATGGCACAGACAACAGCACACAGAGAGCCAACACCTTCAACATATTATCTGGCTGACACCAATTGTTACAGTTAACCTGAGAATGTAACTTTTAAAGAAAGTTTTGTGATTTACATATGAAAGAAGTGAAACTAACATGGTCATTCTAACAGATGAGAGACATAACAAACAATCATGGTATTTTTCAATGTATAATTTCAGTTACATCACACTGTAAACTTTTGCTATAAGTTCTGTATCTTACAATTGTGTATTCCACTACCACCCGATGAAGGAGTGGCGCTCTGAAAGCTAGTGCTTCCAATTGTTGGATTATAACCTGGTGTTGTGTGATTTTTAACTTTGTACACCCCTGTCTAACACCGGCATCTCCATATCATGAAATTAAATTGATAACAAGTAGTGATGTGAAGCCAGATGATTTAGAATCTGTGTGGGTAGAGATGAGGAACTGAAAAGGAAGAAAGAAGGTGGTTATGTTCAGGCCTCTGAGCAGTGGTCAAAATGTGGGACAGAAAATAAGTCAGGAGTAGAAAAGCACTATTACAATAATCACGGGGGACTTCAACATGCAGATGGACTGGAAAAATCAAGTTGGTAGCAGATCCCAAAGAGCACGGGCTGCTCACTGCGCCAGAGACCCGGGTTCAACTCCCGCCTCAGGCGATTGACTGTGTGGAGTTTGCACATTCTCCCCGTGTCTGCATGGGTTTCCTCCGGGTGCTCTGGTTTCCTCCCACAGTCCAAAGATGCGCGGGTAAGGTGAATTGGCCATGCTAAATTGCCCGTAGTGTTAGGTAAGGGGTAAATGTAGGGGTATGGGTGGGTTGCGCTTCGGCGGGTCGGTGTGGACTTGTTGGGCCGAAGGGCCTGTTTCTACACTGTAAGTAATCTAATCTAAAGCAGCTTGTGATAGAGCCCGCAAGAGAACAGGCTATTCTGGATTTGATGATGTGTCATATGGCAGACTTGATTAGGGGGCAGTGACCATAATCTGATAAAATTCACCCTGCAGTTGGAGAAGGAGAAGTTGAAATCAGATGTAATGGCTTTATAATTGAGTAACGATAACTACAAAGAGGATGGAGCTGGCCAGAGTTGATTGGAATCCAGGAAGGAAGACAGTGGGGAATAATAGCAGGAGTTTCTGGGGGTAATTTGGGAAGCACATCAGAAGGAAGAAAAAACATATGGAGGGGAGGTTGAGGTAACTGTGGCTGAGAAGCGAAGTCAGGGGCAGCTCAAACGCAAAAGGAAAAGCTGACATTGTGTTGAAGTTTTGGTCAGAGGATTGGTCAAGCCTTTAAAAATCAGCAGAGGATAACCAGAAAAGCAACAAGGGGCGTGAAGATGGAAAATGAGCGTAAACTAGCTAGTAATGCAAGAGTTTTTTTTAAGACATCTAACAAGTAAGAGAGAAGCAAGATTGGACATTGGACAGTTAGAAAAAGAGGCTGGAGAAGTATTCGCGGGAAAAAAGAAATGGCGGGGGAACTGAATGAACTTTGCCTCAATTTTCATGGTGGAAGACACTAGCAGCAAACCAGAATTTCAAGAGTCGGGGGCAAAGGTGGGTGTAGTAGCTATCACTAAGGAGAAGGTGCTGGGGAAGCTGAAAGTTCTGAAGGTGGATAAATAACCTGCACCAGATGGACCGCACCCCTCCGTTCTGAAGGAGGAAGCTGAGGAGATTGGAGAGGTATTGCTGGAATCACAGGAATCACAGGAGTTAGGGAGGATCACAGAGGGCTGTAAAATGGCTTCTGTAGCATCCTTGTTTAAGAAGGGAGGGAGGCAGAAGGCAAGAAATGATAGGCTGGTTAGCCTGATCCCAATTGTTGGTAAGATTTGAGAATCCATTATTTAGGATTAGATTGTGGAGTACTTGGACGGACATGGTAAAATAGGACTAGGTCAGCACGGCTTCACCAAGGCGCAGTCATGTCTGACAAATCTCTTACAATTCTTTGAGGAGGTAATGGACAAGTTCAACAAAGGAGGGCCAGATGATGTGATCGATTTGGATTTCCAGAAGGCCTTTGACAAGGTGCTGCACAGGAGGCTGTGAAATAAGACAAGAGCCCATGGTGTTAGGGGCAAGGTTTGGGATGGATAGAGGATTGGCTGACTGGCAGAAGGCAAAGAGTGGGGATAAAGATGTCTTTTTCAGGATGGCAGCTGGTGATTAGTGGATTTCCACAGGGGTCAGTGTTGGGACCACATCATACATTAACGATCTGGATGAAGGAACTGAGGACATTGTTGCTACATTTACAGATAACACAGAGATAGGTGGAGGGATAGGTAGGAGGCAGAGAGGCAGCAAAAGCACTTGGACAGGCTAGGGGAGTGGACAAGGAAGGTGCAGACAAAATACAATGTGGAAAAGTATGAGGTTATACACTTTGGTGGAAAAAATAGAGGCATAGAATATTTCCTACAGTGGGGAAAGACTTTGGACATCAGAAATACAAAGGGACTTGGGAGTCCCAGTTCAGGGTTCTTTTAAGGCTAACATGCAGTTTCAGTTGACAGTTAGGAAGTCAAATGCAATGTTAGCATTAATTTCGAGAGGGCTACAATACAAGAGCAGAGATATACTGTTGAACAAAGAACAAAGAACAAAGAAAATTTACAGCCAGGAACAGCCCTTTCGACCCTCCAAGCCTGAGTCAATCCAAATGTACTGTCTAAACCTGTCGGTCATTTCCTGAGCATTTGTATCCCTCTGCTCCCCACCTACTTATGCATCTGTCCAGACGCATCTAAAATGAATCCATCATGCCTGCCTCTACCACCTCTGCTGACAACGCATTCCAAACACCCACCATCCTCTGTGTGAAGTACTTACCGCATGTATCCCCTTAAACTTTCCACCTCTCACTTTGACAGCGTGACCTCTCGTTATTGAGGCTGTATATGGCTCTGGTCAGACCACCTTTGAAATGTTGTGGGTGGTTTTGGGCCCTGCATCTAAGGAGGGATGATTGGTATTGGAGGGGATCCACAGGAGGTTTGCATTGGTTCCGGGGATGAAGGACTTATCATGTGAAGAGTGGTTGAAGACTTTGGGGCTGTACTCGATGACGTTTAGAAGGATGAAGGGGGATCTGATTGAAATTTACAGAATACTAAGAGGCCTGGATAGAGTTGATGTGGACAAGATGTTTCCACTAGTAGGAGAGACTAGCACGCAAGGGCCCAGCCTCAGACTCTTTAGGACTGAGATGGGGAGGAATTTCTTCAACCAGAAGGTAGTGAATCTGTGGAACTCAATGCCTTAGAAAGCCGTGGAGGGCAAGTAATTAGGTGTATTTAAGATGAAGATAAATAGGTTCATGATTAGTAAGGAGGTCAAGGGTTAATGGGAAACGGTAGGAGAATGGGGTTGAGAAACGTATCAGCCATGATCGAATGGCTGAGCAGATTCAATAGCCATGTGAATGGCACATTTCTGCTCCTATGTCTTTTGGTCTATTGTCTCCACTATAGATAGATGGGTAGCACTGTACCTCTGGATTTTGTGCATTCCACACTGGTGTCATTAGCCATGTCTTCTGTGGGTAACCCTTTCAGTAGAGACAAGGGTGGCATGGTGGCTCAGTGGTTAGCTCTGCTACCTCACAGCGCAAGGGTTCTGGCTTCAATTCCAGACTTGGGCAGCCTTCTGTGTGGAGTTTGCACATTCTCCCCGTGTCTGCGTGGGTTTCCTCCGGGTGCTCTGGTTTCCTCCCACAGTCCAAAGGTGTGCGGGTCAGGTGGATTGGCCAGGCTAAATTACCTAGTGTCCAGGGTTAGCTACAGGGATAGGGTGAAGAGTCTGGGTGGAATGCTCTTCAGAGGGTTGCTGTGGACTCGATGGGCCAAATGGCCTCTTTGTACACTGTGAGACTAAGAGACAACCTATAGTTGAGCAATTATTTGTGATACCTGCAAGTGGGTGAGAGAGCTCACTGCATCCCGTGCACAAACCTTGAAGCTGAGTTTTCTGTGGCTAATGACCAATTGCACATTCAGGCAGTAAAACCCGTTTCTGTGAATGAATGTTGCCGGCTGACCCTGAATCTCACAGCCACGCTGTTTCTTGTACCGTGTGGGAAACCTGCGATAACCCGAAACACCTCAGCCTCTGGCTGCCTGGCTTTCCGAGGGAATTTTACATCATCCGCTCTGGTGAGCGAGGCGTTTTCACCTCTGTGATGTACTCGTCCGTGTCCCGTTGTGATATTCCACATGTGGCCCCAGTGGAACACCGCACAGAGTCACTGGGAAGAGGCGCAACACACTTTAATCACTGCCAGCGCTGGAGTGTCAGCCAACCCACTATCTTCCTGAAGTTGCTGGTGTTTCGGAGTGACAGTAGTGACCAGCTTGTTGTTTGCTAGTTGCTTTGTTGGACCTATAGTATTTTGTTTTGTCTTTCTGTTTTGGACTTTCTTTTAGAGCCTCTTAATGTTGGCTCACTGCTATTTTGATAGGAGCAACCCGACAGACAATTGGGAGGGAAAAAGATTGACTTCTGGAAGTCCTCTTGTTTCTCTCAGTTTCATTACACACAGAGTCTGCATTAAACTGCACCCTGATCGTTCAAAGGGTGTAATAAATGATGCCAATTGTCCACATTCGATGTCTGCATAAAGTGACATTGTTTCATACACACCGGATAGCTGCAGTTAATTTTCCAAAACTGCAAACAACAATGACAGGGGGCAAAGATTTAAGGAGGAGGCAGGGGGTTAAGAGGGGATGTGAGGAAAAAATGTTTCATCCAGAGAGTGATGGGAATCTGAAACACATTGCCTATTAGGGTGGTAGGAGCAAAAGCCTTCACAACGCATGTACAGAAATGGTGGACATCTATACAATTACAAAGTCGAAAAGACACTTGGCTCCATGCAGGTACACAATCCTTTATCCAAATGCTTGGGACCAGCTGGTTTTCAGAATTCGGAATTTTTCATATTTCGGAATAAGTGACAGCTTGATGGTGAAATTGTTAAAAACCTTACCGAGCAGCAGACTCACTGTCAGTACTACGGGTCCTGAGACAGAATTGAGACCTGCCAGTGCTGGGCCACAACCCCGCCCACGTCACATCTGAGTGATACGCATCAAGTGGGTGTGGAGTTAGGTTAAGAGTTTGCACGCCAATCAATCTTGTTAATGAGATAAAAACTTCACAAAAAAACCCTTCAGATTTTGGAGCTTTTCAGGTTTCGGGATTTCAGATAAAGGGTTGTACTTTAATAGGAAAGGTTTGGAGGTAAATGGCCAGGGGTGGGTAGGTGGGACTCGTTTAATTTGGAATCATGGTGGGTATGGACCGGTTGGACTGAAGGGTCTAGATGATTGTTGGAGCCGCAGAAAACATAATTCCTTTGCCCTCTGTTTCAATCAGCGTTCAAGTGTTCTCCCATTATGGTAACCGCTGATATGATCCAGCCTGCAGCATAATTTCAGATACCTCAAACTTTACGTAGGAGGCAATGATACAAAAGGGAAAACGGAAATTGCTCATATTAAATTCACTGGAGTAAAATGTTAAGGACCATTGACAGCATCTGTCACCTGAATGGCTGAAGGACTTCAACAATGCTGCTCCAGTAACAGGTTTGAGATAAAGGCACTTGAAATTTCAATGTCTTAATATTTTCTGACACTTCGACGATTTTCTCTTCAACTCATTTCAATCAGAACATAATAAAAAAAACAACGCCCCAAATCACATATTGAGCAAATAACTTTTAGTTCCTAAAGTGAAATTCTGAAGTACCTCATTAGTAACTCCACTTGGCCTTCTAACGGTGATGTGTTTGTGAAAGAGCTGATCATTGTGTGTCAGATTGCATTGTCTCTTTCCATTAAGTTTGTGTGATACATCTTCAGGAATTAGTGAAAATCAGCAGTGCATCACTTAAACCACAACGAGAATGAAAATGACATTGCATTTAGGAACAAATGTTTTCCGACAGACCCTTTCCTTGGTTTGCTAACAAACATGTGTTGCTGCTTGAGGTTGATTTCATGACAAGTAAGAGGTTAGATGGTGCCTGCAATATGATGAGTTTTTTTTAACTTCTGGGACAATGGAAATATATCATCAAGGGAACCAAATGGTTAAGGATGTGTAATGTAGAAAGAAACCACTTTCAACTATTTAATCCCTTTCCTGGACCAGGAAAGTGGGACTAGTTTAGTTTAGGAATCTTGGTCAGCATGGATGAATTGGACCGAAGGGTCAGTTTCCATGCTGTATGACTATGTGATTCTATGTCTCAAAGAACTTCACAGTCAGTGACATACTTTTTTAATAAATATTTTTATTAAATATCTTTTTAAATCTTTTACAAAACATCTACATACAAAGAAAAAAATAACAGCAAAAAACAGAAAAGTAGAGGCAGTTCAACAAAGTCATAATGCGATACCATTAGTAATGAACCACCTACAATTTTACAGAACAAACATATCTACTTAACATAAACTAAACTACAAACAACTTAAATAAATATTCACTTAAACTAAATTCAAGTAACTTAAATTAAATTATATCTCACTACTTTATTCTCTCCCACTCATCACAGCTCCACTGAGGCTCCCATCCCTGGGAGCACTATCTACAGTACCCGTATTCTCTTCCCCCCAGTCTCCCCCTCTCAGGGCCCCACAGGCACCCATACTGATTCACATGGCTATACCACGGCCCTAATTAACATTGCTGATAAGTCAGCGTCAATATAATTTAAAAAGGGCTGCCACATCTTGTAAAACCGTTCTGTTTTGTGGTGCACCATATTTGTGAGGTAGTCTTCGGGTAGATGGTCCATCACCAGCCTACACCATCCCATAAGACGTGGTGGCTTTTCCGACACCCAATTCACTCAAATGTTCTTCCTCGCACAGTGGATAAGAATGTTACAGTCTCTTCCCGTGTTCCCTCAGAGGGGACAAATATGGCAACCCCAGAAGAAGAAATACAGGATCCACGTTAACTTCAGTCTCCAGGATGTCCTTCACTGTAGCATTCCAGTATCTCTGGATCTCACAACGTGACCAGTAACACTGTATAAGAGTGCCTATGCTACTTTTACATTTAGGACATCCTGATGACACTCCTCTCTTGAACCTAGCTAGCCTCTCTGGTGCCATATGAGCCCTGAGTAAGATTTTCGTTTGCGTGGCCTGCACACTGTTACAAACTGAGATTTTCCTTACATTCCCCCAGATGTCTTCTCATAGCTCCAATGAAATATCCTCTCCTAGCTCTCGATTCCACATTTGTCAGAGTCCTTCCATGTCCCCCAGGGAATGACCTTTCTGTAAATGATACAAAGTACTGACTGAGAGAGCACCCGTATCCCGGAGTATACTCTTTTCTCCACATCTGATTTGTAATACTGAGCTAGGAGCGTGGCCTTCCTCTGTATATAGTCCCTTATCTGAAAGTACCAGAAAAGGTCCCAATTGGACAATCCATATTTCTGGTTTAACTAACTAAATGACATCAAGACCTCCCCCTCGAACAAATCACCTAGGCATGAGATTTCCTTATTCTCCCATGCCTTAAAGACAGAGTCCGTTGCCCCAGGTTTAAATCCTTGGGCTCCCACCAACGGGGTAAACAGTGAGGTCTTCGACCAATTGCCCTTGTCTTGCCTCATTATCCTCCAGGCTTTCACTGCACTTAAAATGATTGGGCCCTTACACTGCTTGGTCACGGATTTCATCTTATCCATGAGTAATAAATTAACTAGAGGACATCTTGACTGTGAGGCTTCAATGTTAAGCCAGATTGACTCCGATTCCCTCCCGTACCCAGTCACTAACATATGCTAACAGGGCGCTTATTTGACTTTCTTCAAATCCAGACGATCCATCCCTCCCTCACCCTGCGAAAGCTGCAATTTAGTGAATTTAATTCGAGGATGCCTGTGGCACCAATAAAGGACCTGAGCCCACCACTGAGCCTCCGTTACACTCTAGGAGAAAGTGAGGACTGCAGACGCTGGAGGTCAGAGCTGAAAATATGTTGCTGGAAAAGCGCAGCAGGTCAGGCAGCATCCAAGGAGCAGGAGAATCAGGAGGTTCCTGAAGAAGGGCTCATGCCCCAAACGTCGATTCTCCTGCTCCTTGGATGCTGCCTGACCTGCTGCGCTTTTCCAGCAACACATTTTCACCTCCGTAACACTCGTCTAGGTAACCACAATGGGAGCATTCTCATGGGCTACAGCAGTTGAGAAAGAACACTCATTTTAATCAGGGCTACTCAGCCTAACCATAATAATGGTAACCCCCCCCCACTGCTGCAAATCCAGTTTTATCCTCTCCAGTAATTGTGCATAGTTAGCTTTACACACCTGGTGGAGGGAAGGAGTAATAAAAATTCCCAAATACAAAAAACCTTTTGATGACCATCTAAACGGGAATTGCATTCCATCCTTCAGGTTAGGCAGCTCCACTGATCCCCCTACCGACATGGCGTCTGATTTTGTCAAGTTGATCCCTATAGCCTGAGAAACTGCCAAATAAATTAATTGTTTGAATCAGTCGAGGAACAGACTTCTCCAGATTGGCCAAAATCAAAAGGATGTCATCAGTATATGAGATTAGATTCCCTACAGTGTGGAAACAGACCCTTCAGCCCAACAAGTCCACACCGACCCTCCAAAGAGCAACCCACCCAGACCCATTTTCCCTCTGATTAACACACCTAACACTATGGGCAATTTAGCATGGCCAATTCACCTGACCTACACATCTTTGGACTGTGGGAGGAAACCGGAGCAAACCCACACAGACACTGGGAGAATGTGCAAACTCCACACAGTCGCTAAGACTGGAATTGAACCTGGGACCCTGGTGCTATGAGGCAGCAGTGCTAACCGCTGAGCCACCATGCCACTCCTGTTCCCACTTTTGGCACTACTATTTCAGGATCCCTCCTTGACTAACGGCTCAATTGCCAAGGTAAATAACAGCAGTGAGAGAAGACATCCTGTCGACTACCTCTCCTAGTATTAAAGTGATCTGACTTAGTGCCGTCTGTAATGACTGCCACCTTTAGGGTCATTATACAATACTGCCACCCATCAGGCAAGGGCTGCCCCCAGACCAAAGCACTCTAGGACTCCAAACTGATACGGCCATTCTATCCGATCAAACGCCTTTTCTGCATCTGGCGAGACCACCAAACCACGATCAATCTTACACATATCTGCACGATGTTCAGTACCTCCTAATATTGTTGGAGGAGCTATGGCCCTTAACAAAACCCATCTGATCTTTTATAATTTGGGGCAGGACCTTTTCCCACCTCAGGGCTAGCATCTTGGATAGAATTTTAAACTCTATTCAACAGTGAAATGGGTCTGTATGAACCATATTCTTCAGGGTCTTTCCCCTTCCTTAAAATGAGAGCGATATTAGCCTCCCTAAGAGAGGATGGAAAATAATCCTGTGTATATGAATAGCTAAACATCCCCAGAGGTGGCTCTACCAACACATTTATGAATTCCTTATAGAATTCAGTTGAGAAACCATCTGGCCCCTGTGCTTTGCCACCTTGGAGATGCCTTATTGCTTTCTGCACCTCCTGTACCATTTTAGGCCCATTCAGTAGGGAAGCCTGTTCTGTGTTTATACTGGGGAGGCCCAGATTCTCAAAAAAGGATTGCATTCTCGCTGCACCGTGTACATCTCCCTCCGATCGATATAACTCTGCAAAGTAATCCCTAAATCTAACATTGATCTCCTTCAACTCATGAGTTATTGTACCAGCCTTCTCCCTAACAGGCGTATTCGATTGGGAAGCTTTTCTCCTCCAACCAACTACGCCAGATATCCACCCGGCTTATCTCCAAAATCAATCAGTTGTTGTTTAGCAAAGGAGACCGTTTTTTTTAAGCCACCTGTATGTGCAATGAGCCGAGAGCCACCCGGAGGGCTGTGACCCACTGCAGCTTGACTAGTGAAGGCCTATACTTCCTCAGCTACCTTCAGCCGGGTCTCCAGCATAAGTTGTTGCTGCTCACTCTGCCTCCTTCTAGTCGCAGAATACAAAATGATCAGTCGTCATAAATATGCTTTAGTGGCCTCCCACAGTATTGCCTGATTACTGGCCATACCTGAGCTGATATCCCAGAAGGCCCTGAACTCTCTTCTGATATATTCAACAAATTTGCTATCCCTTAACAGAAATGGTTCCATGCACCAGTGACGTGCATCCATTCCACTACCCTTGATTTTAACATCCAAATACACGGGCACATGATCTGAGACAGCTATATTCCCAATTTTGCCCGCCAATGTTCTGTCCAAACCATCAGCTGGCATAAAAAACATGTCAATTCATGTGTGGCACTTGTATGGTTTGGAGTAGAATGTAATGTCCCTCTTCCATTAAGGTGGAGATACCTCCACACATCCACTAGTCCCAACTCTTCACAAATGTCCACCAACTGCTTAGATTGTGCAGGCATACCTGCTGAGCCCCTTGGCACCCTGCCAACCTCGGGATCTGTTAGGTGATTAAAGTCCCCTCCTATGATCGTGCGGCACACCCCAAGATTCGTTAATGTAGCCACTGCATCAATTAGAAATAGAAGAGGGTGCGCCATGGGACAATATACTCCATACTCTTCTCCATGCATTAGAGCTTTAAGAATGATAAACCATCCATTTTCATCCTTAATCTGCTCCGTTGTGTGGAAAGGGAGGTTCCTTCTTACCAGTATAGCCACTCCTCCACTCTACACTCCTTGACAAAGACATTAACTCTAGGAAGTCTAAAAGCTATTCCTATAAGAACTACTACAACTAAAAAGCTAATCACTACATTTAACTGAAACGAACCCCCAATTCACAAGAAATGTTCCCCCTTGCCAATAGGGGGCACCCCCTCCCAATCGTTGCTACCATCTTACCTCCCTCTAGCTGAGGCCGGGCCCAAGCTCCAGGCAATTCACAAATGAAGCAAACCGGTTATTTACATTTTGAGAGTTAACAATGGATGCCGATTACCACACCCCCCCACCGCCCACTCATCTTAACCACAGATATAGCCACCCCTAATAAAATCAAAATGACAGCAGTTAGGCAAAAAGAAAAGGGCCCTAGCTAATACCCAACTGACTGATAAATAAAATAATTCCAGTTTTACATCATGGAGGTACGTTTAAAGCAAAAAAAAACCACAAAAAAAGAAAGGGGGAGAGAGAGAAGTGAAAAAAAAGGCAATAAAAAACCTCCCATACCATTGTCTGCGATGATACCCCCTCCCCTCCCACCCTGACTCAGATCCTTCAATTTCAAAGAATTCACAAAGTCCTTCACCTTTTCTGAGGGGTCAATGTTATATACCGTCCCCCCCATGGGCGAAACGCAACATGGCTGGGTACCTCAAGGAATATTGAACATTCAAGTCCCTTACATCTTTCTTGACATCATCAAATATCCTTCTCTTCTTAATTAGGGCTCCTGAGAAATCCTGAAAAAACATCATCCTTGACCCTTTGGACATTAAAGCCTGTGAATTCCTTCCCAGTCTTCTTGCTGTTTCCACTATTAACTGTTTTTCTCTATAATACAGGAGCTGCACTAAGACCATGCGGGGGGAATGGGTGCAGGCCAGACCTACGTATTGTGATCTGGTAGGCCCACTCCACGCTCACCAGGCCCAACTCCAACTCCAGGAACTTCAGGAGCCAACCCTGCAAAAAGCTGACAAGTTCCTCGCCTTCCTCGCGTTCCAGAAGACTTACCTCCGTAAGTTTTTTCTCTTGATTTTATTCTCCAGGTCGTCAACTTGTTCCTGAAGGACCCGAACGTGGCCTTCCAGGGTTTGGATCCTTCCTCCCAAGACCTCCACCAGGGTCTCCAATGCCGCGGTCCTCTCCTCCACTGCTTCCATTCTTCGGTCCAGCGTTTGAATTTCCTGCTCATGCTTCCTCAGTGTGGCAGATAGTGGTTCTACTGCTGCTTCAGTCTTCTCTCAGAGTTTGGCAAACTCTGAGAATAAATGCTGCTGTCCTGTTAGATCCATAGGAGGCACCACAGGAGTCTGAGCACTGGCTGCAAGTACCCCCGATGCAGTGGAGAGTGCCCTGTCTGCTGTGCTCCTTTAGGCCCCTATCCTTCATCCTGGCCTTTAAGCTGTCACACGCAACTTCAGCAGCTCCAGATGATCAGTACATTTGAATTAGTACTTTTTTCTCCTGCGGGTGGTTGGTGAGTGGGGAGGGTATGGCACATACCACACAGACTGCCGCCATCTTGGATCTCCCAGTGACATACTTCTTGAAGTGTTGTCACACTTCTGATGTAGGAAGCATGGCAGCCATTTTATGATCCCACCAACAGAGACCCTGTCATCAAAATATGGCACTGGATTCCAGAGAGAAAGTGTACATTTTGGGGAGTGAAACCCTCACTGAATCCAAAGGCAAAACTCCCAAGATGAGGTTAGGGTTCAAAGGATGGAAGGAACTCATTGGGTGAGTAAGGGTGAGTGAGAATTCATATTATTTTTTGAGCTGATAGTTTGTAAGGTCTTTATATTGGGGTTACAGTTTGTAAGGTGTATCGTGCAGAGGTTGAGTTAAGGATAATCTAAGTATTTAATTTAAAAGGGGAACTCATGGAAGGAGAGATCAATGCTGTGATTTGCTCACAGAGTTGGACAACAGACCCTTTGATCCATCCAATCCATGTTGACCAAGTTTTCAAAACGAGTCCCTTTTGCCTGTGTGGTTGGTACACTTCCCAAAATGTTTTTAATCTTTTAACTGTACAAGCAACTAACACTTCCTCCGGCAGTTCATTCCACATATTTACCACCCACTGTGTGAAAACGTTGCCCCAAAGGTCCCTTTTAAATAAAGTCAGAGAGTCATAGAGATTTACAGCATAGAAACAGACCCTTCAGTCCAACTAGTCCATGCTGACCAGATATCCTAACACAATCTAGTCCCATTTGTCAGTACCCAGCCCATATTCCTCCAAACTCTCACTATTCATACACCCATCCAGATGCCTTTTAAATGTTACAATTGCACCAGCCTCCACCACTTCCTCTGACAACTCATTCTACACATGAACCACCCTCTGCGTGAACAGATTGCCCATTAGGTCACTTTTATATCTTTCCCCCATCTAGACCTATGACCCCTAGTTCTGGACTCCCCCACCCCAGGGAAAAGACCTTGCCTATTTACCCTATCCATGCCCCTCATGATTTTATAAACCTCTATAAAGTCACACCTCAGCTTTCGACGCTCCAGGGAAAACAGCCCCAGCCTATTCAGCCTCTCCCTACAGCTCAATTCCTCCAATCCTGGCAAAACCCTTGGAAATCCTTTCTGTACACTTTCAAGTTTCACAACATTCTTTTACTAGGAAAAAGACCAGAATTGTATGTAATATTCCAACAGTGGCCTAACCAATGTCCTGTACAGCTGCAACATGACCTTGTAATGCCTGTTATCAATACTCTGACCAATAAAGGAAAGCATACCAAATGCCTTCTTCACTATCCTCTCTACCTGCGACTCTACTTTAAAGTAGCTATGAACCTGCACTCTTTGTTCAGCAACGTTCCCAAGGAACTTACCATTAAGTGTATAATTCCTGCTAAGATTTTGTTTCCCAAAATGCAGCGCTTCACATTTATCTAAATTAAACTCCATTAGCCACTCCTCAGCCCATTGGCCCATCTGATCAAGATCCTGTTGTAATCTGAGGTAACCTTCTTCGCTGTCCAATATACCTCATTTTTGGTGTTATCTGCAAAATTACTAATTATATCTCCTGTGATCACATCTAAATCATTTATATAAGTTACGAAAAATAGTGGACCCAGCACTGATCCTTGTGGCACTCCACTGGGCTCAGGCCTCCAGTCTGAAAAAGAACCCTCCACCACCACCCTCTGTCTTCTACCTTTGAGCCAGTTCTGTTGCCAAATGACTAGTTCTCCCTGTACTCCATGAAATCTAACCTTACTAACCAGTGTCCCATGGGGAACCTTGTTGAACGCCTTACTGAAGCCCATATAGATCACATCTACCACTCTGCCCTCATCAATCTTCTTTGTTACTTTTTCAAAAAGGTCACCTTGCTGATCTTTGAAGGGCCCTGTTCTCTCTCTAGTTATGCTTTTGACCTTAATGTATTTGTAAAAATGCCAAAGCTATCTCATGTCCCTTTTTTGCCCTCCTGATTTCCCTCTTAAGTATATCCTTACTGCCTTTATACTCTCCTAAGGACTCACTCGATCTATCCTGTCTATACCTTACATATGCTTCCTTCTTTTTCTTAACCAAACCTTCAATTTCCCTATTCATCCAGTATTCCCTATTTCCTTTCACCCTGAGAGGAATATACTTTCTCTGGACTCTTTGTTATCCCACTTTCCAGCTGTCCCTTTACCTTGAACATCTGCCCCCAGTCAGCTTTTGAAAGTTCTTGCCTAATACCGTCAAAATTAGCCTTCCTCCAATTTAGAACTTCAACTTTTAGATCTAGTCTATCCTTTTCCATTATTATTTTAAAATGAATACAATTATGATCACTTGCCCCGAAAGTGCTCCCCCACTGACACCTCAGTCTCCTGCCCTGCCTTATTTCCCAAGAGTAGGTCAAGTTTTGTACCTTCTATAGTAGGTACATCCACATACTGAATTAGAAAATTTTCTTGTACACACTTAACAAATTCCTCTCCATCTAAACCCTTAACACTATGGCAGTTCCAGTCTATGTTTGGAAAGTTAAAATCCCCTACCGTAACTATCCTATTATTCTTACAGATAGCTGAGATCTCCTTCCAAGTTTGTTTCTCAATTTCCCTCTGACTATTAAGGGGTCTATAATACAATCCCAATAAGGTGATCGTCCCTTTCTTATTTCTCAGTTCCACCCAAATAACTTCCCTGGATGTATTTCCGGGAATATCCTCCCTCAGCACAGCTGTAATGCTATCCCTTATCAAAAATGCCACACCCCCTCCTCTCTTGATCCCCTTTCTATCCTTCCTGTAGCATTTGTATCCTGGAACATTAAGCTGCCAGTCCTGCCCATCCCTGAGCCATGTTTCTGTAATTGCTATGATATCCCAGTCCCAAGTTCCTAACCATGCCCTGAGTTCATCTGCCTTCCCTGTTAGGCCTCTTGCATTGAAATAAATGCAGTTTAATTTATTAGTCCTATCTTTGTTCCTTGTTTGACTCACTTCTGTTCTCAACTGTATCAGTCTCAGATTGGTCTCTTTCCTCACTCTCTCCCTGGGTTCCCCCACGCCCCCCTCCAGCCCCAAACCTTACTAGTTTAAATCCTCCCAAGCAACTCTCGCAAATCTCCCTGACAGTATATTAGTCCCCTTCCAATTTAGATGCAATATATTCTTCTTGTACAGGTCACTTCTACCCAGTAGAGATTCCAATGATCCAAAAATGTGAATCCTTCTCCCATACACCAGCTCCTGGAGGATATAAAGGAGGATAGGAAAAGTTTTTTTAGATATGTGTAAGGCAAAAAAACGGTTAAGGCTAAAATTGGGCCCTTGAAGACAGAAACAGGGGAATATATTACGGGGAACAAAGAAATGGCAGAAGAATTGAATTGGTACTTCAGATCTGTGTTCACTGGGGAAGACACAAGCAATCTCCCTGAGGTAACAGTGGCTGAAGGACCTGAACTTAAGCGAATTTATATTTGCCAGGAATTGGTGTTGGAGAGACTGTTAGGTCTGAAGGTTGATAAGTCCCCGGGGCCTGATGGTCTACATCCCAGGGTACTGAAGGAGGTGGCTCGAGAAATCGTGGATGCGTTGATGATTATTTTCCAGAGTTCAATAGATTTGGGATCAGTACCTGCGGATTGGAGAGTGGCTAATGTTGTAGCACTTTTTAAGAAAGGTGAGAGAGAGAAAACAGGAAATTATAGACCAGTTAGTCTGATCTCAGTGGTAGGAAAGATGCTGGAGTCTATTATAAAGGATGAAATTATGACACATCTGGATAGTAGTAACAGGATAGGTCAGAGTTATGAAGGGGAAATCATGCTTGACTAATCTTCTGGAATTTTTTGAGGATGTAACTCTGAAGATGGACAAGGGAGATCCAGTAGATGTAGTGTACCTGGACTTTCAGAAAGCTTTTGATAAAGTACCACATAGAAGGTTGGTGAGTAAACTTAGGGTGCATGGTATTGGGGGCAAAGTACTAACTTGAATTGAAAGTTGGTTGGCTGATAGGAAACAAAGAGTAGTGATAAACGGCTCCATTTCGGAATGGCAGGCAGTGACCAGTGGGGTACCGCAGGGATCAGTACAGGGACCGCAGCTTTTTACAATATATGTTAACAATATAGAAGATGGTATTAGCAATAACATTAGCAAATTTGCTGATGATACTAAGCTGGGTGGCAGAGTGAAATGTGATGAGGATGTTAGGAGATTACAGGTGACCTGGACAAGTTAGGTGAGTGGTCAGATGCATGGCAGATGCAGTTTAATGTGGATTAATGTGTGGTTATCCACTTTGGTGGCAAGAACAGGAAGGCAGATTACTACCTAAATGGAATCAATTTAGGTAAAGGGGCAGTACAAAGAGATCTGGGTGTTCTTGTACACCAGTCAATGAAGGCAAGCATGCAGGTACAGCAGGTAGTGAAGAAGGCTAATAGCATGCTGGCCTTCATAACAAGAGGGATTGAGTATAGAAACAAAGAGGTTCTTCTGCAGCTGTACAGGGCCCTGGTGAGACCACATCTGGAGTATTGTGTTCAGTTCTGGTCTCCAAATTTGAGGAAAGACATTCTGGCTATTGAGGAAGTGCAGCGTAGGTTCACGAGGTCAATTCCTGGAATGGCGGGACTACCTTACGCTGAAAGACTGGAGCGACTGGGCTTGTATACCCTTGGGTTTAGAAGACTGAGAGGGGATCTGATTGACATATCAGATTATTAAAGGATTGGACACTCTGGAGGCAGGAAACATGTTTCCGCTGATGGGTGAGTGCCGAACCAGAGGACACAGCTTAAAAATACAGGGTAGACCATTTAGGACAGAGATGAGGAGAAACTTCTTCACCCAGAGAGTGGTGGCTGTGTGGAATGCTCTGCCCCAGAGGGCAGTGGAGGCCCAGTCTCTGGATTCATTGAAGAAAGAGTTGGATAGAGCTCTTAAGGATATTGGAATCAAGGGTTATGGAGATAAGGCAGGAACAGGATACTGATTAAGGATGATCAGCCATGATCATATTGAATGGCGGTGCAGGCTCGAAGGGCAGAATGACCTACTCCTGCACCTATTGTCTATTGTCTATTGTCCTCAGCCACGCATTCCTCCTTTCCTCCCCTCACTAGCTTGCAGCACTGAGAGTAATCCAGATATTAGTACTCTCGAGGACCTCATTTTTAAATTCCTGCCTAACTCTCTTTATTTTCCCTTCAGAATCTCATCCTTTTTCCTTCCTATGTCACTGGTTCCAATGTGTACAATGACCTCCTGCTAGTCCGTCTCCCCCTTAAGAACATTCTGCACTCTCTCTGAGATATCCTGGCACCAGGGAAGTAACACACCATTCTGATTTTTTTGCTGCTGGCCACAGAAACGTCTGTCTGTGCCTCAGACTAGACAGTCCCCTGACACAATCAATCTCTTGGAACCCGACGTACCCTTCATTGCATTAGAGCCAGTCTCAATACCAGGAATGTGGTTGTTTGTGCTACATTTCCCTGAGAATCCATTGCCCCCTACATTTTCCAAAGCAGCATACTTGTTTGAAATGGAAATAGCCACAGAAGACTCTTGCACTACCTGCCTACCTCTTACCTTTCCCGGAGGTAACCCATCTATGTGACTGTATCTGCAACTTTTCTCCCTTCCAATAACTGCCATCCATCACACCCCCTTGCTCTTGTAAATTCCTCATTGCCTCCAAGTGTCACTCCAACTGATCCATTCAACCTGATAGGATTTGCAACCAACAACATTAATTGCAGATATGATCCTCAGTAACAAGTAAACTCTCTCGAAACTCCCACATCTGATAAGAGGAGCATATCACTCTACTAAAGGCCATTTTTGTTCCTTCCAATCTACAGTCCCAGAAAATAGCACTGTCTTAATGCTCTGCAAAATACTGCTCCAGACTAACTTATACTTATGGCTTATATTTTAAAATTTAATCAAGAGACATCTTTCCCCTTTCATCTTATCTATGCCCCTCATGATTTTATAAACCTCTGTACGGACATGCCTTAACCTCCTACGCTTCAGGGGAAAAAGTCCCACACTGTCCAGCCTCTCTCTATAACTCAAATCCCTTCATCCCAGTAACATCTTTGTAAATCTTTTTTGCATCCTTTTCAATTTAATAATATCCTTCCGATAGCAGGGTGACCAGAACTGTACACGGTATTCCAAAAGTGGCCTCACCAATGTCCCACACTGCTGCAACGTGACATCCCAACCCCTATACTCTATGCTCTGACTGATGAAGGCAAACATACCAAATCTTCAGCCCTTGCTGGGAGAGGCAGGAAGATTGACTGGGAAGGAAGTGAATAAGGTAATTTTGGAAATAATAATGTGGCAGATGAATATGGGGATGGGTGGGATTAAAGCAGACTGACAGCTACAGAAGTATTATGGTGAATGAAGGGCCAAAAGACAGAGAGCTGGGAACAATAAAGCACTGTCTAACTCACCCAATGGCAGAGGGTCCTTCAGGAGTGGAAACTGATTGGTTCAGGACCCAGGTAATCACTGGATGTCTGTAACCATTAATTAGTTTCTATGTTGGAATCAAGCTCCATCCTGTGTTGTTTCTGACCATCAGAATTGGGAGCTAGACTAACGTGCTGGGATTTTCAAGAAACTTCTGTCTGCCCGTCTGCGTGTCAGTCTGTCTGTCTGCCTGTCTGTCTATCTGCCTGCCTGCCTGTTTGCATGTCTGTCTGTGTGTCTGCCTGCCTGTCTGTCTGCCTTCATGTCTGTCTGTCTGCCTGCCTGTCTGTATGTCTGCCTGTCTGTGTGTGTTTGCCTGTCTGTGTGTCTCTGCCTGCCTGTCTGTATGTCTGCCTGTCTGTGTGTGTCTGCCTTCATGTCTGTCTGCCTTCATGTCTGTCTGTCTGCCTGTCTGTCTGTATGTCTGCCTGTCTGTGTGTGTCTGCCTGTCTGTCTATGTGTCTGCCATATTTTGAGAGAGCTTCCCCTGATGTGATTTTGTGTGTGTGTGTGTGTGTGTGTGTGAATACAATAAGCCACCCTCAGGAGTGGCTACAGGGAATGTGTGAACTCTCCTGTCTGGGAGGACTGCTGTCCTGAATATGGTGAGGGAGTGCGGGTGAGTCTCTATGGACCTGGGTTCCAATGGCCCATCATACCACCATTAAGATATTAGTAACCTCCTGCTCCATGTGCAAAGTTGTGTATATTTCCAATGCTCAGCACCCGCATGTGTGCAGGAACTGTCTCCAGCTGCAGCTCCTGGAAGCCCAGGGTTTGAACTGGAGGAGCAGCTGGGAACACTGTGGATTATCCAGGAAGCTGAGAGAATCATGGATAGTATGAGGAGAGATGTGGTCACTCTGCAGGCAAGGAGCAAATGGATGACCAAAGAAAGAGCACGAGACAGGGAGCGCAGGAGTCTCCTGTGGGCTTCAAAACAGACATAACTCTCGGTGGCTCAGTAGTTAGCACTGCTGCCTCACAGTGCCAGGGACCCAGGTTCAATACCAGCCTGGGGCGACTGTCTGTGTGGAGTTTGCACGTTCTCCCTGTGTCTGCGTGGGTTTTGTCCAGGTGACCTGGTTTCCTTCCACAGTCCAAAGATGTGCAGGTCAGGTGAATTGGCCATGCTAAATTGACTCGAGGGTTCAGGGATGTGTAGCTTAGGTGCATTAGGCAAAAGTGAAGACTACAGATGCTGGAAACTAGAGTTTAGATCAGAATGGTGCTGCAAAAGCACAACAGGTCAGGCAGCATCCGAGGAACGTCGATTTTCCTGCTCCTCGGATGCTGCCTGATCTGCTGTGCTTTTCCAGCATCACTCTAATCTAAACAAAAGCTTAGGTGCATTAGTTAGGGAAAACGTAGAGTTGGCGAATAGGTCTGGGTGGGTTACTCTTTGGTGTGTCAGTGTGAACCTGTTGGGTGAAATAGCCTGTTTCCACACTATAAGGATTTTAAGATTATCTGAACTCTTTGGATACTGTTGGGGAGAATGGCCTCTTAGAGGAAGGTGGCTGAAAATATGTTGCTGGTTAAAGCACAGCAGGTCAGGCAGCATCCAAGGAACAGGAAATTCGACGTTTCGGGCCAGAGCCCTTCATCCTGATGAAGGACTCTGGCCCGAAACGTCGAATTTCCTGTTCCTTGGATGCTGCCTGACCTGCTGTGCTTTAACCAGCAACACATTTTCAGCTCTGATCTCCAGCATCTGCAGACCTCACTTTTTACTCTTAGAGGAAGTTGTCAGCAGCTAAATTTGTTGCACCACAGTTGGCCCCGCTACAGGTAGAATCCCTACAGCGTGAAAGCAGGCCGTCCAGTCTACATTAACCCTCGGAAGAGCATCCCACCAAGACCCATTCCCCTACACTGCAACCATGTATTTCCATTGGTTAACTCACCTAGCCTGTACATCCCTGAACAATCTAGCATGGCCAATTCACCATAACCTGCACATTTTTGGACTGTGGGAGGCAACAGGAGCATCCGAAGGAAACCCATGCAGACACGGGGGGAATGTGCAAACAGTAATAGAAAATCCAATCATAAGGGGAATAGATAGACATAGAATCCCTACAGTGGGGAAACAGGCCATTCAGCCCGAGTCCACACCACCTCTCTAACGAAGATGCCACCCAGACTTACCCCACCCTATATCCCTGTGACCCTGCATTTCTGTGGCCACAAATGAGATTCCCTGGTTCAGAGGTCAAGGATATCTCAGGGAAGGCTATAGGACAGAGTGTGAACAGCCAGTGGTTATGGCACTTATTGGAACCAATGGCGTAGGTAGGAAAAGAGAGGAGGTTCTCCATGCAGAATTAGATATTGGGAGCAAGTTAAAAAGTTGGGCCTCTAAGGGAGTGATATTAGGAATGCTATTAGTGGGGTATGCTATTCAGAATTGAAAGAGATGTCATATGGAGACGTGGCTGGAGACAGGTGCAAAGGAGAGGGTTTCAGGTTGATGGGACACTGGGACCAGTACGCAGGAGGTGGGACTGCTTTAAGTTGGACCAGTTGCAACAGGGCAGGACTGGAATTGCTGCCCTTGGGGGAGTATTTCCTAGCGTAGTTGGGAAGGACTGGAACTAAAATTGCAGGGAGCTGGGAATCTGGAGAGGGAAACCGAGTAGAGGGAGCCAAGGGCAGAAAGAAAAGCAAACAAAATGGGAAATATAAAATGTGGTACACAGAGAATTCAAGAGCAAAAATCAAACAGGACTACAGCGCCAAATAATGTGAAAGGGTCTAAAAATGCTAAAACGACATGCCTTGTGACATGATATGCAGAGCATTCACAACATAGTGGATGAATTAGTTATGCAAATTAATATAAATGGATACCATATCGTTGGGATTATGGAGATGTGACTGCAGGGTGACCAGGGCTGGGAACTGAATATCCAGGGGTACTTCCAGTTTTTAGGAAGGAAAGACAAAAAGGAAAATGAGGTGGGGTAGCAACGTTGGTGAAACAGGACCTTAAAGTGATCGTGAGGAAGATCATGAAATGGAATCCGAATAGGTGGAACTTAGGAACATCAACGGGCAAATAAGGGTGCTGTATTTGGATCCCCCCAAAAATGTACTGGTAATGTTGGGGAAAGCATTAAACAGGAACCTATAAATGCAA
Organism: Hemiscyllium ocellatum; assembly: GCF_020745735.1. Taxonomy (NCBI): domain Eukaryota; kingdom Metazoa; phylum Chordata; class Chondrichthyes; order Orectolobiformes; family Hemiscylliidae; genus Hemiscyllium; species Hemiscyllium ocellatum. Next base: position 54,319,823 of record NC_083425.1, read on the forward strand.
GCAATAAAGGCCCATTTATTAGAATGAGGGGTATGGAGGTTAGTTTGATCTTAGAGTAGGACAAAAGGTTTGCACAACGTCAAGGGCTGAAGGGCCTGTACTGTTTGATGTGCTATGTACATAATTAATTATGCACAAAATTAATTATGGGTGACTTTAATCCACATACACATTGGGAAAAGGAGGAATTCCTGGAATGGGTATAAGATGTTTTCTGGATCAATATGTTGAGGGACCAACTAGACAACAGGCCCTTTTAGGGTGGACATTGTGTAATGAGAAAGGAATACAGTGTAATTGGCAATTCCCCCTTTGGGAAAGAGTGACCATAATATGATAGTATTCTTTAGTAAAACAGAGATTGACAGGGTTGATTCTGAGATTAAGGTCCTGAATCTAAATAGAGAAAACTACAATGACAAGCGACAAGGGCTAGCTAAAATAACTTAAGGATGTTACTTAAAGAGATTATTGTAGATAGGCAATGGCAAACCTGTAAAGGGTGAATCTAGGAACGGCAACAATTGTTCATTCCTGTCTGACAGAAATGTAAAATGTAAACGGTGGCCTGACCATGGCTAACAAAGGGGAATCAGGTGTAATATTAGATCCAAGGAAGAGGCAAACAAATTGAGGGGGGGTGGTGCAGGGGCAGGGAGTAAGTGGCAGACCCAAGGATTGGGTGCAGTTATGCTTCCATAAGATCATAAGACATAGGAGTGGAAGTAAGGCCATTCAGCCCATCGAGTCCACTCCGCCATTCAGTCATGGCTGATGGGCATTTCAACTCCACTTACCAGCATTCTCCCCTTAATTCCTCGAGACATCAAGAATTTATCAATCTCTGCCTTGAAGACATTTAGCGTCCCGGCCTCCACTACACTCTGCGGCAATGAATTCCACAAGCCCACCACTCTTGGCTGAAGAAATGTCTCCGCATTTCTATTCTGAATTGACCCCCCTCTAATTCTAAGGCTGTGTCCACGGGTCCTAGTCTCCTCGCCTAACGGAAACAATTTCCTAGCGTCCACCCTTTCCAAGCCATGTATTATCTTGTAAATTTCTATTAAATCTCCCCTTAATCTTCTAAACTCCGATGAATACAATCCCAGGATCCTCAGCCGTTCCTCGTATGTTAGACCTACCATTCCAGGGATCATCCGTGTGAATCTCCGCTGGACACGCTCCAGTGCCAGTATGTCCTTCCTGAGGTACTCGCTGGACACAGTACTCCAAATGGGACCTAACCAGAGCTTTATAAAGTCTCAGTAGCACAACGGTGCTTTTATATTCCAACCCTCTTGAGATAAATGACAACATTGCATTCACTTTCTTAATCATGGACTCAACCTGCATGTTTACCTTTAGAGAATCCTCAACTAGCACTCCCAGATCCCTTTGTACTTTGGCTTTACGAATTTTCTCACTGTTTAGAAAGTAGTCTATGCCTTTATTCTTTTTTCCAAAGTGCAAGACTTCTCATTTGCTCACGTTGAATTCCATCAGCCATTTCCTGGACCACTCTCCCAAACTGTCTAGATCCTTCTGTAGCCTCCCCACTTCCTCAGTACTACCTGCCTGTCCACCTAACTTCGTATCATCGGCAAACTTCGCTAGAATGCCCCCAATCCCTTCATCCAGATCATTAATATATAATGTGAACAGCTGCGGCCCCAACACTGAACCCTGCGGGACACCGCTTGTCACTGGCTGCCATTCCAAAAAAGAACCTTTTATCCCAACTCTCTGCCTTCTGTCAGACAGCCAATCCTCAATCCATCCCAGTAGCTCACCTCGAACACCATGGGCCCTCACCTTGCTCAGCAGACTCCCGTGTGGCACCTTATCAAAGGCCTGTTGGAAGTCTAGATAGACCACATCCACTGGGTTTCCCTGGTCTAACCTACTTGTCACCTCTTCAAAGAATTCCAACAGGTTTGTCAGGCATGACCTCCCCTTACTAAATCCATGTTGACTTGTTCTAATCAGACTCCGCTCTTCCAAGAATTTAGAAACCTCATCCTTAATGATGGATTCTAGAATTTTACCAACAACCGAGGTTAGGCTAATTGGCCAATAATTTTCCATCTTTTGTCTTGATCCTTTCTTGAACAAGGGGGTTACAACAGCTATCTTCCAATCATCCGGGACTTTCCCTGACTCCAGTGACTTTTGAAAGATCTCAACCAATGCCTCCGCTATTTCCTCAGCCACCTCCCTCAGAACTCTAGGATGTAGCCCATCGGGGCCAGGAGATTTATCAATTTTAAGACCTTCTAGCTTTTCTAGCACTTTCTCTTTTGTAATGGCAATCATACTCAACTCAGCCCCCTGACTCCCTTTAATTGTTAGGATATTACTCATGTCTTCCACTGTAAAAACTGACACAAAGTACTTGTTCAGTTCTCCTGCTATTTCCTTATCTCCCATCACTAGGCTTCCAGCATCAGTTTGAAGTGGCCCAATGTCTACTTTTGCCTGTCGTTTGTTTGTTATGTATTGAAAAAAACTTTTACTATCATTTCTAATAATACTGGCTAGCCTACCTTCATATTTGATCCTCTCCTTCCTTATTTCTCTCTTTGTTATCCTCTGTTTATTTTTGTAGCCTTCCCAATTTTCTGATTTCCCACTGCTCTTGGCCACTTTATAGGACCTCTCTTTTTCTTTAATACATTTCCTGACTTCCTTTGTCAGCCATGGCTGTCTAATCCCTCCCCGGATAATCTTTCCTTTCTTGGGGATGAACCTCTGTACTGTGTCCTCAATTATACCCACAAACACCTGCCATTTTTGCTCTACTGTCTTCCCCGCTAGGCTCTGCTTCCAGTCGATTTTCGTCAGTTCCTCTCTCGTGCCCTCATAATTACCTTTATTTAACTGTAACACCATTACAGCCGATTTTGCCTTCTCTCTTTCAAACTGCAGACTGAACTCTACCATATTATGATCGCTGCTTCCTAAGGGTTCCCTTACTTTAAGATCTTTTATAAAGTCTGATTCATTACATAGCACTAGATCCGGAATAGCCTGCTCCCTTGTGGGCTCCATGACAAGCTGTTCCAAAAGCCATACTGTAAGCATTCCATGAATTCCCTTTCTTTGGATCCACTGGCAACATTATTTACTCAGTCCACCTGCATATTGAAGTCTCCCATGATCACCGTGACCTTGCCTTTCTGACATGCCTTCTCTATTTCCCGGTACATGTTGCGTCCCTGGTCCTGACCACTGTTAGGAGGTCTGTACACAACTCCAATTATGGTTTTTTTGCCTTTGTGGTTCCTCAATTCCACCCACACAGACTCCACATCATCCGACGCTATGTCATTCAGTGCCATAGATTTAATTTTGTTCTTAACTAACAAGGCAACCCCACGCACAGGAAGACAAAAGGATTGATTAAGAGGGGAGAAAATATACCATGAGGGTAAGCTTGTGGGCAACATACAAACTGATTGCAAATTCTTCTCGGTTTGGGAAGAGAAAAGATGATTGAAGACAAATGTCGGTCCCATCCAGTCAGAACCAAACGAAGTTATAATAGGGGACAAAGAGATGACAGACAAATTAAATACATAGTTTGGTCCTGTTTTCACAAATGACAAAGAGACCTTAGAGGCAACTTTTCATGGAATGAGCTGCCAGAGGAAGTGGTGGAGGCTGGCACAATTACAACATTTAAAAGGCATCTGGATGGGTACATGAATAGGAAGGGTTTAGAAGGGTTTTGGGCCAAATGTTTTATTTAGATTTATTCAGGACATCTGTCAACGTAGACAAATTAGACCGAAGGGCCTGTTTCCGTGCTGTATGATAGAGACAATGGGGCGGTACCGTGGCTCAGTGGTTAGCACTGCTGCCTCACAGTGCCAGGGACCCAGGTTCAATTCCAGCCTTGGTAACTGTCTGTGTGGAGTTTATACATTCACCCCATATCTGTATGGGTTTCCTCTGCGTGTTCCAGTTTCCTCCCACAATCTAAAATGCAGCTTAAGTGGATTGGTATCGGGGTGAGCTGGCAAGGTGGATACAGAACTAGCTTAGTTATAGGAGACAGAGGGGAGCAGTGGAAGAATGCTTTTCGGAATGGAGGGCTGTGGGATCAGTGCTGGGACCTCTGCTGTTAAGTGGATTGGCCAGGCTAATTTGCCCATAGTGTTGAGAGATGTGTAGGTTAGGTGGATAAGCCATGGGAAATGCAGGGTTATACTGTAAGGAGGTGAGTCTGGGTGGGATGTTTTTTGGAGGATCGGTGTGGACATGTTGGGCCAAATGGCCTGCTTCCACATTGTAGGGATTCTATTCTACTCCTAAAAGACAATTAGCCTCACCTTGGTATTGGAGAGAATGCTGGAGTCCATTATAAAAGGTGTTATGACCTTGGTCAAAAAGAAAAGGGAAGCAAACGTAAGGTTTATGAGGACGAGAATGATGAATCTCTTAAAGAAAACTAGGAAAGAACTTAAATAAAGGGGTCATGAAAAGTTGTTAGCAAACAGGATTAAGGAAAATCCCAAGGCTTTTTATACATATATAAACAGCAAGAAGGTAGCCAGGAAAAGGCCTGGCCCACTCAAGAACTAAGGAGGAAATCTATTTGTGGAGCCAGAACAGGTAGGTGAGTTCCTAAACAAATACCTCTTGTTGGAATTCATCAAAGATTGGATGATGATCTCAGGAAAGGGAGGGTCAAATCTCTAAGCCAAGTTGTTATTAAAGTAGAAAAGATGTTGTGCATACTACAAAGTTTTAAGGTAGATAGATTCCTGGGTCCTGACGGGACCTATCCCAGAATATTGAGGGAGGCGAAAGAAGAAATTGCTGGAACATTGACAGACATCTCTGTATCCTCTCTGGCCGCAGGTGAGGTCCCAGACAACTGGTGAATAGACAGTGTTGTCCTATTGTTTAAGAAGGGTAACAGATAATCCTGAAATTACAGGCCTGTGAGCCTCAGGTTGGTCGTAGGGAAATTATTGGAAAAGATTCTCAGGGATAAGATCTAAATGGACTTAGAAGCAAATGGACTTAGCGATAGACAGCATGGTTTTGTGCGGGGGAAGTCATGCCTCACTGACTTGGTTGAGCTTTTTGAGGAGGTAACGAAGATGATTGATGAGGAAAAATTGGTTAATGTTGTCTACATGGACAAATAAAGCCTTTGAGAAGGTCCCTCATGGCAGACTGGTACAAAAGGTGAAGTCACATGGTATCAGGGGTGAGCTGGGAAGATGGATGCAGAACTGGCTTAGTCATAGAAGACAGAGGATAGTGGTGGAAGGATGCTTTTCGAAATGAAGGGTTGTGACTAGTGGTGTTACACAGGGATCAGTACTGGGACCTCTGCTGTTCATAATCTAAATAAATGATTTGTAAGAAAACATAACTAATCAATTAGTAAGTTTGAGGATGTTACAAAGGTTGGTGGAGATGCAGATAATGAGGAAGATTGTCAGAGGATACAGTATAGATCAGTTGGAGGCATGGGCAGAAAAATGGCAGATGGAGTTTCATCCAGACAAATGTGAGATGATATATTTTGGAAGGTCAAGTACACTTGGAAATTATACAGTGAATATCAGAGCCCTTAGGAGTATTGATTTGCACAGGGATCTCGGCGTGCAGGCCTACAGATCACTGCAGCGCAGGTAGATATTATTGTAACGGGCGCTGAGTATAAGTTATGCTGCAGCTTTATAGAACTTTACCTCAGCAACACTTGGAATATTGCATACAGCTATGGTCACCACACTGTCAGAAGGATGTGGATGCTTTGGAGAGGGTACAGAAAAGGTTTACCAGGATGTTGCCCGAGATGGGGAATTTTAGCTTTGAAGAAAGGTTGGATAGACTGGGTTTGTTTTCACTGGAATGCAGGAGGTTGAGGGGTGACATGATAGAAGCTTATAAGATTGTGAATGGCATGGATAGAGTGGAAAGTATGAGGCTTTTTCTCAGGGTGGAGGGGTCAGTTACTCGGGGACACAGGTTCAAGGTGCGGGGGGGGGGGGGGGGAACAGTTTAAAAAAGATGTATAAGACACATTTTTCATACAAAGGGTGGTGTGTGCCCAGAACCCGCTGCAAGAGGAGGTGGTGGAAGCAGATTTCAAGAAAGGCATGGACAAATACATGAATACAGATCTTGTAAGTGAAGGCAGTTTTAGTTTGGAAGGGCAAATGTGTCAGCGCAGGCTTGGAGGGCCGAAAGGCCTGTTCCTGTGTTGTAGTGTCCTTTGTTCCTTATTTACAGCAGAGCACTTGGAAAGCAGTGACAGGATTGGGCAGTCAGTATGGATTTACAAAAGGGAAATCATGCTTGACAAATCTATTGGAATGTTTTGAGATGCAACTAATATAATTGATGAGGGGAACCCAGTAGATATAGTTTACTTGGATTTCAGAATCTTTTCAATAGGGTCCCATATAAGAGATTACCATGTAATCTCGAAGAGCACAGGATTGAAAACAGTATAGTGACATGGACCAAGAACTAGTTGGCAAAAAGATGTAGGATGTAATAAGTCAGGAAGTCCAACTGGAAAAGAATATCATTTATTGTTGAATACCAAAATAGAGCTACTACTCATGGTGCACAGAGGTCCATCCCATGACAGACAGTTCTGCAGGGCCATCCTGGGTCTGCTTCTCCTTTGGTCTTATCTAGAAGTGCTCTTCCACACATCGGAACAGCTTTCCAACCACCAAATCACTCTGACCTTTTTTTAAAATATGAATTGCCACCCAATTCGATATTTATACACAAAGCCCATCAGAGGCACTGGGTCTGCTTTTTTCCCCTACACTTACAAGTGCTATCATGCACCACTGAACGATGTTCCCAATGCCAAAATCAGCATGACTTTTTCCCCCCCTTTTTAAGCACTAACCACCAGCAGTAAAGCATGTGCAGCCAGTTAGATACTTACAGGGTCTGTTTTTTTATCCTGCTTTTTAATCAGCCTCTTCAGAGATGTTATTACACACCTTTGGACCAGGTGGGACTTGAACCCAGGACTCAAAAGGTCAGGATACTGCCACTGCAGCCTTCTGGGTCTGTTTTTTATATGTATATTGTATAATCAGCCTGTTCAGGAATGTTGTTACACACACTCCTGGATCAGGTGAGATTTGAACCTGGATCCCCTGGCTCAGGGGTAGGGATACTACCACTGCTCCACTGCTCCAAGCTTTGATCTGCTTTATCTATTTTTTAAACCTGTTTTCTAATCAATCTGTTTAGAAATGTTATTACACACCTCTGCAGCAGATGGGAAAGCATATAGGCCTCCTGCTCATTTGTAGGGACTAAGCTACATGAGCCCTATTTTTTTCATGAGCCTCTGGCGTTCCTGTTTCTTTCCCCCTTTTTTTTTCTTTTTTTTTATTTCTCCCTCAGAGCCAGCTCTCAGAGTGAACAGAATGTCTGATTCTGCTGTTCCCTCTGTGGATCTACTTTTTTTAAAAAATCCTGTACTTAACTCATATTCATGCCCGAAACATCGACTCTCCTGCTCCTTGGATGCTGCCTGACCTGCTGTGCTTTTCCAGCAACACATTTTCAGCTCTGAACTCATACTTAACTAGCTCCACAAGGAGATTAATTAGTAATGGCCAAGCTGGCCATCCACAGATCCAGGACATTGGTCATCAGTTAGATTTCTCACTCTGACTGCCTGCCTCTCCTCCATGGTTACATCACACCTGGGTGTCCCTGGAGAAGAAGCACACAGTATTCGGTGGTGCCACACACCCACAGAGGCTTCACTTGAAATTAGAACCCTGCTTGCAGTCTGGCAGGCCAGTAACCTCAAACTTTACGACAGTCTGCTCACTGTCTTCATGGGACACATCAGCTCAAACTTCCTCGTTACCTTCAGATCATTCTATGTGAAAAGTTGAATGTCAGGGCACATCACAAATTGTGTTAAGCTAATTTCAGCTCCCTGCACAATTATTTCCTACTTACAGGAATGTTCTGAGGAGTGGTGTCAAAATGACACTTGGCTTACTATAGAGAAATAAGAAAAATTAGTGGTTAGTCAACCTTTTGGAACAGTTACAGTTCTGAGGCCAGAATTGGGAGATGCATGAAAGAATGCTATAGCAGAGTTGGCAAATGGGTTTAATCAAATGGCTTCTACTCTCCAGCCATCACTTCTAGGAAGTGGACATCCTTTTTCTGCTGAATGAGAAGAGAATTGAGATTATCTGTCAGATTGCCCATTGATGTTCACTGCTCAGGCCACACCAATCTCTTGAAGATCAGAAATATAACTCTTACTTATTGGATATGATCAACTTGAATGAAATGATAGAAAATGGAAGGGTATTGATGAAGAAGTACAATTTTTCACGAGTCCTAAGAAGCTAGTAGCTTCCACGTTATACTGAAAATGATCTAAATTGTCAATGTTCTCTATCATCCTGCATTAAAAAGTGACCCCTCATTGAAACCTTGGTACTGAAACCAAAGTAACATTGACAGGATCTTTATTAAATATAACTCAAGTTCAATTTTAACAGAATCACTCAAGAACTACTTCCTATTAATTGTATAGAGATTCATATTATTTTGTTTAATTGGTTCCTGGGAGTACAACAGTTTTCCATTTCCTGGACGTCCTTCAGTAAATTATGAAAAACTTGAAGCAGGCAAGGAAATCTGTTGCCATGGAGACAGATGCTGTTTCCACTGACAACATAACAGACTATGTTTAAGCTAACCAATGGCATATGTTTGTTTAAACAGATAAGATGATCCCCACCCCCTCCTCCTAAATGGGGTGGGGGAGTCAATTGAAACAAAATAGAACAAACATAAATTAAAATTTAATTGTAGTTTAAGCTAGATGCATGGGTTTCAGTCGTCAATCAACATAATTGCGCCCCTCTACAGCTCTGTAATAAATTAACAGTTCCTGAGAACTGAGTTTTAAGTCAAAGAGAAATGGAATTCTGCTGAAATCCACCCTGATGCTTCAGCAGGAAACTGCCAAGATGTTATTGTGTAAAAGGAGCACTAACAGCAGACAAAGCAGCTTAATGTTTTAAAGTTATGAAGTGAGCATTCCCTTCAGGGCAGGAATGCACCATGTTTGGCTCCTAGTTCTGAACGTCCACCGATGTTAATGCAAAGTCATTCACCCTCAAATCTAACCACCACCAGGTTCCCTTCAGTCTCTCTGCTTTGTTTCACTACTGCCCTGGTTTCTTCAACACTCCCATTATCAGTGAGGGCTCTCTCAGCATTTCCAGCAGGCTTCATGTCTTCCTTGCTTAGGGAGACAGGATGTTGGTCCTTTTTCCCCCTTTTCTAAGTGTTGAGCTAGGTTGTCCAGAGTACAGCAAACCATCATTGTCCTGGAAATCCTATCCAGCAGGTATTGGAGATCTCCACTTAAGAGATCCAGGCAATGGAAGGACACCTTTCAGAAGAATTGCCCGTTCAGTGTTGGCCCTAATGGTTGATAGGCAGCACTGTAAAACATCACCTGGGGTCATTAGCCATTCCTTTTGTGGGTACCCCTTGTCACCCACGAGACAGCCATGAAGGTGTCACAGTTGAGGGAATACTCGAGGTACCTAGGAGTTGTACAGAATGTAAATATCCCTGAGACTGGTCTCACGCCTGTGGGAATTGTTACCTGTGGAGCTGGACAATGAGACAGTGAAAGCCCTTCTTGTTCAGGAATCTGACTGGAGGATATTGTGAGCTCTGAGCATCACATTCAACAGCCCTCTGCACCTTTGGGAACCCAGCAACAGTTGTAGGTCCGATGACTCCATGACCTTGGACCATGTGAACAAGATAAACTGCATTGCTTTCCTTTATGGTGAACTCATAAATGCACTTACTGACTGAGAAATGACACACATGTCCCCACTTGAGGTTTGAAAGGAGCTGATGGTGAGGAAATGCATTTCTAACATACTGTGCATTTTCTGTGAGGCATTCTTCTGCAACTCTGGTTTAGGAGAGTGATACTGCTTGTTAATTTATATTCACATCCATCACTATCTACCTTCTTTTGACTGTACTCCCCCCTGTTACATTCTCCCTTCCTTTCCTGATCTGCTTCAATCTCCCCTTGTGACGACAGACCCTTCTATCATCTCTGCTGATATCTCTGCTCTCCCCTTGATCCCACTTCTATCCAGATCCAGATGCCCAATCACATCTTTAAACCATCTTTTATTTAATTCACCTGCTCTTTCTCACTTCCTGGGCCCAGTGTATTCCCTACCCTAAGTATGCAGCTCCCGTTCCTCCTTGTTCTTCCTGCCCTGTTATTCTCTCCATGATATGGTTGGAGTTATCAGAAGCTAGAAAGGCTGGAGATTTTTTCACTGCAGCATAGGAGGTTGAGGGATGACCTAATCGATGTTAATAAAACCATGAGGATTAATGCGAGGTATCTATTCCCTAGGATGGAGGAATTTCAAGGCTAGGGACCAGATTATTAAGGTGAGGGCAGAGATATTTTAAAAAGGCATGAGGGGTAATTGTTTACACAGAGGTTAGTTCACTTGTGGAATGAACTTCCAGAGGAAATGTTGGGTGTGGGGCACAGTTACCATGTTTAAAAGACATTTGAATAAGACACATGAATAGGAAAGGTTTGGAGGGAAATGGACCAGGAGCAGGCGGGACGAACAGGTTTAGTTTGGGATTGTGGTTGGCATGGACAGGTTGGACCAGGGGAAGGGTCTGATTCTGTGCTGTATGACTTCAACATTCCAATTTCCTCCCTCCAATACACTGAAACGTTTCCAGTGCTCCTGACAATCATACCATTAAAGTTCCATTTCCTTCCTCAGCACCACAAGCACAATGGTGCGTCCCAAACTCTACAGCGAAAGAGGTGGGAGTTGCAGCTCACAATGTCCCAGTCATGAAAAGATGTCGTCTACCTTGCCTTTCACTCCTCTGAAAGCAGATGCAATGTCTTGGCACACTGTTCAATGGCACTGAAGTCTCTGGTTCCTCACATCACTTGTTGTTTGTTCCTTCACAGTAGGAGCCCTGAGCCTCATGTCTCTGGCCCTGTTGGTGCTGTACATTTCTATCTCTCCTTCTCCTTAGCCTTAGCTGCTGGGTTAACAAAACATCCGGGATGGAAGTACTGTTCCGTGAAGGATGATCAAAATGTTTCTTTCCCAATTAAAGTCTTGGTGTCATCAAGCTCCTTTTAGACTGCTTGTAATGGTGGGTGAAAGCCTACCTTGCTATGATGAGCTGCACCCTGCAGGAGCTGTGATTGGTTTTTCTCTTTCTGATTCTGCCAAGGTCAGAAGTCAGACAACACCAGGTTATAGGCCAACAGGTTTATTTGGCATGGCTTTTGGAGCATAACCCCTTTGTTTGGTGAAGTCACTTCATCTGAGAAAGGAAAGCTTGTGATTTCAAAGATACCTGTTGGACTATAACCTGGTGTTGTCTGACTTCTGACCTTGGCAGAATAAGGTGCAAAGATTAAAATTGGGAAGGACTTTCAGAAGCAGTGACAAAAAGGCTGTTTGCAGAAAGACTGGGTGTACTCCAGCTACTGCAGCAGTAAGTTGCCAAAATGAACCAAGGTGTGGTACTCAGCCTTACCCCCTTGCTGTCTCCAAATCTGGGAGCTGCAGGTCACCTCAGCAGGTCAAACACTCTTCCTTGAATAGGAACTGATGTTTATTTGTGTATCTCAGTCTCTCCTACAGCCTAAGTCTCTCTTTAGTGAGACCTTCACTTGTAAGAAGTAGCAATGAGAGTGGAAGATGCCTGGATTTGGTAGACTGAGCAATTATAGTTTCTGCAAGAAAACGAGCTTGTTCCTGATGTGGCCCTGAAGAGGGCTGTTTAACTACAAGGATGTGAGGCTGAACACTGCCGGATGGTCTTCTGCTGAAACCCTAGACCAGAGATAGGAATAACTCACCCAGGAAACTGAAGCCCTGGGTGATTTTGGGTGCCTTACCTGTATCATCGTCACTAAATCTCATTTCACTCTGTACAACTGGATGAGAAGTGATATGCACACTGTCGCGTAGGCTCCAGATAACAATTCTCTTTCCTAAGGCCATACGTAAAGGGGCCATGCTTTCATTCCTCCTGTATTTCTTATAACTCATCCTCTTCAATTGGAGGTTCATCTCCTCAAAGGCCATCCTTCACACTTTCTGAGCTTTTTAACTGGGCCTTTAATGTCCAGCTGAGACAAACGTCACACACATCAGTGCACTCTGACCTATCCGATCACAGGCAGAATCCTGTAACTCCTCTTCCCCTGGTACACTGTTACCTCACTGTCTCCCACAGGTCAACCCTTATCCTGGGCCATGTCCTCTCATCACATATGCACCTTCTGGGCCACCACCAGCTGGCTGGATCTCACCACTTGGCCCCTCTGTCATATTTTACCTATCACACTGCAAACAAATGACTTGGACTAGGTCATTCAGCTATTTGAGTCTGCTCTGTCATTTAAGAAGATCGTAGATGATTTCGTTGTGGTCTCCACACTAACTTACTGTCCGCTCCCGTAACCTTTGACTCCTTTATCTGGCCTACAGAAGTTATGGACCAAAACATTCCTATAATTCAATATAAGGTAGACTGAAACCACAGTTCATGGCCCCAACTACAAACTCTGTTGCCTCATCATTGTCTGAGGCTGGTCCAGACCTTGATATCTTAATCACCCTTGAGCTGATCTTCCAAACTCATATGCCCTCCATTGCTGCAGTGCATCCTGTAGATAGTACAAACTGGAGCCATGGTACACTGATGATGGGGGAAGTGAGTATTCTCAATGAAAATGCTTTAATACAAACAGAATGTACCCTGATAACAAACGTAAACATTAGGGTTACTCTGGAGTTGATCAGTGTGTAGCCAATGGGTTGACTGCTAGACCAGAGTGGGAGGTGAGTCCCAGACCAGGCACCACCATAGGGAGGCGGAGCCCTTGTGGACTTAAGGCAAGACCTCAAGCTTTGAAGCCTGGCATGGTGGAGACCGGGCCCGGTGCGGTCTGGAGACCGGGCAGCCTGGAGACTGAGCCTGGTGCAGCATGGATGCTCATTCCCGGTGTGGTCTGGAGACTGGACCTGGTGTGGTCTGTAGACTGGGCCTGGTACAGCATGAATGCTCATTCCCGGTGTGGTCTGTAGACTGGGCCTGGTGGGGTCTGGAGACTGGACCTGGTGTGGTCTGGAGACTGGGCCTGGTGCAGCATGGAGGCTCATTCCCGGTGTGGTCTGTAGACTGGGCCTGGTGCAGCATGAATGCTCATTCCCGGTGTGGTCTGTAGACTGGGCCCGGTGGGGTCTGGAGACTGGACCCGGTGCGGTCTGTAGACTGGGCCCAGTGTGGTCTGGAGACTAGGCCCGGTGTGGAGACTAGGCCCGGTGTGGAGACTTGGCCCGGTGTGAGACTAGGCCTGGTGCAGCATGAATGCTCATTCCCGGTGCGGTCTGGAGACTCAGTGTTGGCATGGACTGGGGCAAAAGGACTGTAACAAGTACTTTTTTTCCTCTCCTTATTTTTATCTGAACTTTTATTTATTATTTTTTCAATTGTACCAAATACTTAAGTATCTATAACTAGGTATCTTGTACCTAAGATGGCGCCATAAGCAGTGACATTGCAAACCTATGAATGCACTCATTCACGTGCACGTGACGCTAAATTCAATTCAATTCATTTTGAATTATGCAGTAGAATAAGAGCTCTTGGGCTAATTTATCATCATTCCTTTCAGAAATTAAAACACCATGATTTAATTAAAGAATTAAAAATCACACAACACCAGGTTATAGTCCAACAGGTTTAATTGGAAGCACACTAGCTTTTGGAGTGATGCTCCTTCATCTGGATAATTATAGGTGGATTGGTGTTACTTCTGCAATTATAATTTCTGATACAAGGTGAATGAACTCACATCGGTGCGTGGTTGTTTCGGCCAGGGGCTGGGTCGGCAGGGGTGGGGGCTGTGTGGAGGAGATGCATGATTTTTTTTTGTATTAGCTAAAAATGTATGCAAGAATGAAACGGGACTGCACAACAATGGTAAGATGCTGTGAAGAGAGGCAGTTAAACTAGACAGGCCTGTATAAACAATAGGTATAAACATCTGTTTCCCACTTTTACAGAAACACAGGAACAAACCCCAATTAAAAGAGTCTTAATGATAAGATGCTGAGGGGGCAGCACAGATGGAGGGAGTAGACAATGGTAAGGCAAGGATGGGATGAGGTCAAACGACCTTGTGAGACCAGGAATAAGCATTTTGTCACAGACAAGGCCGGATAAGACAAGAGATAAACATGAGTAATGGGTACCGGTCTTCGGGCAGTGGAGGATGGAAACAAGGGGGAAAGCAATGAAATAAGAAAAAAAATGTAGGAACCAAATTATATAAATATCGAGTATTTGTTGAATTCAGTGTGTTTTGTCCCTGCCTTGTGGACATCACACCCACTTGCAAGTGTGAAATAAAGGGCACTACTGATTCAGATCTTGTCTCGGACTGAAATTATTGCAGTGAGAGAGCTTTGTTTCTCACATCTGGAATAATCAAAAGGCAACTCCTGAAATTGAGGTTGATGGCTTTCAATGTAGGGACAGGCACTGATAGTGACAACAGCTCTGGAATTGAGATATTAATCCTGACCAGCACACAGATTCACATGTCTTGTGAATTTAGTACTAATGGTGTGACATGGATATAATATCTTGACATCATTGTTTTGGTATTCAGACTTGTTTGTCTTGAAGATTATTTGTGACGTACCAACTGCATCACTGTACGGCCAAAATGAACAAACATTCTCAAGAATAAAAACAGGAAACTTTGGAGAAACTCAACAGGTCTGGCAGCACCTGTGGAGAGAGAATCAGAATTAATGTTTTAAGTCCGATATGCCTCTCCCTCAGAATTTCTTCAGGGTTCTGAAGGAGAGTTGTGTGTCAGAGTCAAAATGTTAACTCTGCTTCTCTCACCAGTTTGTTTTTGTTTCAGATTTCCAGCATTTGCAGATTTTTGCTTCTACTTCAGTATTCTATTCCCAGCTACTTCTGTAACACAGTGAGGCCACCCCTCCATGTTGGACCCTTGTATTTGCTCACCTTCAGCAGTTGTGAATTGCAGTTGTTGATCCTGGCTTTGACCAAGGTGGAATGAATTAACTTTAAAAACATCTTCAATTTCAGAGTCAAGAGCATCAAGTCAAGATCAAGAGAATGGTCTCGATCCTTGTGTGGGCGGAGTGATCTGCTCAGTGTGTCAGAGATAATTATCCTGGTACCTGACTGATATCTCACTTCAAAGTCAAATCTTTGAACCTTAAAAAATAGATACTGCAAACATGAGAAAGCTCTCATACGTGGTCTGCAGCTGCCCATTTTCAGTGACATACTTGTTTCAACTTGCAAGGGATGTGCAAAGCCACACAATGCCAAATACTAGAGCTAATGTCCTTTGCTTTATATTGGAACATCTGGCTTGCAGAGATGACAGGGTGTTGCACCAAAGACTTGTCATTTTACCATGGATAGGCACCTAGGCTGCTTTGCAATGCATCCATTGAAAGACTAGTGCAGTTGTAGAATTGCAGACAACAAGGTTTTACTGACAGAACCTGTATAAGATGTATTGGTGGCCATCTTGCTACACATTGGGGATGTTCTTCCTGAGTAAATTTCTCAGTGGAGGTATCCTCTCCATGAAGGTGGAGAATACATAATGAGAGAGATTTTAAAAGTTAGATCTCATAGACATCCTCTTTATCTTGTGGAGTTGGCAGTTGTTTAACATAATCGATCTTAGCAGGATTGAGACAGGCTCCATGGGTGGAGTAAATGCACCCAAAGGACATTGATCTGGCTGATGTTGATTGGAGCGGTACAGTGGCTCAGTGGTTAGCACTGCTGCCTCACAGCACCAAGGTGCCAGGTTCAATTCCAGCCTTGGGTGACTGTCTGTGTGGAGTTTGCACATTCTCCCCCTGTCTGTGTGGATTTCCTCCCACAGTCCAAAGATGTGCAGGTTAGGTGAATTGGTCATGCTAAATTGCCCATAGGGATAGGTGCATTAGTCAGAGGGAGATGGGTCTGGGTGGGTTACTCTTCGGAGGATTGGTATGGACTAGTTGGGCTGAAGGGCCTATTCCCACACTGTAGGGATTCAAATCAAAATGGCACTTCAGGCTGTTGAATCCTGCTCGCTATGGTCCCACTGCTGCTGTCAGTGGGTACAGTTTGTGATCATGCTCTGCCTGTGTCTTACCCATAACTATAATGTTGTCAGTTATGCAAATACAATCAGATATTTCACAAAATTCTGATCCATGTAAGGCTACAATATGCCTTAGGTTAGAGATAACTCTATTCAAATGATATCCTAAATCTTGAAGGCTCTTGATATTCTTCTATTAAACAGACAAGCCATTATCCAGGTTACGTTTTTGGCTTGGAAAAACGTCTTGCTGTGGAAAACATAGGAAAATCACTTCACATGACGAAGGAGCAGCGCTCCGAAAGCTTGTGATTTTAAATAAACCTGTTGGTCTATAACCTGGTGTCGTGTGACTTCTGACTTTGTCCACCAGCAGCTCCACATCCACATTCTTTTGTACGGTCACCTTTTAAGCTGAGGCACCTTGAAGCTGGACATAAATCCACCTTGGACCTACACCAATGTGTGTGATAGTTGATCTCATTTGACTCCAAGTTGTCCAGGGGGCTGCATGAGGCTTCTCCTTAATATACTCACCGCACTTCCCTGGTGGGTCAATAAAGGGGATTTGCACCATCTCTAAGATACAATACTGCATGACCCTTACTTTGTTGATTGGGTCAAATCCATCTGGGTAAGGCATTTGAGATTGTTGACCAATTTGATTGCATCATACATGCCCTGTTCCATCACAGTGGGTGTGGTTTGAATCTTGTGAATTGTGACAATAGTGAGATATGTGAAAATTGGATTATACTGAAAAACAACAGTCAGCATGGAGACCAAAGTGATCACTGACCAGTGAACAGTGAAGCCAAAAGTTCAGAGTGACCACTGACCAATGAGTAGACCCAGAGCAAAAACTGACTAAATGCAGCCTCGATACTGGGATATTTAATAGACAACTTGTGATGGACCAAACCAGACACCCTGAACTTATTTGAAGGTTGTAGCCTAGACCGTAACTACTTCTTAATTTAAAGGCAAATGTGAAGTGCCGTGTTCCAGATGCAATGCAGTTGGTCAAACCTCTCAACATTAAGCGAAACACAATTTATTTAAACGCTTTACAACCAAAGTAAGAGGAACTTAGAATAATTTAGCACTAGTGGAAAACTTAACCGAATAATGAATACAGTATATATTACTAATTAACCGTTCTAATATAGTAACATGCTTGGCAAAAAGACAACTTCAGACATAGATTCACACATGCAGTTTTCCAATCCAAGAGAGAAAAAAAGTAAGAGAAAATTCAGAGACAGTAGCAGCCAGGAGACATTCTCTGAAACATCCTACTCTGTTAGACCCAGGCATCTCCTGATGTTACTGAAAACCCAAAACTCCTGATCTGAGAGAGCTGGCCACACCTATTCAGGCTGTTAAAAAAAAGGCTTAACTCAAGTGGTCTTCACTAGCCAGCTCAGTGCCTCTCGCTCAATCTCTCTCTTAAAAGAAACCAAGACAAAATAACTTCTTGAAGCCTCAGCATCATCACAAAACCCTTAATTTGAAGTTAATGGCTTGCAACGCAGAGACAAGTACGAAGGGGTGACCGACATTGAACAAGTCTACCAAAGAGACTGACTGACAGCTGCCTTGTAATGTGACTGTTTGGCAATGCATTGGTGGTGAGTTGTGCTAGATTGCATTCTTTGTCTGAAGGGACCACTGTGGCCTGGGTGAAGCTCTACTTTGGATGTCTGAGTTGATGGGCCGGCCAAAGACAAGAGTGAAGATTGCTGGAAAATGGAGGTCTGAAATAAAAGGAGAGTGGATTTTGTGGGACTTCTGCAGGCGTACAATGTGGTGGACCGGTGACTTAATTAAGCTGGAGTTGAAATTGAAACTTTGCTTTCTTGGCAGTGGGTTCAAATGAGGAGATTATCTCAGTAGCACATTTGTGAAAGACAAGCCAAATGCTGTCCTGTGGCAGGCTCCTTCTTGTAAAATATTTATATGCCATTATACTAATAATTCTTGCAATTACGTCCTACTTTCATGATAAAGACAGCAATGCATCCACTGATACCCAGTTCATGTCTGTTTAAAGGAGTTGTGCTGTTGGGTCTGAGGTCAGTGCTTTTCCTTTGTTGCATCACAAAAGGAGGGGAGCAGGAGAATTACAGCGTGCACAGAATCTCAGGACCATCACTGCAACTCAGTGGAGGAACTTGGAGTAAGTTGGTGGTATAGAGGAATGGAGGAGGATCAGAGGGGCACAGTGAAGGGTTGGATAAGGGACATGAAGAAATGAAATGGGAGGCAGCTCCCTCCTGAGCGTGGTGGGTGTGTGGGTGGGTGTGTGGGTGGGTGTGTCGGTGGGTGGGTGTGTGGGTGGGTGTGTGGGTGGGTGGGTGTGTGGGTGTGTGGGTGGGTGCGTAGGTGGTGGCAACAGTCACTCAAAGTAAGAAAATGAGAGCTGATGTCAATACCGTCCCTATGCAGGTCTGCCTCAGGTAGTTAGCTGGCAGCTTCCCTTCAGGTCTTTGAATTCACCTGCAACATTATCCATGCTGAAAACAATTTTGGATCATTTCCTTTACAATGCGTAGAAGGGAAGGCCAATTGTACATGTTACCACAGTGTGATGAGTACAACACTAACATGAATGTTTAACAAAGATGAATTCAAAGACATAATACTGTTTCTTCCACAACAAAGTAATCTCCCTAACTTCCATGGGACCATAAATGCGTGCCTATCTTGAGGTATGCAGTACATGGAACTCTCTGTCTAAGGTCATCTCTGTAGTAATGAATCCTTACCACAGCCCATCTTGGTAGAAGATACATCTGGTAGATTTGCTGTCGCTATACCTTTTCCTAGTTGGGGTCTGGTTGGTCTAGTGTAAGGAAAACCACATGGCAGCTCCCAATCTTTAAGCCCCCAGCCCCAATTGCACTTGGATTGACTGATAATCTACAGCAGGTCAGGCAGCATCCAAGGAGTGGAAGAATCGACATTTCAGGCAAGAGCCCTTCATCAGGAACTTCCCGAAGTTCCCAAGCCTTCATGTCTTTCTCCATGAGGAGAGGAGAAATATTCATTGAGAACCTTGCCCATCTCCTGCAGCACCACACATACATGCCCACTTTGGTCCTTGATGGGACCTATTCTCTCTCCAGTTATTCTTTTTTCCTTAATATGGGGATTGTTTAGGGAGCCCTTGCTGATAGTGAAGCTTGTGCCACTGAGGCAAGGAAAGGGTGGTAGGGTGAAGGAACCTTGGGTGCCAAGGGATGCAGAAACTTGGAGTCAAGAGGAAGAAAGAAGCTTACTTAAGACTGAGGAGGCAAGGATCAGATAGGGCTCTAGAGTGCTGCAAGGTAGCCAGGAAGAATGAACTTAGGAGAGCTAGAAGGGAGCCTGGAAAAGCTTTAGTGGGTAGGATTAAGAAAAACCCTAAGGTATTCTACACTTATGTGAGGAACAAGAGGATGGCCAGAGCAAGGGTAGGGCTGATCAGGGATAGTGGAGGGGACTTGTGCCTGGGTCAGAGGAAATAGGGGAGGTCCTTAATGAATACTTTCCTTCCATGTTCACTACTGAGAGGGACCTTGTCGTTTGTGAGGACAGTGTGAAACAGGCTGACATGCTCAAACTGGTTGATGTTAAGAAGGAAGATGTATTGAAAGTTTTGAAAAACATAAGGATAGATAAGTCCCCTGGGCCAGATGGGATATACCCAAAGTTACTACTGGAAGCAAGGAAAGAATTTGCTGAGCCTTTGGCAATGATCTTGGCATCCTCACTGTCTACTTGAGTAATACCAGATGACTGGAGGGTGCCAAATGTTATTGCTTTGTTCAAGAAAGGGAATAGGGATAATGCTGGGAATTACAGACCAGTCAGTCTTACATCAGTGGTGGGCAAATTGTTGGAGAGGAGTCAGAGACACAGGATTTATGATTAAGTGGAAGAGCATTGTTTGTTCAGAGAACGTCAGAATGGCTTTTTGAGGGGTTAGGTCATGCTTCACAAACCTTATTGAATTCTTGAGGATGTGACAAAAACACATTGATGAAGGTAGAGCAGTGGATGTGGTGTACATGGATTTTAGCAAGGTGTTGGATAAGGGTCCTCATGGTAGGCTCATTCAAAAAGTAAGGAAGCATGGAATACAGGGAAATTTGGCTTTCTGGATACAGAGTTGGCTGGTCTGTAGAAGACAGAGGGTGATAGTCGATGGAAAGTATTCAGCCTGAAGCTCGGTGACCAGTGGGACCTCAGCTCTTTGCGATTATTATAAATAACTTGGATGAGAAAGTGGAAGGGTGGGTAAGTTTGCTGATGACACCAAGGTTGGTGGAGTTGTGGATAGTGTGGAGGGCTGTTGTAGGTTGCAGTGGGACATTGACAGGATGCAGAGCTGGGCTGATAACTGGCTGATGGAGTTCAACCTGGAAAAAATGTGAAATGATTCATTTTAGAAGGTTGAATTTGAATGCAGAATACAGGGTTATATGCAGGATTCTTGGCAGTATGGAGGAACACAGGGATCTTGGGGTATATGTCCATTGATCCCTCAAAGTTGCCACCCAAGTTGATAGGGTTGTTAAGAAGGCATTTGGTGTGTTGGCTTTCATTAGCAGGGGGATTAAGTTTAAGAGCCACAGAAGTTATGCTGCAGCTCTATAGAGTCTTGGTTAGACCTCACTTGGAATATTGTTTTCAGTTCTGTGTTCAGTTCAGGAAGGATGTGGACGCTTTAGAGAGGGTGCACAGGAGATTTATCAGGAAGCTGCCTGGACTGGAGGGCATGTCTTATGAAGAGGGGTTGAGGGAGCGAGGGTTTTTCTCATTGGAACAAAGAAGAATGAGAGGTGACTTCATAGAGGTGGACAAGATGGTGAGAGGCATAGATACAGTGGATAGCCAGAGACTTTTTCCCAGGGCAGAACTGGCTATCACGAGGGGCATAATTTTAAGGTGATTGGAGGAAAGTTTAGAAAAGATGTCAGAGGTAGGTTCTTTACACAGAGAGTGGTGGGTGCATGGGATGCACTGTCAGAAGTGGTGGTAATAGAGTCAGATACATTAGGGACTCTTGGATAGGCACATGGATGATAGTACAGTTCATGGTATATAGGTTAGTCTGATCTTAGAGTAAGATAAAAAGTTGGCACAACATCAAAGGCCGAAAGACCTGGACTGTGCTGTACTGCTTTGTGATCTATGTTCTAAGTAATATACTTAAAGTAACTCTTTGGATTCACCCTAATCTTCTCAGCCAAGGCTATCTCATGCCCTCTTTTTTCCCTCCTGATTTCCTCCTTCAGTAAATTTCTGTATCTCCAACATACCTCCAGGGATTCCCTTGATTCCAGCTGCCTGTACCTGAGCCACACCACCTCCTTTTTTCTGCTCAAAGTCTCAATATCTCTTGTGATCTAGGGTTCCCTATTTCTGCCAACGTTCACCCACACAGGAACATATAGACCTTGAACTCTAGCTATCTCACTTTTAACGGCCTTCCACTTGCCTGGGGTCCCTTTGCCTCTAACAAACTACTCCAATCAACCTCTCCCTGTCATATTCCATCAAAATTCAGCTTGCCCCAATTTGGAACTTGAACCTGTGGTACAGATTTGTCCCTCTCCATAACTATTTTAAAGTTAATAGAACTCTGGTCATGGTTCCAAAGTCCTTCCCTACTGTCACCTCAGTCACCTGTCCTGCCCTGTTTCCCAGGAGTAGGTCGAGTTTACCCCTTCCAGAGTAGGACCCTGTATATACTGCTTGAGGAAGCCTTCCTGAACGCATTTAACAAATTCCACCTTACCTAAGAAAGAAGACAATTATGATTCTGAGGAACTGTTTGGAGAAGACGGAATGACACCAGCTGTGAGGGAAGAATGTGAAATGGTAATAAGCTGAAGCAGTCGGTAAGTATTTTCAAGAGGGAGGTGCTGCCAGACAGGAATGAATGGAGCTGCCAGGCATGTTGTCCTGAGTCAGCTGTGCAGGAGTATTCTGGGGACGTAAGAATTAGAGTTGTTACCTGAGCGTATCAAACCAGTCACCAATGTTGCCCTGAAGAAATCCGACACCCTCTGTGAGCAGAAAGCCACAACCCTGCTCTTCAGCTGCTCTCTGACTTCTAGCCCTGCCTGCGTTCTTTTACAGGCTGGTCTACCAGGAAGAGTACTTCTCTGCAGGCCCTTACAACCTGGAGAAAGTGAGCACTGCAGATGCTAATGATCAGAGTCCAAAAGTGGGGTACTGGAAAATCACAGCCGGTCAGGCAGCATCCGAGGAGCAGGACAGTCAACATTTCGAGCATAAGCTCTTCATCAGGCCCTCACAACCTGGGACAGTACACTAACACAAATACCTAATGTAGGAACAGACAGCACAGAACAGCCGATAAAGAACAGAAATGTCCATCCAGTCATGACCACCTTAAGGACAAGGCAAGGGAGATTAGCAAAGTGATGGAAAGCAAGACAAGTGGAGCTGGAGTCTCCCAGAAACCTGATTCCCGTGTTTAGGTTGCATTAATACAGTACTTTGCAAACTTTTTTTCATGGAATATGGATGCTGCTGACAATTGGTGGCCATCCTTAACTGGCCTTGAACTCAGGGGCTTGCTCGGGCCACTTCAGTGGACAATTAAGAGTCAACTCAATGCTAAGGGTCTCAAGTCATATCTAGACCAGACTAGGTAAGAACAGCAGATTTGCTTTGCTAAAGGACACTAGTAACCCCTAAATGAATTTTACAACAATCCGTATTAGTTTTGTGACTGCGTGGGTTTCCTCCGGGTGCTCCGGTTTCCTCCCACAGTCCAAAGATGTGCGGGTCAGGTGAATTGGCCATGCTAAATTGCCCATAGTGTGAGATAAGGGGTAAATGTTTGGGTATGGGTGGGTTGCGCTTCAGTGGGTCGGTGTGGACCTGTCAGTTACATCACACTGTAAATTTTTGCTATAAATTCTGTGTCTTACAATTGTGTATTCCACTACCAACTCATAGAGTCATAATCATATAAATGTACAGCATGGAAACAGACCCTTTGGTCCAACCTGTCCACGCCGACCAGATATCCCAATCCAATCTAGTCCCACCTGCCAGCACCCAGCCCATATCCCTCCAAACCCTTCCTATTCATATACCCATCCAGATGATTTTTAAATGTTGCAATTGTACCAGCCTCCACCACTTCCTCTGACAGCTCATTGCATACACACACCACCCTCTGTGTGAAAAAGTTGCCCCTTAGGTCTCTTTTATATCTTTCCCTGAATCACCTGATGAAGAAACAGTGTTCTGAAAGCTAGTATTTCCCTACAGCTCGTAAGGGTGCAGCTCAGATGTTCCTTTGACTTGTTAGAGTGTCATTGAACAGGTCAAGAAAAGAGAGACAAGTGGACTAGTGAATGGAAGTGACAAAGAAAAAGCAGGGAAACTCACTTTGTGCACTGAATTGAAGTGTTCAACAAAGCTGTTCTCTCATATAACTATGAAAATTCTTAAATAGCCTAATTCTTAGAATGAGAACTGAGCAGTCTACGATGATATTGCTCTGTGATAATAGCATACAAATCCATTAACAGAATCATTGGTTTCACTTCTGGGCATAGGTTTAATGAAGGTTAACCTGTTTAGCCTGTATTATATTGGTTTAATAATATTCATTATCTAGAATCACCCAAGAAAAATACCCATTTAGGTTAAAAAGTGCCATTTCCTGGTGCTTGCAGAACAAAGGAAGTTTCTTTACTTAGAGAGTAATAAGGGTGTGGAATGCTCTGTCTGCAACATTAGTGGGCTTGCCAATGTTAAGGGCATTTAAATGCTCATTGGATAAATATTTGGATGATAATGGAACAGCGTAGGTTAGATGGGCTTCAGATAGATTTCACAGGTCGGTGTAACATAGGGCCAAAGGGTCTGTACTGCGCTGTCATGTTCTATGTTCTCGGGTCACCAAGCTAGGGTGAGCATATAATCTGGTGGTCATCCAACTTCCAACTGGTAAAAACACCCAAATATTTGACATGTCACCTGTGTACATGGAGTCCATGGATGGAAGGTTGGCTTCTCTGATGGTCTGGGCTGTGCACACAACCTTTTGTAGTTTCTTATGCTCCTGGGCAGAGCAGTTGTCATACCAGGCCATTATGCACCTGGACGGTATGCTTTCAATAGTGCATCTGTAAATGTTGGTGAGGGTCCTTATGGACATGCCTAATTTTCTGAGCTACCCGAGGAGGAAGAGGCACCATTGTGTCTTCTTGACGGTCACCTTTATGTGGGAGGTCCAGAACAGGTTGTCGGTTATCGTTCCTAGGAATTTGATTCTCCACCCTGCAATAAGCCAATCCAAACTTGCACTCTCTACCATCAAAGGCAGTCAGTACATGGGCATTCCATCATCTTACGTTCCCCTCCAAGTCACACAGCATTCTGAATTGTAACTATGTTGCTACATCTTGAGAATTGCTGAAAAGGGCCACATCCTGTCAAAAGCTTTTTGTCTTCCACTCATCAGGATAGTTGACAAGAAAACTGATTCAAGGAAAACCAATATTTTTATTACAGGGCAGGAAAGTACTGATTCTTGTTTAGAATAGGTGTGGCCGTCAGGAATGCACATATAAATGCTAATTGACAGCTAACTGCCAGGATTTCGTTGATCTTTAATCCAGACAGGCTGACTCTGTTTAGTCAAGGCATTGTCATTATTTTATCTTGACTAGACTGAAATTCTAGAGTCGCTGTCAAATAGCATCTTGGAGTAGCATCAAGGGGACATAAATAGCATCAAGGGGACATAAATTTAAGGTGAAGGGTGAAAGGTATAGAGGGGATGTCAGGGGTAGGTTCTTAACCCAGAGAGTGGTGGGAGCATGGAATGCGCTGCCTGTGGGAGTGGCAGAGTCAGAATCATTGGTGACCTTTAAGCGGCAATTGGATAGGTACATGGATAGGTGCTTAAGCTAGGACAAATGTTCGGCACAACACCGTGGGCCGAAGGGCCTGTCCTGTGCTGTATTGCTCTATGTTCTATAAAAATAATTAGGGAGGTTAGTCTTAAGGAACACCTTAAAGGAGAAGCTTAGGAAGGAACTTCTAGAGTTTAGATAGAATCCCTACCTTGTGGAAGAAGACCATTCAGCTCATTGAATCCACACCAATTCTTCGAAGGGTGTCCCACCCACATCCACTCCATTCCTGCAGTTCCTGTGGCTAACTCACCAAACTTGCACCTGGACACCACAGACAATTTAGATTAGATTACTTACAGTGTGGAAACAGGCCCTTCGGCCCAACAAGTCCACAACAACCCTCCGAACAGCAACCCACCCAGACCTATTCCCCTACATTTACCCCTTTACCTAGCACTACAGGCAATTTAGCATGGCCAATTCACCCTAACCTGCACATCATTGGACTGTGGGAGGAAACCGAGCACCCGGAGGAAACCCACGCAGACACGGGGAGAATGTGCAAACTCCACACAGTCACCCAAGGCTGGAATCAAACCTGGGTCTCTGGTGCTGTGAGGCAGCAGTGCTAACCACTGAGCTACCATGCTACCCATTTAGGGCCCATTTCAGATATGGTCGTTATAAGGTGTGATCCAAATTATGGATGTGCAAGAAACCAGAGTTGGAGAAGCTCAGATCTTTGCACACTGACAACGAAGCTTCATTTTGAAGTGGCAGTCAGAAATACGTTATTTGTATAGTTTGAAACAATACTGCTGATTATAAGTCCTTGCTGATAAATGGGGACAGCAAATTGGAAGACTTCAATTTTCTCAAATGCTTTGTTCTGTTTCAACGAACACTGGAATGATGCAGTTTCATTTAATTATGAGCCATTGTTGAAATTTCTGTGTATTTACAATGGGATTGCCAATACATGTTATCTTGTTCTCCACGAGACAAGCTTCAATGCATCTCAGCCTCTAAAGGATACGAATAAAAGGTTCAGCCAGTGAATTTTCCAGAGCCATGTGATACCTCTGAGTCATGAATGCCTAACAAACAGAAGCTTTTAACAGTAATAAACTGCTTTGTGTTTTTAAAGCAAATGTGTTTTATAAATCTTCAATTATGCATGCAAAGAAATTAGCCTGGATTCAAAGCAAATAAAATCAATGGGTCACCATGAATAAACAGCTTAGTCCCTGCACCCTACATATGCACGTTGAGTTTCAGGAGGGTCTGTATTACACTTTGGTCTTTGTTTTCTTATGATGTGGAGGTGCTGGCGTTAGACTGGGGTGGACAAAGTCAGAAGTCACATGACACCAGGTTATAATCCAAGAGGTTTATTTGAAGCCAACGCTGCTCCTTCATCAAGTGGAGGAGCTGTGCTCCATAAGCTTGTGATTTCAAATAAACCTGCTGTACTGTAACTTGGTTCTGTGTGGCTTCTGACATTTTTTTAATACACATGCCTCATTCTAAAATTTTAATATAACGTATTTAGATTACTCTCATTGCTAAACTTAATTTTCTGAAACATGCAGTCTTCTTGACTAATCTTGATAGCTTCTCTGTAATATCACCAAGAAAACAGAGTGTTGGAGAGTGTAGACCCATCCTCAGAATATACAAGTCATATCACTTACTTCTCACCCTAAAATGGCTCAGGACTTTCTGAATTATCCTTAATTTGCGGTTCTTGACTTCATTTATCTTCTTTATTTTTCCACACCCCACCCATACTCTCACCCTTTCTTTTCCTGGTTGAGTCATTGAATCATAGAGATGTACAGCATGGGAACAGACCCCTAGGTCCAACTCATCCATGCTGACCAGATATCCTAAATTAATCTAGTCTCATTTGCCAGCATTTGGCCATTCGGTTGCTTTTCATCATTCTACCAGTTGCCAACAAGAAATATTTTAGATTTTAATCCATGGACTGATTTGAAGCCAAGTGATCAGATGGGAAAGTCCTTTGGGTAGAATATTGCTTTTATATCCTATTCAATTTTACTCTTCACTTACCCAGCACCCAATATTATTTGTTATTTAAGACCCACCCATATTACATCTCCTCTACAGCTCGTGCAGTTACTCTTCATTCATTGGCCACCAACTCAAATGTTGCTTCTCAGCCACTGATACGATCTGTTTGACTATTTGAGGCTAAACCAAAACATTCCCCACTTCCCGACTAAAACACCGAAAGAACTGTGGTTTCTGTAAATCAGAAACAAAAACAGAAGTTGCTGGAAAAGCTCAGCATGTCTGGCAGCACCTGTGAAGAGAAATCAGAGTTAATGTTTCCGTCTGATTTCTCTTCACAGATGCTGTCAGACCTGCTGAGCTTTTCCAGCAACTTCTGTTTTTATATTCCCTTCCTTACTGTTATTTGTCACTGAGTCAAGCTTTTGACTAAATCGTCACTCCAATCCCCAGACTGCCTCCTACTGCCTTAACATCATTGCCTGTTCTGTCTCTGTCTTCACTCATCTGGCGCTGAGACCCTTAGATGAATTAGGTGAGCATAGATATTTCACAGCCGTGGAGCTGGAGGATAGTACTAAAACAGGCAGGGGCAAAACCATAGAGAGTTGAAAGCAAGGACAATCTTAAAACTGCAATGTTACTTAATTGCCCAGACGTGTAGATCAGCAAACACAAATGGGACTTGCTGAAATTAAAAATAGGTGCTGCAACACTTTGACACACCTGGGTTAGGATAGAGTCTGGGGAAACTCTTCAAGTAAAAGCTCTTCCAGATATACTGAGTTGCCAAACATTTAGGAAAGGAGGAGCGAGGAAAACACAAGGGAAGAAGAGGAAAGACTAAAATAGTATTCTGACTGGCCAGCAGTCCCAAATGCATCATAATCAACAGCACAGTGGACCAGATTTTACACTCCACAAATAAACAATACTGGCTGTTCATGA
Organism: Hemiscyllium ocellatum; assembly: GCF_020745735.1. Lineage (NCBI taxonomy): Eukaryota > Metazoa > Chordata > Chondrichthyes > Orectolobiformes > Hemiscylliidae > Hemiscyllium > Hemiscyllium ocellatum. The sequence goes on from NC_083425.1 coordinate 54,347,927, forward strand.
CACGTGGGAAACAGTGAGGACTGCAGAAGCTGGAGATCAGAGTCAAGAGTATGGTGCTGGAAAAGCGCAGCAGGTCAGGCAGGAAAATTGACGTTTTGGACATATTCCTGACGAAGGGCTTATGTCCGAAACATCGACTCTCCTGTTCCCTGGATGCTGCCTGACCTGCTGTGCTTCTCCAGCACCACACTCTCGACTCTCTTCATAACACCTGCACTTGCATTTGCTCAGAGACTTTCCAGTGACTTTTTGCTGTAGTCATTATGGGGCTTGTCTACACAGCACCCTTTACATGCCAGCTAGGACCCGCATGCACAAGACAGGTTGAGCATCTCATTAGCCAATCAGATTGAGGAGTTGCTAATAAGGGACACAGGATCTGAACCAGGACGTGTAATCTAGAATGTTTAATTTGAAGGCAAATTATGTCCAGACAGTGAATGAGTGGGAGTAAAAGATGGAATTCAGAGAGATAAAAGTATCAGAAAGCAAAAAAATTAAGTGTTTTTAAATTTCCAATAATAATTAAAATCTGTAGGAATATGGCTCTCTACTTGCATGCTCATGTAAATTGATATTTTATTTTGTTTCATATTCTTAGCACTTATTTCCCTGACTGAAGCTCTTGGCATTGAATGCACTAATGGACTGAAAGTACTGAGTGTGATTTACCATAACACAGTACTGTTGAATTATCTACAAATGAAGTCTCCTGGAGCCATTAGTAAAATATTTCACCACTTATCTTCCACAATTTAACTGAGTAGCACACTTCAGGATTTCAGCCAGTACTCTCTCAATATGATTACAGCACTGATTCACTGTCCTTATGTGGGGCTCTTCGTAATGGGCACTTTTCATGGTTATGGACTTGGATTGCTTTTCTCCCCTTGTGATCAGGCTAGAAGGGGTGTAATCTGATTATGGGGAGCATGTTATAGTTGCAGAAGGTCTTAATATTGAAGTGCATTTTGGAAAGTTGGACACTTGACACAGGAAAATACAGTGATCTGAATGTCACACACAGCCTGTGGTGTTTTCACAATCTACATTCTTCACCTGGAGTTATCAGGATCAGGCATACCTGTCAACTGATCTCCCCCAACCACACACAGTCAAGGTCTTTGCCATGTAATTCACTTCTGCAAAGCCCAACTAGCCCCTGAAGATTATTTCTTTAAAATATTTAATATTTTGGACTCAACTGCTTTCTATGGCACAGAATGTTACAGACTCATCACTCATCACAGTCCTAGATGTCCTATCCCACATTCGTAAACCATGACCCTCTGCTTCGAGACTCTCTTGTCACCAAGAGGATCCTTCGTTCATTTACTCTCTCTCCCCTTCTCTTAAGACATTTATAGGTTTCAATAAACCTCATTCTTCTAAACGCCAATGGACATAATCCTGACCGATCCAGTCACTCCTCATACATCTGGGAAGCTAGAGAAGTGATTGCTGGGCCTCTTGCTGAGATATTTCTATCATCGATAGTCACAGATGAGGTGCCGGAAGACTGGAGGTTGGCAAACGTGGTGCCACAGTTTAAGAAGGGCAGTAAAGAAATGCCAGGGAACTATAGACCAATGAGGCCTGACCGGTGGGCAAGTTGTTGGAGGGAATCTTGAGGGACAGGACGTACATGTATTTAAAGGCAAGGACTGACTCGAGATAGTTAACATGGCTTTGTGCATGGGAAATCATGTCTCACAAACTTGATTGACGTTTTAAAAAAGCAACAAAGAAGGTTGATGAGGGTTTCAGTAAGGCGTTCGATGAGGTTTTCCACGGGAGATTGATCAGCAAGGTTAGAACTCATGGAATACAGGGAGAATTAGCCATTTGGATACAGAACTGGCTCAAAGGTAGAAGACAGAGGGTGGTGGAGTGTTGTTTTTCAGATTGGAGGCCTGTGACCAGTGGACTGCCACAAGGATCGGTGCTGGGTCCTCTACTTTTTGTCATTTACGTAAATGATTTGGATGCAAGCATAAGAGGTATAGTTAGTAAGTTTGCAGATGACACCAAAATTAGAGGTGTAGTGGACAGCGAAGAGGGTTACCTCAGATTACAACAGGATCTGGACCAGATGGGTCAATGAGCTGAGAAGTGGCAGATGGAGTTTAATTCCGATAAATGCGAGGTGCTGCATTTTGGGAAAACAAACCTTAGCAGGACTTATACGCTTAATGGTAAGGTCCTCGGGAGTGTTGCTCAACAAAGAGACCTTGGAGTGTAGATTCATAGCTCCTTGAAAGTGGAGTCGCCAGGTAGATAAGATAGTGAAGGCGGCGTTTGGTATGCTTTCCTTTATTGGTCAGATTATTGAGTATAGGAGATGAGAGGTCATGTTGCGGCTGTACAGGACATTGGTTAGGCCACTATTGGAATATTACTTGCAATTCTGGTCTCCTTCCTATCGGAAAGATGTTGTGAAACTTGAAAGGGTTCAGAAAAGATTTATAGGGATATTGTCATGGTTGGAGGATCTGAGCTACAGGGAGAGGCTGAGCAGGCTGGGGCTGTTTTCCCTGGAGTGTCGGAGGCTGAGGGGTGGCCTAATAGAGGTTTACAAAATTATGAGGGGCATGGATAGGATAAATAGACAAAGTCTTTTCCCTGGGTTCGGGGAGTCCAGAACTAGAGAGCATAGGTTTAGGGTGAGAGGGGAAAGATATAAAAGGGACCTAAGGGGCAACTTTTTTAGGCAGAGGGTGGTACGTGTATGGAATGAGCTGCCAGAGGATGTGGTGGAGGCTGGTACAATTGCACCATTTAAGAGGCATCTGGATGGGTATATGAATAGGAAGGGTTTGGAGGGATATGGGCCGGATGCATGCAGGTGGGACTAGATTGGGTTGGGATATCTGGTCGGCATGGACATGTTGGACCGAAGGGTCTGTTTTGATGCTGTACATCTCTATGATTTTATGACTGTGTGGATTTTGCATATTCTTCCCCATGTCTGTGTGGATTTCCACCAGGTACTCCGGTTTCCTCCCACAATCCAAAGATGTGCTGGTTAGGTGAATTGGCCATGCTAAATTGCCCATAGTGTTTAGGGATGCGTAGGTTATGTGCATTAGTCAAGGGCAAATATAGGGGAATGGGACTGGGTGGGTTACTCTTCAGAGGGTCGGTGTGGACTTGCTGGGCCGAATGGTCTGTTTCCACACTATAGGGATTCTAAGATTCTATGAACCTTTTTACGCAGAGGTGGTGCGTGTATGGAATGAGCTGCCAGAGGAAGTGGTGGAGGTTGGTACAATTACAACATTTAAAAGGGATCTGAATGGGTATATAAACAGGAAGGGTTTCGAGGGATGTGTGCCAAATGCTGGAAAATGGAAGTTGATGAATTTAGGATATCTGGTCAGCATGCATGAGTTGGACTGAAGGATCTGTTTTCTTGCTGGACAGCTCTATGATCCTATGACTCTATAACAGTTAAAATGCCGCTAAAACAGCTAAACAGTTAAATTAGCTTAACTTTACTCTATTACAATATTTAACAAGCAAATGTATTAATGTAATCATCAACTGTCCAATATAGGCAGCAGCCCTTGACAAAGAGAATGTCGCAACACAGCTAGTATTCTCTCGTGCTGTTTCTCTCCAGTCCAGTTGAAAGAATCACCCAAAGAAACAATGTGCTCTTTTTGATTTTTAAAGCAGAAGCCTCTCTGTCTGAGCCCTTACTCTAGCAGCAGAAAACTCAAGTGCTCAACCCCAGAAGGCAGCAAACTCCAACAACGAACTGAAAGCACAACCAAGATCTTCTCGGCTCTGTGTGTGAGCCTGACCCTGCCCACTCACCAACTGCCTGTCTGAAGGAGATATTTCCAACACCTCTTTGCAAGAGAAACAGGACAGAACACCTCTCTTAAAGGCAGAGAGGTTTTTATTACTCATGAAGGTTGTTTCAGTACTGAAGAATGCCTTAAGGAATACATTCAGCACCCAGTGCCTTCCAGAAGACTGTTTTTCCACTAACATCACATAATTTGACACCCGACCAGAGTGGCAGCAGCTGGACTAAAACCTACACGTGACTACATCAAAGACGTGCTTCCAATCTCATCTAATGTAAAAGAGACAGTATTTATCATAAATGAGTTCTTAATTACACAGAGATCATGGAATCAATAAAACAGATCTCAATAAAACATATAATTGAAAAAGAACCCACTCTACTCACTATTACATTGAACATAGAATGTTACAGCACAGCACTGAGCCATCAGTCCTCAATGTTGCACTGTCCTATAAAACCAATCTGAAGCCCATCTAACCTACACTATTCCATTCTCGTCCATATTCCTATCCAATGACCATTCAAATGCCCCGTAAAGTTGGTGAGTCTAAACTGTTGCAGGCAGTGTGTTCCTCACCCTTACTAAAGAAACTACCTCTGACATCTGTCCTAAATCTATCAACCCTCAATCTGAAGCTATGGCCCCTCATGCTAGCCATCACCATCTGAGGAAAAAGGCTCTCACTGTCCACCCTATCTAAGCCTCTGATTATCTTAGATGTCTCAATCAAGTCATCTCTCAACTTTCTTCTTTCTAACGGAAACAGCCTCAAGTTCCTCAACCCTTCCCTCCATAACCAGGCAAATCTCCTTTGAACGCTTCAAAGCTTCCACATCCTTCCTATAATGCGGTGACCAGAACTGCACGCAATACTCCAAGTGCGGCCACACCACAGCTTTGTACAGCTGCAGTATGACCTCAATGTTCCTAAACTTGATCTGTTTACTAATAAAAGCTAACACACCATACACCTTCTTAACAGCCCTATCAATCTGGGTGACAACTTTGAGGGATCTATGTACATGGACACTGAGGTCTCTCTGCTCATCTACACTACTAAGAATCTTATCATTCGCCCAGTACTCTGCATTCCTGTTACTCCTTCCAAAGTGAATCACCTCACACTTTTCCACATTAAGTCCAATTTGCCACCTCTCAGCCCAGCTCTGCAGCTTATCTATGTCCCTCTGTAACCTACAACATCCTTCAGCATTATCCACAACTGTATTGATCTGAATGTCATCCGCAAATTTACGAACCCATCCTTCTACACCCTCCAAACCCGTGTTAGGGAACTGGAGCTGGAGTTGGATGAACTGCGGATCATTCGGGAGGCAGAGGAGGTCATAGATCGGAGCTTTAGGCAAGTAGTTACTCCGAAAGTTCAAGATAGATGGGTGACAGTGAGGGGGAGTGGGAGGAGGAAGCCAGTGCAGGGACCCCCTGCGGTCATTCCCCTCAAGAACAAGTATACCGTTTTGGATACTTGTGGGGGGGATGACTTACCAGGGGCAAGCAACGAGGTTCAGGCCTCTGGCACGGAGCCTGGCCCCGTTGCTCAGAAGGGAAGGGTGGAGAAAGGTAGAGCGATAGTTCTTGGGGACTCGATAGTGAGGGGTACAGACAGACGGTTTTGTGGGGGCGACAGTGACTCACGTTTGGTATGTTGCCTCCCAAAGATGTGCGGGTCAGGTGAATTGGTCAAGCTAAATTGCCCGTAGTGTTAGGTAAGGGATAAATGTAAAGGTATGGGTGGGTTGCGCTTCGGCGGGTCGGTGTGGACTTGTTGGGCCGAAGGGCCTGTTTCCACACTGTAAGTCTAATCTAATCTAATCTAATCGTCCATTCCACTGCTGTGATACTGTCTTTGACAAGTAATGCCACGCCTCCCCCTTTTTTACCCCCATGTCTGATCCTACTAAAACATTTGAACCCTGGAACGTGCAACAGCCATTCTTGTCCCTGTTCTACCCACGTCTCTGTAATGGCCACAACATCGAAGTCCCAGGTACCAACCCACGCTGCAAGTTCACCTACCTTATTCCTTATACTTCTGGCATTGAAGTATACACACTTCAATCCACCTTTCTGGTTACAGGCACCCTCCTTAGAGATCGCTGCATTATTCCTAACCTCCCTACACTCAAGGTCCTGTACCCTAAAGCTACAGTCCTGGTTCCCATGCCCCCGCGGAGTTAGTTTAAACCCTCCCAAAGAGCACTAGCAAACCTCCCCCCAAGGATACTGGTGCCCCTCAGGTTCAGGTGTAGCCCATCCTTTTTATAGAGGTCCCACCTTCCCCAGAAAGGACCCCAGTTGTCCAGAAACCGGAATCCCTCCCTCCTGCACCATCCCTGTAGCCACGCATTTAACTGCTCTCTCTCCCTATTCCTCGACTCTCTATCACGTGGCACGGGTAACAAACCAGAGACTACAACTCTGTTTGTTCTAACTTGGAGCTTCCAACCTAGCTCCCTGAAAGCCTGTCTGACATCCTAACCCTAACCCTAACCGACTGAGACAAGGTGGGGGGAGGGGAAATGAGGAAGCTGGAGAAATCTGAATTCATACCTTGTGGTTGGAGGGTTCCCAGGCGGAAGATGAGGCGCTCCTCCTCCAGCCGTCGTGTAGTTGTGTTCTGCCGGTGGAGGAGTCCAAGGACCTGCATGTCCTCGGTGGAGTGGGAGGGGGAGTTAAAGTGTTGAGCCACGGGGTGATTGGGTTGTTGAGCCACGACCAACCAACCCAATCACCCCGTGGCTCAACACTTTAACTCCCCCTCCCACTCCACCGAGGACATGCAGGTCCTTGGACTCCTCCACCGGCAGAACACAACTACACGACGGCTGGAGGAGGAGCGCCTCATCTTCCGCCTGGGAACCCTCCAACCACAAGGTATGAATTCAGATTTCTCCAGCTTCCTCATTTCCCCTCCCCCCACCTTGTCTCAGTCGGTTCCCTCAACTCAGCACCGCCCTCCTAACCTGCAATCCTCTTCCTGACCTCTCCGCCCCCACCCCACTCCGGCCTATCACCCTCACCTTGACCTCCTTCCACCTATCCCACCTCCATCGCCCCTCCCCCTAGTCCCTCCTCCCTACCTTTTATCTCAGCCTGCTTGGCTCTCTCTCTCTTATTCCTGATGAAGGGCTTATGCTCGAAACGTCGAATTCTCTATTCCTGAGATGCTGCCTAACCTGCTGTGCTTTGACCAGCAACACATTTGCAACCTTTTCCAAAACTTTACCCACAACCGAAGTAAGGCTTACTGGTCTATATTGTAAACTTACAAAAAAAACCTGCATTATGCATAAAAACTGTGCACTTAGCTTTGATCGCACCCACACAGGTTCCTCTCGGATCAGCTGTTTGTTAATTTTTCTTAGGGACACTCCAATGTCCATAAACCCTCTAACTCAAACAGCAAAGGCAGTATCTGTGCAGATTCATTGCTGTGTCAGACAACAGTGTAGGTTTCTTTCTTGTTTGATTCACTGACCATGTGATCACTGCCTTTATGTCTCTTCCTCCTTATTGAAGTGCCATTATTTTGATTTTCTTTTCCCAAAGTTCCACAACAATCTAACAGCTTATAAAACAGCTCCTGGAATTTGAGGAAATCAGCTCCAAGACTGCAAATACCTCAAAAAAGCAGTTCTTACAGCCACAATGTTTTTCCCATTCTCTGTCTTAGATTACCGTCCAGAACGAGACAACATAGATTTAGGGTGAGAGGGTAAAGATTTAAAAGGGACCTGAGGGGCAACGTTTTCATGCAGAGGGTGGTGTGTGTATAGAATGAGCTGCCAGAGGAAGTGGTGGAGGATAGTACAATTACAACCTTTTCAGCGGGATGTTACTCATGCCCCCCTACACATTAACAGCACAGAGGTGGAACGAGTGGAGAGCGTCAAACTCCTGGGAGTTGTCATCCACAACAAGCTTTCTTGGACCCTTCATGTGGACGCACTGGTTACAAAGGCCCAACAACATCTCTTCTTCCTCAGGCAGCTGAGGAAATTTGACATGACGGTGAATACCCTTGCCAACTTTTAAAGGCGCGCCATTGAGAACATTCTATCTGGATGTATCACTACCTGGTATGGCAGCTGTACCATTCAAGATCAGAGAGTGGTGAACTCAGCCCGGACAATCACAAAGGCCAATCTCCCATCTATAGATTCCATCTACCAGTCCCACTGTCAGGGAAAGGCCGCCAGCATTCTCAAAGATCCATCCCACCCTGGCAATGTTTTTCTACAACCTCTACCATCGGGGAGAAGGTACAGAAGTCTGAACACACCCACCAGCCGGTTTTGTAACAGTTTCTACCCTACTGTTGTTAGAATGGACTCACAACCTCTTAACATTCACCTATACCTGTGTTTTTGTTTTTGCTGCTATTTACCTATTATTTACTTAGCTATGCTACTTAACTCTGTGATCTGCCTGTATTGCTCACAAGACAAAGCTTTTCACTGCACCTCGGTACACTTGACAAGAAATTCAATTCAATTTAAAAGGCATCTGGATGGGTATATGAATAGGAAGAATTTAGAGGGATATGACCCAAGTGTTGGCAAATGGGACTAGATTAATTTAGGATGTTTGGTCGGCATGGACGAGTTGGATCGAAGGTGTTTCCATGCTGTATATCTCCATGATTCTATGGAGTCTCTTCAGAAATTATGACACAAAGATGCACAATGGAGAGTCACACAACAAACAGTGTCCGATATGTTGGTATTGCTGATAGGACCACTGCCAGTTCTAGAGCATTTCAATTCACATGCAGAAACATGTCACAATAGGTGCACTGGGAACTGCCACTGGAGCAGTTTCAGAGCAGGAAGTACCAGCCTGCATTCCCCGATAGAAAATTTACTCTTTGCATCAATCAATTAGTGCATCAGTCTCAGATCATCAACCTCTATTCAACTACAGATAGTCAGGTCACCTTCATCGTATAACTCCAAGTTTGAATACCTTCCAAGTTCATGCAAATGGGAACAGATTTGAGGGTTCTGGGAGAGATCACATGTCTCTAGAAATCCTGTGATTGCTGCGATATTTGTAAGTGATGTAAATAAACCTGTTATAGGTTTAGAACTAGTGACAAGGTAAATCGGATAAAGAAGATACACAGCAAACTACTGAATAAGTAACAGTTTTCTGCTAGGAAAACAGACATAACAAAGACTAATTTCTTCCAACAAGTTCACATATAAGCTATCTATTAGATTAGATGAGATTACCTACAGTGTGGAAATGGGTCCTTCTGCCCAACAAGTCCACACCAACCCTCCGAAGAGCAACTCACCCAGACCCATTCCCCTACATTTACGCCTGCACCTAACACTATGGGCAATTTAGCATGGTCAATTCACCTAACCTGCACATCATTGGACTGTGGGAGGAAACCGGAGCACCCGGAGGAAACACACGCAGACACGGGGAGAACGTGCAAACTCCACACAGTCAGTTGCCCGAGGCAGGAATCGAACCCGGGTCCCTGGCGCTGTGAGGCAGCAGTGCTGTGAGGCTGCTCTGTTGGTAGCTAAGCCCTCTGAGTCAGGTTCTTTTTGGGAAAGTAGGTTCACACTATGCCAACAGCACAACTTAATTTCTTACTTAATTTCTGTGGACTCCTACATACTTCTCTCATGTATTTGGAAATGGCCCCCATGTAACAGCAAAAGTCCAACAAAAGTCACAAGCAGGATTCTGATTCATCTTCTCTACTGACAGAAGTAGGGAGCATAATTTCAGGTTTCTACACTGGGGACAGAGAGAACCAAGATTAGAGAGACAATGATAATATGCCGGATATTCAGTTCAGGTAGAATACGGAACACGCTGTATCTCTCTGCTGCTCTGAAATGTCAAGTAACCATCTTTATCTTGAAATAATCAAATTACAGAAAAATAAAACCAGCCTCCAACATCTGCCTAGCAGAGAGCACTCAGCTCTTATTTTCTTTCCTTTTCATTGCAGTGAGACAATCAACTTGTCAATCCAGTGATGACTGTCATTCTATTATTTGCAGTCTCTAAGGGGACAGCACGACTTTATTACCTGTGTATGATGGGAATTAATGGAGAGTCAAAATTATATTATTTTCTAGAGCTATCGTCAGAGTAAAAAGGGAACAAGAAATTGTGACTACAGAAAATATGTAATTTTAAGGATGAGTTCTTTCGGTGATCTGATTATAAAGCTGTGCAAAAAGCTTTGGTACCACAGTCACAGAGCCATTGTAAAGTACTTGGACTTGATACTAGTCACTAAATGCCAAAGCATGCTTTAAAGGTGGACTAGCTTCTGGTATTTTTATTGAATGCAATACCACAAACATGGACAGAGTTTTGAAATTCCTCTATCAGTGTGAATCAGGACCAGACAGTTTAACACAACTCTCCTAGCTCCCCAACTCTGAGACTAGACTACCACCAGAGGAGTACAGAATAAAATTTACCCCAAGGTGAGGTTTCCAACTCACTATAACAGCAAAATTTCAAGTTGAACTGCTTTTTGAAAAAGTTCATTTTTGATATCAGTAACTGACATCATACATTCAGGAGCAGGGAACAAAACATGATTGAACATCACAATTACTTAGTTATATGTTGATTAATTCATAAAGATTGGGAATGGGATATGCAATGAAGTTAACAACTGACCTGGTTCTGACTCTGGCCAACTCCTAATCAAACTTCTCCTGCTGGTCAAAATGGCCATATTTGAAATGAATTTGTAAAGAATCAGGGAATGGTCACAAACAGACCAGTTTTTTAAAAAATCTAGATGATGTCTAACATCAATTGAATGAATAATGTAGTATGAAATTCTCATGTCAGAGGCTTGGTATTCTAACACTAACTATACAAGATAACCTGACAACACTGCAGTTCACATTAAACTATATTGTCCATTTTATCCGCCAAAGGGAAAACAGCAATCATTGTGATATTCACTTGTTATCCCAACTGAAAGGTAAATTTGACCTTAGCTAACTTGGGTGGATGAAAAATCTTTCAGTGCCTTTTTATTTCCACCCAAAAATTCAAAAGCACATGGTAAATGCCATAAACTGCATAAATACTAGCTGTACAAATCTGTAAAATTTACCTCATTCTTTAATTCACCCTAAGATGAATTTCTTAACTCATCACCAATGCAAAAAGGGCTTATGCCCGAAACATCGAATCTCCTGTTCCTTGGATGCTGCCTGACCTGCTGCGCTTTTCCAGCCACACATTTTCATCACCAATACAAAACTGCCAAGTTAATCAAACTGCTTTTCTCTTTAATATTCATTGTTGGTACGTGAGCATCATTGGCAGAATCTGTGAAGAGTTTGGATCCCCTGATCTAAGGAAAGGTAGACTGGCACTGGAGGCAGTTCACCAGTTTGACTGAGTGTGGAGGAATTTTCTTACGAGAGGTTGAGTAGGTTGGACTTGTACTCAGTGGGAATTGAAAGAATCAGTGGAGATCTCATTAAAATATATGAGATTCATAGAGAATTTGACAAGATAGATGGGGAAAGGTTGTTTCTACTTATGTAGGAACCTAGAACCAGAAGATTTAATCTCAGAATTAAGGGCCACCCATTTATAAGAGAGATAAGGAGGATTTTCTTCTCTCAGAGAACGGTGAATCTGTTGAATTCTTTTTCGTAGAGGGCTGTTAAAGCTGGGTTTTTAAGTATATTCACAGCTAAGATAGACAGATTTTTAATTAGTAAGGAAATCAAAGGCCATGGGGAGAAAGCAGAAAAGTGGCTTTAAAGATTACCATAGCAACTATGATTTCATTGAATGGTGGATCAGACTCAATGGGACAAGCAATCTAGTTCAGCTCCTATATCTCATGGCCTCATTTGTTGCCTTAAGAAGATAATGGTGGGCAGCTTTCTGGAATCACAGCAGTCCATGTTGAATAGGTAGACACGCAGTGTTACTGGAATGGGGGCTTCAGGACTTTTCACCTGACAAGTGAAAGAAATAACAAAATATTTCCAAATCAGAATTCTGTGACAAGTGGAGGGAACCTATGGGTGGTGATGTTCCCATGCATCTCATTGTTCTTCTAGCTTCAAGAGGTCCCAGTAGTTGAAAATATTATTGAAGGAGGGTTGGCAAGCTGCTACATTATATTGTGTAGGTGGTACACATTGCTGCCATTGTTTCCGGTGGGAGATAGTATGCCAATCTAGCAGGCTGCTTTGTTCTCGATGGTGTCAAGATCGCTAAGTGCTATTGGAAAGACAAGTGAGGTGTATTCCATCACAATCCTGACTTGTGCCTCATAAATGTTTTGGGGAGTCAGGAAGTTAATTCCTAACATTTGATCTACTCTTGTGACCAAAGTATTGGTATGGCTTGTCCAGGTTAATGGTAACACCCCAAGATATTGTGGGTGGCACAGTGGTTAGCACTGCTGCCTCACAGTGCCAGAGACCTGGGTTCAATTCCCACCTCAGGCGACTGACTGTGTGGAGTTTGCACGTGCTCCCCATGTCTGCGTGGGTTTCCTCCAGTTGCTCCAGTTTCCTCCCACAGTCCAAAGATGTGCGGGTCAGGTGAATTGGCCATGCTAAATTGCCATAGTGTTAGGTAAGGGGTAAAAGTAGAGGTTTGGGTGGGTTGCGCTTTGGTGGGTCGGTGTGGACTTGTAGGGCCGAAGGGCCTGTTTCCACACTGTAAGTAATCTAATCTAATATTGATGGAGAGGATTTCAGCAACAGTAATGCTGTTGAATGTTAAGGATAGATGATTAGGTTCTTAGCTTTATTACTGGAGATGGTCATTGCTGGTACTTGTATGGTGTGAACGTTACTTACCATTTACCAGCTCAAAACTGAATGTTGTCCAAGGCTTGCTAAATGTGGATATGGGCTGTTGTGATATCTGAGGAGTAGCAAGTGGTACTGAACACTATGCAACCATCAGCAAACATCCCCACCTCTGACCTTATATTGACAGGAAAGTGAACTATCAGATGGTTGGGCACTGACCTGAAGAATTTCTACAGCAATGTGTTGGGACTGGACTTATTGGCCTCCAACAATCACAAACATTTGTATTATGGTCTGGCCCTAACTGATGGTGAGTTCTCCCCTGATTCCCAATGACTTTAACTTTACAAAGGCATTGATGTCAAGAGCAGTTACTGTCTGGAATTCAACTCTTTCGTCTATGTTTCAGTAACATGAAGCTGCCTTGTTGGGATCCAAACTGTACATGGGTTAGTTGGATGCTGTAAAACTGGTACCCTTCAAAACCTGCATCATGAACACAGGACATCCTGTGGCTATAGGCACTACATAAAAGCAGGTCTTACTTTGGCCACACTGTCAGGTGGTTGTGCTGCCCACACAACCCTCCTCTGCAATTTGACAGGCACTACCAACAACTCCTTCCAACACTTACCTGATGATTAAGAGATTGATGAGGTTTTAATCAGCCAGATTGGATTTAAAACCATAGAAAGCAGCATGAAAGGGGCCTCTGAACCCATATCTACACTGCCTGACAAAAGAAAACCATTCTAGTCCCATTTTCCAGCACCTGCTCCATAACCTTGCATTTGGAGTACTTCAGTGCAGATCCAGGCACTTAGTAAATGAGTTGAGAACTTCTGCCTCCATCACTGAATGGGGCACTGAATTTCAGACACCCACTACCCTTTGAGTGAAAAGGTTTTTCCTTATTTCCCTTTTAATTTTTCTACCAATCACCCGAAATCTGTGCCCACTGTAATTGACTTCTCTGCTAAAGGAAATAGGCATTTCCAGTCTATTCCATCTCTGCCCTCATCTCAATTAAACCACCCCGCTGTATCCTGTGTTGAGAAAAACAATCCTAGTCTATCCAATCTTACTTATACCTACAATTTACAAATCCTCACACCATTCTTGTAAATCTCCTCTATACTCTTTTTCGAGTCGTCATGTCCTTCTGTGAAGTATTGACCAGCACTGTCACAACATTCCAGCAGTGAAAATGTTTTATATAGTTCCAACTCTATATGATTGCTTTTCTATTTATTCCTTGTCCAATAATGAAAGCATATTTTTCTTTATCATCTTATCTACCTGCTCTGTCACTTTCAAGGACTTGTGAGCTTACATTCCAAGGTCTCTTACTTCCTCTACTCCTCTCAATATAACCCCAAGTATTGTGTATGACTCTGCTTTATTTGCCCTTCTCAGATACATTACCTCATGCTTGCCAAGGACTGAACTCCATTTGCCACTTTTCTACCCACTCAACCAAACCAATGATTTCTGTAGTCAACAACCCTCCTCTTCACTATCAGTTATTTGGCCAATTTTTCTGCGGTCTAGAAATTTCTCAACAATGCCCCCCATATTTAGACACCAATTATTAACATATACCACAAACAGGAAGGGACTTGCAGTTCTGAGGTACACCACTGGAATCCGTCCTTAACCTGGAAAAATATTCATCATTATCCTTTGTTTCCAATGAAATGAGGGAAGTTTGGACTCAACTCGCCACATTCTCTTGTACTCCGACAGCTTTTACTTTTCTCACCAGTCTATCCTCTGGGGCCTTGTCAAACACCTTATGAAAATCCATGTAGACAACATTGGATGCCTGTTACCAAACCTCCTTATTACATGCTTAAAAAAATTAAGTGAATAAGGCACACTTTCCCTTAACATAACCATACTAATCATCCCTCATTCATAAGCCTAAGTGACATTTTATCTCTCTACCCCTTGGCTCACAAGCCTCATTCCTGAAGAAGGGCTTATACCCGAAACATCGATTCTCCTGCTCCTCGGATGCTGCCTGACCTGCTTTTTCCAGCACCACACTCTCAACTCTGACATTGTATCCTGTCTCTCAAATTGATTTTAATAATTTTGTCCACCACCAATTTTGATATGATTCTGTGGGAAGGATGTATCTGGACAGCTCGATACATTGTTGAGTCAATACCAGTGTTGTAGTTGTAGCTGGAGAATACAATTAGTTCTAGAGCATAAGGCTTCAATACTACAGTCTGGATATAAAATGACCTTTCCCTCACAGGGAAGAGCAAGAAAATAAATGGTTGATTGCTACAGAAGACCCTTTGATTCCTCCTAATGAACTGGGTGAGCAATGGCAAGGGAATGGGTTATCAGCAAAAGCCATACGTAGTAATCATCTGCAGCACTCACAAATTGCAGAGGAAGGTCGTGTGGCAGCACAACCATCTGACAGTGTGGCCAAAGTAAGACCTGCTTTTATGTAGTGCCTATAGCCACAGGATGTCCTGTGTTCATGATGTAGGTTTTGAAGTTACATTGCATGTCATAACTTATGAAACGTGGCAGTCAAAATCATTATGCAATCAGGCAAGTTAACACAGATTTGTTAAAAGAAAATCATGTTTGACTAACTTGTGAGCACTCTTTGAGGAAGTAACAAGCATCATGGGTAAAGGGGAAGTTGTGGATATGGTAGAGTTAGATCTCCAGTTGGCTACTTATGTGGTGCCACATCAAAGGCGAATGCTTATGGTGTAGAGGGTCACATATTATGCATAAAAGATTTATTCATCAACTTAAAGAAATAGGGATAAATTGATCACCTTCAGGTCAGCAGGCTGACACTAGTGGAGTGTCGCAACCATTAACAATCTACATTATTAACTTGGATGAAGCTATCATATGTATGGTGGATTGACAGAAGGCTGGAAGAACACAGCAAGCCAGGCATCATCAGGAGGTGGAGAAGTCAACATTTCAGTTGTAACCCTTCTTCAGGACTGCGGGTGGGTGCGGGGGCAGCTGCAGCTTAAGGGGGTGCCAGGGGCAGGGTGGTGAAGTGGGGATAGGTGAAGACAGGTAGAGGGTACAACCTGGTTGGTCAATGGGAGGGATGAATCTGGTTGGTGACAGGAAGGAGTGGAAGGGAGGGGAGGGGCTGGGAATGGAGTTGGGGGATGAGGAGGGAGGTTATTTGAAATTGGAGAACTCAATGTTGAGTCCTCTGGGCTGTAGGCTGCCCAGGCAGAAGATGAGGTGTTGTCCCTCCAATTTGCGATGTGCTTCATTGTGGCTTTGGAGGAGGCCAAGGATGGTGATGTCGGAAAGGAGTGGTTAGGGGAATTAAACTTGGCAGTGATTGGGAGATCCAGTCTGCCACTGCGGGCCTGATTGAGATGCTCAGTGAACCGTTCCTTAAGATAATGTTCGGACTCCCCGATGTAGAGAAGCCCACATCGGGAGCACCTGATACAATAAACTAGGTCGGAGGAGAGGCAGGTGCACCTCTGTCTCACCTGGAAGGAGTGTTTGGGGCCCTGGATGGAGGTGAGAAGGGTGGTGTACCAGCAGGTTTTGCAGCTTTTCCAGTTGCAAGGCAAGGTACCTAGGGATTCGGGTGGGGTTGGTGGGGAGAATGGCGCTAATCAAGGACTGCGAAGAGAATGGTCCTTATGGAAGGCAGAGAGGGCTGCAGGGGGGAAGATGTTCTTGGTGGTGGGGTCTAGTTGCAGAAGTGTTTAAGGATGTTACACCAAAAATGTTGACTACTCCAGCTCCTGATGCTGCCTGGCTTGCTGTGTTCTTCCAGCCTCCTAGCTGTCTACTTTGGATTCCAGCATCTGCAGTTTTTAAAATAATTAACTAGTCCACACCAACCAACCCAGACCCATTCCCTTACATTTATCTAACACTACAGGCAATTTAGCATGGCCAATTCACTGGCACATTATTGGACTGTGGGAGGAAACCGGAGCACCCGGAGGAAACCCATGCAGACAGTTGCCTGAGGCGGGAATTGAACCCGGGTCTCTAACGCTGTGAGACAGCGGTGCTAACCATTGTGCCACCGTGCTGCCCACAGTAATGTCAACAATAAACCACCAACTACTCTTAGGAATACAATCGTCTTTTTCTTACTTAACTTTACCCAAGTTAAAATAAACTCAAGTTAGATGAAATAGTATTAAATTACAATGCAATAAAATTAAATTACATTACAGTACACTACTCTACTCCACTCACCACACCTCTACTGAAGCTCCTGTCCACGGCAGCGACAGTTATTAAACCCATAATTACTCAGCCTCCTCCTCCCAGGGTCCCCGGACCACCATAAATGGCCCTCGTGGCTATATAAAGGCCCCGCTGTTTGGTCCATGTCTATGTGATTTAGAAAGAGCCGCCATATTTTGTAAAATTGCTGTGTTCCATGGTGCACCATACTTGTCAGATAATCTTAGGGGTAAGCTCCATCACAAGTCTGCGCCACCCCACAAGACCTAGAGGTTTTTCTGATATCCAGTTCATGAGAATGTTCTTCTTCACACAGTGTATAAGAATGTTAAATAACCTCTTCCCATATTCACCCAGAAAGGGCCAATTCGGTAATCCCAAAAGGATTAACTTCAATTCCCAGGATCTTCTCCAGCTCACTCACAATGGCACCCCTATATCTGCAAATCTTGTAGCAGGACGAAAAGCAATGTGTGAGGGTGCTAATGCTGATTTTACAATTGGGACATTCCGGAGAAGATCCTTTATTAAACTTTGCTAACCTCTCTGGTGCCATATGGGCCCTGTGAAGGATCTTCAATTGCATAGCTTGAGCTTTATTGCATATTGAATTTTTCTTTACACTCCCCCATCTGCAGTTCTTTCAAATCTCTAACTAAATGTACAGTAGCTAAATTTGTTAATAACACACAGGTAGAAAAGTAAGACTAAATGTTGATAGATAGTCGGAAAGAAATTTGTAAAACTTTGATTTTGTTTGCAGCTAGAATTTAATCTGTGGATTTCAGTGAAATGTTCAAAGCTCTTTGCTTTAAATAGGACTTAGTCAATTAAAAATTCTACTGGAACCAATCCCTTTGTATTTATGTCAGACAGACATTTTGTGTTAGCAGCACATAAAACTTCTCAACTTAAGAAAATATAGATAACTTGTGTCTCGTAACATAGAGGTTGTGTCCTACCATCCAGGTACAAGTCCCATTTGCCCCACAAATATCTCATCATATGCCTGAACATGTTACTTAAAAATAATTTTAATTCAGCCATCTTAGAGCGATGTAGCACCAAAACAGAGTGCTGGGAGTTGAGTGAACAGTGAGTTAGAAAAGAGATTGTTTTTGCTTTTTCAAATTATTTCAATCTCTAGGAATTACTCCTTATTCTATTCCTAGCTAAAATAAACAAGGATGCAAAGGGATACAAACAGTTTACAGAGAGCATAAAATCACTAAAGTGTGGAAGCAGCCCATTTGGCCTATCAAGTTCACATTGACTCTCAAAAAGCATCCCATCCAGACCCACCTCCTACCCTATCGCTGTATGTCTGCATTCTCCATGACTAATTCACTTAGCTTGCATATCCTTGGACACTATGGGCAATTTAGGCAGAAGTGCGGTACTGCAGATGCTGGAAACTACAGTCAAGATTAGAATGGTGCTGGAAAAGCATAACAGGTTAGGCAGCAATCGAGGAGAAGGAAAATTGACATCCTGATGAAGGGCTTTTGCCCAAAACGTCGATTTCCCTGCTCCTCGGATGCTGCCTAACCTGCTATGCTTTTCCAGCACCACTCTAATCTTGACTATGGACAATTTAGCATGGCCAATCCACATAAACTGCACATCTTTGGGCTGTGGGAGGAAACCCATGCATATACAGGGAGAATCTGAAAAATCCACACAGACTTTTGCCTGAGGGTGGAATCATACTCAGGTCCTTTGCACCAGTGCTAACCACTGAGCTACTGTGCTTGATTTTCATTCTATATTCTCCCATAAAGGAAACATCATCTCCGTATCTACCTTGCCCAGGCTCCTCAGGATCATTGTTCATTTAAATCAAGCTGTTTCTTAACGTTCGAAAAGAGAGTGGACACAAACCTAGCCTGTTCACCTCTCATAAGACAATCCACTCATCCTAGGCATTAGTCAAATAAACTTTCTCTGACCTACTTCCAACACACTTATATCCTTCATTGAAAAAGGAGTCCAATACAATATACAAAACTGCAGATATTATCTCACCAGTGCCCTGCATAACTGAAGCATAACCAAATAAACTAATATGAAACGGCTCATATAACTGAAGCAATATAATCAAAGTGATGTGAATGAAATATGCTTTTACTAAGTTGCACTGAATGTGTGGTGGAGACAGATTGAATTATGGTTTCCTACTGGGAATTGGATAGCCACCTGGATAGAAACAATGCAGGCTCACGTGGAAAGGGGAGAACAATAGTACTAATTGATTTGCTCTTGATAAAAGCTAACATAGACTTAACTTGGTCTCCTTAATTGTAACCATTCTTTGAATCACATTACATCCCACAGGTAAAAGACGTTACACTCGATGAGCAAATTATAGAGTGCACTCACAATGACAGGGAACTACAGATAATATTGAGAAAATTACAAATCAAATGAATTGCTTTAATTTTGCTGATCAAAATCTGTGCAAATTGTAATCTGTGAAAATTCACAAACTGACAAATTATTTTGTAAAAATGCAATTTAACTTCAAGCACTTGCGTACAGAAAGCCCTGCACAAGACATATTCCTTTATATAAAGCATCAAAACCAGCAAAGTGTATTAGTCCCAGCCGCAGGAATCTTTTACCAAAGGCGCCCTCTGTTGACTAAGACAAACTCAGGATAATTGAACACTTCATGCAGGATCGAGCACTCCACCAAAGTCCATAGCAGATATTTGATTGGAGATGTCTCTTTGTCACTTATCACTGTTCATTGCTCTGGAATATTGTTGGAAACACGAGATATTTGCAAAGATACTGGAAATTAAGAAGATTAATGGCTATCCCGTTTGTCAAACTCATTTCTTTCTCAAACAAAATCCTCCCCGGCATTGATTGTCAGATTTAATTTCATAAGAGAAGGTTCCAGATGAAAAACTCTTTGATTACTAAAGGTGATCAAGCAATATTAGAAAAATGTAATTTATCTTTAACACTAGTCTCCAATCCCAGAAGCAACAATTCATTCTATGGAAAGGAATAAAAGGTATTTTCAATCAATCTGTTTGGACATATTATGAGTTAGTTCTGGGACAGACAGATCTTGAATCCACACCATTTACCACGAATCACCAGAACCCTTGATTTCCTCTTTGGAAAATGTCAAGAAACCACATGGTCTTGATATGGGTCACAAAATGCACCATCCTGGACAGATGACTTAATTGGAAATAATACAATGTGTGTTCTGTGAAGTTAATCTTTTGCAAGCTAAATATAATAATAGTAACTGAATTACTTTAATTGCTCCTAGATTAAACAGCCATGAACATACAAACAAGGAATCAGAGGAGGCAACTGGGATCTTCAAGACTGCTCCGCCAGATCTGAGTTTAGAATCACAGTACAGGCCCTTTGGCCTATTTAAACACAATGCTATCCTCCTGCATAACCCTGATAATCAAGCATCAAGAGCCAATCTATCTCTGCCTTTAAAATATTTAAACATTGAGATTCCATGCCTTTTGAGGAAGGGAATTCCTAAGACACTCAACTCTCAGGGAAATGTTTCTTCATCTCTGTTTTAAATGGGTGATACCTTAGTTTTAGACTATCACCACAGGCTCTTTAGTCCAAACTGGTCCATGCTGACCAAAATGACTGTCCACGCTAACCCCATTTCCCTGCACTTGGCCCATATCTTTCTAAACCTTCCCTATCCATGTATTTGTCTAAAAGCCTTTTAAATCTTGTTAATGTACCTGTCTTGACCACTCCCATTGGCAGCTCATTTCATGTGCATACCACCCTCTGTGTAACAAAGTTGCCCCTCAGGTTCCCTTTTATTCTTTCCCCTCTAACCTTAAACTGATACCCTTTCTTCCTCAATTCCCCAACCCTGAAAAAGACTGAGTGCGTTCATCCTATCTATGCATCTCATGATCTTGTACACTCCTATAAAATCCTCTCTCAGTCTCCTATGCTCTAAAAGGTCCTAGCTTGTCCAAACTCTCCCCATAACGCAAATCATAACTCCAGGCAACATCCTTGTCAATTTTTTCTGCACTCTTTCCAGTTTAATAATATCCTTCCTATGACAAAGTGACCAAAACTGAATACAATATTCCAAGTGCGGCCTCATCAACGTCCTGTATAACTGCAACCTCGATACTCAATGCCCTGACTGATGAAAGCCAGGGTGCCAAAAACACTCTTCACTGCCCTGTCTACCTGTGACTCCACTTTCACAGAACTCTGTTCTACTACACTCCTTAAGGCCCTACCGTTCACCATGAAACTCCTACCTTGATTTGAATTTTCAAAATGCAAGACCTCACACTTATCTATATTATCATGCAAGAAGAAATATCCTACTGATATCCACCTGGTCAAGTCCCCTCAGGATCTTGTATGTTTCAATTAAATCACCTCTGACTCTGCTAAACTCCAGAGGATACTGACCTAAAACATAAGTTGCAGGAGAAGCTCAGCAGGTCTGGCAGCATCTGTGAAGAGAAACAAGAGTTAATATTAAGGGCCCAAACATACCTTCCAGGTAAAACAGCACCTTAATTGCGCCTCACATAATTCTGTCTCCTGCATTCACTGCTCACAATGTTGTTGCCTCTAAATTGGGGAAATGAAGAACAGACTGGGTGACTGTGTGCAGAAAAGACCCTGAGCTTCCAGTTGCCTTGCACTTTAACACACCACCTTGATCCCTGATGAACATTTCAATTCAGACTTGCTGCAGTGCTCCAGCGAAGCTCAGTGCAAGCTGGAAGAACAGCACTTCATTTTTCCACTCGAGAACCCTGCAGCCCTCCAAACTCCAAATCGAGTTCAATACTTTTATGGCCTGAATCCTTCCATGTCTTAGCCCCCTACCCCCACACAGTAGGCCTTATCATATAGTCTGCCATTAGCCACTAACAGTCTCCATTAACAGCTATTCACTCTCCTAGTCAGATCACAATCCACTCCTTTGTCTGCCCAACTGTTATTCTCTTTTTGGGCTCTATTCCTACCTATTGTTTACTCCATACCCCCTCTCCCCATCCTAACTTCTGATGTCGGCATATAAACCGACATTTTCCTACTATCAGAAGGTTACCAGACCTGTAACGTTAACTCTTATTTCGCTTCACAGATGCTGCCAGATCTCCTGAGC
Source organism: Hemiscyllium ocellatum (assembly GCF_020745735.1). NCBI lineage: Eukaryota > Metazoa > Chordata > Chondrichthyes > Orectolobiformes > Hemiscylliidae > Hemiscyllium > Hemiscyllium ocellatum. Next base: position 54,369,913 of record NC_083425.1, read on the forward strand.
TTTTCCAGCAACTTCTGTTAACTCCTGTTTCTGTTGCCGATTTACAGCTTCTGCAGTGTTTTCAGTTTTTATTGAGGATACAGACCTAGCGTGTCAAGCCTTTTCTCATAAGGCAATCCATTATTTCCAGGTATTACTGTGGTAAAAAGGTTTTCAGTTTAAATTTAGAATCACACAGTACAGAAGAGTCCCTTCAACCCATAAAGTCTGTACCACCAAAACCACACCAGCCTTACCTTCCAGCACGAGGTCCACAGTCCTAGTGTATTAGCTTTGGACAGGAATGTTGAGCCGTGTCAAGTGGATAACTCTTGTCTTCACCCTCCTGAACTCTCAACCCTACCATGGCCGAATAATTGTTGATGGAACAGAGGACTACCACGGGAAGAAAGAATTGTGGCAGTTACCAGGATAATAGGCATCTCTCTACATGACCTGGTCATGCACACATGTAGACTGAAGGACTGGAATCCAATTCATTTTGTGAAAATAACTGTTCACGAGGTAAACAAAAAGCAATGAGGATGTAATCAATGACTCCCACCTCAAAATCACATACTATGGGGGAGGCCTCCAATTCTTAGATCTTTTTTATTCACTCATGGAATGTGAGCACTGTTGGCTTGCCAGCATTTATTGCCCATCTGTAGTTCCCCTTGAGAAAGTGGTATTGAATTTCTTTTTCATGTCTGCTTACATCTGGCAAGATAAAACAAACTGTCTCTTGGTATATAGAGAGCATGTGTAACATTGCTTGTGTAGAAAAGCGTTTGAATCATGAGGTGCTGTTTCTATCTCGAGCTGTACCTGGAAAAATTCTGGATTAGTGGTGCTGGAAGAGCACAGCAGTTCAGGCAGCATCCAACGAGCAGCGAAATCGACGTTTCGGGCAAAGCCCTTCATCAGGAATAAAGGCAGTGAGCCTGAAGCGTGGAGAGATAAGCTAGAGGAGGGTGGGGGTGGGGAGAAAGTAGCATAGAGTACAATGGGTGAGTGGGGGAGGAGATGAAGGTGATAGGTCAGGGAGAAGAGGGTGGAGTGGATAGGTGGAAAAGGAGATAGGCAGGTAGGACAAGTCCGGACAGGTCATGGGGACAGTGCTGAGCTGGAAGTTTGGAACTAGGGTGAGGTGGGGGAAGGGGAAATGAGGAAACTGTTGAAGTCCACATTGATGCCCTGGGGTTAAAGTGTCCCGAGGTGGAAGATGAGGCATTCTTCCTCCAGGCCTCTGGTGGTGAGGGAGTGGTGGTGAAGGAGGCCCAGGATCTCCATGTCCTTGGCAGAGTGGGAGGGGAAGTTGAAATGTTGGGCCACGGGGCAGTGTGGTTGATTGGTGCGGGTATCTCGGAGATGTTCCCTAAAGCGCTCTGCTAGGAGGCGCCCAATGTAAAGGAGACCACATCGGGAGCAACGGATACAATAAATGATATTAGTGGATGTGCAGGTAAAACTTTGATGGATGTGGAAGGCTCCTTTAGGGCCTTGGATAGAGGTGAGGGAGGAAGTCTGGGCGCAGGTTTTACAGTTCCTGTGGTGGCAGGGGAAAGTGCCAGGATGGGAGGGTGGGTCGTAGGGGGGCATGGACCTGACCAGGTAGTCTAGGAGGGAACGGCTTTTGCGGAAGGCGGAAAAGGGTGGTGGGGTCTTTTTGCAGATGGCGGAAATGTCGGCGGATGATTTGGTTTATGCAAAGGTTTGTAGGATGGAAGGTGTGCACCGGGGCATTCTGTCCTTGTTAAGGTTGGAGGGGTGGGGTCTGAGGGCGGAGGTGCGGGATGTGGACGAGATGCGTTGGAGAGCATCTTTAACCAAGTGAGAAGGGAAATTGCGGTCTCTAAAGAAGGAGGCCATCTGGTGTGTTCTGTGGTGGTACTGGTCCTCCTGGGAGCAGATACGGCAGAGGCGGAGGAATTGGGAATACGGGATGGCATTTTTGCAGGAGGTAAAGTGGGAAGAGGTGTAATCCAGGTAGCTGTGGGAGTCAGTGGGTTTGTAAAAAAATGTCAGTGTCATGTCGGTCGTCATTAATGGAGATGGAGAGGTCCAGGAAGGAGAGGGAGGTGTCAGAGGTGGTCCAGGTAAATTTAAGGACAGGGTGGAATGTGTTGGTGAAGTTGATGAATTGCTCAACCTCCTCGCGGGAGCATGAGGTGGCACCAATGCAGTCATCAATGTAGCGGAGGAAGAGGTGGGGAGTGGTGCCGGTGTAACTACGGAAGATCAACTGTTCTACGTAGCCAACAAAGAGACAGGCATAGCTGGGGCCCTTACGTGTGCCCATGGCTACCCCTTTGGTCTGGAGGAAGTGGGTGGATTCAAAGGAGAAATTGTTAAGGGTGAGGACCAGTTCAGCCAGATGAATGAGAGTGTCGGTGGAAGGGTACTGTTGGGGACATCTGGAGAGGAAAAAAACGGAGGGTTTGGAGGCCCTGGTCATGGCAGATGGAGGTGTAGAGGGATTAGATATCCATGGTGAAGATGAGGTGTTGGGGGCCGGGGAAACGGAAGTCTTGGAGGGGGTGGAGGGCGTGGGTGGTGTTCCGAACGTATGTGGGGAGTTCCTGGACTAGGGGGATAGGACAGTGTCGAGGTAGGTAGAGATGAGTTCAGTGGGGCAGGAGCATGCTGAGACATGGGTCGGCCAGGGTGGTCAGGCTTGTGGATGTTGGGAAGGAGGTAGAACCGGGCAGTGCGGGGTTCCCGGATTATGAGGTTGGAAGCTGTGGGTGGGAGATCTCCTGAGGTGATGAGGTTTTGTATGGTCTGGGAGATGATGATTTGGTGATGGGGGTTGGGGTCATGGTCGAGGGGGCAGTAGGAAGAGGTGTCCTCGAGTTGGCGCTTATCTTCAGTGGTGTAGAGGTCAGTGCGCCAGACTACCACTGCGCCCCCTTTATCCGCTGGCTTGGTGGTGAGGTTGGGATTGGAGCAGAGGGATTGGAGAGCTGCACGTTGTGAGGGTGAGAGGTTGGAGTGGGGGAGGGGGGTAGACAGATTGAGGCAGTTAATGTCCCAGCGGCAGTTGGAAATGAAGAGGTCGAGGGCAGGTAACAGACGAGCTTGGGGTGTCCAGGTGGATGCAGTGTGTTGGAGGTGGATGAAGGGATCCTCGGAAGGTGGGCGGAATCTGGATTGTGAAAGTAAGCTCGGAGGTGAAGGCGACGGAAGAATTGTTCGACGTCACGGCGTGTATTAAATTCATTGATGCGTGGACGGAGGGTGATGAAGGTGAGTCCTTTGCTGAGGACTGATCGTTCGTCCTCAGTGAGGGAGAGGACTGGAGGGATGGTGAAAACTCAGCAGGGCTGGGAGCTGGGATGTGGTGTGGGTGTGGTGGTGGGGGGACATGGGGGTGGAGTCATGAGCAGGGGTAGTGTTCCCCTTGGGGATAGTGACAGTGGGGTCTGTGGGGGGCGTGTCACAGAATGCAGGTGAGTGGCGTTGGCGGGAGCAGAAGTGGTGGTGACCACGGCAGTAGGGGTGGTGGAAGTCACAGAGCTTGTGGCATCAGCAATGATGTGAGGGGCGGAAGTGATGTCACGTGTAATGCATGAGGAATTGTGAGGGGCGGAAGTGGTTGTGGGAGTGGCCATGATGGGGCGGAAGTGACATCAATCAATCAGCATGGGGGTGGCAGATGCATCAGCCATTTGGCTAATGGCGTTTGAGTAGGTTCCAAGGCGAGGGGAATCTTCTGGAATGTTTGAGGAGTGCTGGTTATGGAGGTGGGTAGATAAAAGTTTGTTGTACTTACAGTTTTTGATGTTTGAGATGGAATTGAAATACTGTTTGTTGAGAGTATGAATTCTCCTTGTTATAAGTGAATTCTGTCTAGGTATTCTAAATCTCCGGAGAATAATCCCTGACACTCGGCTAACTATTCTACACTAGGGCTATGGTTCAGATCAACCGGGTTCTGCCTCCACACTCTGCCGACCGCGGACTGTCCTTTAACCCTTGACTTGAAGGGAGACTGTCCACAAGGTCCCGTCCTAGGAGGCGAACTCCAAGCTGTCAGCACCAGCCCTCATCCCCTCCGGCTACCGCTTTTCCCGTGGCAAATCGAAATGCTGCGAGACACACAAATGAGCAATTGATGTTTATTCAAACTTGCAAGTTCGGGCGTCTTCCACGGGATAGGAAGAGACCGCAACGAAAGGTTTACAGCAGTAATATTTATACATTATTCTTACATTCGAAAACATTAGTACAATTCCATTGGTTAAAACATTTCATGCTTTTCTCTGCCAATTCTTTAATTAAATGTTATATTATTTTAACAATTCTGCTGAATTAAATGATATATCGTTTTTAACAATTCTGCTGGTTAAAGCATTTATCTGCATGTCATAAAGGGCTTCTATTGTATTTTGCCCTCTGTGTCTAGCTAAAGCATTCCTTGGTATCTTGCCCAAGGTTACCATGTTCCCGACATAACAGAGGTGACTTCTGGTTCATGTTCTCATATGGCCTAGTTGCTCATAATTAGCCTTTACTTATTAAACCTCAGTTTTAATACAGAAATTACCTTACCCATACCAAAAGAATGTGTGTGGTGTGAGTGTGTGAGAGAGTGTGTGTGTGTGAGTGTGAGAGAGAGTGTGTGTGTGTGAGAGAGAGAGAGAGAGAGAGAGTGTGTGTGTGTGTGTGTGAGATGTGAGTGTGTGTGGTGTGTGTGTAAGTGTGTGTGTGAGAATGTGTGACTCCTGTGTGTGAGAGAGAGAGAGAGAGAGAGAGAGTGTGTGTGAAACTGCAGAAATTACATTACCCATATCATCCTGAGGATGTAGTACAGAGTGGGTCCTTTGCAATTCTGAGAGAGTGTGGCCCTCAGCTGAGGCAGGGCTGACTGTAGAGAGGTTAGGTGCTGGCGTATTGCTGTGAGCGTGGAGCAGAGGATCTTGAAGGAGAACTGTTGCTGGTGTTTTTAAATCTGGTTGAAGACCTTCAGGGCAGAGGAAATGACCTGGGAGTTGCAGTGGGAGAGGGACTCCTGAGATTCTTGTCGAGAGAGGAGGAAAACTTCTTCAAGGCAGGCATCCTTGCAAGAGGATTCGCAGTAGGGTTAAAATCAACGAGGTAAAAACAATGACTGACTGCAGATGCTGGAAACCAGATTCTGGATTGTGTGGTGCTGGAAGAGCACAGCAGTTCAGGCAGCATCCAAGGAGCAGCGAAATCGATGTTTCGGGCAAAAGCCCTTCCTCAGGAATAAAGGCAGTGAGCCTGAAGCGTGGAAAGACAAGCTAGAGGAGGGTGGGGGTGGAGAGAAGGTGGAGTGGATAGGTGGAAAAGGAGATAGGTAGGTAGGACAAGTCCGGACAAGTCATGGGGACAGTTCTGAGCTGGAAGTTTGGAACTAGGGTGAGGTGGGAGAAGGGGAAATGAGGAAACTGTTGAATTCCACATTGATGCCCTGGGGTTGAAGTGTTCCGAAGCGGAAGATGAGGCGTTCTTCCTCCAGGCGTCTGGTGGTGAGGGAGCGACGGTGAAGGAGGCCCAGGACCTAAAGCGCTCTGCTAGGAGGAGTCCGGTCTCCCCAATGGAGGGACCGCATCAGGAGCAACAGCTACAATAAATGATATTAGTGGATGTGCAGGTAAAACTTCGATGGACGTGGAAGGCTCTTTTAGGGCCTTGGATGGAGGTGAGGGAGGAGGTCTGGGCACAGGTTTTACAGTTCCATTTATTGTATCTGCTGCTCCCAATGCGGTCTCCTCTACATTGGGGAGACTGGTCGCCTCCTAGCAGGGCGCTTTAGGGAACATCTCCGGGACACCCGCACCAATCAACCACACCGCCCCATGGCCCAACATTTCAACTCCCCCTCCCACTCTACCGAGAACATGGAGGTCCTGGGCCTCCTTCACCGTCGCTCCCTCACCACCAGACGCCTGGAGGAAGAACGCCTCATCTTCCGCCTCGGAACACTTCAACCCCAGGGCATCAATGTGGACTTCAACAGTTTCCTCATTTCCCCTTCCCCCACCTCACCCTAGTTCCAAACTTCCAGCTCAGCACTGTCCCCGTGACTTGTCCGGACTTGCCCTACCTGCCTATCTCCTTTTCCACCTATCCACTCCACCCTCTCCTCCCCGACCTATCACCTTCATCCCCTCCCCCACTCACCCATTGTACTCTATGCTACTTTCTCCCCATCCCCACCCTCCTCTAGCTTATCTCTCCACGCTTCAGGCTCTCTGCCTTTATTCCTGAGGAAGGGCTTTGGCCCAAAACATCGATTTCGCTGCTCGTTGGATGCTGCCTGAACTGCTGTGCTCTTCCAGCACCACACAATCCAGAATCTGGTTTCCAGTATCTGCAGTCATTGTTTTTACCTTTTTGTACCTGGAAAAAGTCCAGTGTATAGGAGCCATGGTCATCTGGACAGCCACATGCAATGCCCACCCTGCTCTGCTTTAAGGTTGCATTGTAGCTGCAGCAGTTGGTAGATTTTAGTTACAATCCATTCTGTGAATCAGAACGCATCCATGTTGAACAACGCTTGGAGGAATAACTGAGGGTGGCAAGAGTTCAAAAACATGCTGAGTGGGTGTATTCAACGTTCACTTGGCTGCAGCACTACTGACCAAGATGTTCGGATCCTAAAGGACATAGCTGCTAGACTGGGTCTCCAGCAGATGGTGAGAGGGCCAAGAGACAAACATATGCTTGTCCTCATCCTTACCAATCTGCTGGCCATGACAGTATCGCTAAGAGTAACCAAGGCACAATCCTTGTGGAGACAAACTTCCACCTTCACATTGAGAAGACTTTCCATCCTGTTGTATAGTGCCATCACCATGTTAAATGGGACGAACTTCAAACAGATCTAGCAACTCAAGACTAGGAATCAAGAGACATTGTGAACAATCAAAAGCAGCAGAATTACACTCCAGCATAATCTGCAACTTCAGAGCCCAGCATATCCCCCACCTTAACCATTACCATTAAGCCAGGGTATCAATCCTGGTTCAGTGGAAAATGCAAAAGAACTTGCCAGGAGCAACCCTGGACATATCTAAACAATGAGGTGAGCCTACCAAACAGGTCGACTTCCATGTCAATTAACATAAGCAGCGAGTGATAGGCCGAGCCAAATGATCATGCACCATGATCAAATGTAAGCTCTCCAGTCGTGCCACATCCACGGTGGTGAATGGTGGTGGACAATTAAATAACTCACTGGAGGAGGCGGCGCCACAAATATTTCCAACATCAATAATGGAAGAGCTCGATATATCAATACAAAGATAAGGCCGAAGATTCATAGCAATCTTCAGCCAAAAATGCCAAGTAGATGAACCATCTTGGCCTCCTCCAGTGGTTCCCAGCATTATAGATGCCAGTCTTTATCCAATTTGGTTCATTCTATATGATATCAAGAAATGGTTGGAGGCACTGGATACTGCAAGGCTATGGACTCTGACACATTCCAACAATAGTACCGAAGACTTGTGCTCCAGAACTTGCTGCCTCCCCAGCCAAGTATGTTACAGCACTGGGATCCACCCAACAATGTGAAAAATTACCCAGTAGTGAACTGTACATAAAAGCCAGGATAAACTCAACCCGGCTAATTATCACACCAGCAATCTATTCTCAATCATTAATAAAGTGATGGGAGGTGTCAAAGGTGCTATCAAGCAGTACCTGCTCAGCAACACCCAGTTTGGGTTCCTCCAGGGCACACAGCACCTGATCTTACAGCCTTGGCTCAAAAGTGCACAAAAGAGCTGAATTCCAGAGGTGAAGTGAGTGTGTCAGCCCTTGACATCAAAGCTGCATTTTAGCAAGTGTGGCATCAAGGTGCCTGAGCAAAACAAGAATATAGGGGTATCAGGGGGCAAACTCTCAAGTAGTTGAAGTCATAACTGGCACGTAGGAAAATGGTCTTGTTTGTTGGGGATCAATCATCTCTGCTCCAGGATATCTCTGCGGAAGTTTATCAACCATCATCTTGAGCTGCTTCATCAATAACTTTCCCCTCCATCATAAAGTCAGAAGGGAGGTTGTTTGCTAATGATAGTACAATGTTCAGCATCATTGGAGGTGTAATGGACAGCAAAGACAGTTACCTCAGATTACAACAGGATCTGGACCAAATGAGCCAATGCGCTGAGAAGTGGCAAATGGAATTTAATTCAGATAAATGTGAGCTGCTGCACTTTGGGAAAGTAAATCTTAGCAGGACTTATACACTTAATGGTAAGGTCCTAGGGAGTGTTGCTGAACAAAGAGCCCTAGAGTGTAGGTTCATAGCTCCTTGAAAGTGGAGTCGCAGGTAGATAGGATAGTGAAGAAGGCATTTGGTATGCTTTCCTTTATTGGTCAGAGTATTGAGCACACGAGTTGGGAGGTCATGTTGCGGCTGTACAGGACATTGGTTAGGCCACTATTTGAATATTGCGTGCAATTCTGGTCTCCTTCCTATCAGAAAGATGTTGTGAAACTTGAAAGGGTTCAGAAAAGATTTACAAGGATGTTGCCAGGGTTGGAGGATCTGAGCTAGGGGAGAGGCCGAACAGGCTGGGGCTGTTTTCTCTGGAGCATCGGAGGATAAGGGGGTTTACAAAATTATGAGGGCCATGGATAGCACAAATAGACAAAGTCTTTTCCCTGGGGTTGGGGAGTCGAGAACTAGAGGGCATAAGTTTAGGGTGAGAGGGGAAAGATATAAAAGAGACCTAAGGGGCAACTTTTTCATGCAGAGGGTGATACATGTATGGAATGAGCTGCCAGAGGATGTGGTGAAGGCTGGTACAATTGCAACATTTAAGAGGCATTTGGATGGATATATGAATAGGAAGGGTTTGGAGGGATATGGGCCGGATGCTGGCAGGTGGGACTAGATTGGGTTGGGATATCTGGTAGGCATGGACGGGTTGGACCGAAGAGTCTGTTTCCATGCTGTATGTCTCTATTTACGACTTCTCAGATACTGAAGCAGTTCATACTCAAATGCAACAAGATCTGGATAATATCCAGGCTTGGGGTGACAAGGGATAAATAACATATGCGCCACATAAAAGCCAGCAGTGGCCATCTCCAATAAGAGACAATCTAACCACCACCTCTTGACATTCAATGGTGTTACCACCAGTGAATTCCCCCACTATCAATATCCTGGAGGTTACCATTGACTAGAAACTCAACTGGACCCACCATATAATCACATATGGTTATAAGAGCAGGTCAGAGAGTAGGAAAACTGCAGAGATTAACTCACTCCCTGACTCCCCAAAGCCTGTCATCTACAATGGTAGAAGTCAAGAATGTAATAGAATTCTCCTGGATGGGTGCAGTTCCAACAATACTCAAAACCTCAACACTAGCCAGGACAATGCAGCCTGCTTGAATGGTACCACAGCTACAAACATCCATTCCCTCTACCAACAGTCAACAATAGTTGTGTGTATTATCCACAAGCTGCACTGCAAAAATTCACCAGCAGCACCTTTCAAACCCATGACCATTTCCACCTAGAAAGACAAAGACAGCAGATACATGGAACACAATCACCTGCAAGTTCCCCTCCAACTCACTCACCATCCTGACTTAGAAATATATTTCTGTCATTGGGTTAAACTCCTGGAAGCCCCTCCATAAAGGCATTGTGATTCTACCTACAGCACATGGATTACAGCAGTTTTGGAAGTCAGCTCACCATCACCTTCTGAAGGGCAACTAGGGACAGGCAATAAATTCTGGCCAGCCAGTGACAAATGTCCCTTGAGTGAATATAAAATAAAGACAATTTATTAGTTAGTCCTCACTAAAGTTGAGATTAGAAAATTTACTGTGGCAGATCTTGCTTCCTACTAAGAGCCTGTATTTTCTTCTTCCTCCCCTCTCTTCTAATAGCCTGTACCACCCTGTGTAACTCCTCTCTTCATTCTTCCAATCATTACAGATTCCTAGAGGAAGACCTACTGGATCACTCACATCCAGTAAAAACTTGGTACACTGTTTTTAAGTAAACAGATGCTTCATTGGCAGAGAGACCACACTTAAAGAACATTCTCACCTTTGTAAAGCGTAAAGAAACTTGTTAAATGTAACTGAACGAGCAGTTGTAAGGGATTATTCAGCAGCTAATCTGTAAATAGCGTCAGACCCACTCAAGACATGCTGGTGAGAGGGAATACCTTCTAATGTTTTACACCTGTTCACTGTCATGATTTATAACATGGTTTTGGCTGGAGTGCTGTTGCAAATGGCAGCATTGGCATCAAATTGGTCTTGTGCACATACATCCACTTTTATCACATTATAGCCGACCTGAATGCTGCCAGAGTCTGTTCAACACACACACATGTAAAACCTCTCCACCAAGTTATCATCCTGCCAACTCCCCATTTAAAGTGCATACATCCTAGTCTCCCATTTCCGATCATTATGTTGTCACTTTGGGCCTATAAATGCAGATTTTTAACTCCCTAAAAACTTTCTGACAGGGTAGTTTCAGGAGGTTAGGCAATTACCTGGACCATCTCTGACACCTCCCTCTCCTTCCTGGCCCTCTCTATCCCCATTAATGACACCGACATTTTTTACAAACCCACCGACTCTCACAGCTACCTGGATTACACCTCTTCCCACCCTACCTCCTGCGAAAATGCCATCCTGTATTCCCAATTCCTCAGTCTACGCCATATCTGCTCCCAGGAGGACCAGTTCCACCACAGAACATACCAGATGGCCTCCTTCTTTAGAGACTGCAATTTCCTTTCCCACGTGGTTAAAGATGCCCTCCAACGCATCTCGTCCACATCCCGCACCTCCGCCCTCAGACCCCACCCCTCCGGCTGTAACAAGGACAGAACGCCCCTGGTGCTCATCTTACACCCTACCAACCTTTGCATAAACCAAATCATCCGCCGACATTTCCGCCACCTCCAAACGGACCCTACCACCAGGGATATATTTCCCTCCCCACCCTTTTCCACAAAGACCGTTCCCTCCGTGACTACCTAGTCAGGTCCACGCCCCCCTACAACCCACCGTCCCATCCTGGCACTTTCCCCTGCCACCGCAGGAACTGTAAAACCTGTGCCCATACCTCCTCCCTCACCTCTATCCAAGGCCCTAAAGGAGCCTTCCACATCCAAAGTTTTACCTGCACATCCACTAACATCATTTATTGTATCTGTTGCTTCCGATACAGTCTCCTCTACCTTGGGGAGATTGGACGCCTCCTAGCAGAGCGCTTTAGGGAACATCTCCGAGACATCCGCACCAATCAACCACACCGCCCCGTGGCCCAACATTTCAAATGCCCCTCCCACTCTGCCGAAGACATAGAGGTCCTGGGCCTCCTTCACCGCTGCTCCCTCACCACCAGACGCCTGGAGGAAGAACGCCTCATCTTCTGCCTCGGAACACTTCAACCTCAGGGCATCAATGTGGAATTCAACAGTTTCCTCATTTCCCCTTCCCCCACCTCACCCTAGTTCCAAACTTCCAGCTCAGCACTGTCCCCATGACCTGTCCGGACTTGTCCTACCTGCCTAGCTCCTTTTCCACCTATCCACTCCACCCTCTCCTCCCTGACCTATAACCTTCATCCCCTCCCCCACTCACCCATTGTACTCTATGCTACTTTCTCCCCACCCCCACCCTCCTCTAGCTTATCTCTCCAGCTTCAGGCTCACTGCCTTTATTCCTGGTGAAGGGCTTTTGCCCGAAACGTCGATTTCGCTGCTTGTTGGATGCTTCCAGCACTACTGACCCAGACTTCAGTAAAGATGAATATGGGCAGGGTCAGCCAGGCTGAGCTCTGTTACTCATGAAGGCTTTGAGCTCAGCTCTCTCTCCACATGGTGAGAATCCAGCTCAGTCTGGTGTGTCTGGATGATACAGCTGACTGTCTCTGTGAAGGGTGAGGGAGTCCCTGAGGAGATCCACATCATTCCACATGACAACCTCCTTCCGCGCGCTCCGTCCGAGCATGCGCCCCAATCGCCACGTGACCAGACGGACGCTCCGCTCGTCCTCCTCCGGCACTACGCCTGCGCAAGCGGGGCCGCCCGGCCGTACCGGGCCTGCGCAGTGACCGGCCACCGGGGCGCGATGCGGCTGAATCAGGCGGTGGTGCTGCAGGGCCGACTGGTGGCGCTGGTCCCGTACACTGCACGGCACGTCCTCAGGTCGGCAATCCCGTTGAGTCGGCGCGGCCTGAGGCGTTGGTCGCGTGCGCGCCCCCGGAAAAATGGCGTAGGCTGCGAGCGCGACCCTGGATCGATGACGTTATCTGCGAGCGCGCTCCCGGTCAATGGCGTTGGCTGTGAGCGCGTCCCTGGATCGATGACCTCAGACGCGAGCGCGATTCCGGTCAATGACGTGATACGCTTGCGCGATCCCGGTCAATGACGTGATACGCGAGCGCGATCCCGGTCAATGGCGTTAGATGCGAGCGCGCTCCCGATCAATGGCATTGACTGAGATCGCGACCCTTGATCAATGACGTAGGCTGTGAGCGCGCCCCCGGTCGATGGTGTTTGCTGAGAGCGCGACCCTGGGTAGATGACGTTGGCTGAGAGCGCGCCCCCGGTCAATGGCGTTGGTTGAGAGCGCGCTCTCTGTTGGGCAGGGCACGATGCGCGATCCCGCTGGCGGGTGCTTTTGTGATACAGACCGTGGTAAATAATTCCTTCCACCCCAAGCACCATGGACCATCAGGGCTTTTTCCTGCTCCTCGGATGCTGCCTGAGCTGCTGTGCTCTTCCAGCACCACTCTACTCCAGAATCTGGTTTCCAGCATCTGCAGTCATTGTTTTTACCATGGACCATTGGTTCCCCTGGTGACCTCCCCTCCCTGAGGAGCAATAATAGGAACGGGGGTAGGTCATCCATCCCCTCCAACCTGTGCTACAATCCAAGGAGGTAGCTTAGAAAGTGTAGGTCCACTCTTAGATTCCCATGTTTACCCAAGTGTGGAGCAGGAGGCTGAGGTTCTTAATGAGTATTTCACATGGGTATTCACTAAAGAGAATAACAGGGGTGATGATTAGATGAGAGAGGGGTATGTTAATATTCTGGAGGGTGTTGATATTAAGAAGGAGGGGATGATGGGTGTTTTGAAAGTATTATGGTAGATAAGCCCTCAGGGACTGATGGGATCTATCTCAGGATACTGAGGGAAGCAAGGGAGGAGATTGCTGGGACCTTGACACAGGTCTTTGCCACAGGTGAGGCTGGAGAATAACCAATGTTATTCCTTTGTTTAAGAAGGGTAACAGGTATAATTGGGAAATGATGCGCCAGTGATAGGATTTACTTGCATTTGGAAAAATATGGACTTACTAAGGCTCGTCAGTATGGTTTCTGCGGGCAGAGGTGTTGTCTCACAAATTTGATTAAGTTTTTTGAGGAAATGACAAAAGATGATTGAGGATAGGGCAATGAATGTTGTCTCCATGGACATCGCTTATCATTTGACAAGATCCCTAATGGTAAGCTGGTCCAGAAGATAAAGTCATGTGGGATGCATGGTCAGTTGGTAATTTGAAACAGAGGGTATTCCACAATGATCAGTGCTGGGATATATGATTTAGATGAAAATGTGGATAGTCTGATTACTAAATTTACAGATGACATGAAAATGGTGGAGTTACGGTTAGTGAGGTGAGTTGTTAAAGGATAAAACAGGAAATAGATCTGTTGGAAAGTTGGAAGGAGAAGTGGCAGGTGAAGTTTAATCCAGACAAGTGAGAGGTGATGCATTTTGGGAGTTCAAACGCAAGAGCAAAGTTTACAGTCGTTCCAGTATAACACACATTTTGTCAATGCAAATTGGCTATAATGCAATTGACAAATTGTGGACATGGTTTGGATAGCATGAACTTGGTACTAAACGAGAATAGCAATTTTCTATTGAGCGAGGTTACAGAGGAACACAACTGTGGCGTTATAGCAGAACAACCTGTACAGTAAATGGCAGGATCCTTAGGAGCATTGATATACAGTGAGATCTTGGAGTGCAAAGCTCCCTGAAAGTGGCAAAAGTTTAAGGTAATGGGGGAAAGTTTAAAGGAGATGTGCGAAGCAATTTTTTAAAAACAGGTAGATGTCTAGAAGGACACAATAGCAATGTATAAGAGGCTTTTAGATTGAAACATGAACAGGCAGGGATTAGAGGGATGTAGATGATGTGCAGGTAGATAGGGTTAGTTTAGAATAGCATCATGGCCAGCGCAGACATAGTAGGCTGAAGGGCCTGTTCCTACACTGTATTGTTCCATGTCCTTATGAAATTATGGCTGATGTGTTGCCTCTTCGTATAGCTGCCTTTGGCCCATACCCCATAATATCTTTGCTTCACAAAAAAAGTCTATCTCTGATTTAAATTAACAATTAATCATTTGTCCACTGGTGTTTGTGGAAGAGAGTTCCAAACATCTCCCATTGTTTGTACATCAAAGAGTCACACAGCATGGAAACAGACCCTTTGGTCCAACTAGTCCATGCCGACTGTGTTCCCAAACTACACTAGTCCCACCTGTCTGCATTTGGCCCGTATTCTTCCAATCATTTCCTATTCATGTACATATCCAGATGTCTTTTAGATGTAACTGTACCTGCATCCACCGCTTCCTCTGGCAGTTCATCCCACACACTAACCACACTGTGTGTAAAAAAAAGTTTCCACTCATGTCCTTTTTAAATTTTTCTCCTCTCTGAAAAATATGCCCCCTAGTTTTGAAATCCCATACCTTAAGGTGTATAGCAAAGGTATCTTCCCTATGTATGCCCCTCATTATTTATAAACCTTTTATAAGTTTATCCCTTGATCTCCTATGATCCAGTGAAAAAAGACCCAGTCATTTCTTATACCTTCATTCCCAGTAACATCGTGGTAAATCTTTTCTGACCCCTCTCCAGTTTAATAATATCCTTCCTATGTTGTTGTGGTTCTGTTCGCCAAGCTGGGAGTTTTTGTTGCAAACGTTTCGTCCCCTTTCTAGGTGACATACTCAGTGCTTGGGAGCCTCCTGTGAAGCGCTTCTGTGCTGATTCCTCCGGCATTTATACTGGTTTGAATCTGCCGCTTCCGGTTGCCAGTTGCTGTCCACTGCAGTGGCCGGTATATAGGGTCTAGGTCGATGTGTCTGTTGATAGAATCTGTGGATGAGTGCCATGCCTCTAGGAATTCCCTGGCTGTTCTCTGTTTGGCCTGCCCTATAATAGTGGTGTTGTCCCAATCAAATTCGTGTTGTTTGTCATCTGAGTATATGGCTACTAGGGATAGCTGGACGTGTTGTTTCGTGGCTAGTTGGTGTTCATGGATGCGGGTTGTTAGCTGTCTTCCTATTTGTCCTATGTAGTGTTTTGTGCAGTCCTTGCATGGGATTTTGTACACTACATTGGTTTTGCTCATGCTGGGTATCGGGTTCTTCATTCTGGTGAGTTGTTGTCTGAGAGTGGCTGTTGGTTTGTGTGCTGTTATGAGTCCTAGTGGTCGCAGCAGCCTGGCTGTCAGTTCAGAGATGCTCCTGATGTATGGGAGTGTGGCCAGTCCTTTGGGTTGTGGCATGTCCTCATTTCGTTGTCTTTCCCCAAGGCATCTGTTGATTAAATTGCGCAGCTATCCGTTCTTGGTGAATACCTTGTATAGGTGCTCTTCTTCCTCTTTTTGTAGTTCTGGTGTGCTGCAGTGTGTTGTGACCCTTTTGAATAATGTCCTGATGCAACTTCGTTTGTGTGTGTTGCTTTCATAGTTCAGGACTTGGTCTGTGTGTGTGGCTTTCCTGTATACCTTCGTTGTGAATTCTCCGTTCGGTGTTCTCTGTACCATCACGTCTAGGAATGGGAGCTGGTTGTCCTTTTCTTCCTCTCTCGTGAATTGGATTCCTTTGTGGCGTTGATGATCCGGTGTGTGTTCTCTATTTTTGTGTTTTTAATGATTACAAAGGTGTCGTCCACGTATCTGACCCAGAGTTTGGGTTGTAATTGCGTTAGAACTGTTTTTTTTCTAACCTTTGCATTACTGCTTCTGCTATGAGTCCGGAGATCGGTGAGCCCATGGGTGTTCCATTGATTTGTTCGTATATCTGGTTGTTGAATGTGAAGTGTGTTGTGAGGCATAGGTCCAGTAGTTTAAGTGTGCCGTCTTTGTTAGTAGGTTCAGCATCCTGTTGTCTGTTGTGTATGTCCAGCAGGTTGGATATTGTTTCTCAGGCTAGGGTTTTGTCAAAAGAAGTGAACAGTGCCGTTACATCGAATGAGACCATGGTTTCTTCCTTGTCTATGTGTATATTTCTGATGATGTCCAGGAATTCTTGTGTTGACTGTATAGAGTGTCTGGATCCGCTGATCAGGTGTTTCAGTTTCTTCAAGCAAGGACTGCACAAAACACTACATAGGACAAACAGGAAGACAGCTAACAACCCGCATCCATGAACACCAACTGGCCACGAAATGACACGACCAGCTATCCCTAGTAGCCATACACTCAGATGACAAACAACACGAATTCGATTGGGACAACACCACTATTATAGGGCAGGCCAAACAGAGAACAGCCAGGGAATTCCTAGAGGCATGGCACTCATCCACAAATTCTATCAACAGACACATCGACCTAGACCCTATATACCGGCCACTGCAGCGGACAGCAACTGACAACCGGAAGCGGCAGATTCAAACCAGTACAAATGCCGGAGGAATCCGCACAGAAGCGCTTCACAGGAGGCTCCCAAGCACTGAAGATGTCACCTAGAAAGGGGACGAAACGTTTGCAACAAAAACTCTAAATCCCATGTGATCTAACTTTACTATTTCATCTGCCGTGAGGAACCTTGGCAATGACTTTCCTAAACTCCAAGTAAATAATGTCTACCACTCTGCCCTCATCAATCTTTTGGATTACTTCCTCAAAAAACTCAAATCAAGTTTGAGAGATATGTATTCACTCACACAAAACCATGCTAATTCTCCTTAATCATTCCTTGCCTCTCCAATTACATTTAAATCCTATCTTTCAGAATCTCCTCCAACAACTTATCCACCACCGATGTCGGACTCAGGTCTTTAGTTCCAGGGCTTCTCCTCACAGTCTTTCTTAAATAAAAGCATAACATTAGCCATCCTTCAATCTTCTAGCTCTTCACCAGTGGTTATAAATAATACAAATATTTCTGTTAGGGGCCCTGCAATCTCCTTCCTAACTTCCCACAACATCCTGGGATACATTTGGTCAGGTCCCACAGTTTAAATTCCCTGGCTGTTCCCTTAATGTTTTCTAAGATCACCAACACTTCCTCTTCTGTAATGTGATCTGTTTTCAAAACATCAATATTTATTTCCTAGACTCTCTTTCTTTCTCCACAGTAAAGACTGATGTGAAATATCCATGTAATATCTCTTCCATCTCCTGAAGTTCAGCACAAAGTGCTTCCTAACATTTCTGCTGAACAGTCTGACCCTATTTCTCAGATAATGCCTGAAGTTCTAGAATCCCTAACCAGTGGAAATAGTTATCTTTATCTACTCTTGTCTTTACCTGTTTTAATATCTGAAAATCCATCAGATCACCCCTAAAACTTCTAAATTCTAGAGAAAACAGGCCTAATTCTTGTAACCTCTCCTGATAACTTAATCCTTGAAATCCAGGTATCATTCTTTTAAATATACGTTGTACTCCCTCCAAGGCCAGTATATCCTTCCTCAGGGATGGTGCTCAGATCTGCTCATAGTACACCAAGTGGCGTCTCACCAAAGTTTTGTATACCTGCAGCGTAACTTCTGCATGTACTCCAGTACTCTAGATATAAAGGTCAGCATTCCATTAAATTTATTGACTTCTTTTCTGCACTGTTTATGACATTTTAAAGAATCATTTACCTGAACCTCAAGTCTCTTTGGACATCCATTGTATTTAACTTCATACCATCAAGAAAGTATCGTGATCTACTTCAATCTGAAGAAGGGTCATTGGACTTGAAACATTAACTCTACTTTCTCTCCATGGATGCTGCCAGATCTCCTGAGTTTTCCCAGCAATTTTTGGTTTCTTTCTCAGTTCAAAATGGACAAGCTGACACTTACATTAAACTCCATTTGCCACAGTTTTGACTGTTCAGTTAGTTTGTTAATATCCCTTTTATGCTGTCATTTACATTATCTACAATGCCACCTAACTTTGTGTCATTAGCAAATTTGGATATAAACTTTCTATGTCATTATCCAAGTCATTAATAAATAATGTAAATAACTGAGGCCCTAACACAGATCCTTGCCCCTCAACCAGTCTCCCAGCTATGCCTGTAATTTGCCCTCCATTCTGTCAGCCTCTACCTATGTTAATAGATTCTTTCTTATGTACAACTTGATCAAATACCTTTTGGAAGTCCATGTAGTCCTACCTACTACCATAGTCACCGCTTCAAAAAGTTCTGTGAGGTTTCTCAGTCATGACTTACCTGTCATGAATAAATTGTGGCTCGCCCTGATTAGCTGAACATTTTCAAAGTGTTCACTTACCCCCGTCTTTCACTATAGACTCCCAACAATTTTCCAACCACAGTATTCAGCTAACTGATTTATAATCCTATGGTTTTCCTCTGTTGCCCTTCTTAAAAAGCAGAGTGACATGTGCAAATGTCTAATCCAGGGGGGTGACTCCTTAATCCTGAAAGATTGTAATTCAGCATCTTCAGTGGGCTCCCCGACTTGCTTTAATGCCATCGGGTAGAAACCAGCAGCTGCTGAGGATTCGCCACTCTTTAAATTCTTATTATCAATGTTTTACTTGCATTAATTCTATTCAGTCCGTGTTCTCGATGCACTACTAATATCCTCAATGCATCTGGCAAGCTATCCTCCTTTCCTACTATAAATACTGAGGCAATGTATAGTTATTGACAATACCCCACTTTCAGTCTTTAGTTAGCCAGCATTGCTCCTCACCACCTGCTTTCTATTTATTTAACTATAAAATTTCTTCTTACTCACATCAATGTTCCTTTCCTAATCCCTTTTAGCAGCTACTTTGTAGCTCTTTGTTGGTCTTTGTAACTTTCTCATTCAGCAAGATCTGTGCTGATTTTTGCATTTTTGTAAGCTTTCTTACTTTCATGCTGTCTTTTGTCTCTTTATTGTCCTTGGCTATTTTTCCAGTGAGTGAAGCTTTTCCCTTTCAGGGGTATAAACTGGTTTTGTCTTGTGTTCTACACATTGTTCTTCAGTTGCTTTACCTATTAGCAGATTTTCCCTGTTTATTGTGGGTAGTCTCTGTCTCATTTCATTAAAAACAGTATTCCCTAAACCTAAAACTCTGGGAGCTAATTCATGCTTTACACTTTCAAATGTTACATTTAACTCAATTATCTTATTATTATTTAATAAATGTTCATGTACAGTTAATTATTAATTAATTCCAGCCCATTACTAAATCCAATATTGCTTGTCCCTTTATTGCATCCAGGACATATTGCGTTGGAAACTAACCTGGACACACTCCAGAACTTCACTACTTTTCTGACAGGTGCTCATCTGCTTCTCTCAATCTGTGCTAGAATTAGTATCCCCTATTAATACTACCCATACTCAGCTAAAGTCTGCATTTATACAGTCTAGTGTTACTACCCGTGAGTCTGTACACAATACCTATTACAGTTTTAGATCCCTTACTGTCCCTCAGTTCCACCCATACAGTCACCACTTTATCCTCATTATATCCTCTCACAACATTGAAGTAATTTTGTTTCTGATCAGTAAGGTTGTACCATCTCCCTGTCATAGAGTCATAGAGATGTACAGCATGGAAACAGACCCTACTGTCCAACCCGTCCATGCAGACCAGATATCCCAACCCAACCTAGTCCCACCTGCTTGCACCCAGTCCATCTCCCTCCAAACCCTTCCTATTCATATACCCATCCAAATGCCTCTTAAATGTTGCAATTGTACCAGCCTCCACCACATCCTCTGGCAGCTCATTCCATACACAATCCACCCTCTGTGTGAAAAAGTTGCCCCTTAGGTCTCTTTTTATATCTTTCCCCTCTCACCCTAAACCTATGCCCTCTAGTTCTAGACTCCCCGACCCTAGGGAAAAGACTTTGCCTATTTATCCTATCCATGCCCCTCATAATTTTGTAAACCTCTATAAGGTCACCCCTCTGCCTCCGACGCTCCAGGGAAAACAGCCCCAGCCTGTTCAGCCTCTTCCTGTAGCTCAAATCCTCCATCCCTGGTAATATCCTTGTAAATCTTTTCTGAACCCTTTCAAGTTTCACAACATCTTTCCGCTAGGAAGGAGACCAGAATTGCACATAATATTCCAACAGTGGCCTAACCAATGCCCTGTACACCTGCAACATGACCTTCCAACTCCTGTACTCAATACTCTGACCAATAAAGGAAAGCAGACCAAACTCCAGCCAGTAAACCTTGTATCTTGGTATGTTTACTTCCCAATCCTGATCATCTTGCAGCCATGTCTCAGTCATGGCTACAATATCATAATCTTCAATTTGAATTTGTGCCAGTAGCACATTAACTTTATTCCTTACATTGTGTGCATTCAGATATAGGCTATACACTGTCACTGGCCCCTTGGCAATGACACTTTATTTACCCGTTTATTATTTCTCTCTTCTGGTTTATTCAATACACTTCTTATAGTTTTGCCATTACCTTGACATACCTGATGTAGCTCCCTCCACTTCAAATTTAGTTGTTTAAACTCCTTGTGACCACCCTGTTTAGTCTTGCTACGAGGCCATTGGTCCCAGATCAGTCCAGCTGCAGGTTCCTCCTGAACAGAGTGCGCTGGAGAACCCCAGCAGCTTGTGCAGAGGGAGAAATGTTCACTACCCTTCCTGACAATCTTAGTGTAGAAACTAACTTCAGTAGACCATTTAGGACAGAGATGAGGAGAAACGTCTTCACCCAGAGAGTGGTGGCTGTGTGGAATGCTCTGCTCCAGTCTCTGGATTCATTTTTGAAAGAGTTGGATAGAGCTCTCAAGGATAGTGGAATCAAGGGTTATGAGGATAAGGCAGGAACAGGATACTGATTAAGGATGATCAGCCATGATCATATTGAATGGTGGTGCAGGCTCGAAGGGCAGAATGGCCTACTCCTGCACCTATTGTCTATTGTCTTGCCATAAAACAGAGTGCTGCAAAAACTTGTCTACATGCACTGCAGACCCGTTGAGTCTTTTCAGCATTTTCTGTCCCATTTAAAATGTTTAAGCGTACTCCCAGTGAAGAATCAGCAATTTGGAAATGACTCCAGGTGCGTCACGGGACCTTCTGAAACAAAGTTTCACATCAATCTACATATTAGGACGTGATTAAATGTTTGCTGAAAGAGGGAGGAGGCTTTAAGGAAAGTTATAAAATAGGAAAAAGGTAGAAAGGCCAAGCAGTTCTGAAGGCAAAGCTGCTGATATGGAGCAGTTATAATCAGTTATGTGAGAGTCCAAATTTACAGCTGTTCTGATGCATACATGCATTAATGTTACAAAAATGAGACAGGCAGTTAAAGCAACTCAGCCTCCCTCTCCCTGTATTTGCAATACAGTAAAGTTAAGATGTTCAATGACCTAAGATGAATGCTTTTTGAAAACAAGGTTATGCTTTTTGAGAATATTATTATTTTTAGTTCATTCTTGTTAGTGTTACTGGCTCAGCCAGTATGTATTGCCTATCCCTCATACCCAAAGAGTAATTAAGATTCAACAATCTTCATGTGAGTCTGAAGGCACACACGGGATAGACTAGACAAGAACTTATTTCCTCCCCTAAGGGATATTAGTGAACCAGGTGGGCTTTTACACTCATCGACATAGTTGCCATTAGGCTAACTCTTTATTTCAGGGTTTTATTGAATTCAAATTTCACCAGCTGTCATGATTTAAACCTATGACCCCAGAACATTGACCTGAGATTCTGAATTGCTTCTCCAAGACCATTATCACAAAAATGTCACTTCTTGCATTTTTATGAAGAAAATCCTATCAACTACTTGTCTCCTATCAGTTATAACTGTAGAAACTATATTTGGTTGATGAGTTATGTTTAATTGTTTACAGGTACCACCAATGGATGAAATCAGAGGAGTTACAGAAGCTGACAGCCTCTGAGCCACTTACCTTGGAGCAGGAATACCAGATGCAGAGAAACTGGCAGGACGATGCTGACAGTAAGGACTCGTTACTGATACTGAAGCCATCTCAAGCTGACAGGGAGCAAGTCAGCAACACAGAGTTGTATCTCCATTCATTGAGACAGTACAATTCCCAAGACACGTTTTGTACAGGCTGTGCTTTAAATGTGTTCATCAAGCTGATGAATATTCATGCAAGAGGACGTAAATCTGTCCATTTCAGTCCCCCATAAGGTCAGCATCAGGCATGTCAGCACAGATCAGGGATCATCCTGTTGTTGGAATGTGACACCCCTCAGCCTCATTCCTGACGAAGCGCTTATGCCCAAAAGATCGATTCCCTTGCTACTCAGATGCTGCCTGGCTTGCTGTGCTTTTCCAGCACCACAATCTGAACTCTGATCTCCAGCATCTGCAGTCCTCACTCACCCCTAAACCAGGGGGGTTTAGAATCTTAGTAGGCAAAATTTTTAATCTCCCACACTGTCCAGTTTTTGGAGTCATTTTTTCCATTGTGGTGTTGTATCTAATATGAACTAGTTTGGAATGCTTAGAACCCCTTAGAATCCCATCAGTCCTGGCCTAATTTGAACCTGGTTCCAGAGTAAAAAGGCTACTCTGTAACCCACTACACACATCATTCATATCAACAACAATAAGTTGCATTTAATTAGTACCTGTAATGATAAATGCATTAACATTGATGCCAAGTTATAATTTGTATCATTAATGTGGACTTTTTCATTGAACCACAACTGGCAAGTCTACACTTAACAAAATGTACCACTAAATAGTGATTTCTCGAATAAAGGCCCCACCAGTCAATCTTTATCAGGCAAGTGATAGGAGTAAATACAAAGTTGATGTCTTCACCAAATTGCGCCAGCTGGTACAGTTCAACACTTATCAATTTGAAAGCCTTGCTGATTTCAGTGAAATTCTGCTATTCAAATTGCTGTTCACACTGTTAACAACTACGTGCTATTATTGTGATGTATTATGGTCTGAGAATTTACACTGAACCACAGGCCAATTGTGTGCACGAGTGTGCCACCCCATCCCAAAATTTGTGGTGCAGTCTGTATTTAAAATTCTGAATAGTGATACTGTTCTTGTATTTTGGCAGAGTGTACCTTCATAGTATTGGATAAGCTGAAATGGGTGGGTGGTTTGTGCACAGAAGAGGACTGCATGGTGGGAGATGTGAATCTGTTTCTCACAGATCCTGAAGACCCCACAACCGCTGAGATTGAAATCATGATTGCAGGTAAGCTACAAGTTACACTGTCACTAAGATTCCAGTAATTCAGTATTCATACTCGGCCATAATGTGCTGTTGTAATAAGTAATGGCACCTGCTACTTGTAAGACTTGGCTTTGTCCATTTAGCATTAGTGATGCTTTTCACTCCAAGTTGTTTGAAGTGCAGACTGAAAACTGAGGGACCACACAACTGGGACATAAATAAAAATGGCAAGAAACTGTCATTTCCTTAACTGGTTAGATTGAATGATTGTGAAACTCACAGACCAAAGACTGAGAAGAATGTTTTTTAAGATCATTTATGGGATGTGGGTATTGTTCATCTCTAGTTGTTCTGGAGAAGATGGTGCTGAGCTGCCTTCTTGACCCACTGTAGGTACACTCACAATGCCATTAGAGAGGGAGTCCAGGATTTTGATCCAATGACACTGAAGAAAGTTTAGGTTAGAATGAGTGAATTCAGAAACAAATCAGGCACAGAAAGAGAAATAAAGTGGGGAAAAGGACAATTGAACCAAGGTGGAGAGATATAGAAAAGATAAAAATTAAAAGCAAGATTTTCATTTTAAAAGTCCAATTAAAATTTTAACGAATCCTCCTTGTTAGTTAACTACATGAGTTTCAGTGGCAGTAAAGAACAATTAGCACACGTTTAAGAGAATTTAGACTTAAATGTGCTTCTTAAAGTAAATGAACCTGAAGTGGTCTAAAACTGATTCCTTACATCACTTCTGAGTCTGAAAATAAAGATGTGCCCTTACAAACTCTTCTACCGAAATTCATGTACTCCCGGGGGTACATTTGCAAATATTAACATGTGATAGTTCTCCTCATGTATTGTGTGTGTTCCTCATGGTAATGTTAGTGATGCATTGTCTTCTCTAATAATATCAAATATTGTGTGTTCTCCTTCTGTAGAGCCCAGTTATAGAGGAAAGGGGTTTGGCAAGGAAGCAACGATGATGATGATGTATTATGGTGAGAACATGCATGTTAATGTTATCGCATCCTGGGTGGTGGTTGTTTTCTTTAATGCTATTAGTCCCTCTTTAAAATTAAAGAACTTACTGTTGCTCTATAAAGCAACTGAGACTGTTGGGTTCTGAAAATTGACTATTTGGTTAATTAGTTGAAAATGTGTTGCTGGTTAAAGCACAGCAGGTTAGGCAGCATCCAAGGAATAGGAAATTCGACGTTTCGGGCATAAGCCCTTTTTTATTTGGCTAATTATTTAAGGACCAGTATAAAAAGACAATTGACATAGTGAAGACATTCACAGCAATATATCTGAACTTTCAGAGCACATTACCTTTTTCTGAATAATTACTCCTTATTTGGGAGATGTATTCAGCAGAAAACTTTTCTTTATTGTTGGCATCTTTATCTTTGGCAATTTTGTCCAGATTGTCTTTCTCAAAGGCACTCTCCATGTAAACTGTCCTGTTAAAGCCGCAGTCTTGCTGTGATCTTGCTGTTTCCCGACCATGCACAAAGCTTCAATTACCAAGATTCTGATCACCCATCCATCTCTCATTGTACATGTTTCCCTACTCCTAATATATTTGACTCTAATGTACATTACTAATGACTTCTTTACTTCCCAACTTAGTCACCACCCCTGTGACCTACAGTTACATTCTTTGCTCCTTATTATCTTTATTACCCTTCAGCTAAACCATCAGCAGCACTGCACAAACATATCTGCCATCTACACTCAATTCAACAGGCAAATGGGTTGATTTGGCCAGTAACAGAATGCTTACAAAGACATTGGCGAAGAAAGAGAGATTGGAGATTGAGTGATAATTCAAGTTGCATTTGCATAACACTTTTCACTATCTCTGGATATCTCAAAGAGCTTGTGGACAATAAAGTATTTTTTGAAGTGTTGTGACAGTTGAAATGTGTCGGTGTGCAGGCAGCAAGAGCACACAAACAGTATTGTGATGATAAACAGATAATCTGTTTTTGTGATGTTGACTGAAGGATAGATATTAGCTAAACACGGGGGATACCTTTCCCAATTTTATTCGAAGTAATGTCATGCGGTCATATTTTTTTAACAGCTGTCTTAAAGTATAGAATGAGGTAAGAATAGAAAGGTCAAGAGGTGTTTGTTTAAAGAGGGAGGGTTGACAGTGGAGTTGAAGGACAGGGGGCAGAACCTTAGCAGAAAAAAGCATGAACAGCATCATTTAATGTCGGATCCAGGAAAGGATGTTGGATGGTCAGCAGTTTGGTGTTACTGGGAGAAGGAGATGGGATTCATGGGCACGTTGAGCATGAAGGGAGCACCATTGATGACAGAAAAGAAATTAACAAATTTAGACTTAAATCTGCACCTGGGAGAGAACCATACGGGATGGCAGGCCTGAGGGAAACAACAGAGTCAGCTAGGTGTATGAACTCTATCTTGATAAAAAAGAAGTCGGAGTGCTCTTCTGTCTGATTGTCTGGTTGACATTTGTTCATGTTTTTTTTCCCCAGGAGTCACTAAACTGGGGATAAAAAAATTCCAAGCTAAAATCAACCTGGAAAATAAAATCAGCATTACCATGTTTCAAAACTTTCACTTTGAAGAGGTAAGACACCTTATTCCTGTAACTTTCCAGCACCAATAATATCACAATTTGACAGGTTATTCCTGCTATACCCAACTGTCAGATCTATATGAATACACCAGTTGTCAGATGCCATGCTGTTAAACTCAGTTTATAGAAATAGGAGTCACCATTTTTAGCCCTTAAACCTGCCCCACTATTCACTCAGATGTCAGCTTCCCTGTGAACCACCTTTCACCTACCTGTCCTTGCCCATCTTTATTACCTTTGGTTAATGAAAATTTACCCACCTCAATTTTAAAATCTACAATTAATTGACTTTGACCATCCTTTGTGTGTAAAATATTTTCTGTTTTCACGACTGAAATATCTGATTCTACAGTCCCTATTGTGCAATCAAACAGCATAGCCTTGTTTCTGCTAAGTGACTAGAATTGGAATAACATCGATTTAGGTTGAATTTTGCTTTCCAGTTATCTGCAGTCATCTCTCCCAAAGGTGCTGGCCTTTGCCCAATATCTGTACGTGGATTTATCCAGCTTTCCAGTGTGTTTGTTTTAATGAATAGAATGTGGACATAGAATCTGGCAGGTTATTGGGACTGTTGTTAGGTTCAGGGCAGAAGCTAAACCTTTCTAGACCCATCCACACATTGTTTTCCAGTGGAGCGGTGACTGAGAGTAGAAACTGCAATTGGATACCTTTCTGCAGCCTGCTGACAAGCCATGGGCTGAGTGTAGCGCTCCAGCTCAAGCTAGAGATCAGGTATCTCAGTAAGACCATGGGTGCACTGCCCATTTCACACACCCTGGGTAACAGCAGACCTGTGCTATACCAGTGCCAGGAGTTCCACTCTGTATCCAAGCAGTACATCATCTACCCTGGATGCGCTCAGTGAGTGTAAAAGCAGTTTTGCTTGCTGTAGATAGCACATGCTCAGAGATCAGAAATGGAAACTGCTCTCTTTTCAGTAATGATCTTTATTATATAAACAACACAAAGATTAAAAGCATAAAATTTATTCTGATGCTTGTCCAAGACCTTTAGATTGGGATTTGTTATCAGGACAAAGGAAGCTGGATTAACGGAGCACTCCCCCACCTCAACAACTGTGCTCCCCACACTGCATCATTCACATTGTGCTGGCTTTCACCTTAAATATCCTAACAGTGTTTTGTTTTCTGATATTTTGAGGTTTCTGTCAGTGATGTCTTTCAAGAAGTAACACTCGGTCTAACTGTGGACAACTGCAGGAGAAAGTGGCTCCTTGAACAAATGAGTCACGTCGAGGAAAAGCAGTACAGTTAGCAACTGGAGGAGCCATTGGGAGATTCAGCAGCCCACTGACTGAGAGCGTGGAATGACTATCTAAAAAAGTCTATTCTTGCTGTTCAAAGCATATAATGTTGAAACGTGGCTGGGATAAATGCAATTGTTCCAGCATCATAAAATCAATAAAACCTGTTATTCACTGCTGAATCACAGGTACTCTCCATGTTAAATGGAATACAAAAAGGACTTTTGTGCAGTTCCCCTGCCTTGGTTTTGTGAATAATGGTTAGCCACATTATGCTACACAGATCAGGGAGATTGGAGCTTTGATCAGGAGCAATGTAGGGTGTTACATTGAACCAATGTTCACCCTCAGGTTCACTCTCCATTGGAACTGTATTACAATGTACACAGCTCAATTGAAAAGATGAATGGCCTGTTACCATGGTTCTGGAAAGCCCTTGGCATCTGACGCTGTAAACGTGTATTCATCTATATGGTGGTGAGTGCAGGAAAGTACAGTGTTTTTATTTCTATACTAAGAGCCACAGCTATATGACAAGATGTTCCACCCATTTTATTTACACAGATAGCTGGGAGAACACTGCCCAGTAAATCTGTTTCTGTGAGAACTGAAGTACAATGTGGGAGAGTTTGAAGCAGAGGGCAGTTTTTTTTCAGCAGCCAGTTCAAGTTTAATCACAATAAATCCATCACTTTTAAACCTGATTTTGTAATGATATATTCATCTATTAGGTTGTCTGTGCTGACACACTGAAAGGTTTCCATTTATTGCCCGGTTACTGCCCTCAACAATAGCTTTTGACTTGGCACAAAGAGAAAAAGAGTCAAATCTGTAGCAACTGAAAAAAACTAACTTTATTAGTTTGGTTAAAACAGACATACAATTCACATATTTTGGTTACGAAAAGGTTAAAAGCATGCATGCAATTCATACAAAACTAAAATCTATGATCACAACCACTAGGTTTCTCAGACTTTCTCTGAACAGTGAACAAAAATAAAGGCAAAAACCCGAGAATAGGAGTTCACGCTGACCAGGCGTGATCCATCGGTTCTCTGGTGTAATCTCCATGCTTTCATGAATGGAGTCCTCAGCTTCGCCAAAGGTTAAACTCTGGAGTTTTCGCTGCTGGCACGCCTGAAATCCTTCATTTTTTTTCCTTTCTTCTTACCGTTCAGAACTGTGGTGTCTTTTCCTCATTGGTTCTGGCTCATTTAGCGAGCCTGTGTCTTTTTGTTATTGGCTCTGGCCCAAGGACACCAGTAGCATTTCCTAAATATCTTCCACAAAATAAGGATTTGTACCTTATGTCACTTTCCTTGTTTTCCTCTGAGCTGATCCGGTTCAAACTGCTTTCAGCCAGCCAGCACAAGACAGTGGCTAGGGCTCAGGTCATTTGAATTCGCAAGCTGTTTACCTGCCCAAAACGTGCATGATGTTGTTCCATCATGGTGTGATGACATCACCACAATCTCATCGCGTCTGCACGAAATGCACAAATGCAGTAAGACTACCAGTAAAGCAGTGATGTCATTCATCGTGGTGTGATTACCTTATGAGAAATGTACGTATATCGGAGATTGATGATGACACAGATGTCACCAAAACACATTGTGCCGCTATGCTATTATAGCTGCCCATGTACAGGATGTCTTAGTTATCCAAATGAAAACAGATGCGATGCATGTGCAGAGTTTGAAAATCGTTCGAAAGTAGAGAATTTTATAACTTTGTATGCACAAAGTTAAAAAAGCGCGGGTAAATGAGACAGCAATTGAAATTCATGATGAGCACAATTTCAAGGCTCTTGCTACATGTGAACACTAGAATTCATTTTTTGTCACATTCATGCTTCTGATTGTGACCTTATTTATTCCCAGACACATACCTCACAACTAAATAATCATCACCATAAAACATAGGACAAGGAGATCATTTAGCCAATTGACTCTGCCTTACCATTCAGTGAGACTGTGGTTGATCTAATAATCCTCAACCCCACTTTCCTGTCTTTTCCCCATATCCCTTGATTTGCTCACTGATTTAAAATTCTGTGTATCTTAGCTTGAATATACTTAATCACCTAGTGTACACAGCTCTCTGTGCAAAGTAATTCCACAGATTTGTTACCCTCTGAGAGAAGAAATTCCTCACCTCTGCCTTAAATGTGTGACACCTTTTGAGATTTTTGCCCTCCAGTCCTAGACACCCACGAGGGAAAACAATCTCTCTCAATCTACTCTGTTAATCTCCTGAAAAATATTGTATGTTTCAGTAAGATCACCTCATTCTGTTAAGAAAATCTCTCCGTGCCCACAATCAACCTGGTTAACATCAGTACACTGCTTGTAATGTCAGTATACCTTTCTTTTAATAAGAGGATCAAAACTGTTCACAGTATTCCAGCTGTGGTCAGATTAATGTTTTGTGTAGTTTTAGCAAGTTTTCAGTATTTTTACACACCATTCACTTTGAAATAAAGATGAACATTCTACTTGCCTTCCTATCACCTGCTAAGGGGTTTCGTGAATTGTGCACAAGGCTGACAAATCCCTCTGTTATCTAATATTCTATTCTTCCGATGAAAGAAGAATATTTACCAACATTATATTAATCTGCCAGGTTTTTGCCCATTCATCTATCTCTCTGTCGACACTTTGTCATCCTCACAACTTGCCTTTCTGTCTATTTTTGTGACATCCGTAAACTTGGCGATATATTAACTTTGGCCATCTGAATCATTGATATATATTGTAAATAATTGTGGCCTCAGCACCAGTTACAGTTTGCCATCCTGAAAATCCTAGCTCTGACTTTGTTTAATTAGCCAATCATGCATCCATGCTAATACTAAGTAGTTATATGTACTCTATCAAATTCCTTTTCGAAATCCAAATATATTATGTCTACTGCTTCTCCTTGATATATCCTGCTTGTTACCCTCTCAAAGAACTACTCCATTTGTCAGGCATGATCTCCACCCCATGAAGCCATACTGACTCTCCTTGATTATGTGTTCCTAAATATTCTATTATTACTTTGTTTATAATGCTCGCATTTTCACAATGACAGCTGATAAGCTAAGTCTTTATATTGGCAGTTTTTCAATCCTCTGAGACATTTCTAGAATTTAAGGATTCTTCGAAGATTGCTAATAATGTACCTACTATTTCTATAGCTACTACTTTTAGTATCCTCAGATGCATCCCATTTGATTCAGGGGGCTTAACATTCTTTTGCTTCTTTAAGTTTTCCTTGTACTTTGTCTCGAATGATAGTTATTGTGTTTATTTCCACCACCAATTTAGTCCCTTGATTATTTAGCATATTTTGGAAACTACTAATGACCTCCACTGTGAAGGCTGATGCACAGAAAGTATTTGACTTTTTTGCTATTTTCTGGTTCTAAGTTATATTTTCCATTGCCTCTATCTCCAAGGGACCTGTGTTCACTTTAGTTTCTCTGTTTTTTTATATATTTAAAGAAGTTGTTACTGTCAATTTTATGTTACCTGCTAGCCCTGACAGCTTATTTTACCCCTCTTTAATTTTTTTTTGGTCATCTATGGGTGGCTTTTAAACCTTTCTCTAGCCTCCGATTTATCATTGATCTTTCCCAAATTGTATGTTTCTTTTTAATTTTAATTTGATACAATCCTGGTTAATCACAATTGGTTTCTCCCCTTCCTCACTGGAATATATTAGAAATATGGTTAGAAGTAAGAAATAGCATTGGATAAGCATATGGAGGTTATTGGGCTAGTGTAGGTTAGGTAGACTTTGGTCGGCGCAACATCGAGGGCCGAAGGGCCTGTACTGCGCTGTATTTTTCTATGTTTTTCTATGTTCTATGTAAATACCAAGAGAAAGAAATCCCTGGTGGGAGTAATCTATCGATCCCCAAATAACAGTTCTGCAATGAGGCAGGCAAAATCATGGGCTTGTAAGTAAGGTACGGCAATAAGGTATGATTTTAAATGGATGTAGATTGGATTATAACTTTGGGGGAGAGTTCATTGAAAGTATTTGATATTGTTTTCTTTGAGCAATATGTTGTGAGCCAACCAGGGAGCAGGCGATTTTGGATTTGGTATTGTAAGAGTTAATGATCTTATAATCTTATTGTAAAGGCAAGTGTGATTATAACATGCTAGAATTTCAAATTCAGTTGGAGGGTGAGAAGCTGGAGTCTCCCACTAGCATTCTGGATTTAAACAAAATTACATCAGCATGAGTATAGATCCTAATGGACTGGAGAAGATGACTGAAAGTTAGGACAGTTGATGAGTAGTGGCAGATATTCAATTCTTCCCAATGAAAATATATTTCACAGAGGAAGAATGATTATAGGGTGGGGGGGAGGTGTGGCTTAGCAAGGAAGTTAAAGATAACATAAAGACAAAACAAAGGATACAATATTGCAAAAGCCAGTGGCACCATGGAAGATGGAAAACTTAAAAATCAACAAGGAGTTTGCTAAAAACAGCAATAAAGCCCCTGACCGTACCGATCTAGTCTGATCTCCAAATCTAAGCAGACTTGGGCCTGGTTAGTAATTGGGTAGAAGGCACCTGGGAATAGTAAGTGAAGGAGGCTTTTGGAACTGTTTTGGTCCAGTAGTAGTGTCCCTACCTTTGAGCCAGAAGGCAAAGTTTCAAGTCCCACTTGCCCCAAAGATCTGTAATAACATAACTGAACAGATTGATTAGAAAATGTCTCCTCTCAAAATGACATTGCAGTGTTGTTTCTTTAATGGGCCCTCTTGTGGTGCAGTGGTCCCCTGGACTGGGAGGCTCGCGTTCAAGTCCCACCTGCTCCAGAGGTGTATAATAACATCTCTGAGCACTAAAAATAGATTAAATTTTAGAAAATAAAAAGAGCAAGGTAAATTATGAAAGGAAACTATCATAATATACAAAGGTGGATAGCAAAAGCTTCTAGAAGTATATAAAAGGGAAGGGAGTAGCTAAAGTGGATGATACTGGGGCGTTAATAGTGGGAATACAGATTTGGTGGAGACAGTAAGTTAATATTTTTCTTCAGTGTTCATAGTGAACAACACTAGCACCATCCCATTGTAACAGGCAATGTAGAGGTTAGAGAAACAGAGGATCATGGAACACTCATTCATCACAAGGAAAATGGAGCAAACTATTGGGATTGAAGCTGAAAATGTGTTGCTGAAAAAGCGCAGCAGATCAGGCAGCATCCAAGGAGCAGGAGAATCAACGTTTCAGGCATGATCCCTTCTTCTTGGATGGGCTTTTCCAGCAACACATTTTCAGCTC
The DNA here is from genome assembly GCF_020745735.1 of Hemiscyllium ocellatum. NCBI lineage: Eukaryota > Metazoa > Chordata > Chondrichthyes > Orectolobiformes > Hemiscylliidae > Hemiscyllium > Hemiscyllium ocellatum. The sequence continues at coordinate 54,402,441 of NC_083425.1, forward strand.
TGATCTCCAGCATCTTCAGTCTTCACTTTCTCCTATTGGGATTGAAGGCATCAAGTTCCCAGGATCTGATAGCCTACAGCCTAGGCTCTTAAAAGAAATGATAGCAGAGATAGTGGAATCACTGGTTATCACATTCCAAAATACCCTGGATATGGGAAGGTTCCACCGGATTGAGAAAATGTTTGTATGCCTTTATTCAAAAAGGGAGGAGACAAAAAAGTAGAAAACTAGACCAGTTAGTTTACCATCTGTCTTTGGGAAATTGTAAGAATCTTTTGTTAAGGAAGTACTAACAGGACATTTGGAAAGTCAAATCAGAATCAGCATGGCTTTAGGAAGGGGAAGACGTGTTGACTAATTTGTGAGATCCCTTTGAAGATGGAACAAGCAAAGTGGATGATGGGAAAAATGAAGAACTGCAGATGCTTGAAAACAGAAACACAAGCAGAAATTGCCGGAAAAATTCAGCAGCTCTGGTAGCATCCATGCAGAAAAAGCAGAGTTACCATTTCGGGTCCAGTGACCCTACTTCAGAACTGATGGTAGGTAGGAACAGGTTAGGAAAATGCTGAGGATTGGGTGGGGAGAGGGAGGAGAAGTAAATGTTAGGTGATGATGGATCCAGGAGCAAGAACAACAGTTTGGCAGACAAAGGAATGAGGTGAAGGTCAGCCTGGGAGAAAGAGTAGCTGCTAATGGGATCTGGTGCATGCAGAATGAGGTAAGGGTATGAGAAAAGGTACACGGGGCCCGAAAATTATTAAACTTTATCTTGAGTCCCAAAGGTTGCATGGTTCCCAAGTGGAAAATGAAATGCTGTTCTTTCAGCTTGCACTGAGCTTCACTGGAGCACTGCGGAAAAATTGAGACAAAGGTGTTGTCTAGGGAATGGGGTGGTGTGTTGAAGTGGCAGTTAACAAGGAACTCAGGCTCATTTTTGCGGAGAGAACATGGGTGTTCTGCAAAGTGGTCACTCAGTCTGCCCAGTGTACAGCAGATCACGTTGTGAGCAGTGAATACAGTAGACTAGATTGAGTGAAGGGCAGATATATTGTTGCTTCACCTGGAAGATGCAGCTGGGGCCTTGGAGGGAGGAAATAAACAGGCCCATGCTACACCTTCTACAATTGCATAGGAAGGTACCATAGAGGTGTGAGGAGGTCTTGGGAGTAAAGGGGGATGGAAGAGGAGGGGAATATGCATCTGATGGTGGCATCCTCCTGTACGTGGAGATAATGGTGGCTAATGATCTTTTAGATGAGGATGCTGGTCAGGTGGTAAGTGAGAGCCAGGTAGACCCTGTTACCGTTGTTGGAGGGAAGAGAAGGGAGGAGGACCGAATTGTGGGAGATGGGTCAGACCCAGCTGAGGGCCCTATCAATCACGGTGCTACAGAATCCTTGGTTGAGAAAGGTGGACATTTCAGAGGATAATAGGGATCATGTAGGCGTAATACGTGTAGATTTCCAGAAGGCATTTGATGTGGTGACAGACGAAAGGTTAATAGACAAGGAACAATCACATGGGCTTGGCTAATTTATTCGCTTGGATAGAGGATTGGCTAACCAACAGACTGCAAAGAGGTGGAATAAAACAGACCTTTTTCTGGCTGGCAAGATGTAACCAGTTGGGTGCCACAGCGCTTGGTGCTCAGCTCCCACTTATTTACAAACTCTGTTAATGACTTGGATGCAGAGCTAGAAGGTGCACGAGCTAAATTTACAGATGTCACTAAAATAAGTGGGATAGTAAGTTGCAATAAAGAAATAAATTAACAAATGATCATGGATAGGTTAGGCGAATAGGCCTTAATATATGGAGCTGTTATTATTGACTCCTGGGACAACAACAACCTTATAAATAATTAATTACGCACATTTGAGAATTAGCCACACACACATTGGCTTGCCCTCAAGCCCGTGGTGGTAGCCTGAGGTAGCATGGTGGCTCAGTGGTTAGCAGCACCAGGCACCTGGATTCAATTCCACCTTCGGGGGATCGTGTGGAGTTTGAATATTATCCCCGTGTGTTTCTGGTGCTCTGGTTTCCTCCCACAGTCGAAAGATGTGCAGATCAGGTGGACTGGCCATGCTAAATTTTCTCCTAGTGACCAGGGGGATGTATGTTAGGTGGATTAGCCATGGGAAATTTGGATAGGGTGGGGAATGGGTTTGGGTGGATACTGTTCAGAGGGTTGGTGCAGACTCAATGGGCTGATCTACACTGTAGGGATTCTATACAGTCCAGGATCACTGCTTTCTTGGCTTCCGCTGAAGGAGCATAGAGTCCATAGTTAGTTTCTGGATAGATTCCTTCTTCCAGTGGATGACTTTAACAATGAGGACAGTGAGGTGGATCAAAGTAAACAGGATGAACAGCACAGCCAGGTGTGATAGGAGATGTACCCAAGGGTATATCTGCATGTTTGAGCCTTAGTCCCAGACAGCATCCCACCAATTCCCTGATACCCTTTTAAATTTGTTCAGTCTGCTGACAGTAGCAAACAGCAAAAACTTATTGTACATTTGTTGACTGATTCCAGTCAATATGCTGTCATCTTTCTGGTAGGCGTTCATTGCCAGTGTTGCAATTCTCCCAATATACCTTAAAGATTGTCAGAGTTTGTCACTGACATTCCTCCTGTGGATGTCTTTGAGCTTGATTAGGCTGACCCTGGCTGGATTGTGTGACCGAGTACAAGAGGTGGTGTTCTGGAGGTTCTGTACTGGTGGTGTTTTAGGGAAGTTGTGATGCAGTGTTCTCCCTTCCCCCAAACTCTATCCTGGTGATATCTGAATTCAGGATCCAGACCTCTACAGTACAATTTAGAATGGTGTTTTTCCGAACACATTCATTTGGGTAGAGGCAAGAAATTATTTGTTTTGTCTGCGACATAGAGTCATAGAGATCTACAGCACGGAAACAGACCCTTCGGTCCAACCCATGCTGACCAGATATTACAACCCAATCTAGTCCCACCTGCCAGCACCCGGCCCATAACCCTCCAAGCCCTTCCTATTCATGTACCCATCCAGATGCCTTTTAAATGCTGCAATTGTACCAGCCTTCACCACTTCCTCTGGCAGCGCATTCCATACACAATCCACCCTCTGTGTGAAAAAGTTCCCTCTTAGGTCTCTTTTATATCACCCTCTAGTTCTGGACTCCCCAACCCCAGGGAAAAGACTTTGTCTATTTATCCAGCCATGCTCCTCATAATTTTGTAAACCTCTATAAGGTCATCCCTCAGCCTCCGACGCTTCAGGGAAAATAGCCCCAGCCTGCTCAGCCTCTCCCTGTAGCTCAGATCCTCCAACCCTGGAAACATCCTTGTAAATCTTTTCTGAACCCTTTCAAGTTTCACAACATCTTTCCGATAAGAAGGAGACCAGAATTGCACACAATATTCCAACAGCGGCCTAACCAATGTCCTGTACATCTGCAATATGACCTCCCAACTCCTGTACTCAATACTCTGACCAATAAAGGAAAGCATATCAAACACCGCCTTCACTGTCCTATCAACCTGCGACTCACTTTCAAGGAGCTATGAACCTGCACTCCAAGGTCTCTTTGTTCAGCAACACTCCCTCAGACCTTGCCATTAAATGTATAAGTCCTGCTAAGAATTGCTTTCCCAAAATGCAGCACCTCATATTTATCGGAATTAAACTCCATCTGCCACTTCCCAGCCCATTGGTCCATCTGATCAAGGTGTGCTACCTATGAGTCTTTCCTCTTTCTCAACAGTGTATGGAAGGGTATTGTCATATTCAAATCACTTCCCTCTTGGATAATGTGACATTATCAATTTTTGAAGACTTATAACCCATTTTGATTTGGCACTATGATCGGAATAACAATACCATCCCCACAGCCATTGCGTTGTTAAACCAGACCTTGGTCTGTTTCCATAATTGACTGTTTGAAATATTGGGGTGTCTCTTCCAATGGAACAAGTGCTCTATCTGCTCGGCACTGATCCAAGACAGGAATTGGCCTGGCTTAGCCTGCTTGAAGTTCTTCCTAAACTGTTCGATCATCCACAGGCCAGAGATGCTGCACAGGCTCTTATTCTGGTGCCTCCTGTCATCATCTGTTTTTCTGCAGGTGATCTGCAGGTCTTGGCTTGTCCTTCTAGCACTGTTACCAGGTATTGCTCTGTCTGATTTTCTTTATACCCCCCTCAGCATCTTGCCAACTCTCCAGATTAAGTTTATCAAAGGTCTGTTTCACTTGCTGAGCTAAATATCTGAATTAGCTAAATCAAGGGGATTGACTGTGGACTCTCCTCCTCCATAATCTATTACCAACTTATGCAATGTATCTCTTTTACTATGCCCTGCTGGCCTGGATCTGGCTTCCCGTGTCAATCCCTCTAATAGCTGCTGGGTCAAATGCAAAGTATAATTGCTGAAGTTGGGAAGGGCACCACTCTGGCAGCATTGTTACAGAGATATCTAACAGCACCGGTGACAATCTGTGGTATTGTCCGTGTGTTTTAAAACCACCATATTTTGTGGCCCTGGATAAATGTGTATGGGTGCACTTCTGGCTGGTTTAAGCCCATTTGTAATTTTCTACAGTACATCACCTCCCCCACCCCCCCCCCCCCCCCCCCCCCCCCCCCCCCCCCCCGCCCACCCCCCCCCCCCCCCACCACCAGCACCACCCCATGACCTTCTCATTGTTGCCCAATTCTAGCCCTTTCTCGGACCGGAAGCCAAACATCCCATTTCTTACTCGGGTGTCTATGCTCAGGTTGTAACAATCTAAGCTCCAATTGTCTCCCTATACGCAACTTGTCGGTTGTTCCTCATATAAGTTTAGATATCTCCCCATCCATCTCCACTTGGGGAGAACTTTTTTCTAACTCTGTTTGGTCTCGGCATGCGCTCAGCTAAACTCTTAACAAAATATGCCTTTATTGAAGTGTGTGTGTGTGTATAAAACAACGATGCGATTACGAGAAATGGCCAAAATATGACAATGGCCCAAAAGATGAACTGTTGATGGTGGCTATCTATCATTCTGTATAGTGCTGTAGCCCTGTATGACCAGGATGGGCTGGCTTACTTGGGCTACAATGGGAGCACAGGTCTATGACGATCTTCTCTGACCAGGATTGATTTGTAGAACACCAGGGCTGGGTGTCATTGAAGTGTGTGTGTGCTGGGATGGTTCTGGCTGCTGGGACTTGCTCCTCAATCACATCTCAGTATCAGTGTTGGAATAAGCGCCTTCATAAAGGGGTTCTCTCTTTCTCTTTGAGCTATAGCACTACCTAGGATATTTTCTTGGGTGGAATGTTTCTGAGCATCTCCTTCACTTCAGGACTGCTGCGTGCCAAGGTCTTCCTCCTCTGGCCTCAGGAGGGACAGTGCCCACGGCTGGTCCAGAATCCAGGCCTGGATTCAGATCCGGAATTCAGATTGGGTCTGGATCAAGATTCAGGTTACGCTTTGCTTCCCTAAATTCCCTCGAAGCATGTGGAGTTATCGAGTCATCCAGCATGGAGACAGACCCTTTGGTCCAACTAGTCCACACCGATTGTGTTCTCAAACTAAACTAGTCCCACTTGCCTGCATTTGACTCATATCCATCCAAACTTTTCTATTCATGTAGCTGTCCAAATGTCTTTTAAACGTTGTAACTGCACCTGCATCTACCACTTCACCTGGCAATTCATTCCACATACAAAGCACTCGATGTGTGAAAAAGTTGCCCCTCATTTCCTTTTTAATTCTTCTCCTCTCACCTTAAAAATATGCCCCCTAGTTTTGAACTCCTCTACCTCAGGTAAAAGCCTTTGCTATTTACCCTATCCATGCCCCTCACGATTTTATAAACCCCCATAACGTCATTCCTTAACCTCTAGTGAAAACAGTTCCAGCCTCTCCTTATCACTCAAACCCTCCATTCCTGGCAATATCCTGGTAATTTTTTTCTAAATCCTCTTCAGTTTAATAATATCCTTCCAATAACAAGGCAACCAGAACTGTACGCAGTACTCCGAAAGAGGCCTCACCAACATCCTGTATAACCTCAGCATGATATCCCAGCACTTATATTCAATGGTCTGAGCAATGAAGTTAAGTGTGATTAGAACCTTCTTAACCACTCTGTCTACCTGGAACACAAATTTCAAAGAATTATGTACCTTAACCCTTCGGTCTCTCTGTCTAACACACTTCCCATGGCCCTAGCATTAATTGCGTTAGCCCTGCCCTTGTTTGTTTTACCAAAATTCAATACCTTGCATTTATCTAAATTAAACTTCATCTGCCACTCCTCAGCCCATTCACCCAATTGACATTTTTTTGTAATATAAGGTAATCTTCACTTGGTGGCTGTTGTCTTGCACTCTCTAGGTCTTTGACTGATTCTTATGGTATCATCTTGCTTTCCCTGTATTCAGTAAAATTCTGTACACAGACGAGTTGGCCTTGTCTGCCACTGAGTGGGGACCTGAATATCCGGGGAACAGGATGTTCCTGGCTAGAAAATGTGTAACATTGACTGCTGCCCTACTTCACTCTCTTGCAGGACCACCTTCCCACCACAGTAGGTCTGCTTTGTCCTTTGTGCCATTCTGAAGGCTGCTGCTTAGTGTACATCCCATATACTTTATAATGGCAGAAGATTAGATTAGATTACTTACAGTGTGGAAACAGGCCCTTCGGCCCAACAAGTCCACACCGACCCGCCGAAGCGCAACCCACCGATACCCCTACATATACCCCTTACCTAACACTACGGGCAATTTAGCATGGCCAATTCACCTGACCCGCACATCTTTGGACTGTGGGAGGAAACCGGAGCACCCGGAGGAAACCCACGCAGACACGGGGAGAATGTGCAAACTCCACACAGTCAGTCGCCTGAGGCGGGAATTGAACCCAGGTCCCTGGCGCTGTGAGGCAGCAGTGCTAACCACCGTGCCACCATGCCGCCCAAAACTTCGACCTTGGGCTGCGTCAAGTCCATATTATTAAGGGTTCAATATCTCTTATGGTGTTTCCAGTCAGTGGATGAATCCAGTTGAACTGGAGGGTGAGTTCCTTATGAACATGAGGACTAAGGGTGAAGCTGCATTCCATATCAAGTTGTTTTGCTGGATGACCTTTCACAGCCTCCTTTTGAGGGTGTGATTCATCCTCTCTACAATCCCACTGGAGTGAGGATGGTGGGTGATGTGGAACTTTTGGCTGACGCCAACTATATTAACCACTGTGTACATTACCTGGGCTGAAGGCGAGTGATTTAAGATATCAGCTGCAAATTTAGCAGCATTCATTAGGGTGAGGAATGCCTCTAGCCGTTTGTTAATAATGTCCACAATGACCAGGATATACTCATCCCCCCTTACAGGGCAGTAGGGGTGGATGTAGGTCAGTACAAGGTCCTGCTACTGGCCTAGTATATTGTAGCCCTCTGTGATTGGCATGGTAGTCTGAGTTACCCTGGCCACAGATAATACAATTCTCGACATAATGTTTTATTTCTTTTCCTAATACAATCCCTTAATTCTGACAGCTGTTACTTCTGACCCTTGATGACCCTGGACATTGTGACATTGATATATCAGAGCTGAAAATGTGTTGCTGGAAAAGCGCAGCAGGTCAGGCAGCATCGATCGGAGAATCGACATTTCGGGCATGAGCCCTTCTCCAGCATCTGCAGTCCGTGGGTGGCACGGTGGCACAGTGGTTAGCACTGCTGCCCCACAGTGCCAGAGACGACTGACTGTGTGGAGTTTGCACGTTCTCCCCGTGTCTGCGTGGGTTTCCTCCGGGTGCTCTGGTTTCCTCCCACAGTCCAAAGATGTGCGGGTCAGGTGAATTGGCCACGCTAAATTGCCCGTAGTGTTAGGTAAAGGGATAAATGTAGGGGTATGGGTGGGTTGCGCTTTGGCGGGTCGGTGTGGACTTGTTGGGCCGAAGGGCCTGTTTCCACACTGTAAGTAATCTAATCTAATCTTTCTCCTCCACATTGATATATCACTTGATTTCAGTCCTCGATGGCAATCACATTCTGTCCAGCTTTAAGAACACTTCTCCTCTCAGCACTTAACCTGTCCTCCCACTTGCTGGGGCTCATTCCTCCCTGTACTTGCTTTAACCTGGCATCACTGCACTGAGCATGTAGCAAATCTTCAACCTTGGTTTGTCTCACAGGGGACTGCCATGGTTCTCCTTAGCCAACTCATCTGCACTTAAGTTCCCAGTTGGGGAGGTTCTGTGGTGGACTCTAACCTTAATCATGCCCTATCCAAAACTGAAATAGTCAAGCAACAGACTTATCTAGTCAAACTCAAGGAATCACACCTTTAAACACCCTGACAACACCATCACCATCCCTTGATGTGTCTTGTCAGTGAGGAGGATATTGACCTGAGACTCATCAACATTGATTCCAGACCCAATAAAGTCTCATGGTAGTCAGAGGGGGCGTGGGTGGACCGAGAGCCGGAAGGGGTCTACGGGCAGGCTGCCTTTGAGTGGCCGGAAGATGGGAGGGATGGGTGGTTGACTGGGTTGCCAGGGGGTTTGTGTTATATGCACCATTTTATTGTTTGGTTTATTGACTGTCTGTATGTGATTGCATTCACTGTTTCCTTTTTGATGCTGCCATTTTTTTTAGAAATGTGGGATTCGGGGTTTGGCCTTGTACAGTGAGGTTTAGGGTTCTGGCTTTGCCACCCCTTTCCCCTGTAAATTGCTGTTTCTTGTAAACGGTTGTTCATGTGAACTTCTTGTAATCTGTACTGGTTAATAAAGTCTCATGCCTTCAGATTGAGGAAGGAAACCTCCTGCTTATACATAACCCCCAAACCTTTGGCTGAAGAATCAGTACTCCTCCGTGGTGAACAATGTTTGAAGAAAATACTGAGGATGGCAAAGGTTCAAAACGTACACTGTGTGAGGGACTTCAATGACCACCACCAAGAGGGGTTCAGCTGCACTGGTGGTCTGTAATTCCCAGGATCATCCCTATTCTCTTTCTTGAACAAGGGAATAGCATTTAGCACCTTCCAATCATCTGGTACTACTCAAGTGGAAAATGAGAATTCAAAAATCATTGCCAAAGACGCAGCAATCTCGTCCGTCACTTCCCACTTGGGTACATCCCGTCTGCGAGAAAGTGAGGACTGCAGATGCTGGAGAGTCAGAGTCAAAATGTGTGGTGCTGCTGTACTTTTATATCCCAACTGGCCCAGGGGACTTAACTATCCTCGTGTTTTTCAAACTTTCCAGCACATCCTCCTCCTTCGCATCAACCTTTTCGAGCACATCAGTTTGTTTCAGGCTGTCCTCATAAACGACAAGGTCCTTCTCAGGAGTGACTACGGAAACAAAGTATTCATTAAGGACCTCCTTAACTCCTCCGATTCCAGACACATGTTCCCTGCACTATCCCTGATCAGCCCTACCCTCACTCTGGCCATCCTTTTGTTCTTCACCTAAGTGTAGAATACCTTGGGGATTTCCTTAATGCTACCTGCTAAAGCTTTTCATGCCCCCTTTTAGCTCTCGTAAGTTTCTTCAGTTCCTTCCTGGCTACCTTGTAACCCTCTGAAGCCCTGTCTGATCCTTGCTTCCTCAACCTTAAGTAAGCTGCCTTCTTCCTCTTGACTAGATGTTCCACGTGTCTAGCCATCCAAGGCTCCTTCACCCTATTATCCCTACCTTACCTCAGTGGGACAAACCTATCCAGCACTCACAACAAGTGCTCCCTAAACAACCTCCTAATTTCTGTCATACATTCCCATGAGAATATTTGTTCCCAATTTATGCTCCACAATTTCAGCCTTAAAGCATTGTAATTCCCCTCTCCATACCATCTGCTCCTTTCCCTCTCCATGACTATAGTAAAGGTCAGGGAGTTGTGATCATGATCATTGGAATGCTCTCCCACTGAGAGATCTGACACCTGACCTAGAGTCATAGAGATGTACAGCATCGGTCCAACCCGTCCATGCCGACCAGATATCCCAACCCAATCTAGTCCCACCTGCCAGCATCCCGCCCATATCTCTCCACACCCTTCATATTCATATACCCATCCAAATGCCTCTTAAATGGTGCAATCGTACCAGCCTCCACCACATCCTCAGGCAGCTCATTCCATACACGTACCACCCTCTGTGTGAAAACGTTGCCCCTTAGGTCTCTTTTATATCTTTCCCCTCTCACCCTAGACCTATGCCCTCTAGTCTGGATTCCCCAACCCCAGGGAAAAGACTTTGCCTATTTATCCTATCCATACTCCTCATAATTTTGTAAACTTCTTTAAGTTTGTCCCTCAGCCTCCGACGCTCCAGGGAAAACAGCCCAAGCCTGTTCAGCCTCTCCCTGTAGCTCAGATCCTCCAACCCTGGAAACATCCTTGTAAATCTTTTTTGAACCCTTTGAAGTTTCACAACATCTTTCCAATAGGAAGGAGACCAGAATTGCACGCAATATTCCAACAGTGGCCTAACCAATGTTCTATACAGCCGCAACATGACCTCCCAACTCCTGTATTCAATACTCTGACCAATAAAGGAAAGCATACCAAGCACCTTCTTCACTATCCTATCTACCTGCGACTCCACTTTCAAGGAGCTATGAACCTGCACTCCAAGGTCTCTTTGTTCAGCAACACTCCCTAGGACCTTACCATTAAGTGCATAAGTCCTGCTAAGATTTGCTTTCCCAAAATGCAGCACCTCGCATTTATCTGAATTAAACTCCATCTGCCACTTCTCAGCCCATTGGCCCATCTGGTCCAGATCCTGTTGTAATCTGAGATAACCCTCTTTGCTGCCCACTACACCCTCCAGTTTTGGTGTCAGCTGCAAACTTACTAACTCTTATACTCGCATCCAAATCATTTACATAAATTACAAAAAGTAGAGGGCCCAGCACCGATCCTTGTGGCACTCCACTGGTCACAGGCCTCCAGTCTGAAAGAAACCCTCCACCACCACCCTCTGTCTTCTACCTTTGAGCTAGTTCTGTATCCAAATGGCTAGTTCAGATTACTTACATACAGTGAGGAAACAGGCCCTTTGGCCCAGCCAGTCCACACTGACCCACCCAGATGAATTCCCCTACACCTAACACTACGGGCAATTTAGCATGGCCAATTCACCTAACCTGCACATTTTTGGACTGTGGACCCAGAGGAAACCCACGCAGACACAGGGAGAATGTGCAAACTCCACACAGGCAGTCGCCTGAGGTGGGAATTGAACCTGGGTCCCTGGCGCTGTGAGGCAGCAGTGCTAACTTGTAGTTCCTGTATTCCATGAGATCTAACCTTGCTAATCAGTTTCCCATGGGGAACCTTGTCAAACACCTTACTGAAGTCCACATAGATCACATGTACTGCTCTGCCCTCATCAATCTTCTTTGTTACTTCTTCAAAAAACTCAATCAAGTTTGTGAGACATGATTTCCCACGCACAAAGTGATGTTGACTATCCCTAATCAGTCCTTGCCTTTCCAAATACATGTACATCCTGTCCCTCAGGATTCCCTCCAACAATCTGCCCACCACTGAGGTCAGGCTCACTGGTCTATAGTTCCCTGGCTTGTCTTTACCGCCCTTCTTAAACAGTGGCACCACGTTTGTCAACCTTCAGTCTTCCGGCACCTCACCTATGATTATCGATGATACAAATATCTCAGCAAGAGGCCCAGCAATCACTTCTCTAGCTTCCCACAGAGTTCTTGGGTACACCTGATCAGGTCCTGGGGATTTATCCACTTTTAACCGTTTCAAGACATCCAGCAATTCCTCCTCTGTAATCTGGACATTTTGCAACATGTCACCATCTATTTCTCTACAGTCTATATCTTCCATATCCTTTTCCACAGTAAATACTGATGCAAAATATTCATTTAATATCTCCCCCATTTTCTGTGGCTCCACACAAAGTTTGCCTTGCTGACCTTTGAGGGGCCCTATCCTCTCCCTAGTTACCCTTTTGCCCTTAATATATTTGTAAAAACCCTTTGGATTCTCCTTAATTCTATTTGCCAAAGCTATCTCATGTCCCCTTTTTGCCCTCCTGATTTCCCTCTTAAGTATACTCCTACTTTCTTTATACTCTTCTAAGGATTCACTTGATCTACTCTGTCTATACCTGACATATGCTTCCTTCTTTTTCTTAACCAAACCCTCAATTTCTTTCGTCATCCAGCATTCCCTATACCTACCAGCCTTCCCTTTCACTGGTTTGTTGCCAAGCACCAAATCCAATATGGCCTCCCGTCTGGTTGGCCTATGTACATATTGAGTCAGGAATCCTTCCCGGACACAGTTGACAAAATCTGCTCCATCCAAACTATTTGTACTACGGAGATTCCAGACAATATTAGGGAAGTTGATGTCACCCATGACAATAACCCTGTTACTTCTGCACCTTTCCATATTCTGCCTCCCAATCTGCTCCTCCATATCGCTGTTGCTATTGGGGATATAGGAAATGGACACAGCAGAGATTCACAAGCATGATACCAGAACCTCGAGTATGTTCAGGAAATGCTGGGGCCGTTCTCTCTAGAAAAGAGACAACTGAAGGATAACCAAGGTTTTTTTTAAAAAAGATTATAAAGCAGCTCAATAACTCAAACAGATTTCATGAGAAACAAAAATAGAAATTGCTGGTAAAGCTCAGCAGGTCTGGCAGCATCTGTGGAGAGAAATTAGAGTTAATCTTAGGGTTAAGTGACCCTTCCTCAAAACTCGACTGTAGAATTCTCTCCACAGATGCTGCCAGACCTGCTGAGCTTTTCCAGCAATTTCTACTTTTGTCTCTGATTTACAGCGTCGGCAGTTCTTCAGCTTTCCCTTTTTCCTGATAACGTGGAACTCACTCCAAAGGTGAATGTTTGAAGCATTTAAGGGGAAGGTGACAAGGAAAAGAAAGCCATGGAAGAGATGCTGATGGGAAGAGATGAAGAAGGTTGGTGGAGGCTCATACTAACACTGATAAAGTAATTAAGCTGAATGGTCCAGGCAGAAGGACAAATGTGTTTGTTTTAGATCTATTGATGTGATTGGAAAAATACTACAGGAAAAAATATGCAATTTAGAATAAATGTACTTCATCAGCTTTTGCCAGATCATTTTATTGCAAATGAAAATTCCCAGGTTCAAAGAGAAACAGCCTGCTGGAAACAATATTTTGAGGTCAGCCAGTCCCAGCAGAAACAAGCCTTTCAACCGCTCCACAGACAGAATGAACATGGTTCAGTCCAGAATGTGATTACCAGGAGCAATAACAGCAGAATCCAACTCCTGTAATCACTTGTGAACTCGCTGGTGTGTTCACAAGTTCGATGATGGTGAGAATCCCTTTCCACACGTAGAGCAAGCGAGCAGCTTCTCCCCAGTGTGTACTCGCTGGTGTGACTGCAAGTGGTCACTAGATGTTGGCGGTGATTTCCTCGAATTGCAGGAGCAGCGATTCCTGTTGTATATGCTGACGCATTGTTTTGGAACTTTGGGGAAAAAAGTCAAAACAACAGCAGTTTAAAAAGGGAGAAGAGCAGACAAAGGAAGCACATGGTGAGGACAGTGCAGGAGAGAGAGAGAGAGAATCTGCACAATTACTGCCTTTGCTGTTTGAATTCATGTATCACTGGAATCGGAATGGCCTCTCCCCGCTATGGACACGCTGATGTATCTGCAGACTGGAAGACTGAGTGAATCCCTTCCCACATTCAGAGCAGGTGAATGGCCTTTCCCCAGTGTGAACTCGCTGGTGTAACAGCAACTGTGCTGACTGTGTACATGCTTTGCCACACACAGAGCAGGTAAACATCCTCTTCCCACTGTGTATTCAATGGTGTTGTCATCAGATGAGATGACTGAGTGAAAGCCTTACCACACTTGGAGCAGGTGAAAGGCCTTTCCCCAGTGTGCATTCGCAGGTGTTTCTGCAAGGTGGATGAATGACTGAATTTGACCCTACGTTGAAGCAGGTGAATGGCCGCTCTCCGGTGTGAAATAGCTGATGTCTCAGCAGCTGGGATGACTGAGTGAATCCCTTCCCACATCTGGGGCAAGTGAATGGCCTTTCCCTGGTGTGAATGTGTTGGTGAGAAACCAGCTCAGATGGTGAACAGAATCCTTTCCCACAATCCCCACATTTCCACTGTTTCTCCATGGTCCCAGTGTTCTTCTGAATTCAGGTTTCATCAGTTGAAGCCTTGGTCACACACTGCATGAATTTATGTTCTCCCTGCTGTGTATGGTCCCATCGTGAAAGCTCTTTCCACAGTCAGTGCCCTGGAATACTCTCTCACAGCCATTGTATTGTCGTGTTCTCCATCAAAGCGTTTAAAATGGTTTTGAAGTGGACATAACAGACAAATGTTGGAGATATTCAGGTTATGGTAAATTGATAGGCTCTGTTAGATCCTGAGGTGATATTTGGATTGAGATTTCTGTTTGCAAATCCTGTTCTCCCAATCCTTACAAAGGTCATCACTGTCAATATGAAATAGTATTATGGACAAACAATCCTAGGTTCTACAGAACATTCTTCGCTTTTTTATTCCGCAGAACTGTAAATCTCCATTTCACATACACCCACCCTCCATTCTCATTCTAATACAAGCACTTCTAATTCTCCTGAAGGTGCCAAGTCATGCTGATGGCCAAATCCGAGCTCACTGCTGTCCAGATTGCAGAGACCTGAAAATCTTCAGGCAGGCACTTAATTAGAGAGAGAGAAAGAGGTGAGGAAAACTTTATTTTGGCAGTGAATGGTCAAGATCTGGATTCACTAGCTATCAGCATGGTGGAAAAAGGGATGAGCAAGGATTTCAAAATGTAACTGGTTGGGGGAATCAAACAATATAAACTTGAAAGACAGAGGAGATATAGAGGGGCAACTGGACTGATTTGGATTGTAAAACAGTGTTACCATGGACTTCAGTTGCTAAATGAATTCTGAGTGTGTGTTGTCATCACTCCCAAGAGTGAAAATTTATAGCAAGTTTTGAAAAGACTTGTCGCTCAGGTTGAGGTTCTGGATGTAGGTTTGCTCACTGAGCTGGAAGGTTCATTTCCAAATGTTTTGTCACCCTACTAGGTAACATCTTCAGTGGGCCTCCAGGCGAAGCACTGCTGATAATTCCTGCTTTCTATTTATATGTTTGGGTTTCTTTGGGTTGGTGATGTCATTTCCTATTCTTTTTCTCAGAGGGTGGTAGATGGGTTCTAACTCAATGTGTTTTTTTGTTTTATGTAACTCATTGAGTTAGACCTCATTTTCCACCCCCTGAGAAAAAACAGGAATGACATCAGCACAGGAAATGACATCACCAACCCAAAGAAACCCAAACATATAAATAGAAAGCAGGAATCATCAACAATGCTTTGCCTGGAGGCCCACTGAAGATGTTACCTAGTAGGGTGATGAAACGTTTGGAAATGAACCTTCCAGCTCAGCGAGCAAACCAATATTCGTAAAAAATTATAATGTAACACACTATTACAAGGCTAGAAACTGTGGGCGGCATGGTGGCAGTGGCCGGCACAGTGGTTAGCACTGCTGCCTCACAGCGCCAGAGACCCAGGTTCAATTCCTGCCTCAGGCAACTGACTGTGTGGAGTTTGCACGTTCTCCCCGTGTCTGCTTGGGTTTCCTCTGGGTGCTCTGGTTTCCTCCCACAATCCAAAGATGTGCAGGTCAGGTGAATTGGCCATGCTAAATTGCCCGTGGTGTTAGGTAAGGGGTAAATGTAGGGGTATGGGTGGGTTTCGCTTTGGCGGGTCGGTGTGGACTTGTTGGGCCGAAGGGCCTGTTTGTTTCCACACTGTAAGTAATCAGATTAGATTAGTTTACTTTTGTCATATCCATAAACATCTAATGTGTATCAAATAACAAATATGTTACTGTATTATCAAACATTGGCTAACTGCTGGAAGAAAACACTCATTTAATTGTAAGCATTGGGAATGATCAATTAGGAATGATCATTTAGCCAGATCAATTATTTGTAAATAACAGTAAAATAAAACAAAGTTGTGCGGATACTGGGAATCTGAAACAGAAGTTGCTGATGAAGGAAGGGTCACGGGACCTGAAATGTTCACTCTGATTTCTCTCCACACATGCTGTCAGACCTGCTGAGCTTTTCTGTTTATGTTGCTCAATGTTGGAGAAAGCACAGCAGGTTAGGCAGCTTCCAAGGAACAGGAAATTCAACGTTTCGGGCATAAGCCCTTCTTCATTCCTGATGAAGGACTCTTGTTCCTGAGATGCTGCCTGACCTGCTGCGCTTTAACCAGCAACACATTTTCAGCTCTGATCTCCAGCATCTGCAGACCTCACTTTTTACTCAATGTTGGAGAAACTCAGCACCTGTGGATTGACAGGAAGCAACTGTCTTTAAGAATGGACTTTTATCAGAATGAGAGACATAGGCCTCTGCTATCAGATCTGCACCCTCCCTGAAACTGTCTCATGAGTTGGGAAGGGAGTGTAAGTGTTTTACTCAGAGATGTCAGCCTGAGGAGATCACATCATTCAGTGTGAGTACAGGGGGGGCAGAACAGGCTGTGGATTGGCTGGCGGACCAGTTACTTCCGGTCCTCCAAACCTTCCTATTGGTCATTGGAGACAACACGGGAGCAGCGCATGCGGGCGGCGGTCTGGCGCTGACGCCGTCGGGATACTGGAGGACCAGTCGTCGCGGCGCTGACCCCGCCCCTCCATAACCACGCACATGCGCAGATCTGGCCGTGGATCTGGGAGCTCGCTGTTGGGGGCCAGGGGCGAGCCCGGCGGCGGGGAGAGCGGTTACCGCATGGAGCAGCTCCGGGAGAGAGTGTGAGACAGGCCGGGGGGAGGGTTACCGCATGGAGAAGGAGAAGGGCATGGGGAACAGGAACAGGATCAGGATGGAGAAGAGCTTGGAAAATGGGGATGGAGTTGGGGGGATGGGTTGGGATGGGGAGTTGGGGGGGATGGGATGGGGGTTGGGGGTTGGGGATGGGAGTTGGGGGGATGGGATGGGGGTTGGGAGTTGGGGGGGGATGGGATGGGGGTTGGGGGTTGGGGAGGGGGGATGGGAGTTGGGGGGATGGGATGGGGGTTGGGAGTTGGGGGGGATGGGATGGGGGTTGGGAGTTGGGGGGGATGGGATGGGGGTTGGGAGTTGGGGGGGATGGGATGGGGGTTGGGGGTTGGGGATGGGAGTTGGGGGGATGGGATGGGGGTTGGGAGTTGGGGGGATGGGATGGGGGTTGGGAGTTGGGGGGATGGGATGGGGGTTGGGAGTTGGGGGGTATGGGATGGGGGTTGGGGAGGGGGGGATGGGAGTTGGGGGGGATGGGATGGGGGTTGGGAGTTGGGGATGGGAGTTGGGGGGATGGGATGGGGGTTGGGAGTTGGGGGGGATGGGATGGGGGTTGGGGGTTGGGGAGGGGGGGATGGGAGTTGGGGGGGATGGGATGGGGGTTGGGAGTTGGGGGGGATGGGATGGGGGTTGGGAGTTGGGGGGGATGGGATGGGGGTGGGGGGATGGGATGGGGGGGGGGGGGGTTGGGGAGGGGGGGATGGGATGGGGGTTGGGAGTTGGGGAGGGGGGGATGGGAGTTGGGGGGGATGGGATGGGGGTTGGGAGTTGGGGGGGATGGGATGGGGGTTGGGAGTTGGGGATGGGAGTTGGGGGGATGGGATGGGGGTTGGGAGTTGGGGGGGATGGGATGGGGGTTGGGAGTTGGGGAGGGGGGGATGGGAGTTGGGGGGGATGGGATGGGGGTTGGGAGTTGGGGGGGATGGGATGGGGGTTGGGAGTTGGGGATGGGAGTTGGGGGGATGGGATGGGGGTTGGGAGTTGGGGGGGATGGGATGGGGGTTGGGGGTTGGGGAGGGGGGGATGGGAGTTGGGGGGGATGGGATAGGGGTTGGGAGTTGGGGGGGATGGGATGGGGGTTGGGAGTTGGGGGGGATGGGATGGGGGTTGGGGGTTGGGGAGGGGGGGATGGGAGTTGGGGGGGATGGGATAGGGGTTGGGAGTTGGGGGGGATGGGATGGGGGTTGGGAGTTGGGGGGGATGGGATGGGGGTTGGGAGTTGGGGGGGATGGGATGGGGGTTGGGGGTTGGGGGGGATGGGATGGGGGTTGGGAGTTGGGGGGGATGGGATGGGGGTTGGGGGTTGGGGAGGGGGGGATGGGAGTTGGGGGGGATGGGATGGGGGTTGGGAGTTGGGGAGGGGGGGATGGGAGTTGGGGGGGATGGGATGGGGGTTGGGAGTTGGGGGGGATGGGATGGGGGTTGGGAGTTGGGGGGGATGGGATGGGGGTTGGGAGTTGGGGGGGATGGGATGGGGGTTGGGAGTTGGGGGGGATGGGATGGGGGTTGGGAGTTGGGGAGGGGGGGATGGGAGTTGGGGGGGATGGGATGGGGGTTGGGAGTTGGGGGGGATGGGATGGGGGTTGGGAGTTGGGGGGGATGGGATGGGGGTTGGGAGTTGGGGATGGGAGTTGGGGGGATGGGATGGGAGTTGGGAGTTGGGGAGGGGGGGATGGGAGTTGGGGGGGATGGGATGGGGGTTTGGAGTTGGGGGGGATGGGATGGGGGTTGGGAGTTGGGGGGGATGGGATGGGGGTTTGGAGTTGGGGGGGATGGGATGGGGGTTGGGAGTTGGGGATGGGAGTTGGGGGGATGGGATGGGGGTTGGGAGTTGGGGGGGATGGGATGGGGGTTGGGGGTTGGGGAGGGGGGGATGGGAGTTGGGGGGGATGGGATGGGGGTTGGGAGTTGGGGGGGATGGGATGGGGGTTGGGAGTTGGGGGGGATGGGATGGGGGTTGGGAGTTGGGGGGGATGGGATGGGGGTTGGGGGTTGGGGAGGGGGGGATGGGAGTTGGGGGGGATGGGATGGGGGTTGGGAGTTGGGGGGGATGGGATGGGGGTTGGGAGTTGGGGGGGATGGGATGGGGGTTGGGGGTTGGGGAGGGGGGGATGGGAGTTGGGGGGGATGGGATGGGGGTTGGGAGTTGGGGATGGGAGTTGATGGGATGGGGGTTGGGAGTTGGGGGGGATGGGATGGGGGTTGGGGGTTGGGGAGGGGGGGATGGGAGTTGGGAATGGGATGGGGGTTGGGAGTTGGGGGGGATGGGATGGGGGTTGGGAGTTGGGGGGGATGGGATGGGGGTTGGGAGTTGGGGGGGATGGGATGGGGGTTGGGAGTTGGGGGGGATGGGATGGGGGTTGGGAGTTGGGGGGGATGGGATGGGGGTTGGGGAGGGGGGGATGGGAGTTGGGGGGGGATGGGATGGGGGTTGGGAGTTGGGGGGGATGGGATGGGGGTTGGGGAGGGGGGGATGGGAGTTGGGGGGGGATGGGATGGGGGTTGGGAGTTGGGGGGGATGGGATGGGGGTTGGGAGTTGGGGGGGGATGGGATGGGGGTTGGGAGTTGGGGGTGATGGGATGGGGGTTGGGAGTTGGGGGGGGATGGGATGGGGGTTGGGAGTTGGGGGGGATGGGATGGGGGTTGGGAGTTGGGGGGGATGGGATGGGGGTTGGGAGTTGGGGGGGGATGGGATGGGGTTAGGGGGTTGGGGGGGATGGGATGGGGTTAGGGGGTTGGGGGGATGGGATGGGGGTTGGGAGTTGGGGGGGATGGGATGGGGGTTGGGAGTTGGGGGGGATGGGATGGGGGTTGGGAGTTGGGGGGGATGGGATGGGGGTTGGGGGTTGGGGAGGGGGGGATGGGAGTTGGGGGGGATGGGAGTTGGGGGGGATGGGATGGGAGTTGGGGGGATGGGATGGGAGTTGGGGGGATGGGATGGGAGTTGGGGGGATGGGATGGGGGTTGGGAGTTGGGGGGGATGGGATGGGGGTTGGGAGTTGGGGAGGGGGGGATGGGAGTTGGGGGGGATGGGATGGGAGTTGGGGGGATGGGATGGGGGTTGGGAGTTGGGGGGGATGGGATGGGGGTTGGGAGTTGGGGATGGGATGGGGGTTGGGGAGGGGGGGATGGGATGGGGGTTGGGAGTTGGGGAGGGGGGGATGGGAGTTGGGAGTTGGGGGGGATGGGATGGGGGTTGGGAGTTGGGGGGGATGGGATGGGGGTTGGGAGTTGGGGGGGATGGGATGGGGGTTGGGAGTTGGGGGGGGATGGGATGGGGGTTGGGAGTTGGGGGGGATGGGATGGGGGTTGGGAGTTGGGGGGGATGGGATGGGGGTTGGGAGTTGGGGGGGTGATGGGATGGGGGTTGGGAGTTGGGGGGGGATGGGATGGGGGTTGGGAGTTGGGGGGGGATGGGATGGGGGTTGGGAGTTGGGGGGGGATGGGATGGGGGTTGGGAGTTGGGGGGGGATGGGATGGGGGTTGGGAGTTGGGGGGGGATGGGATGGGGGTTGGGAGTTGGGGGGGGATGGGATGGGGGTTGGGAGTTGGGGGGGGATGGGATGGGGGTTGGGAGTTGGGGGGGGATGGGATGGGGGTTGGGAGTTGGGGGGTGATGGGATGGGGTTAGGGGGTTGGGGGGGATGGGATGGGGGTTAGGGGGTTGGGGGGATGGGATGGGGGTTGGGGGGATGGGATGGGGGTTGGGGGGATGGGATGGGGGTTGGGGGGATGGGATGGGGGTTGGGGGGATGGGATGGGGGTTGGGGGGATGGGATGGGGGATGGGGGTTGGGGGGATGGGATGGGGGTTAGGGGGTTGGGGGGATGGGATGGGGGTTGGGGAGGGGGGAAGGGGATGGGGATGGAGTTGGGGAAGGGGTTGCGGTTGGGGATGGGTAAGCGGAGAGAGGGCAGGAAGAACGTGACACAACTCCATCCCTGTGCCAGAACTCTCCCTAGTTGCACCACTCCCTGTGTCAAATCACCTGTCCATACAGAATCCTAAGATGATATAGCACAGAATGGGGCCAATTAGCCCAATTTGAACTTGCAATCCCACTTCCCCACTCTTTCCCTGTCACCCAGGAATCAAGTACCTGTCCAATCCCATTTTGAAAGCTCCTGTTGATTTTGTTCCTCCATCTATGAGGTAATGCAAGGGCTTTTAGAGTTTGGCAACCCCTCATCCAGTGAAAGAATAAAAAAAACTGACAGACCAACAATTGAACAGGGTGGAATAAAGCAGGGACTTTACAACAATTTTTTATTTCCCAGAGAAGAATGGAGGATTTACAGCTCTGGTGCAACAAGAGGAGAACTTGTTTGACACAAACTAGTATTTTCTGTTCTGAATTTCTGTCCTGTACTCACGATGCTTTCTGTAAACTCTTTTTACAGGGTAATAGAAGGGACGACTTGAAGACAGGAAATTTGAAGCAAATCTGACATCAAAATCTGACCAGGTCACTCGATTCATCAGGACCAGAATGTCTTCGGCCTTTAAATATAAGGAAAAGAATGTTTATTTGTTCTGACTGCAGTGAAAGCATTTCAAATGGCAGAGAGCCTGGAAAAGCACTGACAAGTCCAAGATAAAGTGTTCCAGAGCACTGCCTGGGGAAGGACCTTTAACTAGTTACCCACCCTGTGGAAAGGAACCATTCACACTGGGAGACACGGTACATGTGTGTCTGGGCAAAACTCAAACTGTCCACCCGCACTAGGGCCTCGCGCCATGGAGAAACCTTGGAAATGTGGAGACTGTGGGAAAGGATTCCGATCACCATCCGAGCTGGAAACCCACCGACGTGTTCACAATGGGGAGAGGCCGTTCACCTGCACTGTGTGTGGGAAGCGATTCACTCAGTCGTCCCACTTACTGTTACACCAGCGAGTCCACACTGGAGAGAAGCCATTCTCCTGCTCCGAGTGTGGGAATGGATTCAGTGATTCATCTACCCTGAGGAAGCACCAGCGAGTCCACACTGGGGAACGGCCGTTCACCTGCTCTGTGTGTGGCAAGGGATTCACTCAGTCCTCCAGTCTACTGCGACACCATTTCAGTCACACGAATGAGAGACCTTTCAAATGTGATAACTGTGGGAATGGCTTCAAAAGCTGTCAGGAACTGATGGTCCACCAGCGCATCCACACTGAGGAGAGACCGTTCAGCTGCTCCCACTGTGCCAAGAGGTTCAGAAAATCCTCCAACCTGTTGACACACCAACGAGTTCACACTGGGGAGAGGCCATTCATCTGCTCCGTGTGTGAGAAGGGATTCACTCGGGCATCTCACCTGCAGACACACCAGCGAGTTCACACTGGAGAGAGGCCGTTCACCTGCCCTCTGTGTGGGAAGGGATTCACTCAGTCATCCAGTCTACAGACACACCAGCGAGTTCACAGCAGTTAGATTCTGCTGTTGTTGCTGCTGGTAATCCCATCTTGGACTGAATCATATTCATTCTGCTTGTAGAAGTGGCTGACCTCAGGATATTGTTTCCAGTGGACTGATGCTGTTTGACCAGCGAGGGTCCATTTGCACTGAAATCATCCAGAAAAGCTGTGATGTACATTTGCTATAAGCTACACGTGTTTTCTACCACGCCAGGTAGATGGGAAACAACTAAATCCGTCTCTGTTGACTCTGCAGTGCATGGCCAGGCCAGTTGGCTTAATTGTTCAATGCCAGTGCTTATGCTGCACATAAGCCCCTCTTCATTTTCCATCAGCATATCTTAATATTCCTTCCTTTCTCTCCTATGAGACCTTCCCCTTAAATGCTTTTCAACCACTCACTTTCTTTGTGAGCCGCACATTTTCACCACTTGTGAAAGGTACTTACTGAGAAATCTCTAATGGATTATTGAACCCCTTGTCTGGAGTGCATGAGGAATTGGCAAAAGGTGAATGTGCAAAAAAATGTAGAATGTGAAATGTAATTGTGGAAAAATGTGGCCTTGTCCACTGACAAGAATAGAAAAACAGCATTAGTTAAATGGGGAGAGATTGCAAAACTAAGGAACAGAGGTGTTGGCTACCCTGGTACAATAATTTCAAAACTTCAGTTGCAAAAGCAGCAAGTTATTAGGAAGGCAAACGGAAGGTTGTTACTTATTGCACGGAGAATAGAATGTCAAGTAGGGATGGTTTACTACAGTTGTAAAGGGATTGATGAAACCACGTCAGTAGTCGTGCTTTCAGTTTTAGTCTCATTTCAGAAGCGTTACAAATGTGTTACTGTATTGAGAAGTACCACTCACCTGTTTCCTGGCATGGAGAGGGTTATTTTATGAGGAAAGGCTGGACAGACTGAGCTGTATCTGCTGGAGTTTAGAAAAGAGGTGATTTTTTTTTTTAAAAGAGATCCTGAGGGGGACTGGAATGTGGATGTTGAAAGGATATTTCATGGAGAGACTAGAGCCAGGGAACACAGTTCAAAAATTAATCTTCCATCTGAGATGAAGATGAGATTTTTATTTTTCTGAGGATCATGATTCTGTGAAAGTCTCTTCCTCAGAGAGAATCAAGAGCGCGGTCATTGAATGTCTTTAAGGTAGTGTTAGATTCTTAACAAAGGATGGAATCAGAGGTTTTTAGGGGTATGTATAAATATGGGATTGAGCCATAGTCAAATCAGCTATGATAGGACTGAAAAGCAGGTTCCAGGGACTGAGAAACGTACTCCTAATTCACAAAAACAGAAACAATTGGCAGATGCTGGAGAAGGGTCACTGCACCCAAAACATTAACTTTCTTTCTCTTCACAGATGCTGCCAGACTTCGAGTTTTCCCAGCAATTTCAGTTTCCTCCTAATTCATATGTATGTTTGTTTACTAACGATGGAGCAGGAGAATCGATGCTGCCTGGCCGGCTGTGATTTTCCAGCAGCACACTCTTCAACTCTGATCTCCAGCATCTGCAGTCCTCACTTTCCCCCTGTTTGCTAACCATGTTAACCCTCCTTGTTATATCCTCAGAAAATTCATTCACATTCATTAGACATGACGTTCCTTCTCACATCCATGTTGACTGTCCTTGATTATTCCACGCCTTTTAAATAGTACTTTTTACTGTCACTAACAAGGGCTGAGAGGGACCTTACTTATTGGCATCCTATTAACAGAATTAAATGTGAAATACCAAGGAGTTAAAAGTAATAAAACAAATTACAAATTTGTTAGAAATGAGTCAGTTACTTGTACAGAATATCCGAATGAGACGGGTGAGGAGTATTTTGTTCAGATAACTGATTGTTCAGATAATGGATAACATTTTTATGGGACCTTGAGATCTTGTTTGCATAATCTGAAATTCGGATAATTGACATTAAGATAACCGAGGTTGTTCTGTAATGAGATCTTTGAAGGCTTTTGTGATGCTGTGGTAGTGTCCCTACTCTGAGCCAGAGTCAAAAACAAGTGGCTAGAAAAGCTCAGGTCTGACAGCATCTCTGAAGAGAAATCAGAGTTAACCTTTCCGGTCTGGTGACCCTTCCTCAGGAAACGTTATCTTTAATTTCTCTTCACAGACGCTGCCAGCCCTGCTGAGCTTTTCCAGCAACTTCTGTTTTTGTTTCTGATTTACAGCATCTGCAATTCTTTCAGTTTTTATCTGGATCAGAGTATCTAGGTTCAAGTCCCACTTGATCCTGAGATGTCATGACGTGCGTGAACAGGTTAATTATACATTTTCAATCATTATTTTAAAGGACTTACGTTCCAGTGCTAGTATCCTCACCTCATCCAGAAGGTTCAGATTCAAGTCCCATTTGTCCCAGAGGTATGTCAGAACATATCTGAGTAATTTGAATCAGAATTTTAAAATGTTTTTAAAGAAGAGTAAGTCAAAAGAAATGCAGAGTTTTGTGATGTGCAAGTTTAAATAAAACTGTGACCTAAAAAGTATATGTCTCGACTCTGTCTAACTATTTAACCTCTGATATCTATCACCACTTGGTGAACTGAGAGAAACAGACCCCAGTCAGTAATAAAAGGTAGGTAATCAAATTGAGTCCAGAAACATGTTTATTAACAGTAATGCTATTAACCGACTCAATTAAGTTAATTAAGGGTCAGATTAACTATGACAATAACCACGCATCAGATAGGTCTGCTTAGCACACAGCCTGAGGTGGATTGGACAGAGATATCCCTCTCTCTCGACATGGTGGTAAGAAAAGGGGATTCGGAGCACTCACTGAATCTAGAAAATGGTCAACGTCCTCAAAAGAAGAGGAGATAGCAATTGACGAGAGTAACGAGGAAAGGAACAGCAAGAACTTGTATTTTTCTATCACCATTCCATCCCCAGGATGTTCCAAAGCAGCAGTGAAGTAAGAACTGTAATGGTCACCTTATGGGAAAGACAGCAATTCATTTGCACACAGCAAGATTCTTACAGACAGCACAGTGATAATGAGAGGACAGTTTAACTTCTTATTCCGATGGAAGTGCTGGACTCCCTTAGGAGTCCATACTTGGGTTAGTCTAGATATTTACACAAACCCCTGCAGTGGGGCTTGAATCTACACATCTCTGATTCAGATGCAAAAGTGCTGCCCACATCCATAAGTAGCACTCTGCACTCTAGTTTTGACCAGCCGAAAATTGTTTTCAACGTGTACCTTCTGAGTGATCAAACTAGTGTCTTTATCTAACTCTCCATCTAAAAGTTAGTTTGTATTTCAACTGCGATGTGGCATGGTTTCACAAAGACACGGTAAAGAGCTGAGGTGGTGATTGTGACAGGACAGACCAGCTCAGCAGAATGTGACTCTGGCTTTTTCCAGTCCAGGTTGAGTGTGATCACATGGAATCGCTCAGAGCTCAACACTCTGCACTGGAACAAGAGAATAGTTTACTGGACTGTTCAGTCTCTCACAGTCTACTGCACACTCTCAGACAGTGAATATTGTGCGAGAAAGAAGGCCACTCAAGGTTGAGTCTAAACTGGAATCAATTCTGACCAATGATGATACACCGTTGAGTGCATTATTTTTGGTTAAATGCCTTCGTTGGGTTATGGGATTCTGTCAATTAGCCTTTATTTAGAGCGATACTAGTGAAAGGAAGTTACCCATGATACTGGTGTTAAATGCTGGAGGGGTTATTGTAAGTATTTGCCATGGTTAAAGGGTTGCCCAGTGGTTTGAAGCTGGCCTCACATACCTCTTAGTCATCCGTTTTGTTTTGTTTATTGCAAAGAATGTTGATTTAAAGTCGGAATCTGAGAGCTGTCCCAAATACTTAGGAAGGATGGAGAATGAGGAGTCGATGGGGAGGGCAGTTGCAGTGTGGGAGAGTGTAGATCGAGTGACTGTAGGGAGGGACAGTGCTCAGAGGGGGCCTGCAGAGGTGAAGAGTGTAGAAAGAGGTCAAGCAATCCCCTCTGACCCTTATAGCATTGGGGTATGGGAGCAACTCCCCAGCATAGGTGAACCCACATTGTCCTATGACCTGGCCCAGGCTAGACCACACTGCCCAGGCAATCAGCTCCATTGCCTGGAAGGTAGGCCAGCAGTCGGGATCTGGTATCTTGGGAGAGGAACCTGTGGGGATCTGGGTCAACCTCAGGCAGTCTCCAAGCTCTCGGTGCAAGCTGATCCTGTGGGGGTCCTCAGGTGCCAGTGTCTGGGGAATAGTCATGCCATTATTGAAGAAACAGACTGTGTGAAAAGTGAAAGGGTTCCTAATCCAATCTACGACCACTCGCCTCTAAGACCAGAAGGCAAAACCCAGAGAACATTCTGGCAGCAGTCAGGCGGAAACCTGCATTTCCACAGCACCACCTTGAGACATTGGTCACCGGTCAGATATTCCAGGTCAGAGCCAGGAAGGCGTTGTCTCCCTTGTTCCTGTGCCTGTGACCTGAAGAATGGTGTTGACCCCAGCCGAAAACAGCAAAAGACTGACGCAGTGGACGGGCAAATCATTAGCCAGCTCCAGCGGATAAGTATGGAGGACCCAGCACCGCCAATCAATATAGAGATGGATGCGGAGGAGGCGAGATTGAGAACCTTCCAGAACTGGCCGGCTGGCTTCCCCATCCAACCACAACAACTGGCCCGTGCTGGCTTCTTCTACACTGGTAAGGCTTAATACCTCTTCATATTGGTGATGGTGGGTGGGTAGGGTATAAAGGACTGCAATACTAAACAGTTAGTGCAGGAAGCTGTTAATAATCTTGCAGAATGAATGTACAATTGACAAATGAACCTGAATATCAATATGTGCGATGTACGTTTTAGGAAGGATTTTCTTCAGTTATGGGATGTGGGTTATTGCCCATCCTTAGTAGTCCTTGAGAAGCTGGTGATGAGCTGCCGCCTTGGAGCTGTTGGAGGTCGACTCTCAGTGCTGTTAGTGGGAAAGAGTTCCAAGAGTTTGACCCAGCAACACTTAAGGAACAGTGATGTATTACCAAGTCGATATGATGAGTGGATTGGAGTGGAACTTTGCTGTGATGGTGTTCCTATGTAAGGATACAAACATTGGCTGTGTGGTTGCTGGTGAGAAGGAAAGCTGTAGACTGAAGGAAGATGTCAGTAAGCTGGTCAAGTGGACAGAAAAGTAGCAAATGGAATTCAACCTGGAGAAATGTGGTGTATTTGGGGAGGTCAGTCACAATAAAGGAATACACAAGTGGGAGAAAACGTAGAGGTTTAATGGTTCAGAGGGGCTTCGAAATGTATCTTCATTTTGCTCCCAGGTGGATAAGCTGGTTAAGATGACACTGGATGCTTTCCCTTATTACTGAAAAATGTGTTGCTGGAAAAGCACAGCAGGTCAGGCAGCATCAAAGGAGCAGGAGAATTGACGTTTCGGGCATAATCCTGAAGAAGGGCTTATGTCCGAAACGTCGATTCTCCTGCTCCTTTGATGCTGCCTGACCTGCTGTGCTTTTGCAGTCCTCAGTTTCTCCTAGTTGCTTTCCCTCATTAGCCAATGCACAATATTAAAACAGGGAATTAATGCTGACTAGTAATCCTGCATACAGTTCAGGTTCCACATTATAGGGAGGATGTGATGGTACTGGAGAAGGTGCAGAGAAGAATTTGGAGGATATTGTCAGGAATGGAGAAATTTAGCCAAAAGCAAACATGGAATAGGCTGGGGTTATTTCGTTAAGTTCAAAGGAAGCTAGTGGAAATTTAATTGAGTGTATTATAATAAGCCGAGATAGGACTTTCCTCCTCACTCTTGACAGGTCAATACAATAGAATATAGATTTGAGGAACCAACACAAATTTTTGGAATAATGCAACAGGTCTGGCAGCATCAGAGTTAGAATTTCTGAAGAAGGGTCACTGGACCTGAAACATTAACTCTGATTTCTCTTCACAGATGCTGCCAGACCTGCTGAGCTTTTCCAGCAATTTCTATTTTTGATTCTGATTTCGAGCATCCACAGTTCTTTCAGTTTCTATAGATTAAAGGTAGTTGATAGAAGCTTAGAGGGGAATTAGGTAATAATTTGTGGGGATCTGGAACTAACTGCCTGAAAGGATAGTAGAGACAACAACCCATGTCATAGTTAAACATTGCAATGTGCATTAAAGTGTATAAGCTATAGGACCACGAACCAAGAGAATTGGATCAAGCTGGAAAGCTGTCCTTTTGACCAGCATCAATACCATGGGATGAATGTCCTCCTCTGCCACATATTTTCAATGTTTGCATAAAGAAATGGTGATGTGTGAATATCACTTGATGAGTAATCCAGAGGCCCAGACTCATGCATTTAACAAAGTTCCAGATAATACATTTGTTATTGAAATAAAGCTCCTGGGATTAAAAGGGACAGTGGCAGAATGGATATGCAATTGACCAAGGGATTGAAAACCCAAGGAGTATGATGAATAGTGGTTGTTCAGGGAGGACAGAAGGATGCAGTGATGTTCCCCAGGGATCACTATTGGGGTCAATGATCTTTGACCTATATTAATGACCTACACTTGGGTACATCGGGTCTAAATTCAAAGTTTGCAGATGACACAGGATTGAGAAACATAGTAAGCAATAAAGAGAATAGGAATAGACTTAATGAAGACCTCAGAAAAATAGGAAGACAAATGGCAGGTAAGATATAATTCAAATAAATTAAAAGTGATGGATTTTGATGAGAAGAACAAGGAGAAGCATAATAAACGTTTAAATGTTCTATGATGAAATGTGATGTCACTGGCAAGGGCAGCATTTATTACCCATTCTTGACTGCACTTGACCTGAGTGGCTTTTTAGGCCATTTCAGAGGGTCGTTAGGAGTGATGTAGGCCAGACCAGGTAAGGACAGCAGGTTTCCTTCCCTGAAGGACATTAGTGAACCAGATGGACTTTTTACCAAAAAAGAAATTGTTTCATGAGATTGGCTTTCAATTCCAGATCCATTAATTGAATTTAAATATCACCAGCTGGTGTGTTGAGATTTTACCCCTTGTCCCGATGGATTACTGGTTCAGGTATATGCTGCTTTGCTACCATTATCCCTACTCTGAGCACCACACTTTGTGGAGGATGGTACAGCCTTAAGAGAGGGCACAGAAGAGATTTACTGGAACGGTACAGGGATGAGGACATTTGGTTATGTGGAGGCACTGGAGAAGCTGAGGAAGATTTAAGGGCAGCGTTCAAATATTTCAATGTTTTGACAGGATAACTAAGATGACATGGTGGCACAGTGGATAGCACTGCTTGCCTCGCAGTATCAGGGATCCGGGTTTGATTCCACCCTCGGCGACTGTCTGTGTGGAGTCTGCACATTCTCCCCTCATCTGTGTGGGTTTCCTCCAACAATCCAAAGATGTGCAGGTTAGATTAGATTCAACTAGATTCCATGCAGTGTGTAAACAGGCCCTTCAGCCCAACAAGTCCACACCGACCCTCTGAAGTGAAACCCACCCAGACCCATTTCCCTCTGACTAATGCACCTAACATGATGAGCAAGTTAGCCTGGCCAATTCACCTGGCCTGCACATCTTTAAACTGTGGGAGGAAACCGGAGCACCCAAAGAAAACCCACACAGACACAGGGAGAATGTGCAAACTCCACACAGACAGTCGCCTGAGGCTGAAATCGAACCTGAGACCCTGGTGCTGTGAGGCAGCAATGCTAACCACTGAGCCACTGTCCTACCCTAGATGGATTAACCATGGGAAATGCAGAGTTATAGGATTGGGGTGGAGGGGGTGGTCTTCCGAGGGTTGGTGTGGACTCGATGGGTCAAAAGGCCTGGTTCCATACTAATATTAAAAAAAAACCTAACTGCAGGCGAAAGTGCTCAGGCCAATGGGGAAAGTGCAGGCGGTTGGCACTAAATGGATTTACTGTCAAAGCTGGCACAGACAGCAACAAAACCAATGACAACAGTCACTGGCTGGTGGCCTCTTTCTGAGCTCTCTCTCTCATCTTATAAGAACATTTACCTATCCTCATCCTACGTACATTCAATTTTTTTTTACTCTGATCTATGTCTCTAATGTAGTCTTCAATATCTAATAGCACCTGTCTCAATCACTAACCCTGGAGGTAAATTCTACAATATCACAACTGTCTACATGTGAAGAAGATCCTCCTCCTCCTCCTCTCTGTTAAATCCCTATCATTTCACCTTGTGCAGCACTGAGGGGACACTGCACTGTCGGAGGCTGTGTCTTTCAAATGAGACATTAAAATAGCGCCTCTCAACAGAGGAGAAAGAATCCCACTAAGATCTGTTTGATGATGAGCAGGGATGTTGTCCCATGTCCTCGTAAATATTTATCCCTTAGTTAACCTAATCATCCCATCAGATAAGTGAGAGCTTGCTGTGTGTATGTTAACTCCCATATTTCCTGCATTACAACAGTGAGACACTTTACTTTTCACCTCGGGAATGATATAAAAGTGAAAGGTGTGCCATTGGTTTGAGTTTCTATTTTCTCTCTGAGGCTTCAGTAGTAGTTTCTGGGCTGCAGTTCTGAAATCCTTTGTTTGAATTTGTTTTAAATTGTAGGGCAGAGTGAAATGTTTACTCAGAGAGACAATCTGTTATAAACAGATCATCAGCTGACCTAGTTTACCAGACAATTCTATACTGACTCTTCCAGAATAATGTGTAATGTTGAAAACACTTTACAGGAAATATACAGGGCTTTATTTTGGAGTTCTTAAATTGAATAAAATGACAGCTCGAAGTAATTGTGAAAAGAACTCACCAGGTGGGAATAGAAAAGGAAAATTAGAGGGACAGATTTGGGGGCAGTGAGGGGTTGGTTAGTGCTAGAATCACACATAACTGTTACAATTTAACTGGAAAAAAGCCCCAATAGTGATGCCTGTAGTTCCACAAGTTGTCCCAAAATGAACCCAATCCCAATCAGACCACCAAAGTGATCAATTTGCCTGATTAATAGCCATTTGAGCTAAAAACAAAATCACACCAGATTTCTTCTTCACCAGAAAGTAACTCTCTCTCTTTACTGTAACACACTTAACCTGAACAGATGGGTAAAGAGGATTACACAGCAGAGCTTCGAGAGTCGAGGGTCAGAGGTGAGTGTAGTGGCCATCATTAAGGAGGCGGTGCTGGAGAAACTGAAAGGTCGGAAAGGGGATAAGCCACCAGGACCAGATGGACTACACCCAAAGTTCTGAAGATGAAAACTGAGGAGTTTGCAAAGGTATCGATTGTGATCTTTCGGGAATCACTGAAATTAGAGAGGGCACAAGAGGACTTGGAACCGGCTAATGTAACACCCCATTTAAAAAGGGAGGGAGGCAGAATTGTAGGTGAGTCTGATCTCAGTAAAATTTGGGAATTCATTATTAAGGATGAGATTGTGAAATATTTGGAAGTAAGCTAAGGCTGAATCAGCAGGGCTTTGTCAATGAGAGGTCATGCCTGACAAATTAGTTAGAATTCTTTTTGAGGAGGCAACAAGCGGGTGAGACGAAGGAGAACAAGTGGACGTGATCTATTTGGATTTCCAGAAGGCTCTTGGTATGGTGCTGCACAGGAGGCTATGAAAGAACCCATGGTGTTTGGGGTATGGATAGAGGATTTGGCTGACTAGCAGGAGGCAGAGAGTGGGAATAAATGGGGTCTTTTTCAGAAAGGTAGGCAGTGACTAGTGGGGGTTCTACAGGGGTCAGTGTTGGGACCGCAACTATTCATGTTAAACATTAACTGTCTAGATGAAGGAATTGAGGGCATTATTGTTAAGTTTGCAGATGACACAAAGATAGGTGGAGGGAGAGGTAGTGTTGAGGTGGGGAAGCTGCAGGAAAGCTTGGAGAGTGGGTCAAGAAGTGGCAGATGGAATACAATGTGGGAAAGTGAGGGGTTATGCACTTTGGCAGGAAGAATAGAGGAGTAGACTGTTTTCTAAATAGGGGAAGGATTCAGAAAATTGAAGTACAAAGGGCCTTGGGAATCCCCATTCAGGATTCTCTTAGGGACAACAGGTAGGTTCTGTTGGCATTTTAAGAAAGCGAATGCAATGTTAGTATTCATTTCAAGAGGGCTAGAATATAAAAGCAGAGATATTCTGCTGAGGCTGTACAAGGCTCTGGTCAAACTGCATTTGGAATACTGTGACCCTGTATCTAAAGAGCAGGGGAATCGACGTTTCGGGCCTAAGGCTTATGCCCGAAACGTCGATTCTCCTGTTCCTTGGATGTTGTCTGACCTGCTGCGCTTTTCCAGCAACACATTTTTCAGCTCTGATCTCCAGCATCTGCAGACCTCACTTTCTCCTAGCCTGTATCTAAGGAAAGATGTGGCAGCCTTGGAGCAGATCCAGAGGAGGTTTACGAGGACGATCCTGGGGATGAAGAGCAGTTGAGGACACTGGGTCTATTCTGGATGGAGTTTAGAAGAATGTGAAAGAATCTGATTGAAACTTAAAGAATACTGAGAGGCCTAGATAGTGTGGATGCGAAGACTGTTTCCACTAGTAAGAGAGACTGACCCGAGGGCACAGCCTCAGAGTGAAGGGATGACCCTTTAGAACTGAGATGGAGAGGGACTTCTTCATCCAGAGGGTGGTGGACCTGCGGAACCCATTGCCACAGGAAGCTGTGGAGGCCGAGATAGGTTCTTGATTAGTAAGAGGAAATCAAATGTTTTTGGGAGAAGGCAGGAGAATTGAATGAAGAAATAATTTAGCCATGATCAAATGGCAGAGCAAATGCAATGGGCTGAATGGCCTAATTATCCTCCTGTACCTTATGGTCTTATTACTCATCGATTTTTATGCAACTTGTGGCCCAAATACATACATTCATTCATTCACATGAAGACAGACAGAAGACTTGACACTGATTGTGGGTTGGACAGATGTAGACAGTAAACAAAATTCCAAAGATTACAAGTTTAGATTTCAAGTCCAAAATTGGAGGTGTAGTACACATTGAAGAAGGATACCTTGGATTACAACAGGATCTTGATCAGTTGGGCCAATGGGCTGAGGAGTGGCAGATAGAGTTTAATCTAGATAAATGTGGGGTGCTGTAGTTTGGAAAGTCAAATCTTAGCAGGACTTATACACTTAATGGTAAGGTCCTAGGGAGTGTTGCTGAACAAAGAGACCTTGGAGTACAAGTTCATAGCTCTTTGAAAGTAGAGTTGCAGGTAGATAGGATAGTGAAGGAGGTATTTGGTAAGGTTTCCTTTATTGGTCAGTGCATTGAGTATAAGAGTTGGGAGGTCATGTTGTGGCTGTACAGGACATTACTTAGACTACTTTTAGAATATTGTGTGCAATTCTGAACTCCCTCCTATCGAAAGGGTTCAGAAAAGATTTACAAGGGTGTTGCCAGGGTTGGAGGATATGAGCTATAGGGGGAGGCTCAATAGGCTGGAGATGTTTTCCCTGGAGGCTGAGAGGTGACCTTTCGAGAGGTTTGTAAAATCATGAGGGACAAAGTCTCTTTCCTGGGGTTGGAGAGTCCAGAACTAGAGGACATAGGTTTAGAGTGAGAGGGGAGAAATTTAAAAGGGACCTACGGGGCAACTTTTTCACACAGAGGCTGTTGCGTGTATGGAATGAGCTGCCAGAGGAAGTGGTGGAGACTGGTACAATTACAACATTTAAAAGGCATTTGGATGGGTATTGAATAGTGGGACATGGACCGGATGCTGGCAAAAGGGATGAGATTAATTTAGCATATTTGGTTGGCATGGATAAGTTGGACCGAAAGGTCTGTTTTTGTGCTGTACATTTCTGTGACTCTTAAGTGTGGTTTAAATTGTGTGATGATGATGATGATGATGCTATCGCTTTTAACAAGCTTATTTTGTCCTTGGGTTTTTTTTAAGCGAGATTTAAAGGGAGAGGTGCCGAAATGTCTGGAAGGATTCTAGTTTAACAATGGCGTGGGATGGTGCGGGGGGGGGGGCGTGGGGTGGGGGGAGGTCTTCTCAGGTTTTGGTTTGGTTTAATCAAAGCAGAGAAACTTCTGGTAGTTGTAGCAGAAGCTGCTGCAGTGCAGAAAGGTTCTATGCTTCAGCAGATGATTCTTGACTGGCTTCACTCTCTGAAATCTCTCTTGCCTGTAAGAACCTGTGTTTGAATTTATCTTTTGCCACAGGGTCTGTTTATGGGATGTTACTAGAATTGGAACAACTCCTTGCTGTGTTGAGTCAGTTATGTTGTCTAATATTTGTTATTCTAAATATCCATTTTCTTTTGTTTATGTTTCAAAATAAGTGTTTAAATAACTTCTGTTTTGCTTAAAACCGAGTGGTTTGACCAGCTGCATCACCCCCAGTATATCCACTTCATAGCTCCCTTTAAAATATGAAAAGATTAGGATCTAGGCCACCTTCTTAAAATATTTTAAGGGGTCTGGTCTAGTCCATAACAATTATGATTTTCAGTACTGATGCAAGTTGTTTGTCTGTAATGGTCATTCTTTGATTCAGT
Source organism: Hemiscyllium ocellatum (assembly GCF_020745735.1). Classification (NCBI taxonomy): domain Eukaryota; kingdom Metazoa; phylum Chordata; class Chondrichthyes; order Orectolobiformes; family Hemiscylliidae; genus Hemiscyllium; species Hemiscyllium ocellatum. The sequence continues at coordinate 54,437,213 of NC_083425.1, forward strand.
GCTTGATCAGGTGGGCCTGGGTCTTACTGGAATGATTCATTTTCATCTTTCTTGGTTTTTCTGCCTTTTTCCTACACTGAGAGAGAAATGCTTTTAGGTTGTAGGCTCTCAATGTTTCTCTCCCACTGCCCTTCTAACACAGTAGCTCTGCCAATCAAAGGGCTATTGTCAGGTAGGATTTCCTTAATTGAGAAGATTGTCACTGCAACTCAGTCTTGAATTCTTCCCCCTCACAGCTCCAAAAAGCAACATTGAGCTGTTCAATGCAACGTGTGGCACCTGCAAAACCACTGCTGTTACTTCAGTTTATAATCTCAGAGCATCTGTGCTCTCTTACACTTTGTATCAGCTAAGACAAGTCAAGCCAGAACTGGGCACACTCTGACCTGGGTGCACACACTGACATGCACAGACACCCTAACAGACTCTGTCTCACCCTAATACATGTATGCGTGTACACCCTAACATATGTTCATGCATCAACACATGCATACCCATAACCTGAGATGCACATTCCCACACTCTGATACATCCTGACACAAGCATCCACACTCACCCTGACCTGTATACATGATCCTGACACAAGCATCCACACTCACCCTGACCTGTATACATGATCCTGACACAAGCATCCACACTCACCCTGACCTGTATACATGATCCTGACACATCCACACTCACCCTGACCTGTATACATGATCCTGACACGTCCACACTCACCCTGACCTGTGTACATGATCCTGACACATGCACATGGTCAAACATAAACTCATTGACATACACGAGACCAAACAACATAGATTCGCCACCCGAAATAATTCTCAAAAATAAAACAAACAACTGTGGATGTTGGAAATCTGAAATGAAAACAAATTGCTGGAGAAAGTCAGCAGGTCTGACAGCATCTGTAGGAAGAAAGCAAGGTAATATTTCAGTGTGTCAATGTTCTGGTGGCTCGCCAGTTCTGATGAAGAATCATTGGACTCTAAACTCTGCTAACTGCAACTTGTTAACTGTTTCCTTCCCACAGATATTGCCAGACCTGAGTTTCTTCAGTTTTATGTTTTTGTTTCAGAAAGGATGCTCACCCTGACGCACGCGCACTCTCACTCGCCCACTCCCTGTCACTCTCACTCGCCCACTCCCTGTCACTCTCACTCACCCACTCCCTGTCACTCTCACTCGCCCACTCCCTGTCACTCTCACTCGCCCACTCCCTGTCACTCTCACTCGCCCACTCCCTGTCACTCTCACTCGCCCACTCCCTGTCACTCTCACACACCCACTCCCTGTCACTCTCACTCACCCACTCCCTGTCACTCTCACTCACCCACTCCCTGTCACTCTCACTCACCCACTCCCTGTCTCACTCACACACCCACTCCCTGTCACTCTCTCACAACCACTCCCTGTCACTCTCACTCACCCACTCCCTGTCACTCTCACTCGCCCACTCCCTGTCACTCTCACTCGCCCACTCCCTGTCACTCTCACTCGCCCACTCCCTGTCACTCTCACTCGCCCACTCCCTGTCACTCTCACTCGCCCACTCCCTGTCACTCTCACCCGCCCACTCCCTGTCACTCTCACCCGCCCACTCCCTGTCACTCTCACCCGCCCACTCCCTGTCACTCTCACCCGCCCACTCCCTGTCACTCTCACCCGCCCACTTCCTGTCACTCTCACCCGCCCACTCCCTGTCACTCTCACTCTCACTCGCCCACTCCCTGTCGCTCTCACTCGCCCACTCCCTGTCGCTCTCACACACCCACTCCCTGTCACTCTCACTTGTCCACTCCCTGTCACTCTCATTCACCCACGCCCTGTCACTCTCACTCACCCACTCCCTGTCACTCTCTCACACCCACTCCCTGTCACTCTCACTCACCCACTCCCTGTCACTCTCACTCTCACTCGCCCACTCCCTGTCACTCTCACTCGCCCACTCCGTCACTCTCACTCGCCCACTCCCTGTCACTCTCACTCGCCCACTCCCTGTCACTCTCACTCGCCCACTCCCTGTCACTCTCACTCGCCCACTCCCTGTCACTCTCACTCGCCCACTCCCTGTCACTCTCACTCGCCCACTCACTCTCACTCTCACCCGCCCACTCCCTGTCACACTCACCCGCCCACTCCCTGTCACTCTCACTCGGCCACTCCCTGTCACTCTCACTCTCACTCGGCCACTCCCTGTCACTCTCACTCTCACTCGCCCACTCCCTGTCACTCTCACTCGCCCACTCCCCCACTCCCTGTCACTCTCACTCGCCCACTCCCTCTCCCTGTCACTCTCACTCGCCCACTCCCTCTCCCTGTCCCTCTCACTCGCCCACTCCCTGTCCCTCTCACTCGCCCACTCCCTGTCCCTCTCACTCGCCCACTCCCTGTCCCTCTCACTCGCCCACTCCCTGTCCCTCTCACTCTCACTCGCCCACTCCCTGTCCCTCTCACTCTCACTCGCCCACTCCCTGTCCCTCTCACTCTCACTCGCCCACTCCCTGTCCCTCTCACTCTCACTCTCACTCGCCCACTCCCTGTCACTCTCACACACTTGCTTCTTCACATGCATTCAGGGAGGTGATGGCCTAGTGGTATTAACGCTGGATTGTTAATCCAGAGCTCCAGATAATGTTCTGGGGACCCAGGTTCAAATCCATAGCAGCTGGTGGAATTTAGATTCAATAAACATCAGGAAATAAGAATCTAATGATGACCATGAATCCATTTTGATTGTTGGAAAAACCCATCTGGTTCACTAATGTCCTTTAGGGAAGGAAACTGCCACCCTTACCTGGTCTGGCCTACATGTGACTCCAGACCCACAGCAAGGGGGCTGACTCTTAACTGAGAAATTAGTCTTAGGCAATAAATGCTGGCCTAACCAGTGACTCCCTCATCCTGTGAATGAATAAAAAATTCACTCTCACCCATTTGTTGACTAAATATTTTCTCTCTGTCTTGTGTCAGTGCTAAGATTGGTTACATAATCCAACTTTAATGGGTAAAGTGCCACACATCCCTTCGTTTCCCCATCTCCTCCAAACCATGCTCGACGCTTACCTTCCCAGGTGTGACACCGCCCATGCACGGACCACTACAGGTGGACAGGCATCACGTTGGATGAGAACAGTTCAGTCTTACATGTGATTCACCCAGTGATTGAATAGATGAGAGTCACTGGCTGAAGAATGGTCACATCTGGGAGGGGCATTGCTATGATGTGGCCGACAGGACAGTGGGATGGCTAATGATGTGAATGAAGGTTTCTGCTGTACATTGTCAGCTGGGCTTTTCTGATCAGAGTTGCAGTGTTTGGTATTTCCAGCAATGTTGTCACCTGAGATATTAAGCTCATCATTAAACCATCCAAGTTACTTTCTGGAGCCTTCCTGTTTAACAGGTCACCGTGACAATGTGAAATGTTTTCACTGCGATGGAGAACTACGAAACTGGGAGCTGGGAGATGATCCATGGATGGAGCATGCAAAATGGTTTCCACGGTACTGACTACCACCAGCTTAACAACGTGCGGCAGGTTGTGTTTTTGAGGTGTGACACTCCGTGTAACCTGTGTTCAATTTATGTCACTCCGTGTTGCCTGTGTTCAGCCTGTGTCACTCCGTGTTGCCTGCGTTCAGTCTGTGTCACTCCGTGTCGCCTGCGTTCAGTCTGTGTCACTCCGTGTTACCTGCGTTCAGCCTGTGTCACTCTGTGTTTCCTGCGTTCATCCTGTGTCACTCTGTGTTACCTGTCTTCATCCTGTGTCATTCCATGTTTCCTGTGTTCAGCCTGTGACATTCCGTGTTACCTGCGTTCAGCCTGTGACATTCCGTGTCACCTGCGTTCAGCCTGTGTCACTCCGTGTCACCTGCGTTCAGCCTGTGTCACTCCGTGTCACCTGCGTTCAGCCTGTGTCACTCCGTGTCACCTGCGTTCAGCCTGTGTCGCTCCGTGTCACCTGCGTTCAGCCTGTGATGCTCCATGTAACCTGCGTTCAGCCTGTGACGCTCCGTGTCACCTGCGTTCAGCCTGTGACACTCCGTGTTACCCATTTTCAGCCTGTGACGCTCCGTGTTACCTGTATACAGCCTCTGCCACTCCGTGTCACCTGTGTTCAGCCTGTGTCACCTGTGTTCAGCCTGTGTCACCTGTGTTCAGCTTGTGTCACCTGTGTTCAGCCTGTGTCACTCCGTGTTGCCTGTGTTCAGCCTGTGTCACTCCGTGTTGCCTGCATTCAGCCTGTGTCACACCGTGTCGCCTGTGTACAGCCTGTGTCATTCCGTGTTTCCGGCGTTCAGCCTGTGACACTCCGTGTTATCCATTTTCAGCCTGTGTCACTCCGTGTCGCCTGTGTTCAGCTTGTGTCACTCCGTGTCGCCTGTGTTCATCCTGTGTCACTCTGTGTCGCCTGTGTTCATCCTGTGTCACTTCGTGTCGCCTGCGTTCAGCCTGTGTCACTCCGTGTCGCCTGTGTTCATCCTGTGTCATTCCGTGTTTCCGGCGTTCAGCCTGTGACACTCCGTGTTATCCATTTTCAGCCTGTGTCACTCCGTGTCGCCTGTGTTCAGCCTGTGTCACTCCGTGTCGCCTGTGTTCAGCCTGTGTCACTCCGTGTCGCCTGTGTTCAGCCTGTGTCACTGTGTTGCCTGCGTTCAGCCTGTGTCAGTGTGTCACCTGTGTTCAGCCTGTGTCACCTGTGTTCAGCCTGTGTCACTCCGTGTCGCCTGTGTTCAGCCTGTGTCACTCCGTGTCGCCTGTGTTCAGCCTGTGTCACTCCGTGTCGCCTGTGTTCAGCCTGTGTCACTCTGTGTTACCCACTTTGAGCCTGTGTTGCCTGCGTTCAGCCTGTGTCACTCCGTGTCTCCTGCGTTCAGCCTGTGTCACTCCGTGTCTCCTGCGTTCAGCCTGTGTCACTCCGTGTCGCCTGCGTTCAGCCTGTGTCACTCCGTGTCGCCTGCGTTCAGCCTGTGTCACTCCGTGTCGCCTGCGTTCAGCCTGTGTCACTCCGTGTCGCCTGCGTTCAGCCTGTGTCACTCCGTGTCGCCTGTGTTCAGCCTGTGTCACTCCGTGTCGCCTGTGTTCAGCCTGTGTCACTCCGTGTTGCCTGCGTTCAGCTTCTGTCCCTCCATGTTTCCTGCATGCAGTCTGTGTCACTCCGTGTTACCTGCCTTCATCCTGTGTCCCTCCGTGTTTCCTGTGTTCAGCCTGTGTCCCTCCGTGTTACCTGCCTTCATCCTGTGTCACTCCGTGTTACCTGCGTTCAGCCTGTGTCACTCCGTGTCGCCTGTGTTCAGCCTGTGTCACTCCGTGTCGCCTGCGTTCAGCCTGTGTTCAGCCTGTGTCACTCCGTGTTGCCTGTGTTCAGCCTGTGTCACTCCGTGTTGCCTGCGTTCAGCTTCTGTCACTCCATGTTTCCTGCATGCAGTCTGTGTCACTCCGTGTTACCTGCCTTCATCCTGTGTCCCTCCGTGTTTCCTGTGTTCATCCTGTGTCCCTCCGTGTTACCTGCCTTCATCCTGTGTCACTCCGTGTTACCTGCGTTCAGCCTGTGTCACTCCGTGTTACCTGCGTTCAGCCTGTGTCACTCTGTGTCACCTGTGTTCAACCTGTGTCACTCCGTGTTACCCATTTTGGGCCTGTGTCGCCTGTGTTCAGCCTGTGTCACTCCGTGTCGCCTGTGTTCAGCCTGTGTCACTCCGTGTCGCCTGTGTTCAGCCTGTGTCACTCCGTGTTACCTGTGTACAGCCGGTGTCACTCCGTGTCTCCTGTGTTCAGCCGGTGTCACTCCGTGTCTCCTGTGTTCAGCCGGTGTCACTCCGTGTCTCCTGTGTTCAGCCTGTGTCACTCCGTGTTGCCTGCGTTCAGCTTCTGTCACTCCATGTTTCCTGCATGCAGTCTGTGTCACTCTGTGTTACCTGCCTTCATCCTGTGTCCCTCCGTGTTTCCTGTGTTCAGCCTGTGTCCCTCCGTGTTACCTGCCTTCATCCTGTGTCACTCCGTGTTACCTGCGTTCAGCCTGTGTCCCTCCGTGTTACCTGCGTTCAGCCTGTGACACTCTGTGTCACCTGTGTTCAACCTGTGTCACTCCGTGTCGCCTGTGTTCAGCCTGTGTCCCTCCGTGTCTCCTGCGTTCAGCCTGTGATACTCCGTGTTACCCATTTTGAGCCTGTGACGCTCCGTGTCTCCTGTGTACAGCCGGTGTCACTCCGTGTCTCCTGTGTTCAGCCGGTGTCACTCCGTGTCTCCTGTGTTCAGCCTGTGTCACTCAGTGTTTCCTGCGTTCAGCCTGTGTCACTCCGTGTTTCCTGCGTTCAGCCTGTGTCACTCCGTGATACCCATTTTGAGCCTGTGACGCTCCGTGTCTCCTGTGTACAGTCTGTGTCACTCCGTGTCGCCTGTGTTCAGCCTGTGTCACTCCGTGTCGCCTGTGTTCAGCCTGTGTCACTCCGTGTCGCCTGTGTTCAGCCTGTGTCACTCCGTGTCGCCTGTGTTCAGCCTGTGTCACTCCGTGTCGCCTGTGTTCAGCCTGTGGCACTCCGTGTCGCCTGTGTTCAGCTTGTGTCACTCCGTGTTTCCTTCGTACAGCCTGTGTCACTCCGTATTTCCTGCATGCAGCCTGTGTCACTCCGTGTTACCTGCGTTCATCCTGTGTCACTCCGTGTTACCTGTCTTCATCCTGTGTCACACCGTGTCGCCTGCGTTCAGCCTGTGTCACTCCGTGTTGCCTGCGTTCAGCCTGTGTCACACCGTGTCGCCTGTGTACATCCTGTGTCATTCCATGTTTCCGGCGTTCAGCCTGTGACACTCCGTGTTGCCTGCGTTCAGCCTGTGTCACTGTGTCACCTGTGTTCAGCCTGTGTCACTCCGTGTCGCCTGCGTTCAGCCTGTGTCACTCCGTGTTGCCTGCGTTCAGCCTGTGTCACTCCGTGTTTCCTGCGTTCATCCTGTGTCACTCCGTGTTACCTGTCTTCATCCTGTGTCATTCCATGTTTCCTGTGTTCAGCCTGTGACATTCCGTGTCACCTGCGTTCAGCCTGTGTCACTCCGTGTCACCTGCGTTCAGCCTGTGTCACTCCGTGTCACCTGCGTTCAGCCTGTGTCACTCCGTATTTCCTTCGTACAGCCTGTGTCACTCCGTATTTCCTGCATGCAGCCTGTGTCACTCCGTGTTACCTGCGTTCATCCTGTGTCACTCCGTGTTACCTGTCTTCATCCTGTGTCACACCGTGTCGCCTGCGTTCAGCCTGTGTCACTCCGTGTTGCCTGCGTTCAGCCTGTGTCACACCGTGTCGCCTGTGTACATCCTGTGTCATTCCATGTTTCCGGCGTTCAGCCTGTGACACTCCGTGTTGCCTGCGTTCAGCCTGTGTCACTGTGTCACCTGTGTTCAGCCTGTGTCACTCCGTGTCGCCTGCGTTCAGCCTGTGTCACTCCGTGTTGCCTGCGTTCAGCCTGTGTCACTCCGTGTTTCCTGCGTTCATCCTGTGTCACTCCGTGTTACCTGTCTTCATCCTGTGTCATTCCATGTTTCCTGTGTTCAGCCTGTGTCACTCCGTGTCACCTGCGTTCAGCCTGTGTCACTCCGTGTCACCTGCGTTCAGCCTGTGTCACTCCGTGTCACCTGCGTTCAGCCTGTGATGCTCCATGTAACCTGCGTTCAGCCTGTGACACTCCGTGTTACCCATTTTCAGCCTGTGACGCTCCGTGTTACCTGTATACAGCCTCTGCCACTCCGTGTCACCTGTGTTCAGCTTGTGTCACCTGTGTTCAGCTTGTGTCACCTGTGTTCAGCTTGTGTCACCTGTGTTCAGCCTGTGTCACCTGTGTTCAGCCTGTGTCACTCCGTGTTGCCTGTGTTCAGCCTGTGTCACTCCGTGTTGCCTGCGTTCAGCCTGTGTCACACCGTGTCGCCTGTGTACAGCCTGTGTCATTCCGTGTTTCCGGCGTTCAGCCTGTGACACTCCGTGTTATCCATTTTCAGCCTGTGTCACTCCGTGTCGCCTGTGTTCAGCTTGTGTCACTCCGTGTCGCCTGTGTTCAGCTTGTGTCACTCCGTGTCGCCTGTGTTCATCCTGTGTCACTCCGTGTCGCCTGTGTTCATCCTGTGTCACTCTGTGTCGCCTGTGTTCATCCTGTGTCACTCTGTGTCGCCTGTGTTCATCCTGTGTCACTCCGTGTCGCCTGTGTTCATCCTGTGTCACTCCGTGTCGCCTGCGTTCAGCCTGTGTCACTCCGTGTTTCCGGCGTTCAGCCTGTGACACTCCGTGTTATCCATTTTCAGCCTGTGTCACTCCGTGTCGCCTGTGTTCAGCCTGTGTCACTCCGTGTCGCCTGTGTTCAGCCTGTGTCACTGTGTTGCCTGCGTTCAGCCTGTGTCAGTGTGTCACCTGTGTTCAGCCTGTGTCACCTGTGTTCAGCCTGTGTCCCTCCGTGTCTCCTGCGTTCAGCCTGTGACACTCCGTGTTACCCATTGTGAGCCTGTGACGCTCCGTGTTACCTGTGTACAGCCGGTGTCACTCCGTGTCTCCTGCGTTCAGCCTGTGGCACTCTGTGTCACCTGCGTTCAGCCTGTGTCACTCCATGTTTCCTGCGTTCAGCCTGTGTCACTCCGTGATACCCATTTTGAGCCTGTGACGCTCCGTGTCTCCTGTGTACAGTCTGTGTCACTCTGTGTCACCTGTGTTCAGCCTGTGTCACTCCATGTCTCCTGCGTTCAGCCTGTGGCACTCAGTGTTTCCTGCGTTCAGCCTGTGGCACTCTGTGTCACCTGCGTTCAGCCTGTGTCACTCCGTGTCGCCTGTGTTCAGCCTGTGTCACTCCGTGTTGCCTGTGTTCAGCCTGTGGCACTCCGTGTTTCCTTCGTACAGCCTGTGTCACTCCGTATTTCCTGCATGCAGTCTGTGTCACTCCGTGTTACCTTAGTTCAGCCTGTGACACACTGTGTTACCTGTGTTCAGCCTGTGTCACTCCGTGTTTCCTGCGTTCATCCTGTGTCACTCCGTGTTTCCTGCATGCAGCCTGTGTCACACCGTGTTACCTGCGTTCAGCCTGTGTCACTCCGTGATACCCATTTTGAGCCTGTGACGCTCCGTGTCTCCTGTGTACAGTCTGTGTCACTCTGTGTCACCTGTGTTCAGCCTGTGTCACTCCGTGATACCCATTTTGAGCCTGTGACGCTCCGTGTCTCCTGTGTACAGTCTGTGTCACTCTGTGTCTCCTGTGTACAGTCTGTGTCACTCTGTGTCACCTGTGTTCAGCCTGTGTCACCTGTGTTCAGCCTGTGTCACTCCGTGTCACCTGTGTTCAGCCTGTGTCACTCCGTGTCGCCTGTGTTCAGCCTGTGGCACTCCGTGTTGCCTGTGTTCAGCTTGTGTCACTCCGTGTTTCCTTCGTACAGCCTGTGTCACTCCGTATTTCCTGCATGCAGTCTGTGTCACTCCGTGTTACCTTAGTTCAGCCTGTGACACACTGTGTTACCTGTGTTCAGCCTGTGTCACTCCGTGTTTCCTGCGTTCATCCTGTGTCACTCCGTGTTTCCTGCATGCAGCCTGTGTCACTCCGTGTTACCTGCGTTCATCCTGTGTCACTCCGTGTTACCTGTCTTCATCCTGTGTCACACCGTGTTTCCTGCGTTCAGCCTGTGGCACTCAGTGTTGCCTGCGTTCAGCCTGTGTCACTCCGTGTTGCCTGCGTTCAGCCTGTGTCACTCTGTTACCCATTTTGAGCCTGTGTCACTCCGTGTTGCCTGTGTTCATCCTGTGTCACTCCGTATCTCCTGTGTTCAGCCTGTGGCACTCAGTGTTTCCAGCGTTCAGCCTGTGGCACTCAGTGTTTCCTGCGTTCAGCCTGTGGCACTCAGTGTTTCCTGCGTTCAGCCTGTGGCACTCCGTGTTTCCTGCGTTCAGCCTGTGTCACTCCGTGATACCCATTTTGAGCCTGTGACGCTCCGTGTCTCCTGTGTACAGTCTGTGTCACTCTGTGTCGCCTGTGTTCAGCCTGTGTCACTCCGTGTCGCCTGTGTTCAGCCTGTGTCACTCCGTGTCGCCTGTGTTCAGCCTGTGTCACTCCGTGTCGCCTGTGTTCAGCCTGTGTCACTCCGTGTCGCCTGTGTTCAGCCTGTGTCACTCCGTGTTGCCTGTGTTCAGCTTGTGTCACTCCGTGTTTCCTTCGTACAGCCTGTGTCACTCTGTATTTCCTGCATGCAGTCTGTGTCACTCCGTGTTACCTTAGTTCAGCCTGTGACACACTGTTACCTGTGTTCAGCCTGTGTCACTCCGTGTTTCCTGCGTTCATCCTTTGTCACTCCGTGTTTCCTGCATGCAGTCTGTGTCACTCCGTGTTACCTTAGTTCAGCCTGTGACACACTGTTACCTGTGTTCAGCCTGTGTCACTCCGTGTTTCCTGCGTTCATCCTTTGTCACTCCGTGTTTCCTGCATGCAGCCTGTGTCACTCCGTGTTACCTGCGTTCATCCTGTGTCACTCCGTGTTACCTGTCTTCATCCTGTGTCACACCGTGTCGCCTGCGTTCAGCCTGTGGCACTCAGTGTATCCTGCGTTCAGCCTGTGTCACACCGTGTCGCCTGTGTACAGCCTGTGTCATTCCATGTTTCCGGCGTTCAGCCTGTGTCACTCCGTGTTGCCTGTGTTCAGCCTGTGTCACTCCGTGTTGCCTGCGTTCAGCTTCTGTCACTCCATGTTTCCTGCATGCAGTCTGTGTCACTCCGTGTTACCTGCCTTCATCCTGTGTCCCTCCGTGTTTCCTGTGTTCATCCTGTGTCCCTCCGTGTTACCTGCCTTCATCCTGTGTCACTCTGTGTCACCTGTGTTCAACCTGTGTCACTCCGTGTCGCCTGTGTTCAGCCGGTGTCCCTCCGTGTCTCCTGCGTTCAGCCTGTGACACTCAGTGTTACCCATTTTGAGCCTGTGACGCTCCGTGTTACCTGTGTACAGTCTGTGTCACTCTGTGTCACCTGTGTTCAGCCTGTGTCACTCCGTGATACCCATTTTGAGCCTGTGACGCTCCGTGTCTCCTGTGTACAGTCTGTGTCACTCTGTGTCTCCTGTGTACAGTCTGTGTCACTCTGTGTCACCTGTGTTCAGCCTGTGTCACCTGTGTTCAGCCTGTGTCACTCCGTGTCACCTGTGTTCAGCCTGTGTCACTCCGTGTCGCCTGTGTTCAGCCTGTGGCACTCCGTGTTGCCTGTGTTCAGCTTGTGTCACTCCGTGTTTCCTTCGTACAGCCTGTGTCACTCCGTATTTCCTGCATGCAGTCTGTGTCACTCCGTGTTACCTTAGTTCAGCCTGTGACACACTGTGTTACCTGTGTTCAGCCTGTGTCACTCCGTGTTTCCTGCGTTCATCCTGTGTCACTCCGTGTTTCCTGCGTTCATCCTGTGTCACTCCGTGTTTCCTGCATGCAGCCTGTGTCACTCCGTGTTACCTGCGTTCATCCTGTGTCACTCCGTGTTTCCTGCGTTCAGCCTGTGGCACTCAGTGTTGCCTGCGTTCAGCCTGTGTCACTCCGTGTTGCCTGCGTTCAGCCTGTGTCACTCTGTTACCCATTTTGAGCCTGTGTCACTCCGTGTTGCCTGTGTTCAGCCTGTGGCACTCAGTGTTTCCAGCGTTCAGCCTGTGGCACTCAGTGTTTCCAGCGTTCAGCCTGTGGCACTCAGTGTTTCCTGCGTTCAGCCTGTGGCACTCCGTGTTTCCTGCGTTCAGCCTGTGTCACTCCGTGATACCCATTTTGAGCCTGTGACGCTCCGTGTCTCCTGTGTACAGCCCGTGTCACTCCGTGTCTCCTGTGTACAGCCAGTGTCACTCCGTGTCTCCTGTGTACAGCCGGTGTCACTCCGTGTCTCCTGTGTACAGCCGGTGTCACTCCGTGTCTCCTGTGTACAGCCGGTGTCACTCCGTGTCTCCTGTGTACAGCCGGTGTCACTCCGTGTCTCCTGTGTACAGCCGGTGTCACTCCGTGTCTCCTGTGTTCAGCCGGTGTCACTCCGTGTCTCCTGCGTTCAGCCTGTGTCACTCAGTGTTTCCTGCATTCAGCCTGTGGCACTCCGTGTCGCCTGTGTTCAGCCTGTGTCACTCCGTGTCGCCTGTGTTCAGCCTGTGGCACTCCGTGTTTCCTTCGTACAGCCTGTGTCACTCCGTATTTCCTGCATGCAGTCTGTGTCACGCCGTGTTACCTTAGTTCAGCCTGTGACACACTGTGTTACCTGTGTTCAGCCTGTGTCACTCCGTGTTTCCTGCGTTCAGCCTGTGTCACTCCGTGTTTCCTGCGTTCAGCCTGTGTCACTCCGTGTTTCCTGCGTTCAGCCTGTGTCACTCCGTGATACCCATTTTGAGCCTGAGACGCTCCGTGTCTCCTGTGTACAGTCTGTGTCACTCCATGTCGCCTGTGTTCAGCCTGTGTCACTCCGTGTCACCTGTGTTCAGCCTGTGTCACTCCGTGTTGCCTGTGTTCAGCCTGTGTCACTCCGTGTTGCCTGTGTTCAGCTTGTGTCACTCCGTGTTTCCTTCGTACAGCCTGTGTCACTCCGTATTTCCTGCATGCAGTCTGTGTCACTCCGTGTTACCTTAGTTCAGCCTGTGACACACTGTGTTACCTGTGTTCAGCCTGTGTCACTCCGTGTTTCCTGCGTTCATCCTGTGTCACTCCATGTTTCCTGCATGCAGCCTGTGTCACTCCGTGTTACCTGCGTTCAGCCTGTGGCACTCCGTGTTTCCTGCGTTCAGCCTGTGTCACTCCGTGATACCCATTTTGAGCCTGTGACGCTCCGTCTCTCCTGTGTTCAGACTGTGACGCTCCGTGTCTCCTGTGTTCAGCCTGTGTCACTCCGTGTCACCTGTGTTCAGCCTGTGTCACTCCGTGTCGCCTGTGTTCAGCCTGTGTCACTCCGTGCCGCCTGTGTTCAGCCTGTGTCACTCCGTGCCGCCTGTGTTCAGCCTGTGGCACTCCGTGTCGCCTGTGTTCAGCTTGTGTCACTCTGTGTTTCCTTCGTACAGCCTGTGTCACTCCGTATTTCCTGCATGCAGTCTGTGTCACTCCGTGTTACCTTCGTTCAGCCTGTGACACACTGTGTTACCTGTGTTCAGCCTGTGTCACTCCGTGTTTCCTGCGTTCATCCTGTGTCACTCCGTGTTTCCTGCGTTCATCCTGTGTCACTCCGTGTTTCCTGCATGCAGCCTGTGTCACTCCGTGTTACCTGCGTTCATCCTGTGTCACTCCGTGTTACCTGTCTTCATCCTGTGTCACACCGTGTCGCCTGCGTTCAGCCTGTGGCACTCAGTGTTTCCTGCGTTCAGCCTGTGTCACTCCGTGTTGCCTGCGTTCAGCCTGTGTCACTGTGTCGCCTGTGTTCAGCCTGTGTCACTCCGTGTCGCCTGTGTTCAGCCTGTGTCACTCCGTGTCGCCTGTGTTCAGCCTGTGTCACTCCGTGTCGCCTGTGTTCAGCCTGTGTCGCCTGTGGCACTCCGTGTCGCCTGTGTTCAGCCTGTGGCACTCCGTGTTGCCTGTGTTCAGCCTGTGTCACTCCGTGTTTCCTGCGTTCATCCTGTGTCACTCCGTGTTTCCTGCGTTCATCCTGTGTCACTCCGTGTTTCCTGCATGCAGCCTGTGTCACTCCGTGTTACCTGTCTTCATCCTGTGGCACTCAGTGTTTCCTGCGTTCAGCCTGTGTCACTCCGTGTTGCCTGCGTTCAGCCTGTGTCACACCGTGTCGCCTGTGTACAGCCTGTGTCACACCGTGTCGCCTGTGTACAGCCTGTGTCACACCGTGTCGCCTGTGTACAGCCTGTGTCATTCCATGTTTCCGGCGTTCAGCCTGTGACACTCCGTGTTGCCTGCGTTCAGCCTGTGTCACTGTGTCACCTGTGTTCAGCCTGTGTCACTCCGTGTCGCCTGTGTTCAGCCTGTGTCACCCTGTGTTCAGCCTGTGTCACTGTGTCACTGTGTCACCTGTGTTCAGCCTGTGTCGCCTGTGTCACTCCGTGTCGCCTGTGTTCAGCCTGTGTCACTCTGTTACCCATTTTGAGACTGTGTCACTCCGTGTTGCCTGTGTTCATCCTGTGTCACTCCGTGTCACCTGTGTTCATCCTGTGTCACTCCGTGTCACCTGTGTTCAGCCTGTGTCACTCCGTGTCACCTGTGTTCAGCCTGTGTCACTCCGTGTCACCTGTGTTCAGCCTGTGTCACTCCGTGTTTCCTGCGTTCAGCCTGTGTCACTGTGTCACCTGTGTTCAGCCTGTGTCACTCCGTGTTGCCTGTGTTCAGCTTGTGTCACTCCGTGTTTCCTTCGTACAGCCTGTGTCACTCCGTATTTCCTGCATGCAGCCTGTGTCACTCCGTGTTACCTGCGTTCAGCCTGTGGCACTCCGTGATACCCATTTTGAGCCTGTGACGCTCCGTGTCTCCTGTGTTGAGCCTGTGACGCTCCGTGTCACCTGTGTTCAGCCTGTGTCACTCCGTGTCACCTGTGTTCAGCCTGTGTCACTCCGTGTCACCTGTGTTCAGCCTGTGTCACTCCGTGTCGCCTGTGTTCAGCTTGTGTCACTCCGTGTTTCCTTCGTACAGCCTGTGTCACTCCGTATTTCCTGCATGCAGTCTGTGTCACTCCGTATTTCCTGCATGCAGTCTGTGTCACGCCGTGTTACCTTAGTTCAGCCTGTGACACACTGTGTTACCTGTGTTCAGCCTGTGTCACTCCGTGTTTCCTGCGTTCATCCTGTGTCACTCCATGTTTCCTGCGTTCATCCTGTGTCACTCCGTGTTTCCTGCATGCAGCCTGTGTCACTCCGTGTTACCTGCGTTCATCCTGTGTCACTCCGTGTTACCTGTCTTCATCCTGTGTCACACCGTGTCGCCTGCGTTCAGCCTGTGGCACTCAGTGTTTCCTGCGTTCAGCCTGTGTCACTCCGTGTTGCCTGCGTTCAGCCTGTGTCACACCGTGTCGCCTGTGTACAGCCTGTGTCATTCCATGTTTCCGGCGTTCAGCCTGTGACACTCCGTGTTGCCTGCGTTCAGCCTGTGTCACTGTGTCACCTGTGTTCAGCCTGTGTCACTCCGTGTCGCCTGTGTTCAGCCTGTGTCACCCTGTGTTCAGCCTGTGTCACTGTGTCACTGTGTCACCTGTGTTCAGCCTGTGTCGCCTGTGTCACTCCGTGTCGCCTGTGTTCAGCCTGTGTCACTCTGTTACCCATTTTGAGACTGTGTCACTCCGTGTTGCCTGCGTTCAGCCTGTGTCACTCCGTGTTGCCTGTGTTCAGCTTGTGTCACTCCGTGTTTCCTTCGTACAGCCTGTGTCACTCCGTATTTCCTGCATGCAGTCTGTGTCACTCCGTGTTACCTTAGTTCAGCCTGTGACACACTGTGTTACCTGTGTTCAGCCTGTGTCACTCCGTGTTTCCTGCGTTCATCCTGTGTCACTCCGTGTTACCTGTGTTCAGCCTGTGGCACTCCGTGATACCCATTTTGAGCCTGTGACGCTCCGTGTCTCCTGTGTTGAGCCTGTGACGCTCCGTGTCTCCTGTGTTGAGCCTGTGACGCTCCGTGTCACCTGTGTTCAGCCTGTGTCACTCCGTGTCACCTGTGTTCAGCCTGTGTCACTCCGTGTCACCTGTGTTCAGCCTGTGTCACTCCGTGTCACCTGTGTTCAGCCTGTGTCACTCCGTGTCACCTGTGTTCAGCCTGTGTCACTCCGTGTCACCTGTGTTCAGCCTGTGTCACTCCGTGTCACCTGTGTTCAGCCTGTGTCACTCCGTGTCACCTGTGTTCAGCCTGTGTCACTCCGTGTCACCTGTGTTCAGCCTGTGTCACTCCGTGTCACCTGTGTTCAGCCTGTGTCACTCCGTGTTTCCTTCGTACAGCCTGTGTCACTCCGTATTTCCTGCATGCAGTCTGTGTCACGCCGTGTTACCTTAGTTCAGCCTGTGACACACTGTGTTACCTGTGTTCAGCCTGTGTCACTCCGTGTTTCCTGCGTTCATCCTGTGTCACTCCGTGTTTCCTGCGTTCATCCTGTGTCACTCCGTGTTTCCTGCATGCAGCCTGTGTCACTCCGTGTTACCTGCGTTCATCCTGTGTCACTCCGTGTTACCTGCGTTCATCCTGTGTCACTCCGTGTTACCTGTCTTCATCCTGTGTCACACCGTGTCGCCTGCGTTCAGCCTGTGGCACTCAGTGTTTCCTGCGTTCAGCCTGTGTCACTCCGTGTTGCCTGCGTTCAGCCTGTGTCACTGTGTCACCTGTGTTCAGCCTGTGTCACTCCGTGTCGCCTGTGTTCAGACTGTGTCACTCCGTGTCGCCTGTGTTCAGCCTGTGTCACTCCGTGTCGCCTGTGTTCAGACTGTGTCACTGTGTCACTGTGTCACCTGTGTTCAGCCTGTGTCGCCTGTGTCACTCCGTGTCGCCTGTGTTCAGCCTGTGTCACTCCGTGTCACCTGTGTTCAGCCTGTGTCACTCCGTGTCACCTGTGTTCAGCCTGTGTCACTCCGTGTCACCTGTGTTCAGCCTGTGTCACTCCGTGTCTCCTGCGTTCAGCCTGTGGCACTCAGTGTTTCCTGCGTTCAGCCTGTGGCACTCAGTGTTTCCTGCGTTCAGCCTGTGGCACTCAGTGTTTCCTGCGTTCAGCCTGTGTCACTCCGTGATACCCATTTTGAGCCTGTGACGCTCCGTGTCTCCTGTGTACAGTCTGTGTCACTCTGTGTCACCAGTGTACAGTCTGTGTCACACCGTGTCGCCTGTGTTCAGCCTGTGTCACTCTGTGTTGCCTGCGTTCAGCCTGTGTCACTGTGTCACCTGTGTTCAGCCTGTGTCGCCTGTGTCACTCCGTGTCGCCTGTGTTCAGCCTGTGTCACTCTGTTACCCATTTTGAGCCTGTGTCACTCCGTGTCTCCTGTGTTCATCCTGTGTCACTCCGTGTCTCCTGTGTTCAGCCTGTGTCACTCCGTGTCACCTGTGTTCAGCCTGTGTCACACCGTGTCGCCTGTGTTCAGCCTGTGTCACTCTGTGTTGCCTGCGTTCAGCCTGTGTCACTGTGTCACTGTGTCACTGTGTTGCCTGCGTTCAGCCTGTGTCACTGTGTCACTGTGTCACCTGTGTTCAGCCTGTGTCGCCTGTGTCACTCCGTGTTGCCTGTGTTCAGCCTGTGTCACTCTGTTACCCATTTTGAGACTGTGTCACTCCGTGTTGCCTGTGTTCAGCCTGTGTCACTCCGTGTCTCCTGTGTTCAGCCTGTGTCACTCCGTGTCACCTGTGTTCAGCCTGTGTCACTCCGTGTCACCTGTGTTCAGCCTGTGTCACTCCGTGTTTCCTGCGTTCAGCCTGTGGCACTCTGTGTCACCTGCGTTCAGCCTGTGTCACTCCGTGTTTCCTGCGTTCAGCCTGTGTCACTCCGTGATACCCATTTTGAGCCTGTGACGCTCCGTGTCTCCTGTGTACAGTCTGTGTCACTCTGTGTCACCAGTGTACAGTCTGTGTCACTCTGTGTCACCTGTGTTCAGCCTGTGTCACTCCGTGTTACCTGCGTTCAGCCTGTGTCACTCCGTGTTACCTGTCTTCATCCTGTGTCGCTCCGTGTCGCCTGTGTTCGGCCTGTGACGCTCCGTGTCGCCTGTGTTCGGCCTGTGACGCTCCGTGTCGCCTGTGTTCGGCCTGTGACGCTCCGTGTCGCCTGTGTTCAGCCTGTGACGCTCCGTGTTTCCTGCGTTCAGCCTGTGTCACCTGTGTTCTACCTGTCACTCCGTGACCTGTCTTCATCCTGTGTCACTCCGTGTTTCCTGCGTTCATCCTGTGTCACTCCGTGTTTCCTGCATGCAGTCTGTGTCACTCCGTGTTACCTGCGTTCATCCTGTGTCACTCCGTGTTACCTGCGTTCATCCTGTGTCACACCGTGTTTCCTGCGTTCAGCCTGTGGCACTCAGTGTTGCCTGCGTTCAGCCTGTGTCACTCCGTGTAGCCTGCGTTCAGCCTGTGTCACACCGTGTCGCCTGTGTACAGCCTGTGTCATTCCATGTTTCCGGCTTTCAGCCTGTGACACTCCGTGTTGCCTGCGTTCAGCCTGTGTCACTCCGTGTCGCCTGTGTTCAGCCTGTGTTCATCCTGTGTCGCCTGTGTTCATCCTGTGTCGCCTGTGTTCAGCCTGTGTCACTCCATGTCGCCTGTGTTCAGCCTGTGTCACTCTGTTGCCCATTTTGAGCCTGTGTCACTCCGTGTTGCCTGTGTTCATCCTGTGTCACTCCGTATCTCCTGTGTTCAGCCTGTGGCACTCAGTGTTTCCTGCGTTCAGCCTGTGTCACTCTGTGTTTCCTGCGTTCAGCCTGTGTCACTCCGTGATACCCATTTTGAGCCTGTGACGCTCCGTGTCTCCTGTGTACAGTCTGTGTCACTCTGTGTCACCTGTGTACAGTCTGTGTCACTCCGTGTCGCCTGTGTTCAGCCTGTGTCACTCCGTGTCGCCTGTGTTCAGCCTGTGTCACTCCGTGTCGCCTGTGTTCAGCCTGTGTCACTCTGTGTCGCCTGTGTTCAGCCTGTGTCACTCCGTGTTGCCTGTGTTCAGCCTGTGGCACTCCGTGTTGCCTGTGTTCAGCTTGTGTCACTCCGTGTTTCCTTCGTACAGCCTGTGTCACTCCGTATTTCCTGCATGCAGTCTGTGTCACTCCGTGTTACCTTAGTTCAGCCTGTGACACACTGTGTTACCTGTGTTCAGCCTGTGTCACTCCGTGTTTCCTGCGTTCATCCTTTGTCACTCCGTGTTTCCTGCATGCAGCCTGTGTCACTCCGTGTTACCTGCGTTCATCCTGTGTCACTCCGTGTTACCTGTCTTCATCCTGTGTCACACCGTGTCGCCTGCGTTCAGCCTGTGGCACTCAGTGTTTCCTGCGTTCAGCCTGTGTCACACCGTGTCGCCTGTGTACAGCCTGTGTCATTCCATGTTTCCGGCGTTCAGCCTGTGTCACTCCGTGTTGCCTGTGTTCAGCCTGTGTCACTCCGTGTTGCCTGCGTTCAGCTTCTGTCACTCCATGTTTCCTGCATGCAGTCTGTGTCACTCCGTGTTACCTGCCTTCATCCTGTGTCCCTCCGTGTTTCCTGTGTTCATCCTGTGTCCCTCCGTGTTACCTGCCTTCATCCTGTGTCACTCCGTGTTACCTGCCTTCATCCTGTGTCACTCCGTGTTACCTGCGTTCAGCCTGTGTCCCTCCGTGTTACCTGCGTTCAGCCTGTGACACTCTGTGTCACCTGTGTTCAACCTGTGTCACTCCGTGTCGCCTGTGTTCAGCCTGTGTCCCTCCGTGTCTCCTGCGTTCAGCCTGTGATACTCCGTGTTACCCATTTTGAGCCTGTGACGCTCCGTGTTACCTGTGTACATCTGGTGTCACTCTGTGTCTCCTGTGTACAGCCGGTGTCACTCCGTGTCTCCTGTGTACAGCCGGTGTCACTCCGTGTCTCCTGTGTACAGCCGGTGTCACTCCGTGTCTCCTGTGTTCAGCCTGTGTCACTCTGTGTTGCCTGCGTTCAGCCTGTGTCACTGTGTCACCTGTGTTCAGCCTGTGTCGCCTGTGTCACTCCGTGTCGCCTGTGTTCAGCCTGTGTCACTCTGTTACCCATTTTGAGCCTGTGTCACTCCGTGTCTCCTGTGTTCAGCCTGTGTCACTCCGTGTCTCCTGTGTTCAGCCTGTGTCACTCCGTGTCACCTGTGTTCAGCCTGTGTCACTCCGTGTCACCTGTGTTCAGCCTGTGTCACTCCGTGTCACCTGCGTTCAGCCTGTGTCACTCCGTGTCACCTGCGTTCAGCCTGTGTCACTCCGTGTCACCTGCGTTCAGCCTGTGTCACTCTGTGTCACCTGCGTTCAGCCTGTGTCACTCTGTGTCACCTGCGTTCAGCCTGTGTCACTCCGTGTTTCCTGCGTTCAGCCTGTGTCACTCCGTGATACCCATTTTGAGCCTGTGACGCTCCGTGTCTCCTGTGTACAGTCTGTGTCACTCTGTGTCACCAGTGTACAGTCTGTGTCACACCGTGTCGCCTGTGTTCAGCCTGTGTCACTCTGTGTTGCCTGCGTTCAGCCTGTGTCACTGTGTCACCTGTGTTCAGCCTGTGTCGCCTGTGTCACTCCGTGTCGCCTGTGTTCAGCCTGTGTCACTCTGTTACCCATTTTGAGACTGTCACTCCGTGTTGCCTGTGTTCATCCTGTGTCACTCCGTGTCTCCTGTGTTCAGCCTGTGTCACTCCGTGTCACCTGTGTTCAGCCTGTGTCACACCGTGTCGCCTGTGTTCAGCCTGTGTCACTCTGTGTTGCCTGCGTTCAGCCTGTGTCACTGTGTCACCTGTGTTCAGCCTGTGTCGCCTGTGTCACTCCGTGTCGCCTGTGTTCAGCCTGTGTCACTCTGTTACCCATTTTGAGACTGTGTCACTCCGTGTCTCCTGTGTTCAGCCTGTGTCACTCCGTGTCACCTGTGTTCAGCCTGTGTCACTCCGTGTCACCTGTGTTCAGCCTGTGTCACTCCGTGTCACCTGTGTTCAGCCTGTGTCACTCCGTGTTTCCTGCGTTCAGCCTGTGTCACTCCGTGTTTCCTGCGTTCAGCCTGTGTCACCTGTGTTCTACCTGTCACTCCGTGTTACCTGTATACAGCCTCTGCCACTGTGTTTCCTGCGTTCAGCCTGTGTCACTCCGTGTTTCCTGCATGCAGTCTGTGTCACTCCGTGTTACCTGCCTTCAGCCTGTGACATTCCGTGTTACCTGTGTTCAGTCTGTGTCACTCCGTGTGACCTGTCTTCATCCTGTGTCACTCCGTGTCTCCTGCGTTCAGCCTGTGTCCCTCCGTGTCACCTGTGTCCCTCCATGTTTCCTGCGTTCAGCCTGTGACACTCCGTGTCACCTGTGTTCAGCCTGTGTCACTCCGTGTCACCTGTGTTCAGCCTGTGTCACTCCGTGTCACCTGTGTTCAGCCTGTGTCACTCCGTGTTTCCTGCGTTCAGCCTGTGGCACTCTGTGTCACCTGCGTTCAGCCTGTGGCACTCCGTGTCTCCTGTGTTCAGCCTGTGTCACTCCGTGTCACCTGTGTTCAGCCTGTGTCACTCCGTGTCACCTGTGTTCAGCCTGTGTCACTCCGTGTTTCCTGCGTTCAGCCTGTGGCACTCTGTGTCACCTGCGTTCAGCCTGTGACACTCCGTGTCACCTGTGTTCAGCCTGTGTCACTCCGTGTCACCTGTGTTCAGCCTGTGTCACTCCGTGTCACCTGTGTTCAGCCTGTGTCACTCCGTGTTTCCTGCGTTCAGCCTGTGGCACTCTGTGTCACCTGCGTTCAGCCTGTGTCACTCCGTGTTTCCTGCGTTCAGCCTGTGTCACTCCGTGATACCCATTTTGAGCCTGTGACGCTCCGTGTCTCCTGTGTACAGTCTGTGTCACTCTGTGTCACCAGTGTACAGTCTGTGTCACTCTTTGTCACCTGTGTTCAGCCTGTGTCACTCCGTGTTACCTGCGTTCAGCCTGTGTCACTCCGTGTGACCTGTCTTCATCCTGTGTCGCTCCGTGTCGCCTGTGTTCGGCCTGTGACGCTCCGTGTCGCCTGTGTTCGGCCTGTGACGCTCCGTGTCGCCTGTGTTCGGCCTGTGACGCTCCGTGTCGCCTGTGTTCGGCCTGTGACGCTCCGTGTCGCCTGTGTTCAGCCTGTGACGCTCCGTGTTTCCTGCGTTCAGCCTGTGTCACCTGTGTTCTACCTGTCACTCCGTGTTACCTGTATACAGCCTCTGCCACTGTGTTTCCTGCGTTCAGCCTGTGTCACTCCGTGTTTCCTGCATGCAGTCTGTGTCACTCCGTGTTACCTGCCTTCAGCCTGTGACATTCCGTGTTACCTGTGTTCAGTCTGTGTCACTCCGTGTGACCTGTCTTCATCCTGTGTCACTCCGTGTCTCCTGCGTTCAGCCTGTGTCCCTCCGTGTCACCTGTGTCCCTCCGTGTTTCCTGCGTTCAGCCTGTGTCACGCTGTGTCACCTGTGTTCAGCCTGTGTCACTCCGTGTTGCTTGTGTTCAGCCTGTGGCACTCCGTGTTTCCTGTGTTCAGTCTGTGTCACTCCGTGTTACCTGCCTTCAGCCTGTGACACTCCGTGTTACTTGCGTTCAGCCTGTGAAACTCCGTGTTACCTGTGTACAGCCTGTGACACTCCGTGTTACCTGTGTTCAGCCTGTGTTTGCTTTGGGCCCAAGAGGTTGTGGGACATTTGAGGCCTGTGTAAGGGGCCTAGTTCTGGGATAGGGACCTGGACAAGAACATTAACTGAATTTGAAGCCGCTGGAGCTGATAGCAAAATATTTTCATGATTTGAAGATTCATTAAGCAGTGGGTTTTCTAATTGGCAAGATGAGATGAGAGCTGACTCACCTTAATCTACTGCGCCTCATCAATTCACCGTACCACACTGAAATGTTGGCCTTTATTCCTCAAATCAGAAAAGAAGAGGGTTATATTTCAGTTGCATCAAGGCCTGTTGGAGTATTGTGAGCAGGATTGAAACATAAAGACAGAAGGAAGTTGGGTGAATCAGACTCAAATCAGACAGAAAGGAAAGCTAACCTACTGTTGGGAAATAAGGCCCAGGGCAAGTGACTGAGGGGTCATTGAGGGAGTACTCTGGGGCTAGTGACCACAATTCTCTTAATGTTAAAATAGTGATGTAAAACAAGAGATTGTATCTAAAAGTTGTGGTTCAAAATTGGAAGAGGGCCAATTTTGACAGTTTTAGGCAAGAACTTTCATAAGTTGATTGAGGGCGGATTTTCACAGGTGAAGGAACGGCTGGAAAATGGGAAGCCTTCAAAAATGAGATAATGAGAGTTCAGAGGCACTATGTTCCTCTTAGGGTAACGGGCAAGGTGGGTAGGCGTAGGAATGCTGGATGATTAGAGAATGAGGTTTTGATCAAGAAAAGGGAGGAAGCATATGGTATAGACAGTAGGGATAGAATGAATCCTTAGAAGAGAATAAAGGCAGGAGGAGTATGCTTAAAAGGGAAATCAAGAGAGGAAGAAAGGGGACATGAGATAGCTTTGGCAAATAGAGTTAAGGAGAATCCAAAGGGTTTTTACAAATACATTAAGGACAAAAGGATAACTGGGGAGAGAATAGGGCTCCTCAAAGGTTAGCAAGGTGGCCTTTGTGTGGAGCCACAGGAGATGGGAGAGAGACTTAATGAGTATTTTGCATCAGTGTTTACTGTGGAGAAGGACATGGAAAATAGAGAACATGGCGAAATAGATGGTGACATCTTGAAATATATTACAGACAGGTGGTGGAAGATATAGAATGTCGGGAAATAGATGGTGACATCTTGGAAAATGTCCATATTACAGAAGAGGTGGTGCTAGATGTCTTAAAACATAAAGGTGGATAAATCCCCAGGAACTGATCAGTTGTATCCTAGAACTCTGTGGGAAGCTGGGGAAGTGATTGCTGGGCCTCTTGCTGAGATATTTGTAGCATCAATAGTCACAGGTGAGGTGCTGGAAGACTGGGCGCTGGCTAACATGGTGCCACTGTTTTAGAAATGTGGTAAGGAAAAGCCAGGGAACTATAGACCGTGAGCCTGACGTCGATGGTGGGCAAATTGTTGGAGGGAATCCTGAGGAACAGGATTTACATGTGTTTGGAAAGGCAAGGACTGATTAGGGATAGTCAACATGACTTTGTGCGTGGGGAATCATGTCTTACTAAGAGTTGGAAGGTGTGTGGAGTGTTGCTTTTCAGATTGGAAGTGGAGTGCCACAAGGATCGGGACTGGGTCCACTACTTTTCTTCATTTATATAAATGATTTGATTTGGATATGAACAGAGGAGGTAGAGTTAGTAAGTTTGCAGATGACACCAAAATTGGAGGTGTAAGAAGAAGGTTACCTCAGAGTACAACAGGATCTTGATTAGGTAGGCCAGTGGACCAAGGAGTGGCAGATGGAGTTTAATTTAGATAAATGCGAGGTGCTGCATTTAGGAAAGGCAAATCTGGGCAGGACTTAGCACTTAATAGTAAGGTCCTGGGGAATGCTGCTGAACAAAGCAACCTTGGAGCGCAGTTCATAGTTCCTTGAAAGTGAAGTTGCAGGTAGATAGGATAGTGAAGAAGGTGTTTGATACACTGACCTTTATTGGTCAGTGCATTGAGTGTCGGTGTTGGGAGGTCGTATTGCAGCTGTACTGGACATTGGTTAGGCCATTGTTGGAGTCAACGAGTGTGGTACTGGAAAAGCACAGCCAGTCAGGCAGCATCTGAGGAGCAAGGGAATTGACTTTTTGGGCATAAGTCCTTCATCAGGACTGCCATTTTTGGAATACTGCATACAATTCAGGTCTGCCTCCTTAGGAAAGATGTTGTGAAACTTGTAAGGATTCAGAAAAGATGTTGCCAGGGTTGGAGAGTTTGAGCTATAGGGAGAGATTGAACAGGCTGGGACTGTTTTCCCTGGAACATCGGAGGCTGAGGGGTGACCTTACAGAGGTTTATAAAATCATGAGGGGCATGGATAGGATAAATAGACAAGGTCTTTTCCCAGGGGTAGGGGAGTCCAGAACTGGAGGGCATTGGTTTAAGGTGAGAGGGGAAGTATTTAAAAGGGATCTAAGAGGCAACATTTTCACACAGAGGGTGGTGCGTGTATGAAATGAGCTGCCAGAGGAAGTGGTGGAGGCTGGTACAATTACAACATTTAAAAGGCATCAGGATGGGTATATGAATAGGAAGGGTTTAGAAAGGTTTGGGCCAAATGGTGGCAAGTGGGTCTAAATTAATTTAGGATATCTGGTTGGCATGGACGAGTTGGACCAAAGGGTCTGTTTCCGTGCTGTATGACTCTGTGACTGTAAATAAAAGGCAGTGTGTTATGGATCTGCTATCTGTTTTGGCAGTGATTCAGGTAGGATGCTGGTGTGTGGGCCTGGAGTTGGGTCCACCATTCAAAGGCACTGATCAATGCAACTGGGAAGAGAGCCTCCTCCCCTCTCCTCTTATGCCTACAACCCCTCAGACCCCCAACCCCGAAACCCTACCTGAGGAAGAAAGTGGCAGTGGGGGAGAGGGGTGAATATGAGATGATGTTTAATGGATGTATTTGTAACTAATGTGAATGTCCTGTTTTGCCAGCTGCGAGTACTTACTCCAAGTGAAAGGGAGGGATTATGTGAACAGGATTCAGGAACTGCATTCCAATATCATCGAGTCAGCGGTGGGTTCAGTAATGCGGTGCTATCTTTAACCTTCTGTCTGCGTCTGCATGTGGACCAATGTGTTTAGAAACAAAAACAGAAATTATGAAAAAGCTTAGCAGGTCTGGCAGCATCTGTGGAGAGAAATCAGAGTTCATGATTCAGGTCCGGTGACCCTTCCTCAGAACACTTTACAGATGCTGCTAGACCTGCTGAGCTTCTCCAGCAGTTTCTGTTTTGGTTTCTGATTTACAGCATCCACAGTTCTTTTGGTTTTTGTCACATACATATTTAGATGTACAGATGTTTGATAGAAGAGAACTTGATTGTTGCAGAAAAAGACACATTTTGTCAAAACTTTCTATCTTCTACTGATCAGGAGATTTCACAAGAAATACTAATTCCAGAGGAAATCAAAATAGTGTCCTGTATGAAAGGAGAGTGCTGAGTGATTGGCAAGTGAACCTGACAGAGGTACGACATGTGGGATGGACCACTTAAAGATGATTGACAGCTAACTGTCAGACTTTAAATTTTAACCTGGCAGGTTGACTCTGATTGACCAGTGAGGAGCAGTCACTCATTTAGTTGAGTTGAGAGGGACAAGGTGCATGTACATGCTCCAACTGTCCTGATGAGGACAAGACAGAAATGTGTACTTTTCAGCAATGCGCAATACTTATATGTGTGTGTATGTCAGTGTGAGAGGGACAGTGTGCATCAAAGAGAGCACATGGGTGAGATAGAAAGAAAGAAAACATGCACGAGTGAGAGTATGTGCATGGGAGAGAGGGTGTGTATGTAGGACAGTGTGTACATTTGTGTGCGTGCGTATGCATACGTAGGAGAGTGTGTATGTGTTTGCGCGAAAATGCAAGTGTAGAAGTTTGTATGTGTGCGCGCCAGAGTGTGTGTGTACATAGGAGAGTGTGCACGCACCTGTATGTATAGGAGAGTGTGTGTGTGCACGGATGCATGTGTAGGAGATTGTGTGCACATACGAGAGTGTGCATGTGTCTATATGTGCATAGGAGTGTGTGTGTGCATAGCAGTGAGTCTGTGCGCATGGGAGACAGTGCGCATAGGATAGTGTGTGCATGCGCAGGTACATGTGCATAGGAGTGTGTAGGTATATGTGTGTGTGTGTGTGTGTGTACGTGTGCTCAGGAGTGCACGTACGTATAGGATTGTGTATGTATGTGCATGCACATTTACGTGTGTGTAGGAGTGAGAGTGCACATAAGTGTGCGGAGCAGTGTGAGTGCACATGTAAGCAGGAGTGAGAGTGTGCACATGTATGCATGTGTATGAATGTGTGCGCGCACATGTACAATGCTTGGGAGTGTGTGTGCTGAAGTGTGGGTAGGAGTACGTGTGCTTAAGAGTTCGTACGCACATGTGTAATCATGTGTAGGAGTGTATCTGTGTGCAAGTATGTGTAGGAATGCATATGTGTGCTTCAAGCGTGTGCATGCATACGTGTGCACATAGGAGTGCTTGTGTGCGTAAGTGTGCATATGATGTGCATAGGACTGTGCTTATATGCATAGGAGTGCGTGTGTGCACATGTGTGTATAGGAGTGTCTGCGTGCAGGTAAGTGTGTGTAGGAGTATGTGTGCAAGTAAGAGAGTGTGTGTGTAGTATTCTAATTACACTAAAATATAATGTGGGAAAGTATGTGATTGGAAGTATAGAGGATTGAAGTATTAATGACGTGAGGAAAGACTGCAGGAAGCTGGAGCACATTCCTTACGCATGAAGAGAGCCTCCTGGTTCAGTAGGTAATCGGGAAGGTGGGTGGAATGTTGCTCTCCATTTCAAAGTGAATGAAGTATAGACATACAGAGGTTCTGTGTGTCGGGGTGTACATTAGTGAGTATTTCAATCTGTATGTTGGTGAGTATTTGGGTGTGTGTCTGGGTGTATGTTGGTGTGTATTTGGTTCTGTATCTGGGTGTATGCTGGTGAGTATATGGGTGTGTATCTGGGTGTATGTTGGTGAATATTTGTGTGTGTCTGGGTGTATGTTAGTGTGTATTTGGGTGCGTATCTGGGTGTATTTGGTGAGTATTTGGGTGTGTGTCTGGGTGTATGTTGGTGTGTATTTGGGTGAGAGTCTGGATGAATAATGGTCAGCGATTGGGTATATATGTGGGTGAATGTTTATGTGTATTTTTGAATGTATCTGGGTGTATGTTGGTGAGTATTTGGGTGCGTATCTGGGTGTGTGTTGGTGTATATTGGTGTGTACATGAGTGAGTATTTGGATCTGTGTCTGGGTGTATGTTGGTGAGTGTTTGGGTGTGTATCTGGGTGTGTGTTGGTGTATATTGGTGTGTACATGAGTGAGTATTTGGATCTGTGTCTGGGTGTATGTTGGTGAGTGTTTGGGTGTGTATCTGGGTGTATGTCGGTATGTATTGGGTGTGTGTCTGGGTGGATGTTGGTGAGAATTTGGGTGTGCATCTGGGTGTATGTTGGTGAGTATTTGGGTGTGAGTCTGGGTGTATGTTGGTGAGTATTTGGGTGTATGTTGGTGTATATTTGGGTGTGTGTTTGGGTGTATGTTGGTGAGTATTTGGGTATACGTGGGTGTGTATATGGGTGAGTATTGGTGAATATGTGGGTATATATCTGGGTGTGTGTTGGTGAGTATTTGAGTGTCTATCAGGGTGTATGTTGTTGAGATTTTGGGAGTGTGTCTGGATGTATATTAGTGAGTATTTGGGTGTGTATCTCTGTGTATATTGGAGAGTATCTGGGTGTATGTTGGTGAGTATTTGGGTGTGTATCTAGGTATATGTTGGTGTCTATTTGCGTATGTATCTGGGTGTACATTGGTGAGTATTTGGGTGTATGTGAGTGTATGTTGGTGTGTATATGGGTGTATGTTGGTGAATATTTAGGTATGTATCTGGGTGTATGTTGGTGAGTATTTGGATGTGTATCTGGGTATATTTTGGTGTGTAATTGGGTGTGTATATGGGTGTATGTTGGTGTGTATTCGTGTGTGTGTCTGGGCGTATGTTGGTGAGTATTTGGGTGCGTTTCTGGGAGGATGTTGGTGTGTATTTGGATGTGAGTCTGGGAGTATATAGGTGAGTATTTGGGTATGTATGTGGGTGTATGTTGGTTTTTACCTGGGTGTATGTTGGTGAGTATCTGGGTGTATGTTGGTGAGTATCTGGGTGTATGTTGGTGTGTATTTGGGTGTGTATCTGGGTGTATATTGGTGAGTATTTGGGTGTGTGTCTGGGTGTATGTTGGTGTGTATTTGGGTGTGTATCTGGGTGTATATTGGTGAGTATTTGGGTGTGTGTCTGGGTGTATGTTGGTGTGTATTTGGGTGAGAGTCTGGATGAATAATGGTCAGTGATTGGGTATATATGTGGGTGAATGTTTATGTGTATTTTTGAATGTATCTGGGTGTATGTTGGTGAGTATTTGGGTGCGTATCTGGGTGTGTGTTGGTGTATATTGGTGTGTACATGAGTGAGTATTTGGATCTGTGTCTGGGTGTATGTTGGTGAGTGTTTGGGTGTGTATCTGGGTGTATGTCGGTATGTATTGAGTGTGTGTCTGGGTGGATGTTGGTGAGAATTTGGGTGTGCATCTGGGTGTATGTTGGTGAGTATTTTGGTGTATGTTGTGTATCTGGGTGTGTATCGTGTGTATGTTGGTGAATATTTGGGTATACGTGGGTGTGTATATGGGTGAGTATTTGCGTCTGTGTCTGGGGGTATGCTGGTGAGTATGTGGGTGTGTGCCTTTGTGTATGTTGGTGTGTATGTGGGTGTGAGTCTGGGTGAATATTGGTGAGTGGTTGGGTATGTATCTGGGTGTACGTTGGTGTGTATTTGGGAATGTATTTGAGTGTGTGTTGGTGTGTATTTGGGTGTGAGTCTGGGTGTATGTTGGTGAGTATTTGGGTGTATTTGGGTGTATGTTGGTGAGTATTTGGGTGTATGTTGGTGTATATTTGGGTGCATGTTGGTGAGTATCTGGGTCTACGTAGGTGTGTATATGGGTGAGTATTGGTGAATATGTGGGTATGTATCTGGGTGTTTGTTGGTGAGTATTTGAGTGTCTATCAGGGTGTATGTTGTTGAGATTTTGGGAGTGTGTCTGGATGTATATTAGTGAGTATTTGGGTGTGTATCTCTGTGTATATTGGAGAGTATCTGGGTGTATGTTGGTGAGTATTTGGGTGTGTATCTAGGTATATGTTGGTGTCTATTTGCGTATGTATCTGGGTGTACATTGGTGAGTATTTGGGTGTATGTGAGTGTATGTTGGTGTGTAATTGGGTGTGTATATGGGTGTATGTTGGTGAATATTTAGGTATGTATCTGGGTGTATGTTGGTGAGTATTTGGATGTGTATCTGGGTATATTTTGGTGTGTAATTGGGTGTGTATATGGGTGTATGTTGGTGAATATTTAGGTATGTATCTGGGTGTATGTTGGTGAGTATTTGGATGTGTATCTGGGTATATTTTGGTGTGTAATTGGGTGTGTATATGGGTGTATGTTGGTGTGTATTCGTGTGTGTGTCTGGGCGTATGTTGGTGAGTATTTGGGTGCGTATCTGGGACGATGTTGGTGTGTATTTGGATGTGAGTCTGGGTGCATATAGGTGAGTATTTGGATGTATGTTGGTGTGTATTTGGGTTTGTGTCTGGGTGCATGTTGGTGAGTATTTGGGTGTATGTTGGTGAGTATTTAGGTGTGTATCTGGGTGTATGTTGGTGAGTATTTGGGTGTGTGTCTGGGTGTATGTTAGTGAGTATTTGATTAGATTACTTACAAGATTAAATTACTTACAGTGTGGAAACAGGCCCTTTGGCCCAACAAGTCCACACCGACCCGCTGAAGCGCACCCACCCAGACCCATTCCCCTACATTTACCCCTGCACCTAACACTACGGGCAATTTAGCGTGGCCAATTCACCTAACCTGCACATTTTTGGACTGTGGGAGGAAACCGGAGCACCTGGAGGAAACCCACGCAGACACGGGGAGAATATACAAACTCCACACAGTCAGTCGCCTGAGGCGGAAATTGAACCCAAGTCTCTGGCGCTGTGAGGCAGCAGTGCTAACCACTGTGCCACCGTGCTGCCCACGGTGCGTATCTGGGTGTATGTTGGTGAATATTTGGGTGTGTGTGTGGGTGTATGTTGGTGTGCATTTGGGTATGTATCTGCGGGTGTATGTTGGTGAGTATTTGTTGTGTGTCTGGGTGTGTGTTGGCGAGTATTTGGGGGTATGTTGGTGTGTATTTGGGTATGTGTTTTGGTGTAATATTGGTGAGTATTTAGGTGTGTATCTGTGTGTATGTTGGTATGTATTTACTTGTGTATTTGGGTGTATGTTGGTGGATATTTGGATGTGTGTCTGGATGCATATTGGTAAATATTTGGGTGTGTATCAGGGTATATGGGTGTGTGTCTAGATGTATGTTGGTAAGTGTTTGAGTGTGTATCTGTGTGTATGTTGGTGAGTATTTGGGTGTGTATCTGGGTGTATGTTGTTGAATATTTGTGTGTGTGTCTGGGTGGATATTGGTGAGTGATTCGGTATGTATCAGGGTGTATGTTGGTGTGTGTTTGGGTTTGTGTCTGGATGCATGTTGGTGAATATTTGGATGTGTATCTGGGTGTATTTGGGTGTAAGTTGAGTATTTGGGTGTCCGGTTGTATTTGGGTATGTATCTGGGTGTATGTTGGTGTGTATTTGAGTGTGTATATGGATGTATGTTGGTGTGTGTTTGGGTGTGTGTCTGGGTGTATGTTGGTGTGTATTTGGGTATACATTGGTGTGTATATGAGTATTTGGGTCTGTGTCTGGGCGTATGTTGGTGAGTATTTGGGTCTGTGTCTGGGCGTATGTTGGTGAGTATTTGGGTCTGTGTCTGGGTGTATGTTGGTGAGTATTTGGGTGTATGTTGGTGAGTATTTGGGTGTATGTTGGTGAGTGTTTGGGTGTATGTTGGTGAGTGTTTGGGTGTATGTTGGTGAGTGTTTGGGTGTATGTTGGTGAGTATTTGGGTATACGTGGGTGTGTATATGGGTGAGTATTGGTGAATATGTGGGTATGTGTCTGGGCGTATGTTGTTGAGATTTTGGGAGTGTGTCTGGATGTATATTAGTGAATATTTGGGTGTGTATATTGGAGAGTATCTGGGTGTATGTTGGTGAGTATCTGGGTGCATGGTGTGTAATTGGATGTGTATCTGGTTGTATATTGGTGAGTATTTGGTTATGTATCTGCGTGTATGTTTGTGTGTATTTGGCTAAGTATCTGGGTGTATATTGGGGAGTATTTAGGTATGTATCTGGGTGTATATTGATGAGTGATTGGGTATGTATCCTGGTGCATGTTGGTGAGTATTTGGGTGTGTACCTGGGTGTATGTTTGTGTGTGTCTGGGTGTATGTTGGTGAGTATTTGGGTGTGTGTCTGTGTGTATGTTGGTGAGTATTTGGACGTGTATTTGTGCGTACGTTGGTGTGTGTCTGGGTGTATGTTGATGAGTATTTCAGTGTGTGTTTGGGTTTATGTTGGTGTGTATTTGGGTGTATGTTGGTGTGTGTCTGGGTGTATGTTGGTGTGTATTTGGGTGTATGTTGGTGTGTGTCTGAGTGTATGTTGGTGAGTATTTAGATGTATGTTGGTGTGTGTCTGGGTGTATCTTGGTCTGTATTTGGGTGTGTGTCCTCGTGTACATTGGTGAGTATTTGGGCATGTATCTGGGTGTATGTTGGTGTGTATTTATGTGCCTGTCTGGGTGTATGTTGGTGAGTATTTGGGTGTGTGTCTGGGCGTATATTGGTGAGTATTTGGGTGTGTGTCTGGGCATATATTGGTGAGTATTTGGGTGTGTGTCTGGGCATATATTGGTGAGTATTTGGGTGTGTGTCTGGGCGTATATTGGTGAGTATTTGGGTGTGTGTCTGGGCGTATATTGGTGAGTATTTGGGTGTGTGTCTGGGCATATATTGGTGAGTATTTGGGTGTGTGTCTGGGCGTATATTGGTGAGTATTTGGGTGCATGTTGGTGATGTCCTGTTCTATGGTCCGGGTCCATTCCTGATTGGTGATTTTTGAAATTAACGATTTTTGGCGTGCAATTTCTTGTCTGTATTTGGGAAGTCTGTTGTGTGCATCTGTAATCATTACCTGAATCATCCTGAATCTGTTCTGTCTGGCTGTGTCCCTGGCTTGTGGGTTGTTGACTGGTGGTTTGTATCTGACACATGGTGGAAGGATTTGATTCTTTCGGCATTTGTGCAGGAACTGGAGTTGTTCGTATGTGACACTTAGGCAGTTGGCACAGGATTCCCATTTCCTGGCTTGTCCTAGCATCTCTCGCCCGTAGGTGTTCAAAGTTTGGGAGAAGATTTGTAGCTCGGGTGCTTGTTGTTGTGGTTCTGTTCACCGAGCTGGGAACTTTGTGTTGCAGATGTTTCGTCTCTGTCTAGGTGACATCCTCAGTCCTGTGAAGTGCTTCTGTGATGTTTCCTCCGGCATTTATAGTGATTTGTCTCTGCCGCTTCCGGTTGTCAGTTGCTGTCCGCTGCAGTGGCCGGTATATTGGGTCCAGGTCGATGTGCTTATTGATTGAATCTGTGGATGAGTGCCATTCCTCTAGGAATTCCCTGGCTGTTCTCTGTTTGTCTTGTCCTCTAATAGTAGTGTTGTCCCAGTCGAATTCATGTTGCTTGTCATCTGAGTGTGTGGCTACTAAGGATAGCTGGTCATGTCGTTTCGTGGCTAGTTGGTGTTCATGGATGCGGGTCTTTAGCTGTCGTCCTGTTTGTCCTATGCAGTATTTGGATGTGTATCGGGTGTATGTTGGTGTGTATTTGAGTGTGTGTCTGAGTGTATATTGGTGAGTATTTGGGTGTGTGTCTGGGTGTATGTTGGTGAGTATTTGGATCTATATCTGGGTGTATGTTGATGAGTATTTGGGTGTGTGTCTGGGTGTATATTGGTGAGTATTTGGGTGTGTGTCTGGGTGTATATTGGTGAGTATTTGGGTGTGTGTCTGGGTGTATATTGGTGAGTATTTGGGTGTGTGTCTGGGTGTATGTTGGTGAATATTTGGGTGTGTGTCTGAGTGTATATTGGTGAGTAATTGGGTGTGTGTCTGGGTGTATGTTGGTGAGTATTTGGATCTATATTTGGGTGTATGTTGGTGAGTATTTGGGTGTGTATTTGGGTGTGTGTCTGGGTGTGCTGCTCGGTGAGTATTTGGGTGTGTGTCTGGGTGTATATTGGTGAGTATTTGGGTGTGTGTCTGGGTGTATGTTGGTGAGTATTTGGGTTTGTGTCTGGGTGTATGTTGGTGAATATTTGGGTGTGTGTCTGAGTGTATATTGATGAGTATTTGGGTGTGTGTCTGGATGTATGTTGGTGAGTATTTGGGTGTGTGTCTGGTATGTGTTGGTGAGTATTTGGGTGTGTGTCTGGATGTGTGTTGGTGAGTATTTGGGTGTGTGTCTGGGTGTATGTTGGTGAGTATTTGGGTGTGTGTCTGGGTGTATGTTGGTGAGTATTTGGGTGTGTGTCTGGGTGTGCTGCTCGGTGAGTATTTGGGTGTGTGTCTGGATGTGTGTTGGTGAGTATTTGGGTGTGTGTCTGGGTGTATGTTGGTGAGTATTTGGGTGTGTGTCTGGGTGTATGTTGGTGAGTATTTGGGTGTGTGGGTGTATGTTGGTGAGTATTTGGGTGTGTGTCTGGGTATATGTTGGTGAGTATTTGGGTGTGTGGGTGTATGTGGGTGTGTGTCTGGGTGTGTGTTGGTGAGTATTTGGGTGTGTGTCTGGATGTATGTTGGTGAGTATTTGGGTGTGTGTCTGGTATGTGTTGGTGAGTATTTGGGTGTGTGTCTGGTGTGTGTTGGTGAGTATTTGGGTGTGTGTCTGGGTGTGTGTTGGTGAGTATTTGGGTGTGTGTCTGGGTGTGCTGCTCGGTGAGTATTTGGGTGTGTGTCTGGATGTGTGTTGGTGAGTATTTGGGTGTGTGTTTGGGTGTGTGTCTGGGTGTATGTTGGTGAGTATTTGGGTGTGTGGGTGTATGTTGGTGAGTATTTGGGTGTGTGTCTGGGTATATGTTGGTGAGTATTTGGGTGTGTGGGTGTATGTTGGTGAGTATTTGGGTGTGTGTCTGGGTGTATGTTGGTGAGTATTTGGGTGTGTGGGTGTATGTTGGTGAGTATTTGGGTGTGTGTCTGGGTATATGTTGGTGAGTATTTGGGTGTGTGGGTGTATGTTGGTGAGTATTTGGGTGTGTGTCTGGGTGTGTGTTGGTGAGTATTTGGGTGTGTGTCTGGGTGTGCTGCTCGGTGAGTATTTGGGTGTGTGTCTGGATGTGCTGCTCGGTGAGTATTTGGGTGTGTGTTTGGGTGTGTGTCTGGGTGTATGTTGGTGAGTATTTGGGTGTGTGGGTGTATGTTGGTGAGTATTTGGGTGTGTGTCTGGGTATATGTTGGTGAGTATTTGGGTGTGTGGGTGTGTGTTGGTGAGTATTTGGGTGTGTGGGTGTGTGTTGGTGAGTATTTGGGTGTGTGTTGGTGAGTATTTGGGTGTGTGTTGGTGAGTATTTGGGTGTGTGTTGGTGAGTATTTGGGTGTTGGGGGTTTGACATTTTTAATCATTGCATTTTCTTGTAGTTTCAGGTTGAATCGCAGCCACAACCGACCTCCACGCAAGGTGTGTGTTTTCAAATACCCTTTTGTAGCTGGGTTTACCAAAAATCAGCTCTGAGAGATCTGTAAGGATAATTGTTTAGCAACAAAAGGAGCTGTCAGAGATGGTACTTTTCACTATAATATCAACAGGCACATTTCCATCTTTAACTCGTTTTTTGTATATTTCTATTCCTTCCAATTTCAATAGATTTGTCATTTCTCTCAGCACAAAAGACAGTGATCAGCTTCAGTGATGGGTTTAACTTTAAGCACCTGTCCCTTTGATTCTCTTTAACTTTGACCCACATGTGAGCTCATCTCAGTCCTTCTGGAGTTACAGCCGGTGTTCTGGACCTTGTCAGAATTGCTGCCGTTCTCACCAACACCCATGACCCCAACCACTGGGTGATCCCAGATATTCCACTGTCTGACAGCACTTTGTTACATCTACATCCAGGAGTCACTGCAAAGCGAGTCAAAAGGCTAAGCAAAGACATGCCAGAGAATTTCTAGGGGCCTAGCACTCCAACCACAACGCCATAAACAAACACATAGCTCTAGATGCCATCTATCAACCCCTCAGAAAACGAATAGGAAATGACATCACCCCAGGAACCCCATCCAGGAGAAAGATATAAATAGAAAGCAGGAGACAACAGCTTCGCTTCACTTGGAGGTCGCCCACTGATGATGTTACCTAGCCAGGTAATGAAACGTCTGGATATCAAACCTACAGCCCAGCGAGCAAACCTACACCCTAAACCTCAACCTGAGCTACAAACCTTCACAAACCTTGCGGAGTCAAAAGTCACAGATAACTTTCATGTGGTTTATTAAGTTGTTTCCTGAAAGTGAACTGGTAGTTTAGGTTAAGGGAAAGGTCAATGGTGATGCTGCGGTAAACATTGAGGCCATGTTCCAGAAAACACAGAAGAGATACATTCGAACAAATAACAGAAGGGCAAACCGGACAGACCCACCGTCTGTGGTTCATTACAATGTTGTAGTTTGTATCAAACAGTAGAAAGATCTACAGTCATGTAAAGATAGGTGGCAGGTCAGAAGATTGGACAGAATATTGTTTTAAAAAACCATCATTACCATTTTCATTGATGTCAGGGGGTCACACTACACCAGGTTATAGTCCAACAGGTTCATTTGAAATCAGAAGCTTTCGGAGTGCTGCTCCCTCCAGAGGGGACCTGTCAAAGGAGCAGCGCTTTGAAAGCTGGTGATAATGAATAAACCTGGTGGACTATAACCCGGAGTCACATGACCACCCCAGTCCAACACCAGCACCTCCACGTCACCACCTTCAATATTCTCAGTATTTAAAACTTCAATGCATCCCAATTACTTCTGAAGAATATACTTTTACAGTCTGATCCCGATGTTGAAATACAGTCTTCACTTCACATCCTCTAATTTTTCCCTGACCGCTCCGTTGTGGGAAGAAACCGGAGCACACGGAGGAAAGGTCTGCTTTCTCCATCCACCTAAATGTGCTCGGTGCTAGCAGTAACGTTTTTATCAAAGCTAAAGCATCAGAAAAGATACTGGAGGGATTGAAGCATCACTTAAGAGTGCCTGGGGAAGAATTTTGGTCTGATGGGTCACCTGCTGGCACCTAGCACATTTATGTGGGTGGAGAAAGTGGAACCTTCCTCCGGGTGCTCCGGTTTCCTCCCACAGTCCAAAGATGTGCAGGTTAGGTGAAATTGGCCATGCTCATTCCTGATGAAGGGCTTATGCCCGAAACGTCGAATTTCCTCTTCCTTGGATGCTGCCTGACCTGCTGTGCTTTAACCAGCAACACATTTTCAGCTCTGATCTCCAGCATCTGCAGACCTCATTTTTTACCCATGCTCAATTACCCACAGTGTTCAGGGATATGTACGTCTGGTGCATTAGTCTGGGGTAAATATAGGGTGGGGAAATGGGTCTGGGTGAGTTACTCTTTGGAGGGGTCGGTGTGGACTCATTGGGCTGAAGGGACTGTTTCCACACCGTAGGGAATCTACAATAAAAACTAATGGTTTTCCACTTCAGGGTTAGAGCATTGCCACATAACATGGTCGGCAATTTTGATTTCTGGCTGCAGACCAATTGATATAGGCTATACTTTCCAACTGTTTGTGAAGAATACTTGGCATATACTGCCCCTGTGCCACTCACAGGAGATATGCCAAGTTGGTATCTTACATAACATTTTATCAACTATTGCACAATGTCTTCCATACAGATCATCAGCAAATGAACTTTCTGCAGCAACTCTAATACTCAAGACCTTACACATGACCGTCCACCCAACATTTGCAAATTGTCCTCCATTATCTGTTAAGAAATTTCTTTGCAAGTTAAAAGCTGTGACGAGTCACATTTTGATAACTTTTATCCACTATTTCCTGTTGATTACTGTATTGGATAAGTACATGAATAGGAAAGGTTTGAGGGATATGAGCCTAACACGGGCGGGTGGGACTTGTTTAGTTGGGAACATGGATGGCATGGAATAATTGGACCGAAGGGTCTGTTTCCATGCCGTATGACTCTATGAATATTTTTCAGTCCCCTGTGCAGGTCTGGTCTGATTGTCATTCAAGTACTGACTGTGTGTTCTGATTGTACTGACTGAGAGGTGACATCTGAGAGATGTCCTGCATGTGGTGCAGCACTGCCTCAGGGTAGGGTCAGCAAGGGCATGTGCTCAGGTTCCTCGATGGGGCCTTGAGCCAATGCTGGAGCTCACACTCTAACAGAGTAGGGAGAGTAGTTACACTAGGGTTTACAAAGGTAGCTCACCACCACCAGGACAATCCCTGCTGCTCCAGTCAGTGACACCTACATTCATGAAAGACAAGAAATCTCCATATTTTTGAGGCTGATGGGTTAATGATACCTCCACCGAAGCAGGGGGACAGTCCACACAGAGTGGCTGTGGCAATGACTGAACCACACTTCACATTCCAACCTTTGTTCCAACTCCTGACTCCAGAAAAGTGATCTCCAAATCAGAAGGGAACTGGAGTTAAAGGGACAGAGGAGGAATACACTGATGGTAAACATACCTTTTTCCAGATCTGACTGGACATGCAGCACAATCTCCTCTCATGCAGTCTGCCGTGGTTCAACACGTGCTGCAGATGGGGTTTGATCGCAGTCTGATTGAGAGTTTGGTTCGTAGCAAGTACCTGATGTGTGGGAGCCAGTACAGCTCAGTCAGTGACCTACTCTCTGATCTCCTGGGAGCTGAGGAGGGAGGGAGAGAAAGGAGACAGCAAAACACAGGTATGACCTTTTTAAAAAAAATAAAAACCTCTCCTGGTTCCTTCATCAAAAGCAAAGTACGGCAGATGCTGGAAATATGAAATAGAAACAGAGTTTGCTGGAGAAACTCAGCAGGTCTGACCGCATTTGTGGGGAGAGGAACAAAGTTCATGCTTCAAGTCACAAGATTCAGACGATGTGTCACCGGACTGAAACATTTGCTGGCAGACCTGCTGAGTTCCTCCAAGAATTTCTGTTCTTGGGCTTGCTTCCTGAATATTTATCTGGATTTCATGTTTGCCCAGTTTGATTTGATGGAAAGCAATAACACTGTGTTTTCACTGTAATCTATTCATTGTCCAGCACCAAATGGTAAACACTGCCAAGAGATCTTGGCGTGTGATCATTACCGAACCTGGTTAGCTGCTGAGTTTTGTTTATGTATTCCCCCAGGGAGTGGCCAGAGACAATGGGAAGCCGGACCTGCCCTTAGTGACTGGAGAGGGGCAACAACACAGAGAACGGGTAAGCCCATAGTAAGATCATAGAGGGCTGGGTTGGAGATGATAGTGGGGAGGGAGGTGGAGGTGCAGGTGGGGGAGGGGGAAATAGTGATGGGAGAGAAGAAAGTTGAGTCATAGTCATAGAGATGACAGCACGAAAACAGACCCTTCGGTCTAACTTGTCCATGCCAATCAGATACCCCAACCTAATCTAGTCCCACCTGCCAGCACCTGGCCCATATCCCTCCAAACCCTTCCTATTCATATACCCATCCAAATGTGGCAATTGTACTAGCCTCCACCACTTCCTCTGGCAGTCCAAACAGTCTATTTATTCCAAGTTTGCAGGCACTAGCTGGTGCAGTATCCCAAGGTCACTATTATTTACAATCGACATTAGTGCCCGTGCTTCAATACTGTGTTTCTTTGTCTAAGTCTGTCAATGACATCACGCAAGAGATGGTTTTGATAGTGGGAGATGGAGGTGATATTGGGGAGTAGCAGATGGAGGGGGAGATGGAGGGGGGAGAGTTGGAGGAGGGGAAGGAGCAGTTGGAGATGGGGAGGGGTAGCCGAGGAGGGGGATTGGGGAGATGGTGTTCTTAGTG
Organism: Hemiscyllium ocellatum; assembly: GCF_020745735.1. Classification (NCBI taxonomy): domain Eukaryota; kingdom Metazoa; phylum Chordata; class Chondrichthyes; order Orectolobiformes; family Hemiscylliidae; genus Hemiscyllium; species Hemiscyllium ocellatum. The sequence goes on from NC_083425.1 coordinate 54,476,477, forward strand.
GGCAGAAGATGAAGGTGATAGTGGGGTGGAGATGGAAGTGCCAGTGGGAGAAAATAGAGGTGGTAGAGCGGGTGGTGAAGGTCGCGGGGGGAGATGGAGGTGATAGTGGGGGAGGTCAAAGACTGAGCCTCGTTAAACCCGTTTGTGTCTGGATTTACCGTGTGCACAGGAGTAGTGCCAAGTGTCATGCTCCTGTTGTTAAAAAAAAAACAGTCCTGGGCTGGAAATCGCAAATTGGCGTTCACCTGTGGTTAACACTCAGTGGGTGAGCGTCTTCTGTACCTCTGACTGCTACTTGTGTGCCTCAGAGTGGATCAGCTGGGATCACCCAGCCAGGGGTGAGAGTGGATCAGCTGAGATCACCCAGCCAGGGGTGAGAGTGGATCAGCTGGGATCACCCAGCCAGGGGTGAGAGTGGATCAGCTGGGATCACCCAGCCAGGGGTGAGAGTGGATCAGCTGGGATCACCCAGCCAGGGGTGAGAGTGGATCAGCTGGGATCACCCAGCCAGGGGTGAGAGTGGATCAGCTGGGATCACCCAGCCAGGGGTGAGAGTGGATCAGCTGGGATCACCCAGCCAGGGGTGAGAGTGGATCAGCTGGGATCACCCAGCCAGGGGTGAGAGTGGATCAGCTGGGATCACCCAGCCAGGGGTGAGAGTGGATCAGCTGGGATCACCCAGCCAGGGGTGAGAGTGGATCAGCTGGGATCACCCAGCCAGGGGTGAGAGTGGATCAGCTGGGATCACCCAGCCAGGGGTGAGAGTGGATCAGCTGGGATCACCCAGCCAGGGGTGAGAGTGGATCAGCTGGGATCACCCAGCCAGGGGTGAGAGTGGATCAGCTGGGATCACCCAGCCAGGGGTGAGAGTGGATCAGCTGAGATCACCCAGCCAGGGGTGAGAGTGGATCAGCTGGGATCACCCAGCCAGGGGTGAGAGTGGATCAGCTGGGATCACCCAGCCAGGGGTGAGAGTGGATCAGCTGGGATCACCCAGCCAGGGGTGAGAGTGGATCAGCTGAGATCACCCAGCCAGGGGTGAGAGTGGATCAGCTGAGATCACCCAGCCAGGGGTGAGAGTGGATCAGCTGAGATCACCCAGCCAGGGGTGAGAGTGGATCAGCTGGGATCAGATTACTTAGTGTGGAAACAGGCCCTTCGGCCCAACAAGTCCACACTGACGCGCCAAAGCGCAACCCACCCATACCCCTACATTTACCCCTTACCTAACACGGGCAATTTAGCATGGCCAATTCACCTGACCCGCACATCTTTGGACTGTGGGAGGAAACCGGAGCACCTGGAGGAAACCCACGCAGACACGGGGAAACGTGCAAACTCTACACAGACAGTCGCCTGAGGTGGGAATTGAACCCGGGTCTCTGGCACTGTGAGGCAGCAGTGCTAACCACTGTGCCGCCCACTAAGTGTTGAACAGTGAGGTGAGAATCAGTGCAGGACCTCTCTGCATTCATTTGCATCTTATTATGAATTAATGTCATTAATATGCATTAATATACCTCATTAATATGCAGGCTTTCATTCTGCCACCTGCTAGATAATAACAAAATGCTCAGAATTGCTGACATGAAAGTCAGAGCGAGTACCTCATAACTCCCGCTCTCCTGGGGTTTCATGGTCTAGACCTCCATCCTGGACAGCAGCCACCAGTGACTGAGGGCACCCACTGGGCAGTGACCATCCACCATCTCCTCATAGACGCTGGCATTGAACATGTATCAATATCTCCCTATAGACAATGGCATTGAACATGTACCACCACCTCCCCATAGACACTGGCATTGAACATGTACCAACATCTCATAGACACTGGCACTGAACATGTATCACCATCTCCCCATAGACACTGGTATTGAACATGTATCACCATCTCCCCATAGACACTGGCATTTAACATGTACCACCATCTCCCCATAGACACTGGCACTGAACATGTACCACCATCTCCCCATAGACACTGGTATTGAACATGTACCACCATCTCCCCATAGACACTGGCATTGAACATGTATCAACATCTCCCCATAGACACTGACATTGAACATGTACCAACATCTCCCCACCCTAAAGGCACATCTTCATCCTATTCTATCTAGTTCTCCACTTCAGTGGCACATTATAGAGCATGCCTGCATCTCCTACTGGAATACTGCTGCCAAGACAGGTTGTCCACTGGGTTAGACTAGAATGCATCTCAAGACATCTCACTTGCTAACGTGCCAACCAGTGAAGGACCCACTCTGCTTCCTGTTTGTCCACCAGTCTTCTGACTATGCCAATGTGGCCCCTACACTGTGAGCTTTTACTTTCTGTTGTAATCTTTGTTCCAGCACCTTACCAAAGGGCTTCTAGAAATCTATGTACAATATATCAACTGTTGTCTACAGTTATTGACGGACTGTTCTTTACAGTGTGTGCTACCTCCTTAAGAAACTCTAATCAATTGGCCAAACATGATTTCCCTTTCACAAACCCTTGTTGACTCTACCTGATTACCACATCCAATGAAATTGTACACGTGTCCTGCTATAACATTGTCCCTCATGCCAAACATTAAATTAACCTGTCTGTAGTTTCCTTCCTTGTTTCCAATCTTTTTTGAATAAAGAAGATTACATTCAGTATCATCTAATGGGACAATCCCCAAATCAAGGGAGTTTTGGAAAATTACTACCAACTATCTCATGATTAAGACCCTCGGATAAAGTTCACCAGGCCTGAGCCACTGTCAGCACACAGTGCTGCTTCTCAGTGAATGTCCCTTTCCTGAGTTCCTCTCTCCCTTCCATTTCCTCATTAATTTCTGCTTCTGGGATTAGATTCTCTACAGTGTGGAAACAGGCCCTTTGGCCCAACCAGTCCACACCGACCCTCCAAAGAGTAACCCACCCAGACCCTATATTTCCCTCTAACTAATGCACCTAACACTATGGACAATTTAGCATGGCCAATTCACCTAACCTGCACATCTTTGTGACTGTGGGAGGAAACCAGAGCACCTGGAGGAAACCCACGCAGACACGGGGAGAACGTGCAAACTCCACACAGACAGTCGCCAGAGGCTGGAATCGAACCTGGGTCCCTCCTGCTGTGAGGCAGCATTGCTAACCACTGAGCCACCATGCCGCTGCAGATGTTACTGTTATCTTCAACAATGAGGACTGATGTAAAATATCTCTTCAATTCACCTGCTATCTCCTTAGTTTCAATTATTGATTCTCTGGTCTCAATTTTTATTGGATCAGAGCTCACTATATTCACCCTTTCCCTTTTTAAATATTTTTTAAAACTCGGACTATCTGTTTTTATATTTCTGGCTGGTGTCATGGTGGCTCAGTGGTTAGCACTGCTGCCTCACAGCACCAGGGACCTGGGTTCAATTCCAGCCTTGAGCATCTCTCTGTGTGGAGTTGTATCTTCTCCCTGTGTCTGCGTGGGTTTCCTCCAAGTGCTCCGGCTTCCTCCCACAGTTCAACAATGTGCAGGTCAGGTAAATTGGCTGTGGGAAACGCAGAGATAGGATCGGGGGGGGGGCTGGGTCTGGCGGCTTTGCTCTTTGGAGAGTTAGTGAGGACTCAATGACCTGCTTCCACACTGTTGGGATTTTATAAAATTTACCAGGCGAAAGTGGGTACTGCAGATGCTGGAGTCGAGAGCAGGTCAGGCAACATCCGAGGAGCAGGAGAATTGACGTTTCAGGTATAATCTGATGTTCCTGCTCCTCGGATGCTGTCTGACCTGCTGTGCATTTCCAGCACCACACTTGCGATTCTATAAAATTTCTCTTGTCTTTTAATTGTTTCCTTTTTTGGTCATTCTTTGCTGTTTTATGTTCTGCTAGTCTTTTGATCTGCTGCCTGTCTTTGTGTAATTATATACTGTTTTTTTTCAATTGATGCCAACTTTAACATTCTAGTCACCACACCTAGAACAACTTCCCTTGAAAATGTTCTTACCCACTGGAACGTCTCTATACTGTGCACTTCTCATACAAATCTCCCGAAATAACTGCCAATGCATCTCAATTGACCCATCCCTGAATCTAATTTGTAAATTCACTTTGGCTAATTCTGCTTTCAAATATTTCATAATTTCCCCTTCTTTAAATTTTAAAACACAGCCTTGCACCCACTTTTCTCTCCTTCAAACTGAATGTAAAATTCAATACCTAGGGATGCCGTCTCTATTAGATCATTAATTAATCCTGCCTCATTGCACAATACCGGGTCTAGTGTAACTTGCTTAGAACATGCTATTCTGAGAAGCTATCGAAAAATATTCTATGAGCCCATCAATTAGTTTACCATTGCCCATCTGACTTCTCTAGTCTATCTATAGATTAAAATCTCCTGTGATTACAAATGTCACTTTCTGATAAGCTCTCATTTATTTTTCCTGTACGTTCCACCTTACTGTATAGTTCATGTTCATTTACTCCCATCGAGGCTTTTCGCCTTTATTATTTCCCATCTCAAATTGATTCCACAACTAAGTTTCCTGAACTTAGGTCACCCCACTCTGTTGTCCTAATACCATAATTAACTAACAGAACCACCTCACCACCTTTTCCAAATTTCCTGTGCTTCCTAAGTGCCATGTATCCTGAAAGATTCAAGTCCCGATCTATGTTATATCCTGGAGTCATCATAGAATTGTACAGGCCTTTGAACCTATTCAGTCTGTAGAGAGCCTCCAAATAGCATCTCACAGGCCCACCCTATCCCCAAAACTCCCATGGCTAACCCACACATCCCTGGACACTACAGCATGACCAATCCACCTAACGTGCACATCCTGTGAAGAAACCAGAGCACCCAGAGGAAACCAACGCAGACACGGGGAGAATGTGCAAACTCCACACATACACAGTCACCTGAGGCTGGAATCGAACCCATGTCCCTGGTGCTGTGAGGCAGCAGTGCTAACCACTGAGCCACCATGTTTTTCAATAATTACCATATCACACTTGTTCATTTCGGTTTCTCTCAGTTTATGTTATATTATGTTATGTTACGAATGCTAAGTGCTTTCAAATTTTGAGCCTGTAGTTTTATCCTTTTATCAATTAATTAGTTGGTTCTTAGATTTGCTACTCTCGATCCCATCCATAAACAATCATAATGAGGAATCTATGGAAGACAGATACAAAATTAATTAAAAGTAGGAACAAAGGTAAATGAGACCTCTTTTAAAAAAAAACCAAACCAAGCTAAACTTACATTGAATCATTGGAGTGTACTATTCTGGTCACCATATTGTGCACAGGATATAGAGAGATCCTCAAAATGATGGTGATACCAGGACTGTGAGATTATCCATCGGGGAACATTTGGACAGACTTTGAGGCACAGTTCCCTTCAGCTATGAGCAAAGAGACATCTTTAAAATTAAATCACAATTTGAAAATGTGGACATAGAGAGAATGTTACTGCCTGTGGGGATGAACAAAGCGTGAGGCCATCAATGTAAGACAGAGGACATAAGCAGGTAATGGTGGATAGAATTAGATGGGGAAAAAATGAGAGGAGAATCGAGTGAATGGGAAACACCTGAATAGACTGGTGGGGCCAATTGGCCTGTGGCTGTGCTGTGTATTCCATGCAGTTCTTTGCACATCTTCACTTGGTGGTTAATCAAGCAATGGGGAACCCTCTATGACTAAAGAGATTATCATCCACTGTAACTGCATACATGATTTGATATAGTCTGTCCAAGTGGTCTCAATATTCTTGTGTCTACATTTGTTCACAGACTTGAGTGCTGAAGAACAACTACGGCAACTCAAGAATGAACGAACCTGCAAAGTGTGCCTGGATAAAGAGGTCTCCATCGTCTTTATCCCTTGTGGGCACTTGGTGGTGTGCAACGACTGTGCTCCTAATCTCCGGACGTGTCCAATATGTCGAGCAATCATCAGGGGCAGTGTACGAGCCTTCATGTCCTAACATTAGCAGGTACAGGAATATTCCCCAGTTAGACAGCAGCCTTGCTCACAAGTCTGTCGCTTAGGAAGGTGATTCCATGTTACATTATTTCAGGAAGCACACAATGGCTTGTTTCACAGAGAGAGGCCACTGAGTGCCCCTAGTTCCTGGTCCCTGCTACTATTGTGGGGAGCTGACAACTGAACCTCAAGCATTGCCCTGCAAGTAAGGGAAGAACATTTAATATAGACGGTGACTTCTGTTGGTCAGATTGAGTGTACCATGAGAACGGGCCTGGAAGTTGTCCCCACCTCCTTGGAAGGAATAATACAGGGTAATGGAAAGGAGAAAGGAATTGGGAGAAGTGGTTTGGTTCAGTATGTTTTCACAGTGTGTCAGTTGGTGCAAAACAACCAATATAAGCTGCAGCACTAAAGGAGGATGTTAATCCTGTCACATTTCTGGTGGCTCTTGGTCAGAACAATCCAACCAGATCAAATTAAAACCACTTTTCCCCCTATATCAATCCCAAAGTAATCCCACTGGCCCACTCTCTCCCCATAGCCCTGTATCAATTCCAGACTAATCCCACTGCCCACTCTCTCCCCATAGCTCTGTATCAATTCCAAACTAATCCCACTGCCTCACTCTCTCCCTGTAGCCCTGTGTCAATCCCCAAACTAATCCCAATACCCCACTCTTCCCCCACAGCTCAGCATTAATCCCAAACTAATCCCACTGCCCCAATCTCTCCCAACATCCCTGTGTCAATTCCAAACTAATCCCACTGCCCCACTCTCACCCATAGCCCTGTATCAACCCCAAACTCATCCCACTGTTCTGCTGTCTCCCCATCGCCCTATAATCAATCCCAAAGTAATCTCACTGCCCCACTCCCCCCATAGTCCTGGACCAATCCCAACTAATTCCATTGCCCCACTCTCCTCCATAGCCCTGTATTAATCCCAAAGTAATCCCACTGCCCATTCTCTCCCCAAAGCCCTGTATCAATCCCAAACTAATTCTATTGCCCCATTCTCATCCCAACAGCACTGTAACAATACTAAATTAATCCCACTGCCCTGCTTTCTCCCCATAACCCTGTGTCAATTTCCAAAATAATATCACTGCCCCACACTCTCCCCATAGCCCTGTGTTAATTCCCAAACTAATCCCACTGCCCCGCGCTCTCCCCAAAGCCCTGCATCAATCCCAAACTAATCCCACTGCCCCGCGCTCTCCCCAAAGCCCTGCATCAATCCCAAACTAATCCCACTGCCCCATTCCCTCCCCATAGCTGTGTATCAATCCCAAACTAATCCTACGTCCCCACTTTCTCTTCATAGCCCTGTATTAATCCCAAACTAATTCTACTGCCCACTATCCCCCATAGCCCTGTGTCAATTCCCAAACTAATCCCACTGCTCCGCTCTCTCCCCATAGCCTGTATTAATTGCAAACTAATCCCACTGCCCCAATCTATCCCCATAACCTGTATTAATCCCAAACTAATCCCACTGCCCCAATTTATCCCCATAGCCTGTAATAATCCCAAACTAATCCCACTGCTCCGCGCTCTCCCCATAGCTCTGTATCAATCCCAACCAATTCCACATCCTCACTCTCTCCCCATAGTCCTTTATCAATCCCAAACTAATCCCACTGCCCCGCTGTACCAATCCCAAACTAATCTGCTTGATTCCATCGACACGCACATGCTTTGTATGCCTTGAGACTTTATATCGCATGGAATGATTGCCTCTGATATCAGGGCAGCCAGTGATACCCACAGGCAGATCTCCTCAATGTTTATCAGAGAAGTCAACTTTTCCAAAGCTACTGTAGCTGTGGAGAGGGAAATTTGATAATGGTGGGGTAGGTGTAAGCTATGGAATATTTGGTTGTTACCTTCCTGGTCTGAATGTGTACCTCTGAGGGAAGGCAGTAGAATGTTGGCCTTTATTTCAAAGGGAATGGATTGTAAAAGTAAGGAGGCTTTGCTAAACCTATTCAAAGCACTAGTCAGAAGATTGGTGAAATACTGTGAAATTTTTTAGGCCAGGTTTCAAAGGAAATTGAAGACCGCTCAAAGAAGGTTCCCTAGGCTGGTACAGTGGAAGGAAGACTGTCTTATGAGGAAAGGTTCATATATGTCAGAATTTAGAAGAATGGGAAGCTACCTTATTGAACAATACAACATTCTTAGGGGATTTGACAGGATAGATGTGCATTGATTACATTCCCTGCAGTATGGAAACAGGCCCTCTGGCCCAACATGCCACACCGACCCTTCGAAGAGGAACCCACCCAGACCCATTCCCCTACGTTTACCCCTTCACCTAACACTACAGGCAATTTAGCATGGCCAGTTCACCTGACCTGCACATCTTTGGACTGTGGGAAGAAACCAGAGCACCCAGAGGAAACCCACGCAGACACTGGGAGAATGTGCAAACTCCACACAGACCGTCACCTGAGGTAGGAATTGAACCCGGGTCCCTGGCGCTGTGAGGCAGCAGTGCTAATCACTGAGCCACCATGCCACCCATTTGCTTGATGCAGTCAGTAGATCAGCAACCCGTTGAAGTCTAAAGTTGCAGGGAAATTACAAAAAAATGCAAAAATGATAAAGTATTGAAAATGGGAGACCTTAATTTTCCGAATATAAGATCGGCTTAGCTGTGGTGTAATGAGCAGAGAGGAACAAGAAGTTGAAGAGTGGATTCAAGAGACTTTTCTCAGGCAAAAGGTACCAGTTCAATGAGAAGAAACTCTGCTAGATCTGGTTCACGGGAACGAGATGGCCCGAGTGTCAGTGCGGGAGCATTTAGGAGACGGCGATAATTATACCTGAAGGTTTGTTTTGCCAATGGAAAGGAATAAGGAGCAATACAAAGTAAAAATACTTAACTGGGGGAAAGGAAACTTCCAAGGGGTCAGATAGCAGGTGGGTAATACGACTGAGAAACAAGCCAAACACAGTACAGAAGGTCCAGAGAGGAATTAAGAAGCAAATAAAGGGACAGATGAACAAAGAGAGAGTATGAGAAAAAACAGGCAGCTAATATAAAGTGGATTACAGAAGTCTTCTATTGGCATATAAAAAAATGTTAGACACAAGAGGAGTGGCATTGATTAGATACCAAAACAGAGATTTACACATGGAAGTAGGGAGCATGGTCAGGGTATTATTAAATGAAAGATGTTTTCCAGGTTACAGTGAAAAAAAAATTGATAAGGGATGAGGAGCATTTAGACCCTTTAAGAGTTTAAAATCGATAAAGCTGAGGTGTTGGGTAAGCTTTCTGTCCTTAAAGTTGATAATATGTGTGGATGTGGTGTACTTGGATTTTCAAAAGGCCTTTGAAAAGGTGCAGCATCAAAATATTCATGGTCTAGGGGTAAGGGAATGGGTCTGGGTGGGTTACTCTTCGGAGGGTCGTTGTGAACTCTTTGGGCCAACAGCCTGTTTTCACACTGTAGGGATTTCTATTATTTTATGAAAATTGAGGTCATCAAAAGGAAATGTTATCCAAAAAGGAAACATTTTCAGAATTAATGTAGAAAATCAGGGGTGGGGGTTTAAGAGTTGGACAAATACTCCTTCAGAGGGCCAGCACACAGATTGGGCCAAATGGCCTCCTTCTGTGCTGCAGCCATTCTCTCATTCAATGCATATTACTCAGAGTACTGCTGTTTTTGACATACCTTACTGGTATATGGGAGATACAGGACAGGAAGTTTCACATTTTACAGCTGTCACTGAACTTGGAAAGCAGCAAATGCTGAGGAAGACAGAGAAGTGACTGGATCCTCAAGGCCAGAGGCAGGCTGCTGGAACATCGGGGTCTACAACACTTCGAGTTCAGTGTGAGAAAGTATGCAGTGGTACGTTCTTGTAGCAAGAACGAGATGAGGTGATACATACTAAATTGTACCATTTTAAAAGGGGGCCAAGAATACAGAGAGAGACCTGGGGATGTTTGTCATGAGATATTTTAACTTTGAAGGCTAAAACGTCTTTACAGGATTCTGAGCTGTATAGATAGTGGTATTAGATGCAAAAACCAAGGGGTTATGCTGAACCTAGATAAACCATAAGCTCATCCTCAGGAGCAATCCTGGACAGTAATCTCATGAAGGTGTTGTGGAGGACGGGGACAAAAGTGACATGCAGTGGTATGGCTCCTAGCCCAGTTCCACCCCTCCCCCAACCAACCTGAGCACAGCAGGGCCCCTAACATCCTGGGCCCCAGTTAGTGAGCCCTGATGGAGACACCATCTCCCAGGCTCTGAGAAAGACGACAGAGATTTACTGGGATAGTTCCAGGCTGAGGGATTAATGTTTTTTAAGATCATAAGAAATTGGAGTAGGCCATTCAGCCCATCAAACCAGTTTCACCATTCAGATGGAGATGAGGAATAGTAGAAAAAAAAAGTTATGTAGCAATGAACTACAGACCCCTAATGGTATTCTCAGTTTGGGGAAAGTAAACAAGAGGGAATATTGGGTGCCTGTGATAAAGGAACAGCAATAATCCACAACGGCATGTCCATAAACACTCGTAACAATTTTTATAGATGCACCGTAAAAAGCATTCTATCCGGATGCATCACGGCTTGATACGGCAACTACTCAGCCCAGGACAGTAAGAAACTACAGAAATGTGAACACAGCCCCATCTCACAAGCCAACCTCCCATCCATTGGCTCTGTCTGTACATCTCTCTGCCTCAGCAAGGCAGCCAACATCATCAGAGACCCCTCCCTCCCCGGTTATAATCTCTTCCACCCTCTTCTGTCAGGCAGAAGATACAAAAGCTTCAACACACATTGAAGAATAACTTTGTCCCCGCTGTTCTTGGACTTCTGAATGGACGTCCCAAATTTCACATTTAAATGTTGATTTCACTCTTTGTGCAAGTTCTCTCGCAGCTGTAACATTGTATTTCTTGCTCTGGTCTGTTACCCTTATGCACTATGTATGGTGTGATCTGCCTGTCCTACACACAAAACAAAACTAGAAGTTAGGACAGGCATTTCCCCAGGCTGTGAACAGATTCTGTTCGAGTCCATTTGCAAGTCTATTTGTACGCCAGTCAGAACACAATATGGTACAATACAAAATTGTTCATATGTGTGTGGAAATGATTATATGTTGTATCTTTAAAATTAATATTAAAACACCCTTGCATGGGATCACATTCATAAATTGGGGACCCCCTTATTCAGCATCTAATCAAGGAGGGTAATGGGATGCCATCCTTTATTATGAGAGGAATTTGAACAGAAAAGTAAGGATATTATGTTTCAGTTAGAAATCACACAACACCAGGTTATAGTCCAACAGGTTTATTTGGAAGCATTAGCTTTCAGAGCGCTGCTCCTTCATCAGGTGGTTGTGGAAAATAAGATTGTAAGACAAGAATTTATAGCAGAAGTTTACAGTGTGATGTAACTGAGATTATATATTGAAATAGACCAGGATTGTTTGTTAAGTCTTTCATCTTTTACAATGACCATGTTAGTTTTATTTCTTCCATATGTAAATCGCAAAACTTTTTTTAAAAAAGTTATATTCTCAAGTGAACTTGAACAATTGGTGTCATGTCGGCCCAGAGAATGTATTGAAGGTCTGAGCTTCTCTGTGTGAGGCTGTCTGTGCCAAAATGGTCAGACTAGATTCTAATCTAAAATGGATTTACAGTATTTAAAGTGGATTCATGCAGTTTTTGAGCAAAGTAAAATGTAATTCTGCAAGTACAAATTCACCCCACAAACATGTGGGGGTGTGTGTGTGTGTGGGGTGGGGGGGGGTGAGGATCATAGTTATGAGAGTCTGTGAGAGTGTGTGTGAGTGTAAGGAGGTATAAATCTGTGAGAGGGTGTGTGTGGGAGTGTATGTGTGAGCATATGAGTGTGGGTCTGCATGTGTGTGTGTAGGAGTGTGTGTTCGTCTGTCTGTGTGTGTGTATAATGCAATGGGGTCAGTGTGACATGAACCCAAGGTCCTGGTTGAGGCCATCCCACGGGTACTGAACTTGACTATCAGCCTCTGCTCGGCCACTTTGCATTGTTGCTTGTCCCGAAGTCCTTGGAAGACGGTCACCCAAAGGTCCAAGGTCAAACGTCCCCAACCGCCAGTTCCGACATGCCACACCGAGGAACAATAGTGACCTCTTCAGGAGACAGACACAAACTGCAACCGACAGGGTACCCTTCGTTGTCCAGTACAACCTTGTCATGGTAGACACAAGATGTATCAGAATATCAACACGGATGCCACCATTATAGGTGGTAGACACAACAAGATGTATCAGAATATTGACATAGATACCACCATTACAGGTGGGGACACCACCCACCATGTACGTGGCAGGTACTCATGTGACTCAACCAACATTGTCTATCTTATACGCTGCAGGCAAGGATGCCCTGAGACGTGGTGCATTGGTGAAACCAAGCAAAGGCTATGGCAACAGATGAATGGGCACCGCACAACAATCAACAGACTGGTTCCCTCCCAGTTGGGGAACACTTCAGTGGTCCAGGACATTCAGCCTCGGACTTTCGGGTGACCATCTTCCAAGGTGGACTTCGGGACAGGCAGCAGAGGAAAGTGGCCGAGCAGATGCTGATAGCCAAGTTCAGTACCCATGGGGTGGCCTCAACAGGACCTAGGGTTCATGTCATACTGACCCCATTGCATTATACACACATACAGACAGACGAACACACACACTCCTACACACACCCTCTCACAGACTTATACCCCCTTACACTCTGACACACTCTCACAGACTCTCATAGCTATGATCCCCACCCCCCTTCACACACCAACCCCCCACCCCACCACACACCCACATGCAAACATACACATATATGAATGTGGGGTGAATTTGTTCTTACAGAATTACATTTTACTTTGCTCAAAAACTGCATGAAGCCCTGTAAGATACTGTAAATCCATTTTTAGATTAGAATTAGTCAGACCATTTTGGCACAGACAGCCTCACACAGGGAAGGTCATACCTTCAATACATTATCTGGGCCGACATGACATTAATTGTTCAAGTGCACTCAAGAGTGTAACTTTAAAAGAAAAGTTTTGCGATTTACATATGAAAGAACTGAAACCAACGTGGTCATTCTAAAAGATGAGAGACTTAACAAACAATCCAGGTCTATTTCAATATATAATTTCAGTTATATCACACTGTAAACTTTTGCTGTAAATTCTATGTCTTACAATCTTATTCTCCACAACCACCTGATGAAGTGGCGCTCCGAAAGCTAGTGCTTCCAGTTAAACCTGTTGGACTATAACCTGGTGTTGTGTGATTTTTAACTTTGTACACCCCAGTTCAACACCGTGTCTCCAAATCATGTTTCACTAATACAGAGTACTGGTGAGACCACATTTTAAAGACTGTATGTAGTTTTGGTGTCCTTAATTAAGGCAGCTGAGAGGAGGTTAATGAGATTAATACTGAACAAGTGCATTCTATTGTTTGGAGAGATTGAAGAAACCAGGACTTTTCTTACAGCAGAGAAAGCAAAGAAGAGATTTCCTAGAGGTTTGTAAAATCATGGTGGATTTGGATAAAGTAAAGACAAAATGTTTCCAAAGATCAAAACCAGAGGGCTCACAATGTGATTAACAGATGACATGACATGAGGAAAATCCGTGTTACTTACACACACACACACACACACACACACACACACACACAGTATTTTGGATTTGGTATTCCCTGCCTGGTAGAGTGGTAGATACAGATATGATCAGTAGTCTTCAGAGGGAAGTTGGATAAATATTTGAAGAAGAAGGCATTTCTACGGAATGGGGAAAATAGAGGGAATAGAGCCAACTGGAGGGCTGATCGAAACAGCCAGCATTGAGTTAACGGGCTGAATGGTGTCCTTATTGCACTGTGTAATGTTTAGTTCAGTAACACAAAACTCTATTCATATTGTTACCTCAGGTCAAAACCTCTGTAAAGGAGTTGAGCTAACCAGCAGCAAGTGTTGGCTGGTAGATCAGACGTGTTGGAGAGCTAGTGTTTGTCCCAAAACAGTAAAAACAAAACACTTTAACATTCCTTTCTGTAATATTTTAATCCTTTGAACATTAAAACAGAAACTGCTGGAGAAGTTCAGCAGGTGTGGCTGCATCTGGAGAGAGAAAGCAGAGCTAATATCTTGGGTCCAGTGAGACTTCTTCAGAAGATGATTTCATTTTAGATTTCTAGCGCCTGTAAGCATTTGTTTTATTTTAGTCCTTTAGATGTTCCTGGCTCCAGTGGCTCTCACTCAAAGATTGTAATTTTCACCTTGACCTCCAGGGCAGATTGTGGTCAAACTGAGAGTCATCCAGGTGATTCCTGCTGACGTCAGGGGTCAGCAACCTGCAGCTTCAGAGCTGTATCTGGCTCCTTCAACCCTGGCTGACAGCTCCAGCATTTTCAGTTATAAACCACAGAATCCCTACAGTACAGAAAGAGGCCATTTGGCCCATTGAGTCCACACTGACCCTCTAAAAAGCATCCCTACCCTATCCCTGCAACCTGCTGGCTAATCCCATGTAACCTGTATATCATTCCACTGATTCTGAATGAATCTTTGTTTATCACAAGAGTCAATTGCCACCAAGATTGTCTTTGTTGTGCACATCTTTAAACTGAACTTTGTTAAACAGATTCCTGACAAAACTATCGTAAAAATGACATAATAATTCAATTGCCAATTTTAATTTTGGAATGTTTTCCTACTGGTACATAAATTGAATGTATTTATTTTGGTCTGTCCTTCACATATTTGCTTATCCCCACACAATTTATGTACACTTTATCACCAACTGTGAGGTTTACTTATCCCCTGTGGTAAAGAAAAAGAACTTTGAAAAAAAAAGGCAGGCGTGTGGGTCCGCTGTGTTTGTTGTTTGTGAAAAATCACCATTTACAATGTCTTCTGGGAACATATCCCCTGCAATGGCAGGACTTGATGTTGTATATACAAACAATATATTCTGCCAGGGAGAATTTGTCAAGTATTGGTTTGGAAAGCTCAATTTTCATCCTGTAGCTCCAAATAACATTTATTTTTGGCAATTTTCTTTTCATAAATTAAGTTACTGACTCTTGTCCACAAAGATGTTAATTGACCCTCATGGTTTTCAAGATCAGATTACAACAGGATCTTGATCAGATGGGCCAATGGGCTGAGAAGTGGCAGATGGAGTTTAATTCAGATAAATATGAGGTGCTGCATTTTGGGAAAGCAAATCTTAGCAGGACTTATACACTTAATGGTAAGGTCCTAGGGAGTGTTGCTGAATAAAGAGACCTTGGAGTGCAGGTTCATAGCTCCTTGAAAATGGAGTCGCAGGTAGATAGGATAGTGAAGGAGGTGTTTGGTATGCTTTCCTTTATTGGTCAGAGTATTGAGTACAGGAGTTAGGACGTCATGCTGCAGATGTACAGGACATTGGTTAGGCCACTGTTGGAATATTGTGTGCAATCTGGTCTCCTTCCTATCGGAAAGATGTTGTGAAACTTGAAAGGGTTCAGAAAAGATTTACAAGGATGTTGCCAGGGTTGGAGGATTTGAGCTACAGGCGGAGGCTGAATAGGCTGGAGCTGTTTTCTGGAGCATCGTTGGCTGAGGGGTGACCTTATAAAGGCTTACAAAATTATGAGGGGCATGGATAGGATAAATAGGCAAAGTCTTTTCCCTGGGGTCGGGGAGTCCAAAACTAGAGGGCATAGGTTTAGGGTGAGAGGGGAAAGATATAAAAGAGACCTAAGGGGTAACTTTTTCACACAAAGGGTGGTACGTGTATGGAATGAGCTGCCAGAGGAAGTGGTGGAGGCTGGTACAATTGCAACATTTAAGAGGCTTTTGGATGGGTATATGAATAGGAAGGGTTTGGAAGGAAATGGGCCGGGTGCTGGCAGGTGGGACTCGATTGGGTTGGGATATCTGGTCGGCATGGATGAGTTGGACCGAAGGGTCTGTTTCTATGCTGTACATCTCTATGACTCTATAACTCTAAATATTCTCATGTAGTCATGATAATGAACAAAAGCCTGGAATAATAATTAGGAAGATATGGATATTGGAAAAGAGGTCCAGGGTGAAGGGGGAATGGGTGTGTAATTCTTGAAATATGTCTATGGGAACCTTCTTGGCCAGCCTGATGAGGAAGGAAATAGTGCTGGATCTAGTGTTGGAGAATGAAGTAGTTACAACATTTGTCAGCTTTTGAGTAGATGTGAAAGGGACAGGGAACAATCAAACATGGAAATACTGAATGGAGGGCGGTATATCGCAGTAAGTTGAAGAGGAATCTGGCCTAGCTGGAAAAGGTTTATTGGTTATACCTTAAATGAGCCATGGGATCTTCAACGAGGAGATAGTTCAGAAACAGATTAGACACATTCCAATCTGGACCCAAAGAAGGACATCAAAAGCTAGGGCTCTTTGCTTAGAAAGTGATATAGGAAGAAACATAGCATTTATTATGCCCATATTGAGGTACGGTGAGAAAGCTAGGAATTCTATAAATCCATAATATCCAAGATGTGCACACATTTGTGATCCATGATCCTCAGAGAACTTTCCTCATCTCATTTGAAATGGAAGATCCCTTCTATTTGAACTGTGTCCCCATAAATATAAGAATAATCAACTGTGCTCCTGACCTGTATGAACAGAGGCACTAAATTCGGAAGTGAGGAACCTGACTAGGTTAGGCCTCAACTGAATTATTGTGTATAATTCTGGGGATATCTCATACTAGACGATGGAAAAAGCTGCAGAGGAGATTGGTTTGGACAGCACCAGGGATAAGGGAGTTCAGTGATGTGGGAAGACTGCAGGAGTTGAGGTTGTTCTAGCACACAGTGCTGTGCACTGCTGACTGTTGCCAGTTTGAACACTGCTGGATAATCGGCCAGGAGGAGGAATGGCATATTCTCTAACAGACTGACAGCCACGTACATTTTAACATTGGAGTAATTAGTGATCGTGTGGGTGGTTTACTCTAAATTTGCAGCACAACAACTTGTGGCTCAGCAAATAAGTTTCAGGGTTTAGAATTAGAACAAGGCTTTAGGGGCAGAATATTAGGGATGCAGCTACTGGGTTCTTGATAAGGGGCTGTCACTCGACGCATCCAGTTGCTATATGTTTGAGATGTCTGGCCAAGTTAGAAACCTAACACCCCCACTCACCTTAAATCTGATCGAAACTTTACATTTTTGAAGGTCAGAATTCTTTCTCCCAGGAAGTAATATATTTCAGAATTATCGCCAAATCTTGAGTGGCTACAAATCTCTATTATAAGTCAGACATTGAGCTTCTGACTGCCTGATATCACCTCTGGGTCCTGGTATCAAAGCCTGTCACTCCCTCCCAAGGCCACCTTATCACCTGACTGGCATGTGGCATGAACAGCTTCTAAGTGGTGGGGGGAGTAACTTCACACACATCTTTACAAATCAAACACAGCAGCTTAGAGACACTTTTGTTTTTTACAACCTGCAGCTTTTTCCAGTGAAGATAGAATCCCTCCCTGAGGATCTGAATACACTTGTGCAGTGGATAGACGAGGATTTTTAACTTCCTGAGTGCAGAGAACCCATGTGATCACGAATGGAGACTGACATTCATCGATGACGATGGTCGGTAGATCCGGGGGTGGAGGAAGGTCGTCCAAAGAAGATTCCATCAGTTGACAGCATTTCCTCTGCAATCGCACTGCAGCTCCCCCTCAAACCTCTCACTTGCCCGTGTTGTCACTTTGCTGTTAACAGCATGACAAGAAAATGGTGAAGTGTAGCAAATTAGTGTGTATTGGTAATTAAATGATGATCACAACAGCAGGACTGTGAATTCATTTTCAGCTTTATACAGTTTGCTTTTTCTTACATGCAATATGGCATGTTACAAATATTACATACAATCACTTGTCGTTTCATTGAACACATCAGCTCTCTTGAGTTGTCAGAGGTTCCTGGATCCTGCTTCCAGGCAAAAGTGAGGACTGCAGATGCTGGAGATTAGAGTCAAGAGTGTGGTGCTGGAAAAACACAGTCAGTCAGGCAGGATTCCTGATGTAGGGCTTTTGCCCGAAACGTCGATTTTCCTGCTCCTCAGATGCTGCCTGACCTGCTGTGCTTTTCCAGCACCGCTCTAATCTTGATTCTAACCTCCAGCAGGGACTGTTGCTGAACAAAGAGACCTTGGAGTGCAGGTTCATAGCTCCTTGAAAGTGGAGTCACAGGTAGATAGGATAGTGAAGAAGGTGTTTGGTATACTTTCCTTTATTGGTCAGAGTATTGAGTACAGGAGTTGGGAGGTCATGTTGCAGATGTACAGGACATTGGTTAGGCCACTGTTGGAATATTGCGTGTAATTCTGGTCTCCTTCCTATCGGAAAGATGTTGTGAAACTTGAAAGGGTTCAGAAAAGATTTACAAGGATGTTGCCAGGGTTGGAGGATCTGAGCTACGGGAGAGGCTGAACGGACTGTGGCTGTTTTCCCTAGAGCATCAGCGGATGAGGGGTGACCTTATAGAGGATAGGATAAATAGACAAAGTCTTTTCCCTGGGGTTGGGGAGTCCAGAACTAGAGGGCATAGGTTTAGGGTGAGAGGGGAAAGATATAAAAGAGACCTAAGGGGTAACTTTTTCACACAGAGGGTGGTACGTGTATGGAATGAGCTGCCAAAGGATGTGGTGGAGACTGGTACAATTGCACCATTTAAAAGGCATTTGATGGGTAAATGAATAGGAAGGGTTTGGAGGGATATGGGCCGTGTGCTGGTAGGTGGGACTCGATTGGGTTGGGATATCTGGTCGGCATGGACCAAAGGGTCTGTTTCTGTGCTGTACATCTCTATGACTCTATCTGTGCAGTCCTCACTTTCGCCAAGATGTGGCCAAGTCCATTGCACCAGTAGGAAAGCTAATTTTAAAAAAGGGAAAAGGCATGTTTTAAAGGAAAGTGGAAAGACTAAATCCAGTATTAATGTTACAGAACTGCAGGAAAGAATACACACTTGTACATAAATTAAAACATCATTATGTGGATGAAAATGCTTTTAAAGCAGAATTAGACTCAGCTAAAGCTACTTGCTGCTCGTACCAACCCTGAAATGCAGAAGCTTATTTACCAAGTAATTATTTGTATACCTGAGACAAAGGACACTAAAGACCAATGTAAGGATATCAACAACAGGATGAGAACTGTCCAAATTGGTGTCCCAGATTGTATCTTGTGTCCTCGCCTTGATGAGTGCAAGTTGAAAAGCTTTGAATTAGTGTCTATCTTAGCAATAATTTCAGAGATTCTTCTCATGGTTATCAGAATACCATGAACACTTTTAACTAATAAGTTACAAAGAAACATATAAACATATCACAAAACTTAACCAGTAAAAGGTTAAAAATCACACAACACCAGATTATTGTCCAACCGGTTTGTTTGGAAGCACTAGCTTTCGGTAGCTACCTAACAAAGGAGCAGCGGTCCGGAAGCTTGTCCTTTCAAATAAATCTGTTGGACTATGTATTGTGTGATTTTTAACTTTGTCCATCCCAGTCCAACACCGGCACCTCCACATCATGGCTGATGAAGAGTCATTAAAGGAGAAAGTGAGGACTGCAGATGCTGGAGATCAGAGCTGAAAATGTGTTGCTGGAAAAGCGCAGCAGGTCAGGCAGCATCCAAGGAGCAGGAGAGTCGATGTTTTGGGCATGAGCCCTTCTTCAGGAATGAGCAAAGGGTCATTAGACTCAAAATACCAATTCCGATTTTCTCTCTACACTTCTGACAGACCCTCGGAGTTTCTCCAGCACTTTTTGTTTTTGTGTCAGGCTGAAAAGAGGAAGAGAATGAGATGATTTTGAAACTTAAGCTGTAAAGTATGAGGCAACTGGATCCACTTCATTGGGTGTGAGGTTCCCTTGGAGATCTGAGGGTTCAAAACTTTCACAAAAGATGGGTTTTGCTGGTTGGGGCCATCTCCAGTTGCCCTTGAGGTGCTTTCCTGAACCAGAGCAGCTCAGAGAATCACACAGTGTGTAGAAGGAGGCCATTCAGCCCATTGTGGCTGCACCCTGGGTGATGTCATACCGGAAGTGAGGGACTTTCACCCAATGAGATTGAAGAGATAGAAATATATTTTCCCAAGTTCGGAGGGGAATTTACAGGGTGAATAAACTCGGCGCAGTATAAATTAAAACATCATTAATGGATGAAAAAGCTTTTAAAGCTCAGGACTCCAGCCCCAACAGACAATCATCCCTCAGCAGAACAAACAGGCTCAACATCCGGGTATACACATCTGAGCAACTGACGGCACAATCGCCCCATCCTCATTGGGCCAGATGTGTCACGTGGCCATAGTGGACGCCTTGACGTCGCGCAGCCAAGCAACTACAACTCCCAGAGTCCCACGCGAAGATGGCGCCTGCGCACTCGGAGGAAGCCGCGACACCAACGACGCTGCGGGGATATAACGCTTGCGCAGTGCCGCTGGATGGAGCGGAAGTGAACCTGAGCTCCGGTGTGAGTGAAGGACGCAGGCGCAATGGCCTGGCCACCGGCTGGAGGAGGTCCCCGGGGTCTCGGCGCAGGCGCAGTGTGGCGGCTGGTCTGCGGCGGCGGCAGCGGCGGTGGAGGGAGGCAGAGGAAGAGGACGGGGAGGAGGAGCAGGAGCCGGGCGGTGCAGGGCCGCCCATGGAGGAGGCCAAGGCTCCTAGTGACTCCGGTATGGCGGGGCACGGGCCCGAAAACTGGCTGTCCGGCTGGGAGCGGCAGTGCCTGGAGGAGGACGAGAGGCAGGAGGCCGGGCCTGAGAGCGGCCCCGGGGGGAGCGAGGCCGAGGCCCAGAGGCAGCGGCTGTGGCTGTGCTTCCAGAACTCGGCCACCGCCATCGCCCAGCTCTACAAAGGTAGGAGGGTCGGGGGGAGAGAGACACCCCGGGGGGTGGGGGAGTGGGGAGGAGAAGAGAGACCCTGGGGTGGGGGGGGGGGGGGGAGGGGAGAGACCTGGGGTGGGTGAGACCCTGGGGTGGGGGGGGGGGGAAGGGGATAGAGAGACCCTGGGGTGGGGGTGGGGGGAAGGGGATAGAGAGACCCTGGGGTGGGGGGGAGGGGAGAGACCTGGGGTGGGTGAGACCCTGGGGTGGGGGGGAGGGGAGAGACCCTGGGGAGGGTGAGACCCTGGGGTGGGGGGGAGGGGAAAGGGGATAGAGAGACCCTGGGGTGGGGGGGAGGGGAGAGACCCTGGGGAGGGTGAGACCCTGGGGTGGGGGTGGGGGGAAGGGGATAGAGAGACCCTGGGGTGGGGGTGGGGGGAAGGGGATAGAGAGACCCTGGGGTGGGGGGGAGGGGAGAGACCTGGGGTGGGTGAGACCCTGGGGTGGGGGGGAGGGGAGAGACCCTGGGGAGGGTGAGACCCTGGGGTGGGGGGGAGGGGAAAGGGGATAGAGAGACCCTGGGGTGGGGGGGAGGGGAGAGACCCTGGGGAGGGTGAGACCCTGGGGTGGGGGGGAGGGGAGAGACCCTGGGGAGGGTGAGACCCTGGGGTGGGGGTGGGGGGAAAGGGGATAGAGAGACCCTGGGGTGGGGGGGGAGGGGAGAGACCTGGGGTGGGTGAGACCCTCGGGTGGGGAAGGGGAGAGACTTGGGGTGGTGGGGGCGGGGGCAGAAAGAGATCTGGGGTCTGCAGGAGATGGAAATGGTCAGGGGTTGGTTTGGCAGAAAGAGGAATGGGGTCTGGGGTAGGGAAATCTGGGTGAGGGACGAGACAGTGGGTGGAGGGAGAGAGATGGGACTGGGGTGGAAAAAGACTCAGGATGATGTAAGTCGCGTGGGAGAGTGGGTAAGGAGGGGAGTTGGGGATATAAAAGATGGAAGAGTTGCGTTAGGCCAGAGAGATGACCAACTGAGCAGCAGAGGTGGGCAGAGTGTATTATGGTGAGGGAGTCCAGAACTAGAGGGCATAGGTTTAGGGTGAGAGGGGAAAGATATAAAAGAGACCTAAGGGGCACCTTTTTCACACAGAGGGTGGTACATGTATGGAATGAGTTGCCAGAGGATGTGGTGGAGGCTGGTACAATTGCTACATTTAAAAGGCACCTGAATGGGTATATAAACAGGAAGGGTTTGGAGGGATATGGGCCGGGTGCTGGCAGGTGGGACTAGATTGGGTTGGGATATCTGGTCAGCATGGACGGGTTTGACTGAACGGTCTGTTTCCGTGCTGTACATCTATATGATCCAATGTGGATAAGGTGGGTTAGGAGAGGAATACCTGCTACTTCAGCCCATTGTATCCCAAGTTCTGTTTTCACAGTCAAGGGTGTGGCTGATCTATGACCAATCTTCAAATGATCATCTTTGCCCTACATTCTGAAACATGTTAGTAAGTATCGATAGTGAGGTGCTGGAAAAGCCCAGCCAGTCAGGCAGCATCTGAGGAGCAGGGGAATCTGCGTTTCTGGCATAATCCATTTATCAGCAATCAATGATGAAGGACTGATGTCAGAAATGCCGATTCTTCTGCTCCTCGGATGCTGCCTGACCTGCTGTGCTTTTCCAGCACCAACTCTCGACCGATCTCCTACATCTGCAGTCCTTGCTTTCCCCTTTGTTAGCAAGTATCACAGTTTTGTCTAATGACTTCATCTATCAACAATGTATTTTTGTAATTTTTAATGCCTAAATGGTTTGTTAGTTTTGCGTGATGTGCAGGCCAAATATTGACAAATCATTTGGACTGGGAGATGTCTGTTAACACCAGCACTTGACACTTTCCTCAGGAAATCCTGGACTTTATATTCAGGAGCTGAAACTGTGCTTGACAGTTTGGTCTGTAACTACAACGTGAGTGTGCTGTGAGCCGAACCAAGCCAAGCCAAGGTGAGAGATGCCTTAGCAATGAAAATTTTGGGCCAGTCTGTCAGTGGATCAAACTTTAAATAGTGGTCCAAGAATTTTCATTGATAAGGCCTCTCTCATTTTGGCTTGGCTCACAGCACACTCACTGTGTAGATAGAGACCAAATTGTCAAGCACGGCTTCCGATGCACATAATATCAGAAACAATCATAGAATCCCTACAGAGTCAAAGAGTGGGTTGCTGGAAAAGCACAGCCAGTCAGGCAGCATCCGAGGAGCAGGAGAATTGATAATTCAGGCATAAGCCCAAAATGTCCATTCTCCTGCTCCTCCGATGTTACCTGACTGGCTTTGCTTTTTCAGCACCACTCTCTCCAACTCTAATCTCGAGCATCTACTGTCCTCACTTTCTGCATAGGATCCTCCAGTGTGGAAGTAGGCCAATCAGCCCCATACACCAATCCTCTGAATCTCGCCCAGATCCACCCCCCCCCCCCCCCCCCCCCATCTCTGTAACTCTGCATTTCTCATTGGCCAACCCATCCATCCTGCACATCCTCAGAAACAATGGGGCAATTCAGCTGCACATTCTTGGACTGTGGGAGGAAACTGGAGCACGCGGAGGAAATCCACTCCAACTCTGGGAGATTGTGCAATCTCCATATAGAGAGTTGCCCAAGGGCGGATTTGAACTGGGGTCCCTGGTGTTGTGAGGCAGCAGTGCTAACCAGTATGTCACCATGCTGCCAAAGTCCTGGATGCCCAGTGTTTTACACGCAGTTCTGTTGGCTGCGGTCTCCAATACCCATTTCTAATTTGCATGTTTATCATGGTCTGTGTTAACCACTGGATCTACAGACAGGCATTTGTCATCATCCTCAATATGCACCACTTTTGTGTATATAAGCATATGATTTAGAAGGTTAGTCTAAGTCTGTCAACCTGCTGCACTGTCAATGAGATCATGGCTGATCTCCCCGCCCCCCCCCCCCCCCCCACACTAACCTTTCATCTGTATAGTTGTCAAGAACCTACGCCTCTGCCTTCAAAATATTTTGAAAATTCTACTTCAACTGCACAGGATGGTGGGTGCCTGGAACACGTTGTCAGCGGTATGATAGTGTCATTTAAGATCTATCTAGATAGATACAGCTTCACTGGAGGCCCGCTGATGATGTCACCTAGTATGGTGATGAAAATGAGCCTTCCAGCTCAGCGAGCAAACCTACAATCGGGTGTGTTTTCTACTTGGCATGATGTGAGGTCAAGGTATGGTCATACAATACTAGTGAGTCTGCTGCTATCTCACCTTACTGATGGGTACAGATCTGTCCCTATAACACTGGGATACACTGCTTAAAAATCATTATATTTTTAATGGTTGTTCCTATGTCTATTATCATATTTTTCTTAAGTACCTAACATGATTCCATGAGAGAATTTGTGAATAATGAATTTGATTGAAACTGGCTATTGAGTTGTTTTATTTCAGTCCAATTGTTTGTTTTCTGGAAAGTTTTTATCGCGGCACTTGGGCTGCTCGGTACTGGTGGTTTGAATGAGGTTGAGTGTAACAGTCTTTCATGAGCATTCGGGGCAGGACTGCACTGTGGCTGAGAGTTCCAATTTAAGGAATTATGTTGCCTCTTTCAGATCGTGTATATGAACAGCAGCTGGGTATTCAGAGCCTGTGGAAGCCATTCCAGGCAGCAGCCACTTCTGTGACTTGTCTATATAAAGGTACGTCACTGACTCCCTCTAATTGTTGGTGCGATTGCCCAAACAGTGCCGCATGGATCCATACGGCTGCCGGTTCCTTCAGAGCTGAGTGGAATGTTTTATGCTTGGGTTAAGGGGCACGTTCTGCTTGAATGTTGAAGGTCCGCACATTTTGAAAGGCAATTTCTTTTTTTAGTCTCTTTATCAGACAATCAAACTTTAAATAGGACCGGCCCAAGAATTTCTATTGATAAAGCGTCTCTCGTTTTCAGGAGGTCACCCAGTGCTTCATGGCCAATGAGTGTTGCCAAAAGCAGAGTTCAAGCCACAAGAAATTAGGACTTTTTTGCTGCAATTGTTTAAGACATTGAACCAATAAATACAAGCATTGTATTTGGAGGATTTCTGCCACCCACCAACAAAGCTGTGAATGAGCTAATGGCCACTGCCAGCCCATTGCCTGGTGCTTCACCTTTTACCAAGGCAGCTGGGGAAGGGGGAATAAATTCACAGTGTTAGCCTTTCACATTAGGAACAAAATTGGGCACGGATGCAAAAACAGCAACGGTGATGTAAGAAAGAGCTTTTCATACAGTGAGTGGTTAGGATTTGAAACATGCTGCCTGGGGTAAAGTCCTCGAGTAAAAAGTGAGGTCTGCAGATGCTGGAGATCAGAGCTGAAAATGTGTTGCTGGTTAAAGCACAGCAGGTCAGGCAGCATCCAAGGAACAGGAAATTCGACGTTTCGGGCCAGAGCCCTTCGTCAGGAATGAGGAGAGGGTGCCAGGCAGGCTAAGATAAAAGGTAGGGAGGAGAGACTTGGGGGAGGGGCGATGGAGATGTGATAGGGGGAAGGAGGTCAAGGTGAGGGTGATAGGCCGGAGTGGAGGTGGGGGCGGAGAGGTCAGGAAGAGGATTGCAGGTTAGGAGGGTGGTGCTGAGTTCAAGGGAATCGACTGAGACAAGGTGGGGGGAGGGGAAATGAGGAAACTGGAGAAATCAGAGTTCATCCCTTGTGGTTGGAGGGTTCCCAGTCAGAAGATGAGGCGCTCTTCCTCCAACCGTCGTGGTGTTATGTTCTGGTGATGGAGGAGTCCAAGGACCTGCATGTCTTCGGTGGAGTGGGAGGGAGAGTTAAAGTGTTGAGCCACAGGGTGGTTGGGTTGGTTGGTTCGGGACTTGGAGAGAAGTAAGGGAGGAGGTGTGGGCGCAAGTTTTGCATTTCCTGCGGTTGCAGGGGAAGGTGCCGGGAGTGGAGGTTGGGTTGGTGGGGGGTGTGGACCTGACGAGGGAGTCACGAAGGGAGTGGTCTTTGCCGAACGCTGATAGGGGAGGGGAGGGAAATATATCCTGGTGGTGGGGTCTGTTTGGAGTTGGCGGAAATGACGGTGGATGATATGCTGTATGCGGAGGTTGGTGGGGTGGTAGGTGAGAACCAGTGGGGTTCTGTCCTGGTGGCGGTTGGAGGAGCGGGGCTCAAGGGCGGAGGAGATGCGGTGGAGGGCATCGTCGATCATTTCTGGGGGGAATCTGCGGTCCTTGAAGAAGGAGGCCATCTGGGCTGTTCGGTATTGGAACTGGTCCTCCTGGGATCAGATGCGGCGGAGACGAAGGAATTGGGAATATGGGATGGCATTTTTACAGGGGGCAGGGTGGGAGGAGGTGTAGTCCAGGTAGCTGTGGGAGTCAGTCGGTTTATAGTAGATGTCTGTGTTGAGTTGGTTGCCCGAGATAGAAATGGAAAGGTCTAGGAAGGGGAGGGAGGAGTCTGAGACAGTCCAGGTGAATTTGAGGTCGGGATGGAAGGTGTTGGTAAAGTGGATGAACTGTCCAACCTCCTCGTGGGAGCACGAGGCAGCGCCGATACAGTCATCGATGTAGCGGAGGAAAAGGTGGGGGGTGGTGCCAGTGTAGTTGCGGAAGATGGACTGTTCCACATATCCTACGAAGAGGCAGGCATAGCTGGGGCTCATGCGGGTGCCCATGGCAACTCCTTTGGTTTGGAGGAAGTGGGAGGGTTGGAAAGAGAAGTTGTTCAGGGTGAGGACCAGTTCAGTCAGTCGAAGGAGGGTGTCAGTGGAAGGGTACTAGTTGGTGCGGCAGGAAAGGAAGAAGCGGAGGGCTTTGAGTCCTTCGTGATGGGGGATGGAGGTGTACAGGGACTGTGGTAAAGGCAGGTTCAATTGAAGCACTCAAGATTATTGGATTAGAATTTAAAAAGAAACCGTGTGATGGGTGACAGGTTTTTGAGGGAAATATTTGCCTGATGAAAGCACAATGGGCCGAATGGCCTGCCCTCCTACTAAGCATTGTGATTCTCATAGTCATATTGCAGGTCTGCATGTGCATGGTTTTTCTGATGTTTTTGAATTGCTCCACTGCTAGTCACTTTTGATTTGAGTGTAAAAATGACCTTCATTCCCAATCCCTTGAATCCAAGAGGAGTAAACTTGAAAGTTGTCTGTTCGTGATGAGCTCTAGTGTTGCTTTTGACCTGCAGGATTGCAAGATGGGCGAGCATTGATCAGTGCAGTGTGCTGCAGAGAGCCATTCCAGTGCGGGGAGGAGTGTGTTGGTGCTGGTGACATGTAACACTGTCGTCCAGGGCAGTACTTAATGTTCTCTGCTGTTCTGAGGGTTGTTATTGCCTGTATGCCACTGGGCAAAGAACTTGGCATGGTTGGAGAAGAGCTTGAAAAGGGCAGGATCCATTTGGCATTGTCCATTTGTGAGCCAGTGACATTGGTCAAAGCAGCAATGATGTTCTGCTAAGCAAGTTTGAGGAAGTTGATTTTGAAGTTAATAAGCATATTATGATGCCTTGTGTAATAACATCTGGGTTACATCTTAAACTGCAGGCAAATGGCTGGAGGTTTAAACAGTTAAGAGATCTGAATATGAGGGTCAGTGGTGTGAAAAGATAGGGAGGGTTCCCTGTGCCCATTAAGGGACAAATACCATAATATGGACTCCACATATTCCCAGGCCAGCATCTGTGCTGTCAACTTGAGCACCAAGCTTGAAGCTCAGAGCAGTGGAAGGAGTCGGGTCAAAGGATATTTACAATCTAAAGAAAACCCAGAAGGTTTGGAGAGTAGTGTAGCGATCTGGGGAAATGGGCCAGGAAGTGACAGTGCAACGTCAGTCATTTATCAGCAGGTTAGATCGACAGTCGGGTGGTTAAAATAAAACTCGAGGCTCTGCATTGGAATCTACAGAGCATTCATAGTAAGGAAAAAACTAACAGCAGAGCGAGAGATCACTGGGTTTGTTCATGTTTGCCAAGACAGAGACATAGTTGCAAGGGGCCAAGGTTGGGAAGTAAATATTCCAGGCTCCACAACATTGTTAAAATTCAGCCTGAACGGAAGAGGGGAATGAATCATAATAGGATGAGATACCACTTTGTAACAAGATTCGGAAGAATAATCCCTTTGGGTTGGGGTTAGGAATACAAGAGTCGTCATTCTCTGGAATTGGTTTGTCAGTCTGGTGACAGTAGTGAAACTATTGAATGAATGTGAAGTATCTGGAGTTTCTAATAAAAGCAAGGCAATTGTCATTGGGGGATTTAAATATACTGGGCAATTTAATGGTGAATTTGTAGAATGCATTCACAAGAGCTTCTAGGGCCAGCTAGGAATAGTTATTTGGGATCTGGCATTGTGAAATGGGTGGGGTTAATTCATAAATCTGAGGAAAATTTCATCAAGGATGTGTTTTAAAACCATTCACGGATCTTTTCTGGGAGGTGAGAGGATGTTTTCCCCACTTCCAAGTGTCATCTTTAAAACTTGAGCGAGTTTTGGATATTAGCACCATTGGGCAAGTGGCAAAGGATCCCAGAGTATGCACCAGGGTTGAGAAGGCTCCTTGTGATGTTCAGCTGTGTAACTTGAAGCAATGCTATGGAGCGTTTCAGAGACTGAGAGGTGATCTCACTGAAATGTACTAAGATTCTTAAGGGGCTGAGACACTGTCCCCCTACCCCCAGTTAGGGATATCTAGGAGACAAATGAGGAAGGGCAC